>NC_140579.1:1030658181-1031858181 GCF_964204655.1 Triturus cristatus | reverse complement strand
TTTTGCCTTGTTTGCCCTAAGTTGGCAGGGTATGCCCAGACGTGGGTCCCTTGCTCACTTTGCCACTGGATTCAGAGTAGCCTGGCTGATGGCGGCCGATTAGCCAGAAACCGGTCCCAGGATGCTTGTTTCCAGTCCAGGAAAGACATGGCTTGGCAGTTCGGGCTGGACTGTTCCCATGAGGCACAGGGACAGACTGATTTGCATATGGCCATGTCTGAACTGGGGTGGCGGAGTGAGCTAAAGCATGATGATGGATTAAACCCAGATCAGATGACTGGGGGAGAGAGCTTGCAAAGTTCAAAACTCCGTCCATCATCCCCTTTGGTTTTGCCTTGTTCGCCCTAAGTTGGCAGGGTATGCTCAGACGTGGGTCCCTTGCTCACTTTGCCACTGGATTCAAGCTAGCCTGGCTGATGACGGCTGATTAGCCAGAAACCGGACCCAGGATGCTTGTTGGCGGTCCAGGGAAGACATGGTTTGGCAGTTCGGGCTGGACTGTTACCATGAGGCAAAGGGTCAGGCTGATTTGCAAAAGGCCATGTCTGAACTGGGGTGGCGGAGTGAGCTAAAGAATGATGATGGATTGAACCCAGATCAGTTGACTGGGGGTGAGTGCTTGCAATGTTTAAAACTCCGTCCATCATCCCCTTTGGTTTTGCCTTGTTCGTCCTCAGTTTTCAGGGTATGGCCAGACGTGGGTCCCTTGCTCACTTTGCCACTGGATTCAAGCTTGCCTGGCTGATGATGGCTGATGAGCCAAAAACCGGTCCCAAGATGCTTGTTTCCGGTTCAGGGAAGACATGGCTTGGCAGTTCAGGTTGGAGTGTTCCCATGAGGCACAGGGTCAGACTGATTTGCATATGGCCATGTCTGAACTGGGGTGGCTGAATGAGCTAAAGAATGATGATGGATTAAACCCAGAACAGTTGACTGGGGGTGAGTGCTTGCAATGTTCAACACTCCGTCCATCAACCCCTTTGGTTTTGCTTTGTTCACCATAAGTTGGCAGGGTGTGCCCAGACGTGGGTCCCTTGCTCACTTTGCCACTGAATTCAAGCTTGCCTGGCTGATGATGACCGATTAGCCAGAAACCGGTCCCAGGTTGCTTGTTTCCGGTCCAGGGAAGACATGGCTTGGCAGTTCGGGCTGGACTGTTCCCATGAGGCACAGGGTCAGAATGATTTGCACATGGCCATGTCTGAACTGGGGTGGTGGAGTGAGCTAAAGAATGATGATGGATTAAACCCAGAACAGTTGACTGGGGGTGAGTGCTTACAATGTTCAACACTCCGTCCATCAACCCCTTTGGTTTTGCTCTGTTCACCCTAAGTTGGCAGGCTATGCCCAGACGTGGGTCCCTTGCTCACTTTGCCACTGAATTCAAGCTAGCCTGGCTGATGACGGCTGATGAGCCAGAAACCGGTCCCAGGATGCTTGTTTCAGGTCCAGGGAAGACATGGCTTGGAAGTTCAGGCTGTAGTGTTCCCATGAGGCACAGGGTCAGCCTGATTTGCATATGGACATGTCTGAACTGGGGTGGCAGAGTGAGCTAAAGAATGATGATGATTAAACCCAGATCAGTAGACTGGGGGTGAGGGCTTGCAAAGTTCAACAATCTGTTCATCATCCCCTTTGGTTTTGCTTGCTCTCCCTAAGTTGGTACGGTATGCCGATACGTGGGTCCCTTGCTCACTTTGCCACTGGATTCAGGCTAGCCTGGCTGATGACAGATGATTAGCCAGAAACCAGTCCCAGGATGTTTGTTTCCGGTCCAGGGAAGACATGGCTTGGAAGTTCGGGCTGGAATGTTCCCATGAGGCACAGGGTCAGACTGATTTGCATATGGCCATGTCTGAACTGGGCGTGGCGGAGAGAGCTAAAAAATGATGATGGAATAAACCCAGATCAGTTGACTGGGGGTGAGTGCTTGTACTGTTTAACACTTCGTCCATCATCCCCTTTGGTTTTGCTTTGTTCGCGCTAATTTGGCAGGGTATGCCCAGACGCGGGTCCCTTGCTCACTTTGCCACTGGATTCAGACTAGCCTGGCTGATGGCGGCCGATTAGCCAGAAACCGTTCCCAGGATGCTTTTTTCCAGTCCAGGGAAGACATGGCTTGTCAGTTCGGGCTGGACTGTTCCCATGAGGCTCAGGGTCAGACTGATTTGCATATGGCCATGTCTGAACTGGGGTGGCGGAGTGAGCTAAAGCATGATGATGGATTAAACCCAGATCAGATGACTGGGGGAGAGGGCTTGCAAAGTTCAAAACTCCGTCCATCATCCCCTTTGGTTTTGCCTTGTTCGCCCTAAGTTGGCAGGGTATGCCCAGACGTGGGTCCCTTGCTAACTTTGCCACTGGATTCAAGCTTGCCTGGCTGATGATGGCTGATGAGCCAAAAACCGGTCCCAAGATGCTTGTTTCCGGTTCAGGGAAGACATGGCTTGGCAGTTCAGGTTGGAGTGTTCCCATGAGGCACAGGGTCAGGCTGATTTGCATATGGCCATGTCTGAACTGGGGAGGCTGAATGAGCTAAAGAATGATGATGGATTAAACCCAGAACAGTTGACTGGGGGTGAGTGCTTGCAATGTTCAACACTCCGTCCATCAACCCCTTTGGTTTTGCTTTGTTCACCATAAGTTGGCAGGGTATGCCCAGACGTGGGTCCCTTGCTCACTTTGCCACTGGATTCAGGCTAGCCTGGCTGATGACGGCTGATTAGCCAGAAACCGGTCCCAGGATGCTTGTTTCCGGTCCAGGGAAGACATGGCTTGGAAGTTCTGGCTGGAATGTTCCCATGAGGCACAAGGTCAGACTGATTTGCATATGGCCATGTCCGAACTGGGCGTGGCAGAGAGAGCTAAAAAATGTTGATGGAATAAACCCAGATCAGGTGACTGGGGGTGAGTGCTTGCACTGTTTAACACTTCGTCCATCATCCCCTTTGGTTTTGCTTTGTTCGCGCTAATTTGGCAGGGTATGCCCAGTCCCAAGATGCTTGTTTCCGGTTCAGGGAAGACATGGCTTGGCAATTCAGGTTGGAGTGTTCCCATGAGGCACAGGGTCAGACTGATTTGCATATGGCCATGTCTGAACTGGGGTGGCTGAATGAGCTAAAGAATGATGATGGATTAAACCCAGAACAGTTGACGGGGTGAGTGCTTGCAATGTTCAACAACCCCTTTGGTTTTGCTTTGTTCACCATAAGTTGGCAGGGTATGCCCAGACATGGGTCCCTTGCTCACTTTGCCACTGAATTCAAGCTTGCCTGGCTGATGATGACCGATTAGCCAGAAACCGGTCCCAGGTTGCTTGTTTCCGGTCCAGGGAAGACATGGCTTGGCAGTTCGGGCTGGACTGTTCCCATGAGGCACAGGGTCAGAATGATTTGCACATGGCCATGTCTGAACTGGGGTGGTGGAGTGAGCTAAAGAATGATGATGGATTAAACCCATAACAGTTGACTGGGGGTGAGTGCTTGCAATGTTCAACACTCCGTCCATCAACCCCTTTGGTTTTGCTCTGTTCACCCTAAGTTGGCAGGCTATGCCCAGACGTGGGTCCCTTGCTCACTTTGCCACTGAATTCAAGCTAGCCTGGCTGATGACGGCTGATGAGCCAGAAACCGGTCCCAGGATGCTTGTTTCAGGTCCAGGGAAGACATGGCTTGGCAGTTCAGGCTGGAGTGTTCCCATGAGGCACAGGGTCAGGCTGATTTGCATATGGACATGTCTGAACTGGGGTGGCGGAGTGAGCTAAATAATGATGATGATTAAACCCAGATCAGTAGACTGGGGGTGAGGGCTTGCAAAGTTCAACACTCTGTTCATCATCCCCTTTGGTTTTGCTTGCTCTCCCTAAGTTGGCACGGTATGCCCAGACGTGGGTCCCTTGCTCAATTTGCCACTGAATTCAAGCTAGCCTGGCTGATGATGGCCGATTAGCAAGAAACCAGTCCCAGGTTGCTTGTTTCCGGTCCAGGGAAGACATGGCTTGGCAGTTCTGGCTGGACTGTTCCCATGAGGCACAGGGTCAGAAAGATTTGCATATGGGCATGTCTGAACTGGGGTGGCGGAGTGAGCTAAAGAATGATGATGGATTAAACTCATATCAGTTGACTGGGGGTGAGTGCTTGCAATGTTGAACACTCTGTCCATCATCCCCTTTGGTTTTGCTTTGTTTGCCCTAAGTTGGCAGGGTATGCCCAGACGTGGGTCCCTTGCTCACTTTGCCACTGAATTCAAGCTAGCCTGGCTGATGACGGTTGATGAGCCAGAAACCGGGCCTAGGATGCTTGTTTCAGGTCCAGGGAAGGCATGGTTTGGCAGTTGAGGCTGGAGTGTTCCCATGAGGCACAGGGTCAGACTGATTTGCATATGGACATGTCTGAAATGGGGTGGCGGAGTGAGCTAAAGAATGATGATGATTAAACCCAGATCAGTTGACTGGGGTGAGGGCTTGCAAAGTTCAACACTCTGTCCATCATCCCCTTTGGTTTTGCCTTGTTCATCCTAAGTTGGCAGTGTATGCCCAGACGTGGGTCCCTTGCTCACTTTGCCACTGGATTCAAGCTAGCCTGGCTGGTGACGGCCGATTAGCCAGAAACCGGTCCCACGTTACTTGTTTCCAGTCCAGGGAAGACATGGCTTGGCAGTTCGGGATGGACTGTTCCCATGAGGCACAGGGTCAGACTGATTTGCATATGGCCATGTCTGAACTGGGGTGGCGGAGTGAGCTAAAGAATGATGATGGATTAAACTCAGATTAGTTGAATGGGTGAGAGCTTGCAATGTTCAACACTCCGTCCATCATCCCCTTTGGTTTTACTTTGTTTGCCCTAAGTTGGCAGGCTATGCCCAGACGTGGGTCCCTTGCTCACTTTGCCACTGAATTCAAGCTAGCCTGGCTGATGACGGCTGATGAGCCAGAAACCGGTCTCAGGATGCTTGTTTCAGGTCCAGGGAAGACATGGCTTGGCAAATCAGGCTGGAGTGTTCCCATGAGGCACAGGGTCAGCCTGATTTGCATCTGGCCATGTCTGAACTGGGGTGGCGGAGTGAGCTAAAGAATGATGATGGATTAAACCCAGGTCAGTTGAATGGGGGTGAGTGCTTGCAATGTTCAACACTCCGTCCATCATCCCCTTTGGTTTTCCTTGTTCGCCCTAAGTTGGCAGGGTATGCCCAGACGTGGGTCCCTTGCTCAGTTTGCCACTGGATTCAACCTAGCCTGGCTGATGACGGCTGATGAGCCAGAAACCAGTCCCAGGATGCTTGTTTCCGGTCCAGGGAAGACATGGCTTGGCAGTTCGGGCTGGAGTGTTCCCATGAGGCACAGGGTAAGACTGATTTGCATATGGCCATGTCTGAACTGGGCGTGGCAGAGTGAGCTAAAAAATGATGATGGATGAAACCCAGATCAGTTGACTGGGGGTGAGTGCTTGCAATGTTCAACACTCCGTCCATCATCCCCTTTGCTTTTGCTTTGTTCGCCCTAAGTTGGCAGGGTATGCCCAGACGTTTGTCCCTTGCTCACTTTGCCACTGGATTCAGACTAGCCTGGCTGATGGCGGCCGATTAGCCAGAAACCGGTCCCAGGATGCTTGTTTCCAGTGCAGGGAAGACATGGCTTGTCACTTCGGGCTGGACTGTTCCCATGAGGCACAGGGTCAGACTGATTTGCATATGGCCATGTCTGAACTGGGGTGGCAGAATGAGCTAAAGAATGATGATGGATTAAACCCAGAACAGTTGACTAGGGGTGCGTGCTTGCAATGTTCAACACTCCGTCCATCATCCCCTTTGGTTTTGCTTTGTTCACTCTAAGTTGGCAGGGTATGCCCAGACGTGGGTCCCTTGCTCAGTTTGCCACTGGATTTAACCTAGCCTGGCTGATGATGGCTGATGAGCCAGACACCGGTCCCAGGATGCTTGTTTCCAGTCCAGGGAAGACATGGCTTGGCAGTTCGGGCTGGAGTGTTCCCATGAGGCACAGGGTAAGACTGATTTGCATATGGCCATGTCTGAACTGGGCGTGGCAGAGTGGGCTAAAAAATGATGATGGATGAAACCCAGATCAGTTGACTGGGGGTGAGTGCTTGCAATGTTCAACACTCCGTCCATCATCCCCTTTGCTTTTGCTTTGTTCGCCCTAAGTTGGCAGGGTATGCCCAGACGTGTGTCCCTTGCTCACTTTGCCACTGGATTCAGACTAGCCTGGCTGATGGCAGACAATTAGCTAGAAACCGGTCCCAGAATGCTTGTTTCCAGTCTAGGGAAGACATGGCTTGTCAGTTCGGGCTGGACTGTTCCCATGAGGCACAGGGTCAGACTGATTTGCATATGGCCATGTCTGAACTGGGGTGGCTGAATGAGCTAAAGAATGATGATGGATTAAACCCAGAACAGTTGACTAGGGGTGAGAGCTTGCAATGTTCAACACTCCGTCCATCATCCCCTTTGGTTTTGCTTTGTTCACCCTAAGTTGGCAGGGTATGCCCAGACGTGGGTCCCTTGCTCAATTTGCCACTGAATTCAAGCTAGCCTGGCTGATGATGGCCGATTAGCAAGAAACCAGTCCCAGGTTGCTTGTTTCCGGTCCAGGGAAGACATGGCTTGGCAGTTCTGGCTGGACTGTTCCCATGAGGCACAGGGTCAGAAGGATTTGCATATGGGCATGTCTGAACTGGGGTGGCGGAGTGAGCTAAAGAATGATGATGGATTAAACTCATATCAGTTGACTGGGGGTGAGTGCTTGCAATGTTGAACACTCTGTCCATCATCCCCTTTGGTTTTGCTTTGTTTGCCCTAAGTTGGCAGGGTATGCACAGACGTGGGTCCCTTGCTCACTTTGCCACTGAATTCAAGCTAGCCTGGCTGATGACGGTTGATGAGCCAGAAACCGGGCCTAGGATGCTTGTTTCAGGTCCAGGGAAGGCATGGTTTGGCAGTTGAGGCTGGAGTGTTCCCATGAGGCACAGGGTCAGACTGATTTGCATATGGACATGTCTGAAATGGGGTGGCGGAGTGAGCTAAAGAATGATGATGATTAAACCCAGATCAGTTGACTGGGGGTGAGGGCTTGCAAAGTTCAACACTCTGTCCATCATCCCCTTTGGTTTTGCCTTGTTCATCCTAAGTTGGCAGTATATGCCCAGACGTGGGTCCCTTGCTCACTTTGCCACTGGATTCAAGCTAGCCTGGCTGGTGACGGCCGATTAGCCAGAAACCGGTCCCACGTTACTTGTTTCCAGTCCAGGGAAGACATGGCTTGGCAGTTCGGGATGGACTGTTCCCATGAGGCACAGGGTCAGACTGATTTGCATATGGCCATGTCTGAACTGGGGTGGCGGAGTGAGCTAAAGAATGATGATGGATTAAACTCAGATTAGTTGAATGGGTGAGAGCTTGCAATGTTCAACACTCCGTCCATCATCCCCTTTGGTTTTACTTTGTTTGCCCTAAGTTGGCAGGCTATGCCCAGACGTGGGTCCCTTGCTCACTTTGCCACTGAATTCAAGCTAGCCTGGCTGATGACGGCTGATGAGCCAGAAACCGGTCTCAGGATGCTTGTTTCAGGTCCAGGGAAGACATGGCTTGGCAAATCAGGCTGGAGTGTTCCCATGAGGCACAGGGTCAGCCTGATTTGCATATGGCCATGTCTGAACTGGGGTGGCGGAGTGAGCTAAAGAATGATGATGGATTAAACCCAGGTCAGTTGAATGGGGGTGAGGGCTTGCAAAGTTCAACACTCTGTCCATCATCCCCTTTGGTTTTGACTTGTTCGCCCTAAGTTGGCAGGGTATGCCCAGATGTGGGTCCCTTGCTCACTTTGCCACTGAATTCAAGCTAGCCTGGCTGATGATGGCCGATTAGCCAGAAACCGGTCCAAGGTTGCATGTTTCGTGTCCAGGGAAGACATGGCTTGGCAGTTTGGGCTAGACTGTTTCCATGAGGCTCAGGGTCAGAATGATTTGTATATGGCCATGTCTGAACTGGGGTGGCGGAGTGAGCTAAAGAATGATGATGGATTTAACTCAGATTAGTTGACTGGGGTGAGTCCTTGCAATGTTCAACACTCTGTCTATCATCCCCTTTGGTTTTGCTTTGTTTGCCCTAAGTTGGCAGGGTATGCCCAGACGTGGGTCCCTTGCTCACTTTGCCACGGAATTCAAGCTAGCCTGGCTGATGACGGCTGATGAGCCAGAAACCGGTCCCAGGATGCTTGTTTCAGGTCCAGGGAAGACATGGCTTAGCAGTTCGGGATGGACTGTTCCCATGAGGCTCAGGGTCAGAATGATTTGCATATGGCCATGTCTGAACTGGGGTGGCGGAGTGAGCTAAAGAATGATGCTGGATTAAACTCAGATTAGTTGACTGAGGTGAGTACTTGCAATGTTCAACACTCTGTCCATCATCCCCTTTGGTTTTGCTTTGTTTTTCCTAATTTGGTAGGGTATGCCCAGACGTGGGTCCCTTGCTCACTTTGCCACTGAATTCAAGCTAGCCTGGCTGATTAGCCAGAAACCGGTCCCAGGTTGCTTTTTCCGGTCCAGGGAAGACATGGCTTGGCAGTTTGGGCTGGACTGTTCCCAAGAGGCACAAGGTCAGAATGATTGGCATATGGCCATGTCTGAACTGGGGTGGCGGAGTGAGATAAAGAATGATGATGGATTAAACTCAGATTAGTTGACTGAGGGTGAGTGCTTGCAATGTTCAACACTCTGTCCATCAACCCCTTTGGTTTTGCTTTGTTTGCCCTAAGTTGGCAGGGTATGCCCAGACGTGGGTTTCTTGCTCACTTTGCCACTGGATTCAAGCTAGCCTGGCTGGTGACGGCCGATTAGCCAGAAACCGGTCCCACTTTACTTGTTTCCAGTCCAGGGAAGACATGGCTTGGCAGTTCGGGATGGACTGTTCTCATGAGGCACAGGGTCAGACTGATTTGCATATGGCCATGTCTGAACTGGGGTGGCCGAGTGAGCTAAAGAATGATGATGGATTAAACTCAGATTAGTTGACTGGGGGGAGTGCTTGCACTGTTCAACACTCCGTCCATCATCCCCTTTGGTTTTACTTTGTTTGCCCTAAGTTGGCAGGCTATGCCCAGACGTGGGTCCCTTGCTCACTTTCCCACTGAATTCAAGCTAGCCTGGCTGATGACGGCTGATGAGCCAGAAACCGGTCCCAGGATGCTTTTTTCAGGTCCAGGGAAGACATGGCTTGGAAAATCAGGCTGGAGTGTTCCCATGAGGCACAGGGTCAGACTGATTTGCATATGGCCCTGTCTGAACTGGGGTGGCGGAGTGAGCTAAAGAATGATGATGGATTAATCCCAGGTCAGTTGAATGGGGGTGAGTGCTTGCAATGTTCAACACTCCGTCCATCATCCCCTTTGGTTTTGCTTTGTTCACCCTAAGTTGGCAGGGTATGCCCAGACGTGGGTCCCTTGCTCACTTTGCCACTGAATTCAAGCTAGCCTGGCTGATGATGGCCGATTAGCCAGAAACCGGTCCCAGGTTGCTTGTTTCCGGTCCAGGGAAGACATGGCTTGGCAGTTCGGACTGGACTGTTCCCATGAGGCTCAGGGTCAGAATGATTTGCATATGGCCATGTCTGAACTGGGGTGGCGGAGTGAGCTAAAGAATGATGATGGATTAAACTCAGATTAGTTGACTGGGGTGAGTGCTTGCAATGTTCAACACTCTGTCCATCATCCTCTTTGGTTTTGCTTTGTTTGCCATAAGTTGGCAGGGTATGCCCAGACGTGGCTCCCTTGCTCACTTTGCCACTGAATTCAAGCTAGCCTGGCTGATGACGGCTGATGAGCCAGAAACCGGGCCCAGGATGCTTGTTTCAGGTCCAGGGAAGACATGGCTTGGCAGTTCGGGCTGGACTGTTCCCATGAGGCTCAGGGTCAGAATGATTTGCATATGGCCATGTCTGAACTGGGGTGGCGGAGTGAGATAAAGAATGATGATGGATTAAACTCAGATCAGTTGACTGGGGGTGAGGGCTTGCAAAGTTCAACACTCTGTCCATCATCCCCTTTGGTTTTGACTTGTTCGCCCTAAGTTGGCAGGGTATGCCCAGATGTGGGTCCCTTGCTCACTTTGCCACTGAATTCAAGCTAGCCTGGCTGATGATGGCCGATTAGCCAGAAACCGGTCCTAGGTTGCATGTTTCCGGTCCAGGGAAGACATGGCTTGGCAGTTTGGGCTGGACTGTTTCCATGAGGCTCAGGGTCAGAATGATTTGCATAGGCCATGTCTGAACTGGGGTGGCGGAGTGAGCTAAAGAATGATGATGGATTTAACTCAGATTAGTTGACTGGGGTGAGTCCTTGCAATGTTCAACACTCTGTCTATCATCCCCTTTGGTTTTGCTTTGTTTGCCCTAAGTTGGCAGGGTATGCCCAGACGTGGGTCCCTTGCTCACTTTGCCACGGAATTCAAGCTAGCCTGGCTGATGATGGCTGATGAGCCAGAAACCGGTCCCAGGATGCTTGTTTCAGGTCCAGGGAAGACATGGCTTAGCAGTTCGGGATGGACTGTTCCCATGAGGCTCAGGGTCAGAATGATTTGCATATGGCCATGTCTGAACTGGGGTGGCGGAGTGAGCTAAAGAATGATGATGGATTAAACTCAGATTAGTTGACTGAGGTGAGTACTTGCAATGTTCAACACTCTGTCCATCATCCCCTTTGGTTTTGCTTTGTTTGCCCTAATTTGGCAGGGTATGCCCAGACGTGGGTCCCTTGCTCACTTTGCCACTGAATTCAAGCTAGCCTGGCTGATTAGCCAGAAACCGGTCCCAGGTTGCTTTTTCCGGTCCAGGGAAGACATGGCTTGGCAGTTTGGGCTGGACTGTTCCCAAGAGGCACAAGGTCAGAATGATTTGCATATGGCCATGTCTGAACTGGGGTGGCGGAGTGAGATAAAGAATGATGATGGATTAAACTCAGATTAGTTGACTGAGGGTGAGTGCTTGCAATGTTCAACACTCTGTCCATCATCCCCTTTGGTTTTGCTTTGTTTGCCCTAAGTTGGCAGGGTATGCCCAGACGTGGGTTTCTTGCTCACTTTGCCACTGGATTCAAGCTAGCCTGGCTGGTGACGGCCGATTAGCCAGAAACCGGTCCCACTTTACTTGTTTCCAGTCCAGGGAAGACATGGCTTGGCAGTTCGGGATGGACTGTTCTCATGAGGCACAGGGTCAGACTGATTTGCATATGGCCATGTCTGAACTGGGGTGGCCGAGTGAGCTAAAGAATGATGATGGATTAAACTCAGATTAGTTGACTGGGGGGAGTGCTTGCAATGTTCAACACTCCGTCCATCATCCCCTTTGGTTTTACTTTGTTTGCCCTAAGTTGGCAGGCTATGCCCAGACGTGGGTCCCTTGCTCACTTTGCCACTGAATTCAAGCTAGCCTGGCTGATGACGGCTGATGAGCCAGAAACCGGTCCCAGGATGCTTTTTTCAGGTCCAGGGAAGACATGGCTTGGAAAATCAGGCTGGAGTGTTCCCATGAGGCACAGGGTCAGACTGATTTGCATATGGCCCTGTCTGAACTGGGGTGGCGGAGTGAGCTAAAGAATGATGATGGATTAATCCCAGGTCAGTTGAATGGGGGTGAGTGCTTGCAATGTTCAACACTCCGTCCATCATCCCCTTTGGTTTTGCTTTGTTCACCCTAAGTTGGCAGGGTATGCCCAGACATGGGTCCCTTGCTCACTTTGCCACTGAATTCAAGCTAGCCTGGCTGATGATGGCCGATTAGCCAGAAACCGGTCCCAGGTTGCTTGTTTCCGGTCCAGGGAAGACATGGCTTGGCAGTTCGGACTGGACTGTTCCCATGAGGCTCAGGGTCAGAATGATTTGCATATGGCCATGTCTGAACTGGGGTGGCAGAGTGAGCTAAAGAATGATGATGGATTAAACTCAGATTAGTTGACTGAGGTGAGTGATTGCAATGTTCAACACTCTGTCCATCATCCCCTTTGGTTTTGCTTTGTTTGCCCTAAGTTGACAGGGTATGCCCAGAAGTGGGTCCCTTGCTCACTTTGCCACTGAATTCAAGCTAGCCTGGCTGATGATGGCTGATTAGCCAGAAACCGGTCCCAGGTTGCTTATGTCCGGTCCAGGGAAGACATGGCTTGGCAGTTCGGGCTGGACTGTTCCCATGAGGCACAAGGTCAGAATGATTTGCATATGGCCATGTCTGAAATGGGGTGGCGGAGTGAGATAAACAATGATGATGGATTAAACTCAGATTAGTTGACTGGGGGTGAGTGCTTGCAATGTTCAACACTCTGTCCATCATCCCCTTTGGTTTTGCTTTGTTTGCCCTAAGTTGGCAGGGTATGCCCAGACGTGGGTTTCTTGCTCACTTTGCCACTGGATTCAAGCTAGCCTGGCTGGTGACGGCCGATTAGCCAGAAACCGGTCCCACTTTACTTGTTTCCAGTCCAGGGAAGACATGGCTTGGCAGTTCGGGATGGACTGTTCTCATGAGGCACAGGGTCAGACTGATTTGCATATGGCCATGTCTGAACTGGGGTGGCCGAGTGAGCTAAAGAATGATGATGGATTAAACTCAGATTAGTTGACTGGGGGGAGTGCTTGCACTGTTCAACACTCCGTCCATCATCCCCTTTGGTTTTACTTTGTTTGCCCTAAGTTGGCAGGCTATGCCCAGACGTGGGTCCCTTGCTCACTTTCCCACTGAATTCAAGCTAGCCTGGCTGATGACGGCTGATGAGCCAGAAACCGGTCCCACGATGCTTTTTTCAGGTCCAGGGAAGACATGGCTTGGAAAATCAGGCTGGAGTGTTCCCATGAGGCACAGGGTCAGACTGATTTGCATATGGCCCTGTCTGAACTGGGGTGGCGGAGTGAGCTAAAGAATGATGATGGATTAATCCCAGGTCAGTTGAATGGGGGTGAGTGCTTGCAATGTTCAACACTCCGTCCATCATCCCCTTTGGTTTTGCTTTGTTCACCCTAAGTTGGCAGGGTATGCCCAGACGTGGGTCCCTTGCTCACTTTGCCACTGAATTCAAGCTAGCCTGGCTGATGATGGCCGATTAGCCAGAAACCGGTCCCAGGTTGCTTGTTTCCGGTCCAGGGAAGACATGGCTTGGCAGTTCGGACTGGACTGTTCCCATGAGGCTCAGGGTCAGAATGATTTGCATATGGCCATGTCTGAACTGGGGTGGCGGAGTGAGCTAAAGAATGATGATGGATTAAACTCAGATTAGTTGACTGGGGTGAGTGCTTGCAATGTTCAACACTCTGTCCATCATCCTCTTTGGTTTTGCTTTGTTTGCCATAAGTTGGCAGGGTATGCCCAGACGTGGCTCCCTTGCTCACTTTGCCACTGAATTCAAGCTAGCCTGGCTGATGACGGCTGATGAGCCAGAAACCGGGCCCAGGATGCTTGTTTCAGGTCCAGGGAAGACATGGCTTGGCAGTTCGGGCTGGACTGTTCCCATGAGGCTCAGGGTCAGAATGATTTGCATATGGCCATGTCTGAACTGGGGTGGCGGAGTGAGATAAAGAATGATGATGGATTAAACTCAGATCAGTTGACTGGGGGTGAGGGCTTGCAAAGTTCAACACTCTGTCCATCATCCCCTTTGGTTTTGACTTGTTCGCCCTAAGTTGGCAGGGTATGCCCAGATGTGGGTCCCTTGCTCACTTTGCCACTGAATTCAAGCTAGCCTGGCTGATGATGGCCGATTAGCCAGAAACCGGTCCTAGGTTGCATGTTTCCGGTCCAGGGAAGACATGGCTTGGCAGTTTGGGCTGGACTGTTTCCATGAGGCTCAGGGTCAGAATGATTTGCATAGGCCATGTCTGAACTGGGGTGGCGGAGTGAGCTAAAGAATGATGATGGATTTAACTCAGATTAGTTGACTGGGGTGAGTCCTTGCAATGTTCAACACTCTGTCTATCATCCCCTTTGGTTTTGCTTTGTTTGCCCTAAGTTGGCAGGGTATGCCCAGACGTGGGTCCCTTGCTCACTTTGCCACGGAATTCAAGCTAGCCTGGCTGATGATGGCTGATGAGCCAGAAACCGGTCCCAGGATGCTTGTTTCAGGTCCAGGGAAGACATGGCTTAGCAGTTCGGGATGGACTGTTTCCATGAGGCTCAGGGTCAGAATGATTTGCATAGGCCATGTCT
The DNA here is from genome assembly GCF_964204655.1 of Triturus cristatus. NCBI lineage: Eukaryota > Metazoa > Chordata > Amphibia > Caudata > Salamandridae > Triturus > Triturus cristatus. Next base: position 1,031,843,991 of record NC_140579.1, on the reverse strand, counting down.
GAACTGGGGTGGCGGAGTGAGCTAAAGAATGATGATGGATTTAACTCAGATTAGTTGACTGGGGTGAGTCCTTGCAATGTTCAACACTCTGTCCATCATCCCCTTTGGTTTTGCTTTGTTCACCCTAAGTTGGCAGGGTATGCCCAGACGTGGGTCCCTTGCTCAATTTGCCACTGAATTCAAGCTAGCCTGGCTGATGATGGCCGATTAGCAAGAAACCAGTCCCAGGTTGCTTGTTTCCGGTCCAGGGAAGACATGGCTTGGCAGTTCTGGCTGGACTGTTCCCATGAGGCACAGGGTCAGAAGGATTTGCATATGGGCATGTCTGAACTGGGGTGGCGGAGTGAGCTAAAGAATGATGATGGATTAAACTCATATCAGTTGACTGGGGGTGAGTGCTTGCAATGTTGAACACTCTGTCCATCATCCCCTTTGGTTTTGCTTTGTTTGCCCTAAGTTGGCAGGGTATGCACAGACGTGGGTCCCTTGCTCACTTTGCCACTGAATTCAAGCTAGCCTGGCTGATGACGGTTGATGAGCCAGAAACCGGGCCTAGGATGCTTGTTTCAGGTCCAGGGAAGGCATGGTTTGGCAGTTGAGGCTGGAGTGTTCCCATGAGGCACAGGGTCAGACTGATTTGCATATGGACATGTCTGAAATGGGGTGGCGGAGTGAGCTAAAGAATGATGATGATTAAACCCAGATCAGTTGACTGGGGGTGAGGGCTTGCAAAGTTCAACACTCTGTCCATCATCCCCTTTGGTTTTGCCTTGTTCATCCTAAGTTGGCAGTATATGCCCAGACGTGGGTCCCTTGCTCACTTTGCCACTGGATTCAAGCTAGCCTGGCTGGTGACGGCCGATTAGCCAGAAACCGGTCCCACGTTACTTGTTTCCAGTCCAGGGAAGACATGGCTTGGCAGTTCGGGATGGACTGTTCCCATGAGGCACAGGGTCAGACTGATTTGCATATGGCCATGTCTGAACTGGGGTGGCGGAGTGAGCTAAAGAATGATGATGGATTAAACTCAGATTAGTTGAATGGGTGAGAGCTTGCAATGTTCAACACTCCGTCCATCATCCCCTTTGGTTTTACTTTGTTTGCCCTAAGTTGGCAGGCTATGCCCAGACGTGGGTCCCTTGCTCACTTTGCCACTGAATTCAAGCTAGCCTGGCTGATGACGGCTGATGAGCCAGAAACCGGTCTCAGGATGCTTGTTTCAGGTCCAGGGAAGACATGGCTTGGCAAATCAGGCTGGAGTGTTCCCATGAGGCACAGGGTCAGCCTGATTTGCATATGGCCATGTCTGAACTGGGGTGGCGGAGTGAGCTAAAGAATGATGATGGATTAAACCCAGGTCAGTTGAATGGGGGTGAGTGCTTGCAATGTTCAACACTCCGTCCATCATCCCCTTTGGTTTTGCCTTGTTCGCCTTAAGTTGGCAGGGTATGCCCAGACGTGGGTCCCTTGCTCAGTTTGCCACTGGATTCAACCTAGCCTGGCTGATGACGGCTAATGAGCCAGAAACCAGTCCCAGGATGCTTGTTTCAGGTCCAGGGAAGACATGGCTTGGCAGTTCGGGCTGGACTGTTCCCATGAGGCTCAGGGTCAGAATGATTTGCATATGGCCATGTCTGAACTGGGGTGGCGGAGTGAGATAAAGAATGATGATGGATTAAACTCAGATCAGTTGACTGGGGGTGAGGGCTTGCAAAGTTCAACACTCTGTCCATCATCCCCTTTGGTTTTGACTTGTTCGCCCTAAGTTGGCAGGGTATGCCCAGATGTGGGTCCCTTGCTCACTTTGCCACTGAATTCAAGCTAGCCTGGCTGATGATGGCCGATTAGCCAGAAACCGGTCCAAGGTTGCATGTTTCGTGTCCAGGGAAGACATGGCTTGGCAGTTTGGGCTAGACTGTTTCCATGAGGCTCAGGGTCAGAATGATTTGTATATGGCCATGTCTGAACTGGGGTGGCGGAGTGAGCTAAAGAATGATGATGGATTTAACTCAGATTAGTTGACTGGGGTGAGTCCTTGCAATGTTCAACACTCTGTCTATCATCCCCTTTGGTTTTGCTTTGTTTGCCCTAAGTTGGCAGGGTATGCCCAGACGTGGGTCCCTTGCTCACTTTGCCACGGAATTCAAGCTAGCCTGGCTGATGACGGCTGATGAGCCAGAAACCGGTCCCAGGATGCTTGTTTCAGGTCCAGGGAAGACATGGCTTAGCAGTTCGGGATGGACTGTTCCCATGAGGCTCAGGGTCAGAATGATTTGCATATGGCCATGTCTGAACTGGGGTGGCGGAGTGAGCTAAAGAATGATGCTGGATTAAACTCAGATTAGTTGACTGAGGTGAGTACTTGCAATGTTCAACACTCTGTCCATCATCCCCTTTGGTTTTGCTTTGTTTTTCCTAATTTGGTAGGGTATGCCCAGACGTGGGTCCCTTGCTCACTTTGCCACTGAATTCAAGCTAGCCTGGCTGATTAGCCAGAAACCGGTCCCAGGTTGCTTTTTCCGGTCCAGGGAAGACATGGCTTGGCAGTTTGGGCTGGACTGTTCCCAAGAGGCACAAGGTCAGAATGATTGGCATATGGCCATGTCTGAACTGGGGTGGCGGAGTGAGATAAAGAATGATGATGGATTAAACTCAGATTAGTTGACTGAGGGTGAGTGCTTGCAATGTTCAACACTCTGTCCATCAACCCCTTTGGTTTTGCTTTGTTTGCCCTAAGTTGGCAGGGTATGCCCAGACGTGGGTTTCTTGCTCACTTTGCCACTGGATTCAAGCTAGCCTGGCTGGTGACGGCCGATTAGCCAGAAACCGGTCCCACTTTACTTGTTTCCAGTCCAGGGAAGACATGGCTTGGCAGTTCGGGATGGACTGTTCTCATGAGGCACAGGGTCAGACTGATTTGCATATGGCCATGTCTGAACTGGGGTGGCCGAGTGAGCTAAAGAATGATGATGGATTAAACTCAGATTAGTTGACTGGGGGGAGTGCTTGCACTGTTCAACACTCCGTCCATCATCCCCTTTGGTTTTACTTTGTTTGCCCTAAGTTGGCAGGCTATGCCCAGACGTGGGTCCCTTGCTCACTTTCCCACTGAATTCAAGCTAGCCTGGCTGATGACGGCTGATGAGCCAGAAACCGGTCCCAGGATGCTTTTTTCAGGTCCAGGGAAGACATGGCTTGGAAAATCAGGCTGGAGTGTTCCCATGAGGCACAGGGTCAGACTGATTTGCATATGGCCCTGTCTGAACTGGGGTGGCGGAGTGAGCTAAAGAATGATGATGGATTAATCCCAGGTCAGTTGAATGGGGGTGAGTGCTTGCAATGTTCAACACTCCGTCCATCATCCCCTTTGGTTTTGCTTTGTTCACCCTAAGTTGGCAGGGTATGCCCAGACGTGGGTCCCTTGCTCACTTTGCCACTGAATTCAAGCTAGCCTGGCTGATGATGGCCGATTAGCCAGAAACCGGTCCCAGGTTGCTTGTTTCCGGTCCAGGGAAGACATGGCTTGGCAGTTCGGACTGGACTGTTCCCATGAGGCTCAGGGTCAGAATGATTTGCATATGGCCATGTCTGAACTGGGGTGGCGGAGTGAGCTAAAGAATGATGATGGATTAAACTCAGATTAGTTGACTGGGGTGAGTGCTTGCAATGTTCAACACTCTGTCCATCATCCTCTTTGGTTTTGCTTTGTTTGCCATAAGTTGGCAGGGTATGCCCAGACGTGGCTCCCTTGCTCACTTTGCCACTGAATTCAAGCTAGCCTGGCTGATGACGGCTGATGAGCCAGAAACCGGGCCCAGGATGCTTGTTTCAGGTCCAGGGAAGACATGGCTTGGCAGTTCGGGCTGGACTGTTCCCATGAGGCTCAGGGTCAGAATGATTTGCATATGGCCATGTCTGAACTGGGGTGGCGGAGTGAGATAAAGAATGATGATGGATTAAACTCAGATCAGTTGACTGGGGGTGAGGGCTTGCAAAGTTCAACACTCTGTCCATCATCCCCTTTGGTTTTGACTTGTTCGCCCTAAGTTGGCAGGGTATGCCCAGATGTGGGTCCCTTGCTCACTTTGCCACTGAATTCAAGCTAGCCTGGCTGATGATGGCCGATTAGCCAGAAACCGGTCCTAGGTTGCATGTTTCCGGTCCAGGGAAGACATGGCTTGGCAGTTTGGGCTGGACTGTTTCCATGAGGCTCAGGGTCAGAATGATTTGCATAGGCCATGTCTGAACTGGGGTGGCGGAGTGAGCTAAAGAATGATGATGGATTTAACTCAGATTAGTTGACTGGGGTGAGTCCTTGCAATGTTCAACACTCTGTCTATCATCCCCTTTGGTTTTGCTTTGTTTGCCCTAAGTTGGCAGGGTATGCCCAGACGTGGGTCCCTTGCTCACTTTGCCACGGAATTCAAGCTAGCCTGGCTGATGATGGCTGATGAGCCAGAAACCGGTCCCAGGATGCTTGTTTCAGGTCCAGGGAAGACATGGCTTAGCAGTTCGGGATGGACTGTTCCCATGAGGCTCAGGGTCAGAATGATTTGCATATGGCCATGTCTGAACTGGGGTGGCGGAGTGAGCTAAAGAATGATGATGGATTAAACTCAGATTAGTTGACTGAGGTGAGTACTTGCAATGTTCAACACTCTGTCCATCATCCCCTTTGGTTTTGCTTTGTTTGCCCTAATTTGGCAGGGTATGCCCAGACGTGGGTCCCTTGCTCACTTTGCCACTGAATTCAAGCTAGCCTGGCTGATTAGCCAGAAACCGGTCCCAGGTTGCTTTTTCCGGTCCAGGGAAGACATGGCTTGGCAGTTTGGGCTGGACTGTTCCCAAGAGGCACAAGGTCAGAATGATTTGCATATGGCCATGTCTGAACTGGGGTGGCGGAGTGAGATAAAGAATGATGATGGATTAAACTCAGATTAGTTGACTGAGGGTGAGTGCTTGCAATGTTCAACACTCTGTCCATCATCCCCTTTGGTTTTGCTTTGTTTGCCCTAAGTTGGCAGGGTATGCCCAGACGTGGGTTTCTTGCTCACTTTGCCACTGGATTCAAGCTAGCCTGGCTGGTGACGGCCGATTAGCCAGAAACCGGTCCCACTTTACTTGTTTCCAGTCCAGGGAAGACATGGCTTGGCAGTTCGGGATGGACTGTTCTCATGAGGCACAGGGTCAGACTGATTTGCATATGGCCATGTCTGAACTGGGGTGGCCGAGTGAGCTAAAGAATGATGATGGATTAAACTCAGATTAGTTGACTGGGGGGAGTGCTTGCAATGTTCAACACTCCGTCCATCATCCCCTTTGGTTTTACTTTGTTTGCCCTAAGTTGGCAGGCTATGCCCAGACGTGGGTCCCTTGCTCACTTTGCCACTGAATTCAAGCTAGCCTGGCTGATGACGGCTGATGAGCCAGAAACCGGTCCCAGGATGCTTTTTTCAGGTCCAGGGAAGACATGGCTTGGAAAATCAGGCTGGAGTGTTCCCATGAGGCACAGGGTCAGACTGATTTGCATATGGCCCTGTCTGAACTGGGGTGGCGGAGTGAGCTAAAGAATGATGATGGATTAATCCCAGGTCAGTTGAATGGGGGTGAGTGCTTGCAATGTTCAACACTCCGTCCATCATCCCCTTTGGTTTTGCTTTGTTCACCCTAAGTTGGCAGGGTATGCCCAGACATGGGTCCCTTGCTCACTTTGCCACTGAATTCAAGCTAGCCTGGCTGATGATGGCCGATTAGCCAGAAACCGGTCCCAGGTTGCTTGTTTCCGGTCCAGGGAAGACATGGCTTGGCAGTTCGGACTGGACTGTTCCCATGAGGCTCAGGGTCAGAATGATTTGCATATGGCCATGTCTGAACTGGGGTGGCAGAGTGAGCTAAAGAATGATGATGGATTAAACTCAGATTAGTTGACTGAGGTGAGTGATTGCAATGTTCAACACTCTGTCCATCATCCCCTTTGGTTTTGCTTTGTTTGCCCTAAGTTGACAGGGTATGCCCAGAAGTGGGTCCCTTGCTCACTTTGCCACTGAATTCAAGCTAGCCTGGCTGATGATGGCTGATTAGCCAGAAACCGGTCCCAGGTTGCTTATGTCCGGTCCAGGGAAGACATGGCTTGGCAGTTCGGGCTGGACTGTTCCCATGAGGCACAAGGTCAGAATGATTTGCATATGGCCATGTCTGAAATGGGGTGGCGGAGTGAGATAAACAATGATGATGGATTAAACTCAGATTAGTTGACTGGGGGTGAGTGCTTGCAATGTTCAACACTCTGTCCATCAACCCCTTTGGTTTTGCTTTGTTTGCCCTAAGTTGGCAGGGTATGCCCAGACGTGGGTTTCTTGCTCACTTTGCCACTGGATTCAAGCTAGCCTGGCTGGTGACGGCCGATTAGCCAGAAACCGGTCCCACTTTACTTGTTTCCAGTCCAGGGAAGACATGGCTTGGCAGTTCGGGATGGACTGTTCTCATGAGGCACAGGGTCAGACTGATTTGCATATGGCCATGTCTGAACTGGGGTGGCCGAGTGAGCTAAAGAATGATGATGGATTAAACTCAGATTAGTTGACTGGGGGGAGTGCTTGCACTGTTCAACACTCCGTCCATCATCCCCTTTGGTTTTACTTTGTTTGCCCTAAGTTGGCAGGCTATGCCCAGACGTGGGTCCCTTGCTCACTTTCCCACTGAATTCAAGCTAGCCTGGCTGATGACGGCTGATGAGCCAGAAACCGGTCCCAGGATGCTTTTTTCAGGTCCAGGGAAGACATGGCTTGGAAAATCAGGCTGGAGTGTTCCCATGAGGCACAGGGTCAGACTGATTTGCATATGGCCCTGTCTGAACTGGGGTGGCGGAGTGAGCTAAAGAATGATGATGGATTAATCCCAGGTCAGTTGAATGGGGGTGAGTGCTTGCAATGTTCAACACTCCGTCCATCATCCCCTTTGGTTTTGCTTTGTTCACCCTAAGTTGGCAGGGTATGCCCAGACGTGGGTCCCTTGCTCACTTTGCCACTGAATTCAAGCTAGCCTGGCTGATGATGGCCGATTAGCCAGAAACCGGTCCCAGGTTGCTTGTTTCCGGTCCAGGGAAGACATGGCTTGGCAGTTCGGACTGGACTGTTCCCATGAGGCTCAGGGTCAGAATGATTTGCATATGGCCATGTCTGAACTGGGGTGGCGGAGTGAGCTAAAGAATGATGATGGATTAAACTCAGATTAGTTGACTGGGGTGAGTGCTTGCAATGTTCAACACTCTGTCCATCATCCTCTTTGGTTTTGCTTTGTTTGCCATAAGTTGGCAGGGTATGCCCAGACGTGGCTCCCTTGCTCACTTTGCCACTGAATTCAAGCTAGCCTGGCTGATGACGGCTGATGAGCCAGAAACCGGGCCCAGGATGCTTGTTTCAGGTCCAGGGAAGACATGGCTTGGCAGTTCGGGCTGGACTGTTCCCATGAGGCTCAGGGTCAGAATGATTTGCATATGGCCATGTCTGAACTGGGGTGGCGGAGTGAGATAAAGAATGATGATGGATTAAACTCAGATCAGTTGACTGGGGGTGAGGGCTTGCAAAGTTCAACACTCTGTCCATCATCCCCTTTGGTTTTGACTTGTTCGCCCTAAGTTGGCAGGGTATGCCCAGATGTGGGTCCCTTGCTCACTTTGCCACTGAATTCAAGCTAGCCTGGCTGATGATGGCCGATTAGCCAGAAACCGGTCCTAGGTTGCATGTTTCCGGTCCAGGGAAGACATGGCTTGGCAGTTTGGGCTGGACTGTTTCCATGAGGCTCAGGGTCAGAATGATTTGCATAGGCCATGTCTGAACTGGGGTGGCGGAGTGAGCTAAAGAATGATGATGGATTTAACTCAGATTAGTTGACTGGGGTGAGTCCTTGCAATGTTCAACACTCTGTCTATCATCCCCTTTGGTTTTGCTTTGTTTGCCCTAAGTTGGCAGGGTATGCCCAGACGTGGGTCCCTTGCTCACTTTGCCACGGAATTCAAGCTAGCCTGGCTGATGATGGCTGATGAGCCAGAAACCGGTCCCAGGATGCTTGTTTCAGGTCCAGGGAAGACATGGCTTAGCAGTTCGGGATGGACTGTTCCCATGAGGCTCAGGGTCAGAATGATTTGCATATGGCCATGTCTGAACTGGGGTGGCGGAGTGAGCTAAAGAATGATGATGGATTAAACTCAGATTAGTTGACTGAGGTGAGTACTTGCAATGTTCAACACTCTGTCCATCATCCCCTTTGGTTTTGCTTTGTTTGCCCTAATTTGGCAGGGTATGCCCAGACGTGGGTCCCTTGCTCACTTTGCCACTGAATTCAAGCTAGCCTGGCTGATTAGCCAGAAACCGGTCCCAGGTTGCTTTTTCCGGTCCAGGGAAGACATGGCTTGGCAGTTTGGGCTGGACTGTTCCCAAGAGGCACAAGGTCAGAATTATTTGCATATGGCCATGTCTGAACTGGGGTGGCGGAGTGAGATAAAGAATGATGATGGATTAAACTCAGATTAGTTGACTGAGGGTGAGTGCTTGCAATGTTCAACACTCTGTCCATCATCCCCTTTGGTTTTGCTTTGTTTGCCCTAAGTTGGCAGGGTATGCCCAGACGTGGGTTTCTTGCTCACTTTGCCACTGGATTCAAGCTAGCCTGGCTGGTGACGGCCGATTAGCCAGAAACCGGTCCCACTTTACTTGTTTCCAGTCCAGGGAAGACATGGCTTGGCAGTTCGGGATGGACTGTTCTCATGAGGCACAGGGTCAGACTGATTTGCATATGGCCATGTCTGAACTGGGGTGGCCGAGTGAGCTAAAGAATGATGATGGATTAAACTCAGATTAGTTGACTGGGGGGAGTGCTTGCAATGTTCAACACTCCGTCCATCATCCCCTTTGGTTTTACTTTGTTTGCCCTAAGTTGGCAGGCTATGCCCAGACGTGGGTCCCTTGCTCACTTTGCCACTGAATTCAAGCTAGCCTGGCTGATGACGGCTGATGAGCCAGAAACCGGTCCCAGGATGCTTTTTTCAGGTCCAGGGAAGACATGGCTTGGAAAATCAGGCTGGAGTGTTCCCATGAGGCACAGGGTAAGACTGATTTGCATATGGCCATGTCTGAACTGGGCGTGGCAGAGTGGGCTAAAAAATGATGATGGATGAAACCCAGATCAGTTGACTGGGGGTGAGTGCTTGCAATGTTCAACACTCCGTCCATCATCCCCTTTGCTTTTGCTTTGTTCGCCCTAAGTTGGCAGGGTATGCCCAGACGTGTGTCCCTTGCTCACTTTGCCACTGGATTCAGACTAGCCTGGCTGATGGCGGTCGATTAGCCAGAAACCGGTCCCAGGATGCTTGTTTCCAGTGCAGGGAAGACATGGCTTGTCAGTTCGGGCTGGACTGTTCCCATGAGGCACAGGGTCAGACTGATTTGCATATGGCCATGTCTGGACTGGGGTGGCAGAATGAGCTAAAGAATGATGATGGATTAAACCCAGAACAGTTGACTAGGGGTGCGTGCTTGCAATGTTCAACACTCCGTCCATCATCCCCTTTGGTTTTGCTTTGTTCACTCTAAGTTGGCAGGGTATGCCCAGACGTGGGTCCCTTGCTCAGTTTGCCACTGGATTTAACCTAGCCTGGCTGATGACGGCTGATGAGCCAGACACCGGTCCCAGGATGCTTGTTTCCAGTCCAGGGAAGACATGGCTTGGCAGTTCGGGCTGGAGTGTTCCCATGAGGCACAGGGTAAGACTGATTTGCATATGGCCATGTCTGAACTGGGCGTGGCAGAGTGGGCTAAAAAATGATGACGGATGAAACCCAGATCAGTTGACTGGGGGTGAGTGCTTGCAATGTTCAACACTCCGTCCATCATCCCCTTTGCTTTTGCTTTGTTCGCCCTAAGTTGGCAGGGTATGCCCAGACGTGTGTCCCTTGCTCACTTTGCCACTGGATTCAGACTAGCCTGGCTGATGGCAGACAATTAGCTAGAAACCGGTCCCAGAATGCTTGTTTCCAGTATAGGGAAGACATGGCTTGTCAGTTCGGGCTGGACTGTTCCCATGAGGCACAGGGTCAGACTGATTTGCATATGGCCATGTCTGAACTGGGGTGGCTGAATGAGCTAAAGAATGATGATGGATTAAACCCAGAACAGTTGACTAGGGGTGAGTGCTTGCAATGTTCAACACTCCGTCCATCATCCCCTTTGGTTTTGCTTTGTTCACCCTAAGTTGGCAGGGTATGCCCAGACGTGGGTCCCTTGCTCAATTTGCCACTGAATTCAAGCTAGCCTGGCTGATGATGGCCGATTAGCAAGAAACCAGTCCCAGGTTGCTTGTTTCCGGTCCAGGGAAGACATGGCTTGGCAGTTCGGGCTGGACTGTTCCCATGAGGCACAGGGTCAGAAAGATTTGCATATGGGCATGTCTGAACTGGGGTGGCGGAGTGAGCTAAAGAATGATGATGGATTAATCTCATATCAGTTGACTGGGGGTGAGTGCTTGCAATGTTCAACACTCTGTCCATCATCCCCTTTGGTTTTGCTTTGTTTGCCCTAAGTTGGCAGGGTATGCCCAGACGTGGGTCCCTTGCTCACTTTGCCACTGAATTCAAGCTAGCCTGGCTGATGACGGCTGATGAGCCAGAAACCGGGCCCAGGATGCTTGTTTCAGGTCCAGGGAAGGCATGGTTTGGCAGTTGAGGCTGGAGTGTTCCCATGAGGCACAGGGTCAGACTGATTTGCATATGGACATGTCTGAAATGGGGTGGCGGAGTGAGCTAAAGAATGATGATCATTAAACCCAGATCAGTTGACTGGGGGTGAGGGCTTGCAAAGTTCAACACTCTGTCCATCATCCCCTTTGGTTTTGCCTTGTTCACCCTAAGTTGGCAGTGTATGCCCAGACGTGGGTCCCTTGCTCACTTTGCCACTGAATTCAAGCTAGCCTGGCTGATGACGGCTGATGAGCCAGAAACCGGGCCCAGGATGCTTGTTTCAGGTCCAGGGAAGACATGGCTTGGCAGTTCGGGCTGGACTGTTTCCATGAGGCTCAGGGTCAGAATGATTTGCATATGGCCATGTCTGAACTGGGGTGGCGGAGTGAGCTAAAGAATGATGATGGATTAAACTCAGATTAGTTGACTGGGGTGAGTGCTTGCAATGTTCAACACTCTGTCCATCATCCTCTTTGGTTTTGCTTTGTTTGCCATAAGTTGGCAGGGTATGCCCAGACGTGGCTCCCTTGCTCACTTTGCCACTGAATTCAAGCTAGCCTGGCTGATGACGGCTGATGAGCCAGAAAACGGGCCCAGGATGCTTGTTTCAGGTCCAGGGAAGACATGGCTTGGCAGTTCGGGATGGACTGTTCCCATGAGGCTCAGGGTCAGAATGATTTGCATATGGCCATGTCTGAACTGGGGTGGCGGAGTGAGATAAAGAATGATGATGGATTAAACTCAGATCAGTTGACTGGGGGTGAGGGCTTGCAAAGTTCAACACTCTGTCCATCATCCCCTTTGGTTTTGACTTGTTCGCCCTAAGTTGGCAGGGTATGCCCAGATGTGGGTCCCTTGCTCACTTTGCCACTGAATTCAAGCTAGCCTGGCTGATGATGGCCGATTAGCCAGAAACCGGTCCTAGGTTGCATGTTTCCGGTCCAGGGAAGACATGGCTTGGCAGTTTGGGCTGGACTGTTTCCATGAGGCTCAGGGTCAGAATGATTTGCATATGGCCATGTCTGAACTGGGGTGGCGGAGTGAGCTAAAGAATGATGATGGATTAAACTCAGATTAGTTGACTGAGGTGAGTACTTGCAATGTTCAACACTCTGTCCATCATCCCCTTTGGTTTTGCTTTGTTTGCCCTAATTTGGCAGGGTATGCCCAGACGTGGGTCCCTTGCTCACTTTGCCACTGAATTCAAGCTAGCCTGGCTGATTAGCCAGAAACCAGTCCCAGGTTGCTTTTTCCGGTCCAGGGAAGACATGGCTTGGCAGTTTGGGCTGGACTGTTCCCAAGAGGCACAAGGTCAGAATGATTTGCATATGGCCATGTCTGAACTGGGGTGGCGGAGTGAGATAAAGAATGATGATGGATTAAACTCAGATTAGTTGACTGAGGGTGAGTGCTTGCAATGTTCAACACTCTGTCCATCATCCCCTTTGGTTTTGCTTTGTTTACCCTAAGTTGGCAGGGTATGCCCAGACGTGGGTTTCTTGCTCACTTTGCCACTGGATTCAAGCTAGCGTGGCTGGCGACGGCCGATTAGCCAGAAACCGGTCCCACTTTACTTGTTTCCAGTCCAGGGAAGACATGGCTTGGCAGTTCGGGATGGACTGTTCTCATGAGGCACAGGGTCAGACTGATTTGCATATGGCCATGTCTGAACTGGGGTGGCCGAGTGAGCTAAAGAATGATGATGGATTAAACTCAGATTAGTTGACTGGGGGGAGTGCTTGCAATGTTCAACACTCCGTCCATCATCCCCTTTGGTTTTACTTTGTTTGCCCTAAGTTGGCAGGCTATGCCCAGACGTGGGTCCCTTGCTCACTTTGCCACTGAATTCAAGCTAGCCTGGCTGATGACGGCTGATGAGCCAGAAACCGGTCCCAGGATGCTTTTTTCAGGTCCAGGGAAGACATGGCTTGGAAAATCAGGCTGGAGTGTTCCCATGAGGCACAGGGTCAGACTGATTTGCATATGGCCCTGTCTGAACTGGGGTGGCGGAGTGAGCTAAAGAATGATGATGGATTAATCCCAGGTCAGTTGAATGGGGGTGAGTGCTTGCAATGTTCAACACTCCGTCCATCATCCCCTTTGGTTTTGCTTTGTTCACCCTAAGTTGGCAGGGTATGCCCAGACGTGGGTCCCTTGCTCACTTTGCCACTGAATTCAAGCTAGCCTGGCTGATGATGGCCAATTAGCCAGAAACCGGTCCCAGGTTGCTTGTTTCCGGTCCAGGGAAGACATGGCTTGGCAGTTCGGACTGGACTGTTCCCATGAGGCTCAGGGTCAGAATGATTTGCATATGGCCATGTCTGAACTGGGGTGGCGGAGTGAGCTAAAGAATGATGATGGATTAAACTCAGATTAGTTGACTGGGGTGAGTGCTTGCAATGTTCAACACTCTGTCCATCATCCTCTTTGGTTTTGCTTTGTTTGACATAAGTTGGCAGGGTATGCCCAGACGTGGCTCCCTTGCTCACTTTGCCACTGAATTCAAGCTAGCCTGGATGATGACGGCTGATGAGCCAGAAACCGGGCCCAGGATGCTTGTTTCAGGTCCAGGGAAGACATGGCTTGGCAGTTCGGGCTGGACTGTTCCCATGAGGCTCAGGGTCAGAATGATTTGCATATGGCCATGTCTGAACTGGGGTGGCGGAGTGAGATAAAGAATGATGATGGATTAAACCCAGATCAGTTGACTGGGGGTGAGGGCTTGCAAAGTTCAACACTCTGTCCATCATCCCCTTTGGTTTTGACTTGTTCGCCCTAAGTTGGCAGGGTATGCCCAGATGTGGGTCCCTTGCTCACTTTGCCACTGAATTCAAGCTAGCCTGGCTGATGATGGCCGATTAGCCAGAAACCGGTCCTAGGTTGCATGTTTCCGGTCCAGGGAAGACATGGCTTGGCAGTTTGGGCTGGACTGTTTCCATGAGGCTCAGGGTCAGAATGATTTGCATATGGCCATGTCTGAACTGGGGTGGCGGAGTGAGCTAAAGAATGATGATGGATTTAACTCAGATTAGTTGACTGGGGTGAGTCCTTGCAATGTTCAACACTCTGTCTATCATCCCCTTTGGTTCTGCTTTGTTTGCCCTAAGTTGGCAGGGTATGCCCAGACGTGGGTCCCTTGCTCACTTTGCCACGGAATTCAAGCTAGCCTGGCTGATGACGGCTGATGAGCCAGGAACCGGTCCCAGGATGCTTGTTTCAGGTCCAGGGAAGACATGGCTTAGCAGTTCGGGATGGACTGTTCCCATGAGGCTCAGGGTCAGAATGATTTGCATATGGCCATGTCTGAACTGGGGTGGCGGAGTGAGCTAAAGAATGATGATGGATTAAACTCAGATTAGTTGACTGAGGTGAGTACTTGCAATGTTCAACACTCTGTCCATCATCCCCTTTGGTTTTGCTTTGTTTGCCCTAATTTGGCAGGGTATGCCCAGACGTGGGTCCCTTGCTCACTTTGCCACTGAATTCAAGCTAGCCTGGCTGATTAGCCAGAAACCAGTCCCAGGTTGCTTTTTCCGGTCCAGGGAAGACATGGCTTGGCAGTTTGGGCTGGACTGTCACCAAGAGGCACAAGGTCAGAATGATTTGCATATGGCCATGTCTGAACTGGGGTGGCGGAGTGAGATAAAGAATGATGATGGATTAAACTCAGATTAGTTGACTGAGGGTGAGTGCTTGCAATGTTCAACACTCTGTCCATCATCCCCTTTGGTTTTGCTTTGTTTGCCCTAAGTTGGCAGGGTATGCCCAGACGTGGGTTTCTTGCTCACTTTGCCACTGGATTCAAGCTAGCCTGGCTGGTGACGGCCGATTAGGCAGAAACCGGTCCCACTTTACTTGTTTCCAGTCCAGGGAAGACATGGCTTGGCAGTTCGGGATGGACTGTTCTCATGAGGCACAGGGTCAGACTGATTTGCATATGGCCATGTCTGAACTGGGGTGGCCGAGTGAGCTAAAGAATGATGATGGATTAAACTCAGATTAGTTGACTGGGGGGAGTGCTTGCAATGTTTAACACTCCGTCCATCATCCCCTTTGGTTTTACTTTGTTTGCCCTAAGTTGGCAGGCTATGCCCAGACGTGGGTCCCTTGCTCACTTTGCCACTGAATTCAAGCTAGCCTGGCTGATGACGGCTGATGAGCCAGAAACCGGTCCCAGGATGCTTTTTTCAGGTCCAGGGAAGACATGGCTTGGAAAATCAGGCTGGAGTGTTCCCATGAGGCACAGGGTCAGACTGATTTGCATATGGCCCTGTCTGAACTGGGGTGGCGGAGTGAGCTAAAGAATGATGATGGATTAACCCCAGGTCAGTTGAATGGGGGTGAGTGCTTGCAATGTTCAACACTCCGTCCATCATCCCCTTTGGTTTTGCTTTGTTCACCCTAAGTTGGCAGGGTATGCCCAGACGTGGGTCCCTTGCTCACTTTGCCACTGAATTCAAGCTAGCCTGGCTGATGATGGCCGATTAGCCAGAAACCGGTCCCAGGTTGCTTGTTTCCGGTCCAGGGAAGACATGGCTTGGCAGTTCGCACTGGACTGTTCCCATGAGGCTCAGGGTCAGAATGATTTGCATATGGCCATGTCTGAACTGGGGTGGCGGAGTGAGCTAAAGAATGATGATGGATTAAACTCAGATTAGTTGACTGAGGTGAGTGATTGCAATGTTCAACACTCTGTCCATCATCCCCTTTGGTTTTGCTTTGTTTGCCCTAAGTTGACAGGGTATGCCCAGATGTGGGTCCCTTGCTCACTTTGCCACTGAATTCAAGCTAGCCTGGCTGATGATGGCTGAATAGCCAGAAACCGGTCCCAGGTTGCTTATGTCCGGTCCAGGGAAGACATGGCTTGGCAGTTCGGGCTGGACTGTTCCCATGAGGCACAAGGTCAGAATGATTTGCATATGGCCATGTCTGAACTGGGGTGGCGGAGTGAGATAAACAATGATGATGGATTAAACTCAGATTAGTTGACTGGGGGTGAGTGCTTGCAATGTTCAACACTCTGTCCATCATCCCCTTTGGTTTTGCTTTGTTTGCCCTAAGTTGGCAGGGTATGCCCAGACGTGGGTCCCTTGCTCACTTTGCCACTGAATTCAAGCTAGCCTGGCTGATGACGGCTGATGAGCCAGAAACCGGTCCCAGGATGCTTGTTTCAGGTCCAGGGAAGACATGGCTTGGCAAATCAGGCTGGAGTGTTCCCATGAGGCACAGGGTCAGACTGATTTGCATATGGCCATGTCTGAACTGGGATGGCGGAGTGAGCTAAAGAATGATGGTGACTAAACCCAGATCAGTTGACTGGGGGTGAGGGCTTGCAAAGTTCAACACTCTGTCCATCATCCCCTTTGGTTTTGCCTTGTTTGCCCTAAGTTGGCAGGGTATGCCCAGACGTGGGTTTCTTGCTCACTTTGCCACTGGATTCAAGCTAACCTGGCTGGTGACGGCCGATTAGCCAGAAACCGGTCCCACGTTACTTGTTTCCAGTCCAGGGAAGACATGGCTTGGCAGTTCGGGATGGACTGTTCCCATGAGGCACAGGGTCAGACTGATTTGCATATGGCCATGTCTGAACTGGGGTGGCGGAGTGAGCTAAAGAATGATGATGGATTAAACTCAGATTAGTTGAATGGGTGAGAGCTTGCAATGTTCAACACTCCGTCCATCATCCCCTTTGGTTTTACTTTGTTTGCCCTAAGTTGGCAGGCTATGCCCAGACGTGGGTCCCTTGCTCACTTTGCCACTGAATTCAAGCTAGCCTGGCTGATGACGGCTGATGAGCCAGAAACCGGTCTCAGGATGCTTGTTTCAGGTGCAGGGAAGACATGGCTTGGCAAATCAGGCTGGAGTGTTCCCATGAGGCACAGGGTCAGCCTGATTTGCATATGGCCATGTCTGAACTGGGGTGGCGGAGTGAGCTAAAGAATGATGATGGATTAAACCCAGGTCAGTTGAATGGGGGTGAGTGCTTGCAATGTTCAACACTCCGTCCATCATCCCCTTTGGTTTTGCCTTGTTCGCCCTAAGTTGGCAGGGTATGCCCAGACGTGGGTCCCTTGCTCAGTTTGCCACTGGATTCAACCTAGCCTGGCTGATGACGGCTGATGAGCCAGAAACCAGTCCCAGGATGCTTGTTTCCGGTCCAGGGAAGACATGGCTTGGCAGTTCGGGCTGGAGTGTTCCCATGAGGCACAGGGTAAGACTGATTTGCATATGGCCATGTCTGAACTGGGCGTGGCAGAGTGAGCTAAAAAATGATGATGGATGAAACCCAGATCAGTTGACTGGGGGTGAGTGCTTGCAATGTTCAACACTCCGTCCATCATCCCCTTTGCTTTTGCTTTGTTCGCCCTAAGTTGGCAGGGTATGCCCAGACGTGTGTCCCTTGCTGACTTTGCCACTGGATTCAGACTAGCCTGGCTGATGGCGGCCGATTAGCCAGAAACTGGTCCCAGGATGCTTGTTTCCAGTGCAGGGAAGACATGGCTTGTCAGTTCGGGCTGGACTGTTCCCATGAGGCACAGGGTCAGACTGATTTGCATATGGCCATGTCTGAACTGGGGTGGCAGAATGAGCTAAAGAATGATGATGGATTAAACCCAGAACAGTTGACTAGGGGTGCGTGCTTGCAATGTTCAACACTCTGTCCATCATCCCCTTTGGTTTTGCTTTGTTCACTCTAAGTTGGCAGGGTATGCCCAGACGTAGGTCCCTTGCTCAATTTGCCACTGAATTCAAGCTAGCCTGGCTGATGATGGCCGATTAGCCAGAAACCAGTCCCAGGTTGCTTGATTCCGGTCCAGGGAAGACATGGCTTGGCAGTTCGGGCTGGACTGTTCCCATGAGGCACAGGGTCAGAATGATTTGCATATGGCCATGTCTGAACTGGGGTGGCGGAGTGAGCTAAAGAATGATGATGGATTAAACTCATATAAGTTGACTGGGGGTGAGTGCTTGCAATGTTCAACACTCTGTACATCATCCCCTTTGGTTTTGCTTTGTTTGCGCTAAGTTGGCACGCTATGCTCAGACGTGGGTCCCTTGCTCACTTTGGCACTGAATTCAAGCTAGCCTGGCTGATGACGGCCGATGAGCCAGAAACCGGTCCCAGGATGATTCTTTCAGGTCCAGGGAAGACATGGCTTGGCAGTTAAGGCTGGAGTGTTTCCATGAGGCACAGGGTCAGACTGATTTGCATATGGACATGTCTGAACTGGGGTGGCGGAGTGAGCAAAAGAATGATGATGATTAAACCCAGATCAGTTGACTGGGGGTGAGGGCTTGCAAAGTTCAACACTCTGTCCATCATCCCCTTTGGTTTTGCCTTGTTCGCCCTAAGTTGGCAGGGTATGCCCAGACGTGGGTCCCTTGCTCACTTTGCCACTGAATTCAAGCTAGCCTGGCTGATGATGGCCGATTATCCAGAAACCGGTCCCAGGTTGCTTGTTTCCAGTCCAGGGAAGACATGGCTTGGCAGTTCGGGCTGGACTGTTTCCATGAGGCTCAGGGTCAGAATGATTTGCATAAGGCCATGTCTGAACTGGGGTGGCGGAGTGAGCTAAAGAATGATGATGGATTAAACTCAGATTAGTTGACTGGGGTGAGTGCTTGCAATGTTCAACACTCTGTCCATCATCCCCTTTGGTTTTGCTTTGTTTGCCCTAAGTTGGCAGGGTATGCCCAGACCTGGGTCCCTTGCTCACTTTGCCACGGAATTCAAGCTAGCCTGGCTGATGACGGCTAATGAGCCAGAAACCGGTCCCAGGATGCTTGTTTTAGGTCCAGGGAAGACATGGCTTGGCAGTTCGGGCTGGACTGTACCCATGAGGCTCAGGGTCAGAATGATTTGCATATGGCCATGTCTGAACTGGGGTGGCGGAGTGAGCTAAAGAATGATGATGGATTAAACTCAAATTTGTTGACTGAGGTGAGTGCTTGCAATGTTCAACACTCTGTCCATCATCCCCTTTGGTTTTGTTTTGTTTGCCCTAAGTTGGCTGGGCATGCCCAGACGTGGGTCCCTTGCTCACTTTGCCACTGAATTCAAGCTAGCCTGGCTGATGATGGCTGATTAGCCAGAAACCGGTCCCAGGTTGCTTTTTTCCGGTCCAGGGAAGACATGGCTTGGCATTTCGGGCTGGGCTGTTCCCATGAGGCACAAGGTCAGAATGATTTGAATATGGACATGTCTGAACGGGGGTGGCGGAGTGAGCTAAAGAATGATGATGGATTAAACTCAGATTAGTTGACTGGGGTGAGTGCTTGCAATGTTCAACACTCTGTCCATCATCCCCTTTGGTTTTGCTTTGTTTGCCCTACGTTGTCAGGGTATGTCCAGACGTGGGTCCCTTGCTCACTTTGCCGCTGAATTCAAGCTAGCCTGGCTGATGACGGCTGATGAGCAAGAAACCGGTCCCAGGATGCTTGTTTCAGGTCCAGGGAAGACATGGCTAACCAGTTCGGGCTGGACTGTTCCCATGAGGCTCAGGGTCAGAATGATTTGCATATGGCCATGTCTGAACTGGGGTGGCGGAGTGAGCTAAAGAATGATGATGGATTAAACTCAGATTAGTTGACTGAGGTGAGTGCTTGCAATGTTTAACACTCTGTCCATCATCCCCTTTGGTTTTGCTTTATTTGCACTAAGTTGGCAGGGTATGCCCAGACGTGGGTCCCTTGCTCACTTTGCCACTGAATTCAAGCTAGCCTTGCTGATGATGGCTGATTAGCCAGAAACCAGTCCCAGGTTGCTTTTTCCGGTCCAGGGAAGACATGGCTTGGCAGTTCGGGCTGGACTGTTCCCATGAGGCACAAGGTCAGAATGATTTGCATATGGCCATGTCTGAACTGGGGTGGCGGAGTGAGATAAAGAATGATGATGGATTAAACTCAGATTAGTTGACTGGGAGTGAGTGCTTGCAATGTTCAACACTCTGTACATCATCCCCTTTGGTTTTGCTTTGTTTGCCCTAAGTTGGCAGGGTATGCCCAGACGTGGGTCCCTTGCTCACTTTGCCACTGAATTCAAGCTAGCCTGGCTTATGACGGCTGATGAGCCAGAAACCGGTCCCAGGATGCTTGTTTCAGGTCTAGGGAAGACATGGCTTTGCAAATCAGGCTGGAGTGTTCCCATGAGGCACATGGTCAGACTGATTTGCATATTGCCATATCTGAACTGGGGTGGCGGAGTGAGCTAAAGAATGATGATGATTAAACCCAGATCAGTTGACTGGGGGTGAGGGCTTGCAAAGTTCAACACTCTGTCCATCATCCCCTTTGGTTATGCCTTGTTTGCCCTAAGTTGGCAGGGTATGCCCAGACGTGGGTTTCTTGCTCACTTTGCCTCTGGATTCAAGCTAGCCTGGCTGGTGACGGCCGATTAGCCAGAAACCAGTCCCACGTTACTTGTTTCCAGTCCAGGGAAGACATGGCTTGGCAGTTCGGGATGGACTGTTCCCATGAGGCACAGGGTAAGACTGATTTGCATATGGCCATGTCTGAACTGGGGCGGCGGAGTGAGCTAAAGAATGATGATGGATTAAACTCAGATTAGTTGACTGGGGTGAGTGCTTGCAATGTTCAACACTCCGTCCATCATCCCCTTTGGTTTTACTTTGTTTGCCCTAAGTTGGCAGTCTATGTCCAGACGTGGGTCCCTTGCTCACTTTGCCACTGAATTCAAGCTAGCCTGGCTGATGACGGCTGATGAGCCATAAACCGGTCCCAGGATGCTTGTTTCAGGTCCAGGGAAGACATGGCTTGGCAAATCAGGCTGGAGTGTTCCCACGAGGCTCAGGGTCAGACTGATTTGCATATGGCCCTGTCTGAACTGGGGTGGCGGAGTGAGCTAAAGAATAATGATGGATTAAACCAAGGTCAGCTGAATGGGGGTGAGTGCTTGCAATGTTCAACACTCCGTCCATTATCCACTTTGGTTTTGCCTTGTTCGCCCTAAGTTGGCAGGGTATGCCCAGACGTGGGTCCATTGCTCACTTTGCCACTGGATTCAAGCTTGCCTGGCTGATGCCGGCTGATGAGCCAAAAACCGGTCCCAAGATGCTTGTTTCCGGTTCAGGGAAGACATGGCTTGGCAGTTCAGGCTGGAGTGTTCCCATGAGGCACAGGGTCAGACTGATTTGCATATGGCCATGTCTGAACTGGGGTGGCGGAATGAGCTAAAGAATGATGATGTATTAATCCCAGAACAGTTGACTGGGGGTTAGTGCTTGCAATGTTCAACACTCCGTCCATCATCCCCTTTGGTTTTGCTTTGTTCACCCTAAATTGGCAGGGTATGCCCAGACCTGGGTCCCTTGCTCACTTTGCCACTGAATTCAAGCTAGCCTGGCTGATGATGGCAAATTAGCCAGAAACCGGTCCCAGGTTGCTTGTTTCCGGTCCAGGGAAGACATGGCTTGGTAGTTCGGGCTGGACTGTTCCCATGAGGCTCAGGGTCAGAATGATTTGCATATGGGCATGTCTGAACTGGGGTGGCGTAGTGAGCTAAAGAATGATGATGGATTAAACTCAGATTAGTTGACTGGGGTGAGTGCTTGCAATGTTCAACACTCTGTCCATCATCCCCTTTGGTTTTGCTTTGTTTGCCCTAAGTTGTCAGGGTATGCCCAGACGTGGGTCCCTTGCTCACTTTGCCGCTGAATTCAAGCTAGCCTGGCTGATGACGGCTGATGAGCCAGAAACCGGTCCCAGGATGCTTGTTTCAGGTCCAGGGAAGACATGGCTTGGCAGTTCGGGCTGGACTGTTCCCATGAGGCTCAGGGTCAGAATGATTTGCATATGGCCATGTCTGAACTGGGGTGGCGGAGTGAGCTAAAGAATGATGATGGATTAAACTCAGATTAGTTGACTGGGGTGAGTGCTTCTGAGGTTCTGGACTTTTTAGAGTCCAGAGGTGTCAGGGAAACAACACCCAAAAGACCCCTGAGTTCCTTCCTGCCTTGGTGCACAAATAAACAGAGACACGGGCTTCTCGATGGTGGCGTCAGAGAGACCAAGTTTTATTTACTGCAGGGACACAGATGTCGTAGGAACCACACAAAGGCAGAATCTAGGAGACTGTTCCAATCGTATAACGTGGGTCGCTCCTTAAATACACCAAATGTGTCCTCAGGCAGCATTGCAAAAATATCTTTCATGCCTAGCCCGGTATCCCAAACAAACAATAAACATATACCAAACGATAATTATTTGTAAGATTCCAGTGTTCGATCAAGTCTTCATGTCAGTTTTCCATTCTTCGACCGATCCTCCCCATCATAAAAATTGTATCCTCCCCATAGTAAAAGCCCAGAAGGAGAGGAGCGGAGCCAGGTGGGAAAGATTGATAAGTAGGATAAGAGATGCTTGTGGGTCATAAACGGGCATGGCTACTGTCTTCGGCCTCCTAATCGTGATCAGGCCAACGAACAGAAGAACCAGTATAGCATGATTGGCCTCAGGCAAGGGAGGTAGCTTCTGCCTAGTCACGCAGCATCAGCTTCCTTGGACTAAAGCTTACGTGTCCTTAACAAGGTGATTCAGCCAGGGTCATTGCTTGTCCATTGACTATGTGAGGGCAAGAAACAAAATGGATGCCGTATCTAAGATGGATGCCATGAATATACAACAGAATGCCCTATTTCTCAGTGAATCCATGCTCGTAGCACAGCGAAAACACTGTCACATACTAAATGCATCATTTACGGTTCACTGGTACCAAAATCGTGTCAGTACTATGATACCGAACACACAGGTTCTGATCGCTACAGAACCTCAGACCGTCCTTTTGCCCTTACATAGGCAATAACTTACTCTAGTCAGAATCCATCTCTATATTCATCAGATCACTGATATGTTGTTGGAGCATTATTCGATCCCGTGGCGTGTCTCCTAAAACAGGTGGTCTTCTTACGCATGTTGCAGCACAAAGGCCACATAAGGCAGGACCACACTGAACGATGAGACAGCATGAGAATAAAAATACCAACAAAACACCAATGACTATCAGAACCTTCCATCCCCACGCAGATAACAGATTCCAGAACCATCCCATCAGTGACCAATCACCTTTGTCTACACGAATAGAGTCAGTGATCTTGTGTAACTTAGAAATGGCCTCATATACTGTTGGCGCATTATTTGGGATAAAGACACAGCAACTCGATTGGATCATCTTACATACCCCACCTTGATCTGCAAGTAATACGTCAAGGACCATACGGTTCTGCAACGTCATGAGGCGATCCGCTTGAAGCTCAGCTGTCAGGTTACTAAGGGCACCAGCAGTTTCAGTAATGGTGGATTCAACTACCCGTGTTAGTTGACGCAAGTTCCTACTATTGGCCATGGGCCCCCAGAACGGAAGGAAACCTTTGAAAAAGTCTCCTGCTTCTTGGCCAGCTGTATCTTCCTTGTCGAGGACACCTCTCACAACTCTAGTCTTGTGATAATCCGGTGCAGCAGTGTATGTCGGAGGTAATAGTCGGGCAATATAACATGAGCCTGAAAAGTCAGCAGGCAGCCATGTATATGCTCTGTCTTTGCAGACAAAATAGGTACCCTTAGCAGCTAAGAATGCAGGGGAAGACTGTGATGGAAAAACGTATGTTTCAGTGCAGTCACTCTTCCCTAGTCGAGCTCTCGGATTCCTCCCATTCCCTTGAAAACGGACCTGACCTTGGTGGGGTACGACCCAAATCGGAGTCGAGCTTTTACGCTTGTTTTCACCCAAACTAATGCCATACTCCGTAGCATTCCAACCCATATAAACTCGTAACTCATCCTTGGGAATAAACGGAGTGTTATTGACATCTCTAACCATGTCAGTAATTCCCTTTACCAAGGCTCTATTAGCAGAGTTATACCTAGTGGAACGTGGAGGTCGCGGAGGATAGGTCTCTAGAGCATAGGCGAACATGGTCTGAAATGCCCAAAATGATCCATTATAACTAAAGGGCAGAACCAGATAGGGGATACCCTTGTTCATGGTATGTGGTATCAGACCACATACCCAGCAGTTCGTTGTATTTACTACTAGTTGGTGTTGGTGCAAGAGCTGAATGAAAGTGTTTTTTAGAAACTCAGAGCGTCGAGCTTGCTCGTGTGCAGGAAAAGGGTGAAAAGAATGAAGAGAAACAACAGTCGGAGAAACAGAAACATGGGGAGGCACTGTAGATGTGACAGGTGCAAAAATCAATTGGATACCAAAAACGATTCCGCCTACCAAAGTTATTAAAACAATCAGAAAGGTCAGAGCGCATTTCATCATGAAACATTTGCTATGCAAAATTTCATACAGTTTTGTCTTACGAGCATTTATGACGTTAGCTCGTCGCAGTTCAGGAAGCTCCATCTTCTACAACCGTTCGCAACGGATGGTTTGTACCTGTTGAAAAATTGCCTCTGTTTACCCTGGGAGTTCCCAAAATAAACAGAAGAGACCGACCTTGTGTCTGGCCCCCTGCAAGTTAAAACAAGGCACACGTTACGACCCTACGGCAACCCAGATGGCAAGGCGAGAGAACAACAAAAACAAAAGGACAAAAAATATTATAGAGCAAACTTCCTGACTGAATGCAATGTGATAAGATCAAAACAGTTTTCACACGGAAAGGTGATTATGCAATGTTATTGGTTCATGGAATGGGAACGTAGGTTATATCTGTACTTTCCGGGCCTTGTCTGGTCTTGAAACAGCTGATCTGCAGGTGCAGTAATGTTCAAATCCACAGGTGGCAAATGTTCACTTTGTACAACACTCTGTTCAGGGTTCAAAGGAACAGTTCCTGGTGCAGTATCAGAGTTCTGTGTTTCAGATCGTTTGTCCGTCATGTACTCTGCATCACTGAACGGGATAAGCCTAGGAACAGGTTCTGTCTCGGATACACCAAATCCCTGTCTAACCCAGTTGTCGTAGGGGAGTGGGAGAGGCACAAGCTTCGTATGGGTAGCGTGCACCCAATTTTTCCTGCCAGCCAGGCGTACAGCAGTTCTTGTGGCCAGGAGCACCTGAAACGGACCCACGAATCTTGGCTGGAGGTTCCGGGTCCATCCAAAGTTCCGCACCACAACCAGATCACCGGGTTTCAATGTGTGACCTGGACTCTCAGGCAGCTTAGGCAAGGATTCAAATACCTGTTGGTGAATAAGACTCAATTTAGCAGTCAGGTCAAAAAGGTAATCAATGAACATTGGATATTCGATCTGTTTGAACTCCTTGGGCCTAGGGACTCCCCAGACATTAGCAGGGCGACCAAACACAATCTCATATGGGCTAAGCCCTACTCGAGAGTGTACAGTCGCTCTGGTGGACAATAAAGCCAAAGGCAGTGCGTCTGGCCAAGATAAACCAGTGGAAGCTTGGATTTTAGCAAGTTTTAGCTTCAAGGTACCATTGTACCCCTCAACCAAACCTGCTGACTGTGGGTGATTCGCACTATGGAATTTTTGCTTGATTCCCAAACCCGTACACACACTCTGCATAACTTTCCCTACGAACTCACTTCCATTGTCCAACCATACAATCCGTGGCATACCATACCTAGGGAAGTACTCTTTGAGGAGGATTTTGGCAGTGGACATAGCAGTGTTATCCTTTAATGGATACGCTTCAATCCATCTTGAAAAAGCACAGACTACCACTAGGACATATTTGAGATTATTACATCTGTCCATGTGGATAAAGTCCAACTGAATCACTTCAAAGGGACAAGAAGGGGGGCCAAAGTGACCAGCTGGGGTTGGGGTTCCCTTCCCAGGATTATGCATCAGGCATACCATGCAATTTTTCACCACTCTCTCCGCGCACTTAGTAATTCCATCGTTCTTCCATACTGGAGCTAACATCTTACAGATCCCTTTCGAACTGATGTGCGCCGCTCCATGCGCCATAGTGACTACCGCAAGTACATACGCATCAGGTAGCATCCAACGCTGATGCTCAGACAAATCAATCCAACATCCACTCGAATCCATTTTACCCGTTTTCTCCTTCCATGCATTCTTCTCATTTTCAGTTGCTTCATTCTGGATTTCCTTCACACTTTCAATCGTATTCTCACACATTCCTGATTCAGCAATCCATCTTGCAGACGTTGCAACGTACATTCGGCTCATCATGTTCTTGGCCGTCCCTTTGGCGACCTCATCAGCAAACGCATTCCCACGGCCAACATCATCCGTAATCTTCCGGTGTGCACTGCATTTCACAATTGCGACTTCATTCGGTAAGGTCAGAGATTCCAACAGATCATTGACTAACTGTCCATGTTGGATCTTAGTCCCATGGGACGTGAGAAAACCTCTTTCTTTCCACAAGCGACCAAAACTATGTGCTACGCCGAAGGCATACTGGCTGTCAGTAAACACATTCACTCTCTTTCCCTCAGCTAAAATACACGCTCTTGTCAATGCAATTAATTCTGCAGCTTGGGCAGAATTCTGACTCACTCTTGCAGTCTCGACAACCGTACTCAAAGTCGTAACTGCATACGCAGCCGTCACATCACCAGTCTGTAGCTTGAAACACGATCCATCGACATACAAAGAACCATCTGGATCTAGTAACGGAGTATCTTTTAAATCAATCCTACCTTTTGTCTCTTCCTCAGTTCGAAAACAACAGTCATGGGGCTCTGAATCACTCGACTCCTGAGTAGTCGGCAACAGCGTTGCTGGGTTCAATATGCTGCATCGCTTGATCTGAATGTGACTTGCCAAAAGTGTCAGCTCATAGCCTGATAGTCTAGCACTGGTGAGGTGCTGAGTTTTCGTTCGATTCATGAGTGTATCCACAGCATGTGGAACCATGACTACCAACATGTTGTTCATGACCAATCCAGCAGACTGTCGAATAGACACTGCAGCTGCTGCTGTAGCTCTCAAACAACTTGGCAACGCTCTGGCTACCGGATCTAATGTGGATGAGAAATACGCACAAGGTCGCTGCTTGTCACCAAATTGTTGCGTCAAGACACTCAACGCACAACCCTCTCTTTCATGGACATATAGTGTAAACGGCTTACTGTAGTCAGGAGTACCTAACACAGGAGCTGAGCACAACGCATCGCGCAATTCCGAGAAGCTCTGTTGACATTCATCAGACCATGGCAAAGGACTCGGGACACCTTTTCCAGTCAGAGCCACCAATGGTTTTGCCATGAGAGAAAAATTTGGGATCCATTGTCTGCAATATGATGTAATACCCAAAAACGCACGCACTTATCTCTGTGTGCTTGGTACAGTCATCTGTGAAATTGCTTTGATTCTCTCTGGGGTCAACCTTCTTCCCTCCTTTGACAAAAGATGTCCTAAGTAGGTCACTTCTTGGCAACAATATTGTAGTTTAGAAGGTGAAACCTTGTGATGTAAGTCTGATAAATGACGCAGCAAAGAAATTGTAGCTATTTTGCAAGTTTCCTTGTCGTCAGCAGCCACTAAAAGATCATCTACATATTGGATCAGAGCAGCACCAGGTGGAAGTACAAAAGCATCTAATTGACTTTTTAATGCTTGGCTGTAAATTGAAGGGCTTTCACAATAACCTTGTGGGGCGCGCTTGAATCTGAAACTACGACCACCTAAGGAGAAACCAAAAATATCCCTACTTTCCTCGGCTATCGGAATGCTGAAAAAGGCATTCTTTAAGTCGATCACTGTAAACCATGTAGCTGAGGCAGGAATCAACGTCAATAGTGCAGTGATATCTGGGACCACAGGAAACTGTGGAACCACTATTTTATTAACCTCTCTGAGGTCAATCACAAATCTGTAGATTGGAGGTTTGGAAGGGTCAGTGCGTTTCAAAGTCGTCAGGACAGGACTATTGCAGACATTTCCTCTAGTTTCTTCTATCACATCTTTCTGTATCAAATCTTGCACGATCAGTAAAAGCGCACGTTCACCTTCATTTGAAATCCGATACTGTGGGATTCGTGGGAATCTAACATTTGCCTTCAGACTCACCACATAAGGGGGAATTTCCAGAAGACCTACATCATTAGGACCAGTCGCCCAAAGATTATCAGGGAGAGAACGCAGCTCCGGTGGGAGCTTATCCATCGACAAGTACATGGGAGAGATGACTCTCTTCCCCAACGTGAGCTGTACTCCCGAAGGGGAACAGTACAATGTCGCATGCAGGCGTTTCAACGGATCTAAACCAAGCAGATTCTCATTACAACCGGTCGTCAGAATAAGGGGTGCTTCTAGTTGACATGGCCCAACAGAAATTGACAAAGGACCAGAAACAGGGTTGTGAACAGGGGCGCCTGAGAAACCTACTGAAATGTTCGTTGAGCCAGACAAAGGTGCGCCAGGGAGTTTCGCGTGCATAATTGAACTTTTTGCTGCACCAGTATCCAACAGAAACGGTTCAATCACGCCTGATGTAGCTACTGCGACATAAGGTCCACTCTGATCAACTGGAACTGATACTACTCCCTCTCTCTGCCTGTGGCTGTCCTAGTACTCACTTTGCTGAATTTCTTCACTACCTTCATAATAATCCTCAACATGGTATTGGGGAGATCTACCTGATTGTGTGGATTGTACATTTCGCTGATCGAAATAATTAGATGGGCGATCAGTCTGTGGAGGCATAGTACCACGTCCTCTACCTCTGAGAGCTTGCATAAACCCACCGCGACCTCTCTGAGCTGGGACACCACTAGTTTGTGAGTGCAGAACTGGACACTCATTCTTATAGTGACCCTCCTTTTTACAATAGGCACACTGATTCCATGCTAACTGTTGTCGGGGAAAACCATAGTCAAATCTTTGGGACATCCCTTGCTGGAATTGTGGCTGTTGCTGAAACTGGGGTCGTTGCTGTGAATCTGACCGACTCGAGCGAGGCGGATACGCCTGTTGCAAAAGAACTTTAGTTTTCAAGTCTTTTGTCTTCTTTTCTGACTTTTCCTTCTCTTCTTTTTCTCTATTTTCGTAATACTGAGCAGTGGCGAGTATCTGTGCTGTCGTCGACACTGCCCATGCACTCTCAGAATCCTTCAACTTGTTACTAATCTCAGGCAATAAATTAAACACAAACTTGTCGACAAACAACCTCTGACCTCCCTCAGTACTCATATCTTGCCCACTGTGGTCTACGAAGGTCTCTTCAAATCTAGTGAAGAAATCAGAGACGCTTTCGTCCTTCTTTTGCTTGCATGCTGATAATTTATCCCAGTTGACCCGTAACTCTGGCATCAGCGTTTTCATCAAATTGATTATTCTGCCAGGCAAAGCGGCAATCAGAGGCTCAGGTTTAGCACCACCAACTTGTTGTGCATCTGCCGCTACAATAGCTGGCCAATCACCTCCTAAAGCAACTTGGTGATTCTCATGGCGAATTTTGGCCCATATAGGCTGTGGCACTACATTGCCGAATAGCATTTCGATGTCTGCCAAATTCATGACGCATGCTTGAACTGTCTGGGTTAACTCTTTATAATACCCAGCAGGATTCTTACGCGGGTCCGGCAACGCCTGTTTTACTGCTAATACCTCGGCCCGCTTCCAAGGGATGTGTATCCATACTCTATGGAAATGTGCTGGAGCAGCTAAAATATTATTAGCCGCATCAGCTTGAACTGCATCGCGCCATATCGGCGGAACTTCCCTCATCGGATACTGACCTCGCTTCTTCCTAGTAATCGGAGAACCATCAGAGTCCCTTTGTGCTCGAAGAGGAGAATCAGACCTGTATGCTAGAATCAGTTCTATCGCTTCCTTTACTTCCGAACCTATTACCATTCCCGTAGCGAACCTTCTCTGAATATGTATCAAGTCAGCGGGAACGGAATCTAAGTCATCATCATCCTATTCCTCACGCAAAGGGAACACATCACGTCAAAGACATAATGCTGAGTTGGTTCATTCCATTGCATAAATGTATCCAACACTCTTTGTGCATCATACTTCGGAGCTTTCGATATCCACCTAAGAGCTGTCGAATCTAATATTCCTCGTTCCTGGGGACCAGGAAGCTGACTACGTCACTGTGTAGAGTCAGAAACGGGTGTCTTAATTAAAGACCTGTAGAGAGGAGTTAAGATATTAGTTACAGAGTCGGTTATTTTCCGACGAACAGAAAGCGGAGTCAGAATGTTTACAGAGTTCGGGGACAAGGAAGCTGGAGCAGATGAAATTGTAAGGGTAGAAGTAGTAGGTAAAGCAGTTTGCGAAACATCAGGCAAAGGCGGAATAGGCAACCCAGGTAGAGGGGGTGCCGAAGGAACATTAACCACCGGAAGAATAGGAGCTTGAATCAAAGGAAAAGGAACAACTATTCCAGGCTGACCAGCAGCCGGTTGCACAACAGGTGGTAACTGTGGTGCTGTAATACCCTGTGCATACGGTGGAGGTGATCTCAATAGGTAAGATAACAGGGGATCCTTTTCACAGTCCTCTATTGGCTTAGCAGGACACGATGGCAAGGCAGGGTAGCACTTGTCAATCGGCAAATTATGTTCTCTATTTGCTACCTCTATTGCTTTTTCAGTTTCGTTGACATGCAACTGCCTAGCAGACTGCATTAAAGTCAACCCTTTCTCTTTCTGTTCCTTCTTCATTTTTCTAATTTCTCTCTGTCTAGCTTCTTTACGCCAAAAGCGAAAAGAATCGAACATTGCCGGCCGGGCTTTCCTTTTAAACAACTTCACTTCTAGATTGTCTAGAATTTTAGTTTCAAAGCTACCATGTGGTGGCCAACTAAGGACACCATCTTTCCTGGTGTAACGGATCCACACTCCATTATAAGTGATAGGACCCGCACCATGTTTACAATAGAGCTCATATGTAGGAGTTCCGATCGGAGGAACCGGACACGAGTCCTCCAACCGGGAATCCCTGTTGCAACTCAACCAGGACAGGAAACAATTACTACGGCTAGCCATTACAAACTAAAGACAAATTCTAACCAAAATGCGCAAAGAACTTAGGCCTACTAAATGAACCAATACCAAACCAAAGATTATTTTAACAAGAGCAACCAATGATAATCTACAAATCCAAAATCAAACTGGGCGCGACCCACTTAATACTTAACTGAAATGTCGATGACGTCACCAAGGAGAACCCGCCTACGTCTCGCCGTACTAAGGTCTGCACCTCGGGTCCAAGACAGGGCGACAGTCAGGGCAGCGGTCCTTTGTAGCCGTCTGGGAGCGGGAACCCTCGTGGAAGAGATCGTCGGGCCACTTTTACGACATACAGGGATCGATGAAGCGGGGTACCCCCCTCCGGAATCTTCACACGAAGCTCCTTGAAATCTTCAGGCTTTGGACCGGTACCGGTTGACGTCGCCCCACGTTGAGCGCCAAATTGAGGTTCTGGACTTTTTAGAGTCCAGAGGTGTCAGGGAAACAACACCCAAAAGACCCCTGAGTTCCTTCCTGCCTTGGTGCACAAATAAACAGAGACACGGGCTTCTCGATGGTGGCGTCAGAGAGACCAAGTTTTATTTACTGCAGGGACACAGATGTCGTAGGAACCACACAAAGGCAGAATCTAGGAGACTGTTCCAATTGTATAACGTGGGTCGCTCCTTAAATACACCAAATGTGTCCTCAGGCAGCATTGCAAAAATATCTTTCATGCCTAGCTCGGTATCCCAAACAAACAATAAACATATACCAAACGATAATTATTTGTAAGATTCCAGTGTTCGATCAAGTCTTCATGTCAGTTTTCCATTCTTCGACCGATCCTCCCCATCATAAAAATTGTATCCTCCCCATAGTAAAAGCCCAGAAGGAGAGGAGCGGAGCCAGGTGGGAAAGATTGATAAGTAGGATAAGAGATGCTTGTGGGTCATAAACGGGCATGGCTACTGTCTTCGGCCTCCTAATCGTGATCAGGCCAACGAACACAAGAACCAGTATAGCATGATTGGCCTCAGGCAAGGGAGGTAGCTTCTGCCTAGTCACGCAGCATCAGCTTCCTTGGACTAAAGCTTACGTGTCCTTAACAAGGTGATTCAGCCAGAGTCATTGCTTGTCCATTGACTATGTGAGGGCAAGAAACAAAATGGATGCCGTATCTAAGATGGATGCCATGAATTTACAACAGAATGCCCTATTTCTCAGTGAATCCATGCTCGTAGCACAGCGAAAACACTGTCACATACTAAATGGATCATTTACGGTTCACTGGTACCAAAATCGTGTCAGTACTACGATACTGAACACACGGGTTCGGATCGCTACAGAACCTCAGACCGTCCTTTTGCCCTTACATAGGCAATAACTTACTCTAGTCAGAATCCATCTCTATATTCATCAGATCACTGATATGTTGTTGGAGCATTATTCGATCCCGTGGCGTGTCTCCTAAAACAGGTGGTCTTCTTACGCATGTTGCAGCACAAAGGCCACATAAGGCAGGACCACACTGAATGATGAGACAGCATGAGAATAAAAATACCAACAAAACACCAATGACTATCAGAACCTTCCATCCCCACGCAGATAACAGATTCCAGAACCATCCCATCAGTGACCAATCACCTTTGTCTACACGAATAGAGTCAGTGATCTTGTGTAACTTAGAAATGGCCTCATATACTGTTGGCGCATTATTTGGGATAAAGACACAGCAACTCGATTGGATCATCTTACATACCCCACCTTGATCTGCAAGTAATACGTCAAGGACCATACGGTTCTGCAACGTCATGAGGCGATCCGCTTGAAGCTCAGCTGTCAGGTTACTAAGGGCACCAGCAGTTTCAGTAATGGTGGATTCAACTACCCGTGTTAGTTGACGCAAGTTCCTACTATTGGCCATGGGCCCCCAGAACGGAAGGAAACCTTTGAAAAAGTCTCCTGCTTCTTGGCCAGCTGTATCTTCCTTGTCGAGGACACCTCTCACAACTCTAGTCTTGTGATAATCCGGTGCAGCAGTGTATGTCGGAGGTAATAGTCGGGCAATATAACATGAGCCTGAAAAGTCAGCAGGCAGCCATGTATATGCTCTGTCTTTGCAGACAAAATAGGTACCCTTAGCAGCTAAGAATGCAGGGGAAGACTGTGATGGAAAAACGTACGTTTCAGTGCAGTCACTCTTCCCTAGTCGAGCTCTCGGATTCCTCCCATTCCCTTGTAAACAGACCTGACCTTGGTGGGGTACGACCCAAATCAGAGTCGAGCTTTTACGCTTGTTTTCACCCAAACTAATGCCATACTCCGTAGCATTCCAACCCATATAAACTCGTAACTCATCCTTAGGAATAAACGGAGTGTTATTGACATCTCTAACCATGTCAGCAATTCCCTTTACCAAGGCTCTATTAGCAGAGTTATACCTAGTGGAACGCGGAGGTCGCGGGCGATAGGTCTCTAGAGCATAGGCGAACATGGTCTGAAATGCCCAAAATGATCCATTATAACTAAAGGGCAGAACCAGATAGGGGATACCCTTGTTCATGGTATGTGGTATCAGACCACATACCCAGCAGTTCGTTGTATTTACTACTAGTTGGTGTTGGTGCAAGAGCTGAATGAAAGTGTTATTTATAAACTCAGAGCATCGAGCTTGCTCGTGTGCAGGAAAAGGGTGAAAAGAATGAAGAGAAACAACAGTCGGAGAAACAGAAACATGGGGAGGCACTGTAGATGTGACAGGTGCAAAAATCAATTGGATACCAAAAACGATTCCGCCTACCAAAGTTATTAAAACAATCAGAAAGGTCAGAGCGCATTGCATCATGAAACATTTGCTATGCAACATTTCATACAGTTTTGTCTTACGAGCATTTATGACGTTAGCTCGTCGCAGTTCAGGAAGCTCCATCTTCTACAACCGTTCGCAACGGATGGTTTGTACCTGTTGAAAAATTGCCTCTGTTTACCCTGGGAGTTCCCAAAATAAACAGAAGAGACGGACCTTGTGTCTGGCCCCCTGCAAGTTAAAACAAGGCACACGTTACGACCCTACGGCAACCCAGATGGCAAGGCGAGAGAACAACAAAAACAAAAGGACAAAAAATATTATAGAGCAAACTTCCTGACTGAATGCAATGTGATAAGATCAAAACAGTTTTCACACGGAAAGGTGATTATGCAATGTTATTGGTTCATGGAATGGGAACGTAGGTTATATCTGTACTTTCTGGGCCTTGTCTGGTCTTGAAACAGCTGATCTGCAGGTGCAGTAATGTTCAAATCCACAGGTGGCAAATGTTCACTTTGTACAACACTCTGTTCAGGGTTCAAAGGAACAGTTCCTGGTGCAGTATCAGAGTTCTGTGTTTCAGATCGTTTGTCCGTCATGTACTCTGCATCACTGAACGGGATAAGCCTAGGAACAGGTTCTGT
Organism: Triturus cristatus; assembly: GCF_964204655.1. NCBI lineage: Eukaryota > Metazoa > Chordata > Amphibia > Caudata > Salamandridae > Triturus > Triturus cristatus. The sequence continues at coordinate 1,031,809,932 of NC_140579.1, read as the reverse complement.
CTCGGATACACCAAATCCCTGTCTAACCCAGTTGTCGTAGGGGAGTGGGAGAGGCACACGCTTCGTATGGGTAGCGTGCACCCAATTTTTCCTGCCAGCCAGGCGTACAGCAGTTCTTGTGGCTAGGAGCACCTGAAACGGACCCACGAATCTTGGTTGGAGGTTCCGGGTCCGTCCAAAGTTCCGCACCACAACCAGATCACCGGGTTTCAATGTGTGACCTGGACTCTCTGGCAGCTTAGGCAAGGATTCAAATACCTGTTGGTGAATAAGACTCAATTTAGCAGTCAGGTCAAAAAGGAAATCAATGAACATTGGATATTCGATCTGTTTGAACTCCTTGGGCCTAGGGACTCCCCAGACATTAGCAGGGCGACCAAACACAATCTCATATGGGCTAAGCCCTACTCGAGAGTGTACAGTCGCTCTGGTGGACAATAAAGCCAAAGGCAGTGCATCTGGCCAAGATAAACCAGTGGAAGCTTGGATTTTAGCAAGTTTTAGCTTCAAGGTACCATTGTACCCCTCAACCAAACCTGCTGACTGTGGGTGATTCGCACTATGGAATTTTTGCTTGATTCCCAAACCCGTACACACACTCTGCATAACTTTCCCTACGAACTCACTTCCATTGTCCGACCATACAATCCGTGGCATACCATACCTAGGGAAGTACTCTTTGAGGAGGATTTTGGCAGTGGACATAGCAGTGTTATCCTTTAATGGATACGCTTCAATCCATCTTGAAAAAGCACAGACTACCACTAGGACATATTTGAGATTATTACATCTGTCCATGTGGATAAAGTCCAACTGAATCACTTCAAAGGGACAAGAAGGGGGGGCAAAGTGACCAGCTGGGGTTGGGGTTCCCTTGCCAGGATTATGCATCAGGCATACCATGCAATTTTTCACCACTCTCTCCGCGCACTTAGTAATTCCATCGTTCTTCCATACTGGAGCTAACATCTTACAGATCCCTTTCGAACTGATGTGCGCCGCTCCATGCGCCATAGTGACTACCGCAAGTACATACGCATCAGGTAGCATCCAACGCTGATGCTCAGACAAATCAATCCAACATCCACTCGAATCCATTTTACCCGTTTTCTCCTTCCATGCATTCTTCTCATTTTCAGTTGCTTCATTCTGGATTTCCTTCACACTTTCAATCGTATTCTCACACATTCCTGATTCAGCAATCCATCTTGCAGACGTTGCAACGTACATTCGGCTCATCATGTTCTTGGACGTCCCTTTGGCGACCTCATCAGCAAACGCATTCCCACGGCCAACATCATCCGTAATCTTCCGGTGTGCACTGCATTTCACAATTGCGACTTCATTCGGTAAGGTCAGAGATTCCAACAGATCATTGACTAACTGTCCATGTTGGATCTTAGTCCCATGGGACGTGAGAAAACCTCTTTCTTTCCACAAGCGACCAAAACTATGTGCTACGCCGAAGGCATACTGGCTGTCAGTAAACACATTCACTCTCTTTCCCTCAGCTAAAATACACGCTCTTGTCAATGCAATTAATTCTGCAGCTTGGGCAGAATTCTGACTCACTCTTGCAGTCTCGACAACCGTACTCAAAGTCGTAACTGCATACGCAGCCGTCACATCACCAGTCTGTAGCTTGAAACACGATCCATCGACATACAAAGAACCATCTGGATCTAGTAACGGAGTATCTTTTAAATCAATCCTACCTTTTGTCTCTTCGTCAGTTCGAAAACAACAGTCATGGGGCTCTGAATCACTCGACTCCTGAGTAGTCGGCAACAGCGTTGCTGGGTTCAATATGCTGCATCGCTTGATCTGAATGTGACTTGCCAAAAGTGTCAGCTCATAGCCTGATAGTCTAGCACTGGTGAGGTGCTGAGTTTTCGTTCGATTCATGAGTGTATCCACAGCATGTGGAACCATGACTACCAACATGTTGTTCATGACCAATCCAGCAGACTGTCGAATAGACACTGCAGCTGCTGCTGTAGCTCTCAAACAACTTGGCAACGCTCTGGCTACCGGATCTAATGTGGATGAGAAATACGCACAAGGTCGCTGCTTGTCACCAAATTGTTGCGTCAAGACACTCAACGCACAACCCTCTCTTTCATGGACATATAGTGTAAACGGCTTACTGTAGTCAGGAGTACCTAACACAGGAGCTGAGCACAACGCATCGTGCAATTCCGAGAAGCTCTGTTGACATTCATCAGACCATGGCAAAGGACTCGGGACACCTTTTCCAGTCAGAGCCACCAATGGTTTTGCCATGAGAGAAAAATTTGGGATCCATTGTCTGCAATATGATGTAATACCCAAAAACGCACGCACTTATCTCTGTGTGCTTGGTACAGTCATCTGTGAAATTGCTTTGATTCTCTCTGGGGTCAACCTTCTTCCCTCCTTTGACAAAAGATGTCCTAAGTAGGTCACTTCTTGGCAACAATATTGTAGTTTAGAAGGTGAAACCTTGTGATGTAAGTCTGATAAATGACGCAGCAAAGAAATTGTAGCTATTTTGCAAGTTTCCTTGTCGTCAGCAGCCACTAAAAGATCATCTACATATTGGATCAGAGCAGCACCAGGTGGAAGTACAAAAGCATCTAATTGACTTTTTAATGCTTGGCTGTAAATTGAAGGGCTTTCACAATAACCTTGTGGGGCGCGCTTGAATCTGAAACTACGACCACCTAAGGAGAAACCAAAAATATCCCTACTTTCCTCGGCTATCGGAATGCTGAAAAAGGCATTCTTTAAGTCGATCACTGTAAACCATGTAGCTGAGGCAGGAATCAACGTCAATAGTGCAGTGATATCTGGGACCACAGGAAACTGTGGAACCACTATTTTATTAACCTCTCTGAGGTCAATCACAAATCTGTAGATTGGAGGTTTGGAAGGGTCAGTGCGTTTCAAAATCGGCAGGACAGGACTATTGCAGACATTTCCTCTAGTTTCTTCTATCACATCTTTCTGTATCAAATCTTGCACGATCAGTAAAAGCGCACGTTCACCTTCATTTGAAATCCGATACTGTGGGATTCGTGGGAATCTAACATTTGCCTTCAGACTCACCACATAAGGGGGAATTTCCAGAAGACCTACATCATTAGGACCAGTCGCCCAAAGATTATCAGGGAGAGAACGCAGCTCCGGTGGGAGCTTATCCATCGACAAGTACATGGGAGAGATGACTCTCTTCCCCAACGTGAGCTGTACTCCCGAAGGGGAACAGTACAATGTCGCATGCAGGCGTTTCAACGGATCTAAACCAAGCAGATTCTCATTACAACCGGTCGTCAGAATAAGGGGTGCTTCTAGTTGACATGGCCCAACAGAAATTGACAAAGGACCAGAAACAGGGTTGTGAACAGGGGCGCCTGAGAAACCTACTGAAATGTTCGTTGAGCCAGACAAAGGTGCGCCAGGGAGTTTCGCGTGCATAATTGAACTTTTTGCTGCACCAGTATCCAACAGAAACGGTTCAATCACGCCTGATGTAGCTACTGCGACATAAGGTCCACTCTGATCAACTGGAACTGATACTACTCCCTCTCTCTGCCTGTGGCTGTCCTAGTACTCACTTTGCTGAATTTCTTCACTACCTTCATAATAATCCTCAACATGGTATTGGGGAGATCTACCTGATTGTGTGGATTGTACATTTCGCTGATCGAAATAATTAGATGGGCGATCAGTCTGTGGAGGCATAGTACCACGTCCTCTACCTCTGAGAGCTTGCATAAACCCACCGCGACCTCTCTGAGCTGGGACACCACTAGTTTGTGAGTGCAGAACTGGACACTCATTCTTATAGTGACCCTCCTTTTTACAATAGGCACACTGATTCCATGCTAACTGTTGTCGGGGAAAAGCATAGTCAAATCTTTGGGACATCCCTTGCTGGAATTGTGGCTGTTGCTGAAACTGGGGTCGTTGCTGTGAATCTGACCGACTCGAGCGAGGCGGATACGCCTGTTGCAAAAGAACTTTAGTTTTCAAGTCTTTTGTCTTCTTTTCTGACTTTTCCTTCTCTTCTTTTTCTCTATTTTCGTAATACTGAGCAGTTGCGAGTATCTGTGCTGTCGTCGACACCGCCCATGCACTCTCAGAATCCTTCAACTTGTTACTAAGCTCAGGCAATAAATTAAACACAAACTTGTCGACAAACAAGCTCTGACCTCCCTCAGTACTCATATCTTACCCACTGTGGTCTACGAAGGTCTCTTCAAATCTAGTGAAGAAATCAGAGACGCTTTCGTCCTTCTTTTGCTTGCATGCTGATAATTTATCCCAGTTGACCCGTAACGCTGGCATCAGCGTTTTCATCAAATTGATTATTCTGCCAGGCAAAGCGGCAATCAGGGGCTCAGGTTTAGCACCACCAACTTGTTGTGCATCTGCCGCTACAATAGCTGGCCAATCACCTCCTAAAGCAACTTGGTGATTCTCATGGCGAATTTTGGCCCATATAGGCTGTGGCACTACATTGCCGAATAGCATTTCGATGTCTGCCAAATTCATGACGCATACTTGAACTGTCTGGGTTAACTCTTTATAATACCCAGCAGGATTCTTACGCGGGTCCGGCAACGCCTGTTTTACTGCTAATACCTCGGCCCGCTTCCAAGGGATGTGTATCCATACTCTATGGAAATGTGCTGGAGCAGCTAAAATATTATTAGCCGCATCAGCTTGAACTGCATCGCGCCATATCGGCGGAACTTCCCTCATCGGATACTGACCTCGCTTCTTCCTAGTAATCAGAGAACCATCAGAGTCCCTTTGTGCTCGAAGAGGAGAATCAGACCTGTATGCTAGAATCAGTTCTATCGCTTCCTTTACTTCCGAACCTATTACCATTCCCGTAGCGAACCTTCTCTGAATATGTATCAAGTCAGCGGGAACGGAATCTAAGTCATCATCATCCCATTTCTCACGCAAAGGGAACACATCACGTCAAAGACATAACGCTGAGTTGGTTCATTCCATTGCATAAATGTATCCAACACTCTTTGTGCATCATACTTCGCAGCTTTCGATATCCACCTAAGAGCTGTCGAATCTAATATTCCTCGTTCCTGGGGACCAGGAAGCTGACTACGTCTCTGTGTAGAGTCAGAAATGGGTGTCTTAATTAAAGACCTGTATAGAGAAGTTAAGATATTAGTTACAGAGTCGGTTATTTTCCGACGAACAGAAAGCGGAGTCAGAATGTTTACAGAGTTCGGGGACAAGGAAGCTGGAGCAGATGAAATTGTAAGGGTAGAAGTAGTAGGTAAGGCAGTTTGCGAAACGTCAGGCAAAGGCGGAATAGGCAACCCAGGTAGAGGGGGTGCCGAAGGAACATTAACCACAGGAAGAATAGGAGCTTGAATCAAAGGAAAAGGAACAACTATTCCAGGCTGACCAGCAGCCGGTTGCACAACAGGTGGTAACTGTGGTGCTGTAATACCCTGTGCATACGGTGGAGGTGATCTCAATAGGTAAGACAACAGGGGATCCTTTTCACAGTCCTCTATTGGCTTAGCAGGACACGATGGCAAGGCAGGGTAGCACTTGTCAATCGCCAAATTATGTTCTCTATTTGCTACCTCTATTGCTTTTTCAGTTTCGTTGACATGCAACTGCCTAGCAGACTGCATTAAAGTCAACCCTTTCTCTTTCTGTTCCTTCTTCATTTTTCTAATTTCTCTCTGTCTAGCTTCTTTACGCCAAAAGCGCAAAGAATCGAACATTGCCGGCCGGGCTCTCCTTTTAAACAACTTCACTTCTAGATTGTCTAGAATTTTTGTTTCAAAGCTACCATGTGGTGGCCAACTAAGGACACCATCTTTCCTGGTGTAACGGATCCACACTCCATTACAAGTGATAGGACCCACACCATGTTTACAATAGAGCTCATATGTAGGAGTTCCGATCGGAGGAACCGGACACGAGTCCTCCAACCGGGAATCCCTGTTGCAACTCAACCAGGACAGGAAACAATTACTACGGCTAGCCATTACAAACTAAAGACAAATTCTAACCAAAATGCGCAAAGAACTTAGGCCTACCAAATGAACCAATACCAAACCAAAGATTATCTTAACAAGAGCAACCAATGATAATCTACAAATCCAAAATCAAACTGGGCGCGACCCACTTAATACTTAACTGAAATGTCGAAGACGTCACCAAGGAGAACCCGCCTACGTCTCGCCGTACTAAGGTCTGCACCTCGGGTCCAAGACAGGGCGACAGTCAGGGCAGCAGTCCTTTGTAGCCGTCTGGGAGCGGGAACCCTCGTGGAAGAGATCGTCGGGCCACTTTTACGACATACAGGGATCGATGAAGCGGGGTACCCCCCTCCAGAATCTTCACACGAAGCTCCCCGAAATCTTCAGGCTTTGGACCGGTACCGGTTGACGTCGCCCCACGTTGAGCGCCAAATTGATGTTCTGGACTTTTTAGAGTCCAGAGGTGTCAGGGAAACAACACCCAAAAGACCTCTGAGTTCCTTCCTGCCTTGGTGCACAAATAAACAGAGACACGGGCTTCTCGATGGTGGCGTCAGAGAGACCAAGTTTTATTTACTGCAGGGACACAGATGTCGTAGGAACCACACAAAGGCAGAATCTAGGAGACTGTTCCAATTGTATAACGTGGGTCGCTCCTTAAATACACCAAATGTGTCCTCAGGCAGCATTGCAAAAATATCTTTCATGCCTAGCCCGGTATCCCAAACAAACAATAAACATATACCAAATGATAATTATTTGTAAGATTCCAGTGTTCGATCAAGTCTTCATGTCAGTTTTCCATTCTTCGACCGATCCTCCCCATCATAAAAATGTTATCCTCCCCATAGTAAAAGCCCAGAAGGAGAGGAGCGGAGCCAGGTGGGAAAGATTGATAAGTAGGATAAGAGATGCTTGTGGGTCATAAACGGGCATGGCTACTGTCTTCGGCCTCCTAATTGTGATCAGGCCAACGAACACAAGAACCAGTATAGCATGATTGGCCTCAGGCAAGGGAGGTAGCTTCTGCCTAGTCACGCAACATCAGCTTCCTTTGACTAAAGCTTACGTGTCCTTAACAAGGTGAGGGCAAGAAACAAAATGGATGCCATGAATTTAAAACAGAATGCCCTATTTCTCAGTGAATCCATGCTCGTAGCACAGCGAAAACACTGTCACATACTAATTGGATCATTTACGGTTCACTGGTACCAAACTCGTGTCAGTACTACGATACCGAACACACGGGTTCGGATCGCTACAGAACCTCACTTCGAATGTTCAACACTCTGTCCATCATCCCCTTTGGTTTTGCTTAGTTTGCCCTAAGTTGGCAGGGTATGCCCAGACGTGGGTCCCTTGCTCACTTTGCACTGAATTCAAGCTAGCCTGGCTGATGATGGCCGATTAGCCAGAAACCGGTCCCAGGTTGCTTGTTTCCGGTCCAGGGAAGCCATGGCTTGGCAGTTCGGGCTGGACTGTTCACATGAGGCACAGGGTAAGACTGATTTGCATATGGCCATGTCTGAACTGGGGTGGCGGAGTGAGCTAAAGAATGATGATGATTAAACCCAGATCAGTTGACTGGGGGTGAGGGCTTGCAAAGTTCAACACTCTGTCCATCATCCCCTTTGGTTTTGCCTTGTTTGCCCCAAGTTGGCAGGGTATGCCCAGACGTGGGTTTCTTGCTCACTTTGCTACTGGATTCAAGCCAGCCTGGCTGGTGACGGACGATTAGCCAGAAACTGGTCCCAGGTTACTTGTTTCCTTTCCAGGGAAGACATGGCTTGGCAGTTCGGGATGGACTGTTCCCATGAGGCACAGGGTCAGACTGATTTGCATATGGCCATGTCTGAACTGGGGTGGCGGAGTGAGCTAAAGAATGATGATGGATTAAACTCAGATTAGTTGACTGGGGTGAGTGCTTGCAATGTTCAACACTCCGTCCATCATCCCCTTTGGTTTTGCTTTGTTTGCCCTAAGTTGGCAGGCTATGCCCAGACGTGGGTCCCTTGCTCACTTTGCCACTGAATTCAAGCTAGCCTGGCTGATGACAGCTGATGAGCCAGAAACCGGTCCCAGGATGCTTATTTCAGGTCCAGGGAAGACATGGCTTGGCAATTCAGGCTGGAGTGTTCCCATGAGGCACAGGGTCAGACTGATTTGCATATGGCCATGTCTGAACTGGGGTGGCGGAGTGAGCTAAAGAATGATGATGATTAAACCCAGATCAGTTGACTGGGGGTGAGGGCTTGCAAAGTTCAACACTCTGTCCATCATCCCCTCTGGTTTTGCCTTGTTTGCCCTAAGTTGGCAGGGTATGCCCAGACGTGGGTCCCTTGCTCACTTTGCCACTGAATTCAAGCTAGCCTGGCTGATGACGGCTGATGAGCCAGAAACCGGTCCCAGAATGCTTGTTTCCGGTCCAGGGAAGACATGGCTTGGCAGTTCGGGCTGGAGTGTTCTCATGAGTCACAGGGTAAGACTGATTTGCATATGGCCATGTCTGAACTGGGCGTGGCGGAGTGAGCTAAAAAATGATGATGGATTAAACTCAGATTAGTTGACTGGGGTGAGTGCTTGCAATGTTCAACACTCCGTCCATCATCAACTTTGGTTTTGCCTTGATCGCCCTAAGTTGGCAGGGTATGCCCAGACGTGGGTCCCTTGCTCAGTTTGCCACTGGATTCAAGCTAGCCTGGCTGATAACGGCTGATGAGCTAGAAACTGGTCCCAGGATGCTTGTTTCCGGTCCAGGGAAGACATCGCTTGGCAGTTCGGGCTGGACTGTTCCCATGAGGCACAGGGTAAGACTGATTTGCATATGGCCATGTCTGAACTGGGCGTGGCAGAGTGAGCTAAAAAGTGATGATGGATGAAACCCAGATCAGTTGACTGGGGTGAGTGCTTGCAATGTTCAACACTCCGTCCATCATCCCCTTTGCTTTTGCTTTGTTCGCCCTAAGTTGGCAGGGTATGCCCAGACGTGTGTTCCTTGCTTACTTTGCCACTGGATTCAGGCTAGCCTGTCTGATGGTGGCCGATTAGCCAGAAACAGGTCCCAGGATGCTTGTTTCAGGTCCAGGGAAGACATGGCTTGGCAAATCAGGCTGGAGTGTTCCCATGAGGCACAGGGTCAGACTGATTTGCATATGGCCATGTCTGAACTGGGGTGGCGGAGTGAGCTAAAGAATGATGATGGATTAAACCCAGGTCAGTTGAATGGGGGTGAGTGCTTGCAATGTTCAACACTCCGTCCATCGTCCCCTTTGATTTTGCCTTGTTGGCAGGGTATGCCCAGACGTGGGTCCCTTGCTCAGTTTGCCACTGGATTCAAGCTAGCCTTGCTGATGACGGCTGATGAGCCAGAAACCGGTCCCAGGATGCCTGTTTCCGGTCCAGGGAAGACATGGCTTGGCAGTTCGGGCTGGAGTGTTCCCATGAGGCACAGGGTAAGACTGATTTGCATATGGCCATGTCTGAACTGGGCATGGTGGAGTGAGCTAAAAAATGATGATGGATGAAACCCAGATCAGTTGACTGGGGGTGAGTGCTTGCAATGTTCAACACTCCGTCCATCATCCCCTTTGCTTTTGCTTTGTTCGCCCTAAGTTGGCAGGTTATGCCCAGACGTGTGTCCCTTGCTCACTTTGCCACTGGATTCAGGCTAGCCTGGCTGATGGCGGCCAATTAGCCAGAAACCGGTCCCAGGATGCTTGTCTCCAGTCTAGGGAAGACATGGCTTGTCAGTTCGGGCTGGACTGTTCCCATGAGGCACAGGGTCAGACTGAATTGCATATAGCCATGTCTGAACAGGGATGGCGGAGTGAGCTAAGGAATGATGATGGATTAAACTCAGATCAGTTGATTGGGGGTGAGGGCTTGCAAAGTTCAAAACTCCGTCCATCATCCCCTTTGCTTTTGCTTTGTTCACCCTAAGTTGTCAGGGTATGCCCAGATGTGGGTCCCTTGTTCACTTTGCCACTGAATTCAAGCTAGCCTGGCTGATGATGGCCGATTAGCCAGAAACCGGTCCCAGGTTGCTTGTTGCCGGTCCAGGGAAGACATGGCTTGGCAGTTCAGGCTGGACTGTTCCCATGAGGCACAAGGTCAGAATGATTTGCATATGGCCATGTCTGAACTGGGGTGGCGGAGTAAGATAAACAATGATGATGGATTAAACTCAGATAAGTTGACTGGGGTGAGTGCTTCGAATGTTCAACACTCTGTCCATCATCCCCTTTGGTTTTGCTTAGTTTGCCCTAAGTTGGCAGGGTATGCCCAGACGTGGGTCCCTTGCTCACTTTGCCACTGAATTCAAGCTAGCCTGGCTGATGATGGCCAATTAGCCAGAAACCGGTCCCAGGATGCTTATTTCAGGTCCAGGGAAGACATGGCTTGGCAGTTCGGGCTGGACTGTTCCCATGAGGCACAGGGTAAGACTGATTTGCATATGGCCATGTCTGAACTGGGGTGGCGGAGTCAGCTAAAGAATGATGATGATTAAAACCAGATCAGTTGACTGGGGGTGAGGGCTTGCAAAGTTCAACACTCTGTCCATCATCCCCTCTGGTTTTGCCTTGTTTGCCCTAAGTTGGCAGGGTATGCCCAGACGTGGGTCCCTTGCTCACTTTGCCACTGAATTCAAGCTAGCCTGGCTGATGACGGCTGATGAGCCAGAAACCGGTCCCAGAATGCTTGTTTCCGGTCCAGGGAAGACATGGCTTGGCAGTTCGGGCTGGAGTGTTCTCATGAGTCACAGGGTAAGACTGATTTGCATATGGCCATGTCTGAACTGGGCGTGGCGGAGTGAGCTAAAAAATGATGATGGATTAAACTCAGATTAGTTGACTGGGGTGAGTGCTTGCAATGTTCAACACTCCGTCCATCATCAACTTTGGTTTTGCCTTGATCGCCCTAAGTTGGCAGGGTATGCCCAGACGTGGGTCCCTTGCTCAGTTTGCCACTGGATTCAAGCTAGCCTGGCTGATAACGGCTGATGAGCTAGAAACTGGTCCCAGGATGCTTGTTTCCGGTCCAGGGAAGACATCGCTTGGCAGTTCGGGCTGGACTGTTCCCATGAGGCACAGGGTAAGACTGATTTGCATATGGCCATGTCTGAACTGGGCGTGGCAGAGTGAGCTAAAAAGTGATGATGGATGAAACCCAGATCAGTTGACTGGGGTGAGTGCTTGCAATGTTCAACACTCCGTCCATCATCCCCTTTGCTTTTGCTTTGTTCGCCCTAAGTTGGCAGGGTATGCCCAGACGTGTGTTCCTTGCTCACTTTGCCACTGGATTCAGGCTAGCCTGTCTGATGGTGGCCGATTAGCCAGAAACCGGTCCCAGGATGCTTGTTTCAGGTCCAGGGAAGACATGGCTTGGCAAATCAGGCTGGAGTGTTCCCATGAGGCACAGGGTCAGACTGATTTGCATATGGCCATGTCTGAACTGGGGTGGCGGAGTGAGCTAAAGAATGATGATAGATTAAACCCAGGTCAGTTGAATGGGGGTGAGTGCTTGCAATGTTCAACACTCCGTCCATCATCCCCTTTGGTTTTGCCTTGTTGGCAGGGTATGCCCAGACGTGGGTCCCTTGCTCAGTTTGCCACTGGATTCAAGCTAGCCTGGCTGATGACGGCTGATGAGCCAGAAACCGGCCACAGGATGCCTGTTTCCGGTCCAGGGAAGACATGGCTTGGCAGTTCGGGCTGGAGTGTTCCCATGAGGCACAGGGTAAGACTGATTTGCATATGGCCATGTCTGAACTGGGCATGGCGGAGTGAGCTAAAAAATGATGATGGATGAAACCCAGATCAGTTGACTGGGGGTGAGTGCTTGCAATGTTCAACACTCCGTCCATCATCCCCTTTGCTTTTGCTTTGTTCGCCCTAAGTTGGCAGGGTATGCCCAGATGTGTGTCCCTTGCTCACTTTGCCACTGGATTCAGGCTAGCCTGGCTGATGGCGGCCAATTAGCCAGAAACCGGTCCCAGGATGCTTGTCTCCAGTCTAGGGAAGACATGGCTTGTCAGTTCGGGCTGGACTGTTCCCATGAGGCACAGGGTCAGACTGAATTGCATATAGCCATGTCTGAACAGGGATGGCGGAGTGAGCTAAGGAATGATGATGGATTAAACTCAGATCAGTTGATTGGGGGTGAGGGCTTGCAAAGTTCAAAACTCCGTCCATCATCCCCTTTGCTTTTGCTTTGTTCGCCCTAAGTTGTCAGGGTATGCCCAGATGTGGGTCCCTTGCTCACTTTGCCACTGAATTCAAGCTAGCCTGGCTGATGATGGCCGATTAGCCAGAAACCGGTCCCAGGTTGCTTGTTGCCGGTCCAGGGAAGACATGGCTTGGCAGTTCAGGCTGGACTGTTCCCATGAGGCACAAGGTCAGAATGATTTGCATATGGCCATGTCTGAACTGGGGTGGCGGAGTAAGATAAACAATGATGATGGATTAAACTCAGATAAGTTGACTGGGGTGAGTGCTTCGAATGTTCAACACTCTGTCCATCATCCCCTTTGGTTTTGCTTAGTTTGCCCTAAGTTGGCAGGGTATGCCCAGACGTGGGTCCCTTGCTCACTTTGCCACTGAATTCAAGCTAGCCTGGCTGATGATGGCCAATTAGCCAGAAACCGGTCCCAGGTTGCTTGTTTCCGGTACAGGGAAGACATGGCTTGGCAGTTCGGGCTGGACTGTTCCCATGAGGCACAGGGTAAGACTGATTTGCATATGGCCATGTCTGAACTGGGGTGGCGGAGTCAGCTAAAGAATGATGATGATTAAACCCAGATCAGTTGACTGGGGGTGAGGGCTTGCAAAGTTCAACACTCTGTCCATTATCCCCTTTGGTTTTGCCTTGTTTGCCCCAAGTTGGCAGGGTATGCCCAGACGTGGGTTTCCTGCTCACTTTGCTACTAGATTCAAGCTAGCCTGGCTGGTGACGGACGATTAGCCAGAAACCGGTCCCATGTTACTTGTTTCCTGTCCCGGGAAGACATGGCTTGGCAGTTCGGGATGGACTGTTCCCATGAGGCACAGGGTCAGACTGATTTGCATATGGCCATCTCTGAACTGGGGTGGCGGAGTGAGCTAAAGAATGATGATGGATTAAACTCAGATTAGTTGACTAGGGTGAGGGCTTGCAAAGTTCAACACTCTGTCCATCATCCCCTTTGGTTTTGCCTTGTTTGCCCTAAGTTGGCAGGGTATGCCCAGACGTTGGTTTCTTGCTCACTTTCCCACTGGATTCAAGCTAGCCTGGCAGGTGACGGCCGATTAGCCTGAAATCAGTCCCAGGTTACTTGTTTCCAGTCCAGGGAAGACATGGCTTGGCAGTTCGGGATGGACTGTTCCCATGAGGCACAGGGTCAGACTGATTTGCATATGGCCATGTCTGGACTGGGGTGGCGGAGTGAGCTAAAGAATGATGATGGATTAAACTCAAATTAGTTGACTGGGGTGAGTGCTTGCAATGTTCAACACTCGGTCCATCATCCCCTTTGGTTTTGCTTTGTTCGCCCTAAGTTGGCAGGGTATGCCCAGACGTGTGTCCCTTGCTCACTTTGCCACTGGATTCAGACTAGCCTGGCTGATGGCGGCCGATTAGCCAGAAACCGGTCCCAGGATGCTTGTTTCCAGTCTAGCGAAGACATGGCTTGTCAGTTCGGGCTGGACTGTTCCCATGAGGCACAGGGTCAGACTGATTTGCATATGGCCATGTCTGAACTGGGGTGGCAGAATGAGCTAAAGAATGATGATGGATTAAACCCACAACAGTTGACTAGGGGTGCGTGCTTGCAATGTACAACACTCCGTACATCATCCCCTTTGGTTTTGCTTTGTTCACTCTAAGTTGGGAGGGTATGCCCAGACGTAGGTCCCTTGCTCAATTTGCGACTGAATTCAAGCTAGCCTGGCTGATAATTGCCGATTAGCCAGAAACCAGTCCCAGGTTGCTTGATTCCGGTCCAGAGAAGACATGGCTTGGCAGTTAAGGCTGGAGTGTTTCCATGAGGCACAGGGTCACACTGATTTGCATATGGACATGTCTGAACTGGGGTGGCGGAGTGAGCTAAGGAATGATGATGGATTAAACCCAGATCAGTTGATTGGGGGTGAGGGCTTGCAAAGTTCAAAACTCCGTCCATCATCCCCTTTGCTTTTGCTTTGTTCGCCCTAAGTTGTCAGGGTATGCCCAGATGTGGGTCCCTTGCTCACTTTGCCGCTGAATTCAAGATAGCCTGGCTGATGATGGCCGATTAGCCAGAAACCGGTCCCAGGTTGCTTGTTGCCGGTCCAGGGAAGACATGGCTTGGCAGTTCAGGCTGGACTGATCCCATGAGGCACAAGGTCAGAATGATTTGCATATGGCCATGTCTGAACTGGGGTGGCGGAGTAAGATAAACAATGATGATGGGTTAAACTCAGATAAGTTGACTGGGGTGAGTGCTTCGAATGTTCAACACTCTGTCCATCATCCCCTTTGGTTTTGCTTAGTTTGCCCTAAGTTGGCAGGGTATGCCCAGACGTGGGTCCCTTGCTCACTTTGCCACTGAATTCAAGCTAGCCTGGCTGATGATGGCCAATTAGCCAGAAACCGGTCCCAGGTTGCTTGTTTCCGGTCCAGGGAAGACATGGCTTGGCAGTTCGGGCTGGACTGTTCCCATGAGGCACAGGGTCAGACAGAATTGCATATAGCCATGTCTGAACAGGGATGGCGGAGTGAGCTAAGGAATGATGATGGATTAAACCCAGATCAGTTGATTGGGGGTGAGGGTTTGCAAAGTTCAAAACTCCGTCCATCATCCCCTTTGCTTTTGCTTTGTTCGCCCTAAGTTGTCAGGGTATGCCAGATGTGGGTCCCTTTCTCACTTTGCCACTGAATTCAAGCTAGCCTGGCTGATGATGGCCGATTAGCCAGAAACCGGTCCCAGGTTGCTTGTTGCCGGTCCAGGGAAGACATGGCTTGGCAGTTCAGGCTGGACTGTTCCCATGAGGCACAAGGTCAGAATGATTTGCATATGGCCATGTCTGAACTGGGGTGGCGGAGTAAGATAAACAATGATGATGGATTAAACTCAGATAAGTTGACTGGGGTGAGTGCTTCGAATGTTCAACACTCTGTCCATCATCCCCTTTGGTTTTGCTTAGTTTGCCCTAAGTTGGCAGGGTATGCCCAGACGTGGGTCCCTTGCTCACTTTGCCACTGAATTCAAGCTAGCCTGGCTGATGATGGCCAATTAGCCAGAAACCGGTCCCAGGTTGCTTGTTTCCGGTACAGGGAAGACATGGCTTGGCAGTTCGGGCTGGACTGTTCCCATGAGGCACAGGGTAAGACTGATTTGCATATGGCCATGTCTGAACTGGGGTGGCGGAGTCAGCTAAAGAATGATGATGATTAAACCCAGATCAGTTGACTGGGGGTGAGGGCTTGCAAAGTTCAACACTGTGTCCATTATCCCCTTTGGTTTTTCCTTGTTTGCCCCAAGTTGGCAGGGTATGCCCAGACGTGGGTTTCTTGCTCACTTTGCTACTGGATTCAAGCTAGCCTGGCTGGTGACGGACGATTAGCCAGAAACCGGTCCCAGGTTACTTGTTTCCTGTCCAGGGAAGACATGGCTTGGCAGTTCGGGATGGACTGTTCCCATGAGGCACAGGGTCAGACTGATTTGCATATGGCCATGTCTGAACTGGGGTGGCGGAGTGAGCTAAAGAATGATGATGGATTAAACTCAGATTAGTTGACTAGGGTGAGTGCTTACAATGTTCAACACTCCGTCCATCATCCCCTTTGGTTTTGCTTTGTTTGCCCTAAGTTGGCAGGGTATGCCCAGACGTGGGTCCCTTGCTCACTTTGCCACTGAATTCAAGCTAGCTGGCTGATGACAGCTGATGAGCCAGAAACCGGTCCCAGGATGCTTATTTCAGGTCCAGGGAAGACATGGCTTGGCAATTCAGGCTGGAGTGTTCCCATGACACACAGGGTCAGACTGATTTGCATATGGCCATGTCTGAACTGGGGTGGCGGAGTGAGCTAAAGAATGATGATGATTAAGCCCAGATCAGTTGACTGGGGGTGAGGGCTTGCAAAGTTCAACACTCTGTCCATCATCCCCTCTGGTTTTGCCTTGTTCGCCCTAAGTTGGCAGGGTATGCCCAGACGTGTGTCCCTTGCTCACTTTGCCACTGGATTCAGGCTAGCCTGGCTGATGGCGGCCGATTAGCCAGAAACCGGTCCCAGGATGCTTGTTTCAGGTCCAGGGAAGACATGGCTTGGCAAATCAGGCTGGAGTGTTCCCATGAGGCACAGGGTCAGACTGATTTCCATATGGCCATGTCTGAACTGGGATGGCGGAGTGAGCTAAAGAATGATGATGGATTAAACCCAGGTCAGTTGAATGGGGGTGAGTGCTTGCAATGTTCAACACTCCGTCCATCATCCCCTTTGGTTTTGCCTTGTTGGCAGGGTATGCCCAGACGTGGGTCCCTTGCTCAGTTTGCCACTGAATTCAAGCTAGCCTGGCTGATGACAGCTGATGAGCCAGAAACCGGTCCCAGGATGCTTATTTCAGGTCCAGGGAAGACATGGCTTGGCAATTCAGGCTGGAGTGTTCCCATGAGACACAGGGTCAGACTGATTTGCACATGGCCATGTCTGAACTGGGGTGGCGGAGTGAGCTAAAGAATGATGATGATTAAACCCAGATCAGTTGACTGGGGGTGAGGGCTTGCAAAGTTCAACACTCTGTCCATCATCCCCTCTGGTTTTGCCTTGCTTGCCCTAAGTTGGCAGGGTATGCCAAGACGTTGGTTTCTTGCTCACTTTCCCACTGGATTCAAGCTAGCCTGGCTGGTGACGGCCGATTAGCCTGAAACCAGTCCCAGATTACTTGTTTCCAGTCCAGGGAAGACATGGCTTGGCAGTTCGGGCTGGAGTGTTCCCATGAGGCACAGGGTAAGACTGATTTGCATATGGCCATGTCTGAACTGGGCGTGGCAGAGTGAGCTAAAAAATGATGATGGATGAAACCCAGATCAGTTGACTGGGGATGAGTGCTTGCAATGTTCAACACTCCGTCCATCATCTCCTTTGCTTTTGCTTTGTTCGCCCTAAGTTGGCAGGGTATGCCCAGACGTGTGTCCCTTGCTCACTTTGCCACTGGATTCAGGCTAGCCTGGCTGATGGCGGCCGATTAGCCAGAAACCAGTCCCAGGATGCTTGTTTCAGGTCCAGGGAAGACATGGCTTGGCAAATCAGGCTGGAGTGTTCCCATAAGGCACAGGGTCAGACTGATTTGCATATGGCCATGTCTGAACTGGGGTGGCAGAGTTAGCTAAAGAATGATGATGGATTAAACCCAGGTCAGTTGAATGGGGGTGAGTGCTTGCAATGTTCAACACTCCGTCCATCATCCCCTTTGGTTTTGCCTTGTTGGCAGGGTATGCCCAGACGTGTGTCCCTTGCTCACTTTGCCACTGGATTCAGACTAGCCTGGCTGATGGTGGCCGATTAGCCAGAAACCGGTCCCAGGATGCTTGTTTCCAGTCTAGGGAAGACATGGCTTGTCAGTTCGGGCTGGACTGTTCCCATGAGGCACAGGGTCAGACTGATTTGCATATGGCCATGTCTGAACTGGGGTGGCAGAATGAGCTAAAGAATGATGATGGATTAAACCCAGAACAGTTGACTGGGGGTGAGTGCTTGCAATGTTCAACACTCCGTCCATCATCCCGTTTGGTTTTGCTTTGTTCACCCTAAGCTGGCAGGGTATGCCCAGATGTGGGTCCCTTGCTCACTTTGCCACTGAATTCAAGCTAGCCTGGCTGCTGATGGCCGATTAGCCAGAAACCGGTCCCAGGTTGCTTGTTTCCGGTCAAGGAAAGACATGGCTTGGCAGTTCGGGCTGGACTGTTCCCATGAGGCACAGGGTCAGACTGATTTGCATATGGCCATGTCTGAACTGGGGTGGCGGAGTGAGCTAAAACATGGTGATGGATTAAACCCAGATCAGTTTACTGGGGGAGAGGGCTTGCAAAGTACAAAACTCCGTCCATCATCCCCTTTGGTTTTGCCTTGTTTGCCCTAAATTGGCAGAGTATGCCCAGACGTGGGTCCCTTGCTCACTTTGCCACTGAATTCAAGCTAGCCTGGCTGACGATGGCCGATTAGCCAGAAACCGGTCCCAGGATGCTTCTTTCAGGTCCAGGGAAGACATGGCTTGGCAGTTAAGGCTGGAGTGTTTCCATGAGGCACAGGGTCGGACTGATTTGCATATGGACATGTCTGAAATGGGGTGGCGGAGTGAGCTAAAGAATGATGATGATTAAACCCAGATCAGTTGACTGGGGGTGAGGGCTTGCAAAGTTCAACACTCTGTCCATCATTCCCTTTGGTTTTGCCTTGTTCGCCCTAAGTTGGCAGAGTATGCCCAGACGTGGGTCCCTTGCTCACTTTGCCACTGAATTCAAGCTAGCCTGGATGATGATGGCCGATTAGCCAGAAACCGGTCCCAGGTTGCTTGTTTCCGGTCCAGGGAAGACATGGCTTGGCAGTTCGGGCTGGACTGTTTCCATGAGGCTCAGGGTCAGAATGATTTGCATAAGGCCATGTCTGAACTGGGGTGGCGGAGTGAGCTAAAGAATGATGATGGATTAAACTCAGATCAGTTGACAGGGGTGAGTGCTTGCAATGTTCAACACTCTGTCCATCATCCCCTTTGTTTTTGCTTTGTTTGCCCTAAGTTGGCAGGGTATGCCCAGACCTGGGTCCCTTGCTCACTTTGCCACTGAATTCAAGCTAGCCTGGCTGATGACGGCTAATGAGCCAGAAACCGGTCCCAGGATGCTTGTTTCAGGTCCAGGGAAGACATGGCTTGGCAGTTCGGGCTGGACTGTACCCATGAGGCTCAGGGTCAGAATGATTTGCATATGGCCATGTCTGAACTGGGGTGGCGGAGTGAGCTAAAGAATGATGATGGATTAAACTCAGATTAGTTGACTGAGGTGAGTGCTTGCAATATTCAACACTCTGTCCATCATCCCCTTTGGTTTTGCCTTGTTCGCCCTAAGTTGGCAGGGTATGCCCAGACGTGGGTCCCTTGCTCACTTTGCCACTGAATTCAAGCTAGCCTGGCTGATGATGGCCGATTACCCAGAAACCAGTCCCAGGTTGCATGTTTCCAGTCCAGGGAAGACATGGCTTGGCAGTTTGGGCTGGACTGTTTCCATGAGGCTCAGGGTCAGAATGATTTGCATATGGCCATGTCTGAACTGGGGTGGCGGAGTGAGCTAAAGAATGATGATGGATTAAACTCAGATTAGTTGACTGAGGTGAGTGATTGCAATGTTCAACACTCTGTCCATCATCCCCTTTGGTTTTGCTTTGTTTGCCCTAAGTTGGCAGGGTATGCCCAGACGTGGGTCCCTTGCTCACTTTGCCACTGAATTCAACCTAGTCTGGCTGATGATGGCTGATTAGCCAGAAACCGGTCCCAGGTTGCTTTTTTTCGGTCCAGGGAAGACATGGCTTGGCAGTTTGGGCTGGACTGTTCCCATGAGGCACAAGATCAGAATGATTTGCATATGGCCATGTCTGAACTGGGGTGGCGGAGTGAGATAAAGAATGATGATGGATTAAACTCAGATTAGTTGACTGGGGGTGAGTGCTTGCAATGTTCAACACTCTGTCCATCATCCCCTTTGGTTTTGCTTTGTTTGCCCTAAGTTGGCAGGGTATGCCCAGACGTGGGTCCCTTGCTCACTTTGCCACTGAATTCAAGCTAGCCTGGCTGATGACGGCTGATGAGCCAGAAACCGGTCCCAGGATGCTTGTTTCAGGTCCAGGGAAGACATGGCTTGGCAAATCAGGCTGGAGTTTTCCCATGAGGCACAGGGTCAGACTGATCTGCATATGGCCATGTCTGAATTGGGGTGGCAGAGTGAGCTAAAGAATGATGATGATTAAACCCAGATCAGTTGACTGGGGGTGAGGGCTTGCAAAGTTCAACACTCTGTCCATCATCCCCTTTGGTTTTGCCTTGTTTGCCCTAAGTTGGCAGGGTATGCCAAGACGTGGGTTTCTTGCTCACTTTGCCACTGGATTCAAGCTTGCCTGGCTGATGACGGCTGATGAGCCATAAACCGGTCCCAGGATGCTTGTTTCAGGTCCATGGAAGAAATGGCTTGGCAAATCAGGCTGGAGTTTACCCATGAGGCACAGGGTCAGACTGATTTGCATATGGCCCTGTCTGAACTGGGGTGGCGGAGTGAGCTAAAGAATGATGATGGATTAAAACCCAGGTCAGTTGAATGGGGGTGAGTGCTTGCAATGTTCAACACTCCGTCCATCATCCCCTTTAGTTTTGCCTTGTTCGCCCTAAGTTGGCAGGGTATGCCCAGACGTGGGTCCCTTGCTCACTTTGCCACTGGATTCAAGCTTGCCTGGCTGATGACGGCTGATGAGCCAAAACGGTCCTAGGATGCTTGTTTCCGGTTCAGGGAAGACATGGCTTGGCAGTTCAGGCTGGAGTGTTCCCATGAGGCACAGGGTCAGACTGATTTGCATATGGCCATGTCTGAACTGGGGTGGCGGAATGAGCTAAAGAATGATGATGGATTAATCCCAGAACAGTTGACTGGGGGTGAGTGCTTGCAATGTTCAACACTCCGTCCATCATCCACTTTGGTTTTGCTTTGTTCACCCTAAGTTGGCAGGGTATGCCCAGACGTGGGTCCCTTGCTCACTTTGCCACTGAATTCAAGCTAGCCTGGCTGATGATGGCAAATTAGCCAGAAACCGGTCCTAGGATGCTTGTTTCCGGTTCAGGGAAGACATGGCTTGGCAGTTCAGGCTGGGGTGTTCCCATGAGGCACAGGGTCAGACTGATTTGCATATGGACATGTCTGAACTGGGGTGGCGGAGTGAGCTTAAGAATTATGATGGATTAAACTCAGATTAGTTGACTGGGGTTAGTGCTTCGAATGTTCAACACTCTGTCCATCATCCCCTTTGGTTTTGCTTTGTTTGCCCTAAGTTGGCAGGGTATGCCCAGACGTGGGTCCCTTGCTCACTTTGCCACTGAATTCAACCTAGTCTGGCTGATGATGGCTGATTAGCCAGAAACCGGTCCCAGGTTGCTTTTTTCCGGTCCAGGGAAGACATGGCTTGGCAGTTTGGGCTGGACTGTTCCCATGAGGCACAAGATCAGAATGATTTGCATATGGCCATGTCTGAACTGGGGTAGCAGAGTGAGATAAAGAATGATGATGGATTAAACTCAGATTAGTTGACTGGGGGTGAGTGCTTGCAATGTTCAACACTCTGTCCATCATCCCCTTTGGTTTTGCTTTGTTTGCCCTAAGTTGGCAGGGTATACCCAGACGTGGGTCCCTTGCTCACTTTGCCACTGAATTCAAGCTAGCCTGGCTGATGACAGCTGATGAGCCAGAAACCGGTCCCCGGATGCTTGTTTCAGGTCCAGGGAAGACATGGCTTGGCAAATCAGGCTGGAGTTTTCCCATGAGGCACAGGGTCAGACTGATTTGCATATGGCCATGTCTGAATTGGGGTGGCGGAGTGAGCTAAAGAATGATGATGATTAAACCCAGATCAGTTGACTGGGGGTGAGGACTTGCAAAGTTCAACACTCTGTCCCGTATGCACCATCAACTGATCCACGCCACCAAGAAAACAGCATTCAAGGACCGGCTGGACAACAACGCACACAACAGCAAGGAACTCTTCAACATCGTCAGAGAGCTCTCCAACCCCAACGCCGGAACCAACGACATCACCCCATCGCAAGACCTCTGCAACTCCCTCGCCTCCTACTTCCACAAGATCGCTGACATACACAACAGCTTCAGAACACATCCAACGCTCCCCACGACCAAACCAACGCCCCCCACCACCACCCTCAACGCCTGGACACCGATCAACCTCGAAGACACCATCAGCACGATGAACTCCATCCACTCCAGATCCCCAACCGACCCCTGCCCTCACCACATCTTCAACAAGGCCGACGCTGTCATCGCACCCCACCTGCGGGACATCATCAACACCTCCCTCGACACCGCCACCTTCCCTGAGAGCTGGAAGCACGCCGAACTCAGCGCTCTACTAAAGAAACCAACGGCGGACCCCACCGAACTCAAGAACTACCGCCCCATCTCGCTCCTCCCGTTTCCAGCCAAAGTCATCGAGAAGACCATCAACAAGCAACTGGCAGCCTTCCTCGAGACGACTGGTTCCCTCGACCCTTCCCAGTCAGGCTTCCGGGCCAACCACAGCACCGAGACCGCCCTCATCGCCGCCACCGACGACATCCGAACCCTGCTGGACAACGGAGAAACAGCGGCCCTCATCCTCCTGGACCTCTCCGCGGCCTTCGACACTGTCTGCCACCGCACCCTAGTGCAGCGCCTCAGCAACGTCGGGATCGAGGAGAAGGCACTGGAATGGATCATCTCCTTCCTCACCGGAAGGACACAGAGAGTCCGCCTGCCCCCGTTCAGATCAGAAGCCACAGAAGTCATCTGCGGCGTCCCTCAGGGCTCCTCGCTCAGCCCCACCCTCTTCAATGTCTACATGAGCCCCCTTGCGGCCATCGCACGCCAACACAACCTGAACATCATCTCCTACGCCGATGACACCCAGCTGATCCTCTCCCTGACCAACGACCCCGCCACCGCCAGAGCCAACCTGCACGAAGGGATGAAAAACGTGGTGGAGTGGATGACGACCAGCCGCCTGAAACTGAACACAGACAAGACGGAAGTCCTCATCCTGTGCTCCTCACCCTCCGCCTGGGACGACTCCTGGTGGCCCCCCGCCCTGGGCAACGCACCCAAACCGACAGACCACGCACGCAACCTGGGCTTCATCCTGGACTCCTCCCTCTCCATGACCAGACAAGTCAACGCCGTCTCCTCGTCCTGTTTCAACATCCTGCGCATGCTACGTAAGATCTTCTGGTGGATCCCCACCGAGACCAGGAAAACGGTCACCCAGGCCCTCGTCACCAGTCGACTGGACTACGGCAACGCCCTCTACGCCGGTACCACTGCCAAGCTCCAGAAGAGACTCCAGCGGATCCAGAACGCCTCGGCGAGACTCATCCTCGACGTCCCCAGACGAACTCACATCTCCAGACACCTGAGAGACCTGCACTGGCTCCCGATCAACAAAAGAATCACCTTCCGGCTCCTCACCCATGCACACAAAGCCCTACACAACCAAGGCCCGACCTACCTCAACAGCCGCCTCAACTTCTACGCTCCCAAACGCCACCTCCGCTTGACCAGTCATGCCCTCGCAGCCGTCCCCCGCATCCACAGAGCGACAACAGGAGGAAGATCCTTCTCCCACCTGGCCGCCAAGACTTGGAACGCCCTCCCCACCGACCTACGCCTGACCCAAGACCACCTCTCCTTCAGGAAGAAGCTCAAGACCTGGCTGTTCGAGCAGTAGCGGACCACCCCCCCCCCCTAGCGCCTTGAGACCCTCCCGGTGAGTAGTGCGCTTTATAAATGCCTATGATTGATTGATTGATTGATTGTCCATCATCCCCTTTGGTTTTGCCTTGTTTGCCCTAAGTTGGCAGGGTATGCCCAGACGTGGGTTTCTTGCTCACTTTGCCACTGGATTCAAGCTAGCCTGGCTGATGACGGCTGATGAGCCAGAAACCGGTCCCAGGATGCTTGTTTCAGGTCCAGGGAAGACATGGCTTGGCAAATCAGGCTGGAGTGTTCCCATGAGGCACAGGGTCAGACTGATTTGCATATGGCCCTGTCTGAACTGGGGTGACGGAGTGAGCTAAAGAATGATGATGGATTAAAACCCAGGTCAGTTGAATGGGGGTGAGTGCTTGCAATGTTCAACACTCCGCCCATCATCCCCTTTGGTTTTGCCTTGTTCGCCCTAAGTTGGCAGGGTATGCCCAGACGTGGGTCCCTTGCTCACTTTGCCACTGGATTCAAGCTTGCCTGGCTGATGACGGCTGATGAGCCAAAACGGTCCTAGGATGCTTGTTTCTGGTTCAGGGAAGACATGGCTTGGCAGTTCAGGCTGGAGTGTTCCCATGAGGCACAGGGTCAGACTGATTTGCATATGGCCCTGTCTGAACTGGGGTGACGGAGTGAGCTAAAGAATGATGATGGATTAATCCCAGAACAGTTGACTGGGGGTGAGTGCTTGCAATGTTCAACACTCCGTCCATCATCCCCTTTGGTTTTGCTTTGTTCACCCTAAGTTGGCAGGGTATGCCCAGACGTGGGTCCCTTGCTCACTTTGCCACTGAATTCAAGCTAGCCTGGCTGATGATGGCAAATTAGCCAGAAACCGGTCCCAGGTTGCTTGTTTCCGGTCCAGGGAAGACATGGCTTGGTAGTTCGGGCTGGACTGTTCCCATGAGGCTCAGGGTCACAAGGATTTGCATATGGACATGTCTGAACTGGGGTGGCGGAGTGAGCTAAAGAATGATGATGGATTAAACTCAGATTAGTTGACTGGGGTGAGTGCTTCGAATGTTCAAAACTCTGTCCATCATCCCCTTTGGTTTTGCTTAGTTTGCCCTAAGTTGGCAGGGTATGCCCAGACGTGGGTCCCTTGCTCACTTTGCCACTGAATTCAAGCTAGCCTGGCTGATGATGGCCGATTAGCCAGAAACCGGTCCCAGGTTGCTTGTTTCCGGTCCAGGGAAGCCATGGCTTGGCAGTTCGGGCTGGACTGTTCGCATGAGGCACAGGGTAAGACTGATTTGCATATGGCCATGTCTGAACTGGGGTGGCGGAGTGAGCTAAAGAATGATGATGATTAAACCCAGATCAGTTGACTGGGGGTGAGGGCTTGCAAAGTTCAACACTCTGTCCATCATCCCCTTTGGTTTTGCCTTGTTCGCCCTAAGTTGGCAGGGTATGCCCAGACGTGGGTCCATTGCTCACTTTGCCACTGGATTCAAGCTTGCCTGGCTGATGACGGCTGATGAGCCAAAAACCGGTCCCAAGATGCTTGTTTCCGGTTCAGGGAAGACTTGGCTTGAAAGTTCAGGCTGGAGTGTTCCCATGAGGCAAAGGGTCAGACTGATTTGCATATGGCCATGTCTGAACAGGGGTGGCGGAATGAGCTAAAGAATGATGATGGATTAATCCCAGAACAGTTGACTGGGGGTGAGTGCTTGCAATGTTCAACACTCCGTCCATCATCCCCTTTGGTTTTGCTTTGTTCACCCTAAGTTGGCAGGGTATGCCCAGACGTGGGTCCCTTGCTCACTTTTCCACTGAAATCAAGCTAGCCTGGCTGATGATGGCCAATTAGCCAGAAACCGGTCCCAGGTTGCTTGTTTCCGGTCCAGGGAAGACATGGCTTGGCAGTTCAGACTGGACTGTTCCCATGAGGCTCAGGGTCAGAATGATTTGCATATGGCCATGTCTGTACTGGGGTGGCGGAGTGAGCTAAAGAATGATGATGGATTAAACTCATATTAGTTGACTGAGGTGAGTGATTGCAATGTTCAACACTCTGTCCATCATCCCCTTTGGTTTTGCTTTGTTTGCCCTAAATTGGCAGGGTATGCCCAGACGTGGGTCCCTTGCTCACTTTGCAAATGAATTCAACCTAGTCTGGCTGATGATGGCTGATTAGCCAGAAACCGGTCCCAGGTTGCTTTTGTCCGGTCCAGGGAAGACATGGCTTGGCAGTTTGGGCTGGACTGTTCCCATGAGGCACAAGATCAGAATGATTTGCATATGGCCATGTCTGAACTGGGGTGGCGGACTGAGATAAAGAATGATGATGGATTAAACTCAGATTAGATGACTGGGGGTGAGTGCTTGCAATGTTCAACACTCTGTCCATCATCCCCTTTGGTTTTGCTTTGTTTGCCCTAAGTTGGCAGGGTATGCCCAGACGTGGGTCCCTTGCTCACTTTGCCACTGAATTCAAGCTAGCCTGGCTTATGACGGCTGATGAGCCAGAAACCGGTCCCAGGATGCTTGTTTCAGGTCTAGGGAAGACATGGCTTTGCAAATCAGGCTGGAGTGTTCCCATGAGGCACAGGGTCAGACTGATTTGCATATGGCCATATCTGAACTGGGGTGGCGGAGTGAGCTAAAGAATGATGATGATTAAACCCAGATCAGTTGACTGGGGGTGAGGGCTTGCAAAGTTCAACACTCTGTCCATCATCCCCTTTGGTTTTGCCTTGTTTGCCCTAAGTTGGCAGGGTATGCCCAGACGTGGGTTTCTTGCTCACTTTGCCACTGGATTCAAGCTAGCCTGGCTGGTGACGGCCGATTAGCCAGAAACCGGTCCCACGTTACTTGTTTCCAGTCCAGGGAAGACATGGCTTGGCAGTTCGGGATGGACTGTTCCCATGAGGCACAGGGTCAGACTGATTTGCATATGGCCATGTCTGAACTGGGGCGGCGGAGTGAGCTAAAGAATGATGATGGATTAAACTCAGATTAGTTGACCTGGGGTGAGTGCTTGCAATGTTCAACACTCCGTCGATCATCCCTTTTGGTTTTACTTTGTTTGCCCTAAGTTGGCAGTCTATGCCCAGACGTGGGTCCCTTGCTCACTTTGACACTGAATTCAAGCTAGCCTGGCTGGTGACGGCTATTAGCCAGAAACCGGTCCCAGGTTGCTTGTTTCCAGTCCATGGAAGACATGGCTTGGCAAATCAGGCTGGAGTGTTCCCATGAGGCACAGGGTCAGACTGATTTGCATATGGCCCTGTCTGAACTGGGGTGGCAGAGTGAGCTAAAGAATGATGATGGATTAAACCAAGGTCAGTTGAATGGGGGTGAGTGCTTGCAATGTTCAACACTCCATCCATTATCCCCTTTGGTTTTGCCTTGTTCGCCCTAAGTTGGCAGGGTATGCCCAGACGTGGGTCCATTGCTCACTTTGCCACTGGATTCAAGCTTGCCTGGCTGATGACGGCTGATGAGCCAAAAACCGGTCCCAAGATGCTTGTTTCCGGTTCAGGGAAGACATGGCTTGGCAGTTCAGGCTGGAGTGTTCCCATGAGGCACAGGGTCGGACTGATTTGCATATGGCCATGTCTGAACAGGGGTGGCGGAATGAGCTAAAGAATGATGATGGATTAATCCCAGAACAGTTGACTGGGGGTGAGTGCTTGCAATGTTCAACACTCCGTCCATCATCCCCTTTGGTTTTGCTTTGTTTGCCCTAAGTTGGCAGGGTATGCCCAGACGTGGGTCCCTTGCTCACTTTGCCACTGAATTCAACCTAGTCTGGCTGATGATGGCTGATTAGCCAGAAACCGGTCCCAGGTTGCTTTTTTTCGGTCCAGGGAAGACATGGCTTGGCAGTTTGGGCTGGACTGTTCCCATGAGGCACAAGATCAGAATGATTTGCATATGGCCATGTCTGAACTGGGGTGGCGGAGTGAGATAAAGAATGATGATGGATTAAACTCAGATTAGTTGACTGGGGGTGAGTGCTTGCAATGTTCAACACTCTGTCCATCATCCCCTTTGGTTTTGCTTTGTTTGCCCTGAGTTGGCAGGGTATGCCCAGACGTGGGTCCCTTGCTCACTTTGCCACTGAATTCAAGCTAGCCTGGCTGATGACGGCTGATGAGCCAGAAACCGGTCCCAGGATGCTTGTTTCAGGTCCAGGGAAGACATGGCTTGGCAAATCAGGCTGGAGTTTTCCCATGAGGCACAGGGTCAGACTGATTTGCATATGGCCATGTCTGAATTGGGGTGGCGGAGTGAGCTAAAGAATGATGATGATTAAACCCAGATCAGTTGACTGGGAGTGAGGGCTTGCAAAGTTCAACACTCTGTCCATCATCCCCTTTGGTTTTGCCTTGTTTGCCCTAAGTTGGCAGGGTATGCCCAGACGTGGGTTTCTTGCTCACTTTGCCACTGGATTCAAGCTAGCCTGGCTGATGACGGCTGATGAGCCAGAAACCGGTCCCAGGATGCTTGTTTCAGGTCCAGGGAAGACATGGCTTGGCAAATCAGGCTGGAGTGTTTCCATGAGGCACAGGGTCAGACTGATTTGCATATGCTCTGTCTGAACTAGGGTGGCGGAGTGAGCTAAAGAATGATGATGGATTAAAACCCAGGTCAGTTGAATGGGGGTGAGTGCTTGCAATGTTCAACACTCCGTCCATCATCCCCTTTGGTTTTGCCTTGTTCGCCCTAAGTTGGCAGGGTATGCCCAGACGTGGGTCCCTTGCTCACTTTGCCACTGAATTCAAGCTAGCCTGGCTGATGATGGCAAATTAGCCAGAAACCGGTCCCAGGTTGCTTGTTTCCGGTCCAGGGAAGACATGGCTTGGTAGTTCGGGCTGGACTGTTCCCATGAGGCTCAGGGTCAGAATGATTTGCATATGGACATGTCTGAACTGGGGTGGCGGAGTGAGCTTAAGAATTATGATGGATTAAACTCAGATTAGTTGACTGGGGTTAGTGCTTCGAATGTTCAACACTCCGTCCATCATCCCCTTTGGTTTTGCTTTGTTCACCCTAAGTTGGCAGGGTATGCCCAGACGTGGGTCCCTTGCTCACTTTGCCACTGAATTCAAGCTAGCCTGGCTGATGATGGCCGATTAGCCAGAAACCGGTCCCAGGTTGTTTGTTTCCGGTCCAGGGAAGACATGGCTTGGCAGTTCGGACTGGACTGTTCCCTTGAGGCTCAGGGTCAGAATGATTTGCATATGGCCATGTCTGAACTGGGGTGGCGGAGTGAGCTAAAGAATGATGATGGATTGAACTCACATTAGTTGACTGAGGTGAGTGATTGCAATGTTCAACACTCTGTCCATCATCCCCTTTGGTTTTGCTTTGTTTGCCCTAAGTTGGCAGGGTATGCCCAGACGTGGGTCCCTTGCTCACTTTGCCACTGAATTCAACCTAGTCTGGCTGATGATCGCTGATTAGCAGGAAACCGGTCCCAGGTTGCTTTTTTCCGGTCCAGGGAAGACATGGCTTGGCAGTTTGGGCTGGACTGTTCCCATGAGGCACAAGATCAGAATGATTTGCATATGGCCATGTCTGAACTGGGGTGGCGGAGTGAGATAAAGAATGATGATGGATTAAACTCAGATTAGTTGACTGGGGGTGAGTGCTTGCAATGTTCAACACTCTGTCCATCATCCCCTTTGGTTTTGCTTTGTTTGCCCTAAGTTGGCAGGGTATGCCCAGACGTGGGTCCCTTGCTCACTTTGCCACTGAAATTCAAGCTAGCCTGGCTGATGAAAGCTGATGAGCCAGAAACCGGTCCCAGGATGCTTGTTTCAGGTCCAGGGAAGACATGGCTTGGCAAATCAGGCTGGAGTGTTCCCATGAGGCACAGGGTCAGACTGATTTGCATATGGCCCTGTCTGAACTGGGGTGACGGAGTGAGCTAAAGAATGATGATGGATTAAAACCCAGGTCAGTTGAATTGGGGTGAGTGCTTGCAATGTTCAACACTCCGCCCATCATCCCCTTTGGTTTTGCCTTGTTCGCCCTAAGTTGGCAGGGTATGCCCAGACGTGGGTCCCTTGCTCACTTTGCCACTGGATTCAAGCTTGCCTGGCTGATGATGGCTGATGAGCCAAAACGGTCCTAGGATGCTTGTTTCCGGTTCAGGGAAGACATGGCTTGGCAGTTCAGGCTGGAGTGTTCCCATGAGGCACAGGGTCAGACTGATTTGCATATGGCCCTGTCTGAACTGGGGTGACAGAGTGAGCTAAAGAATGATGATGGATTAATCCCAGAACAGTTGACTCTGGGTGAGTGCTTGCAATGTTCAACACTCCGTCCATCATCCCCTTTGGTTTTGCTTTGTTCACCCTAAGTTGGCAGGGTATGCCCAGACGTTGGTCCCTTGCTCACTTTGCCACTGAATTCAAGCTAGCCTGGCTGATGATGGCAAATAACCAAGAAACCGGTCCCAGGTTGCTTGTTTCCGGTTCAGGGAAGACATGGCTTGGCAGTTCAGGCTAGAGTGTTCCCATGAGGCACAGGGTCAGACTGATTTGCATATGGCCATGTCTGAACAGGGGTGGCGGAATGAGCTAAAGAATGATGATGGATTAATCCCAGAACAGTTGACTGGGGGTGAGTGCTTGCAATGTTCAACACTCCGTCCATCATCCCCTTTGGTTTTGCTTTGTTCACCCTAAGTTGGCAGGGTATGCCCAGACGTGGGTCCCTTGCTCACTTTGCCACTGAATTCAAGCTAGCCTGGCTGATGACAGCTGATGAGCCAGAAACCGGTCCCCGGATGCTTGTTTCAGGTCCAGGGAAGACATGGCTTGGCAAATCAGGCTGGAGTTTTCCCATGAGGCACAGGGTCAGACTGATTTGCATATGGCCATGTCTGAATTGGGGTGGCGGAGTGAGCTAAAGAATGATGATGATTAAACCCAGATCAGTTGACTGGGGGTGAGGACTTGCAAAGTTCAACACTCTGTCCCGTATGCACCATCAACTGATCCACGCCACCAAGAAAACAGCATTCAAGGACCGGCTCTACAACAACGCACACAACAGCAAGGAACTCTTCAACATCGTCAGAGAGCTCTCCAACCCCAACGCCGGAACCAACGACATCACCCCATCGCAAGACCTCTGCAACTCCCTCGCCTCCTACTTCCACAACAAGATCGCTGACATACACAACAGCTTCAGAACACAACCAACGCTCCCCACGACCAAACCCACGCCCCCCACCACCACCCTCAACGCCTGGACACCGATCAACCTCGAAGACACCATCAGCACGATGAACTCCATCCACTCCGGATCCCCAACCGACCCCTGCCCTCACCACATCTTCAACAAGGCCGACGCTGTCATCGCACCCCACCTGCGGGACATCATCAACACCTCCCTCGACACCGCCACCTTCCCTGAGAGCTGGAAGCACGCCGAACTCAGCGCTCTACTAAAGAAACCAACGGCGGACCCCACCGAACTCAAGAACTACCGCCCCATCTCGCTCCTCCCGTTTCCAGCCAAAGTCATCGAGAAGACCATCAACAAGCAACTGGCAGCCTTCCTCGAGACGACTGGTTCCCTCGACCCTTCCCAGTCAGGCATCCGGGCCAACCACAGCACCGAGACCGCCCTCATCGCCGCCACCGACGACATCCGAACCCTGCTGGACAACGGAGAAACAGCGGCCCTCATCCTCCTGGACCTCTCCGCGGCCTTCGACACTGTCTGCCACCGCACCCTAGTGCAGAGCCTCAGCAACGTCGGGATCGAGGAGAAGGCACTGGAATGGATCATCTCCTTCCTCACCGGAAGGACACAGAGAGTCCGCCTGCCCCCGTTCAGATCAGAAGCCACGGAAGTCATCTGCGGCGTCCCTCAGGGCTCCTCGCTCAGCCCCACCCTCTTCAATGTCTACATGAGCCCCCTTGCGGCCATCGCACGCCAACACAACCTGAACATCATCTCCTACGCCGATGACACCCAGCTGATCCTCTCCCTGACCAACGACCCCGCCACCGCCAGAGCCAACCTGCACGAAGGGATGAAAAACGTGGCCGAGTGGATGACGACCAGCCGCCTGAAACTGAACACAGACAAGACGGAAGTCCTCATCCTGTGCTCCTCACCCTCCGCCTGGGACGACTCCTGGTGGCCCCCCGCCCTGGGCAACGCACCCAAACCGACAGACCATGCACGCAACCTGGGCTTCATCCTGGACTCCTCCCTCTCCATGACCAGACAAGTCAACGCCGTCTCCTCGTCCTGTTTCAACATCCTGCGCATGCTACGTAAGATCTTCCGGTGGATCCCCACCGAGACCAGGAAAACGGTCACCCAGGCCCTCGTCACCAGTCGACTGGACTACGGCAACGCCCTCTACGCCGGTACCACCGCCAAGCTCCAGAAGAGACTCCAGCGGATCCAGAACGCCTCGGCGAGACTCATCCTCGACGTCCCCAGACGAACTCACATCTCCAGACACCTGAGAGACCTGCACTGGCTCCCGATCAACAAAAGAATCACCTTCCGGCTCCTCACCCACGCACACAAAGCCCTACACAACCAAGGCCCGACCTACCTCAACAGCCGCCTCAACTTCTACGCTCCCAAACGCCACCTCCGCTCGACCAGTCACGCCCTCGCAGCCGTCCCCCGCATCCACAGAGCGACAACAGGAGGAAGATCCTTCTCCCACCTGGCCGCCAAGACTTGGAACGCCCTCCCCACCGACCTACACCTGACCCAAGACCACCTCTCCTTCAGGAAGAAGCTCAAGACCTGGCTGTTCGAGCAGTAGCGGACCACCCCCCCCCCAGCGCCTTGAGACCCTCCCGGTGAGTAGTGCGCTTTATAAATGCCTATGATTGATTGATTGATTGATTGTCCATCATCCCCTTTGGTTTTGCCTTGTTTGCCCTAAGTTGGCAGGGTATGCCCAGACGTGGGTTTCTTGCTCACTTTGCCACTGGATTCAAGATAGCCTGGCTGATGACGGCTGATGAGCCAGAAACCGGTCCCAGGATAATTGTTTCAGGTCCAGGGAAGACATGGCTTGGCAAATCAGGCTGGAGTGTTCCCATGAGGCACAGGGTCAGACTGATTTGCATATGGCCCTGTCTGAACTGGGGTGACAGAGTGAGCTAAAGAATGATGATGGATTAATCCCAGAACAGTTGACTCTGGGTGAGTGCTTGCAATGTTCAACACTCCGTCCATCATCCCCTTTGGTTTTGCTTTGTTCACCCTAAGTTGGCAGGGTATGCCCAGACGTTGGTCCCTTGCTCACTTTGCCACTGAATTCAAGCTAGCCTGGCTGATGATGGCAAATAACCAAGAAACCGGTCCCAGGTTGCTTGTTTCCGGTCCAGGGAAGACATGGCTTGGTAGTTCGGGCTGGACTGTTCCCATGAGGCTCAGGGTCAGAATGATTTGCATATGGAAATGTCTGAACTGGGGTGGCGGAGTGAGCTAAAGAATGATGATGGATTAAACTCAGATTAGTTGACTGGGGTGAGTGCTTCGAATGTTCAACACTCTGTCCATCATCCCCTTTGGTTTTGCTTAGTTTGCCCTAAGTTGGCAGGGTATGCCCAGACGTGGGTCCCTTGCTCACTTTGCCACTGAATTCAAGCTAGCCTGGCTGAAGATGGCCGATTAGCCAGAAACCGGTCCCAGGTTGCTTGTTTCCGGTCCAGGGAAGCCATGGCTTGGCAGTTCGGGCTGGACTGTTCCCATGAGGCACAGGGTAAGACTGATTTGCATATGGCCATGTCTGAACTGGGGTGGCGGAGTGAGCTAAAGAATGATGATGATTAAACCCAGATCAGTTGACTGGGGGTGAGGGCTTGCAAAGTTCAACACTCTGTCCATCATCCCCTTTGGTTTTGCCTTGTTCGCCCTAAGTTGGCAGGGTATGCCCAGACGTGGGTCCATTGCTCACTTTGCCACTGGATTCAAGCTTGCCTGGCTGATGACGGCTGATGAGCCAAAAACCGGTCCTAAGATGCTTGTTTCCGGTTCAGGGAAGACATGGCTTGGCAGTTCAGGCTAGAGTGTTCCCATGAGGCACAGGGTCAGACTGATTTGCATATGGCCATGTCTGAACAGGGGTGGCGGAATGAGCTAAAGAATGATGATGGATTAATCCCAGAACAGTTGACTGGGGGTGAGTGCTTGCAATGTTCAACACTCCGTCCATCATCCCCTTTGGTTTTGCTTTGTTCACCCTAAGTTGGCAGGGTATGCCCAGACGTGGGTCCCTTGCTCACTTTGCCACTGAATTCAAGCTAGCCTGGCTGATGATGGCAAATTAGCCAGAAACCAGTCCCAGGTTGCTTGTTTCCGGTCCAGGGAAGACATGGCTTGGTAGTTCGGGCTGGACTGTTCCCATGAGGCTCAGGGTCAGAAGGATTTGCATATGGACATGTCTGAACTGGGGTGGCGGAGTGAGCTAAAGAATGATGATGGATTAAACTCAGATTAGTTGACTGGGGTGAATGCTTCGAATGTTCAACACTCTGTCCATCATCCCCTTTGGTTTTGCTTAGTTTGCCCTAAGTTGGCAGGGTATGCCCAGACGTGGGTCCCTTGCTCATTTTGCCACTGAATTCAAGCTAGCCTGGCTGATGATGGCCGATTAGCCAGAAACCGGTCCCAGGTTGCTTGTTTCCGGTCCAGGGAAGCCATGGCTTGGCAGTTCGGGCTGGACTGTTCGCATGAGGCACAGGGTAAGACTGATTTGCATATGGCCATGTCTGAACTGGGGTGGCGGAGTGAGCTAAAGAATGATGATGATTAAACCCAGATCAGTTGACTGGGGGTGAGGGCTTGCAAAGTTCAACACTCTGTCCATCATCCCCTTTGGTTTTGCCTTGTTCGCCCTAAGTTGGCAGGGTATGCCCAGACGTGGGTCCATTGCTCACTTTGCCACTGGATTCAAGCTTGCCTGGCTAATGACGGCTGATGAGCCAAAAACCGGTCCCAAGATGCTTGTTTCCGGTTCAGGGAAGACATGGCTTGGCAGTTCAGGCTGGAGTGTTCCCATGAGGCAAAGGGTCAGACTGATTTGCATATGGCCATGTCTGAACAGGGGTGGCGGAATGAGCTAAAGAATGATGATGGATTAATCCCAGAACAGTTGACTGGGGGTGAGTGCTTGCAATGTTCAACACTCCGTCCATCATCCCCTTTGGTTTTGCTTTGTTTGCCCTAAGTTGGCAGGGTATGCCCAGACGTGGGTCCCTTGCTCACTTTGCCACTGAATTCAACCTAGTCTGGCTGATAATGGCTGATTAGCCAGAAACCGGTCCCAGGTTGCTTTTTTTCGGTCCAGGGAAGACATGGCTTGGCAGTTTGGGCTGGACTGTTCCCATGAGGCACAAGATCAGAATAATTTGCATATGGCCATGTCTGAACTGGGGTGGCGGAGTGAGATAAAGAATGATGATGGATTAAACTCAGATTAGTTGACTGGGGGTGAGTGCTTGCAATGTTCAACACTCTGTCCATCATCCCCTTTGGTTTTGCTTTGTTTGCCCTGAGTTGGCAGGGTATGCCCAGACGTGGGTCCCTTGCTCACTTTGCCACTGAATTCAAGCTAGCCTGGCTGATGACGGCTGATGAGCCAGAAACCGGTCCCAGGATGCTTGTTTCAGGTCCAGGGAAGACATGGCTTGGCAAATCAGGCTGGAGTTTTCCCATGAGGCACAGGGTCAGACTGATTTGCATATGGCCATGTCTGAATTGGGGTGGCGGAGTGAGCTAAAGAATGATGATGATTAAACCCAGATCAGTTGACTGGGAGTGAGGGCTTGCAAAGTTCAACACTCTGTCCATCATCCCCTTTGGTTTTGCCTTGTTTGCCCTAAGTTGGCAGGGTATGCCCAGACGTGGGTTTCTTGCTCACTTTGCCACTGGATTCAAGCTAGCCTGGCTGATGACGGCTGATGAGCCAGAAACCGGTCCCAGGATGCTTGTTTCAGGTCCAGGGAAGACATGGCTTGGCAAATCAGGCTGGAGTGTTTCCATGAGGCACAGGGTCAGACTGATTTGCATATGCTCAGTCTGAACTGGGGTGGCGGAGTGAGCTAAAGAATGATGATGGATTAAAACCCAGGTCATTTGAATGGGGGTGAGTGCTTGCAATGTTCAACACTCCGTCCATCATCCCCTTTGGTTTTGCCTTGTTCGCCCTAAGTTGGCAGGGTATGCCCAGATGTGGGTCCCTTGCTCACTTTGCCACTGAATTCAAGCTAGCCTGGCTGATGATGGCAAATTAGCCAGAAACCGGTCCCAGGGTGCTTGTTTCCGGTCCAGGGAAGACATGGCTTGGTAGTTCGGGCTGGACTGTTCCCATGAGGCTCAGGGTCAGAATGATTTGCATATGGACATGTCTGAACTGGGGTGGCGGAGTGAGCTTAAGAATTATGATGGATTAAACTCAGATTAGTTGACTGGGGTTAGTGCTTCGAATGTTCAACACTCCGTCCATCCTCCCCTTTGGTTTTGCTTTGTTCACCCTAAGTTGGCAGGGTATGCCCAGACGTGGGTCCCTTGCTCACTTTGCCACTGAAATCAAGCTAGCCTGGCTGATGATGGCCGATTAGCCAGAAACCGGTCCCAGGTTGTTTGTTTCCGGTCCAGGGAAGACATGGCTTGGCAGTTCGGACTGGACTGTTCCCATGAGGCTCAGGGTCAGAATGATTTGCATATGGCCATGTCTGAACTGGGGTGGCGGAGTGAGCTAAAGAATGATGATGGATTAAACTCAGATTAGTTGACTGAGGTGAGTGATTGCAATGTTCAACACTCTGTCCATCATCCCCTTTGGTTTTGCTTTGTTTGCCCTAAGTTGGCAGGGTATGCCCAGACGTGGGTCCCTTGCTCACTTTGCCACTGAATTCAACCTAGTCTGGCTGATGATCGCTGATTAGCCAGAAACCGGTCCCAGGTTGCTTTTTTCCAGTCCAGGGAAGACATGGCTTGGCAGTTTGGGCTGGACTGTTCCCATGAGGCACAAGATCAGAATGATTTGCATATGGCCATGTCTGAACTGGGGTGGCGGAGTGAGATAAAGAATGATGATGGATTAAACTCAGATTAGTTGACTGGGGGTGAGTGCTTGCAATGTTCAACACTCTGTCCATCATCCCCTTTGGTTTTGCTTTGTTTGCCCTAAGTTGGCAGGGTATGCCCAGACGTGGGTCCCTTGCTCACTTTGCCACTGAAATTCAAGCTAGCCTGGCTGATGAAAGCTGATGAGCCAGAAACCGGTCCCAGGATGCTTGTTTCAGGTCCAGGGAAGACATGGCTTGGCAAATCAGGCTGGAGTGTTCCCATGAGGCACAGGGTCAGACTGATTTGCATATGGCCCTGTCTGAACTGGGGTGACGGAGTGAGCTAAAGAATGATGATGGATTAAAACCCAGGTCAGTTGAATGGGGGTGAGTGCTTGCAATGTTCAACACTCCGCCCATCATCCCCTTTGGTTTTGCCTTGTTCGCCCTAAGTTGGCAGGGTATGCCCAGACGTTTGTCCCTTGCTCACTTTGCCACTGAATTCAAGCTAGCCTGGCTGATGATGGCAAATTAGCCAGAAACCGGTCCCAGGTTGCTTGTTTCCGGTCCAGGGAAGACATGGCTTGGTAGTTCGGGCTGGACTGTTCCCATGAGGCTCAGGGTCAGAATGATTTGCATATGGAAATGTCTGAACTGGGGTGGCGGAGTGAGCTAAAGAATGATGATGGATTAAACTCAGATTAGTTGACTGGGGTGAGTGCTTCGAATGTTCAACACTCTGTCCATCATCCCCTTTGGTTTTGCTTAGTTTGCCCTAAGTTGGCAGGGTATGCCCAGACGTGGGTCCCTTGCTCACTTTGCCACTGAATTCAAGCTAGCCTGGCTGAAGATGGCCGATTAGCCAGAAACCGGTCCCAGGTTGCTTGTTTCCGGTCCAGGGAAGCCATGGCTTGGCAGTTCGGGCTGGACTGTTCCCATGAGGCACAGGGTAAGACTGATTTGCATATGGCCATGTCTGAACTGGGGTGGCGGAGTGAGCTAAAGAATGATGATGATTAAACCCAGATCAGTTGACTGGGGGTGAGGGCTTGCAAAGTTCAACACTCTGTCCATCATCCCCTTTGGTTTTGCCTTGTTCGCCCTAAGTTGGCAGGGTATGCCCAGACGTGGGTCCATTGCTCTCTTTGCCATTGGATTCAAGCTTGCCTGGCTGATGACGGCTGATGAGCCAAAAACAGGTCCTAAGATGCTTGTTTCCGGTTCAGGGAAGACATGGCTTGGCAGTTCAGGCTAGAGTGTTCCCATGAGGCACAGGGTCAGACTGATTTGCATATGGCCATGTCTGAACAGGGGTGGCGGAATGAGCTAAAGAATGATGATGGATTAATCCCAGAACAGTTGACTGGGGGTGAGTGCTTGCAATGTTCAACACTCCGTCCATCATCCCCTTTGGTTTTGCTTTGTTCACCCTAAGTTGGCAGGGTATGCCCAGACGTGGGTCCCTTGCTCACTTTTCCACTGAAATCAAGCTAGCCTGGCTGATGATGGCCGATTAGCCAGAAACCGGTCCCAGGTTGCTTGTTTCCGGTCCAGGGAAGACATGGCTTGGCAGTTCGGACTGGACTGTTCCCATGAGGCTCAGGGTCAGAATGATTTGCATATGGCCATGTCTGTACTGGGGTGGCGGAGTGAGCTAAAGAATGATGATGGATTAAACTCAGATTAGTTGACTGAAGTGAGTGATTGCAATGTTCAACACTCTGTCCATCATCCCCTTTGGTTTTGCTTTGTTTGCCCTAAGTTGGCAGGGTATGCCCAGACGTGGGTCCCTTGCTCACTTTGCCACTGAATTCAAGCTAGCCTGGCTGATGATGGCCGATTAGCCAGAAACCGGTCCCAGGTTGCTTGTTTCCGGTCCAGGGAAGCCATGGCTTGGCAGTTTGGGCTGGACTGTTCCCATGAGGCACAGGGTATGACTGATTTGCATATGGCCATGTCTGAACTGGGGTGGCGGAGTGAGCTAAAGAATGATGATGATTAAACCCAGATCAGTTGACTGGGGGTGAGGGCTTGCAAAGTTCAACACTCTGTCCATCATCCCCTTTGGTTTTGCCTTGTTCGCCCTAAGTTGGCAGGGTATGCCCAGACGTTGGTCCATTGCTCACTTTGCCACTGGATTCAAGCTTGCCTGGCTGATGACGGCTGATGAGCCAAAAACCGGTCCCAAGATGCTTGTTTCCGGTTCAGGGAAGACATGGCTTGGCAGTTCAGGCTGGAGTGTTCCCATTAGGCACAGGGTCAGACTGATTTGCATATGGCCATGTCTGAACAGGGGTGGCGGAATGAGCTAAAGAATGATGATGGATTAATCCCAGAACAGTTGACTGGGGGTGAGTGCTTGCAATGTTCAACACTCCGTCCATCATCCCCTTTGGTTTTGCTTTGTTCACCCTAAGTTGGCAGGGTATGCCCAGACGTGGGTCCCTTGCTCACTTTTCCACTGAAATCAAGCTAGCCTGGCTGATGATGGCCGATTAGCCAGAAACCGGTCCCAGGTTGCTTGTTTCCGGTCCAGGGAAGACATGGCTTGGCAGTTCAGACTGGACTGTTCCCATGAGGCTCAGGGTCAGAATGATTTGCATATGGCCATGTCTGTACTGGGGTGGCGGAGTGAGCTAAAGAATGATGATGGATTAAACTCATATTAGTTGACTGAGGTGAGTGATTGCAATGTTCAACACTCTGTCCATCATCCCCTTTGGTTTTGCTTTGTTTGCCCTAAGTTGGCAGGGTATGCCCAGACGTGGGTCCCTTGCTCACTTTGCCACTGAATTCAAGCTAGCCTGGCTTATGACGGCTGATGAGCCAGAAACCGGTCCCAGGATGCTTGTTTCAGGTCTAGGGAAGACATGGCTTTGCAAATATGGCTGGAGTGTTCCCATGAGGCACAGGGTCAGACTGATTTGCATATGGCCATATCTGAACTGGGGTGGCGGAGTGAGCTAAAGAATGATGATGATTAAACCCAGATCAGTTGACTGGGGGTGAGGGCTTGCAAAGTTCAACACTCTGTCCATCATCCCCTTTGGTTTTGCCTTGTTTGCCATAAGTTGGCAGGGTATGCCCAGACGTGGGTTTCTTGCTCACTTTGCCACTGGATTCAAGCTAGCCTGGCTGGTGACGGCCGATTAGCCAGAAACCGGTCCCACGTTACTTGTTTCCAGTCCAGGGAAGACATGGCTTGGCAGTTCGGGATGGACTGTTCCCATGAGGCACAGG
The DNA here is from genome assembly GCF_964204655.1 of Triturus cristatus. Taxonomy (NCBI): domain Eukaryota; kingdom Metazoa; phylum Chordata; class Amphibia; order Caudata; family Salamandridae; genus Triturus; species Triturus cristatus. The sequence continues at coordinate 1,031,770,155 of NC_140579.1, read as the reverse complement.
GTCAGACTGATTTGCATATGGCCATGTCTGAACTGGGGCGGCGGAGTGAGCTAAAGAATGATGATGGATTAAACTCAGATTAGTTGACTGGGGTGAGTGCTTGCAATGTTCAACACTCCGTCCATCATCCCCTTTGGTTTTACTTTGTTTGCCCTAAGTTGGCAGTCTATGCCCAGACGTGGGTCCCTTGCTCACTTTGACACTGAATTCAAGCTAGCCTGGCTGATAACGGCTGATGAGCCATAAACCGGTCCCAGGATGCTTGTTTCAGGTCCATGGAAGACATGGCTTGGCAAATCAGGCTGGAGTGTTCCCATGAGGCACAGGGTCAGACTGATTTGCATATGGCCCTGTCTGAACTGGGGTGGCGGAGTGAGCTAAAGAATGATGATGGATTAAACCAAGGTCAGTTGAATGGGGGTGAGTGCTTGCAATGTTCAACACTCCATCCATTATCCCCTTTGGTTTTGCCTTGTTCGCCCTAAGTTGGCAGGGTATGCCCAGACATGGGTCCATTGCTCACTTTGCCACTGGATTCAAGCTTGCCTGGCTGATGACAGCTGATGAGCCAAAAACCGGTCCCAAGATGCTTGTTTCCGGTTCAGGGAAGACATGGCTTGGCAGTTCAGGCTGGAGTGTTCCCATGAGGCACAGGGTCGGACTGATTTGCATATGGCCATGTCTGAACAGGGGTGGCGGAATGAGCTAAAGAATGATGATGGATTAATCCCAGAACAGTTGACTGGGGGTGAGTGCTTGCAATGTTCAACACTCCGTCCATCATCCCCTTTGGTTTTGCTTTGTTCACCCTAAGTTGGCAGGGTATGCCCAGACGTGGGTCCCTTGCTCACTTTGCCACTGAATTCAAGCTAGCCTGGCTGATGATGGCCGATTAGCCAGAAACCTGTCCCAGGTTGCTTGTTTCCGGTCCAGGGAAGACATGGCTTGGCAGTTCGGACTGGACTGTTCCCATGAGACTCAGGGTCAGAATGATTTGCATATGGCCATGTCTGAACTGGGGTGGCGGAGTGAGCTAAAGAATGATGATGGATTAAACTCAGATTAGTTGACTGAGGTGAGTGATTGCAATGTTCAACACTCTGTCCATCATCCCCTTTGGTTTTGCTTTGTTTGCCCTAAGTTGGCAGGGTATGCCCAGACGTGGGTCCCTTGATCACTTTGCCACTGCATTCAACCTAGTCTGGCTGATGATGGCTGATTAGCCAGAAACCGGTCCCAGGTTGCTTTTTTTCGGTCCAGGGAAGACATGGCTTGGCAGTTCAGGCTGGAGTGTTCCCATGAGGCACAGGGTCGGACTGATTTGCATATGGCCATGTCTGAACTGGGGTGGCGGAGTGAGATAAAGAATGATGATGGATTAAACTCAGATTAGTTAACTGGGGGTGAGTGCTTGCAATGTTCAACACTGTCCATCATCCCCTTTGGTTTTGCTTTGTTTGCCCTGAGTTGGCAGGGTATGCCCAGACGTGGGTCCCTTGCTCACTTTGCCACTGAATTCAAGCTAGCCTGGCTGATGACGGCTGATGAGCCAGAAACCGGTCCCAGGATGCTTGTTTCAGGTCCAGGGAAGACATGGCTTGGCAAATCAGGCTGGAGTTTTCCCATGAGGCACAGGGTCAGACTGATTTGCATATGGCCATGTCTGAATTGGGGTGGCGGAGTGAGCTAAAGAATGATGATGATTAAACCCAGATCAGTTGAGTGGGGGTAAGGGCTTGCAAAGTTCACCACTCTGTCCATCATCCCCTTTGGTTTTGCCTTGTTTGCCCTAAGTTGGCAGGGTATGCCCAGACGTGGGTTTCTTGCTCACTTTGCCACTGGATTCAAGCTAGCCTGGCTGATGACGGCTGAGGAGCCAGAAATCGGTCCCAGGATGCTTGTTTCAGGTCCAGGGAAGACATGGCTTGGCAAATCAGGCTGGAGTGTTCCCATGAGGCACAGGGTCAGACTGATTTGCATATGCTCTGTCTGAACTGGGGTGGCGGAGTGAGCTAAAGAATGATGATGGATTAAAACCCAGGTCAGTTGAATGGGGGTGAGTGCTTGCAATGTTCAACACTCCGTCCATCATCCCCTTTGGTTTTGCCTTGTTCGCCCTAAGTTGGCAGGGTATGCCCAGACGTGGGTCCCTTGCTCAGTGTAGGAGAGTAGGGTCTGCTATCCTATGGTCACCCCAAATTTTTGCTTTTTGCTTCACTGGTTTTTGACATATTGAGGCTGTGGGCCTGCCAATCAGACCCCCAGCCTGCTGTTCTCTCTACTAAATTAAAACTATGCACCCTAGGTGCATAACCAATTGGAAGTGGATCACCCTGTCAGCCCCTGTACCAGTGTACACTAGGTACCCAGGGCATTGGTGTACCCAAGGCCTGCCAGGGGCTGAAGCATGTATTATGCCACCCCAGGCTTGGCCTAACAATTTGACACAACTGGCTGATCACTCAGCTGGGGTAAGTTGGTGTAATCACCTCCTACTTAGGTGTAGTATATCTATACCTAACCTTAAATGGGACACCTGGTAACCTATAAGTCACTCCTATGGCAGGCCTTAACAATCCTGAAGGCAGAGTGCTTGGTTCCATGTGAGATGGTGCTCTGGCATGAGCTGAGCCTGTCTGCAGTGGTCGGAACAACTTCCTTCTACTGTTTCCAGATATCGTCATACCATATACTCTAAAGTGCATTATGAACCTCGCGGTTAAATGCTATCTTTGGTTTGGCTTTATCAAAACATGTTGAGTAAGGTGTCATACGAATTGGAATACTAACCCCTCGCCAATTCTGGCGACGGGGTTAGCATTCCACCCTTCTAGAGGGACACGACATGTACAGTACCTGAAACCCGGGTAAAATCAGACATAGCCTCAGCTCCACAAAATGGATGCTGCCACCACAGACACAAGTCTGCCCTCCTGCTGCTGGGAGTCCTTCCAGCTTGGGAGGTGTGGACAAAGGGTTTCCTGCCAGGGGAGGTGCGTGCACCACCCCAGACAGGATTTTGTGTATTGGTCAGGTAGGGCTTGAAAGAAACCAGACATGCCTGTGGCTCACAAGGAGCCTCGGTGCATATGCCAGTTCAAACCGGTCCTGGGGCACACCAGTCCCGGGCCTGGGGCGAGCTGGACAAAGGATTGGGGGTGTAACCACCCCCCTTCCTGGTCCCACCCATAGGGAGGGACCTAGCAGGTAGTCCGGCCCCTAGAATCCGCTTAAAGGTAGGAGCTGTGTCCTAAGACTTCAGACATCCTGGAATCAACTTAATACTAAGAAGAAGACGGGAATTTCGACGCTCTGCTGCACAGAGGACTGAAGCCAATCTCCCCTGTGGTCAGGGAGTGACCACCTTGCTAACGCAAGCACCATCCAGCGAATCAACGTCTGCTTTGCCGCCGCCTCCCGCCGGAGCCCGAGCCCAGAGACTGACAAGACCTGGACCTCCAGACCTCTCACCGCCCGATTCACAGTCCCTGAAAAGAGGAGACCCGTGGAGGCACCGAGACACGTGGAGCCGGCCATCTTGGAACGACTACGACAAGCTGACAAGTGCAACAACCGAGGCTTCCTCCAAGTTGTGCTTTGGGATCTGAGAAGCCCAACACCCGAGCAGCATCTGCACCAAAGGTGAGCCCTCCAGCATCTCCACGATCTGCGTGGGGCCCTTCTGCATTTTGCCACTCGACGCGCCTAACCGGTTGCTGGCCCGCTGGCTAGTAGCCATCTTGGCGACGAACTTCAAGAAATACACCACTGGTCTGGTTGCTCCAGACTGGCCCTTGCTCCCCTCCAAAGGAGCAGTCCTTCTGACCTTGCTGGTCAGAACCATCAGCTTATTTCCTTTTCCTACAACAATTGTTTTTGCCAAGGCTTGTTTGCTTCGATCAAGTCGCCGACACCGCCGACAGCGAGAGCCTGCGTGGGACAGCTCGTGACTTGACTCCTGGACGTCGTCGACCTCCAGGGACCACGTGGCTGCAGAGACAAGCTACACCTTTCTCCCTGTTTGCACCCGACATTGCCTGGTACCCACCTGGTGCCACGCCGGTCACTGGCTAGTGACTGTGAACACTGTCCCCTCTGCTTACAGGTCTTCAACATCTCCGATCCACTCTTGGATCCACTGCATCTCTCCCGGACCGACCGCCTGCAGCATCTTTGTCTTCAAGCTCCACGGAACAGATAGAAGAAACCCGACGCACTTCGAGGCCTATGCACCCGCTTCCTGTGGGTGAGGTAAAGCTGGCACACCTGTGCCCAAGTGTAGTATTACATCTCTAGTGCCTGTGTTCCAAATCTTGAGTTCCTAGTCCATCCGGAAGATCCTCTTTGCAGTAACTTTGTACTTTTTATGCACCCATTGAAACCTATGGGAGCACGCGTGTGACTATTTGCTCTGCACACGCCACCCGTGGACCTCCTGGTCACTAACTGACGTTAGCTCCTTGTAGGCCCAGCGATTCTAGAGGCCCTAGGCCTTTTCCCTTTTCTGTTCGTGGTACTTATACCACTATTTTAGTATATGGTTTGAGTGGCCACCAGGGCCTATCCATATAAAGTGCAACTTCTGTGTATTCTACTGTAATCTTGTTTGACGATTTGTGCTCCTGTGCTCATAAAGAGACTAGGGGTTACTTTGAGAAATAAATACATATATATTTTGAATATATATCTGTGTGGTGTCCTTTCATTGGTATAAAAGGGGGTTGCATTTGGTAAAACAGCTGGCTTAACACGCTTCACGAGTTTAGCCTCAAAGACTGCTTAGCCTACGCTACCACTAGGGCAGCTAGCCCGAAAAGGTTGACTTACAACCACACCATAAGGGTTGCTTGGCATGGTACAAGGTGATCACTTTAACTAGTGAGCATCATATACCAGGCCAACTTCTCACATTGTTGAGCAGCGGTTGGATTTGAGCTTGCTGTGTTTTACCATTGTAATCTCTTGGTTACCAATTGAAAGATCACATAGGTACCTGTAGCTACATATAAAACAAGATTAGATATACATAAGTTCTACTGAACTTAGTTGTTGTAGAGCAAAGGGAGTAGCACACCCTGACTACAACTACTAGATAGGTTTAGTAGGCAAACCCAAGTGTAGGTAGATTGCAACACATCCACCCACACTTAAGAGCAATGGCCGGGGCAGAGGGGTCCACTGTACCCATCTCTGTTGAGAGTGACCCCCAGAGGGCACCATCCAGCTTTGCTACCCTTAATCAGAATGAGCTCAGGCATTTGGCAACTCTTAGAGGCCTTAAACAGCCCAAGAACCCTACCTCTGCTGAGCTCAGAGAACTCTTACAGAATGATGAGAATCAGAGAGAACTCAAGAAAGCTTCCCAGTTAGCCCCCTTAGGGTCAGGAACAGGAGGCCCCCCTTCTGAAGATGCTACAGAGGTACCCAGTTCCAATAGCCATCCCTTAGATGAGAATCATACTACAGGGGAGGAAAGTGGTGAGGATACAGAAAGTAGTGATGATGAAGGGAGAACTAGCCCAGTGCCAAGTGTTATACTTGGCCCAGCTAAACTAAGGCTATTGGGGATTGACAGTGGGTTTACCCCATTGGATCTCCTCAGTGGACTTAACACAGGGCTTGGGAGGCAAAGGAATCGCTCAGGTGACTCCAATGCTTCTCATGGCTCTAGAGGCTCTCAAGGTCACTCCAGGAAAAGGATGACCGCCCCTCAGAGGAGGGAACATGAGGCCAGAATGCAGGAAGCCCAGCTGAGGATCAGGAAGCAGGAGCTAGAAGTAGCCCTGATGGAAGAAAAACTGAACAAGGCTAGGCAACCTAGAGAGAGTGGGTCTATACCCACTGGTGGCAGCATTGTCCCTAAGGACAAAGATAGGGTCTTTGATAATAGGAACCTGTCTAAGGTTGTGCCCCCCTACAAAAGTGGGGATGACATCCACAAATGGATAACTGCTCTTGAGAGAGCCTGCAAAGTACAGCAGGTTCCTGAAGACCAGTGGGCAGCAATCCTCTGGCTCTCCTTTGAAGGAAGCGGCAGAGACAGGCTCCTCACTGTTAGAGAAGAGGATGTCAGAAACTACAGAGTCCTGAAGAGTGTTCTGGTAGATGGGTTAGGCTTAACCACTGAACAGTACAGGTTAATGTTCAGAGACACCCAAAAGACACAGACTCAGGACTGGTCTGAATATGTTGAATGTGCCACTAAGGCTTTGGAGGGTTGGTTGCTGGGAAGTAAGGTATCTGATTTTACAGGATTGTATAATTTGATGATGAGGGAACAGATTTTAAATAACTGTCAAAACCAGCAACTGCATCAACACTTGGTTGACTCTGATCTGACCTCTCCCCAAGAATTGGGAAAGAAGGCAGACAAATGGGTCAGAACCAGGGTTAAGCAAAAGAACCAGAACCAGGGCCAAGGGGGTGATCAGAAGAAAACAGACCAAAAGGGTGGAGATCAGAAATCTAAAGACCAGAAGTCTTCAACAGGGCCCCAAACTACTGCTAAGGAGGGTGGGTCCCAACAACAGTCCAAAAAGAAGAAAGAAGGTCAGAAGAAACCCTGGTGCAATCATTGCAAAAATACAACTCACTGGACTAGTGATTGCAAAAAGGGTGGAGCCCCCAACACTGTTGCCCCTAAGGCACCTGCTCCCAGTACTACTGTTAGCAGTGTTGGTCCCCAGACAAAGGGTGTAGTGGGAATCACTATGGGAACTGAAGGAGATTCTGACTTAGACAGAACCCTGACACAGGCAGTCTTGATCTGTGATGGGGACATTGATTTGTCCCTGACTGTGAGCCCCAGTAACCTGGGCAAGTACAGACAGACTCCTTTAATTAATGACAAAGTGGCTCAAGCCTACAGGGACACATGTGCCAGTGTCACTATGGTGACACCAGGCTTTGTGGACCCTGGACAGTACATACCAGGTGAGAACTACCTGGTGACCAATGCCAGCAATGCCACTACTTCACACAGTGTGGCAGTTGTTAACTTCTCATGGGGAGGGGTAACTGGCCTCAAAAGGGTTGTGGTTAGTGCAGACCTCCCAGTAGAATGTTTGTTGGGCAATGACCTAGAGAGTTCTCTATGGTCAGAAGTGGAGTACAGGACTCATGCAGAGATGTTAGGTATATCATCACATGTCCTTGCTGTGACCAGGTCACAGGCCAAAAAGTGCCTCCCTGAACCTCAGGTCTTGGATCCTGGAACAATGGACCAAGCACCTACCAAGAAGAAGAACAGGAGGGTCAAGGCTGTGCCTTCCCCCCTGCCTCAGAGTGATGATCAGCCTTCCCAGGAAGCTGATCTAGAGGACCCTGAAGGAACTGTCCCTGAAGAGCTTGAACCTGATCAGGTTGAGTTTCTGGGGACAGGGGGACCTTCAAGGGCTGACTTGAGGCAGGCTCAGTTATCCTGTCCCTCTCTTGAACCCCTCAGACAGCTGGCTGCTGCTGAGGCTGCTGGGAATGCTCAAGGTACCCATAAAGTGTATTGGGATGAAGGGCTCCTTTATTCAGAGGCTAGAGACCCCAAGCCTGGTGCTACCAGGAGGTTGGTTATACCTCTGCAATTTAGGGGCTTCCTTCTTACCTTGGCCCATGACATTCCTTTAGCAGGACACTTAGGCCAGAACAAGACTTGGGACAGACTTGTCCCTCACTTTCACTGGCCTCACATGAATGAAGATACAAAGGAGTTTTGTCGCTCCTGTGTTACCTGCCAAGCCAGTGGCAAATCAGGTGGCACAACAAAGGCCCCCCTAATACCACTACCTGTGGTGGGGGTCCCCTTTGAAAGAGTGGGAATAGACATAGTGGGTCCCATGGATCCTCCCACTGCATCTGGGCACAGATTTATACTGGTGGTAGTGGATCATGCCACCAGGTATCCAGAGGCAATTCCCCTTAGGACCACTACAGCTCCTGTTGTGGCCAGGGCCCTGCTAGGAGTATTCTCCAGAGTGGGGTTTCCTAAGGAGGTAGTATCTGACAGAGGTACCAACTTTATGTCAGGATACTTGACCGCTATGTGGAAGGAATGTGGTGTCAACTACAAGTTCACCACCCCTTATCACCCACAATGCAATGGGCTTGTTGAGAGATTCAACAAGACCCTAAAGGGTATGATCAAAGGATTACCTGAAAAGCTCAGGCGAAGATGGGACATCCTTCTACCCTGCCTTCTGTTTGCTTACAGAGAGGTCCCACAAAAAGGAGTTGGCTACAGCCCCTTTGAATTGTTGTTTGGGCACCCTGTGAGAGGCCCACTGTGTTTGGTGAAGGAAGGATGGGAGTTACCTCTCAAAAAGCCTAAGCTAGACATAGTGGACTATGTACTTGGTCTCCGCTCCAGGATGGCTGAGTATATGGAGAAGGCATCCAAAAACCTTGAGGCAAGCCAGGCCTTACAGAAAGCTTGGCATGACCAAAAGGCTGTCTTGGTTGAGTTTCAGCCAGGACAGAAGGTATGGGTGTTGGAGCCAGTGGCCCCAGCAGCACTCCAAGACAAATGGTCTGGACCCCATACAATCCTGGAAAAGAAGGAAGAAGTCACCTACTTGGTCGACCTAGGAACTCCCAGGAGTCCCCACAGGGTACTCCATGTTAACAGGCTTAAAGCATATGTTGACAGGGCAGACATGGGCTTGCTCATGGCTACAGATGAGGGACAGGAGGAAGAGAGTGACCCTCTCCCAGACCTGTTGTCTCAGAACCCTGAAGATGGCTCAGTTGAAGGAGTGACCCTTGGAGGCAACCTCACTGCCCATCAGCAGACTGAATGTAGACAGGTTCTACAATCATTTTCACATATGTTTTCCTTGATACCTAGTCAAACTGACTGGTGTACCCATGTGGTGGACACTGGTGACAGTCTGCCTGTAAAGAACAAGCTTTACAGACAACCTGACCACGTCAGGGACTGTATAAAGGCTGAGGTACATAAAATGCTGGAATTAGGTGTCATTGAACCCTCAGAGAGCCCCTGGGCTAGCCCAGTGGTTCTGGTCCCCAAACCTCACACCAAGGATGGCAAGAGAGAGATGAGGTTCTGTGTGGATTACAGAGGACTCAATGCTGTCACCAGGACAGATGCACACCCTATTCCAAGGGCAGATGAGCTCATAGACAAACTAGCTTCTGCACAGTTTTTGAGCACATTTGACTTAACAGCTGGCTATTGGCAAATCAGATTAGCTGAGGAGTCTAAGGCCAAAACAGCATTCTCAACCCCAGGTGGGCACTACCAGTTTGTGGTGATGCCCTTTGGTCTGAAGAATGCACCTGCCACCTTCCAAAGGCTGGTGAACCAAGTCCTTACTGGGTTGGATGACTTTTGTGCAGCATATCTGGATGACATTGCTGTCTTTAGCTCCACCTGGGAGGATCACCTGATCCACCTGAAGAAGGCTCTTGAGGCTCTGCAAAGGGCAGGCCTCACTATCAAGGCTACAAAGTGCCAGATAGGGCAGAGTAAGGTTGTATATTTGGGCCACCTTGTAGGTGGAGGCCAAGTTCAACCACTGGAGAGTAAGATACAATCCATCAAGGACTGGTCCCCTCCAACCACCCAGACTCAAGTTCGAGCTTTCTTGGGCTTGACTGGGTACTACAGGAAGTTTGTTAAGAACTATGGGTCCATTGTGACTCCTCTTAATGATCTGACATCCAAGAAGATGCCCAAAAAGGTTCAGTGGACAGTAAGCTGTCAAAAGGCATTTGATGACCTGAAGGAGGCCATGTGCTCTGCACCTATCCTGAAAAGTCCTGACTACTCCAAAGAGTTTATTGTCCAAACAGATGCTTCTGAGTTGGGTGTGGGAGCTGTGCTGTCACAACTTAATGTAGATGGTCAAGACCAACCCATTGCTTTTATTAGCAGAAGTTTGACCCCCAGAGAGAAGAATTGGTCAGCTATTGAGAGGGAGGCCTTTGCTGTGGTGTGGGCCCTGAAGAAGCTGAGGCCATACTTGTTTGGCACTCACTTCAAGATTCAGACCGACCATAAGCCCCTCTTGTGGCTAAATCAGATGAAGGGTGAAAACCCCAAACTGCTTAGGTGGTCCATTTCCCTACAGGGGATGGACTTTACAGTGGAGCACCGGCCAGGTACTGACCATGGGAATGCAGATGGTCTCTCCAGGTACTTCCACTTAGGACATGAAGACGAGACTGGTCAAGGCTAGTTTAATGTCCCAGCGTTTGGGGGGGGGTTGTGTAGGAGAGTAGGGTCTGCTATCCTATGGTCACCCCAAATGTTTGCTTTTTGCTTCACTGGTTTTTGACATATTGAGGCTGTGGGCCTGCCAATCAGACCCCCAGCCTGCTGTTCTCTCTACTAAATTAAAACTATGCACCCTAGGTGCATAACCAATTGGAAGTGGATCACCCTGTCAGCCCCTGTACCAGTGTACACTAGGTACCCAGGGCATTGATGTACCCAAGGCCTGCCAGGGGCTGAAGCATGTATTATGCCACCCCAGGCTTGGCCTAACAATTTGACACAACTGGCTGATCACTCAGCTGGGGTAAGTTGGTGTAATCACCTCTTACTTAGGTGTAGTATATCTATACCTAACCTTAAATGGGACACCTGGTAACCTATAAGTCACTCCTATGGCAGGCCTTAACAATCCTGAAGGCAGAGTGCTTGGTTCCATGTGAGATGGTGCTCTGGCATGAGCTCAGCCTGTCTACAGTGGTCGGAACAACTTCCTTCTACTGTTTCCAGATATCGTCATACCATATAATCTAAAGTGCATTATGAACCTCGCGGTTAAATGCTATCTTTGGTTTGGCTTTATCAAAACATGTCGAGTAAGGTGTCATACGAATTGGAATACTAACCCCTCGCCAATTCTGGCGACGGGGTTAGCATTCCACCCTTCTAGAGGGACACGACATGTACAGTACCTGAAACCCGGGTAAAATCAGACATAGCCTCAGCTCCACAAAATGGATGCTGCCACCACAGACACAAGTCTGCCCTCCTGCTGCTGGGAGTCCTTCCAGCTTGGGAGGTGTGGACAAAGGGTTTCCTGCCAGGGGAGGTGCGTGCACCACCCCAGACAGGATTTTGTGTATTGGTCAGGTAGGGCTTGAAAGAAACCAGACATGCCTGTGGCTCACAAGGAGCCTCGGTGCATATGCCAGTTCAAACCGGTCCTGGGGCACACCAGTCCCGGGCCTGGGGCGAGCTGGACAAAGGATTGGGGGTGTAACCACCCCCCTTCCTGGTCCCACCCATAGGGAGGGACCTAGCAGGTAGTCCGGCCCCTAGAATCCGCTTAAAGGTAGGAGCTGTGTCCTAAGACTTCAGACATCCTGGAATCAACTTAATACTAAGAAGAAGACGGGAACTTCGACGCTCTGCTGCACAGAGGACTGAAGCCAATCTCCCCTGTGGTCAGGGAGTGACCACCTTGCTAACGCAAGCACCATCCAGCGAATCAACATCTGCTTTGCCGCCGCCTCCCGCCGGAGCCCGAGCCCAGAGACTGACAAGACCTGGACCTCCAGACCTCTCACCGCCCGATCCACAGTCCCTGAAAAGAGGAGACCCGTGGAGGCACCGAGACACGTGGAGCCGGCCATCTTGGAACGACTACGACAAGCTGACAAGTGCAACAACCGAGGCTTCCTCCAAGTTGTGCTTTGGGATCTGAGAAGCCCAACACCCGAGCAGCATCTGCACCAAAGGTGAGCCCTCCAGCATCTCCACGATCTGCGTGGGGCCTTTCTGCATTTTGCCACTCGACGCGCCTAACCGGTTGCTGGCCCGCTGGCTAGTAGCCATCTTGGCGACGAACTTCAAGAAATACACCACTGGTCTGGTTGCTCCAGACTGGCCCTTGCTCCCCTCCAAAGGAGCAGTCCTTCTGACCTTGCTGGTCAGAACCATCAGCTTATTTCCTTTTCCTACAACAATTGTTTTTGCCAAGGCTTGTTTGCTTCGATCAAGTCGCCGACACCGCCGACAGCGAGAGCCTGCGTGGGACAGCTCGTGACTCGACTCCTGGACGTCGTCGACCTCCAGGGACCACGTGGCTGCAGAGACAAGCTACACCTTTCTCCCTGTTTGCACCCGACATTGCCTGGTACCCACCTGGTGCCACGCCGGTCACTGGCTAGTGACTGTGAACACTGTCCCCTCTGCTTACAGGTCTTCAACATCTCCGATCCACTCTTGGATCCACTGCATCTCTCCCGGACCGACCGCCTGCAGCATCTTTGTCTTCAAGCTCCACGGAACAGATAGAAGAAACCCGACGCACTTCGAGGCCTATGCACCCGCTTCCTGTGGGTGAGGTAAAGCTGGCACACCTGTGCCCAAGTGTAGTATTATATCTCTAGTGCCTGTGTTCCAAATCTTGAGTTCCTAGTCCATCCGGAAGATCCTCTTTGCAGTAACTTTGTACTTTTTACGCACCCATTGAAACCTATGGGAGCACGCGTGTGACTATTTGCTCTGCACACGCCACCCGTGGACCTCCTGGTCACTAACTGACGTTAGCTCCTTGTAGGCCCAGCGATTCTAGAGGCCCTAGGCCTTTTCCCTTTTCTGTTCGTGGTACTTATACCACTATTTTAGTATATGGTTTGAGTGGCCACCAGGGCCTATCCATATAAAGTGCAACTTCTGTGTATTCTACTGTAATCTTGTTTGACGATTTGTGCTCCTGTGCTCATAAAGAGACTAGGGGTTACTTTGAGAAATAAATACATATATATTTTGAATATATATCTGTGTGGTGTCCTTTCATTGGTATAAAAGGGGGTTGCATTTGGTAAAACAGCTGGCTTAACACGCTTCACGAGTTTAGCCTCAAAGACTGCTTAGCCTACGCTACCACTAGGGCAGCTAGTCCGAAAAGGTTGACTTACAACCACACCATAAGGGTTGCTTGGCATGGTACAAGGTGATCACTTTAACTAGTGAGCATCATATACCAGGCCAACTTCTCACACTCAGTTTGCCACTGGATTCAAGCTTGCCTGGGTGATGACGGCTGATGAGCCAAAACGGTCCTAGGATGCTTGTTTCCGGTTCAGTGAAGACATGGCTTGGCAGTTCAGGCTGGAGTGTTCCCATGAGGCACAGGGTCAGACTGATTTGCATATGGCCATGTCTGAACTGGGGTGGCGGAATGAGCTAAAGAATGATGATGGATTAATCCCAGAACAGTTGACTGGGGGTGAGTGCTTGCAATGTTCAACACTATGTCCATCATCCCCTTTGGTTTTGCTTTGTTCACCCTAAGTTGGCAGGGTATGCCCAGACGTGGGTCCCTTGCTCACTTTGCCACTGAATTCAAGCTAGCCTGGCTGATGATGGCCGATTAGCCAGAAACCGGTCCCAGGTTGCTTGTTTCCGGTCCAGGGAAGACATGGCTTGGCTGTTCAGACTGGACTGTTCCCATGAGGCTCAGGGTCAGAATGATTTGCATATGGCCATGTTTGTACTGGGGTGGCGGAGTGAGCTTCAGAATTATGATGGATTAAACTCAGATTAGTTGACTGGGGTTAGTGCTTCGAATGTTTAACACTCCGTCCATCATCCCCTTTGGTTTTGCTTTGTTCACCCTAAGTTGGCAGGATATGCTCAGACGTGGGTCCCTTGCTCACTTTGCCACTGAAATCAAGCTAGCCTGGCTGATGATGGCTGATTAGCCAGAAACCGGTCCCAGGTTGCTTTTTTTCTGGTCCAGGGAAGACATGGCTTGGAAGTTTGGGCTGGACTGTTCCCATGAGGCACAAGATCAGAATGATTTGCATATGGCCATGTCAACTGGGGTGGCGGAGTGAGATAAAGAATGATGATGGATTAAACTCAGATTAGTTGACTGGGGGTGAGTGCTTGCAATGTTCAACACTCTGTCCATCATCCCCTTTGGTTTTGCTTTGTTTGCCCTAAGTTGGCAGGGTATGCCCAGACGTGGGTCCCTTGCTCACTTTGCCACTGAATTCAAGCTAGCCTGGCTGATGAAAGCTGATGAGCCAGAAACCGGTAACAGGATGCTTGTTTCAGGTCCAGGGAAGACATGGCTTGGCAAATCAGGCTGGAGTGTTCCCATGAGGCACAGGGTCAGACTGATTTGCATATGGCCCTGTCTGAACTGGGGTGACGGAGTGAGCTAAAGCATGATGATGGATTAAAACCCAGGTCAGTTGAATGGGGGTGAGTGCTTGCAATGTTCAACACTCCGCCCATCATCCCCTTTGGTTTTGCCTTGTTCGCCCTAAGTTGGCAGGGTATGCCCAGACGTGGGTCCCTTGCTCACTTTGCCACTGGATTCAAGCTTGCCTGGCTGATGACGGCTGATGAGCCAAAACGGTCCTAGGATGCTTGTTTCTGGTTCAGGTAAGACATGGCTTGGCAGTCCAGGCTGGAGTGTTCCCATGAGGCACAGGGTCAGACTGATTTGCATATGGCCCTGTCTGAACTGGGGTGACAGAGTGAGCTAAAGAATGATGATGGATTAATCCCAGAACAGTTGACTCTGGGTGAGTGCTTGCAATGTTCAACACTCCGTCCATCATCCCCTTTGGTTTTGCTTTGTTCACCCTAAGTTGGCAGGGTATGCCCAGACGTGGGTCCCTTGCTCACTTTTCCACTGAAATCAAGCTAGCCTGGCTGATGATGGCCGATTAGCCAGAAACCGGTCCCAGGTTGCTTGTTTCCGGTCCAGGGAAGACATGGCTTGGCAGTTCAGACTGGACTGTTCCCATGAGGCTCAGGGTCAGAATGATTTGCATATGGCCATGTTTGTACTGGGGTGGCGGAGTGAGCTAAAGAATGATGATGGATTAAACTCAGATTAGTTTACTGAGGTGAGTGATTGCAATGTTCAACACTCTGTCCATCATCCCCTTTGGTTTTGCTTTGTTTGCCCTAAGTTGGCAGGGTATGCCCAGACGTGGGTCCCTTGCTCACTTTGCCAATGAATTCAACCTAGTGTGGCTGATGATGGCTGATTAGCCAGAAACCGGTCCAAGGTTGCTTTTGTCCGGTCCAGGGAAGACATGGCTTGGCAGTTTGGGCTGGACTGTTCCCATGAGGCACAAGATCAGAATGATTCGCATATGGCCATGTCTGAACTGGGGTGGCGGAGTGAGATAAAGAATGATGATGGATTAAACTCAGATTAGTTGACTGGGGGTGAGTGCTTGCAATGTTCAACACTCTGTCCATCATCCCCTTTGGTTTTGCTTTGTTTGCCCTAAGTTGGCAGGGTATGCCCAGACGTGGGTCCCTTGCTCACTTTGCCACTGAATTCAAGCTAGTCTGGCTGATGACGGCTGATGAGCCAGAAACCGGTCCCAGGATGCTTGTTTCAGGTCCAGGGAAGACATGGCTTGGCAAATCAGGCTGGAGTTTTCCCATGAGGCACAGGGTCAGACTGATTTGCATATGGCCATGTCTGAATTGGGGTGGCGGAGTGAGCTAAAGAATGATGATGATTAAACCCAGATCAGTTGACTGGGGGTGAGGGCTTGCAAAGTTCAACACTCTGTCCATCATCCTCTTTGGTTTTACCTTGTTTGCCCTAAGTTGGCAGGGTATGCCCAGACGTGGGTTTCTTGCTCACTTTGCCACTGGATTCAAGCTAGCCTGGCTGATGACGGCTGATGAGCCAGAAACCGGTCCCAGGATGCTTGTTTCAGGTCCAGGGAAGACATGGCTTGGCAAATCAGGCTGGAGTGTTCCCATGAGGCACAGGGTCAGACTGATTTGCATATGGCCCTGTCTGAACTGGGGTGGCGGAGTGAGCTAAAGAATGATGATGGATTAAAACCCAGGTCAGTTGAATGGGGGTGAGTGCTTGCAATGTTCAACACTCCGTCCATCATCCCCTTTGGTTTTGCCTTGTTCGCCCTAAGTTGGCAGGGTATGCCCAGACGTGGGTCCCTTGCTCACTTTGCCACTGAATTCAAGCTAGCCTGGCTGATGATGGCAAATTAGCCAGAAACCGGTCCCAGGTTGCTTGTTTCCGGTCCAGGGAAGACATGGCTTGGTAGTTCGGGCTGGACTGTTCCCATGAGGCTCAGGGTCAGAATGATTTGCATATGGACATGTCTGAACTGGGGTGGCGGAGTGAGCTAAAGAATGATGATGGATTAAACTCAGATTAGTTGACTGGGGTGAGTGCTTCGAATGTTCAACACTCTGTCCATCATCCCCTTTGGTTTTGCTTAGTTTGCCCTAAGTTGGCAGGGTATGCCCAGACGTGGGTCCCTTGCTCACTTTGCCACTGAATTCAAGCTAGCCTGGCTGATGATGGCCGATTAGCCAGAAACCGGTCCCAGGTTACTTGTTTCCGGTCCAGGGAAGCCATGGCTTGGCAGTTCGGGCTGGACTGTTCCCATGAGGCACAGGGTAAGACTGATTTGCATATGGCCATGTCTGAACTGGGGTGGCGGAGTGAGCTAAAGAATGATGATGATTAAACCCAGATCAGTTGACTGGGGTGAGGGCTTGCAAAGTTCAACACTCTGTCCATCATCCCCTTTGGTTTTGCCTTGTTTGCCCCAAGTTGGCAGGGTATGCCCAGACGTGGGTTTCTTGCTCACTTTGCTACTGGATTCAAGCCAGCCTGGCTGGTGACGGACGATTAGCCAGAAACCGGTCCCAGGTTACTTGTTTCCTGTCCAGGGAAGACATCGCTTGGCAGTTCTGGCTGAACTGTCCCCATGAGGCACAGGGTCAGACTGATTTGCATATGGCCATGTCTGAACTGGGGTGGCAGAGTGAGCTAAAGAATGATGATGGATTAAACTCAGATTAGTTGACTGGGGTGAGTGCTTGCAATATTCAACACTCCGTCCATCATCCCCTTTGGTTTTGCTTTGTTTGCCCTAATTTGGCAAGCTATGCCCAGACGTGGGTCCCTTGCTCACTTTGCCACTGAATTCAAGCTAGCCTGGCAGATGACAGCTGATGAGCCAGAAACCGGTCCCAGGATGCTTATTTCAGGTCCAGGGAAGACATGGCTTGGCAATTCAGGCTGGAGTGTTCCCATGAGGCACAGGGTCAGACTGATTTGCATATGGCCATGTCTGAACTGGGGTGGCGGAGTGAGCTAAAGAATGATGATGATTAAACCCAGATCAGTTGACTGGGGGTGAGGGCTTGCAAAGTTCAACACTCTGTCCATCATCCCCTCTGGTTTTGCCTTGTTTGCCCTAAGTTGGCAGGTCATGCCCAGACGTGGGTCCCTTGCATACTTTCCCACTGGATTCAAGCTAGCCTGGCTGGTGACGGCCGATTAGCCTGAAACCAGTCCCAGGATACTTGTTTCCAGTCCAGGGAAGAAATGGATGGGCAGTTCGGGATGGACTGTTCCCATGAGGCACAGGGTCAGACTGATTTGCATATGGCCATGTCTGAACTGGGGTGGCGGAGTGAGCTAAAGAATGATGATGGATTAAACTCAGATTAGTTGACTGGGGTGAGTGCATGCAATTTTCAACACTCCGTCCATCATCCCCTTTGGTTTTGCTTTGTTTGCCCTAAGTTGGCAGGCTATGCCCAGACGTGGGTCCCTTGCTCACTTTGCCACTGAATTCAAGCTAGCCTGGCTGATGACGGCTGATGAGCCAGAAACCGGTCCCAGAATGCTTGTTTCCGGTCCAGGGAAGACATGGCTTGGCAGTTCG
Organism: Triturus cristatus; assembly: GCF_964204655.1. Classification (NCBI taxonomy): domain Eukaryota; kingdom Metazoa; phylum Chordata; class Amphibia; order Caudata; family Salamandridae; genus Triturus; species Triturus cristatus. The sequence continues at coordinate 1,031,752,494 of NC_140579.1, read as the reverse complement.
GGCTGGAGTGTTCCCATGAGGCACAGGGTAAGACTGATTTGCATATGGCCATGTCTGAACTGGGCGTGGCGGAGTGAGCTAAAAAATGATGATGGATTAAACTCAGATTAGTTGACTGGGTTGAGTGCTTGCAATGTTCAACACTCCGTCCATCATCAACTTTGGTTTTGCCTTGTTCGCCCTAAGTTGGCAGGGTATGCCCAGACGTGGGTCCCTTGCTCAGTTTGCCACTGGATTCAAGCTAGCCTGGCTGATAACGGCTGATGAGCCAGAAACTTTTCCCAGGATGCTTGTTTCCGGTCCAGGGAAGACATCGCTTGGCAGTTCGGGCTGGACTGTTCCCATGAGGCACAGGGTAAGACTGATTTGCATATGGCCATGTCTGAACTGGGCATGGCAGAGAGAGCTAAAAAATGATGATGGATGAAACCCAGATCAGTTGACTGGGGTGAGTGCTTGCAATGTTCAACACTCCGTCCATCATCCCCTTTGCTTTTGCTTTGTTCGCCCTAAGTTGGCAGGGTATGCCCAGACGTGTGTTCCTTGCTCACTTTGCCACTGGATTCAGGCTAGCCTGGCTGATGGCGGCCGATTAGCCAGAAACCGGTCCCAGGATGCTTGTTTCAGGTCCAGGGAAGACATGGCTTGGCAAATCAGGCTGGAGTGTTCCCATGAGGCACAGGGTCAGACTGATTTGCATGTGGCCATGTCTGAACTGGGGAGGCGGAGTGAGCTAAAGAATGATGATGGATTAAACACAGGTCAGTTGAATGGGGTGAGTGCTTGCAATGTTCAACACTCCGTCCATCATCCCCTTTGGTTTTGCCTTGTTGGCAGGGTATGCCCAGAAGTGGGTCCCTTGCTCAGTTTGCCACTGGATTCAAGCTAGCCTGGCTGATGACGGCTGATGAGCCAGAAACCGGTCCCAGGATGCCTGTTTCCGGTCCAGGGAAGACATGGCTTGGCAGTTCGGGCTGGAGTGTTCCCATGAGGCACAGGGTAAGACTGATTTGCATATGGCCATGTCTGAACTGGGCATGGCGGAGTGAGCTAAAAAATGATGATGGATGAAACCCAGATCAGTTGACTGGGGGTGAGTGCTTGCAATGTTCAACACTCCGTCCATCATCCCCTTTGCTTTTGCTTTGTTCGCCCTAAGTTGGCAGGGTATGCCCAAACGTGTGTCCCTTGCTCACTTTGCCACTGGATTCAGGCTAGCCTGGCTGATGGCGGCCAATTAGCCAGAAACCGGTCCCAGGATGCTTGTCTCCAGTCTAGGGAAGACATGGCTTGTCAGTTCGGGCTGGACTGTTCCCATGAGGCACAGGGTCAGACTGATTTGCATATAGCCATGTCTGAACAGGGATGGCGGAGTGAGCTAAGGAATGATGATGGATTAAACCCAGATCAGTTGACTGGGGGTGAGGGCTTGCAAAGTTCAAAACTCCGTCCATCATCCCCTTTGGTTTTGCCTTGTTCACCCTAAGTTGTCAGGGTATGCCCAGATGTGGGTCCCTTGCTCACTTTGCCACTGAATTCAAGCTAGCCTGGCTGATGATGGCCGACTAGCCAGAAACCGGTCCCAGGTTGTTTGTTGCCGGCCCAGGGAAGACATGGCTTGGCAGTTCAGGCTGGACTGTTCCCATGAGGCACAAGGTCAGAATGATTTGCATATGGCCATGTCTGAACTGGGGTGGCGGAGTGAGATAAACAATGATGATGGATTAAACTCAGATAAGTTGACTGGGGTGAGTGCTTCGAATGTTCAACACTCTGTCCATCATCCCCTTTGGTTTTGCTCAGTTTGCCCTAAGTTGGCAGGGTATGCCCAGACGTGGGTCCCTTGCTCACTTTGCCACTGAATTCAAGCTAGCCTGGCTGATGATGGCCAATTAGCCAGAAACCGGTCCCAGGTTGCTTGTTTCCGGTCCAGGGAAGACATGGCTTGGCAGTTCGGGCTGGACTGTTTCCATGAGGCACAGGGTAAGGCTGATTTGCATATGGCCATGTCTGAACTGGGGTGGTGGAGTGAGCTAAAGAATGATGATGATTAAACCCAGATCAGTTGAATGGGGGTGAGGGCTTGCAAAGTTCAACACTCTGTCCATCATCCCCTTTGGTTTTGCCTTGTTGGCAGGGTATGCCCAGACGTGGGTCCCTAGCTCAGTTTGCCACTGGATTCAAGCTAGCCTGGCTGATGACAGCTGATGAGCCAGAAACCGGTCCCAGGATGCTTATTTCAGGTCCAGGGAAGACATGGCTTGGCAATTCAGGCTGGAGTGTTCCCATGAGACACAGGGTCAGACTGATTTGCATATGGCCATGTCTGAACTGGGGTGGCGGAGTGAGCTAAAGAATGATGATGATTAAACCCAGATCAGTTGACTGGGGGTGAGGGCTTGCAAAGTTCAACACTCTGTCCATCATCCCCTATGGTTTTGCCTTGTTTGCCCTAAGTTGGCAGGGTATGCCCAGACGTTGGTTTCTTGCTCACTTTCCCACTGGATTCAAGCTAGCCTGGCTGGTGACGGCCGATTAGCCTGAAATCAGTCCCAGGTTACTTGTTTCCAGTCCAGGGAAAACATGGCTTGACAGTTCGGGATGGACTGTTCCCATGAGGCACAGGGTCAGACTGATTTGCATATGGCCATGTCTGGACTGGGGTGGCGGAGTGAGCTAAAGAATGATGATGGATTAAACTCAAATTAGTTGACTGGGGTGAGTGCTTGCAATGTTCAACACTCCGTCCATCATCCCCTTTGGTTTTGCTTTGTTTGCCCTAAGTTGGCAGGCTATGCCCAGACGTGGGTCCCTTGCTCACTTGGCCACTGAATTCAAGCTAGCCTGGCTGATGACGGCTGATGAGCCAGAAACCGGTCCCAGAATGCTTGTTGCCGGTCCAGGGAAGACATCGCTTGGCAGTTCGGGCTGGACTGTTCCCATGAGGCACAGGGTAAGACTGATTTGCATATGGCCTTGTCTGAACTGGGCGTGGCAGAGTGAGCTAAAAAGTGATGATGGATGAAACCCAGATCAGTTGACTGGGGTGAGTGCTTGCAATGTTCAACACTCCGTCCATCATCCCCTTTGGTTTTGCCTTGTTCGCCCTAAGTTGGCAGGGTATGCCCAGACGTGGGTCCCTTGCTCAGTTTGCCAGTGGATTCAAGCTAGCCTGGCTGATGACGGCTGATGAGCCAGAAACCGGTCCCAGGATGCTTGTTTTCGGTCCAGGGAAGACATCGCTTGGCAGTTCGGGCTGGAATGTTCCCATGAGGCACAGGGTAAGACTGATTTGCATATGGCCATGTCTGAACTGGGCGTGGCAGAGTGAGCTAAAAAATGATGATGGATGAAACCCAGATCAGTTGACTGGGGGTGAGTGCTTGCAATGTTCAACACTCCGTCCATCATCCCCTTTGCTTTTGCTTTGTTCGCCCTAAGTTGGCAGGGTATGCTAAGACGTGTGTCCCTTGCTCACTTTGCCACTGGATTCAGGCTAGCCTGGCTGATGGCGGCCGATTAGCCAGAAACCAGTCCCAGGATGCTTGTTTCAGGTCGAGGGAAGACATGGCTTGGCAAATCAGGCTGGAGTGTTCCCATGAGGCACAGGGTCAGACTGATTTGCATATGGCCATGTCTGAACTGGGGTGGCGGAGTGAGCTAAAGAATGATGATGGATTAAACCCAGGTCAGTTGAATGGGGGTGAGTGCTTGCAATGTTCAACACTCCGTCCATCATCCCCTTTTGTTTTGCCTTGTTTGCCCTAAGTTGGCAGGGTATGCCCAGACGTTGGTTTCTTGCTCACTTTCCCACTGGATTCAAGCTAGCCTGGCTGGTGACGGCCGATTAGCCTGAAATCAGTCCCAGGTTACTTGTTTCCAGTCCAGGGAAGACATGGCTTGGCAGTTCGGGATGGAGTGTTCCCATGAGATACAGGGTCAGACTGATTTGCATATGGCCATGTCTGAACTGGGGTGGCGGAGTGAGCTAAAGAATGATGATGATTAAACCCAGATCAGTTGACTGGGGGTGAGGGCTTGCAAAGTTCAACACTCTGTCCATCATCCCCTTTGGTTTTGCCTTGTTTGCCCTAAGTTGGCAGGGTATGCCCAGATGTTGGTTTCTTGCTCACTTTCCCACTGGATTCAAGCTAGCCTGGCTGGTGACGGCCGATTAGCCTGAAATCAGTCCCAGGTTACTTGTTTCGAGTCCAGGGAAGACATGGCTTGGCAGTTCGGGATGGACTGTTCCCATGAGGCACAGGGTCAGACTGATTTGCATATGGCCATGTCTGAACTGGGGTGGCGGAGTGAGCTAAAGAATGATGATGGATTAAACTCAGATTAGTTGACTGGGGTGAGTGCTTGCAATGTTCAACACCTTCTCCATCATCCCCTTTGGTTTTGCTTTGTTTGCCCTAAGTTGGCAGGGTATGCCCAGATGTGGGTTCCTTGCTCAGTTTGCCACTGGATTCAAGCTAGCCTGCCTGATGACGGCTGATGAGCCAGAAACCGGTCCCAGGAGGCTTGTTTCAGGTCCAGGGAAGACATGGCTTGGCAAATCAGGCTGGAGTGTTCCCATGAGGCACAGGGTCAGACTGATTTGCATATGGCCATGTCTGAACGGGTGTGGCGGAGTGAGCTAAGGAATGATGATGGATTAAACCCAGATCAGTTGCCTGGGATTGAGGGCTTGCAAAGTTCAAAACTCCGTCCATCATCCCCTTTGGTTTTGCCTTGTTCGCCCTAAGTTGGCAGGGTATGCCCAGATGTTGGTTTCTTGCTCACTTTCCCACTGGATTCAAGCTAGCCTGGCTGGTGACGGCCGATTAGCCTGAAATCAGTCCCAGGTTACTTGTTTCGAGTCCAGGGAAGACATGGCTTGGCAGTTCGGGATGGACTGTTCCCATGAGGCACAGGGTCAGACTGATTTGCATATGGCCATGTCTGAACTGGGGTGGCGGAGTGAGCAAAAGAATGATGATGGATTAAACCCAGGTCAGTTGAATGGGGGTGAGTGCTTGCAATGTTCAACACTCCTTCGATCATCCCCTTTGGTTTTGCCTTGTTCGCCCAAAGTTGGCAGGGTATGCCCAGACGTGGGTCCCTTGCTCAGTTTGCCACTGGATTCAAGCTAGCCTGGCTGATGACGGCTGATGAGCCAGAAACCGGTCCCAGGATGCTTGTTTCCGGTCCAGGAAAGACATGGCTTGGCAGTTCGGGCTGGAGTGTTCCCATGAGGCACAGGGTAAGACTGATTTGCATATGGCCATGTCTGAACTGGGCGTGGCAGAGTGAGCTAAAAAATGATGATGGATGAAACCCAGATCAGTTGACTGGGGGTGAGTGCTTGCAATGTTCAACACTCCGTCCATTATCCCCTTTGCTTTTGCTTTGTTCGCCCTAAGTTGGCAGGGTATGCCCAGACGTGTGTCCCTTGCTCACTTTGCCACTGGATTCAGGCTAGCCTGGCTGATGGCGGCCGATTAGCCAGAAACCGGTCCCAAGATGCTTGTTTCAGGTCGAGAGAAGACATGGCTTGGCAAATCAGGCTGGAGTGTTCCCATGAGGCACAGGGTCAGACTGATTTGCATATGGCCATGTCTTAACTGGGGTGGCGGAGTGAGCTAAAGAATGATGCTGGATTAAACCCAGGTCAGTTGAATGGGGGTGAGTGCTTGCAATGTTCAACACTCCGTCCATCATCCCCTTTGGTTTTGCCTTGTTGGCAGGGTATGCCCAGACGTGGGTCCCTTGCTCAGTTTGTTATGTTGTTATGTTATGTTATGTTAATGGCTTTTGTATCGCGCACAGCTGCCCCAGCAAAGGGGCATCCTGGCGCCAAGAAAGGTGAACACAACATCACAAAATGCAGCCAAGTCAGTTAATGTTATTAAAAAGGAGCGTTTTGATGACACATCGGAACCTGGTTAAGACTTCCAAAGCACGGATGTCATTAGCGAGGGAGTTCCAGAGCTTGGCGGCTACTACTCGAAAGGAGCGGCCTCCAGTCCTGCTCAACCGAAAATGGGGAACAACAGCTAAATTCTGGCCCATCGATCTCAAAGAGCGAGCGGGGATGTATCGAGTCAGGAGATTCATGAGAATAGGTGGAGCCAGGCCTTTCAAAATTTTAAAGGCCAGGCAAAGCACCTTAAACTCGATCCGCCGCGCAACAGGCAACCAATGGAGTGTTTGCAGTGTTCCGGACACTGAGCAACGTTTGGGCAGCCCAACTATCGCTCTTGCGGCGGCGTTCTGCACTCGTTGTAACCGCAAGAGTTCAGCCTTGTTTGTGCCTGCAAGCAGAGCACTGGCATAGTCTATCCTGGATAGTACCGATGCCTGGACCACGAGCTGTCTAGTGCTGGCATCAAAAAATTTAAGCACCGGCCTGATGCTCCTAATAATGCCAAAGCAAGACGCAGCCACCTTCTTAGTATGGCAAATAAAACTAAGTGACGGGTCCAGCCAGACCCCGAGGTTTTTTAACTCCATAGCAGGAGAGGGGATCATTCCTAACTCGGGGGGCCACCAGCTGTCATTCCAACAACCAGGTTGCTTCCCAAATACCATCACCTCTGTCTTCTTTGTGTTCAATTGGAGACAATTCTGGTTCATCCAATTGGCCACCGAGCGCAACCCCTCACAAAAATTGAGGGCGTCCAAAGCTGAGTCCCCACTTAGTGTGACCGCCAGCTGCGTGTCATCAGCATAGGACACCATTGTCAGGCCCCAGCCTTTGACTACCGCAGCCAGCGGCCTCACGTAAAGATTGAAGAGAGTGGGGCTCAGAGATGAACCCTGTGGGACCCCCAGGGTGAGCGGGTGAGAGGTGGATTTACCGGGAGGTATCGCAACCTGAAAGGATCTGTTGGAAAGGAAGGAGCGGAACCAGCCTAATGCCGACCCCCTAACCCCAGCTTCCTCTAAGCGCCGCAACAGGATATCGTGTGACATCGTATCAAAGGCGGCACTCAGGTCTAACAGCAAGAGTGCCGCTGTTTGTCCGGTGTCCAGCACGGAGCGCAGATGTTCAACCATGTATAACAAGGCAGTCTCCGTGCTGTGGGCTTTACGAAAACCATTTTGCGTGGGATCCAAGATGTTAGCTTTATCGAGATGGTCAGCCAGGATCCCATTCACGTGGGCTTCGATGACTTTAGCAGCCCACGGCAGCAAAGAGATGGGACGATAGTTTTCAGGTTTTGTGGGGTCGAGGGTAGGCTTTTTTAGGATGGGGGTGACTACAGCTTGCTTCCACTTGGTGGGTACAGTCCCAGAACCCAGTGACATATTGATAAGGGCAAGCAAGGGTGCACGACATATAGCCTGCATGTTTTTAAATAAGGCCGGTTTAAGGGGGTCTGCAGGGGAGCCAGATTTAATTTTTTGGCTCAGAAAGTCAAAGCCCTCCTCAGATAGGGGGGCCAAAGAATCCAGGATCCTATCGTTGAGCTTAGGACACCCAAGAGAGTCCAAGCAGTGCACGATAGTTGGAAAAGAGTGGTAAATTGCTTGCACCTTATGAACAAAGAACAGAGCCAGACTCTCGCAATGAGAGTCTGTGCAGATTTCAGCCGCAGAGGCCCTCTTAGTTATAAGGTCCTTTAGGACCTTAAAGATTAATTTGGAGGGATTAGGGCTGTTCCGGAACTCCTGCGCATAAAATGCGGCACGTGTTCGACACACCGCCCTGTGATATGCCTTAGTTAGAGTGAGGTAGCAGGTCTTAAGCGCGGGATCATAGGCTTTCCTCCATCGCCTTTCCGCTTGCCTACACTCTCTCTTAAGAGACGCCAAGGTCTCATCATACCACGGGCTGTGTGCCTTGGTCCGGCACTTAGAACGTACAGAAGGAATAAAAACGTCCAAGGCCGTGCCAATCCACGTGCAGAATGACTCATACCCACCATCAACATCAGCGAGGAGAGGTAGGGGTGTTTTCCTTAATAAAAGGTAGAAGTCTTCAAGTTTTAGTTTACTCCACTGGCGAGAAACAGACGTTTTGTTCAGTGTCACAAAAAGAGGATCTGCCACAGTGAGAGCTGCTTTCACCAACATATGGTCTGTCCAAGTCAGCTGAACAGGTTGACATAAGGTAATCTCCTCTAAGGAGGAAAAAAACGGGTCCAGAATATGACCACCCGAGTGGGAGGGGGACGTCACTCTCTGTGTGAGCTGCAAGGCTTCTAGATCTGCAAGGCAGCTTTTAATGGAGGATTGGGAAGGACAATCGAAGTGCAGGTTGAGATCACCTACCACATTAAAATTTGCACAGCCAAGAGCTTCTATACTAATGACGTCCGGGAGAGCGGCCCTAAAGGCCGCATCGCAGCCCGGAGGCCGGTATATTAGAAGACCTGAGAAGCTAAAGCAATGAGACAGAGAGATTCTGAAACGAGCACATTCACAGCCTGGGAGTTTTAGTTCTTTCCATTCACAAGGAAAGCGACGTATCACCGCCATTGCAATTCCGCCACCTCTCGAACCACGGTTGAGAGTTGCCACGGTATAGTCAGGGGGGAAGGCGAGGTTTAAAATCGCAGTATCAGCCTCTTGAAGCCATGTCTCGGTCATAAAAAACACATCAGGGGAGTCATTGGTGGCAATATCGAAAATCTCCGCCTGATGTTTGACCAGAGATCTGACATTAAGGCTATATATACTGACAATATTCACCCCCGACACGTTAATCTGCAGAGATGAAATTTGCATAGAGCGGGCGCGGGACGGGGGAGGCAGGCGCCAGCAGCAACAGGTGCACAGATAAGGGCCCCTTAGCGGTGCTACAAGTGGAAGTGGACAAATGGGAAAATGGTCACGTATGGCCAGTAAGTCTGCTCTACCGTACCGGAGGCTGGAAGCAGCCATAATGAAGATGGAAAGGTCTGCCGCACCCCGCACTTCCTTAGCGCTGACGGGCGCAGACGGGCAGACTCTGGCTTGACTCAGGCGAGAGTCAGGCGCTACCGCTGCGTATCACCGCTGCGGGGCCCGTACGAGCATTAAGTACCGGCTCACCTGGAGTCCTGGCAAGCGCTAGAGCGCTCGAGCCGATGGCCCAGTAAACAAAGCACCCCCCAAGATGGCGGCCAAGCGCCACACGAAGGAGCACAGGAGCTGCCAGAGGAGGACAACAGACTCCGCAAAATGCGGTGAGGGCACAATTTAAATGCAAGAGTGTGGGCAGAGTAGTTGCAGTATTGCAGTTGCAGTATTTAAAAGCAAAAAAAAACGTTTTACAGAAACCAAAAAAACGCAGTCTAAAATGTAGATTAAAAGCGCACCACGCTTCCCTAGCTAGCAGCAGCAAGCGCGAGCATGCACCTTTCGCCAAGAGCGAGCAAACCGAGTGCTCGACTTAAGTACCGGCTCACCTGGAGTCCTGGCAAGCGCTAGAGCGCTCGAGCCGATGACCCAGTAAACAAAGCACCCCCCAAGATGGCGGCCAAGCGCCACATGAAGGAGCACAGGAGCTGCCAGAGGAGGACAACAGACTCTGCAAAATGCGGTGAGGGCACAATTTAAATGCAAGAGTGTGGGCAGAGTAGTTGCAGTATTGCAGTTGCAGTATTTAAAAGCAAAAAAAAACGTTTTACAGAAACCAAAAAAACGCTGTCTAAAATGTAGATTAAAAGCGCACCACGCTTCCCTAGCTAGCAGCAGCAGGCGCGAGCATGCACCTTTCGCCAGTTTGCCACTGGATTCAAGCTAGCCTGGCTGGTGACAGCTGATGAGCCAGAAACCGGACCCAGGATGCTTATTTCAGGTCCAGGGAAGACATTGCTTGGCAATTCAGGCTGGAGTGTTCCCATGAGACACAGGGTCAGACTGATTTGCATATGGCCATGTCTGAACTGGGGTGGCGGAGTGAGCTAAAGAATGATGATGATTAAACCCAGATAAGTTGACTGGGGGTTAGGGCTTGCAAAGTTCAACACTCTGTCCATCATCCCCTTTGGTTTTGCCTTGTTTGCCCTAAGTTGGCAGGGAATGCCCAGACGTTGGTTTCTTGCTCACTTTCCCACTGGATTCAAGCTAGCCTGGCTGGTGACGGCCGATTAGCCTGAAATCAGTCCCAGGTTACTTGTTTCCAGTCCAGGGAAGACATGGCTTGGCAGTTCCGGATGGACTGTTCCCATGAGGCACAGGGTAAGACTGATTTGCATATGGCCATGTCTGAACTGGGCGTGGCGGAGTGAGCTAAGAAATGATGATGGATTAAACTCAGATTAGTTGACTGGGGTGAGTGCTTGCAATGTTCAACACTCCGTCCATCATCCCCTTTGGTTTTGCCTTGTTCGCCCTAAGTTGGCAGGGTATGCCCAGACGTGGGTCCCTTGCTCACTTTGCCACTGGATTCAAGCTTGCCTGGCTGATGACGGCTGATGAGCCAGAAACCGGTCCCAGAATGCTTGTTTCCGGTCCAGGGAAGACATGGCTTGGCAGTTCGGGCTGGAGTGTTCCCATGAGGCACAGGGTAAGACTGATTTGCATATGGCCATGTCTGAACTGGGCGTGGCAGAGTGAGCTAAAGAATGATGATGGATTAAACTCAGATTAGTTGACTGGGGTGAGTGCTTGCAATGTTCAACACTCCGTCCATCATCAACTTTGGTTTTGCCTTGTTCGCCCTAAGTTGGCAGGGTATGCCCAGACGTGGGTCCCTTGCTCAGTTTGCCACTGGATTCAAGCTAGCCTGGCTGATAACGGCTGATGAGCCTGAAATCAGTCCCAGGTTACTTGTTTCCAGTCCAGGGAAGACATGGCTTGGCAGTTCCGGATGGATTGTTCCCATGAGGCACAGGGTCAGACTGATTTGCATATGGCCATGTCTGAACTGGGGTGGCGGAGTGAGCTAAAGAATGATGATGGATTAAACTCAGATTAGTTGACTGGGGTGAGTGCTTGCAATGTTCAACACTCCGTCCATCATCCCCTTTGGTTTTGCCTTGTTCGCCCTAAGTTGGCAGGGTATGCCCAGACGTGGGTCCCTTGCTCACTTTGCCACTGGATTCAAGCTTGCCTGGCTGATGACGGCTGATGAGCCAGAAACCGGTCCCAGAATGCTTGTTTCCGGTCCAGGGAAGACATGGCTTGGCAGTTCGGGCTTGAGTGTTCCCATGAGGCACAGGGTAAGACTGATTTGCATATGGCCATGTCTGAACTGGGCGTGGCGGAGTGAGCTAAGAAATGATGATGGATTAAACTCAGATTAGTTGACTGGGGTGAGTGCTTGCAATGTTCAACACTCCGTCCATCATCAACTTTGGTTTTGCCTTGTTCGCCCTAAGTTGGCAGGGTATGCCCAGACGTGGGTCCCTTGCTCAGTTTGCCACTGGATTCAAGCTAGCCTGGCTGATAACGGCTGATGAGCCAGAAACCGGTCCCAGGATGCTTGTTTTCGGTCCAGGGAAGACATCGCTTGGCAGTTCGGGCTGGAGTGTTCCCATGAGGCACAGGGTAAGACTAATTTGCATATGGCCATGTCTGAACTGGGCGTGGCAGAGTGAGCTAAAGAATGATGATGGATTAAACCCAGGTCAGTTGAATGGGGTGAGTGCTTGCAATGTTCAACACTCCGTCCATCATCCCCTTTGGTTTTGCCTTGTTGGCAGGGTATGCCCAGACGTGTGTCCCTTGCTCACTTTGCCACTGGATTCAGGCTAGCCTGGCTGATGGCGGCCGATTAGCCAGAAACCGGTCCCAGGATGCTTGTTTCAGGTCGAGAGAAGACATGGCTTGGCAAATCAGGCTGGAGTGTTCCCATGAGGCACAGGGTCAGACTGATTTGCATATGGCCATGTCTGAACTGGGGTGGCGGAGTGAGCTAAAGAATGATGCTGGATTAAACCCAGGTCAGTTGAATGGGGGTGAGTGCTTGCAATGTTCAACACTCCGTCCATCATCCCCTTTGGTTTTGCCTTGTTGGCAGGGTATGCCCAGACGTGGGTCCCTTGCTCAGTTTGTTATGTTGTTATGTTATGTTATGTTAATGGCTTTTGTATCGCGCACAGCTGCCCCAGCAAAGGGGCGTCCTGGCGCCAAGAAAGGTGAACACAACATCACAAAATGCAGCCAAGTCAGTTAATGTTATTAAAAAGGAGCGTTTTGATGACACGTCGGAACCTGGTTAAGACTTCCAAAGCACAGATGTCATTAGGGAGGGAGTTCCAGAGCTTGGCGGCTACTACTCGAAAGGAGCGGCCTCCAGTCCTGCTCAACCGAAAACGGGGAACAACAGCTAAATTCTGGCCCATCGATCTCAAAGAGCGAGCGGGGATGTATCGAGTCAGGAGATTCATGAGAATAGGTGGAGCCAGGCCTTTCAAGATTTTAAAGGCCAGGCAAAGCACCTTAAACTCGATCCGCCGCGCAACAGGCAACCAATGGAGTGTTTGCAGTGTTCCGGACACTGAGCAACGTTTGGGCAGCCCAACTATCGCTCTTGCGGCGGCGTTCTGCACTCGTTGTAACCGCAAGAGTTCAGCCTTGTTTGTGCCTGCAAGCAGAGCACTGGCATAGTCTATCCTGGATAGTACCGATGCCTGGACCACGAGCTGTCTAGTGCTGGCATCAAAAAATTTAAGCACCGGCCTGATGCTCCTAATAATGCCAAAGCAAGACGCAGCCACCTTCTTAGTATGGCAAATAAAACTAAGTGACGGGTCCAGCCAGACCCCGAGGTTTTTTAACTCCATAGCAGGAGAGGGGATCATTCCTAACTCGGGGGGCCACCAGCTGTCATTCCAACAACCAGGTTGCTTCCCAAATACCATCACCTCTGTCTTCTTTGTGTTCAATTGGAGACAATTCTGGTTCATCCAATTGGCCACCGAGCGCAACCCCTCACAAAAATTGAGGGCGTCCAAAGCTGAGTCCCCACTTAGTGTGACCGCCAGCTGCGTGTCATCAGCATAGGACACCATTGTCAGGCCCCAGCCTTTGACTACCGCAGCCAGCGGCCTCACGTAAAGATTGAAGAGAGTGGGGCTCAGAGATGAACCCTGTGGGACCCCCAGGGTGAGCGGGTGAGAGGTGGATTTACCGGGAGGTATCGCAACCTGAAAGGATCTGTTGGAAAGGAAGGAGCGGAACCAGCCTAATGCCGACCCCCTAACCCCAGCTTCCTCTAAGCGCTGCAACAGGATATCGTGTGACACCGTATCAAAGGCGGCACTCAGGTCTAACAGCAAGAGTGCCGCTGTTTGTCCGGTGTCCAGCACGGAGCGCAGATGTTCAACCATGTATAACAAGGCAGTCTCCGTGCTGTGGGCTTTACGAAAACCATTTTGCGTGGGATCCAAGATGTTAGCTTTATCGAGATGGTCAGCCAGGATCCCATTCACGTGGGCTTCGATGACTTTAGCAGCCCACGGCAGCAAAGAGATGGGACGATAGTTTTCAGGTTTTGTGGGGTCGAGGGTAGGCTTTTTTAGGATGGGGGTGACTACCGCTTGCTTCAACTTGGTGGGTACAGTCCCAGAACCCAGTGACATATTGATAAGGGCAAGCAAGGGTGCACGACATATAGCCTGCATGTTTTTAAATAAGGCCGGTTTAAGGGGGTCTGCAGGGGAGCCAGATTTAATTTTTTGGCTCAGAAAGTCAAAGCCCTCCTCAGATAAAGGGGCCAAAGAATCCAGGATCCTATCGTTGAGCTTAGGACACCCAAGAGAGTCCAAGCAGTGCACGATAGTTGGAAAAGAGTGGTAAATTGCTTGCACCTTATGAACAAAGAACAGAGCCAGACTCTCGCAATGAGAGTCTGTGCAGATTTCAGCCGCAGAGGCCCTCTTAGTTATAAGGTCCTTTAGGACCTTAAAGATTAATTTGGAGGGATTAGGGCTGTTCCGGAACTCCTGCGCATAAAATGCGGCACGTGTTCGACACACCGCCCTGTGATATGCCTTAGTTAGAGTGAGGTAGCAGGTCTTAAGCGCGGGATCATAGGCTTTCCTCCATCGCCTTTCCGCTTGCCTACACTCTCTCTTAAGAGACGCCAAGGTCTCATCATACCACGGGCTGTGTGCCTTGGTCCGGCACTTAGAACGTACAGAAGGAATAAAAACGTCCAAGGCCGTGCCAATCCACGTGCAGAATGACTCATACCCACCATCAACATCAGCGAGGAGAGGTAGGGGTGTTTTCCTTAATAAAAGGTAGAAGTCTTCAAGTTTTAGTTTACTCCACTGGCGAGAAACAGACGTTTTGTTCAGTGTCACAAAAAGAGGATCTGCCACAGTGAGAGCTGCTTTCACCAACATATGGTCTGTCCAAGTCAGCTGAACAGGTTGACATAAGGTAATCTCCTCTAAGGAGGAAAAAAACGGGTCCAGAATATGACCACCCGAGTGGGAGGGGGACGTCACTCTCTGTGTGAGCTGCAAGGCTTCTAGATCAGCAAGGCAGCTTTTAATGGAGGATTGGGAAGGACAATCGAAGTGCAGGTTGAGATCACCTACCACATTAAAATTTGCACAGCCAAGAGCTTCTATACTAATGACGTCCGGGAGAGCGGCCCTAAAGGCCGCATCGCAGCCCGGAGGCCGGTATATTAGAAGACCTGAGAAGCTAAAGCAATGAGACAGAGAGATTCTGAAACGAGCACATTCACAGCCTGGGAGTTTTAGTTCTTTCCATTCACAAGGAAAGCGACGTATCACCGCCATTGCAATTCCGCCACCTCTCGAACCACGGTTGAGAGTTGCCACGGTATAGTCAGGGGGGAAGGCGAGGTTTAAAATCGCAGTATCAGCCTCTTGAAGCCATGTCTCGGTCATAAAAAACACATCAGGGGAGTCATTGGTGGCAATATCGAAAATCTCCGCCTGATGTTTGACCAGAGATCTGACATTAAGGCTATATATACTGACAATATTCACCCCCGACACGTTAATCTGCCAAGATGAAATTTGCATAGAGCGGGCGCGGGACGGGGGAGGCAGGCGCCAGCAGCAACAGGTGCACAGATAAGGGCCCCTTAGCGGTGCTATAAGTGGAAGTGGACAAATGGGAAAATGGTCACGTATGGCCAGTAAGTCTGCTCTACCGTACCTGAGGCTGGAAGCAGCCATAATGAAGATGGAAAGGTCTGCCGCACCCCGCACTTCCTTAGCGCTGACGGGCGCAGACGGGCAGACTCTGGCTTGACTCAGGCGAGAGTCAGGCGCTACCGCTGCGCGTCACCGCTGCGCGGCCCGTACGAGCATTAAGTACCGGCTCACCTGGAGTCCTGGCAAGCGCTAGAGCGCTCGAGCCGATGGCCCAGTAAACAAAGCACCCCCCAAGATGGCGGCCAAGCGCCACACGAAGGAGCACAGGAGCTGCCAGAGGAGGACAACAGACTCCGCAAAATGCGGTGAGGGCACAATTTAAATGCAAGAGTGTGGGCAGAGTAGTTGCAGTATTGCAGTTGCAGTATTTAAAAGCAAAAAAAAACGTTTTACAGAAACCAAAAAAACGCAGTCTAAAATGTAGATTAAAAGCGCACCACGCTTCCCTAGCTAGCAGCAGCAAGCGCGAGCATGCACCTTTCGCCAAGAGCGAGCAAACCGAGTGCTCGACTTAAGTACCGGCTCACCTGGAGTCCTGGCAAGCTCTAGAGCGCTCGAGCCGATGGCCCAGTAAACAAAGCACCCCCCAAGATGGCGGCCAAGCGCCACACGAAGGAGCACAGGAGCTGCCAGAGGAGGACAACAGACTCCGCAAAATGCGGTGAGGGCACAATTTAAATGCAAGAGTGTGGGCAGAGTAGTTGCAGTATTGCAGTTGCAGTATTTAAAAGCAAAAAAAAACGTTTTACAGAAACCAAAAAAACGCTGTCTAAAATGTAGATTAAAAGCGCACCACGCTTCCCTAGCTAGCAGCAGCAAGCGCGAGCATGCACCTTTCGCCAGTTTGCCACTGGATTCAAGCTAGCCTGGCTGATGACAGCTGATGAGCCAGAAACCGGTCCCAGGATGCTTATTTCAGGTCCAGGGAAGACATTGCTTGGCAATTCAGGCTGGAGTGTTCCCATGAGACACAGGGTCAGACTGATTTGCATATGGCCATGTCTGAACTGGGGTGGCGGAGTGAGCTAAAGAATGATGATGATTAAACCCAGATCAGTTGACTGGGGGTGAGGGCTTGCAAAGTTCAACACTCTGTCCATCATCCCCTTTGGTTTTGCCTTGTTTGCCCTAAGTTGGCAGGGTATGCCCAGACGTTGGTTTCTTGCTCACTTTCCCACTGGATTCAAGCTAGCCTGGCTGGTGACGGCCGATTAGCCTGAAATCAGTCCCAGGTTACTTGTTTCCAGTCCAGGGAAGACATGGCTTGGCAGTTCCGGATGGACTGTTCCCATGAGGCACAGGGTCAGACTGATTTGCATATGGCCATGTCTGAACTGGGGTGGCGGAGTGAGCTAAAGAATGATGATGGATTAAACTCAGATTAGTTGACTGGGGTGAGTGCTTGCAATGTTCAACACTCCGTCCATCATCCCCTTTGGTTTTGCCTTGTTCGCCCTAAGTTGGCAGGGTATGCCCAGACGTGGGTCCCTTGCTCACTTTGCCACTGGATTCAAGCTTGCCTGGCTGATGACGGCTGATGAGCCAGAAACCGGTCCCAGAATGCTTGTTTCCGGTCCAGGGAAGACATGGCTTGGCAGTTCGGGTTTGAGTGTTCCCATGAGGCACAGGGTAAGACTGATTTGCATATGGCCATGTCTGAACTGGGCGTGGCGGAGTGAGCTAAGAAATGATGATGGATTAAACTCAGATTAGTTGACTGGGGTGAGTGCTTGCAATGTTCAACACTCCGTCCATCATCAACTTTGGTTTTGCCTTGTTCGCCCTAAGTTGGCAGGGTATGCCCAGACGTGGGTCCCTTGCTCAGTTTGCCACTGGATTCAAGCTAGCCTGGCTGATAACGGCTGATGAGCCAGAAACCGGTCCCAGGATGCTTGTTTCCGGTCCAGGGAAGACATGGCTTGGCAGTTCGGGCTGGAGTGTTCCCATGAGGCACAGGGTAAGACTGATTTGCATATGGCCATGTCTGAACTGGGCATGGCAGAGTGAGCTAAAGAATGATGATGGATTAAACCCAGGTCAGTTGAATGGGGGTGAGTGCTTGCAATGTTCAACACTCCGTCCATCATCCCCTTTGGTTTTGCCTTGTTGGCAGGGTATGCCCAGACGTGGGTCCCTTGCTCAGTTTGCCACTGGATTCAAGCTAGCCTGGTTGATGACGGCTGATGAGCCAGAAACCGGTCCCAGGATGCTTGTTTCCGGTCCAGGGAAGACATGGCTTGGCAGTTCGGGCTGGAGTGTTCCCATGAGCCACAGGGTAAGACTGATTTGCATATGGCCATGTCTGAACTGGGCGTGGCGGAGTGAGCTAAAAAATGATGATGGATGAAACCCAGATCAGTTGACTGGGGGTGAGTGCTTGCAATTTTCAACACTCCGTCCATCATCCCCTTTGCTTTTGCTTTGTTCGCCCTAAATTGGCAGGGTATGCCCAGACGCGTCTCCCTTGCTCACTTTGCCACTGGATTCAGGCTAGCCTGGCTGATGGCGGCCGATTAGCCAAAAACCGGTCCCAGGATGCTTGTCTCCAGTCTAGGGAAGACATGGCTTGTCAGTTCGGGCTGGACTGTTCCCATGAGGCACAAGGTCAGACTGATTTGCATATAGCCATGTCTGAACAGGGGTGGCTGTGTGAGCTAAGGAATGATGATGGATTATACCCAGATCAGTTGACTGGGGGTGAGGGCTTGCAAAGTTCAAAACTCCGTCCATCATACCCTTTGGTTTTGCCTTGTTTGCCCTAAGTTGTCAGGGTTTTCCCAGATGTGGGTTCCTTGCTCACTTTGCCACTGAATTCAAGCTAGCCTGGCTGATGATGGCCGATTAGCCAGAAACCGGTCCCAGGTTGCTTGTTGCCGGTCCAGGGAAGACATGGCTTGGCAGTTCAGGCTGGACTGTTCCCATGAGGCACAAGGTCAGAATGATTTGCATATGGCCATGTCTGAACTGGGGTGGTGGAGTGAGATAAAGAATGATGATGGATTAAACTCAGATTAGATGACTGGGGTGAGTGCTTGCAATGTTCAACACTTTGTCCATCATCCCCTTTGGTTTTGCTTTGTTTGCCCTAAGTTGGCAGGGTATGCCGAGACGTGGGTCCCTTGCTCACTTTGCCACTGAATTCAAGCTAGCCTGGCTGATGGCGGCCGATTAGCCAGAAACCGGACCCAGGATGCTTGTTTCAGGTCGAGGGAAGACATGGCTTGGCAAATCAGGCTGGAGTGTACCAATGAGGCACAGGGTCAGACTGATTTGCATATGGCAATGTCTGAACTGGGGTGGCGGAGTGAGCTAAAGAATGATGCTGGATTAAACCCAGGTCAGTTGAATGGGGGTGAGTGATTGCAATGTTCAACACTCCGTCCATCATCCCCTTTGGTTTTGCCTTGTTGGCAGGGTATGCCCAGACGTGGGTTCCTTGCTCAGTTTGCCACTGGATTCAAGCTAGCCTGGCTGATGACAGCTGATGAGCCAGAAACCGGTCCCAGGATGCTTATTTCAGGTCCAGGGAAGACATGGCTTGGCAATTCAGGCTGGAGTGTTCCCATGAGACACAGGGTCAGACTGATTTGCATATGGCCATGTCTGAACTGGGGTGGCGGAGAGAGCTAAAGAATGATGATGATTAAACCCAGATCAGTTGACTGGGGGTGAGGGCTTGCAAAGTTCAACACTCTGTCCATCATCCCCTTTGGTTTTGCTTTGTTTGCCCTAAGTTGGCAGGCTATGCCCAGACGTGGGTCCCTTGCTCACTTTGCCACTGAATTCAAGCTAGCCTGGCTGATGACGGCTGATGAGCCAGAAACTTGTCCCAGAATGCTTGTTTCCGGTCCAGGGAAGACATGGCTTGGCAGTTCGTGCTTGAGTATTCCCATGAGGCACAGGGTAAGACTGATTTGCATATGGCCATGTCTGAACTGGGCGTGGCGGAGTGAGCTAAGAAATGATGATGGATTAAACTCAGATTAGTTGACTGGGGTGAGTGCTTGCAATGTTCAACACTCCGTCCATCATCAACTTTGGTTTTGCCTTGTTCGCCCTAAGTTGGCAGGGTATGCCCAGACGTGGGTCCCTTGCTCAGTTTGCCACTGGATTCAAGCTAGCCTGGCTGATGACAGCTGATGAGCTAGAAACCGGTCCCAGGATGCTTATTTCAGGTCCAGGGAAGACATGGCTTGGCAATTCAGGCTGGAGTGTTCCCATGAGACACAGGGTCAGACTGATTTGCATATGGCCATGTCTGAACTGGGGTGGCGGAGTGAGCTAAAGAATGATGATGATTAAACACAGATAAGTTGACTGGGGGTGAGGGCTCGCAAAGTTCAACACTCTGTCAATCATCCCCTTTGGTTTTGCTTTGTTTGCCCTAAGTTGGCAGGCTATGCCCAGACGTGGGTCCCTTGCTCACTTTGCCACTGAATTCAAGCTAGCCTGGCTGATGACGGCTGATGAGCCAGAAACCAGTCCCAGAATGCTTGTTTCCGGTCCAGGGAAGACATGGCTTGGCAGTTCGGGCTTGAGTGTTCCCATGAGGCACAGGGTAAGACTGATTTGCATATGGCCATGTCTGAACTGGGCGTGGTGGAGTGAGCTAAGAAATGATGATGGATTAAACTCAGATTAGTTGACTGGGGTGAGTGCTTGCAATGTTCAACACTCCGTCCATCATCAACTTTGGTTTTGCCTTGTTCGCCCTAAGTTGGCAGGGTATGCCCAGACGTGGGTCCCTTGCTCAGTTTGCCACTGGATTCAAGCTAGCCTGGCTGATGACGGCTGATGAGCCAGAAACCGGTCCCAGGATGCTTGTTTCCAGTCCAGGGAAGACATGGCTTGGCAGTTCGGGCTGGAGTGTTCCCATGAGCCACAGGGTAAGACTGATTTGCATTTGGCCATGTCTGAACTGGGCGTGGCGGAGTGAGCTAAAAAATGATGATGGATGAAACCCAGATCAGTTAACTGGGGGTGAGTGCTTGCAATTTTCAACACTCCGTCCATCATCCCCTTTGCTTTTGCTTTGTTCGCCCTAAGTTGTCAGGGTATGCCCAGACGCGTGTCCCTTGCTCACTTTGCCACTGGATTCAGGCTAGCCTGGCTGATGGCGGCCGATTAGCCAGAAACCGGTCTCAGGATGCTTGTCTCCAGTCTAGGGAAGACATGGCTTGTCAGTTCGGGCTGGACTGTTCCCATGAGGCACAGGGTCAGACTGATTTGCACATAGCCATGTCTGAACAGGGGTGGCGGAGTGAGCTAAGGAATGATGATGGATTATACCCAGATCAGTTGACTGGGGGTGAGGGCTTGCAAAGTTCAAAACTCCGTCCATCATCCCCTTTGGTTTTGCCTTGTTCGCCCTAAGTTGTCAGGGTATGCCCAGATGTGGGTTCCTTGCTCACTTTGCCACTGAATTCAAGCTAGCCTGGCTGATGATGGCCGATTAGCCAGAAACCGGTCCCAGGTTGCTTGTTGCCGGTCCAGGGAAGACATGGCTTGGCAGTTCAGGCTGGACTGTTCCCATGAGGCACAAGGTCAGAATGATTTGCATATGGCCATGTCTGAACTGGGGTGGCGGAGTGAGATAAAGAATGATGATGGATTAAACTCAGATTAGTTGACTGGGGTGAGTGCTTGCAATGTTCAACACTCTGTCCATCATCCCCTTTGGTTTTGCTTTGTTTGCCCTAAGTTGGCAGGGTATGCCCAGACGTGGGTCCCTTGCTCACTTTGCCACTGAATTCAAGCTAGCCTGGCTGATGACGGCTGATGAGCCAGAAACCGGTCCCAGGATGCTTGTTTCAGGTCCAGGGAAGACATGGCTTGGCAAATCAGGCTGGAGTGTTCCCATGAGGCACAGGGTCAGACTGATTTGCATATGGCCATGTCTGAACTGGGGTGGCGGAGTGAGCTAAGGAATGATGATGGATTAAACCCAGATCAGTTGACTGGGATTGAGGGCTTGCAAAGTTCAAAACTCCGTCCATCTTCCCCTTTGGTTTTGCCTTGTTCGCCCTAAGTTGGCAGGGTATGCCCAGACGTGTGTCCCTTGCTCACTTTGCCACTGGATTCAGGCTAGCCTGGCTGATGGCGGCCGATTAGCCAGAAACCGGTCCCAGGATGCTTGTTTCCAGTCTAGGGAAGACATGGCTTGTCAGTTCGGGCTGGACTGTTCCCATGAGGCACAGGGTCAGACTGATTTGCATATGGCCATGTCTGAACTGGGGTGGCGGAGTGAGCAAAAGAATGATGATGGATTAAACCCAGGTCAGTTGAATGGGGGTGAGTGCTTGCAATGTTCAACACTCCGTCCATCATCCCCTTTGGTTTTGCCTTGTTCGCCCTAAATTGGCTGGGTATGCCCAGACGTGGGTCCCTTGCTCAGTTTGCCACTGGATTCAAGCTAGCCTGGCTAATGACGGCTGATGAGCCAGAAACCGGTCCTAGGATGCTTGTTTCTGGTCCAGGGAAGACATGGCTTGGCAGTTCGGGCTGGAGTGTTCCCATGGTGCACAGGGTAAGACTGATTTTCATATGGCCATGTCTGAACTGGGCGTGGCAGATTGAGCTAAAAAATTATGATGGATAAAACCCAGATCAGTTGACTGGGGGTGAGTGCTTGCAATGTTCAACACTCCGTCCATTATCCCCTTTGCTTTTGCTTTGTTCGCCCTAAGTTGGCAGGATATGCCCAGACGTGTGTCCCTTGCTCACTTTGCCACTGGATTCAGGCTAGCCTGGCTGATGGCGGCCGATTAGCCAGAAACCGGTCCCAGGATCCTTGTTTCCAGTCTAGGGAAGACATGGCTTGTCAGTTCGGGCTGGACTGTTCCCATGAGGCACAGGGTCGGACTGATTTGCATATGGCCATGTCTGAACTGGGATGGCTGAATGAGCTAAAGAATGATGATGGATTAAACCCAGAACAGTTGACTAGGGGTGCGTGCTTGCAATGTTCAACACTCCGTCCATCATCCCCTTTGGTTTTGCTTTGTTTGCTCTAAGTTGCCAGGGTATGCCCAGACGTGGGTCCCTTGCTCACTTTGCTACTGAATTCAAGCTAGCGTGGCTGATGACGGCTGATGAGCCAGAAACCGGTCCCAGGATGCTTGTTTCAGGTCCAGGGAAGACATGGCTTGGCAAATCAGGCTGGAGTGTTCCCATGAGGCACAGGGTCAGACTGATTTGCATATGGCCATGTCTGAACTGGGGTGGCGGAGTGAGCTAAAGAATGATGCTGGATTAAACCCAGGTCAGTTGAATGGGGGTGAGTGCTTGCAATTTCAACACTCCGTCCATCATCCCCTTTGGTTTTGCCTTGTTGGCAGGGTATGCCCAGACGTGGGTCCCTTGCTCAGTTTGCCACTGGATTCAAGCTAGCCTGGCTGATGACAGCTGATGAGCCAGAAACCGGTCCCAGGATGCTTATTTCAGGTCCAGGGAAGACATGGCTTGGCAATTCAGGCTGGAGTGTTCCCATGAGACACAGGGTCAGACTGATTTGCATATGGCCATGTCTGAACTGGGGTGGCTGAGTGAGCTAAAGAATGATGATGATTAAACCCATATCTGTTGACTGGGGGTGAGGGCTTGCAAAGTTCAACACTCTGTCCATCATCCCCTTTGGTTTTGCCTTGTTTGCCCTAAGTTGGCAGGGTATGCCCAGACGTTGGTTTCTTGCTCACTTTCCCACTGGATTCAAGCTAGCCTGGCTGGTGACGGCCGATTAGCCTGAAATCAGTCCCAGGTTACTTGTTTCCAGTCCAGGGAAGACATGGCTTGGCAGTTCGGGATGGACTGTTCCCATGAGGCACAGGGTCAGACTGATTTGCATATGGCCATGTCTGAACTGGGGTGGCGGAGTGAGCTAAAGAATGATGATGGATTAAACTCAGATTAGTTGACTGGGGTGAGTGCTTGCAATGTTCAACACTCCGTCCATCATCCCCTTTGGTTTTGCTTTGTTTGCCCTAAGTTGGCAGGGTATGCCCAGACGTGGGTCCCTTGCTCACTTTGCCACTGAATTCAAGCTAGCCTGGCTGATGACGGCTGATGAGCCAGAAACCGGTCCCAGAATGCTTGTTTCCGGTCCAGGGAAGACATGGCTTGGCAGTTCGG
The DNA here is from genome assembly GCF_964204655.1 of Triturus cristatus. Lineage (NCBI taxonomy): Eukaryota > Metazoa > Chordata > Amphibia > Caudata > Salamandridae > Triturus > Triturus cristatus. The sequence goes on along the minus strand of NC_140579.1, from coordinate 1,031,729,308 downwards.
CCTTGAGTGTTCCCATGAAGCACAGGGTAAGACTGATTTGCATATGGCCATGTCTGAACTGGGTGTGGCAGAGTGAGCTAAGAAATGATGATGGATTAAACCCAGGTCAGTTGAATGGGGGTGAGTTCTTGCAATGTTCAACACTCCGTCCATCATCCCCTTTGGTTTTGCCTTGTTGGCAGGGTATGCCCAGACGTGGGTCCCTTGCTCAGTTTGCCACTGGATTCAAGCTAGCCTGGTTAATGACGGCTGATGAGCCAGAAACCGGTCCCAGGATGCTTGTTTCCGGTCCAGGGAAGATATGGCTTGGCAGTTCAGGCTGGAGTGTTCCCATGAGCCACAGGGTAAGACTGATTTGCATATGGCCATGTCTGAACTGGGCGTGGCGGAGTGAGCTAAAAAATGATGATGGATGAAACCCAGATCAGTTGACTGGGGGTGAGTGCTTGCAATTTTCAACACTCCGTCCATCATCCCCTTTGCTTTTGCTTTGTTCGCCCTAAGTTGGCAGGGTATGCCCAGACGCGTGTCCCTTGCTCACTTTGCCACTGGATTCAGGCTAGCCTGGCTGATGGTGGCCGATTAGCTAAAAACCGGTCCCAGGGTGCTTGTCTCCAGTCTAGGGAAGACATGGCTTGTCAGTTCGGGCTGGACTGTTCCCATGAGGCACAGGGTCAGACTGATTTGCATATAGCCATGTCTGAACAGGGGTGGCGGAGTGAGCTAAGGAATGATGATGGATTATACCCAGATCAGTTGACTTGGGGTGAGGGCTTGCAAAGTTCAAAACTCCGTCCATCATCCCCTTTGGTTTTGCCTTGTTCGCCCTAAGTTGTCAGGGTATGCCCAGATGTGGGTTCCTTGCCCACTTTGCCACTGAATTCAAGCTAGCCTGGCTGATGATGGCCGATTAGCCAGAAACCGGTCCCAGGTTGCTTGTTGCCAGTCCAGGGAAGACATGGCTTGGCAGTTTAGGCTGGACTGTTCCCATGAGGCACAAGGTCAGAATGATTTGCATATGGCCATGTCTGAACTGGGGTGGCGGAGTGAGATAAAGAATGATGATGGATTAAACTCAGATTAGATGACTGGGGTGAGTGCTTGCAATGTTCAACACTCTGTCCATCATCCCTTTTGGTTTTGCTTTGTTTGCCCTAAGTTGGCAGGGTATGCCCAGATGTGGGTTCCTTGCTCAGTTTGCCACTGGATTCAAGCTAGCCTGGCTGATGATGGCTGATGAGCCAGAAACCGGTCCCAGGATGCTTGTTTCAGTTCCAGGGAAGACATGGCTTGGCAAATCAGGCTGGAGTGTTCCCATGAGGCACAGGGTCAGACTGATTTGCATATGGCCATGTCTGAACTGGGGTGGCGGAGTGAGCTAAGGAATGATGATGGATTAAACCCAGATCAGTTGACTGGGATTGAGGGCTTGCAAAGTTCAAAACTCCGTCCATCATCCCCTTTGGTTTTGCCTTGTTCACCCTAAATTGGCAGGGTATGCCCAGACGTGTGTCCCTTGCTCACTTTGCCACTGGATTCAGGCTAGCCTGGCTGATGGCGGCCGATTAGCCAGAAACCGGTCCCAGGATGCTTGTTTCCAGTCTAGGGAAGACATGGCTTGTCAGTTCGGGCTGGACTGTTCCCATGAGGCACAGGGTCAGACTGTTTTGCATATGGCCATGTCTGAACTGGGGTGGCGGAGTGAGCAAAAGAATGATGATGGATTAAACCCAGGTCAGTTGAATGGGGGTGAGTGCTTGCAATGTTCAACACTCCGTCCATCATCCCCTTTGGTTTTGCCTTGTTCGCCCTAAGTTGGCAGGGTATGCCCAGACGTGGGTCCCTTGCTCAGTTTGCCACTGAATTCAAGCTAGCCTGGCTGATGACGGCTGATGAGCCAGAAACCGGTCCCAGGATGCTTGTTTCCGGTCCAGGGAAGACATGGCTTGGCAGTTCGGGCTGGAGTGTTCCCATGAGGCACAGGGTAAGACTGATTTTCATATGGCCATGTCTGAACTGGGCGTGGCAGAGTGAGCTAAAAAATGATGATGGATGAAACCCAGATCAGTTGACTGGGGGTGAGTGCTTGCAATGTTCAACACTCCGTCCATTATCCCCTTTGCTTTTGCTTTGTTCGCCCTAAGTTGGCAGGGTATGCCCAGACGTGTGTCCCTTGCTCACTTTGCCACTGGATTCAGGCTAGCCTGGCTGATGGCGGCCGATTAGCCAGAAACCGGTCCCAGGATGCTTGTTTCAGGTCGAGGGAAGACATGGCTTGGCAAATCAGGCTGGAGTGTTCCCATGAGGCACAGGGTCAGACTGATTTGCATATGGTCATGTCTGAACTGGGGTGGCGGAGTGAGCTAAAAAATGATGCTGGATTAAACCCAGGTCAGTTGAATGGGGGTGAGTACTTGCAATGTTCAACACTCCGTCCATCATCCCCTTTGGTTTTGCCTTGTTGGCAGGGTATGCCCAGACGTGGGTCCCTTGCTCAGTTTGCCACTGGATTCAAGCTAGCCTGGCTGATGACAGCTGATGAGCCAGAAACCGGTCCCAGGATGCTTATTTCAGGTCCAGGGAAGACATGGCTTGGCAATTCAGGCTGGAGTGTTCCCATGAGACACAGGGTCAGATTGATTTGCATATGGCCATGTCTGAACTGGGGTGGCGGAGTGAGCTAAAGAATGATGATGATTAAACCCAGATCAGTTGACTGGGGGTGAGGGCTTGCACAGTTCAAAACTCTGTCCATCATCCCCTTTGGTTTTGCCTTTTTTGCCCTAAGTTGGCAGGGTATGCCCAGACGTTGGTTTCTTGCTCACTTTCCCACTGGATTCAAGCTAGCCTGGCTGGTGACGGCCGATTAGCCTGAAATCAGTCCCAGGTTACTTGTTTCCAGTCCAGGGAAGACATGGCTTGGCAGTTCGGGATGGACTGTTCCCATGAGGCACAGGGTCAGACTGATTTAAATATGGCCATGTCTGAACTGGGGTGGCGGAGTGAGCTAAAGAATGATGATGGATTAAACTCAGATTAGTTGACTGGGGTGAGTGCTTGCAATGTTCAACACTCCGTCCATCATCCCCTTTGGTTTTGCTTTGTTTGCCCTAAGTTGGCAGGCTATGCCCAGACGTGGGTCCCTTGCTCACTTTGCCACTGAATTCAAGCTAGCCTGGCTGATGACGGCTGATGAGCCAGAAACCGGTCCCAGAATGTTTGTTTCCGGTCCAGGGAAGACATGGCTTGGCAGTTCGGGCTTGAGTGTTCCCATGAGGCACAGGGTAAGACTGAATTGCATATGGCCATGTCTGAACTGGGCGTGGCGGAGTGAGCTAAGAAATTATGATGGATTAAACTCAGATTAGTTGACTGGGGTGAGTGCTTGCAATGTTCAACACTCCATCCATCATCAACTTTGGTTTTGCCTTGTTCGCCCTAAGTTGGCAGGGTATGCCCAGACGTAGGTCCCTTGCTCAGTTTGCCACTGGATTCAAGCTAGCCTGGCTGATGACGGCTGATGAGCCAGAAACCGGTCCCAGGATGCTTGTTTTCGGTCCAGGGAAGACATCGCTTGGCAGTTCGGGCTGGAGTGTTCCTATGAGGCACAGGGTAAGACTGATTTGCATATGGCCATGTCTGAACTGGGCGTGGCAGAGTGAGCTAAAGAATGATGATGGATTAAACCCAGGTCAGTTGAATGGGGATGAGTGCTTGCAATGTTCAACACTCCGTCCATCATCCCCTTTGGTTTTGCCTTGTTGGCAGGGTATGCCCAGACGTGGGTCCCTTGCTCAGTTTGCCACTGGATTCAAGCTAGCCTGGTTGATGACGGCTGATGAGCCAGAAACCGGTCCCAGGATGCTTGTTTCCGGTCCAGGGAAGACATGGCTTGGCAGTTCGGGCTGGAGTGTTCCCATGAGCCACAGGGTAAGACTGATTTGCATATGGCCATGTCTGAACTGGGCGTGGCGTAGTGAGCTAAAAAATGATGATGGATGAAACCCAGATCAGTTGACTGGGGGTGAGTGCTTGCAATTTTCAACACTCCGTCCATCATCCCCTTTGCTTTTGCTTTGTTCGCCCTAAGTTGGCAGGGTATGCCCAGACGCGTGTCCCTTGCTCACTTTGCCACTGGATTCAGGCTAGCCTGGCTGATGGCGGCCGATTAGCTAAAAACCGGTCCCAGGATGCTTGTCTCCAGTCTAGGGAAGACATGGCTTGTCAGTTCGGGCTGGACTGTTCCCATGAGGCACAGGGTCAGACTGATTTGCATATAGCCATGTCTGAACAGGGGTGGCGGAGTGAGCTAAGGAATGATGATGGATTATACCCAGATCAGTTGACTGGGGGTGAGGGCTTGCAAAGTTCAAAACTCCGTCCATCATCCCCTTTGGTTTTGCCTTGTTCGCCCTAAGTTGTCAGGGTATGCCCAGATGTGGGTTCCTTGCTCACTTTGCCACTGAATTCAAGCTAGCCTGGCTGATGATGGCCGATTAGCCAGAAACCGGTCCCAGGTTGCTTGTTGCCGGTCCAGGGAAGACATGGCTTGGCAGTTCAGGCTGGACTGTTCCCATGAGGCACAAGGTCAGAATGATTTGCATATGGCCATGTCTGAACTGGGGAGGTGGAGTGAGATAAAGAATGATGATGGATTAAACTCAGATGACTGGGGTGAGTGCTTGCAATGTTCAACACTCTGTCCATCATCCCCTTTGGTTTTGCTTTGTTTGCCCTAAGTTGGCAGGGTATGCCCAGATGTGGGTTCCTTGCTCAGTTTGCCACTGGATTCAAGCTAGCCTGGCTGATGACGGCTGATGAGCCAGAAACCGGTCCCAGGATGCTTGTTTCAGGTCCAGGGAAGACATGGCTTGGCAATTCAGGCTGGAGTGTTCCCATGAGGCACAGGGTCAGACTGATTTGCATATGGCCATGTCTGAACTGGGGTGGCGGAGTGAGCTAAGGAATGATGATGGATTAAACCCAGATCAGTTGACTGGGATTGAGGGCTTGCAAAATTCAAAACTCCGTCCATCATCCCCTTTGGTTTTGCCTTGTTCACCCTAAGTTGGCAGGGTATGCCCAGACGTGTGTCCCTTGCTCACTTTGCCACTGGATTCAGGCTAGCCTGGCTGATGGCGGCCGATTAGCCAGAAACCGGTCCCAGGATGCTTGTTTCCGGTCCAGGGAAGACATGGCTTGGCAGTTCGGGCTGGAGTGTTCCCATGAGGCACATGGTAAGACTGATTTTCATATGGCCATGTCTGAACTGGGCGTGGCAGAGTGAGCTAAAAAATGATGATGGATGAAACCCAGATCAGTTGACTGGGGGTGAGTGCTTGCAATGTTCAACACTCCGTCCATTATCCCCTTTGCTTTTGCTTTGTTCGCCCTAAGTTGGCAGGGTATGCCCAGACGTGTGTCCCTTGCTCACTTTGCCACTGGATTCAGGCTAGCCTGGCTGATGGCGGCCGATTAGCCAGAAACCGGTCCCAGGATGCTTGTTTCAGGTCGAGGGAAGACATGGCTTGGCAAATCAGGCTGGAGTGTCCCCATGAGGCACAGGGTCAGACTGATTTGCATATGGCCATGTCTGAACTGGGGTGGCGGAGTGAGCTAAAAAATGATGCTGGATTAAACCCAGGTCAGTTGAATGGGGCTGAGTGCTTGCAATGTTCAACACTCCGTCCATCATCCCCTTTGGTTTTGCCTTGTTGGCAGGGTATGCCCGGACGTGGGTCCCTTGCTCAGTTTGCCACTGGATTCAAGCTAGCCTGGCTGATGACAGCTGATGAGCCAGAAACCGGTCCCAGGATGCTTATTTCAGGTCCAGGGAAGACATGGCTTGGCAATTCAGGCTGGAGTGTTCCCATGAGACACAGGGTCAGATTGATTTGCATATGGCCATGTCTGAACTGGGGTGGCGGAGTGAGCTAAAGAATGATGATGATTAAACCCAGATCAGTTGACTGGGGGTGAGGGCTTGCAAAGTTCAACACTCTGTCCATCATCCCCTTTGGTTTTGCCTTGTTTGCCCTAAGTTGGCAGGGTATGCCCAGACGTTGGTTTCTTGCTCACTTTCCCACTGGATTCAAGCTAGCCTGGCTGGTGATGGCCGATTAGCCTGAAATCAGTCCCAGGTTACTTGTTTCCAGTCCAGGGAAGACATGGCTTGGCAGTTCGGGATGGACTGTTCCCATGAGGCACAGGGTCAGACTAATTTGCATATGGCCATGTCTGAACTGGGGTGGCGGAGTGAGCTAAAGAATGATGATGGATTAAACTCAGATTAGTTGACTGGGGTGAGTGCTTGCAATGTTCAACACTCCGTCCATCATCCCCTTTGGTTTTGCTTTGTTTGCCCTAAGTTGGCAGGCTATGCCCAGACGTGGGTCCCTTGCTCACTTTGCCACTGAATTCGAGGCTAGCCTGGCTGATGACGGCTGATGAGCCAGAAACCGGTCCCAGAATGTTTGTTTCCGGTCCAGGGAAGACATGGCTTGGGAGTTCGGGCTTGAGTGTTCTCATGAGGCACAGGGTAATACTGAATTGCATATGGCCATGTCTGAACTGGGCGTGGCGGAGTGAGCTAAGAAATTATGATGGATTAAACTCAGATTAGTTGACTGGGGTGAGTGCTTGCAATGTTCAACACTCCGTCCATCATCAACTTTGGTTTTGCCTTGTTCGCCCTAAGTTGGCAGGGTATGCCCAGACGTAGGTCCCTTGCTCAGTTTGCCACTGGATTCAAGCTAGCCTGGCTGATGACGGCTGATGAGCCAGAAACCGGTCCCAGGATGCTTGTTTTCGGTCCAGGGAAGACATCGCTTGGCAGTTCGGGCTGGAGTGTTCCTATGAGGCACAGGGTAAGACTGATTTGCATATGGCCATGTCTGAACTGGGCGTGGCAGAGTGAGCTAAAGAATGATGATGGATTAAACCCAGGTCAGTTGAATGGGGATGAGTGCTTGCAATGTTCAACACTCCGTCCATCATCCCCTTTGGTTTTGCCTTGTTGGCAGGGTATGCCCAGACGTGGGTCCCTTGCTCAGTTTGCCACTGGATTCAAGCTAGCCTGGTTGATGACGGCTGATGAGCCAGAAACCGGTCCCAGGATGCTTGTTTCCGGTCCAGGGAAGACATGGCTTGGCAGTTCGGGCTGGAGTGTTCCCATGAGCCACAGGGTAAGACTGATTTGCATATGGCCATGTCTGAACTGGGCGTGGCGTAGTGAGCTAAAAAATGATGATGGATGAAACCCAGATCAGTTGACTGGGGGTGAGTGCTTGCAATTTTCAACACTCCGTCCATCATCCCCTTTGCTTTTGCTTTGTTCGCCCTAAGTTGGCAGGGTATGCCCAGACGCGTGTCCCTTGCTCACTTTGCCACTGGATTCAGGCTAGCCTGGCTGATGGCGGCCGATTAGCTAAAAACCGGTCCCAGGATGCTTGTCTCCAGTCTAGGGAAGACATGGCTTGTCAGTTCGGGCTGGACTGTTCCCATGAGGCACAGGGTCAGACTGATTTGCATATAGCCATGTCTGAACAGGGGTGGCGGAGTGAGCTAAGGAATGATGATGGATTATACCCAGATCAGTTGACTGGGGGTGAGGGCTTGCAAAGTTCAAAACTCCGTCCATCATCCCCTTTGGTTTTGCCTTGTTCGCCCTAAGTTGTCAGGGTATGCCCAGATGTGGGTTCCTTGCTCACTTTGCCACTGAATTCAAGCTAGCCTGGCTGATGATGGCCGATTAGCCAGAAACCGGTCCCAGGTTGCTTGTTGCCGGTCCAGGGAAGACATGGCTTGGCAGTTCAGGCTGGACTGTTCCCATGAGGCACAAGGTCAGAATGATTTGCATATGGCCATGTCTGAACTGGGGAGGTGGAGTGAGATTAAGAATGATGATGGATTAAACTCAGATGACTGGGGTGAGTGCTTGCAATGTTCAACACTCTGTCCATCATCCCCTTTGGTTTTGCTTTGTTTGCCCTAAGTTGGCAGGGTATGCCCAGATGTGGGTTCCTTGCTCAGTTTGCCACTGGATTCAAGCTAGCCTGGCTGATGACGGCTGATGAGCCAGAAACCGGTCCCAGGATGCTTGTTTCAGGTCCAGGGAAGACATGGCTTGGCAATTCAGGCTGGAGTGTTCCCATGAGGCACAGGGTCAGACTGATTTGCATATGGCCATGTCTGAACTGGGGTGGCGGAGTGAGCTAAGGAATGATGATGGATTAAACCCAGATCAGTTGACTGGGATTGAGGGCTTGCAAAATTCAAAACTCCGTCCATCATCCCCTTTGGTTTTGCCTTGTTCACCCTAAGTTGGCAGGGTATGCCCAGACGTGTGTCCCTTGCTCACTTTGCCACTGGATTCAGGCTAGCCTGGCTGATGGCGGCCGATTAGCCAGAAACCGGTCCCAGGATGCTTGTTTCCGGTCCAGGGAAGACATGGCTTGGCAGTTCGGGCTGGAGTGTTCCCATGAGGCACATGGTAAGACTGATTTTCATATGGCCATGTCTGAACTGGGCGTGGCAGAGTGAGCTAAAAAATGATGATGGATGAAACCCAGATCAGTTGACTGGGGGTGAGTGCTTGCAATGTTCAACACTCCGTCCATTATCCCCTTTGCTTTTGCTTTGTTCGCCCTAAGTTGGCAGGGTATGCCCAGACGTGTGTCCCTTGCTCACTTTGCCACTGGATTCAGGCTAGCCTGGCTGATGGCGGCCGATTAGCCAGAAACCGGTCCCAGGATGCTTGTTTCAGGTCGAGGGAAGACATGGCTTGGCAAATCAGGCTGGAGTGTCCCCATGAGGCACAGGGTCAGACTGATTTGCATATGGCCATGTCTGAACTGGGGTGGCGGAGTGAGCTAAAAAATGATGCTGGATTAAACCCAGGTCAGTTGAATGGGGCTGAGTGCTTGCAATGTTCAACACTCCGTCCATCATCCCCTTTGGTTTTGCCTTGTTGGCAGGGTATGCCCAGACGTGGGTCCCTTGCTCAGTTTGCCACTGGATTCAAGCTAGCCTGGCTGATGACAGCTGATGAGCCAGAAACCGGTCCCAGGATGCTTATTTCAGGTCCAGGGAAGACATGGCTTGGCAATTCAGGCTGGAGTGTTCCCATGAGACACAGGGTCAGATTGATTTGCATATGGCCATGTCTGAACTGGGGTGGCGGAGTGAGCTAAAGAATGATGATGATTAAACCCAGATCAGTTGACTGGGGGTGAGGGCTTGCAAAGTTCAACACTCTGTCCATCATCCCCTTTGGTTTTGCCTTGTTTGCCCTAAGTTGGCAGGGTATGCCCAGACGTTGGTTTCTTGCTCACTTTCCCACTGGATTCAAGCTAGCCTGGCTGGTGATGGCCGATTAGCCTGAAATCAGTCCCAGGTTACTTGTTTCCAGTCCAGGGAAGACATGGCTTGGCAGTTCGGGATGGACTGTTCCCATGAGGCACAGGGTCAGACTAATTTGCATATGGCCATGTCTGAACTGGGGTGGCGGAGTGAGCTAAAGAATGATGATGGATTAAACTCAGATTAGTTGACTGGGGTGAGTGCTTGCAATGTTCAACACTCCGTCCATCATCCCCTTTGGTTTTGCTTTGTTTGCCCTAAGTTGGCAGGCTATGCCCAGACGTGGGTCCCTTGCTCACTTTGCCACTGAATTCGAGGCTAGCCTGGCTGATGACGGCTGATGAGCCAGAAACCGGTCCCAGAATGTTTGTTTCCGGTCCAGGGAAGACATGGCTTGGGAGTTCGGGCTTGAGTGTTCTCATGAGGCACAGGGTAATACTGAATTGCATATGGCCATGTCTGAACTGGGCGGGGCGGAGTGAGCTAAGAAATTATGATGGATTAAACTCAGATTAGTTGACTGGGGTGAGTGCTTGCAATGTTCAACACTCCGTCCATCATCAACTTTGGTTTTGCCTTGTTCGCCCTAAGTTGGCAGGGTATGCCCAGACGCGTGTCCCTTGCTCACTTTGCCACTGGATTCAGGCTAGCCTGGCTGATGGCGGCCGATTAGCTAAAAACCGGTCCCAGGATGCTTGTCTCCAGTCTAGGGAAGACATGGCTTGTCAGTTCGGGCTGGACTGTTCCCATGAGGCACAGGGTCAGACTGATTTGCATATAGCCATGTCTGAACAGGGGTGGCGGAGTGAGCTAAGGAATGATGATGGATTATACCCAGATCAGTTGACTGGGGGTGAGGGCTTGCAAAGTTCAAAACTCCGTCCATCATCCCCTTTGGTTTTGCCTTGTTCGCCCTAAGTTGTCAGGGTATGCCCAGATGTGGGTTCCTTGCTCACTTTGCCACTGAATTCAAGCTAGCCTGGCTGATGATGGCCGATTAGCCAGAAACCGGTCCCAGGTTGCTTGTTGCCGGTCCAGGGAAGACATGGCTTGGCAGTTCAGGCTGGACTGTTCCCATGAGGCACAAGGTCAGAATGATTTGCATATGGCCATGTCTGAACTGGGGAGGTGGAGTGAGATAAAGAATGATGATGGATTAAACTCAGATGACTGGGGTAGGGGCTTGCAATGTTCAACACTCTGTCCATCATCCCCTTTGGTTTTGCTTTGTTTGCCCTAAGTTGGCAGGGTATGCCCAGATGTGGGTTCCTTGCTCAGTTTGCCACTGGATTCAAGCTAGCCTGGCTGATGACGGCTGATGAGCCCGAAACCGGTCCCAGGATGCTTGTTTCAGGTCCAGGGAAGACATGGCTTGGCAATTCAGGCTGGAGTGTTCCCATGAGGCACAGGGTCAGACTGATTTGCATATGGCCATGTCTGAACTGGGGTGGCGGAGTGAGCTAAGGAATGATGATGGATTAAACCCAGATCAGTTGACTGGGATTGAGGGCTTGCAAAATTCAAAACTCCGTCCATCATCCCCTTTGGTTTTGCCTTGTTCACCCTAAGTTGGCAGGGTATGCCCAGACGTGTGTCCCTTGCTCACTTTGCCACTGGATTCAGGCTAGCCTGGCTGATGGCGGCCGATTAGCCAGAAACCGGTCCCAGGATGCTTGTTTCCGGTCCAGGGAAGACATGGCTTGGCAGTTCGGGCTGGAGTGTTCCCATGAGGCACATGGTAAGACTGATTTTCATATGGCCATGTCTGAACTGGGCGTGGCAGAGTGAGCTAAAAAATGATGATGGATGAAACCCAGATCAGTTGACTGGGGGTGAGTGCTTGCAATGTTCAACACTCCGTCCATTATCCCCTTTGCTTTTGCTTTGTTCGCCCTAAGTTGGCAGGGTATGCCCAGACGTGTGTCCCTTGCTCACTTTGCCACTGGATTCAGGCTAGCCTGGCTGATGGCGGCCGATTAGCCAGAAACCGGTCCCAGGATGCTTGTTTCAGGTCGAGGGAAGACATGGCTTGGCAAATCAGGCTGGAGTGTTCCCATGAGGCACAGGGTCAGACTGATTTGCATATGGCCATGTCTGAACTGGGGTGGCGGAGTGAGCTAAAAAATGATGCTGGATTAAACCCAGGTCAGTTGAATGGGGCTGAGTGCTTGCAATGTTCAACACTCCGTCCATCATCCCCTTTGGTTTTGCCTTGTTGGCAGGGTATGCCCAGACATGGGTCCCTTGCTCAGTTTGCCACTGGATTCAAGCTAGCCTGGCTGATGACAGCTGATGAGCCAGAAACCGGTCCCAGGATGCTTATTTCAGGTCCAGGGAAGACATGGCTTGGCAATTCAGGCTGGAGTGTTCCCATGAGACACAGGGTCAGATTGATTTGCATATGGCCATGTCTGAACTGGGGTGGCGGAGTGAGCTAAAGAATGATGATGATTAAACCCAGATCAGTTGACTGGGGGTGAGGGCTTGCAAAGTTCAACACTCTGTCCATCATCCCCTTTGGTTTTGCCTTGTTTGCCCTAAGTTGGCAGGGTATGCCCAGACGTTGGTTTCTTGCTCACTTTCCCACTGGATTCAAGCTAGCCTGGCTGGTGATGGCCGATTAGCCTGAAATCAGTCCCAGGTTACTTGTTTCCAGTCCAGGGAAGACATGGCTTGGCAGTTCGGGATGGACTGTTCCCATGAGGCACAGGGTCAGACTGATTTGCATATGGCCATGTCTGAACTGGGGTGGCGGAGTGAGCTAAAGAATGATGATGGATTAAACTCAGATTAGTTGACTGGGGTGAGTGCTTGCAATGTTCAACACTCCGTCCATCATCCCCTTTGGTTTTGCTTTGTTTGCCCTAAGTTGGCAGGCTATGCCCAGACGTGGGTCCCTTGCTCACTTTGCCACTGAATTCGAGGCTAGCCTGGCTGATGACGGCTGATGAGCCAGAAACCGGTCCCAGAATGTTTGTTTCCGGTCCAGGGAAGACATGGCTTGGGAGTTCGGGCTTGAGTGTTCCCATGAGGCACAGGGTAATACTGAATTGCATATGGCCATGTCTGAACTGGGCGGGGCGGAGTGAGCTAAGAAATTATGATGGATTAAACTCAGATTAGTTGACTGGGGTGAGTGCTTGCAATGTTCAACACTCCGTCCATCATCAACTTTGGTTTTGCCTTGTTCGCCCTAAGTTGGCAGGGTATGCCCAGACGTAGGTCCCTTGCTCAGTTTGCCACTGGATTCAAGCTAGCCTGGCTGATGACGGCTGATGAGCCAGAAACCGGTCCCAGGATGCTTGTTTTCGGTCCAGGGAAGACATCGCTTGGCAGTTCGGGCTGGAGTGTTCCCATGAGGCACAGGGTAAGACTGATTTGCATATGGCCATGTCTGAACTGGGCGTGGCAGAGTGAGCTAAAGAATGATGATGGATTAAACCCAGGTCAGTTGAATGGGGGTGAGTGCTTGCAATGTTCAACACTCCGTCCATCATCCCCTTTGGTTTTGCTTTGTATGCCCTAAGTTGGCAGGGTATGCCCAGACGTGGGTCCCTTGCTCACTTTGCCACTGAATTCAAGCTAGCCTGGCTGATGACGGCTGATGAGCCAGAAACCGGTCTCAGGATGCTTGTTTCAGGTCCTTGGAAGACATGGCTTCGCAAATCAGGCTGGAGTGTTCCCATGAGGCACAGGGTCATACTGATTTGCATATGGCCATGTCTGAACTGGGGTGGCGGAGTGAGCTAAGGAATGATGATGGATTAAACCCAGATCAGTTGACTGGGATTGAGGGCTTGCAAAGTTCAAAACTCCGTCCATCATCCCCTTTGGTTTTGCCTTGTTCGCCCTAAGTTGGCAGGGTATGCCCAGACGTGTGTCCCTTGCTCACTTTGCCACTGGATTCAGGCTAGCCTGGCTGATGGCGGCCGATTAGCCAGAAACCGGTCCCAGGATGCTTGTTTCCAGTCTAGGGAAGACATGGCTTGTCAGTTCGGGCTGGACTGTTCCCATGAGGCACAGGGACGGACTGATTTGCATATGGCCATGTCTGAACTGGGGTGGCTGAATGAGCTAAAGAATGATGATGGATTAAACCCAGAACAGTTGACTAGGGGTGCATGCTTGCAATGTTCAACACTCCGTCCATCATCCCCTTTGGTTTTGCTTTGTTCGCTCTAAGTTGCCAGGGTATGCCCAGACGTGGGTCCCTTGCTCACTTTGCTACTGAATTCAAGCTAGCCTGGCTGATGACGGCTGATGAGCCAGAAACCGGTCCCAGGATGCTTGTTTCAGGTCCAGGGAAGACATGGCTTGGCAAATCAGGCTGGAGTGTTCCCATGAGGCACAGGGTCAGACTGATTTGCATATGGCCATGTCTGAACTGGGGTGGCGGAGTGAGCTAAAGAATGATGATGATTAAACCCAGGTCAGTTGAATGGGGGTGAGTGCTTGCAAAGTTCAACACTCTGTCCATCATCCCCTTTGGTTTTGCCTTGTTTGCCCTAAGTTGGCAGGGTATGCCCAGACGTTGGTTTCTTGCTCACTTTCCCACTGGATTCAAGCTAGCCTGGCTGGTGACGGCCGATTAGCCTGAAATCAGTCCCAGGTTACTTGTTTCCAGTCCAGGGAAGACATGGCTTGGCAGTTCGGGATGGACTGTTCCCATGAGGCACAGGGTCAGACTGATTTGCATATGGCCATGTCTAAACTGGGGTGGCGGAGTGAGCTAAAGAATGATGATGGATTAAACTCAGATTAGTTGACTGGGGTGAGTGCTTGCAATGTTCAACACTCCGTCCATCATCCCCTTTGGTTTTGCTTTGTTTGCCCTAAGTTGGCAGGCTATGCCCAGACATGGGTCCCTTGCTCACTTTGCCACTGAATTCAAGCTAGCCTGGCTGATGACGGCTGATGAGCCAGAAACCGGTCCCAGGATGCTTGTTTCAGGTCCAGGGAAGACATGGCTTGGCATATCAGGCTGGAGTGTTCCCATGAGGCACAGGGTCAGACTGATTTGCATATGGCCATGTCTGAACTGGGGTGGCGGAGTGAGCTAAGGAATGATGATGGATTAAACCCAGATCAGTTGACTGGGATTGAGGGCTTGCAAAGTTCAAAACTCCGTCCATCATCCCCTTTGGTTTTGCCTTGTTCGCCCTAAGTTGGCAGGGTATGCCCAGACGTGTGTCCCTTGCTCACTTTGCCACTGGATTCAGGCTAGCCTGGCTGATGGCGGCCGATTAGCCAGAAACCGGTCCCAGGATGCTTGTTTCCAGTCTAGGGAAGACATGGCTTGTCAGTTCGGGCTGGACTGTTCCCATGAGGCACAGGGTCAGACTGATTTGCATATGGCCATGTCTGAACTGGGGTGGCGGAGTGAGCAAAAGAATGATGATGGATTAAACCCAGGTCAGTTGAATGGGGGTGAGTGCTTGCAATGTTCAACACTCGGTCCATCATCCACTTTGGTTTTGCCTTGTTCGCCCTAAGTTGGCAGGGTATGCCCAGACGTGGGTCCCTTGCTCAGTTTGCCACTGGATTCAAGCTAGCCTGGCTGATGACGGCTGATGAGCCAGAAACCGGTCCCAGGATGCTTGTTTCCGGTCCAGGGAAGACATGGCTTGGCAGTTCGGGCTGGAGTGTTCCCATGAGGCACAGGGTAAGACTGATTTTCATATGGCCATGTCTGAACTGGGCGTGGCAGATTGAGCTAAAAAATGATGATGGATGAAACCCAGATCAGTTGACTGGGGGTGAGTGCTTGCAATGTTCAACACTCCGTCCATTATCCCCTTTGCTTTTGCTTTGTTCGCCCTAAGTTGGCAGGGTATGCCCAGACGTGTGTCCCTTGCTCACTTTGCCACTGGATTCAGGCTAGCCTGGCTGATGGCGGCCGATTAGCCAGAAACCGGTCCCAGGATGCTTGTTTCCAGTCTAGGGAAGACATGGCTTGTCAGTTCGGGCTGGACTGTTCCCATGAGGCACAGGGTCGGACTGATTTGCATATGGCCATGTCTGAACTGGGGTGGCTGAATGAGCTAATGGCTGATGATGGATTAAACCCAGAACAGTTGACTAGGGGTGCGTGCTTGCAATGTTCAACACTCCGTCCATCATCCCCTTTGGTTTTGCTTTGTTCGCTCTAAGTTGGCAGGGTATGCCCAGACGTGGGTCCCTTGCTCACTTTGCTACTGAATTCAAGCTAGCCTGGCTGATGACGGCTGATGAGCCAGAAACCGGTCCCAGGATGCTTGTTTCAGGTCCAGGGAAGACATGGCTTGGCAAATCAGGCTGGAGTGTTCCCATGAGGCACAGGGTCAGACTGATTTGCATATGGCCATGTCTGAACTGGGGTGGCGGAGTGAGCTAAAGAATGATGCTGGATTAAACCCACGTCAGTTGAATGGGGGTGAGTGCTTGCAATGTTCAACACTCCGTCCATCATCCCCTTTGGTTTTGCCTTGTTGGCAGGGTATGCCCAGACGTGGGTCCCTTGCTCAGTTTGCCACTGAATTCAAGCTAGCCTGGCTGATGACAGCTGATGAGCCAGAAACCGGTCCCAGGATGCTTATTTCAGGTCCAGGGAAGACATGGCTTGGCAATTCAGGGTGGAGTGTTCCCATGAGACACAGGGTCAGACTGATTTGCATATGGCCATGTCTGAACTGGGGTGGCGGAGTGAGCTAAAGAATGATGATGATTAAACCCAGATCAGTTGACTGGGGGTGAGAGCTTGCAAAGTTCAACACTCTGTCCATCATCCCCTTTGGTTTTGCCTTGGTTGCCCTAAGTTGGCAGGGTATGCCCAGACGTGGGTCTCTTGCTCACTTTGCCACTGGATTCAAGCTAGCCTGGCTGGTGATGGCCGATTAGCCAGAAACCGGTCCCAGGTTACTTGTTTCCAGTCCAGGGAAGACATGGCTTGGCAGTTCGGGATGGACTGTTCCCATGAGGCACAGGGTCAGACTGATTTGCATATGGCCATGTCTGAACTGTGGTGGCGGAGTGAGCTAAAGAATGATGATGGATTAAACTCAGATTAGTTGACTGGGGTGAGTGTTTGCAATGTTCAACACTCCGTCCATCATCCCCTTTGGTTTTGCTTTGTTTGCCCTAACTTGGCAGGCTATGCCCAGACGTCGGTCCCTTGCTCACTTTGCCACTGAATTCAAGCTAGCCTGGCTGATGACGGCTGATAAGCCAGAAACCGGTCCCAGGATGCTTGTTTCAGGTCCAGGGAAGGCATGGCTTGGCAGTTCAGGCTGGAGTGTTCCCATGAGGCACAGGGTCAGACAGATTTGCATATGGACATGTCTGAACTGGGGTGGCGGAGTGAGCTAAAGAATGATGATGGATTAAACCCAGGTCAGTTGAATGGGGGTGAGTGCTTGCAATGTTCAACACTCCGTCCATCATCCCCTTTGGTTTTGCCTTGTTCGTCCTAATATGGCAGGGTATGCCCAGACGTGTGTCCCTTGCTCACTTTGCCACTGGATTCAGGCTAGCCTGGCTGATGGCGGCCGATTAGCCAGAAACCGGTCCCAGGATGCTTGTTTCAGGTCCAGGGAAGGCATGGCTTGGCAGTTCAGGCTGGAGTGTTCCCATGAGGCACAGGGTCAGACAGATTTGCATATGGACATGTCTGAACTGGGGTAGCGGAGTGAGCAAAAGAATGCTGATGGATTAAACCCAGGTCAGTTGAATGGGGGTGAGTGCTTGCAATGTTCAACACTCAGTCCATCATCCCCTTTGGTTTTGCCTTGTTCGTCCTAAGATGGCAGGGTATGCCCAGACGTGGGTCTCTTGCTCAGTTTGCCACTGGATTCAAGCTAGCCTGGCTGATGACGGCTGATGAGCCAGAAACCGGTCCAAGGATGCTTGTTTCCGGTCCAGGGAAGACATGGCTTGGCAGTTCGGGCTGGAGTGTTCCCATGAGGCACAGGGTAAGACTGATTTTCATATGGCCATGTCTGAACTGGGCGTGGCAGATTGAGCTAAAAAATGATGATGAATGAAACCCAGATCAGTTGACTGGGGGTGAGTGCTTGCAATGTTCAACACTCCGTCCATTATCCCCTTTGCTTTTGCTTTGTTCGCCCTAAGTTGGCAGGGTATGCCCAGACGTGTGTTCCTTGCTCACTTTGCCACTGGATTCAGGCTAGCCTGGCTGATGGCGGACGATTATCCAGAAACCGGTCCCAGGATGCTTGTTTCCAGTCTAGGGAAGACATGGCTTGTCAGTTCGGGCTGGACTGTTCCCATGAGGCACAGGGTCTGACTGATTTGCATATGGCCATGTCTGAACTGGGGTGGCTGAATGAGCTAAAGAATGATGATGGATTAAACCCAGAACAGTTGACTAGGGGTGCGTGCTTGCAATGTTCAAAACTCCGTCCATCATCCCCTTTGGTTTTATTTTGTTCGCTCTAAGTTGGCAGGGTATGCCCAGACGTGGGTCCCTTGCTCACTTTGCTACTGCATTCAAGCTAGCCTGGCTGATGACGGCTGATGAGCCAGAAACCGGTCCCAGGATGCTTGTTTCAGGTCCAGGGAAGACATTGCTTGGCAAATCAGGCTGGTGTGTTCCCATGAGGCACAGGGTCAGACTGATTTGCATATGGCCATGTCTGAACTGGGGTGGCGGAGTGAGCTAAAGAATGATGATGGATTAAACCCAGGTCAGTTGAATGGGGTGAGTGCTTGCAATGTTCAACACTCCGTCCATCATCCCCTTTTGTTTTGCCTTGTTTGCCCTAAGTTGGCAGGGTATGCACAGATGTTGGTTTCTTGCTCACTTTCCCACTGGATTCAAGCTAGCCTGGTTGGTGACGGCCGATTAGCCTGAAATCAGTCCCAGGTTACTTGTTTCCAGTCCAGGGAAGACATGGCTTGGCAGTTCGGGATGGAGTGTTCCCATGAGATACAGGGTCAGACTGATTTGCATATGGCCATGTCTGAACTGGGGTGGCGGAGTGAGCTAAAGAATGATGATGGATTAAACTCAGATTAGTTGACTGGGGTGAGTGCTTGCAATGTTCAACACTCCGTCCATCATCCCCTTTGGTTTTGCTTTGTTTGCCCTAAGTTGGCAGGGTATGCCCAGATGTGGGTCTCTTGCTCACTTTGCCACTGGATTCAAGCTAGCCTGGCTGGTGATGGCCGATTAGCCAGAAACCGGTCCCAGGTTACTTGTTTCCAGTCCAGGGAAGACATGGCTTGGCAGTTCGGGATGGACTGTTCCCATGAGGCACAGGGTCAGACAGATTTGCATATGGCCATGTCTGAACTGTGGTGGCGGAGTGAGCTAAAGAATGATGATGGATTAAACTCAGATTAGTTGACTGGGGTGAGAGTTTGCAATGTTCAACACTCCGTCCATCATCCCCTTTGGTTTTGCTTTGTTTGCCCTAACTTGGCAGGCTATGCCCAGACGTGGGTCCCTTGCTCACTTTGCCACTGAATTCAAGCTAGCCTGGCTGATGACGGCTGATAAGCCAGAAACCGGTCCCAGGATGCTTGTTTCAGGTCCAGGGAAGGCATGGTTTGGCAGTTCAGGCTGGAGTGTTCCCATGAGGCACAGGGTCAGACAGATTTGCATATGGACATGTCTGAACTGGGGTGGCGGAGTGAGCTAAAGAATGATGATGGATTAAACCCAGGTCAGTTGAATGGGGGTGAGTGCTTGCAATGTTCAACACTCCGTACATCATCCCCTTTGGTTTTGCCTTGTTCGTCCTACGATGGCAGGGTATGCCCAGACGTGTGTCCCTTGCTCACTTTGCCACTGGATTCAGGCTAGCCTGGCTGATGGCGGCCGATTAGCCAGAAACCGATCCCAGGATGCTTGTTTCCAGTCTAGGGAAGACATGGCTTGTCAGTTCGGGCTGGACTGTTCCCATGAGGCACAGGGTCAGACTGATTTGCATATAGCCATGTCTGAACAGGGGTGGCAGAGTGAGCTAAGGAATGATGATGGATTAAACCCAGATAAGTTGACTGGGATTGAGGGCTTGCAAAGTTCAAAACTTCGTCCATCATCCCCTTTGGTTTTGCCTTGTTCGCCCTAAGTTGGCAGGGTATGCCCAGACGTGTGTCCCTTGCTCACTTTGCCACTGGATTCAGGCTAGCCTGGCTGATGGCGGCCGATTAGCCAGAAACCGGTCGCAGGATTCTTGTTTCCAGTCTAGGGAAGACATGGCTTGTCAGTTCGGGCTGGACTGTTTCCATGAGCCACAGGGTCAGACTGATTAGCATATAGCCATGTCTGAACAGGGGTGGCGGAGTGACCTAAGGAATGATGATGGATTAAACCCAGATCCGTTGACTGGGGTTGAGGGCTTGCAAAGTTCAAAACTCCGTCCATCATCCCCTTTGGTTTTGCCTTGTTCGCCCTAAGTTGTCAGGCTGTGCCCAGACATGTGTCCCTTGCTCACGTTGCCACTGGATTCAAGCTAGCCTTGCTGATGACGGCTGATTAGCCAGAAACCAGTCCCAGGATGCTTGTTTCCGGTCCTGGGAAGACATGGCTTGGCAGTTCGGGCTGGACTGTTCCCATGAGGCACAGGGTCAGACTGATTTGCATATGGCCATGTCTGAACTGGGGTGGCGGAGTGAGCAAAAGAATGATGATGGATTAAACCCAGATCAGTTGACTGGGGGTGAGTGCTTGCAATGTTCAACACTCCGTCCATTATCCCCTTTGCTTTTGCTTTGTTCGCCCTAAGTTGGCAGGGTATGCCCAGACGTGTGTCCCTTGCTCACTTTGCCACTGGATTCAGGCTAGCCTGGCTGATGGCGGCCGATTAGCCAGAAACCGGTCCCAGGATGCTTGTTTCCAGCCTAGGGAAGACATGACTTGTCAGTTCGGGCTGGACTGTTCCCATGAGGCACAGGGTCGGACTGATTTTCATATGGCCATGTCTGAACTGGTGTGGCTGAATGAGCTAAAGAATGATGATAGATTAAACCCAGAACAGTTGACTAGGGGTGCGTGCTTGCAATGTTCAACACTCCGTCCATCATCCCCTTTGGTTTTGCTTTGTTCGCTTAAAGTTGGCAGTGTATGCCCAGACTTGGGTCCCTTGCTCACTTTGCCACTGAATTCAAGCTAGCCTGGCTGATGACGGCTGATGAGCCAGAAACCGGTCCCAGGATGCTTGTTTCAGGTCTAGGGAAGACATGGCTTGGCAAATCAGGCTGGAGTGTTCCCATGAGGCACAGGGTCAGACTGATTTGCATATGGCCATGTCTGAACTGGGGTGGCGGAGTGAGCCAAAGAATGATGATGATTAAACCCAGATCAGTTGACTGGGGGTGAGAGCTTGCAAAGTTCAACACTCTGTCCATCATCCCCTTTGGTTTTGCCTTGGTTGCCCTAAGTTGGCAGGGTATGCCCAGACGTGGGTCTCTTGCCCACTTTGCCACTGGATTCAAGCTAGCCTGGCTGGTGATGGCCGATTAGCCAGAAACCGGTCCCAGGTTCCTTGTTTCCAGTCCAGGGAAGACATGGCTTGGCAGTTCGGGATGGACTGTTCCCATGAGGCAAAGGGGCAGACTGATTTGCATATGGCCATGTCTGAACTGGGGTGGCGAAGTGAGCTAAAGAATGATGATGGATTAAACTCAGATTAGTTGACTTGGGTGAGTGTTTGCAATGTTCAACACTCCGTCCATCATCCCCTTTGGTTTTGCTTTGTTTGCCCTAACTTGGCAGGCTATGCCCAGACGTGGGTCCCTTGCTCACTTTGCCACTGAATTCAAGCTAGCCTGGCTGATGACGGCTGATGAGCCAGAAACCGGTCCCAGGATGCTTGTTTCAGGTGCAGGGAAGACATGGCTTGGCAAATCAGGCTGGAGTGTTCCCATGAGGCACAGGGTCAGACTGATTTGCATATGGACATGTCTGAACGGGGGTGGCGGAGTGAGCTAAAGAATGATGATGGATTAAACCCAGGTCAGTTGAATGGGGGTGAGTGCTTGCAATGTACAACACTCCGTCCATCATCCCCTTTGGTTTTGCCTTGTTCGTCCTGAGATGGCAGGGTATGCCAAGACGTGTGTCCCTTGCTCACTTTGCCACTGGATTCAGGGTAGCCTGGCTGATGGCGGCCGATTAGCCAGAAACCGGTCCCAGGATGCTTGTTTCCAGTCTAGGAAAGACATGGCTTGTCAGTTCGGGCTGGACTGTTCCCATGAGGCACAGGGTCAGACTGATTTGCATATAGCCATGTCTGAACAGGGGTGGCAGAGTGAGCTAAGGAATGATGATGGATTAAACCCAGATCAGTTGACTGGGATTGAGGGCTTGCAAAGTTCAAAACTCCGTCCATCATCCCCTTTGGTTTTGCCTTGTTCGCCCTAAGTTGGCAGGGTATGCCCAGATGTGTGTCCCTTGCTCACTTTACCACTGGATTCAGGCTAGCCTGGCTGATGGCGGCCGATTAGCCAGAAACCGGTCCCAGGATGCTTGTTTCCAGTCTAGGGAAGACATGGCTTGTCAGTTCGGGCTGGACTGTTCCCATGAGCCACAGGGACAGGCTGATTTGCATATGGCCATGTCTGAACTGGGGTGGTGGAGTGAGCTAAAGAATGTTGATGGATTGAACCCAGATCAGTTGACTGGGGTGAGTGCTTGCAATGTTTAACACTCCGTCCATCATGCCCTTTGGTTTTGCCTTGTTCGCCCTACGTTGGCAGGGTATGCCCAGACGTGGGTCCCTTGCTCACTTTGCCACTGGATTCAAGCTTGCCTGGATGATGATGGCCGATTAGCCAGAAACCTGTCCCAGGTTGCTTGTTTCCGGTCCATGGAAGACATGGCTTGTCAGTTGGGGCTGGACTGTTCCCATGAGGCACAGGGTCAGACTGATTTGCATATAGCCATGTCTGAACAGGGGTGGCAGAGTGAGCTAAGGAATGATGATGGATTAAACCCAGATCAGTTGACTGGGATTGAGGGCTTGCAAAGCTCAAAACTCCGTCCATCATCCCCTTTGGTTTTGCCTTGTTCACCCTAAGTTGGCAGGGTATGCCCAGACGTGTGTCCCTTGCTCACTTTGCCACTGGATTCAGGCTAGCCTGGCTGATGGCGGCCGATTAGCCAGAAACCGGTCCCAGGATGCTTGTTTCCAGTCTAGGGAAGACATGGCTTGTTGGCTGGACTGTTCCCATGAGGCACAGGGTCAGACTGATTTACATATAGCCATGTCTGAACAGGGGTGGCAGAGTGAGCTAAGGAATGATGATGGATTAAACCCAGATCAGTTGACTGGGATTGAGAGCTTGCAAAGTTCAAAACTCCGTCCATCATCCCCTTTGGTTTTGCCTTGTTCGCCCTAAGTTGGCAGGGTATGCCCAGACGTGTGTCCCTTGCTCACTTTGCCACTGGATTCAGGCTAGCCTGGCTGATGGCGGCCGATTAGCCAGAAACCGGTCCCATAATGCTTGTTTCCAGTCTAGGGAAGACATGGCTTGGCAGTTCGGGCTGGAGTGTTCCCATGAGGCACAGGGTCAGACTGATTTGCATATGGACATGTCTGAACTGGGGTGGCAGAGTGAGCTAAGGAATGATGATGGATTAAACTCAGATTAGTTGACTGGGGTGAGCGTTTGCAATGTTCAACACTCCGTCCATCATCCCCTTTGGTTTTGCTTTGTTTGCCCTAACTTGGCAGGCTATGCCCAGACGTGGGTCCTTTGCTCACTTTGCCACTGAATTCAAGCTAGCCTGGCTGATGACGGCTGATAAGCCAGAAACCGGTCTCAGGATGCTTGTTTCCGGTCCAGGGAAGACATGGCTTGGCAGTTCGGGCTGGAGTGTTCCCATGAGGCACAGGGTAAGACTGATTTTCATATGGCCATGTCTGAACTGGACGTGGCAGAGTGAGCTAAAAAATGATGATGGATGAAACCCAGATCAGTTGACTGGGGGTGAGTGCTTGCAATGTTCAACACTCCGTCCATCATCCTCTTTGGTTTTGCTTTGTTCGCCCTAAGTTGGCAGGGTATGCCCAGACGTGTGTCCCTTGCTCACTTTGCCACTGGATTCAGGCTAGCCTGGCTGATGGCGGCTGATTAGCCAGAAACCGGTCCCAGGATGCTTGTTTCCAGTCTAGGGAAGACATGGCTTGTCAGTTCGGGCTGGACTGTTCCCATGAGGCACAGGGTCGGACTGATTTGCATATCGCCATGTCTGAACTGGGGTGGCTGAATGAGCTAAAGAATGATGATGGATTAAACCCAGAACAGTTGACTAGGGGTGCGTGCTTGCAATGTTCAACACTCCGTCCATCATCCCCTTTGGTTTTGCCTTGTTCGCCCTAAGTTGGCGGGGTATGCCCAGATGTGGGTCCCCTGCTCAGTTTGCCACTGGATTCAAGCTAGCCTGGCTGATGACGGCTGATGAGCCAGAAACCGGTCCCAGGAGGCTTGTTTCCGGTCCAGGGAAGACATGGCTTGGCAGTTCGGGCTGGACTGTTCCCATGAGGCAAAGGGTCGGACTGATTTGCATGTGGCCATATCTGTGACTGGAGGTGAGTGCTTGCAATGTTCAACACTTCGTCCATCATCCCCTTTGGTTTTTCTTTCTTCGCCCTAAGTTGGCAGGGTATGCCCAGACGTGGGTCCCTTGCTCACTTTGCAACTTGATTCAAGCTAGCCTGGCTGATGACGGCTGATTAGCCAGAAACAGGTCCCAGGATGCTTGTTTCCGGTCCAGGGAAGACATGGCTTGGCAGTTTGGGCAAGACTGTTCCCATGAGGCACAGGGTCAGACTGATTTGCATATGGCCATGTCTGAACTGGGGTGGCGAAGTGAGCTAAAGAATGATGATGGATTAAACTCAGATTAGTTGACTTGGGTGAGTGTTTGCAATGTTCAACACTCCGTCCATCATCCCCTTTGGTTTTGCCTTGTTCGTCCTAAGATGGCAGGGTATGCCAAGACGTATGTCCCTTGCTCACTTTGCCACTGGATTCAGGGTAGCCTGGCTGATGGCGGCCGATTAGACAGAAACCGGTCCCAGGATGCTTGTTTCCAGTCTAGGGAAGACATGGCTTGTCAGTTCGGGCTGGACTGTTCCCATGAGGCACAGAGTCAGACTGATTTGCATATAGCCATGTCTGAACAGGGGTGGCAGAGTGAGCTAAGGAATGATGATGAATTAAACCCAGATCAGTTGACTGGGATTGAGGGCTTGCAAAGTTCAAAACTCCGTCCATCATCCCCTTTGGTTTTGCCTTGTTCGCCCTAAGTTGGCAGGGTATGCCCAGACGTGTGTCCCTTGCTCACTTTACCACTGGATTCAGGCTAGCCTGGCTGATGGCGGCCGATTAGCCAGAAACCGGTCCCAGGATGCTTATTTCCAGTCTAGGGAAGACATGGCTTGTCAGTTCGGGCTGGACTGTTCCCATGAGCCACAGGGTCAGGCTGATTTGCATATGGCCATGTCTGAACTGGGGTGGTGGAGTGAGCTAAAGAATGATGATGGATTGAACCCAGATCAGTTGACTGGCGTGAGTGCTTGCAATGTTTAACACTCCGTCCATCATCCCCTTTGGTTTTGCCTTGTTCGCCCTAAGTTGGCAGGGTATGCCCAGACGTGTGTCCCTTGCTCACTTTGCCACTGGATTCAGGCTAGCCTGGCTGATGGCGGCCGATTAGCCAGAAACCGGTCCCAGAATGCTTGTTTCCACTCTAGGGAAGACATGGCTTGTCAGTTCGGGCTGGACTGTTCCCATGAGGCACAGGGTCAGACTGATTAGCATATAGCCATGTCTGAACAGGGGTGGCGGAGTGAGCTAAGGAATGATGATGGATTAAACCCAAATCTGTTGACTGGGGTTGAGGGCTTGCAAAGTTCAAAACTCCGTCCATCATCCCCTTTGGTTTTGCCTCGTTCGCCCTAAGTTGTCAGGCTATGCCCAGACGTGGGTCCCTTGCTCACGTTGCCACTGGATTCAAGCTAGACTCGCTGATGACGGCTGATTAGCCAGAAACCAGTCCCAGGATGCTTGTTTCCGGTCCAGGAAAGACATGGCTTGGCAGTTCGGGCTGGAGTGTTCCCATGAGGCACAGGGTAAGACTGATTTTCATATGGCCATGTCTGAACTGGGCGTGGCGGAGTGAGCTAAAGAATGATGATGGATTAAACTTAGATTAGTTGACTGGGGTGAGCGTTTGCAATGTTCAACACTCCGTCCATCATCCCCTTTGGTTTTGCTTTGTTTGCCCTAACTTGGCAGGCTATGCCCAGACGTGGGTCCTTTGCTCACTTTGCCACTGAATTCAAGCTAGCCTGGCTGATGACGGCTGATAAGCCAGAAACCGGTCCCAGGATGCTTGTTTCCGGTCCAGGGAAGACATGGCTTGGCAGTTCAGGCTGGAGTGTTCCCATGAGGCACAGGGTAAGACTGATTTTCATATGGCCATGTCTGAACTGGACGTGGCAGAGTGAGCTAAAAAATGATGATGGATGAAACCCAGATCAGTTGACTGGGGGTGAGTGCTTGCAATGTTCAACACTCCGTCCATCATCCTCTTTGGTTTTGCTTTGTTCGCCCTAAGTTGGCAGGGTATGCCCAGACGTGTGTCCCTTGCTCACTTTGCCACTGGATTCAGGCTAGCCTGGCTGATGGCGGCTGATTAGCCAGAAACCGGTCCCAGGATGCTTGTTTCCAGTCTAGGGAAGACATGGCTTGTCAGTTCGGGCTGGACTGTTCCCATGAGGCACAGGGTCGGACTGATTTGCATATCGCCATGTCTGAACTGGGGTGGCTGAATGAGCGAAAGAATGAAGATGGATTAAACCCAGAACAGTTGACTAGGGGTGCGTGCTTGCAATGTTCAACACTCCGTCCATCATCCCCTTTGGTTTTGCCTTGTTCGCCCTAAGTTGGCGGGGTATGCCCAGATGTGGGTCCCTTGCTCAGTTTGCCACTGGATTCAAGCTAGCCTGGCTGATGACGGCTGATGAGCCAGAAACCGGTCCCAGGATGCTTGTTTCCGGTCCAGGGAAGACATGGCTTGGCAGTTCGGGCTGGACTGTTCCCATGAGGCACAGGGTCGGACTGATTTGCATGTGGCCATGTCTGAACTGGGGTGGCTGAATGAGCTAAAGAATGATGATGGATTAAACCCAGATCAGTTGACTGGGGGTGAGTGCTTGCAATGTTCAACACTCCGTCCATCATCCCCTTTGGTTTTGCTTTGTTTGTCCTAAGTTGGCAGGGTATGCCCAGACGTGGGTCCCTTGCTCACTTTGACACTGGATTCAAGCTAGTCTGGCTGATGATGGCTGATTAGCCAGAAACCGGTCCCAGGATGCTTGTTTCCAGTCTAGGGAAGACATGGCTTGTCAGTTTGGGCTGGACTGTTCCCATGAGGCACAGGGTCAGACTGATTTGCATATGGCCAAGTCTGAAATGGGGTGGCGAAGTGAGCTAAAGAATGATGATGGATTAAACTCAGATTAGTTGACTTGGGTGAGTGTTTGCAATGTTCAACACTCCGTCCATCATCCCCTTTGGTTTTGCCTTGTTCGTCCTAAGATGGCAGGGTATGCCAAGACGTGTGTCCCTTGCTCACTTTGCCACTGGATTCAGGCTAGCCTGGCTGATGGCGGCCGATTAGACAGAAACCGGTCCCAGGATGCTTGTTTCCAGTCTAGGGAAGACATGGCTTGTCAGTTCGGGCTGGACTGTTCCCATGAGGCACAGGGTCAGACTGATTTGCATATAGCCATGTCTGCACAGGGGTGGCAGAGTGAGCTAAGGAATGATGATGGATTAAACCCGGATCAGTTGACTGGGATTGAGGGCTTGCAAAGTTCAAAACTCCATCCATCATCCCCTTTGGTTTTGCCTTGTTCACCCTAAGTTGGCAGGGTATGCCCAGACGTGTGTCCCTTGCTCACTTTGCCACTGGATTCAGGCTAGCCTGGCTGACGGCGGCCGATTAGCCAGAAACCGGTCCCAGGATGCTTGTTTCCAGTCTAGGGAAGACATGGCTTGTCAGTTCGGGCTGGAGTGTTCCCATGAGGCACAGGGACAGACTGATTTGCATATGGACATGTCTGAACTGGGGTGGCGGAGTGAGCTAAAAAATGATGATGGATTAAACCCAGATCAGTTGACTGGGATTGAGGGCTTGCAAAGTTCAAAACTCCGTCCATCATCCCCTTTGGTTTTGACTTGTTCGCCCTAAGTTGGCAGGGTATGCCCAGACGTGTGTCCCTTGCTCACTTTGCCACTGGATTCAGGCTAGCCTGGCTGATGGCGGCCGATTAGCCAGAAACCGGTCCCAGAATGCTTGTTTCCAGTCTAGGGAAGACATGGCTTGTCAGTTCGGGCTGGACTGTTCCCATGACCCACAGGGTCACACTGATTAGCATATAGCCATGTCTGAACAGGGGTGGCGGAGTGAGCTAAGGAATGATGATGGATTAAACCCAGATCAGTTGACTGGGGTTGAGGGCTTGCAAAGTTCAAAACTCCGTCCATCATCCCCTTTGGTTTTGCCTTGTTCGCCCTAAGTTGTCAGGCTATGCCCAGACGTGGGTCCCTTGCTTACGTTGCCACTGGATTCAAGCTAGTCTCGCTGATGACGGCTGATTAGCCAGAAACCAGTCCCAGGATGCTTGTTTCCGGTCCAGGGAAGACATGGCTTGGCAGTTCGGGCTGGACTGTTCCCATGAGGCACAGGGTCAGACTGATTTGCATATGGGCATGTCTGAACTGGGGTGGCGGAGTGAGCAAAAGAATGATGATGGATTAAACCCAGGTCAGTTGAATGGGGGTGAGTGCTTGCAATGTTCAACACTCCGTCCATCATCCCCTTTGGTTTTGCCTTGTTCGCCCTAAGTTGGCAGGGTATGCCCAGACATGGGTCCCTTGCTCGGTTTGCCACTGGATTCAAGCTAGCCTGGATGATGACGGCTGATGAGCCAGAAACCTGTCCCAGGATGCTTGTTTCTGGTCCAGGGAAGACATGGCTTGGCAGTTCGGGCTGGAGTGTTCCCATGAGGCACAGGGTAAGACTGATTTTCATATGGCCATGTCTGAACTGGGGTGGCGGAGTGAGCTAAAGAATGATGATGGATTAAACTCAGATTAGTTGACTGGGGTGAGTGTTTGCAATGTTCAACACTCCGTCCATCATCCCCTTTGGTTTTGCTTTGTTTGCCCTAACTTGGCAGGCTATGCCCAGACGTGGGTCCCTTGCTCAGTTTGCCACTGGATTCAAGCTAGCCTGGCTGATGGCGGCTGATTAGCCAGAAACCGGTCCCAGGATGCTTGTTTCCAGTCTAGGGAAGACATGGCTTGTCAGTTCGGGCTGGACTGTTCCCATGAGGCACAGGGTCGGACTGATTTGCATATCGCCATGTCTGAACTGGGGTGGCTGAATGAGCGAAAGAATGATGATGGATTAAACCCAGAACAGTTGACTAGGGGTGCGTGCTTGCAATGTTCAACACTCCGTCCATCATCCCCTTTGGTTTTGCCTTGTTTGCCCTAAGTTGGCAGGGTATGCCCAGACGTGGGTCCCTTGCTCAGTTTGCCACTGGATTCAAGCTAGCCTGGCTGATGGCGGCTGATTAGCCAGAAACCGGTCCCAGGATGCTTGTTTCCAGTCTAGGGAAGACATGGCTTGTCAGTTCGGGCTGGACTGTTCCCATGAGGCACAGGGTCGGACTGATTTGCATATCGCCATGTCTGAACTGGGGTGGCTGAATGAGCGAAAGAATGATGATGGATTAAACCCAGAACAGTTGACTAGGGGTGCGTGCTTGCAATGTTCAACACTCCGTCCATCATCCCCTTTGGTTTTGCCTTGTTCGCCCTAAGTTGGCGGGGTATGCCCAGATGTGGGTCCCTTGCTCAGTTTGCCACTGGATTCAAGCTAGCCTGGCTGATGACGGCTGATGAGCCAGAAACCGGTCCCAGGATGCTTGTTTCCGGTCCAGGGAAGACATGGCTTGGCAGTTCGGGCTGGACTGTTCCCATGAGGCACAGGGTCGGACTGATTTGCATGTGGCCATGTCTGAACTGGGGTGGCTGAATGAGCTAAAGAATGATGATGGATTAAACCCAGATCAGTTGACTGGGGGTGAGTGCTTGCAATGTTCAACACTCCGTCCATCATCCCCTTTGGTTTTGCTTTGTTTGTCCTAAGTTGGCAGGGTATGCCCAGACGTGGGTCCCTTGCTCACTTTGACACTGGATTCAAGCTAGTCTGGCTGATGATGGCTGATTAGCCAGAAACCGGTCCTAGGATGCTTTTTTCCAGTCCCGGGAAGACATGGCTTTGAAGTTCGGGCTGGACTGTTTCCATGAGGCACAGGGTCAGACTGATTTGCATATGGCCATATCTGTGACTGGAGGTGAGTGCTTGCAATGTTCAACACTCCGTCCATCATCCCCTTTGGTTTTGCCTTGTTTGCCCTAAGTTGGCAGGGTATGCCCAGACGTGGGTCCCTTGCTCAGTTTGCCACTGGATTCAAGCTAGCCTGGCTGATGACGGCTGATGAGCCAGAAACCGGTCCCAGGATGCTTGTTTCCGGTCCAGGGAAGACATAGCTTGGCAGTTCGGTCTGGAGTGTTCCCATGAGGCACAGGGTAAGACTGATTATCATATGGCCATGACTGAACTGGGCGTGTTGCAGAGTGAGCTAAAAAATGATGATGGATGAAACCCAGATCAGTTGACTGGGGGTGAGTGCTTGCAATGTTCAACACTCTGTCCATTATCCCCTTTATTTTTGCTTTGTTCGCCCTAAGTTGTCAGGGTATGCCCAGACGTGTGTCCCTTGCTCACTTTGCCACTGGATTCAGGCTAGCCTGGCTGATGGCGGCCGATTAGCCAGAAACCGGTCCCAGGATGCTTGTTTCCAGTCTAGGGAAGACATGGCTTGTCAGTTCGGGCTGGACTGTTCCCATGAGGCACAGGGTCGGACTGATTTGCATATGGCCATGTCTGAACTGGGGTGGCTGAAGGAGCTAAAGAATGATGATGGATTAAACCCAGAACAGTTGACTAGGGGTGCGTGCTTGCAATGTTCAACACTCCGTCCATCATCCCCTTTGGTTTTGCTTTGTTCGCTCTAAGTTGGCAGGGTATGCCCAGACGTGGGTCCCTTGCTCACTTTGCCACTGAATTCAAGCTAGCCTGGCTGATGACGGCTGATGAGCCAGAAACCGGTCCCAGGATGCTTGTTTCAGGTCCAGGGAAGACAAGGCTTGGCAAATCAGGCTGGAGTGTTCCCATGAGGCACAGGGTCAGACTGATTTGCATATGGCCATGTCTGAACTGGGGTGGCGGAGTGAGCTAAAGAATGTTGATGATTAAACCCAGATCAGTTGACTGGGGGTGAGAGCTTGCAAAGTTCAAAACTCTGTCCATCATCCCCTTTGGTTTTGCCTTGGTTGCCCTAAGTTGGCAGGGTATGCCCAGACGTGGGTCTCTTGCTCACTTTGCCACTGGATTCAAGCTAGCCTGGCTGGTGATGGCCGATTAGCCAGAAACCGGTCCCAGGTTACTTGTTTCCAGTCCAGGGAAGACATGGCTTGTCAGTTCGGGCTGGACTGTTCCCATGAGCCACAGGGTCAGACTGATTAGCATATAGCCATGTCTGAACAGGGGTGGCGGAGTGAGCTAAGGAATGATGATGGATTAAACCCAGATCCGTTGACTGGGGTTGAGGGCTTGCAAAGTTCAAAACTTCGTCCATCATCCCCTTTGGTTTTGCCTTGTTCGCCCTAAGTTGTCAGGCTATGCCCAGACGTGGGTCCCTTGCTCACGTTGCCACTAGATTCAAGCTAGCCTCGCTAATGATGGCTGATTAGCCAGAAACCAGTCCCAGGATGCTTGTTTCCGGTCCAGGGAAGACATGGCTTGGCAGTTCGGGCTGAACTGTTCCCATGAGGCACAGGGTCAGACTGATTTGCATATGGCCATGTCTGAACTGGGCGTGGCAGAGTGAGCTAAAAAATGATGATGGATGAAACCCAGATCAGTTGACTGGGGGTGAGTACTTGCAATGTTCAACACTCCGTCCATTATCCCCTTTGCTTTTGCTTTGTTCGCCCTAAGTTGGCAGGGTATGCCCAGACATGTGTCCCTTGCTCACTTTGCCACTGGATTCAGGCTTGCCTGGCTGATGGCGGCTGATTAGCCAGAAACCGGTCCCAGGATGCTTGTTTCCAGTCTAGGGAAGACATGGCTTGTCAGTTCGGGCTGGACTGTTCCCATGAGGCACAGGGTCGGACTGATTTGCATATGGCCATGTCTAAACTGGGGTGGCTGAATGAGCTAAAGAATGATGATGGATTAAACCCAGAACAGTTGACTAGGGGTGCGTGCTTGCAATGTTCAACACTCCGTCCATCATCCCCTTTGGTTTTGCTTTGTTCTCCCTAAGTTGGCAGGGTATGCCCAGACGTGGGTCCCTTGCTCACTTTGCCACTGAATTCAAGCTAGCCTGGCTGATGACTGCTGATTAGCCAGAAACCGGTCCCAGGATGCTTTTTTCCGGTCCAGAGAAGACATGGCTTGGAACTTCGTTCTGGACTGTTACCCTGAATCACAGGGTCAGACTGATTTGCATATGGCCACATCTGAACTGCGGTGGCGAGTGAGCTAAAGAATGATGATGGATTAAACCCAGGTCAGTTGAATGGGGGTGAGTGCTTGCAATGTTCAACACTCCGTCCATCATCCCCTTTGGTTTTGCCTTGTTCGCCCTAAGTTGGCGGGGTATGCCCAGATGTGGGTCCCTTGCTCAGTTTGCCACTGGATTCAAGCTAGCCTGGCTGATGACGGCTGATGAGCCAGAAACCGGTCCCAGGATGCTTGTTTCCGGTCCAGGGAAGACATGGCTTGGCAGTTCGGGATGGAGTGTTCCCATGAGGCACAGGGTCAGACTGATTTGCATATGGCCATGTCTGCACCGGGGTGGCGGAGTGAGCTAAAGAATGATGATGGATTAAACCCAGATCAGTTGACTGGGGGTGAGTGCTTGCAATGTTCAACACTCCATCCATCATCCCCTTTGGTTTTGCTTTGTTTGTCCTAAGTTGGCAGGGTATGCCCAGACGTGGGTCCCTTGCTCACTTTGACACTGGATTCAAGCTAGCCTGGCTGATGATGGCTGATTAGCCAGAAACCGGTCCTAGGATGCTTGTTTCCGGTCCCGGGAAGACATGGCTTGGAAGTTCGGGCTGGACTGTTCCCATGAGGCACAGGGTCAGACTGATTTGCATATGGCCATATCTGAACTGGGGTGGCGGAGTGAGCTAAAGAATGATGATGCATTAATCCCAGATAAGTTGACTGGGGGTGAGTGCTTGCAATGTTCAACACTTCGTCCATCATCCCCTTTGGTTTTGCTTTCTTCGCCCTTAGTTGGCAGGGTATGCCCAGACGTGGGTCCCTTGCTCACTTTGCCACTGAATTCAGGCTAGCCTGGCTGATGGCGGCCGATTAGACAGAAACCGGTCCCAGGATGCTTGTTTTCATTCCAGGAAGGACATGGTAAGGTAGTTCGGGCTGGACTGTTACCATGAGGCACAGGGTCAGGCTGATTTGCATATGGCCATGTCTGAACTGGGGTGGTGGAGTGAGCTAAAGAATGATGATGGATTGAACCCAGATCAGTTGACTGGGGTGAGTGCTTGCAAAGTTCAAAACTCCATCCATCATCCCCTTTGGTTTTGCCTTGTTCGCCCTAAGTTGGCAGGGTGTACCCAGACGTGTGTCCCTTGCTCACTTTGCCACTGGATTCAGGCTAGCCTGGCTGATGGCGGCCGATTAGCCAGAAACCGGTCCCAGGATGCTTGTTTCCAGTCTAGGGAAGACATGGCTTGTCAGTTCGGGCTTGAGTGTTCCCATGATGCACAGGGTCAGACTGATTTGCATACGGACATGTCTGAACTGGGGTGGCGGAGTGAGCTAAAGAATGATGATGGATTAAACCCAGATCAGTTGACTGGGGGTGAGTGCTTGCAATGTTCAACACTCCATCCATTATCCCCTTTTCTTTTGCTTTGTTCGCCCTAAGTTGGCAGGGTATGCCCAGATGTGTGTCCCTTGCTCACTTTGCCACTGGATTCAGGCTAGTCTGGCTGATGGCGGCCGATTAGCCAGAAACCGGTCCCAGGATGCTTGTTTCCAGTCTAGGGAAGACATGGCTTGTCAGTTCGGGCTGGACTGTTCCCATGAGGCACAGGGTCAGAATGATTTGCATATGGCCATGTCTGATCTGGGGTGGCGGAGTGAGATAAAGAATGATGATGGATTAAACTCAGATTAGTTAACTGGGGTGTGTGCTTGCAATGTTCAACACTCTGTCCATCATCCCCTTTGGTTTTGCTTTGTTCGCCCTAAGTTGGCAGGGTATGCCCAGACGTGGGTCCCTTGCTCACTTTGCCACTGAATTCAAGCTAGCCTGGCTGATGACGGCTGATGAGCCAGAACCCAGTCCCAGGATGCATGTTTCAGGTCCAGGGAAGACATGGCTTGGCAAAGCAGGCTGGAGTGTTCCCATGAGGCACAAGGTCAAACTGATTTGCATATGGCCATGTCTGAACTGGGGTGGCGGAGTGAGCTAAAGAATGATGATGATTAAACCCAGATCAGTTGACTGGGGGTGAGAGCTTGCAAAGTTCAACACTCTGTCCATCATCCCCTTTGGTTTTGCCCTGTTTGCCCTAAGTTGGCAGGGTATGCCCAGACGTGGGTCTCTTGCTCACTTTGCCACTGGATTCAAGCTAGCCTGGCTGGTGATGGCCGATTAGCCAGAAACCGGTCCCAGGTTACTTGTTTCCAGTCCAGGGAAGACATGGCTTGGCAGTTCGGGATGGACTGTTCCCATGAGGCACAGGGTCAGACTGATTTGCATATGGCCATGTCTGAACTGGGGTGGCGGAGTGAGCTAAAGAATGATGATGGATTAAACTCAGATTAGTTGACTGGGGTGAGTGCTTGCAATGTTCAACACTCCGTCCATCATCCCCTTTGGTTTTGCTTTGTTTGCCCTAACTTGGAAGGCTATGCCCAGACGTGGGTCCCTTGCTCACTTTGCCACTGAATTCAAGCTAGCCTGGCTGATGACGGCTGATAAGCCAGAAACCGGTCCCAGGATGCTTGTTTCAGGTCCAGGGAAGGTATGGCTTGGCAGTTCAGGCTGGAGTGTTCCCTTGAGGCACAGGGTCAGACTGATTTGCATATGGACATGTCTGAACTGGGGTGGCGGAGTGAGCTAAAGAATGATGATAGATTAAATCCAGGTCAGTTGAATACGGGTGAGTGCTTGCAATGTTCAACACTCCGTCCATCATCCCCTTTGGTTTTACCTTGTTCGTCCTAAGATGGCAGGGTATGCCCAGACGTGTGTCCCTTGCTCACTTTGCCACTGGATTCAGGCTAGCCTGGCTGATGGCGGCCGATTAGCCAGAAACCGGTCCCAGGATGCTTGTTTCCAGTCTAGGGAAGACATGGCTTGTCAGTTCGGGCTGGACTGTTCCCATGAGGCACAGGGTCAGACTGATTTGCATATAGCCATGTCTGCACAGGGGTGGCAGAGTGAGCTAAGGAATGATGATGGATTAAACCCAGATCAGTTGACTGGGATTGAGATCTTGCAAAGTTCAAAACTCCGTCCATCATCCCCTTTGGTTTTGCCTTGTTCGCCCTAAGTTGGCAGGGTATGCCCAGACGTGTGTCCCTTGCTCACTTTGCCACTGGATTCAGGCTAAACTGGCTGATGGCGGCCGATTAGCCAGAAACCGGTCCCAGGATGCTTGTTTCCAGTCTAGGGAAGACATGGCTTGTCAGTTCGGGCTGGACTGTTCCCATGAGCCACAGGGTCAGACTGATTAGCATATAGCCATGTCTGAACAGGGGTGGCGGAGTGAGCTAAGGAATGATGATGGATTAAACCCAGATCCGTTGACTGGGGTTGAGGGCTTGCAAAGTTCAAAACTTCGTCCATCATCCCCTTTGGTTTTGCCTTGTTCGCCCTAAGTTGGCAGGCTATGCCCAGACGTGGGTCCCTTGCTCACGTTGCCACTGGATTCAAGCTAGCCGCGCTGATGATGGCTGATTAGCCAGAAACCAGTCCCAGGATGCTTGTTTCCGGTCCAGGGAAGACATGGCTTGGCAGTTCGGGATGGACTGTTCCCATGAGGCACAGGGTCAGACTGATTTGCATATGGCCATGTCTGAACTGGGCGTGGCAGAGTGAGATAAAAAATTATGATGGATGAAACCCAGATCAGTTGACTGGGGGTGAGTGCTTGCAATGTTCAACACTCCGTCCATTATCCCCTTTGCTTTTGCTTTGTTCGCCCTAAGTTGGCAGGGTATGCCCAGACGTGTGTCCCTTGCTCACTTTGCCACTGGTTTCAGGCTAGCCTGGCTGATGGCGGCTGATTAGCCAGAAACCGGTCCCAGGATGCTTGTTTCCAGTCTAGGGAAGACATGGCTTGTCAGTTCGGGCTGGACTGTTCCCATGAGGCACAGGGTCGGACTGATTTGCATATGGCCATGTCTGAACTGGGGTGGCTGAATGAGCTAAAGAATGATGATGGAATGATGGATTAAACCCAGAACAGTTGACTAGGGGTGCGGGCTTGCAATGTTCAACACTCCGTCCATCATCCCCTTTGGTTTTGCTTTGTTCTCCCTAAGTTGGCAGGGTATGCCCAGACGTGGGTCCCTTGCTCACTTTGCCACTGAATTCAAGCTAGCCTGGCTGATGACGGCTGATTAGCCAGAAACCGGTCCCAGGATGCTTGTTTCCGGTCCAGGGAAGACATGGCTTGGAACTTCGTTCTGGACTGTTACCGTGAATCACAGGGTCAGACTGATTTGCATATGGCCACATCTGAACTGCGGTGGCGAAGTGAGCTAAAGAATGATGATGGATTAAACCCAGGTCAGTTGAATGGAGATGAGTGCTTGCAATGTTCAACACTCCGTCCATCATCCCCTTTGGTTTTGCCTTGTTCGCCCTAAGTTGGCGGGGTATGCCCAGATGTGGGTCCTTTGCTCAGTTTGCCACTGGATTCAAGCTAGTCTGGCTGCTGACGGCTGATGAGCCAGAAACCGGTCCCAGGATGCTTGTTTCTGGTCCAGGGAAGACATGGCTAGGCAGTTCGGGCTGGAGTGTTCCCATGAGGCACAGGGTCAGACTGATTTGCATATGGCCATGTCTGCACTGGGGTGGTGGAGTGAGCTAAAGAATGATGATGGACTAAACCCAGATCAGTTGACTGGGGGTGAGTGCTTGCAATGTTCAACACTTCGTCCATCATCCCCTTTGGTTTTGCTTTCTTCGCCCTAAGTTGGCGGGGTATGCCCAGATGTGGGTCCCTTGCTCAGTTTGCCACTGGATTCAAGCTAGCCTGGCTGATGATGGCTGATTAGCCAGAAACCGGTCCTAGGATGCTTGTTTCCGGTCCCGGGAAGACATGGCTTGGAAGTTCGGGCTGGACTGTTCCCATGAGGCACAGGGTCAGACTGATTTGCATATGGCCATATCTGAACTGGGGTGGCGGTCTGGCGGAGTGATCTAAATAATGATGATGCATTAAATCCAGATCAGTTGACTGGAGGTGAGTGCTTGCAATGTTCAACACTTCGTCCATCATCCCCTTTGGTTTTGCTTTCTTCGCCCTAAGTTGGCATGGTATGCCCAGACGTGGGTCCCTTGCTCACTTTTCAACTTCATTCAAGCTAGCCTGGCTGATGACGGCTGATTAGCCAGAAACCGGTCCCAGGATGCTTGTTTTCAGTCCAGGGAAGACATGGTTTGGCAGTTTGGGCTGGACTGTTACCATGAGGCACAGGGTCAGGCTGATTTGCATATGGCCATGTCTGAACTGGGTTGGCGGAGTGAGCTAAAGAATGATGATAGATTAAATTCAGGTCAGTTGAATACAGGTGAGTGCTTGCAATGTTCAACACTCCGTCCATCATCCCCTTTGGTTTTACCTTGTTCGTCCTAAGATGGCAGGGTATGCCCAGACGAGTGTCCCTTGCTCACTTTGCCACTGGATTCAGGCTAGCCTGGCTGATGGCGGCCGATTAGCCAGAAACCGGTCCAAGGATGCTTGTTTCCAGTCTAGGGAAGACATGGCTTGTCAGTTCGGGCTGGACTGTTCCCATGAGGCACAGGGTCAGACTGATTTGCATATAGCCATGTCTGCACAGGGGTGGCAGAGTGAGCTAAGGAATGATGATGGATTAAACCCAGATCAGTTGACTGGGATTGAGATCTTGCAAAGTTCAAAACTCTGTCCATCATCCCCTTTGATTTTGCCTTGTTCGCCCTAAGTTGGCAGGGTATGCCCAGCCGTGTGTCCCTTGCTCACTTTGCCACTGGATTCAGGCTAAACTGGCTGATGGCGGACGATTAGCCAGAAACCGGTCCCAGGATGCTTGTTTCCAGTCTAGGGAAGACATGGCTTGTCAGTTCGGGCTGGACTGTTCCCATGAGGCACAGGGTCAGACTGATTTGCATATGGCCGAGTCTGAACTGGGCGTGGCAGAGTGAGCTAAAAAATTATGATGGATGAAACCCAGATCAGTTGACTGGGGGTGAGTGCTTGCAATGTTCAACACTCCGTCCATTATCCCCTTTGCTTTTGCTTTGTTCGCCCTAAGTTGGCAGGGTATGCCCAGACGTGTGTCCCTTGCTCACTTTGCCACTGGTTTCAGGCTAGCCTGGCTGATGGCGGCTGATTAGCCAGAAACCGGTCCCAGGATGCTTGTTTCCAGTCTAGGGAAGACATGGCTTGTCAGTTCGGGCTGGACTGTTCCCATGAGGCACAGGGTCGGACTGATTTGCATATGGCCATGTCTGAACTGGGGTGGCTGAATGAGCTAAAGAATGATGATGGAATGATGGATTAAACCCAGAACAGTTGACTAGGGGTGCGTGCTTGCAATGTTCAACACTCCGTCCATCATCCCCTTTGGTTTTGCCTTGTTCGCCCCAAGTTGGCGGGGTATGTCCAGATGTGGGTCCTTTGCTCATTTTGCCACTGGATTCAAGCTAGTCTGGCTGATGATGGCTGATGAGCCAGAAACCGGTCCCAGGATGCTTGTTTCCGGTCCAGGGAAGACATGGCTAGGCAGTTCGGGCTGGAGTGTTCCCATGAGGCACAGGGTCAGACTGATTTGCATATGGCCATGTCTGCACTGGGGTGGTGGAGTGAGCTAAAGAATGATGATGGATTAAACCCAGATCAGTTGACTGGGGGTGAGTGCTTGCAATGTTCAACACTTCGTCCATCATCCCCTTTGGTTTTGCTTTCTTCGCCCTAAGTTGGCGGGGTATGCCCAGATGTGGGTCCCTTGCTCAGTTTGCCACTGGATTCAAGCTAGCCTGGCTGATGATGGCTGATTAGCCAGAAACCGGTCCTAGGATGCTTGTTTCAGGTCCCGGGAAGACATGGCTTGGAAGTTCGGGCTGGACTGTTCCCATGAGGCACAGGGTCAGACTGATTTGCATATGGCCATATCTGAACTGGGGTGGCGGTCTGGCGGAGTGATCTAAATAATGATGATGCATTAAATCCAGATCAGTTGACTGGAGGTGAGTGCTTGCAATGTTCAACACTTCGTCCATCATCCCCTTTGGTTTTGCTTTCTTTGCCCTAAGTCAGCATGGTATGCCCAGACGTGGGTCCCTTGCTCACTTTTCAACTTGATTCAAGCTAGCCTGGCTGGTGACGGCTGATTAGCCAGAAACCGGTCCCAGGATGCTTGTTTTCAGTCCAGGGAAGACATGGTTTGGCAGTTTGGGCTGGACTGTTACCATGAGGCAGAGGGTCAGGCTGATTTGCATGTGGCCATGTCTGAACTTGGGTGGCGGAGTGAGCTAAAGAATGATGATGGATTGAACCCAGATCAGTTGACTGGGGTGAGTGCTTGCAATGTTTAACACTCCGTCCATCATCCCATGTGGTTTTGCTTTGTTTGCCCTAAGTTGGCAGGCTATGCCCAGACGTGGGTCCCTTGCTCACTTTGCCACTGAATTCAAGCTAGCCTGTCTGATGACAGCTGATGAGCCAGAAACCGGTCCCAGGATGCTTGTTTCAGGTGCAGGGAAGACATGGCTTGGCAAATCAGGCTGGAGTGTTCCCATGAGGCACAGGGTCAGACTGATTTGCATATGGCCATGTCTGAACGTGGGTGGCGGAGTGAGCTAAAGAATGATGATGATTAAACCCAGATCAGTTGACTGGGGGTGAGGACTTGCAAAGTTCAACTCTGTCCATCATCCCCTTTGGTTTTGCCTTGTTTGCCCTAAGTTGGCAGGGTATTCCCAGACGTGGGTTTCTTGCTCACTTTGCCACTGGATTCAAGCTAGCCTGGCTGGTGACGGCTGATTAGCCAGAAACCGGTCCCCGGTTGCTTGTTTCCAGTCCAGGGAAGACATGGCTTGGCAGTTCGGGATGGACTGTTCCCATGAGGCACAGATTCAGACTGATTTGCATATGGCCATGTCTGAACTGCGGTGGCGGAGTGAGCTAAAGAATGATGATGGATTAAACCCAGATCATTTGACTGGGGGTAAGTGCTTGCAATGTTCAACACTAGGTCCATCATCCCCTTTGGTTTTGCTTTGTTCGCCCTATGTTGGAAGGGTATGCCCAGACGTGGGTCCCTTGCTCACTTTGCCACTGGATTCAGGCTAGCCTGGCTGATGACGGCTGATTAGCCAGAAACCGGTCCCAGGGTGCTTGTTTCCGGTCCAGGGAAGACATGGCTTGGAACTTTGTTCTGGACTGTTACCGTGAATCACAGTGTCAGACTGATTTGCATATGGCCACGTCTGAACTGGGCTGGTGGAGTGAGCTAAAGAATGATGATGGATTAAACCCAGGTCAGTTGAATGGGGGTGAGTGCTTGCAATGTTCAACACTCCGTCCATCATCCCCTTTGGTTTTGCCTTGTTCGCCCTAATTTGGCGGGGTATGCCCAGACGTGGGTCCCTTGCTCAGTTTGCCACTGGATTCAAGCTAGCCTGGCTGATGACAGCTGATGAGCCAGAAACCGGTCCCAGGATGCTTGTTTCCGGTCCAGGGAAGACATGGCTTGTCAGTTTGGGCTGGACTGTTCCCATGAGGCACAGGGTCAGACTGATTTGCATATAGCCATTTCTGAACAGGGGTGGCAGAGTGAGCTAAGGAATGATGATGGATTACACCCAGATCAGTTGACTGGGATTGAGGGCTTGCAAAGTTCAAAACTCCATCCATCATCCCCTTTGGTTTTGCCTTGTTCGCCCTAAGTTGGCAGGGTATACCCAGACGTGTGTCCCTTGCTCACTTTGCCACTGGATTCAGGCTAGCCTGGCTGATGGCGGCCGATTAGCCAGAAAC
The DNA here is from genome assembly GCF_964204655.1 of Triturus cristatus. NCBI lineage: Eukaryota > Metazoa > Chordata > Amphibia > Caudata > Salamandridae > Triturus > Triturus cristatus. The sequence goes on along the minus strand of NC_140579.1, from coordinate 1,031,688,559 downwards.
CGGTCCCAGGATGCTTGTTTCCAGTCTAGGGAAGACATGGCTTGTCAGTTCGGGCTTGAGTGTTCCCATGAGGCACAGGGTCAGACTGATTTGCATATGGACATGTCTGAACTGGGGTGGCGGAGTGAGCTAAAGAATGATGATGGATTAAACCCAGATCAGTTGACTGGGGGTGAGTTCTTGCAATGTTCAACACTCCATCCATTATCCCCTTTTCTTTTGCTTTGTTCGCCCTAAGTTGGCAGGGTATGCCCAGATGTGTGTCCCTTGCTCACTTTGCCACTGGATTCAGGCTAGCCTGGCTGATGGCGGCCGATTAGCCAGAAACCGGTCCCAGGATGCTTGTTTCCAGTCTAGGGAAGACATGGCTTGTCAGTTCGGGCTTGAGTGTTCCCATGAGGCACAGGGTCAGACTGATTTGCATATGGACATGTCTGAACTGGGGTGGCGGAGTGAGCTAAAGAATGATGATGGATTAAACCCAGATCAGTTGACTGGGGGTGTGTGCTTGCAATGTTCAACACTCTGTCCATCATCCCCTTTGGTTTTGCTTTGTTCGCCCTAAGTTGGCAGGGTATGCCCAGACGTGGGTCCCTTGCTCACTTTGCCACTGAATTCAAGCTAGCCTGGCTGATGACGGCTGATGAGCCAGAACCCAGTCCCAGGATGCATGTTTCAGGTCCAGGGAAGACATGGCTTGGCAAAGCAGGCTGGAGTGTTCCCATGAGGCACAGGGTCAAACTGATTTGCATATGGCCATGTCTGAACTGGGGTGGCGGAGTGAGCTAAAGAATGATGATGATTAAACCCAGATCAGTTGACTGGGGGTGAGAGCTTGCAAAGTTCAACACTCTGTCCATCATCCCCTTTGGTTTTGCCCTGGTTGCCCTAAGTTGGCAGGGTATGCCCAGACGTGGGTCTCTTGCTCACTTTGCCACTGGATTCAAGCTAGCCTGGCTGGTGATGGCCGATTAGCCAGAAACCGGTCCCAGGTTACTTGTTTCCAGTCCAGGGAAGACATGGCTTGGCAGTTCGGGATGGACTGTTCCCATGAGGCACAGGGTCAGACTGATTTGCATATGGCCATGTCTGAACTGGGGTGGCGGAGTGAGCTAAAGAATGATGATGGATTAAACTCAGATTAGTTGACTGGGGTGAGTGCTTGCAATGTTCAACACTCCGTCCATCATCCCCTTTGGTTTTGCTTTGTTTGCCCTAACTTGGAAGGCTATGCCCAGACGTGGGTCCCTTGCTCACTTTGCCACTGAATTCAAGCTAGCCTGGCTGATGACGGCTGATAAGCCAGAAACCGGTCCCAGGATGCTTGTTTCAGGTCCAGGGAAGGTATGGCTTGGCAGTTCAGGCTGGAGTGTTCCCATGAGGCACAGGGTCAGACTGATTTGCATATGGACATGTCTGAACTGGGGTGGCGGAGTGAGCTAAAGAATGATGATAGATTAAATCCAGGTCAGTTGAATACGGGTGAGTGCTTGCAATGTTCAACACTCCGTCCATCATCCCCTTTGGTTTTACCTTGTTCGTCCTAAGATGGCAGGGTATGCCCAGACGTGTGTCCCTTGCTCACTTTGCCACTGGATTCAGGCTAGCCTGGCTGATGGCGGCCGATTAGCCAGAAACCGGTCCCAGGATGCTTGTTTCCAGTCTAGGGAAGACATGGCTTGTCAGTTCGGGCTGGACTGTTCCCATGAGGCACAGGGTCAGACTGATTTGCATATAGCCATGTCTGCACAGGGGTGGCAGAGTGAGCTAAGGAATGATGATGGATTAAACCCAGATCAGTTGACTGGGATTGAGATCTTGCAAAGTTCAAAACTCCGTCCATCATCCCCTTTGGTTTTGCCTTGTTCGCCCTAAGTTGGCAGGGTATGCCCAGACGTGTGTCCCTTGCTCACTTTGCCACTGGATTCAGGCTAAACTGGCTGATGGCGGCCGATTAGCCAGAAACCGGTCCCAGGATGCTTGTTTCCAGTCTAGGGAAGACATGGCTTGTCAGTTCGGGCTGGACTGTTCCCATGAGCCACAGGGTCAGACTGATTAGCATATAGCCATGTCTGAACAGGGGTGGCGGAGTGAGCTAAGGAATGATGATGGATTAAACCCAGATCCGTTGACTGGGGTTGAGGGCTTGCAAAGTTCAAAACTTCGTCCATCATCCCCTTTGGTTTTGCCTTGTTCGCCCTAAGTTGTCAGGCTATGCCCAGACGTGGGTCCCTTGCTCACGTTGCCACTGGATTCAAGCTAGCCGCGCTGATGATGGCTGATTAGCCAGAAACCAGTCCCAGGATGCTTGTTTCCGGTCCAGGGAAGACATGGCTTGGCAGTTCGGGATGGACTGTTCCCATGAGGCACAGGGTCAGACTGATTTGCATATGGCCATGTCTGAACTGGGCGTGGCAGAGTGAGATAAAAAATTATAATGGATGAAACCCAGATCAGTTGACTGGGGGTGAGTGCTTGCAATGTTCAACACTCCGTCCATTATCCCCTTTGCTTTTGCTTTGTTCGCCCTAAGTTGGCAGGGTATGCCCAGACGTGTGTCCCTTGCTCACTTTGCCACTGGTTTCAGGCTAGCCTGGCTGATGGCGGCTGATTAGCCAGAAACCGGTCCCAGGATGCTTGTTTCCAGTCTAGGGAAGACATGGCTTGTCAGTTCGGGCTGGACTGTTCCCATGAGGCACAGGGTCGGACTGATTTGCATATGGCCATGTCTGAACTGGGGTGGCTGAATGAGCTAAAGAATGATGATGGAATGATGGATTAAACCCAGAACAGTTGACTAGGGGTGCGGGCTTGCAATGTTCAACACTCCGTCCATCATCCCCTTTGGTTTTGCTTTGTTCTCCCTAAGTTGGCAGGGTATGCCCAGACGTGGGTCCCTTGCTCACTTTGCCACTGAATTCAAGCTAGCCTGGCTGATGACGGCTGATTAGCCAGAAACCGGTCCCAGGATGCTTGTTTCCGGTCCAGGGAAGACATGGCTTGGAACTTCGTTCTGGACTGTTACCGTGAATCACAGGGTCAGACTGATTTGCATATGGCCACATCTGAACTGCGGTGGCGGAATGAGCTAAAGAATGATGATGGATTAAACCCAGGTCAGTTGAATGGGGATGAGTGCTTGCAATGTTCAACACTCCATCCATCATCCCCTTTGGTTTTGCCTTGTTCGCCCTAAGTTGGCGGGGTATGCCCAGATGTGGGTCCTTTGCTCAGTTTACCACTGGATTCAAGCTAGTCTGGCTGATGACGGCTGATGAGCCAGAAACCGGTCCCAGGATGCTTGTTTCTGGTCCAGGGAAGACATGGCTAGGCAGTTCGGGCTGGAGTGTTCCCATGAGGCACAGGGTCAGACTGATTTGCATATGGCCATGTCTGCACTGGGGTGGTGGAGTGAGCTAAAGAATGATGATGGATTAAACCCAGATCAGTTGACTGGGGGTGAGTGCTTGCAATGTTCAACACTTCGTCCATCATCCCCTTTGGTTTTGCTTTCTTCGCCCTAAGTTGGCGGGGTATGCCCAGATGTGGGTCCCTTGCTCAGTTTGCCACTGGATTCAAGCTAGCCTGGCTGATGATGGCTGATTAGCCAGAAACCGGTCCTAGGATGCTTGTTTCCGGTCCCGGGAAGACATGGCTTGGAAGTTCGGGCTGGACTGTTCCCATGAGGCACAGGGTCAGACTGATTTGCATATGGCCATATCTGAACTGGGGTGGCGGTCTGGCGGAGTGATCTAAATAATAATGATGATGCATTAAATCCAGATCAGTTGACTGGAGGTGAGTGCTTGCAATGTTCAACACTTCGTCCATCATCCCCTTTGGTTTTGCTTTCTTCGCCCTAAGTTGGCATGGTATGCCCAGACGTGGGTCCCTTGCTCACTTTTCAACTTGATTCAAGCTAGCCTGGCTGATGACGGCTGATTAGCCAGAAACCAGTCCCAGGATGCTTGTTTTCAGTCCAGGGAAGACATGGTTTGGCAGTTTGGGCTGGACTGTTCCCATGATCCACAGGGTCAGACTGATTAGCATATAGCCATGTCTGAACAGGGGTGGCGGAGTGAGCTAAGGAATGATGATGGATTAAACCCAGATCCGTTGACAAGGGTTGAGGGCTTGCAAAGTTCAAAACTTCGTCCATCATCCCCTTTGGTTTTGCCTTGTTCGCCCTAAGTTGTCAGGCTATGCCCAGACGTGGGTCCCTTGCTCACGTTGCCACTGGATTCAAGCTAGCCGCGCTGATGATGGCTGATTAGCCAGAAACCAGTCCCAGGATGCTTGTTTCCTGTCCAGGGAAGACATGGCTTGGCAGTTCGGGATGGACTGTTCCCATGAGGCACAGGGTCAGACTGATTTGCATATGGCCATGTCTAAACTGGGCGTGGCAGAGTGAGATAAAAAATTATGATGGATGAAACCCAGATCAGTTGACTGGGGGTGAGTGCTTGCAATGTTCAACACTCCGTCCATTATCCCCTTTGCTTTTGCTTTGTTCGCCCTAAGTTGGCAGGGTATGCCCAGACGTGTGTCCCTTGCTCACTTTGCCACTGGTTTCAGGCTAGCCTGGCTGATGGCGGCTGATTAGCCAGAAACCGGTCCCAGGATGCTTGTTTCCAGTCTAGGGAAGACATGGCTTGTCAGTTCGGGCTGGACTGTTCCCATGAGGCACAGGGTCGGACTGATTTGCATATGGCCATGTCTGAACTGGGGTGGCTGAATGAGCTAAAGAATGATGATGGAATGATGGATTAAACCCAGAACAGTTGACTAGGGGTGCGGGCTTGCAATGTTCAACACTCCGTCCATCATCCCCTTTGGTTTTGCTTTGTTCTCCCTAAGTTGGCAGGGTATGCCCAGACGTGGGTCCCTTGCTCACTTTGCCACTGAATTCAAGCTAGCCTGGCTGATGACGGCTGATTAGCCAGAAACCGGTCCCAGGATGCTTGTTTCCGGTCCAGGGAAGACATGGCTTGGAACTTCGTTCTGGCACTTTTACCGTGAATCACAGGGTCAGACTGATTTGCATATGGCCACATCTGAACTGCGGTGGCGGAGTGAGCTAAAGAATGATGATGGATTAAACCCAGGTCAGTTGAATGGGGATGAGTGCTTGCAATGTTCAACACTCCGTCCATCATCCCCTTTGGTTTTGCCTTGTTCGCCCTAAGTTGGCGGGGTATGCCCAGATGTGGGTCCTTTGCTCAGTTTGCCACTGGATTCAAGCTAGTCTGGCTGATGACGGCTGATGAGCCAGAAACCGGTCCCAGGATGCTTGTTTCTGGTCCAGGGAAGACATGGCTAGGCAGTTCGGGCTGGAGTGTTCCCATGAGGCACAGGGTCAGACTGATTTGCATATGGCCATGTCTGCACTGGGGTGGTGGAGTGAGCTAAAGAATGATGATGGATTAAACCCAGATCAGTTGACTGGGGGTGAGTGCTTGCAATGTTCAACACTTCGTCCATCATCCCCTTTGGTTTTGCTTTCTTCGCCCTAAGTTGGCGGGGTATGCCCAGATGTGGGTCCCTTGCTCAGTTTGCCACTGGATTCAAGCTAGCCTGGCTGATGATGGCTGATTAGCCAGAAACCGGTCCTAGGATGCTTGTTTCCGGTCCCGGGAAGACATGGCTTGGAAGTTCGGGCTGGACTGTTCCCATGAGGCACAGGGTCAGACTGATTTGCATATGGCCATATCTGAACTGGGGTGGCGGTCTGGCGGAGTGATCTAAATAATGATGATGCATTAAATCCAGATCAGTTGACTGGAGGTGAGTGCTTGCAATGTTCAACACTTCGTCCATCATCCCCTTTGGTTTTGCTTTCTTCGCCCTAAGTTGGCATGGTATGCCCAGACGTGGGTCCCTTGCTCACTTTTCAACTTGATTCAAGCTAGCCTGGCTGATGACGGCTGATTAGCCAGAAACCGGTCCCAGGATGCTTGTTTTCAGTCCAGGGAAGACATGGTTTGGCAGTTTGGGCTGGACTGTTACCATGAGGCACAGGGTCAGGCTGATTTGCATATGGCCATGTCTGAACTGGGTTGGCGGAGTGAGCTAAAGAATGATGATAGATTAAATTCAGGTCAGTTGAATACAGGTGAGTGCTTGCAATGTTCAACACTCCGTCCATCATCCCCTTTGGTTTTACCTTGTTCGTCCTAAGATGGCAGGGTATGCCCAGACGAGTGTCCCTTGCTCACTTTGCCACTGGATTCAGGCTAGCCTGGCTGATGGCGGCCGATTAGCCAGAAACCGGTCCCAGGATGCTTGTTTCCAGTCTAGGGAAGACATGGCTTGTCAGTTCGGGCTGGACTGTTCCCATGAGGCACAGGGTCAGACTGATTTGCATATAGCCATGCCTGCACAGGGGTGGCAGAGTGAGCTAAGGAATGATGATGGATTAAACCCAGATCAGTTGACTGGGATTAAGATCTTGCAAAGTTCAAAACTCTGTCCATCATCCCCTTTGATTTTGCCTTGTTCGCCCTAAGTTGGCAGGGTATGCCCAGACGTGTGTCCCTTGCTCACTTTGCCACTGGATTCAGGCTAAACTGGCTGATGGCGGACGATTAGCCAGAAACCGGTCCCAGGATGCTTGTTTCCAGTCTAGGGAAGACATGGCTTGTCAGTTCGGGCTGGACTGTTCCCATGAGCCACAGGGTCAGACTGATTAGCATATAGCCATGTCTGAACAGGGGTGGCGGAGTGAGCTAAGGAATGATGATGGATTAAACCCAGATCCGTTGACTGGGGTTGAGGGCTTGCAAAGTTCAAAACTTCGTCCATCATCCCCTTTGGTTTTGCCTTGTTCGCCCTAAGTTGTCAGGCTATGCCCAGACGTGGGTCCCTTGCTCACGTTGCCACTGGATTCAAGCTAGCCTCGCTGATGATGGCTGATTAGCCAGAAACCAGTCCCAGGATGCTTGTTTCCGGTCCAGGGAAGACATGGCTTGGCAGTTCGGGATGGACTGTTCCCATGAGGCACAGGGTCAGACTGATTTGCATATGGCCATGTCTGAACTGGGCGTAGCAGAGTGAGCTAAAAAATTATGATGGATGAAACCCAGATCAGTTGACTGGGGGTGAGTGCTTGCAATGTTCAACACTCCGTCCATTATCCCCTTTGCTTTTGCTTTGTTCGCCCTAAGTTGGCAGAAAATGCCCAGACGTGTGTCCCTTGCTCACTTTGCCACTGGTTTCAGGCTAGCCTGGCTGATGGCGGCTGATTAGCCAGAAACCGGTCCCAGGATGCTTGTTTCCAGTCTAGGGAAGACATGGCTTGTCAGTTCGGGCTGGACTGTTCCCATGAGGCACAGGGTCGGACTGATTTGCATATGGCCATGTCTGAACTGGGGTGGCTGAATGAGCTAAAGAATGATGATGGAATGATGGATTAAACCCAGAACAGTTGACTAGGGGTGCGTGCTTGCAATGTTCAACACTCCGTCCATCATCCCCTTTGGTTTTGCTTTGTTCTCCCTAAGTTGGCAGGGTATGCCCAGACGTGGGTCCCTTGCTCACTTTGCCACTGAATTCAAGCTAGCCTGGCTGATGACGGCTGATTAGCCAGAAACCGGTCCCAGGATGCTTGTTTCCGGTCCAGGGAAGACATGGCTTGAAACTTCGTTCTGGACTGTTACCGTGAATCACAGGGTCAGACTGATTTGCATATGGCCACATCTGAACTGCGGTGGCGGAGTGAGCTAAAGAATGATGATGGATTAAACCCAGGTCAGTTGAATGGGGATGAGTGCTTGCAATGTTCAACACTCCGTCCATCATCCCCTTTGGTTTTGCCTTGTTCGCCCTAAGTTGGCGGGGTATGTCCAGATGTGGGTCCTTTGCTCATTTTGCCACTGGATTCAAGCTAGTCTGGCTGATGATGGCTGATGAGCCAGAAACCGGTCCCAGGATGCTTGTTTCCGGTCCAGGGAAGACATGGCTAGGCAGTTCGGGCTGGAGTGTTCCCATGAGGCACAGGGTCAGACTGATTTGCATATGGCCATGTCTGCACTGGGGTGGTGGAGTGAGCTAAAGAATGATGATGGATTAAACCCAGATCAGTTGACTGGGGGTGAGTGCTTGCAATGTTCAACACTTTGTCCATCATCCCCTTTGGTTTTGCTTTCTTCGCCCTAAGTTGGCGGGGTATGCCCAGATGTGGGTCCCTTGCTCAGTTTGCCACTGGATTCAAGCTAGCCTGGCTGATGATGGCTGATTAGCCAGAAACCGGTCCTAGGATGCTTGTTTCCGGTCCCGGGAAGACATGGCTTGGAAGTTCGGACTGGACTGTTCCCATGAGGCACAGGGTCAGACGGATTTGCATATGGCCATATCTGAACTGGGGTGGCGGTCTGGCGGAGTGATCTAAATAATGATGATGCATTAAATCCAGATCAGTTGACTGGAGGTGAGTGCTTGCAATGTTCAACACTTCGTCCATCATCCCCTTTGGTTTTGCTTTCTTCGCCCTAAGTTAGCATGGTATGCCCAGACGTGGGTCTCTTGCTCACTTTTCAACTTGATTCAAGCTAGCCTGGCTGGTGACGGCTGATTAGCCAGAAACCGGTCCCAGGATGCTTGTTTTCAGTCCAGGGAAGACATGGTTTGGCAGTTTGGGCTGGACTGTTACCATGAGGCAGAGGGTCAGGCTGATTTGCATGTGGCCATGTCTGAACTGGGGTGGCGGAGTGAGCTAAAGAATGATGATGGATTGAACCCAGATCAGTTGACTGGGGTGAGTGCATGCAATGTTTAACACTCCGTCCATCATCCCATTTGGTTTTGCTTTGTTTGCCCTAAGTTGGCAGGCTATGCCCAGACGTGGGTCCCTTGCTCACTTTGCCACTGGATTCAAGCTAGCCTGGCTGGTGACGGCCGATTAGCCAGAAACCGGTCCCCGGTTACTTGTTTCCAGTCCAGGGAAGACATGGCTTGGCAGTTCGGGATGGACTGTTCCCATGAGGCACAGATTCAGACTGATTTGCATATGGCCATGTCTGAACTGCGGTGGCGGAGTGAGCTAAAGAATGATGATGGATTAAACCCAGATCATTTGACTGGGGGTAAGTGCTTGCAATGTTCAACACTAGGTCCATCATCCCCTTTGGTTTTGCTTTGTTCGCCCTATGTTGGAAGGGTATGCCCAGACGTGGGTCCCTTGCTCACTTTGCCACTGGATTCAGGCTAGCCTGGCTGATGACGGCTGATTAGCCAGAAACCGGTCCCAGGGTGCTTGTTTCCGGTCCAGGGAAGACATGGCTTGGAACTTTGTTCTGGACTGTTGCCGTGAATCACAGGGTCAGACTGATTTGCATATGGCCACGTCTGAACTGGGCTGGTGGAGTGAGCTAAAGAATGATGATGGATTAAACCCAGGTCAGTTGAATGGGGGTGAGTGCTTGCAATGTTCAACACTCCGTCCATCATCCCCTTTGGTTTTGCCTTGTTCGCCCTAATTTGGCGGGGTATGCCCAGACGTGGGTCCCTTGCTCAGTTTGCCACTGGATTCAAGCTAGCCTGGCTGATGACAGCTGATGAGCCAGAAACCAGTCCCAGGATGCTTGTTTCCGGTCCAGGGAAGACATGGCTTGGCAGTTTGGGCTGAAGTGTTCCCATGAGGCACAGGGTCAGACTGATTTGCATATGGCCATGTCTGCACTGGAGTGGCGGAGTGAGCTAAAGAATGATGATGGATTAAACCCAGATCAGTTGACTGGGGGTGAGTGCTTGCAATGTTCAACACTCCGTCCATCATCCCCTTTGGTTTTGCTTTGTTCGTCCTAAGTTGGCAGGGTATGCCCAGACGTGGGTCACTTGCTCTCTTTGACCCTGGATTCAAGCTAGCCTGGCTGATGATGGCTGATTAGCGAGAAACCGGTCCTTGGATGCTTGTTTCCGGTCCCGGGAAGACATGGCTTGGAAGTTCGGGCTGGACTGTTCCCATGAGGCACAGGGTCAGACTGATTTGCATATGGCCATATCTGAACTGGGGTGGCGGAGTGAGCTAAAGAATGATGATGCATTAAACCCAGATCAGTTGACTGGGAGTGAGTGCTTGCAATGTTCAACAATTCGTCCATCATCCCCTTTGGTTTTGCTTTCTTCGCCCTAAGTTGGCAGGGTATGCCCAGACGTGGGTCCCTTGCTCACTTTGCAACTGGATTCAAGCTAGCCTGGCTGATGACGGCTGATTAGCCAGAAACCCGTCCCAGGATGCTTGTTTCCGGTCCAGGGAAGACATGGCTTGGAAGTTCAGGCTGGAAGGTTCCCATGAGGCACAGGGTCAGACTGATTTGCATATGGCCATGTCTGACCTGGGGTGGCGGAGTGAGCTAAAGAATGATGATGGATTGAACCCAGATCAGTTGACTGGGGTGAGTGCTTGCAATGTTTAACACTCCGTCCATCATCCCCTTTGGTTTTGCCTTGTTTGCCCTAAGTTGGCAGGGTATGCCCAGACGTGGGTCCTTTGCTCACTTTGCCACTGGATTCAAGCTTGCCTGGCTGATGACGGCTGATGAGCCAAAAACCGGTCCCAAGATGCTTGTTTCCGGTTCAGGGAAGACATGGCTTGGCAGTTCAGGCTGGAGTGTTCCCATGAGGCACAGGGTCAGACTGATCTGCATATGGCCATGTCTGAACTGGGGTGGCGGAATGAGCTAAAGAATGATGATGGATTAAACCCAGAACAGTTGACTGGGGGTGAGTGCTTGCAATGTTCAACACTCCGTCCATCATCCCCTTTGGTTTTGCTTTGTTCACCCAAAGTTGGCATGGTATGCCCAGAAGTGGGTCCCTTGCTCACTTTGCCACTGAATTCAAGCTAGCCTGGCTGATGATGGCCGATTAGCAAGAAACCGGTCCCAGGTTGCTTGTTTCCGGTCCAGGGAAGACATGGCTTGGCAGTTCGGGCTGGACTGTTCCCATGAAGCACAGGGTGAGACTGATTTGCATATGGCCATGTCTGAACTGGGGTGGTGGAGTGAGATAAAGAATGATGATGGATTAAACTCAGATTAGTTAACTGGGGTGAGTGCTTGCAATGTTCAACACTCTGTCCATCATCCCCTTTGGTTTTGCTTTGTTCGCCCTAAGTTGGCAGGGTATGCCCAGACGTGGGTCCCTTGCTCACTTTGCCACTGAATTCAAGCTAGCCTGGCTGATGACGGCTGATGAGCCAGAAACCGGTCCCAGGATGCATGTGTCAGGTCCAGGGAAGACATGGCTTGGCAAATCAGGCTGGAGTGTTCCCATGAGGCACAGGGTCAGACTGATTTGCATATGGCCATGTCTGAACTGGGGTGGCGGAGTGAGCTAAAGAATGATGATGGATTAAACTCAGATTAGTTGACTGGGGTGAGTGTTTGCAATGTTCAACACTCCGTCCATCATCCCCTTTGGTTTGTTTGCACTAACTTGGCAGGCTATGCCCAGACGTGGGTCCCTTTCTCACTTTGCCACTGAATTCAAGCTAGCCTGGATGATGACGGCTGATGAGCCAGACACCGGTCCCAAGATGCTTGTTTCAGGTCCAGGGAAGGCATGGATTGGCAGTTCAGGCTGGAGTGTTCCCATGAGGCACAGGGTCAGACTGATTTGCATATGGACTATTCTGAACTGGGGTGGCGGAGTGAGCTAAAGAATGATGATGGATTAAACCCAGATCAGTTGACTGGGGGAGAGGGCTTGCAAAGTTCAAAACTCCGTCCATCATCCCCTTTGGTTTTGCCTTGTTCGCCCTAAGTTGGCAGGGTATACCCAGACGTGGGTCCCTTGCTCACTTTGCCACTGGATTCAAGCTAGCCTATCTGATGACGTCTGATGAGCCAGAAACCACTCCCAGGATGCTTGTTTCCGGTCCAGGGAAGACATGGATTGGAAGTTCGGGCTGGAATGTTCCCATGAGGCACAGGGTCAGACTGATTTGCATATGGTCATGTCTGAACTGGGTGTGGCGGAGTGAGCTAAAAAATGATGATGGATGAAACCCAGATCAGTTAACTGGGGGTGAGTGCTTGCATTGTTCAACACTCCGTCCATCATCCCCTTTGCTTTTGCTTTGTTCGCCCTAAGTTGGCAGGGTATGCCCAGACGTGGGTCCCTTGCTCACTATGCCACTGGATTCAGGCTAGCCTGGCTGATGGAGGCCGATTAGCCAGAAACCGGTAACAGGATGCTTGTTTCCAGTCCAGGGAAGACATGGCTTGTCAGTTTGGGCTGGATTGTTCCCATGAGGCACAGGGTCAGACTGATTTGCATATAGCCATGTCTGAACAGGGGTGGCGGAGTGAGCTAAGGAATGATGATGGATTAAACTCAGATTAGTTAACTGGGGTGAGTGCTTGCAATGTTCAACACTCCGTCCATCATCCCCTTTGGTTTTTCCTTGTTCGCCCTAAGTTGTCAGGGTATGCCCAGACGTGGGTACCTTGCTCACTTTGCCACTGGATTCAAGCTAGCCTGGCTGATGACGGCTGATTAGCAAGAAACCAGTCCCAGGATGTTGGTTTCCGGTCCAGGGAAGACATGGCTTGGCAGTTCGGGCTGGACTGTTCCCATGAGGCACAGGGTCAGACTGATTTGCATATGGCCATGTCTGAACTGGGGTGGCGGATTGAGCTAAAGCATGAAGATGGATTAAACCCAGATCAGTTGACTGGGGGAGAGGGCTTGCAATGTTTAACACTCCGTCCATCATCCCCTTTGGTTTTGCCTTGTTCGCCCTAAGTTGGCAGGGTATGCCCAGACGTGGGTCCCTTGCTCACTTTGCTACTGGATTCAAGCTTGCCTGGCTGATGACGGCTGATGAGCCAAAAAACAGTCCCAAGATGCTTGTTTCCGGTTCAGGGAAGACATGGCTTGGCAGTTCATGTTCCAGTGTTCCCATGAGGCACAGGGTCAGACTGATTTGCATATGGCCATGTCTGAACTGGGGTGGCGGAATGAGCTAAAGAATGATGATGGATTAAACCCAGAACAGTTGACTGGGGATGAGTGCTTGCAATGTTCATCACTCCGTCCATCATCCCCTTTGGTATTGCTTTGTTCACCCTAAGTTGACAGGGTATGCCCAGACGTGGGTCCCTTGCTCACGTTGCCACTGAATTCAAGCTAGCCTGGCTGATGACGGCTGATGAGCCAGAAACCGGTCCCAGGTTGCTTGTTTCAGGTCCCGGGAAGACATGGCTTGGCAGTTTGGGCTGGAGTGTTCCTATGAGGCACAGGGTCAGACTGATTTGCATATGGCCATGTCTGAACTGGGGTGGGGAAGTGAGCTAAAGAATGATGATTCATTAAACCCAGATCAGTTGAATGGGGGTGAGTGCTTGCAATGTTCAACACTCCGTCCAGTATCCGCTTCGGTTTTCCTGTGTTCGCCCTAAGTTGGCAGGGTATGCCCAGACGTCGGTCCCTTGCTCACGTTGCCACTGGATTCAAGCTAGTCTGGCTGATGATGGCTGATGAGCCAGAAACCGGTCCCAGGATGCTTGTTTCCGGTCCAGGGAAGACATGGCTAGGCAGTTCGGGCTGGAGTGTTCCCATGAGGCACAGGGTCAGACTGATTTGCATATGGCCATGTCTGCACTGGGGTGGTGGAGTGAGCTAAAGAATGATGATGGATTAAACCCAGATCAGTTGACTAGGGGTGAGTGCTTGCAATGTTCAACACTTTGTCCATCATCCCCTTTGGTTTTGCTTTCTTCGCCCTAAGTTGTCAGGGTATGCCCAGACGTGGGTACCTTGCTCACTTTGCCACTGGATTCAAGCTAGCCTGGCTGATGACGGCTGATTAGCAAGAAACCAGTCCCAGGATGTTGGTTTCCGGTCCAGGGAAGACATGGCTTGGCAGTTCGGGCTGGACTGTTCCCATGAGGCACAGGGTCAGACTGATTTGCATATGGCCATATCTGAACTGGGGTGGCGGTCTGGCGGAGTGATCTAAATAATGATGATGCATTAAATCCAGATCAGTTGACTGGAGGTGAGTGCTTGCAATGTTCAACACTTCGTCCATCATCCCCTTTGGTTTTGCTTTCTTCGCCCTAAGTTAGCATGGTATGCCCAGACGTGGGTCTCTTGCTCACTTTTCAACTTGATTCAAGCTAGCCTGGCTGGTGACGGCTGATTAGCCAGAAACCGGTCCCAGGATGCTTGTTTTCAGTCCAGGGAAGACATGGTTTGGCAGTTTGGGCTGGACTGTTACCATGAGGCAGAGGGTCAGGCTGATTTGCATGTGGCCATGTCTGAACTGGGGTGGCGGAGTGAGCTAAAGAATGATGATGGATTGAACCCAGATCAGTTGACTGGGGTGAGTGCATGCAATGTTTAACACTCCGTCCATCATCCCATTTGGTTTTGCTTTGTTTGCCCTAAGTTGGCAGGCTATGCCCAGACGTGGGTCCCTTGCTCACTTTGCCACTGGATTCAAGCTAGCCTGGCTGGTGACGGCCGATTAGCCAGAAACCGGTCCCCGGTTACTTGTTTCCAGTCCAGGGAAGACATGGCTTGGCAGTTCGGGATGGACTGTTCCCATGAGGCACAGATTCAGACTGATTTGCATATGGCCATGTCTGAACTGCGGTGGCGGAGTGAGCTAAAGAATGATGATGGATTAAACCCAGATCATTTGACTGGGGGTAAGTGCTTGCAATGTTCAACACTAGGTCCATCATCCCCTTTGGTTTTGCTTTGTTCGCCCTATGTTGGAAGGGTATGCCCAGACGTGGGTCCCTTGCTCACTTTGCCACTGGATTCAGGCTAGCCTGGCTGATGACGGCTGATTAGCCAGAAACCGGTCCCAGGGTGCTTGTTTCCGGTCCAGGGAAGACATGGCTTGGAACTTTGTTCTGGACTGTTGCCGTGAATCACAGGGTCAGACTGATTTGCATATGGCCACGTCTGAACTGGGCTGGTGGAGTGAGCTAAAGAATGATGATGGATTAAACCCAGGTCAGTTGAATGGGGGTGAGTGCTTGCAATGTTCAACACTCCGTCCATCATCCCCTTTGGTTTTGCCTTGTTCGCCCTAATTTGGCGGGGTATGCCCAGACGTGGGTCCCTTGCTCAGTTTGCCACTGGATTCAAGCTAGCCTGGCTGATGACAGCTGATGAGCCAGAAACCGGTCCCAGGATGCTTGTTTCCGGTCCAGGGAAGACATGGCTTGGCAGTTTGGGCTGAAGTGTTCCCATGAGGCACAGGGTCAGACTGATTTGCATATGGCCATGTCTGCACTGGAGTGGCGGAGTGAGCTAAAGAATGATGATGGATTAAACCCAGATCAGTTGACTGGGGGTGAGTGCTTGCAATGTTCAACACTCCGTCCATCATCCCCTTTGGTTTTGCTTTGTTCGTCCTAAGTTGGCAGGGTATGCCCAGACGTGGGTCACTTGCTCTCTTTGACCCTGGATTCAAGCTAGCCTGGCTGATGATGGCTGATTAGCGAGAAACCGGTCCTTGGATGCTTGTTTCCGGTCCCGGGAAGACATGGCTTGGAAGTTCGGGCTGGACTGTTCCCATGAGGCACAGGGTCAGACTGATTTGCATATGGCCATATCTGAACTGGGGTGGCGGAGTGAGCTAAAGAATGATGATGCATTAAACCCAGATCAGTTGACTGGGAGTGAGTGCTTGCAATGTTCAACAATTCGTCCATCATCCCCTTTGGTTTTGCTTTCTTCGCCCTAAGTTGGCAGGGTATGCCCAGACGTGGGTCCCTTGCTCACTTTGCAACTGGATTCAAGCTAGCCTGGCTGATGACGGCTAATTAGCCAGAAACCCGTCCCAGGATGCTTGTTTCCGGTCCAGGGAAGACATGGCTTGGAAGTTCAGGCTGGAAGGTTCCCATGAGGCACAGGGTCAGACTGATTTGCATATGGCCATGTCTGACCTGGGGTGGCGGAGTGAGCTAAAAAATGATGATGGATTAAACCCCGAACAGTTGACTGGGGGTGAGTGCTTGCAATGTTCAACACTCTGTCCATCATCCTCTTTGGTTTTGCTTTCTTTGCACTAAGTTGGCAGGGTATGCCCAGACATTGGTCCCTTGCTCACTTTGCCACTGAATTCAGGCTAGCCTGGCTGATGGCGGCCGATTAGACAGAAACCGGTCCCAGGATGCTTGTTTTCAGTCCAGGGAAGACATGGTTTGGTAGTTCGGGCTGGACTGTTATCATGAGGCACAGGGTCAGGCTGATTTGCATATGGCCATGTCTGAACTGGGGTGGTGGAGTGAGCTAAAGAATGATGATGGATTGAACCCAGATCAGTTGACTGGGGTGAGTGCTTGCAATGTTTAACACTCCGTCCATCATCCCCTTTGGTTTTGCCTTGTTTGCCCTAAGTTGGCAGGGTATGCCCAGACGTGGGTCCTTTGCTCACTTTGCCACTGGATTCAAGCTTGCCTGGCTGATGACGGCTGATGAGCCAAAAACCGGTCCCAAGATGCTTGTTTCCGGTTCAGGGAAGACATGGCTTGGCAGTTCAGGCTGGAGTGTTCCCATGAGGCACAGGGTCAGACTGATCTGCATATGGCCATGTCTGAACTGGGGTGGCGGAATGAGCTAAAGAATGATGATGGATTAAACCCAGAACAGTTGACTGGGGGTGAGTGCTTGCAATGTTCAACACTCCGTCCATCATCCCCTTTGGTTTTGCTTTGTTCACCCAAAGTTGGCATGGTATGCCCAGAAGTGGGTCCCTTGCTCACTTTGCCACTGAATTCAAGCTAGCCTGGCTGATGATGGCCGATTAGCAAGAAACCGGTCCCAGGTTGCTTGTTACCGGTCCAGGGAAGACATGGCTTGGCAGTTCGGGCTGGACTGTTCCCATGAAGCACAGGGTGAGACTGATTTGCATATGGCCATGTCTGAACAGGGGTGGTGGAGTGAGATAAAGAATGATGATGGATTAAACTCAGATTAGTTAACTGGGGTGAGTGCTTGCAATGTTCAACACTCTGTCCATCATCCCCTTTGGTTTTGCTTTGTTCGCCCTAAGTTGGCAGGGTATGCCCAGACGTGGGTCCCTTGCTCACTTTGCCACTGAATTCAAGCTAGCCTGGCTGATGACGGCTGATGAGCCAGAAACCGGTCCCAGGATGCATGTGTCAGGTCCAGGGAAGACATGGCTTGGCAAATCAGGCTGGAGTGTTCCCATGAGGCACAGGGTCAGACTGATTTGCATATGGCCATGTCTGAACTGGGGTGGCGGAGTGAGCTAAAGAATGATGATGGATTAAACTCAGATTAGTTGACTGGGGTGAGTGTTTGCAATGTTCAACACTCCGTCCATCATCCCCTTTGGTTTGTTTGCACTAACTTGGCAGGCTATGCCCAGACGTGGGTCCCTTTCTCACTTTGCCACTGAATTCAAGCTAGCCTGGCTGATGACGGCTGATGAGCCAGACACCGGTCCCAAGATGCTTGTTTCAGGTCCAGGGAAGGCATGGATTGGCAGTTCAGGCTGGAGTGTTCCCATGAGGCACAGGGTCAGACTGATTTGCATATGGACTATTCTGAACTGGGGTGGCGGAGTGAGCTAAAGAATGATGATGGATTAAACCCAGATCAGTTGACTGGGGGAGAGGGCTTGCAAAGTTCAAAACTCCGTCCATCATCCCCTTTGGTTTTGCCTTGTTCGCCCTAAGTTGGCAGGGTATACCCAGACGTGGGTCCCTTGCTCACTTTGCCACTGGATTCAAGCTAGCCTATCTGATGACGTCTGATGAGCCAGAAACCACTCCCAGGATGCTTGTTTCCGGTCCAGGGAAGACATGGATTGGAAGTTCGGGCTGGAATGTTCCCATGAGGCACAGGGTCAGACTGATTTGCATATGGTCATGTCTGAACTGGGTGTGGCGGAGTGAGCTAAAAAATGATGATGGATGAAACCCAGATCAGTTAACTGGGGGTGAGTGCTTGCATTGTTCAACACTCCGTCCATCATCCCCTTTGCTTTTGCTTTGTTCGCCCTAAGTTGGCAGGGTATGCCCAGACGTGGGTCCCTTGCTCACTATGCCACTGGATTCAGGCTAGCCTGGCTGATGGAGGCCGATTAGCCAGAAACCGGTAACAGGATGCTTGTTTCCAGTCCAGGGAAGACATGGCTTGTCAGTTTGGGCTGGATTGTTCCCATGAGGCACAGGGTCAGACTGATTTGCATATAGCCATGTCTGAACAGGGGTGGCGGAGTGAGCTAAGGAATGATGATGGATTAAACTCAGATTAGTTAACTGGGGTGAGTGCTTGCAATGTTCAACACTCCGTCCATCATCCCCTTTGGTTTTTCCTTGTTCGCCCTAAGTTGTCAGGGTATGCCCAGACGTGGGTACCTTGCTCACTTTGCCACTGGATTCAAGCTAGCCTGGCTGATGACGGCTGATTAGCAAGAAACCAGTCCCAGGATGTTGGTTTCCGGTCCAGGGAAGACATGGCTTGGCAGTTCGGGCTGGACTGTTCCCATGAGGCACAGGGTCAGACTGATTTGCATATGGCCATGTCTGAACTGGGGTGGCGGATTGAGCTAAAGCATGATGATGGATTAAACCCAGATCAGTTGACTGGGGGAGAGGGCTTGCAATGTTTAACACTCCGTCCATCATCCCCTTTGGTTTTGCCTTGTTCGCCCTAAGTTGGCAGGGTATGCCCAGACGTGGGTCCCTTGCTCACTTTGCTACTGGATTCAAGCTTGCCTGGCTGATGACGGCTGATGAGCCAAAAAACAGTCCCAAGATGCTTGTTTCCGGTTCAGGGAAGACATGGCTTGGCAGTTCATGTTCCAGTGTTCCCATGAGGCACAGGGTCAGACTGATTTGCATATGGCCATGTCTGAACTGGGGTGGCGGAATGAGCTAAAGAATGATGATGGATTAAACCCAGAACAGTTGACTGGGGATGAGTGCTTGCAATGTTCATCACTCCGTCCATCATCCCCTTTGGTATTGCTTTGTTCACCCTAAGTTGACAGGGTATGCCCAGACGTGGGTCCCTTGCTCACGTTGCCACTGAATTCAAGCTAGCCTGGCTGATGACGGCTGATGAGCCAGAAACCGGTCCCAGGTTGCTTGTTTCAGGTCCCGGGAAGACATGGCTTGGCAGTTTGGGCTGGAGTGTTCCTATGAGGCACAGGGTCAGACTGATTTGCATATGGCCATGTCTGAACTGGGGTGGGGAAGTGAGCTAAAGAATGATGATTCATTAAACCCAGATCAGTTGAATGGGGGTGAGTGCTTGCAATGTTCAACACTCCGTCCAGTATCCGCTTCGGTTTTCCTGTGTTCGCCCTAAGTTGGCAGGGTATGCCCAGACGTCGGTCTCTTGCTCACTTTGCCACTGGATTCAAGCTAGCCTGACTGGTGAAGGCCGATTAGCAGAATCCGGTCCCAGGATGCTTGTTTTCGGTCCAGGGAAGACATGGCTTGGCAGTTTGGGCTGGACTGTTCCCATGAGGCACACGGTCAGACTGATTTGCAGATAGCCATGTCTGAACTGGGATGGGGGAGTGAACTTAAGAATGATGATGGATTAAACCCAGATCAGTTGACTGGGGGTGAGTGCTTGCAATGTTCAACACTCCGTCCAGTATCCGCTTCGGTTTTGCTTTGTTCGCCCTAAGTTGGCAGGGTATGCCCAGACGTGGGTCCCTTGCTAACTTTGCAACTGGATTCAAGCTAGCCTGGCTGATGATGGCTGATTAGCCAGAAACCAGTCCCAGGATGCTTGTTTCTGGTCCAGGGAAGACTTGGCTTGGAAGTTTGGACTGGAATGTTGCCATGAGGCACAGGGTCAGACTGATTTGCATATGGCCATGTTTGAACTGGGCGTGGCGGAGTGAGCTAAAAGTGATGATGGACTAAACCCAGATCAGTTGACTGGGGGTGAGTGCATGCAATGTTCAACACTCCGTCCATCATCCTCTTTGGTTTTGCTTTGTTTGCCCTAAGTTGGCAGGGTATGCCCCGACGTGGGTCCCTTGCTAACTTTGCAACTGGATTCAAGCTAGCCTGGCTGATGACGGCTGATTAGCCAGAAACCGGTCCCAGGATGCTTGTTTCTGGTCCAGGGAAGACATGACTTGTCAGTTCGGGCTTGACTGTTCCCATGAGGCACAGGGTCAGACTGATTTGCATATGGCCATGTCTGAACTGGGGTGGCAGAGTGAGCTAAATAATGATGATGGATGAAACCCAGATCAGTTGACTGATGTGAATGCTTGCAATGTTCAACACTCCTTCCATCATCCCCTTTGTTTTAGCTTTCTTCGCCCTAAATTGGCATGGTATGCCCAGACGTGGGTCCCTTGCTCACTTTGCCACTGGATTCATGTTAACCTGGCTGATGACGGCTGATTAGCCAGAAACTGGTCCCAGGATGCTTGTTTCCAGTCCAGAGAAGACATGGCTTGGCAGTTCGGGCTGGTTTGTTCCCATGAGGCACAAGGTCAGAATGATTTGCATATGGCCATTTCTGAACTGAGGTGGCGGAGTGAGCTAAAGAATGATGATGGATTAAACCCATATCAGTTGACTTGGCGTGAGTGCTTGCAATGTTCAACACTTGGTCCATCATTCCCTTTGGTTTTCCTGTGTTCGCCCTAAGTTGGCAGGTTATGCCCAGACGTGGGTCTCTTGCTCACTTTGCCACTAGATTCAAGCTAGCCTGACTGGTGAAGGCCGATTAGCCAGAATCCGGTCCCAGGATGCTTGTTTCCGGTCCAGGGAAGACATGGCTTGTCAGTTTGGGCTGGATTGTTCCCATGAGGCACAGGGTCAGACTGATTTGCATATAGCCATGTCTGAACAGGGGTGGCGGAGTGAGCTAAGGAATGATGATGGATTAAACTCAGATTAGTTAACTGGGGTGAGTGCTTGCAATGTTCAACACTCCGTCCATCATCCCCTTTGGTTTTTCCTTGTTCGCCCTAAGTTGTCAGGGTATGCCCAGACGTGGGTACCTTGCTCACTTTGCCACTGGATTCAAGCTAGCCTGGCTGATGACGGCTGATTAGCAAGAAACCAGTCCCAGGATGTTGGTTTCCGGTCCAGGGAAGACATGGCTTGGCAGTTCGGGCTGGACTGTTCCCATGAGGCACAGGGTCAGACTGATTTGCATATGGCCATGTCTGAACTGGGGTGGCGGATTGAGCTAAAGCATGATGATGGATTAAACCCAGATCAGTTGACTGGGGGAGAGGGCTTGCAATGTTTAACACTCCGTCCATCATCCCCTTTGGTTTTGCCTTGTTCGCCCTAAGTTGGCAGGGTATGCCCAGACGTGGGTCCCTTGCTCACTTTGCTACTGGATTCAAGCTTGCCTGGCTGATGACGGCTGATGAGCCAAAAAACAGTCCCAAGATGCTTGTTTCCGGTTCAGGGAAGACATGGCTTGGCAGTTCATGTTCCAGTGTTCCCATGAGGCACAGGGTCAGACTGATTTGCATATGGCCATGTCTGAACTGGGGTGGCGGAATGAGCTAAAGAATGATGATGGATTAAACCCAGAACAGTTGACTGGGGATGAGTGCTTGCAATGTTCATCACTCCGTCCATCATCCCCTTTGGTATTGCTTTGTTCACCCTAAGTTGACAGGGTATGCCCAGACGTGGGTCCCTTGCTCACGTTGCCACTGAATTCAAGCTAGCCTGGCTGATGACGGCTGATGAGCCAGAAACCGGTCCCAGGTTGCTTGTTTCAGGTCCCGGGAAGACATGGCTTGGCAGTTTGGGCTGGAGTGTTCCTATGAGGCACAGGGTCAGACTGATTTGCATATGGCCATGTCTGAACTGGGGTGGGGAAGTGAGCTAAAGAATGATGATTCATTAAACCCAGATCAGTTGAATGGGGGTGAGTGCTTGCAATGTTCAACACTCCGTCCAGTATCCGCTTCGGTTTTCCTGTGTTCGCCCTAAGTTGGCAGGGTATGCCCAGACGTCGGTCTCTTGCTCACTTTGCCACTGGATTCAAGCTAGCCTGACTGGTGAAGGCCGATTAGCAGAATCCGGTCCCAGGATGCTTGTTTTCGGTCCAGGGAAGACATGGCTTGGCAGTTTGGGCTGGACTGTTCCCATGAGGCACACGGTCAGACTGATTTGCAGATAGCCATGTCTGAACTGGGATGGGGGAGTGAACTTAAGAATGATGATGGATTAAACCCAGATCAGTTGACTGGGGGTGAGTGCTTGCAATGTTCAACACTCCGTCCAGTATCCGCTTCGGTTTTGCTTTGTTCGCCCTAAGTTGGCAGGGTATGCCCAGACGTGGGTCCCTTGCTAACTTTGCAACTGGATTCAAGCTAGCCTGGCTGATGATGGCTGATTAGCCAGAAACCAGTCCCAGGATGCTTGTTTCTGGTCCAGGGAAGACTTGGCTTGGAAGTTTGGACTGGAATGTTGCCATGAGGCACAGGGTCAGACTGATTTGCATATGGCCATGTTTGAACTGGGCGTGGCGGAGTGAGCTAAAAGTGATGATGGACTAAACCCAGATCAGTTGACTGGGGGTGAGTGCATGCAATGTTCAACACTCCGTCCATCATCCTCTTTGGTTTTGCTTTGTTTGCCCTAAGTTGGCAGGGTATGCCCCGACGTGGGTCCCTTGCTAACTTTGCAACTGGATTCAAGCTAGCCTGGCTGATGACGGCTGATTAGCCAGAAACCGGTCCCAGGATGCTTGTTTCTGGTCCAGGGAAGACATGACTTGTCAGTTCGGGCTTGACTGTTCCCATGAGGCACAGGGTCAGACTGATTTGCATATGGCCATGTCTGAACTGGGGTGGCAGAGTGAGCTAAATAATGATGATGGATGAAACCCAGATCAGTTGACTGATGTGAATGCTTGCAATGTTCAACACTCCTTCCATCATCCCCTTTGTTTTAGCTTTCTTCGCCCTAAATTGGCATGGTATGCCCAGACGTGGGTCCCTTGCTCACTTTGCCACTGGATTCATGTTAACCTGGCTGATGACGGCTGATTAGCCAGAAACTGGTCCCAGGATGCTTGTTTCCAGTCCAGAGAAGACATGGCTTGGCAGTTCGGGCTGGTTTGTTCCCATGAGGCACAAGGTCAGAATGATTTGCATATGGCCATTTCTGAACTGAGGTGGCGGAGTGAGCTAAAGAATGATGATGGATTAAACCCATATCAGTTGACTTGGCGTGAGTGCTTGCAATGTTCAACACTTGGTCCATCATTCCCTTTGGTTTTCCTGTGTTCGCCCTAAGTTGGCAGGTTATGCCCAGACGTGGGTCTCTTGCTCACTTTGCCACTAGATTCAAGCTAGCCTGACTGGTGAAGGCCGATTAGCCAGAATCCGGTCCCAGGATGCTTGTTTCCGGTCCAGGGAAGACATGGCTTGGCAGTTTGGGCTGGACTGTTCCCATGAGGCACACGGTCAGACTGATTTGCAGATGGCCATGTCTGAACTGGGATGGGGGAGTGAGCTTAAGAATGATGATGGATTAAACCCAGATCAGTTGACTGGGGGTGAGTGCTTGCAATGTTCAACACTCCGTTCAGTATCCGCTTTGGTTTTGCTTTGTTCGCCCTAAGTTGGCAGGGTATGCCCAGACGTGGGTCCCTTGCTAACTTTGCAACTGGATTCAAGCTAGCCTGGCTGATGACGGCTGATTAGCCAGAAACCGGTCCCAGGATGCTTGTTTCTGGTCCAGGGAAGACATGGCTTGGAAGTTTGGACTGGAATGTCGCCATGAGGCACAGGGTCAGACTGATTTGATTATGGCCATGTTTGAACTGGGCGTGGCGGAGTGAGCTAAAAATGATGATGGACTAAACCCAGATCAGTTGACTGGGGGTGAGTGCTTGCAATGTTCAACACACCGTCCATCATCCTCTTTGGTTTTGCTTTGTTTGCCCTAAGTTGGCAGGGTATGCCCAGACGCTGGTCCCTTGCTCATTTTGCCACTGGATTCAGGCTAGGGGTGGAAGAATTTGCAAAATTAACTTTCGCAAATTATCGCGAAAATGTTTAAAATTATCGCAAACAAGCAGAAATATTGTGAAGATGCGGAAGTTTTTTTCCGGCAGGGTCGCCAACTTACCCATGTGGTTGCTTGCGGGCACGGCCATCTTGTTTTGAGTTGTCTCGCGGTGCATGATCGCGAGAAGAAAGACGTGATCGCGCGACGCATGATGTCACTGCGGGCGCGAACTGTCGCGAGACAGCACAAATGGCTAAAAACAATACAACATCTCATGGAGAACGCGACCGGATCAAGAAAACTTGTCGGCGAACGCAGGGATTCAGGTAAGGCGATCGAGTGCGCGCGAGAATGTATTATTTTACAGCGCGGGCAAGAAACAAATTATCACCAAGCTGCGGAAACCGGAAATTTTGACATTTTTGCGCTCTCCGCTGAACGCGAAAATGTCAAATTATCGCAATTTCCGCGAACGGAACTAAATTTTCGCCCAGGCCTAATTCAGGCTAGCCTGGCTGATGGCGGCCGATTAGCCAGAAACCTGTCCCAGGATGCTTGTTTTCGGTCCAGGGAAGACATGGCTTGTCAGTTTGGGCTGGTCTGTTCCCATGAGGCACAGGGTCAGACTGATTTGCATATGGCCATGTCTGAATTGGGGTGGCAGAGTGAGCTAAAGAATGATGATGGATGAAACCCAGATCAGTTGAAAGGGGGTGAATGCTTGCAATGTTCAACACTCCTTCCATCATGCCCTTTGGTTTTGCTTTGTTCGCCCTAAGTTGGCAGGGTATTCCGAGACGTGAGTCCCTTGCTAACTTTGCCACTGGATTCATGTTAACCTGCCTGATGATAGCTGATTAGCCAGAAACCTGTCCCAGGATGCTTGTTTCCGGTCCAGGGAAGACATGGCTTGGCAGTTCGGGCTGGATTGTTGCCATGAGGCACAGGGTCAGACTGATTTGTATATGGCCATTTCTGAACTGGGGTTTCGGAGTGAGTTAAAGAATGATGATGGATTAAACCAAGATCAGTTGACTTGGCGTGAGTGCTTGCAATGTTCAACACTCTGTCCATCATCCCCTTTGGTTTTACTTTGTTTGCCCTAAGTTGGCAGGCTATGCCCAGACGTGGGTCCCTTGCTCACTTTGCCACTGAATTCAAGCTAGCCTGGCTGATGACGGCTGATGAGCCAGAAACCGGTCACAGGATGCTTGTTTCAGGTCCAGGGAAGACATGGCTTGGCAAATCAGGCTGGAGTGTTCCCATGAGGCACAGGGTCAGACTGATTTGCATATGGCCATGTCTGAACTGGGGTGGCGGAGTGAGCTAAAGAATGATGATGGATTAAACCCAGGTCAGTTGAATGGGGGTGAATGCTTGCAATGTTCAACACTCCGTCCATCATCCCCTTTGGTTTTCCTGTGTTCGCCCTAAGTTGGCAGGCTATGCCCAGAAGTGGGTCTCTTGCTCACTTTGCCACTGAATTCAACCTAGTCTGGCTGATGATGGCTGATTAGCCAGAAACCGGTCCCAGGTTGCTTTTTTCTGGTCCAGGGAAGACATGGCTTGGCAGTTTGGGCTGGACTGTTCCCATGAGGCACAAGATCAGAATGATTTGCATATGGACATGTCTGAACTGGGGTGGCGGAGTGAGCTAAAGAATGACGATTGATTGAATCCAGATCAGTTGACTGGGGGTGAGTGCTTGCAATGTTTAACACACCATCCATCATTCCCTTTGGTTTTGCCTTGTTCGCCCTAAGCTGGCAGGGTATGCCCAGACGTGGGTCCCTTGCTCACTTTGCCACTGGATTCAAGCTTGCCTGGCTGAAGACGGCTGATGAGCCAAAAACCGGTCCCAGGATGCTTGTTTCCGGTTCAGGGAAGACATGGCTTGGCAGTTCAGGCTGGAGTGTTCCCATGAGGCACAGGGTCAGACTAATTTGCATATGGCCATGTCTGAACTGGGGTGGCGGAATGAGCTAAATAATGATGATGAATTAACCCAGAACAGTTGACTGGGGGTGAGTGCTTGCAATGTTCAACACTCCGTCCATCATCCCCTTTGGTTTTCCTCTTGTTCGCCCTAAGTTGGCAGGGTATGCCCAGACGTGGGTCTCTTGCTCACTTTGCCACTGGATTCAAGCTAGCCTGGCTGGTGAAGGCCAATTAGCCAGAAACCGGTCCCAGGATGCTTTTTTCCGGTCCAGGGAAGACATGGCTCGGCAGTTTGGGCTAGACTGTTCCCATGAGGCACACGGTCAGACTGATTTGCAGATGGCCATGTCTGAACTGGGATGGGGTAGTGAGCTTAAGAATGATGATGGATTAAACCCAGATCAGTTGACTGGGGGTAAGTGCTTGCAATGTTCAACACTCCGTCCATTATCAGCTTTGGTTTTGCTTTGTTCGCCCTAAGTTGGCAGGGTATGCCCAGACGTGGGTCCCTTGCTAACTTTGCAACTGGATTCAAGCTAGCCTGGCTGATGACGGCTGATTTGCCAGAAACCGGTCTCAGGATGCTTGTTTCCGGTCCAGGGAAGACATGGCTTGGAAGTTTGGGCTGGAATGTTGCCATGAGGCACAGGGTCAGACTGATTTGCATATGGCCATATTTGAACTGGGCGTGGTGGAGTGAGCTAAAAATGATGATGGGCAAAACCCAGATCAGTTGACTGGGGGTGAGCGCTTGCAATGTTCAATACTCCGTCCATCATCCTCTTTGGTTTTGCTTTGTTTGCCCTAAATTGGCAGGGTATGCCCAGACGTTGGTCCCTTGCTCACTTTGCCACTGGATTCAGGCTAGCCTGGCTGATGGCGGCCGATTAGCCAGAAACCGGTCCCAGGATGCTTGTTTCCGGTCCAGGGAAGACATGGCTTGGCAGTTCAGGCTGGATTGTTCCCATGAGGCACAGGGTCAGACTGATTTGCATATGGCCATTTCTGAACTGGGGTTTCGGAGTGAGCTAAGGAATGATGATGGATTAAACCAAGATCAGTTGACTTGGTGTGAGTGCTTTCCATCTCCTTTGGTTTTGCTTTGTTTGCCCTAAGTTGGCAGGGTATGCCCAGATGTGGGTCCCTTGTTCACTTTGACACTGAATTCAAGCTAGCCTGGCTGATGACGGCTAATGAGCCAGAAAACGGTCCCAGAATGCTTCTTTCAGGTCCAGGGAAGACATAGTTTGGCAGTTCAGCCTGGAGTGTCCCCATGAGGCACAGGGTCAGACTGATTTGCATATGGCAATGTCTGAACTGGGGTGGCGGAGTGAGCTAAAGAATGATGATGATTAAACCCAGATCAGTTGACTGGGGGTGAGGGCTTGCAAAGTTCAACACTCTGTCCATCATCCCCTTTGGTTTTGCCTTGTTCGCCCTAAGTTGGCAGGGTATGCCCAGGCGTGGGTCTCTTGCTCACTTTGCCACTGGATTCAAGCTTGCCTGGCTGGTGATGGCCGATTAGCCAGAAACCGGTCCCAGGTTGCTTGTTTCCAGTCCAGGGAAGACATGGCTTGGCAGTTCGGGATGGACTGTTCCCATGTGGCACAGGGTGAGACTGATTTGCATATGGCCTTGTCTGAACTGGGGTGGCGGAGTGAGCTAAAGAATGATGATGATTAAACCCAGATCAGTTGACTGGGGGTGAGGGCTTGCAAAGTTCAACACTCTGTCCATCGTCCCCTTTGGTTTTGCTTTGTTCATCCTAAATTGGCAGGGTATGCCCAGACGTGGGTTCCTTGCTCACTTTGACACTGGATTCCAGCTAGCCTGGCTGATGATGGCTGATTAGCCAGAAACCGGTACCAGGGTGCATGTTTCCGGTCCCAGGAAGACATGGCTTGGCAGTTCGGGCTGGACTGTTCCCATGAGGCACAGGGTCAGACTGATTTGCATATGGTCATATCTGAACTGGGGTGGCGGAGTGAGCTAAAGAATGATGATACATTAAACCCAGATCAGTTGACTTGGGGTGAGTGCTTGCAATGTTCAACACTTCGTCCATCATCCCCTTTGGTTTTGCTTTCTTCGCCCTAAGTTGGCAGGGTATGCCCAGACGTGGGTCCCTAGCTAACTTTGCAACTGGATTCAAGCTAGCCTGGCTGATGACGGCTGATTAGCCAGAAACCGGTCCCAGGATGCTTGTTTCTGGTCCAGGGAAGACATGGCTTGTCAGTTTGGGCTTGACTGTTCCCATGAGGCACAGGGTCAGACTGATTTGCATATGGCGATTTCTGAACTGGGGTTTCGGAGTGAGCTAAAGAATGATGATGGATTAAACCCAGATCAGTTGACTGGGGGTGAGTGCTTGCAATGTTCAACACTAGGTCCATCATCCACTTTGGTTTTGCTTTGTTCACCCTATTTTGGCAGGGTATTCCCAGAAGTGGGTCCCTTGCTCACTTTGCCACTGGATTCAAGCTAGCCTGGCTGGTGACTGCTGATTAGCCAGAAACCGGTCTCAGGATGCTTGTTTCCGGTCCAGGGAAGACAAGGCTTGGCAGTTCAGGCTGGCGTGTTCTCATGAGGCACAGGTTCAGACTGATTTGCATATGGCCAAATATGAACTGGGGTGGGGGAGTGAGCTAAAGAATGATGATGGATTTAATCCAGATTAGTTGATTGGGGGTGAGTGCTTGAAATGTTCAACTCCTCGTCCATCATCCCCTTTGGTTTTGCTTTGTTCGCCCTAAGTTGGCAGGGTAGGCCCAGACGTGGGTCCCCTCCTCACTTTGCCACTGGATTCGAGCTAGCCTGGCTGATGACGGCTGATTAGCCAGAAACCGGTCCCAGGATGCTTGTTTCCGGTCCAGGTAAGACATGGCTTGGCAGTTCGGGCTGGAGTGTTCCCATGAGGCACAGGGTCAGACTGATTTGCATATGGCCATATCTGAACTGGGGTGGCAGAGTGAGCTAAAGAATGATGATGTATTAAACCCAGATCAGTTGACTGGGGGTGAGTGCTTGCAATGTTCAACACTTCGTACATCATCCCCTTTGGTTTTGCTTTCTTCGCCCTAAGTTGGCAGGGTATGCCCAGACGTGGGTCCCTTGCTAACTTTGCAACTGGATTCAAGCTAGCCTGGCTGATGACAGCCGATTAGCCAGAAACTGGTCCCAGGTTGCTTGTTTCCAGTCCAGGGAAGACATGGCTTGGCATTTCAGGCTGGAGTGTTCCCATGAGGCACAGGGTCAGACTGATTTGCATATGGCCATGTCTGAACTGGGGTGGCAGAGTGAGCTAAAGAATGATGATGGATTAAACACAGATCAGTTGACTGGGGTGAGTGCTTGCAATGTTCAACACTCCGTCCACCATCCCCTTTGGTTTTGCTTTGTTCACCCTATTTTGGCAGGGTATTCCCACAAGTGGGTCCCTTGCTCACTTTGCCACTGGATTCAAGCTAGCCTGGCTGGTGACTGCTGATTAGCCAGAAACTGGTCCCAGGATGCTTGTTTCCGGTCCAGGGAAGACAAGGCTTGGCAGTTCAGGCTGGAGTGTTCTCATGAAGCACAGGTTCAGACTGATTTGCATATGGCCATGTATGAACTGAGGTGGGGGAGTGAGCTAAAGAATGATGATGGATTTAACCCACATTAGTTGAGTGGGGGTGAGTGCTTGAAATGTTCAACACTTCGTCCATCATCCCCTTTGGTTTTGCTTTGTTCGCCCTAAGTTGGTAGGGTATGCCCAGACGTGGGTCCCCTCCTCACTTTGCCACTGGATTCGAGCTAGCCTGGCTGATGACGGCTGATTAGCCAGAAACCGGTCCCAGGATGCTTGTTTCCGGTCCAGGTAAGACATGGCTTGGCAGTTCGGGCTGGAGTGTTCCCATGAGGCACAGGGTCAGACTGATTTGCATATGGCCATATCTGAACTGGGGTGGCAGAGTGAGCTAAAGAATGATGATGCATTAAACCCAGATCAGTTGACTGGGGGTGAGTGCTTGCAATGTTCAACACTTCGTACATCATCCCCTTTGGTTTTGCTTTCTTTGCCCTAAGTTGGCAGGGTATGCCCAGACGTGGGTCCCTTGCTAACTTTGCAACTGGATTCAAGCTAGCCTGGCTGATGACAGCCGATTCGCCAGAAACCGGTCCCAGGTTGCTTGTTTCCAGTCCAGGGAAGACATGGTTTGGCAGTTCGGTCTGGACTGTTCCCATGAGGCACAGGGTCAGACTGATTTGCATATGGCCATGTCTGAACTGGGGTGGCGGAGTGAGCTAAAGAATGATGATGGATTAAACACAGATCAATTGACTGGGGTGAGTGCTTGCAATGTTCAACACTCCGTCCACCATCCCCTTTGGTTTTGCTTGCTCTCCCTAAGTTGGCAGGGTATGCCTAGACATGGGTCCCTTGATAACTTTGCCACTGGATTCAAGCTAGCCTGGCTGATGACGGCTGATTAGCCAGACACCGGTCCCAGGATGCTTGTTTCCAGTCCAGGGAAGACATGGCTTGGCATTTCAGGCTGGACTGTTCCCATGAGGCACAGGGTCAGACTGATTTGCATATGGTCATATCTGAACTGGGGTGGCGGAGTGAGCTAAAGAATGATGATACATTAAACCCAGATCAGTTGACTTGGGGTGAGTGCTTGCAATGTTCAACACTTCGTCCATCATCCCCTTTGGTTTTGCTTTCTTCGCCCTAAGTTGGCAGGGTATGCCCAGACGTGGGTCCCTAGCTAACTTTGCAACTGGATTCAGGCTAGCCTGGCTGATGACGGCTGATTAGCCAGAAACCGGTCCCAGGATGCTTGTTTCTGGTCCAGGGAAGACATGGCTTGGAAGATCGGGCTGGAATGTTCCCATGAGGCACAGGGTCAGACTGATTTGCATATGGCCATGTTTGATCTGGGCGTGGCGGAGTGAGCTAAAAATGATGATGGATTAAACCCAGATCAGTTGACTGGGGGTGAGTGCTTGCAATGTTCAACACTCCGTCCATCATCCTCTTTGGTTTTGCTTTGTTCGCCCTAAGTTGGCAGGGTACGCCCAAACGTTGGTCCCTTCGCTAACTTTGCCAATGGATTCAGGCTAGCCTGGCTGATGGCGGCCGATTAGCGAGAAACCGGTCCCAGGATGCTTGTTTTCGGTCCAGGGAAGACATGGCTTGTCAGTTTGGGCTTGACTGTTCCCATGAGGCACAGGGTCAGACTGATTTGCATATGGCCATATCTGAACTGGGGTGGCAGAGTGAGCTAAAGAATGATGATGGATGAAACCCAGATCAGTTGACTGGGGGTAAATGCTTGCAATGTTCAACACTCCTTCCATCATCCCCTTTGGTTTTGCTTTGTTCGCCCTAAGTTGGCAGGGTATGCCCAGACGTGAGTCCCTTGCTCACTTTGCCCTTGGATTCATGTTAACCTGGCTGATGACGGCTGATTAGCCAGAAAACGGTCCCAGGATGCTTGTTTCCGGTCCAGGGAAGACATGGCTTGGCAGTTCGGGATGGATTGTTCCCATGAGGCACAGGGTCAGACCGATTTGCATATGGCGATTTCTGAACTGGGGTTTCGGAGTGAGCTAAAGAATGATGATGGATTAAACCCAGATCAGTTGACTGGGGGTGAGTGCTTGCAATGTTCAACACTAGGTCCATCATCCCCTTTGGTTTTGCTTTGTTCACCCTATTTTGGCAGGGTATTCCCAGAAGTGGGTCCCTTGCTCACTTTGCCAATGGATTCAAGCTAGCCTGGCTGGTGACTGCTGATTAGCCAGAAACCGGTCTCAGGATGCTTGTTTCCGGTCCAGGGAAGACAAGGCTTGGCAGTTCAGGCTGGCGTGTTCTCATGAGGCACAGGTTCAGACTGATTTGCATATGGCCAAATATGAACTGGGGTGGGGGAGTGAGCTAAAGAATGATGATGGATTTAACCCACATTAGTTGAGTGGGGGTGAGTGCTTGAAATGTTCAACACTTCGTCCATCATCCCCTTTGGTTTTGCTTTGTTCACCCTATTTTGGCAGGGTATTCCCAGAAGTGGGTCCCTTGCTCACTTTGCCAATGGATTCAAGCTAGCCTGGCTGGTGACTGCTGATTAGCCAGAAACCGGTCTCAGGATGCTTGTTTCCGGTCCAGGGAAGACAAGGCTTGGCAGTTCAGGCTGGCGTGTTCTCATGAGGCACAGGTTCAGACTGATTTGCATATGGCCAAATATGAACTGGGGTGGGGGAGTGAGCTAAAGAATGATGATGGATTTAATCCAGATTAGTTGATTGGGGGTGAGTGCTTGAAATGTTTAACACCTCGTCCATCATCCCCTTTGGTTTTGCTTTGTTCGCCCTAAGTTGGCAGGGTAGGCCCAGACGTGGGTCCCCTCCTCACTTTGCCACTGGATTCGAGCTAGCCTGGCTGATGACGGCTGATTAGCCAGAAACCGGTCCCAGGATGCTTGTTTCCGGTCCAGGTAAGACATGGCTTGGCAGTTCGGGCTGGAGTGTTCCCATGAGGCACAGGGTCAGACTGATTTGCTTATGGCCATATCTGAACTGGGGTGGCAGAGTGAGCTAAAGAATGATGATGTATTAAACCCAGATCAGTTGACTGGGGGTGAGTGCTTGCAATGTTCAACACTTCGTACATCATCCCCTTTGGTTTTGCTTTCTTCGCCCTAAGTTGGCGGGGTATGCCCAGACGTGGGTCCCTTGCTAACTTTGCAACTGGATTCAAGCTAGCCTGGCTGATGACAGCGGATTAGCCAGAAACTGGTCCCAGGTTGCTTGTTTCCAGTCCAGGGAAGACATGGCTTGGCATTTCAGGCTGGAGTGTTCCCATGAGGCACAGGGTCAGACTGATTTGCATATGGCCATGTCTGAACTGGGGTGGCAGAGTGAGCTAAAGAATGATGATGGATTAAACACAGATCAGTTGACTGGGGTGAGTGCTTGCAATGTTCAACACTCCGTCCACCATCCCCTTTGGTTTTGCTTGCTCTCCCTAATGTGGCAGGGTATGCCTAGACGTGGGTCTCTTGATAACTTTGCCACTGGATTCAAGCTAGCCTGGCTGATGACGGCTGATTAGCCAGAAACTGGTCCCAGGATGCTTGTTTCCAGTCCAGAGAAGACATGGCTTGGCAGTTCGGGCTGGATTGTTCCCATGAGGCACAAGTTCAGACTGATTTGCATATGGCAATTTCTGAACTGAGGTGGCGGAGTGAGCTAAAGAATGATGATGGATTAAACCCAGATCAGTTGACTGGGGTGAGTGCTTGCAATGTTCAACACTCCGTCCATCATCCTCTTTGGTTTTGCTTTGTTCGCCCTAAGTTGGCAGGGTATGCCCAGACGTTGGTCCCTTCGCTAACTTTGCCAATGGATTCAGGCTAGCCTGGCTGATGGCGGCCGATTAGCGAGAAACCGGTCCCAGGATGTTTGTTTTTGGTCCAGGGAAGACATGGCTTGTCAGTTTGGGCTTGACTGTTCCCATGAGGCACAGGGTCAGACTGATTTGCATATGGCCATGTCTGAACTGGGGTGGCAGAGTGAGCTAAAGAATGATGATGGATGAAACCCAGATCAGTTGACTGGGGGTGAATGCTTGCAATGTTCAACACTCCTTCCATCATCCCCTTTGGTTTAGCTTCGTTCGCCCTAAGTTGGCATGGTATGCCCAGACGTGGGTCCCTTGTTCACTTTCCAACTGGATTCATGTTAACCTGGCTGATGCCGGCTGATTAGCCAGAAACTGGTCCCAGGATGCTTGTTTCTAGTCCAGAGAAGACATGGCTTGGCAGTTCGGGCTGGATTGTTCCCATGAGGCACAAGGTCAGACTGATTTGCATATGGCCATTTCTGAACTGAGGTGGCGGAGTGAGCTAAAGAATGATGATGGATTAAACCCATATCAGTTGACTTGGCGTGAGTGCTTGCAATGTTCAACACTTGGTCCTTCATTCCCTTTGGTTTTCCTGTGTTCACCCTAAGTTGGCAGGGTATGCCCATACGTTTGTCTCTTGCTCACTTTGCCACTGGATTCAAGCTAGCCTGGCTGGTGAAGGCCGATTAGCCAGAAACCGGTCCCAGGATGCTTGTTTCGAGTCCAGGGAAGACATGGCTTGGCAATTTGGGCTGGTCTGTTCCCATGAGGCACACGGTCAGACTGATTTGCAGATGGCCATGTCTGAACTGGGATGGGGGAGTGTCAGACCTTCACTCACCTGAAGTCCTGAGAGTTCACCTTGAGAGACGTGAAGATTTTTCTCAGCTGACCCCAAGAACTTACCTCCAGCAAACTGAATATGAAGACAGTTTACTAGACGCAAAAACTTAAGGGAAGGGGGAAGTGGGACAAAATAATAAAGAGAGAGAAACACTCCAGTCTTCTATTCTATCGTGGTTCTTTGGTCATCTGTGGTGATGTAACTCTAAATATCCAAAAAAGAACATACAAAGCAAGTATTATTCCTACAGATCAAGCAATGCTATAGAGTACCACTTTAGTCTACTTATTACACCTACAAACCATCATACCTCTTAATTCTGGTCTTTTCTCCACCAGAACTGGTTATGGTCTATATACTGTTTTACTCTTGTGAAAACACGCACTACAAACTGCAAAAGAAAAGTCACATTATAACAAACTCCTTAAAAAACCTAACTGATATGCTGTTGCACATTATTATGGTTTCCCATCTAAAACTTACTAAGTAAACCTGTCTAAATTACATTACATGAATGTCTTTCTCCTTGAAATATAAATTCTCCTTTTTCTTTTCTTTCAGTCCTGTGAAGAAAAGATGCTGTTCTCCTTTCTGTGAGCTGGATGCCAAAACTGGCGAAGAGTTACTAAAAGATAAGTTCTATTCCTTAGCGTTATTCTCTTTGTCTTTGTATAATGTCTTTTCCTTCCGATTTATAAAAAGAAAGCCCAGAACTTACTTGCATTCTTGTATGATTCTGAGCGCGATCGCTAACTCACTCTGCTTTGATTCTTTTGCAGGTCGAGGCTCCTTTAAGAGCTGCCCACGGAACGAAGAAACAGATTCTCCGCTTGTTGCTGTTGGGGAAGAAGGACCGAAGGGGACAGGAAGCCCGATCCAAGCGTCCGGAAGCAGGAAGACGACTTGACACACTGGACGGATCCGGAAGACGATGAAGAACTCCAGGTAAGCGGGGAAAATGACGAGCGCAAGCAATGCCTTGAGCTCGCATGGGGTTTAAATAGGCTTGGAAGAGGGTGGGGTTGCCAGAACACGCGCCGGAGACAAACACGTGTCGTTAACAGTTTTCTGCACAGCGAGCCGCAGGTGCTTTGGAAACGTGTTAACTGTTGTGAGTAACGTGACTCAAGGGCGTATGCTCATTTGAAACGAGGCACGAACAATGTTCGAGAAAACATGTGAGCACAATTACAAAGATGATTAAAGAAGCGCCTGACTGCTCATTACTTAACAAAAACGATCTGATGAATGTCGTTTAAAAATACAGACAACAATATGAAACAGAAAAGCTTTAAAACACAAAAGGATATTACAGAGTCATACAGAATGCAATATCATGAAACAACGATCTACAGAGTCACATGGGGTTCAGCCTGATTCTGAAGGCAGACCCTAACAGGGAGTGAGCATAAGAATGATGATGGATTAAACCCAGATCAGTTAACTGGGGGTGAGTGCTTGCAATGTTCAACACTCCGTCCATTATCCGCTTTGGTTTTGCTTTGTTCGCCCCAAGTTGGCAGGGTATGCCCAGACGTGGGTCCCTTGCTAACTTTGCAACTGGATTCAAGCTAGCCTGGCTGATGACGGCTGATTAGCCAGAAACCGGTCCCAGGATGCTTGTTTCCGGTCCAGGGAAGACATGGCTTGGAAGTTTGGGCTGGAATGTTACCATGAGGCACAGGGTCAGACTGATTTGCATATGGCGATGTTTGAACTGGGAGTGGCGGAGTGAGCTAAAAAATGATGATGGACTAAACCCAGATCATTTGACTTGGGGTGAGAGCTTGCAATGTTCAACACTCCTTCCATCATCCCCTTTGGTTTTGCTTTGTTCACCCTAAGTTGGCAGGGTATGCCCAGACGTGAGTCCCTTGCTCACTTTGCCACTGGATTCATGTTAACCTGGATGATGACAGCCGATTAGCCAGAAACCGGTCCCAGGATGCTTGTTTCTGGTCCAGGGAAGACATGGCTTGGCAGTTCGGGCTGGATTGTTCCCATGAGGCACAGGGTCAGACTGATTTGCATATGGCGATTTCTGAACTGGGGTTTCGGAGTGAGCTAAAGAATGATGATGGATTAAACCCAGATCAGTTGACTGGGATGAGTGCTTGCAATGTTCAACACTAGGTCCATCATCCCCTTTGGTTTTGCTTTGTTCACCCTATTTTGGCAGGGTATTCCCACAAGTGGGTCCCTTGCTCATTTTGCCACTGGATTCAAGCTAGCCTGGCTGGTGACTGCTGATTAGCCAGAAACTGGTCCCAGGATGCTTGTTTCCGGTCCAGGGAAGACAAGGCTTGGCAGTTCAGGCTGGAGTGTTCTCATGAGGCACAGGTTCAGACTGATTTGCATATGGCCATGTATGAACTGAGGTGGGGGAGTGAGCTAAAGAATGATGATGGATTTAACCCACATTAGTTGAGTGGGGGTGAGTGCTTGAACTGTTCAACACTTCGTCCATCATCCCCTTTGGTTTCGCTTTCTTTGCCCTAAGTTGGCAGGGTATGCCCAGACGTGGGTCCCTTGCTAACTTTGCAACTGGTTTCAAGCTAGCCTGGCTGATGACAGCCGATTCGCCAGAAACCGGTCCCAGGTTGCTTGTTTCCAGTCCAGGGAAGACATGGTTTGGCAGTTTGATCTGGACTGTTCCCATGAGGCACAGGGTCAGACTGATTTGCATATGGCCATGTCTGAACTGGGGTGGCGGAGTGAGCTAAAGAATGATGATGGATTAAACACAGATCAATTGACTGGGGTGAGTGCTTGCAATGTTCAACACTCCGTCCACCATCCCCTTTGGTTTTGCTTGCTCTCCCTAAGTTGGCAGGGTATGCCTAGACATGGGTCCCTTGATAACTTTGCCACTGGATTCAAGCTAGCCTGGCTGATGACGGCTGATTAGCCAGAAACCGGTCCCAGGATGCTTGTTTCCAGTCCAGGGAAGACATGGCTTGGCATTTCAGGCTGAAGTGTTCCCATGAGGCACAGGGTCAGACTGATGTGCATATGGCCATGTCTGAACTGGGGTGGCAGAGTGAGCTAAAGAATGATGATGTATTAAACACAGATCAGTTGACTGGGGAGAGTGCTTGCAATGTTCAACACTCCGTCCACCATCCCCTTTAGTTTTGCTTGCTCTCCCTAAGTTGGCAGGGTATGCCTAGACGTGGGTCCCTTGATAACTTTGCCACTGGATTCAAGCTAGCCTGGCTGATGACGGCTGATTAGCCAGAAACCGGTCCCAGTATGCTTGTTTCCAGTCCAGGGAAGACATGGCTTGGCATTTCAGGCTGGAGTGTTCCCATGAGGCACAGGGTCAGACTGATTTGCATATGGCCATGTCTGAACTGGGGTGGCAGAGTGAGCTAAAGAATGATGATGGATTAAACCCAGATCAGTTGACTGGGGTGAGTGCTTGCAATGTTCAACACTAGGGCCATCAACCCCTTTGGTTTTGCTTTGTTCACCCTATTTTGGCAGGGTATTCCCAGAAGTGGGTCACTTGCTCACTTTGCCACTGGATTCAAGCTAGCCCGGCTGGTGACTGCTGATTAGCCAGAAACTAGTCCCAGGATGCTTGTTTCCGGTCCAGGGACGACAAGGCTTGGCAGTTCAGGCTAGAGTGTTCTCATGAGGCACAGGTTCAGACTGATTTGCATATGGCCATGTATGAACTGAGGTGGGGGAGTGAGCTAAAGAATGATGATGGATCTAACCCAGATTAGTTGAGTGGGGGTGAGTGCTTGAAATGTTCAACACTTCGCCCATCATCCCCTTTGGTTTTGCTTTGTTCGCCCTAAGTTGGCAGGGTGTGCCCAGACGTGGGTCCCCTCCTCACTTTGCCACTGGATTCGAGCTAGCCTGGCTGATGACGGCTGATTAGCCAGAAACCGGTCCCAGGATGCTTGTTTCCGGTCCAGGTAAGACATGGCTTGGCAGTTCGGGCTGGAATGTTCCCATGAGGCACAGGGTCAGACTGATTTGCATATGGCCATATCTGAACTGGGGTGGCAGAGTGAGCTAAAGAATGATGATGTATTAAACACAGATCAGTTGACTGGGGAGTGTGCTTGCAATGTTCAACACTCCGTCCACCATCCCCTTTGGTTATGCTTGCTCTCCCTAAGTTGGCAGGGTATGCCTAGACATGGGTCCCTTGATAACTTTGCCACTGGATTCAAGCTAGCCTGGCTGATGACGGCTGATTAGCCAGAAACCGGTCCCAGGATGCTTGTTTCCAGTCCAGGGAAGACATGGCTTGGCATTTCAGGCTGAAGTGTTCCCATGAGGCACAGGGTCAGACTGATGTGCATATGGCCATGTCTGAACTGGGGTGGCAGAGTGAGCTAAAGAATGATGATGTATTAAACACAGATCAGTTGACTGGGGAGAGTGCTTGCAATGTTCAACACTCCGTCCACCATCCCCTTTAGTTTTGCTTGCTCTCCCTAAGTTGGCAGGGTATGCCTAGACGTGGGTCCCTTGATAACTTTGCCACTGGATTCAAGCTAGCCTGGCTGATGACGGCTGATTAGCCAGAAACCGGTCCCAGTATGCTTGTTTCCAATCCAGGGAAGACATGGCTTGGCATTTCAGGCTGGGGTGTTCCCATGAGGCACAGGGTCAGACTGATTTGCATATGGCCATGTCTGAACTGGAGTGGCGGAGTGAGCTAAATAATGATGATGGATTAAACCCAGATCAGTTGACTGGGGTGAGTGCTTGCAATGTTCAACACTCCATCCATCATCCCCTTTGGTTTTGCTTTGCTCGCCCTAAATTGGTAGGTTATGCCCAGACGTGGGTCCCTTGCTCACTTTGCCACTGGATTCAAGCTAGCCTGGCTGATGACGGCTGATTAGCCAGAAACCGGTCCCAGGATGCTTGTTTCCGGTCCAGTGAAGACATGGCTTGGCATTTCAGGCTGGAGTGTTCCCATGAGGCACAGGGTCAGACTGATTTGCATATGGCCATGTCTGAACTGGGGTGGCAGAGTGAGCTAAAGAATGATGATGGATTAAACCCAGATCAGTTGACTGGGGTGAGTGCTTGCAATGTTCAACACTAGGTCCATCATCCCCTTTGGTTTTGCTTTGTTCACCCTGTTTTGGCAGGGTATTCCCAGAAGTGGGTCCCTTGCTCACTTTGCCACTGGATTCAAGCTAGCCCGGCTGGTGACTGCTGATTAGGCAGAAACTGGTCCCAGGATGCTTGTTTCCGGTCCAGGGAAGACAAGGCTTGGCAGTTTAGGCTGGAGTGTTCTCATGAGGCACAGGTTCAGACTGATTTGCATATGGCCATGTATGAACTGAGGTGGGGGAGTGAGCTAAAGAATGATGATGGATCTAACCCAGATTAGTTGAGTGGGGGTGAGTGCTTGAAATGTTCAACACTTCGTCCATCATCCCCTTTGGTTTTGCTTT
This sequence comes from Triturus cristatus, assembly GCF_964204655.1. Classification (NCBI taxonomy): domain Eukaryota; kingdom Metazoa; phylum Chordata; class Amphibia; order Caudata; family Salamandridae; genus Triturus; species Triturus cristatus. The sequence continues at coordinate 1,031,649,007 of NC_140579.1, read as the reverse complement.
GTTCGCCCTAAGTTGGCAGGGTATGCCCAGACGTGGGTCCCTTGCTAACTTTGCAACTGGATTCAAGCTAGCCTGGCTGATGACGGCTGATTAAGAGAAACCGGTCAAAGGATGCTTGTTTCCGGTCCAGGAAAGACATGGCTTGGAAGTTCGGGCTGGAATGTTCCCATGAGGCACAGGGTCAGACTGATTTGCATATGGCCATGTTTGAACTGGGCGTGGCGGAGTGAGCTAAAAAATGATGATGGATTAAACCCAGATCAGTTGACTGGGGGTGAATGCTTGCAATGTTCAACACTCCGTCCATCATCCTCTTTGGTTTTGCTTTGTTCGCCCTAAGTTGGCAGGGTATGCCCAGACGTGGGTCCCTTGCTTACTTTGCCACTGAATTCAAGCTAGCCTGGCTGATAATGGCCAATTAGCCAGAAACCGGTCCCAGGTTGCTTGTTTCCGGTCCAGGGAAGACATGGCTTGGCAGTTTGGGCTGGACAGTTCCCATGAGGCACAGGGTGAGACTGATTGGCATATGGCCATGTCTGAACTGGGGTGGCAGAGTGAGCTAAAGAATGATGATAGATTAAACTCATATCAGTTGACTGGGGGTGAGTGCTTGCAATGTTCAACACTCCATCCATCATCCCCTTTGGTTTTGCTTTGCTCGCCCTAAGTTGGCAGGGTATGCCCAGATGTGGGTCCCTTGCTCACTTTGCCACTGAATTCAAGCTAGCCTGGCTGATGATTGCCGATTAACTAGAAACCGGTCCCACGTTGCTTGTTTCCGGTCCAGGGAAGACATGGCTTGGCAGTTTAGGATGGACTGTTCCCATGAGGCACAGGGTCAGACTGATTTGCATATGGCCATGTCTGAACTGGGGTGGCGGAGTGAGCTAAAGAATGATGATGGATTAAACCCAGGTCAGTTGACTAGGGGTGAGTGCTTGCAATGTTCAACACTCCATCCATCATCCCCTTTGGTTTTGCTTTGCTCGCCCTAAGTTGGCAGGGTATGCCCAGACGTGGGTCCCTAGCTAACTTTGCAACTGGATTCAAGCTAGCCTGGCTGATGACGGCTGATTAGCCAGAAAACGGTCCCAGGATGCTTGTTTCCGGTCCAGGGAAGACATGGCTTGGCAGTTCGGGATGGATTGTTCCCATGAGGCACAGGGTCAGACTGATTTGCATATGGCGATTTCTGAACTGGGGTTTCGGAGTGAGCTAAAGAATGATGATGGATTAAACCCAGATCAGTTGACTGGGGGTGAGTGCTTGCAATGTTCAACACTAGGTCCATCATCCACTTTGGTTTTGCTTTGTTCACCCTATTTTGGCAGGGTATTCCCAGAAGTGGGTCCCTTGCTCACTTTGCCACTGGATTCAAGCTAGCCTGGCTGATGACGGCTGATTAGCTCGAAACCGGTCCTAGGATGCTTGTTTCCGGTCCCGGGAAGACATGGCTTGGAAGTTCGGGCTGGACTGTTCCCATGAGGCACAGGGTCAGACTGATTTGCATATGGCCATGTCTGAACTGGGGTGGCGGAGTGAGCTAAAAAATGATGATGGATTAAACCCAGATCAGTTGACTGGAGGTGAGTGCTTGCAATGTTCAACACTCCGTCCATCATCCTCTTTGGTTTTGCTTTGTTCGCCCTAAGTTGGCAGGGTATGCCCAGATGTTGGTCCCTTGCTCACTTTGCCACTGGATTCAGGCTAGCCTGGCTGATGGCGGCCGATTAGCCAATAACCGGTCCCAGGATGCTTGGTTTCGGTCCAGGGTAGACATGGCTTGTCAGTTCGGGCTGGACTGTTCCCATGAGGCACAGGGTCAGACTGATTTGCATATGGTCATGTCTGAACTGGTGTGGCAGAGTGAGCTAAAGAATGATGATGGTTGAAACCCAGATCAGTTGACTTGGGGTGAATGCTTGCAATGTTCAACACTCCTTCCATCATCCCCTTTGGTTTTGCTTTGTTCGCCCTAAGTTGGCATGGTATGCCCAGACGTGGGTCCCTTTCTCACATTGCCACTGGATTCATGTTAACCTGGCTGATGACCGTTGATTAGCCAGAAACTGGCCCAGGATGCTTGTTTCCAGTCCAGGGAAGACATGGCTTGGCAGTTCGGGCTGGATTGTTCCCATGAGGCAGAGGGTCAGACTGATTTGTATATGACCATGTCTGAACTGGGGTGGGGGAGTGAGCTTAAGAATGATGATTGATTAAACCCAGATCAGTTGACTGGACGTGAGTGCTTGCAATGTTCAACACTCCATCCATCATCCTCTTTGGTTTTGCTTTGTTTGCCCTAAGTTGTCAGGGTATGCCCAGACGTTGGTCCCGTGCTCACTTTGCCACTGGATTCAGGCTAACCTGGCTGATGGTGGCCGATTAGCCAGAAACCTGTCCCAGGATGCTTGTTTCCAGTCCAGGGAAGACATAGTTTGGCAGTTCGGTCTGGACTGTTCCCATGAGGCACAGGGTCAGACTGATTTGCATATGGCCATGTCTGAACTGGGGTGGCGGAGTGAGCTAAAAAATGATGATGGATTAAACCCAGATCAGTTGACTGGGGTGAGTGCTTGCAATGTTCAACACTCCTTCCACCATCCCCTTTGGTTTTGCTTGCTCGCCCTAAGTTGGCAGGGTATGCCTAGACGTGGGTCCCTTGCTCCCTTTGCCACTGGATTCAAGATAGCCTGGCTAATGACGGCTGATTAGCCAGAAACCGGTCCCAGGATGCTTGTTTCCGGTCCAGGGAAGACATTGCTTGGCAGTTTGAGCTAGACTGTTCCCATGAGGCACACGGTCAGACTGATTTGCATATGGCCATATCTGAACTGGGGTGGCGGAGTGAGCTAAAGAATGATGATGCATTAAACCCAGATCAGTTGACTGGGGGTGAGTGCTTGCAATGTTCAACACTCCTTCCACCATCCCCTTTGGTTTTGCTTGCTCGCCCTAAGTTGGCAGGGTATGCCCAGACGTCGGTCTCTTGCTCACTTTGCCACTTGATTCAAGCTAGCCTGGCTGGTGAAGGCCAATTAGCCAGAAACCGGTCCCAGGATGCTTGTTTCCGGTCCAGGGAAGACATGGCTTGGAAGTTCGGGTTGGAATGTTCCCATGAGGCACAGAGTCAGACTGATTTGCATATGGCCATGTTTGAACTGGGCATGGCGGAGTGAGCTAAAAAATGATGATGGATTAAACCCAGATCAGTTGACTGGGGGTGAATGCTTGCAATGTTCAACACTCCGTCCAACATCCTCTTTGGTTTTGCTTTTTTCACCCTAAGTTGGCAGGGTATGCCCAGACGTGTGTCCCTTGCTCACTTTGCCACTGAATTCAAGCTAGCCTGGCTGATGATGGCCAATTAGCCAGAAACCAGTCCCAGGTTGCTTGTTTCCGGTCCAGGGAAGACATGGCTTGGCAGTTTGTGCTGGACTGTTCCCATGAGGCACAGGGTGAGACTGATTTGCATATGACCATGTCTGAACTGGGGTGGCGAAGTGAGCTAAAGAATGATGATGGATTAAACCCAGGTCAGTTGACTGGGGGTGAGTGCTTGCAATGTTCAACACTCCGTCCATCATCCCCTTTGGTTTTGCCTTGTTCGCCCTAAGTTGGCAGGGTATGCCCAGACGTGGGTCCCTTGCTAACTTTGCAACTGGATTCAAGCTAGCCTGGCTGATGACGGCTGATTAGCCAGAAACCGGTCCCAGGATGCTTGTTTCTGGTCCAGGGAAGACATGGCTTGGAAGTTCGGGCTGGAATGTTCCCATGAGGCAAAGGGTCAGACTGATTTGCATATGGCCATGTTTGAACTGGGCATGGCAGAGTGAGCTAAAGAATGATGATGGATTAAACTCATATCAGTTGACTGGGGGTGAGTGTTTGCAATGTCAACACTCCGTCCATCATCCTCTTTGGTTTTGCTTTGTTCACCCTAAGTTGGCAGGGTATGCCCAGACGTGTGTCCCTTGCTCACTTTGCCACTGAATTCAAGCTAGCCTGGCAGATGATGGACAATTAGCCAGAAACCAGTCCCCGGTTGCTTGTTTCCGGTCCAGGGAAGACATGGCTTGGCAGTTTGTGCTGGACTGTTCCCATGAGGCACAGGGTGAGACTGATTTGCATATGACCATGTCTGAACTGGGGTGGCAGAGTGAGCTAAAGAATGATGATGGATTAAACTCATATCAGTTGACTGGGGGTGAGTGTTTGCAATGTTCAACACTCCGTCCATCATCCTCTTTGGTTTTGCTTTGTTCACCCTAAGTTGGCAGGGTATGCCCAGACATGTGTCCCTTGCTCACTTTGCCACTGAATTCAAGCTAGCCTGGCTGATGATGGCCAATTAGCCAGAAACCAGTCCCCGGTTGCTTGTTTCCGGTCCAGGGAAGACATGGCTTGGCAGTTTGTGCTGGACTGTTCCCATGAGTCACAGGGTGAGACTGATTTGCATATGACCATGTCTGAACTGGGGTGGCAGAGTGAGCTAAAGAATGATGATGGATTAAACTCATATCAGTTGACTGGGGGTGAGTGTTTGCAATGTTCAACACTCCGTCCATCATCCCCTTTGGTTTTGCTTTGTTCACCCTAAGTTGGCAGGGTATGTCCAGACGTGGGTCCCTTGCTCACTTTGCCACTGAATTCAAGCTAGCCTGGCTGATGATTGCCGATTAACCAGAAACCAGTCCCACATTGTTTTTTTCCGGTCCAGGGAAGACATGGCTTGGCAGTTTAGGATGGACTGTTCCCATGAGGCACAAGGTCAGACTGATTTGCATATGGCCATGTCTGAACTGGGGTGGCGAAGTGAGCTAAAGAATGATGATGGATTAAACCCAGGTCAGTTGACTGGGGGTGAGTGCTTGCAATGTTCAACACTCCGTCCAACATCCCCTTTGGTTTTGCTTTGTTCGTCCTAAGTTGGCAGGGTATGCCCATACGTGGGTCCCTTGCTAACTTTGCAACTGGATTCAAGCTAGCCTGGCTGATGACGGCTGATTAGCCAGAAACCGGTCCTAGGATGCTTGTTTCCGGTCCCGGGAAGACATGGCTTGGAAGTTCGGGCTGGACTGTTCCCATGAGGCACAGGGTCAGACTGATTTGCATATGGCCATGTCTGAACTGGGGTGGCGGAGTGAGCTAAAGAATGATGATGGATTAAACCCAGATCAGTTGACTGGGGTGAGTGCTTGCAATGTTCAACACTCCTTCCACCATCCCCTTTGGTTTTGCTTGCTCGCCCTAGGTTGGCAGGGCATGCCTAGATGTGGGTCCCTTGCTCCCTTTGCCACTTGATTCAAGCTAGCCTGGCTGGGGAAGGCCTATTAGCCAGAAACCAGTCCCAGGAAGCTTGATTCTGGTCCAGGGAAGACATGGCTTGGCAGTTCGGGCTAGACTGTTCCCATCAGGCACACGGTCAGACTGATTTGCATATGGCCATATCTGAACTGGGGTGGCGGAGTGAGCTAAAGAATGATGATGCATTAAACCCAGATCAGTTGACTGGGGGTGAGTGTTTGCAATGTTCAACACTCCGTCCATCATCCTCTTTGGTTTTGCTTTGTTCACCCTAAGTTGGCAGGGTATGCCCAGACGTGTGTCCCTTGCTCACTTTGCCACTGAATTCAAGCTAGCCTGGCTGATGATGGCCAATTAGCCAGAAACCAGTCCCCGGTTGCTTGTTTCCGGTCCAGGGAAGACATGGCTTGGCAGTTTGTGCTGGACTGTTCCCATGAGGCACAGGGTGAGACTGATTTGCATATGACCATGTCTGAACTAGGGTGGCAGAGTGAGCTAAAGAATGATGATGGATTAAACTCATATCAGTTGACTGGGGGTGAGTGTTTGCAATGTTCAACACTCCGTCCATCATCCTCTTTGGTTTTGCTTTGTTCACCCTAAGTTGGCAGGGTATGCCCAGACATGTGTCCCTTGCTCACTTTGCCACTGAATTCAAGCTAGCCTGGCTGATGATGGCCAATTAGCCAGAAACCAGTCCCCGGTTGCTTGTTTCCGGTCCAGGGAAGACATGGCTTGGCAGTTTGTGCTGGACTGTTCCCATGAGGCACAGGGTGAGACTGATTTACATATGACCCTGTCTGAACTGGGGTGGCAGAGTGAGCTAAAGAATGATGATGGATTAAACTCATATCAGTTGACTGGGGGTGAGTGTTTGCAATGTTCAACACTCCGTCCATCGTCCCCTTTGGTTTTGCTTTGTTCACCCTAAGTTGGCAGGGTATGCCCAGACGTGGGTCCCTTGCTCACTTTGCCACTGAATTCAAGCTAGCCTGGCTGATGATTGCCGATTAACCAGAAACCAGTCCCACGTTGTTTTTTTCCGGTCCAGGGAAGATATGGCTTGGCAGTTTAGGATGGACTGTTCCCATGAGGCACAAGGTCAGACTGATTTGCATATGGCCATGTCTGAACTGGGGTGGCGAATTGAGCTAAAGAATGATGATGTATTAAACCCAGGTCAGTTGACTGGGAGTGAGTGCTTGCAATGTTCAACACTCCGTCCAACATCCCCTTTGGTTTTGCCTTGTTCGCCCTAAGTTGGCAGGGTATGCCCAGAGGTGGGTCCCTTGCTCACTTTGCCACTGGATTCAAGGTAGCCTGGCTGATGACAGCTGATTAGCCAGAAACCGGTCCTAGGATGCTTGTTTCCGGTCCCGGGAAGACATGGCTTGGAAGTTCGGGCTGGACTGTTCCCATGAGGCACAGGGTCAGACTGATTTGCATATGGCCATGTCTGAACTGGGGTGGCGGAGTGAGCTAAAGAATGATGATGGATTAAACCCAGATCAGTTGACTGGGGTGAGTGCTTGCAATGTTCAACACTCCTTCCACCATCCCCTTTGGTTTTGCTTGCTCGCCCTAAGTTGGCAGGGCATGCCTAGATGTGGGTCCCTTGCTCCCTTTGCCACTGGATTCAAGCTAGCCTGGCTAATGACGGCTGATTAGCCAGAAACCGGTCCCAGGATGCTTGTTTCCGGTCCAGGGAAGACATTGCTTGGCAGTTTGGGCTAGACTGTTCCCATGAGGCACACGGTCAGACTGATTTGCATATGGCCATATCTGAACTGGGGTGGCGGAGTGAGCTAAAGAATGATGATGCATTAAACCCAGATCAGTTGACTGGGGGTGAGTGCTTGCAATGTTCAACACTCCTTCCACCATCCCCTTTGGTTTTGCTTGCTCGCCCTAAGTTGGCAGGGTATGCCCAGACGTGGGTCTCTTGCTCACTTTGCCACTTGATTCAAGCTAGCCTGGCTGGGGAAGGCCGATTAGCCAGAAACCAGTCCCAGGAAGCTTGTTTCTGGTCCAGTTAAGACATGGCTTGGCAGTTCGGGCTAGACTGTTCCCATGAGGCACACGGTCAGACTGATTTGCATATGGCCATATCTGAACTGGGGTGGCGGAGTGAGCTAAAGAATGATGATGCATTAAACCCAGATCAGTTTACTGGGGGTGAGTGCTTGCACTGTTCAACACTTCATCCATCATCCCCTTTGGTTTTGCTTTCTTTGCCCTAAGTTGGCAGGGTATGCCCAGACGTGGGTCCCTTGCTAACTTTGCAACTGGATTCAAGCTAGCCTGGCTGATGACGGCTGATTAGCCAGAAACCGGTCCCAGGATGCTTGTTTCCGGTCCAGGGAAGACATGGCTTGGAAGTTCGGGCTGGAATGTTCCCATGAGGCACAGGGTCAGACTGATTTGCATATGGCCATGTTTGAACTGGGCATGGCAGAGTGAGCTAAAGAATGATGATGGATTAAACTCATATCAGTTGACTGGGGGTGAGTGTTTGCAATGTCAACACTCCGTCCATCATCCTCTTTGGTTTTGCTTTGTTCACCCTAAGTTGGCAGGGTATGCCCAGACGTGTGTCCCTTGCTCACTTTGCCACTGAATTCAAGCTAGCCTGGCTGATGATGGACAATTAGCCAGAAACCAGTCCCCGGTTGCTTGTTTCCGGTCCAGGGAAGACATGGCTTGGCAGTTTGTGCTGGACTGTTCCCATGAGGCACAGGGTGAGACTGATTTGCATATGACCATGTCTGAACTGGGGTGGCAGAGTGAGCTAAAGAATGATGATGGATTAAACTCATATCAGTTGACTGGGGGTGAGTGTTTGCAATGTTCAACACTCCGTCCATCATCCTCTTTGGTTTTGCTTTGTTCACCCTAAGTTGGCAGGGTATGCCCAGACATGTGTCCCTTGCTCACTTTGCCACTGAATTCAAGCTAGCCTGGCTGATGATGGCCAATTAGCCAGAAACCAGTCCCCGGTTGCTTGTTTCCGGTCCAGGGAAGACATGGCTTGGCAGTTTGTGCTGGACTGTTCCCATGAGTCACAGGGTGAGACTGATTTGCATATGACCATGTCTGAACTGGGGTGGCAGAGTGAGCTAAAGAATGATGATGGATTAAACTCATATCAGTTGACTGGGGGTGAGTGTTTGCAATGTTCAACACTCCGTCCATCGTCCCCTTTGGTTTTGCTTTGTTCACCCTAAGTTGGCAGGATATGCCCAGACGTGGGTCCCTTGCTCACTTTGCCACTGAATTCAAGCTAGCCTGGCTGATGATTGCCGATTAACCAGAAACCAGTCCCACGTTGTTTTTTTCCGGTCCAGGGAAGATATGGCTTGGCAGTTTAGGATGGACTGTTCCCATGAGGCACAAGGTCAGACTGATTTGCATATGGCCATGTCTGAACTGGGGTGGCGAATTGAGCTAAAGAATGATGATGGATTAAACCCAGGTCAGTTGACTGGGAGTGAGTGCTTGCAATGTTCAACACTCTGTCCATCATCCCCTTTGGTTTTGCTTTGTTCGTCCTAAGTTGGCAGGGTATGCCCATACGTGGGTCCCTTGCTAACTTTGCAACTGGATTCAAGCTAGCCTGGCTGATGACGGCTGATTAGCCAGAAACCGGTACCAGGATGCTTGTTTCTGGTCCAGGGAAGACATGCCTTAGAAGTTCGGGCTGGAATGTTCCCATGAGGCACAGGGTCAGACTGAGTTGCATATTGCCATGTTTGAACTGGGCGTGGTGGAGTGAGCTAAAAAATGATGATGGATTAAACCCAGATCAGTTGACTGGGGGTGAGTGCTTGCAATGTTCAACACTCCGTCCATCATCCTCTTTGGTTTTGCTTTATTCGCCCTAAGTTGGCAGGGTATGCCCAGACGTTGGTCCCTTGCTCACTTTGCCACTGGATTCAGGCTAGCCTGGCTGATGGCGGCCGATTAGCCAATAACCGGTCCCAGGATGCTTGGTTTCGGTCCAGGGAAGACATGGCTTGTCAGTTCGGGCTGGACTGTTCCCATGAGGCACAGGGTCAGACTGATTTGCATATGGCCATGTCTGAACTGTGGTGGCAGAGTGAGCTAAAGAATGATGATGGTTGAAACCCAGATCAGTTGACTGGGGGTGAATGCTTGCAATGTTCAACACTCCTTCCATCATCCCCTTTGGTTTTGCCTTGTTCGCCCTAAGTTGTCAGGGTATGCCCAGACGTGGGTCCCTTGCTCACTTTGCCACTGGATTCAAGCTTGCCTGGCTGATGACGGCTGATGAGCCAAAAACCGGTCCCAATATGCTTGTTTCCGGTTCAGGGAAGACATGGCTTGGCAGTTCAGGCTGGAGTGTTCCCATGAGGCACAGGGTCAGACTAATTTGCATATGGCCATGTCTGAACTGGGGTGGCGGAATGAGCTAAATAGTGATGATGGATTAACCCAAAACAGTTGACTGGGGGTGAGTGCTTGCAATGTTCAACACTCCGTCCATCACCCCCTTTGGTTTTCCTGTGTTCGCCCAAAGTTGGCAGGGTATGCTCAGACGTGGGTCTCTTGCTCACTTTGCCACTGGATTCAAGCTAGCCTGGCTGGTGAAGGCCGATTAGTCAGAAACCGGTCCCAGGATGCTTGTTTCCGGTCCAGGGAAGACATTGCTTGGCAGTTTGGGCGATACTGTTCCCATGAGGCACACGGTCAGACTGATTTGCATATGGCCATATCTGAACTGGTGTGGCGGAGTGAGCTAAAGAATGATGATGCATTTAACCCAGATCAGTTGACTGGGGGTGAGTGCTTGCAATGTTCAACACTTCGTCCATCATCCCCTTTGGTTTTGCTTTCTTCACCCTAAGTTGGCAGGATATGCCCAGACGTGGGTCCCTTATTAACTTTGCAACTGGATCCAAGCTAGCCTGGCTGATGACAGCCGATTAGCCAGAAACCGGTCCCAGGTTGCTTGTTTCCAGTCCAGGGAAGACATAGTTTGGCAGTTCGATCTGAACTGTTCCCATGAGGCACAGGGTCAGACTGATTTGCATATGGCCATGTCTGAACTGGGGTGGCGGAGTGAGCTAAAGAATGATGATGGATTAAACCCAGATCAGTTGACTGGGGTGAGTGCTTGCAATGTTCAACACTCCTTCCACCATCCCCTTTGGTTTTGCTTGCTCGCCCTAAGTTGGCAGGGCATGCCTAGATGTGGGTCCCTTGCTCCCTTTGCCACTGGATTCAAGCTAGCCTGGCTAATGACGGCTGATTAGCCAGAAACCGGTCCCAGGATGCTTGTTTCCGGTCCAGGGAAGACATTGCTTGGCAGTTTGGGCTAGACTGTTCCCATGAGGCACACGGTCAGACTGATTTGCATATGGCCATATCTGAACTGGGGTGGCGGAGTGAGCTAAAGAATGATGATGCATTAAACCCAGATCAGTTGACTGGGGGTGAGTGCTTGCAATGTTCAACACTCCTTCCACCATCCCCTTTGGTTTTGCTTGCTCGCCCTAAGTTGGCAGGGTATGCCCAGACGTGGGTCTCTTGCTCACTTTGCCACTTGATTCAAGCTAGCCTGGCTGGGGAAGGCCGATTAGCCAGAAACCAGTCCCAGGAAGCTTGTTTCTGGTCCAGGGAAGACATGGCTTGGCAGTTCGGGCTAGACTGTTCCCATGAGGCACACGGTCAGACTGATTTGCATATGGCCATATCTGAACTGGGGTGGCGGAGTGAGCTAAAGAATGATGATGCATTAAACCCAGATCAGTTTACTGGGGGTGAGTGCTTGCACTGTTCAACACTTCGTCCATCATCCCCTTTGGTTTTGCTTTCTTTGCCCTAAGTTGGCAGGGTATGCCCAGACGTGGGTCCCTTGCTAACTTTGCAACTGGATTCAAGCTAGCCTGGCTGATGACGGCTGATTAGCCAGAAACCGGTCCCAGGATGCTTGTTTCTGGTCCAGGGAAGACATGGCTTGGAAGTTCGGGCTGGAATGTTCCCATGAGGCAAAGGGTCAGACTGATTTGCATATGGCCATGTTTGAACTGGGCATGGCAGAGTGAGCTAAAGAATGATGATGGATTAAACTCATATCAGTTGACTGGGGGTGAGTGTTTGCAATGTCAACACTCCGTCCATCATCCTCTTTGGTTTTGCTTTGTTCACCCTAAGTTGGCAGGGTATGCCCAGACGTGTGTCCCTTGCTCACTTTGCCACTGAATTCAAGCTAGCCTGGCTGATGATGGACAATTAGCCAGAAACCAGTCCCCGGTTGCTTGTTTCCGGTCCAGGGAAGACATGGCTTGGCAGTTTGTGCTGGACTGTTCCCATGAGGCACAGGGTGAGACTGATTTGCATATGACCATGTCTGAACTGGGGTGGCAGAGTGAGCTAAAGAATGATGATGGATTAAACTCATATCAGTTGACTGGGGGTGAGTGTTTGCAATGTTCAACACTCCGTCCATCATCCTCTTTGGTTTTGCTTTGTTCACCCTAAGTTGGCAGGGTATGCCCAGACATGTGTCCCTTGCTCACTTTGCCACTGAATTCAAGCTAGCCTGGCTGATGATGGCCAATTAGCCAGAAACCAGTCCCCGGTTGCTTGTTTCCGGTCCAGGGAAGACATGGCTTGGCAGTTTGTGCTGGACTGTTCCCATGAGTCACAGGGTGAGACTGATTTGCATATGACCATGTCTGAACTGGGGTGGCAGAGTGAGCTAAAGAATGATGATGGATTAAACTCATATCAGTTGACTGGGGGTGAGTGTTTGCAATGTTCAACACTCCGTCCATCATCCCCTTTGGTTTTGCTTTGTTCACCCTAAGTTGGCAGGGTATGTCCAGACGTGGGTCCCTTGCTCACTTTGCCACTGAATTCAAGCTAGCCTGGCTGATGATTGCCGATTAACCAGAAACCAGTCCCACATTGTTTTTTTCCGGTCCAGGGAAGACATGGCTTGGCAGTTTAGGATGGACTGTTCCCATGAGGCACAAGGTCAGACTGATTTGCATATGGCCATGTCTGAACTGGGGTGGCGAAGTGAGCTAAAGAATGATGATGGATTAAACCCAGGTCAGTTGACTGGGGGTGAGTGCTTGCAATGTTCAACACTCCGTCCAACATCCCCTTTGGTTTTGCTTTGTTCGTCCTAAGTTGGCAGGGTATGCCCATACGTGGGTCCCTTGCTAACTTTGCAACTGGATTCAAGCTAGCCTGGCTGATGACGGCTGATTAGCCAGAAACCGGTCCTAGGATGCTTGTTTCCGGTCCCGGGAAGACATGGCTTGGAAGTTCGGGCTGGACTGTTCCCATGAGGCACAGGGTCAGACTGATTTGCATATTGCCATGTTTGAACTGGGCGTGGTGGAGTGAGCTAAAAAATGATGATGGATTAAACCCAGATCAGTTGACTGGGTGTGAGTGCTTGCAATGTTCAACACTCCGTCCATCATCCCCTTTGGTTTTGCTTTCTTCACCCTAAGTTGGCAGGATATGCCCAGACGTGGGTCCCTTATTAACTTTGCAACTGGATCCAAGCTAGCCTGGCTGATGACAGCCGATTAGCCAGAAACCGGTCCCAGGTTGCTTGTTTCCAGTCCAGGGAAGACATAGTTTGGCAGTTCGATCTGAACTGTTCCCATGAGGCACAGGGTCAGACTGATTTGCATATGGCCATGTCTGAACTGGGGTGGCGGAGTGAGCTAAAGAATGATGATGGATTAAACCCAGATCAGTTGACTGGGGTGAGTGCTTGCAATGTTCAACACTCCTTCCACCATCCCCTTTGGTTTTGCTTGCTCGCCCTAAGTTGGCAGGGCATGCCTAGATGTGGGTCCCTTGCTCCCTTTGCCACTGGATTCAAGCTAGCCTGGCTAATGACGGCTGATTAGCCAGAAACCGGTCCCAGGATGCTTGTTTCCGGTCCAGGGAAGACATTGCTTGGCAGTTTGGGCTAGACTGTTCCCATGAGGCACACGGTCAGACTGATTTGCATATGGCCATATCTGAACTGGGGTGGCGGAGTGAGCTAAAGAATGATGATGCATTAAACCCAGATCAGTTGACTGGGGGTGAGTGCTTGCAATGTTCAACACTCCTTCCACCATCCCCTTTGGTTTTGCTTGATCGCCCTAAGTTGGCAGGGTATGCCCAGACGTGGGTCTCTTGCTCACTTTGCCACTTGATTCAAGCTAGCCTGGCTGGGGAAGGCCGATTAGCCAGAAACCAGTCCCAGGAAGCTTGTTTCTGGTCCAGGGAAGACATGGCTTGGCAGTTCGGGCTAGACTGTTCCCATGAGGCACACGGTCAGACTGATTTGCATATGGCCATATCTGAACTGGGGTGGCGGAGTGAGCTAAAGAATGATGATGCATTAAACCCAGATCAGTTTACTGGGGGTGAGTGCTTGCACTGTTCAACACTTCGTCCATCATCCCCTTTGGTTTTGCTTTCTTTGCCCTAAGTTGGCAGGGTATGCCCAGACGTGGGTCCCTTGCTAACTTTGCAACTGGATTCAAGCTAGCCTGGCTGATGACGGCTGATTAGCCAGAAACCGGTCCCAGGATGCTTGTTTCTGGTCCAGGGAAGACATGGCTTGGAAGTTCGGGCTGGAATGTTCCCATGAGGCAAAGGGTCAGACTGATTTGCATATGGCCATGTTTGAACTGGGCATGGCAGAGTGAGCTAAAGAATGATGATGGATTAAACTCATATCAGTTGACTGGGGGTGAGTGTTTGCAATGTCAACACTCCGTCCATCATCCTCTTTGGTTTTGCTTTGTTCACCCTAAGTTGGCAGGGTATGCCCAGACGTGTGTCCCTTGCTCACTTTGCCACTGAATTCAAGCTAGCCTGGCTGATGATGGACAATTAGCCAGAAACCAGTCCCCGGTTGCTTGTTTCCGGTCCAGGGAAGACATGGCTTGGCAGTTTGTGCTGGACTGTTCCCATGAGGCACAGGGTGAGACTGATTTGCATATGACCATGTCTGAACTGGGGTGGCAGAGTGAGCTAAAGAATGATGATGGATTAAACTCATATCAGTTGACTGGGGGTGAGTGTTTGCAATGTTCAACACTCCGTCCATCATCCTCTTTGGTTTTGCTTTGTTCACCCTAAGTTGGCAGGGTATGCCCAGACATGTGTCCCTTGCTCACTTTGCCACTGAATTCAAGCTAGCCTGGCTGATGATGGCCAATTAGCCAGAAACCAGTCCCCGGTTGCTTGTTTCCGGTCCAGGGAAGACATGGCTTGGCAGTTTGTGCTGGACTGTTCCCATGAGTCACAGGGTGAGACTGATTTGCATATGACCATGTCTGAACTGGGGTGGCAGAGTGAGCTAAAGAATGATGATGGATTAAACTCATATCAGTTGACTGGGGGTGAGTGTTTGCAATGTTCAACACTCCGTCCATCATCCCCTTTGGTTTTGCTTTGTTCACCCTAAGTTGGCAGGGTATGTCCAGACGTGGGTCCCTTGCTCACTTTGCCACTGAATTCAAGCTAGCCTGGCTGATGATTGCCGATTAACCAGAAACCAGTCCCACATTGTTTTTTTCCGGTCCAGGGAAGACATGGCTTGGCAGTTTAGGATGGACTGTTCCCATGAGGCACAAGGTCAGACTGATTTGCATATGGCCATGTCTGAACTGGGGTGGCGAAGTGAGCTAAAGAATGATGATGGATTAAACCCAGGTCAGTTGACTGGGGGTGAGTGCTTGCAATGTTCAACACTCCGTCCAACATCCCCTTTGGTTTTGCTTTGTTCGTCCTAAGTTGGCAGGGTATGCCCATACGTGGGTCCCTTGCTAACTTTGCAACTGGATTCAAGCTAGCCTGGCTGATGACGGCTGATTAGCTAGAAACCGGTCCTAGGATGCTTGTTTCCGGTCCCGGGAAGACATGGCTTGGAAGTTCGGGCTGGACTGTTCCCATGAGGCACAGGGTCAGACTGATTTGCATATTGCCATGTTTGAACTGGGCGTGGTGGAGTGAGCTAAAAAATGATGATGGATTAAACCCAGATCAGTTGACTGGGGGTGAGTGCTTGCAATGTTCAACACTCCGTCCATCATCCTCTTTGGTTTTGCTTTATTCGCCCTAAGTTGGCAGGGCATGCCCAGACGTTGGTCCCTTGCTCACTTTGCCACTGGATTCAGGCTAGCCTGGCTGATGGCGGCCGATTAGCCAATAACCGGTCCCAGGATGCTTGGTTTCGGTCCAGGGAAGACATGGCTTGTCAGTTCGGGCTGGACTGTTCCCATGAGGCACAGGGTCAGACTGATTTGCATATGGCCATGTCTGAACTGTGGTGGCAGAGTGAGCTAAAGAATGATGATGGTTGAAACCCAGATCAGTTGAATGGGGGTGAATGCTTGCAATGTTCAACACTCCTTCCATCATCCCCTTTGGTTTTGCCTTGTTCGCCCTAAGTTGTCAGGGTATGCCCAGACGTGGGTCCCTTGCTCACTTTGCCACTGGATTCAAGCTTGCCTGGCTGATGACGGCTGATGAGCCAAAAACCGGTC
Organism: Triturus cristatus; assembly: GCF_964204655.1. NCBI lineage: Eukaryota > Metazoa > Chordata > Amphibia > Caudata > Salamandridae > Triturus > Triturus cristatus. The sequence goes on along the minus strand of NC_140579.1, from coordinate 1,031,633,168 downwards.
CCAATATGCTTGTTTCCGGTTCAGGGAAGACATGGCTTGGCAGTTCAGGCTGGAGTGTTCCCATGAGGCACAGGGTCAGACTAATTTGCATATGGCCATGTCTGAACTGGGGTGGCGGAATGAGCTAAATAGTGATGATGGATTAACCCAAAACAGTTGACTGGGGGTGAGTGCTTGCAATGTTCAACACTCCGTCCATCACCCCCTTTGGTTTTCCTGTGTTCGCCCAAAGTTGGCAGGGTATGCTCAGACGTGGGTCTCTTGCTCACTTTGCCACTGGATTCAAGCTAGCCTGGCTGGTGAAGGCCGATTAGCCAGAAACCGGTCCCAGGATGCTTGTTTCCGGTCCAGGGAAGACATTGCTTGGCAGTTTGGGCGATACTGTTCCCATGAGGCACACGGTCAGACTGATTTGCATTTGGCCATATCTGAACTGGGGTGGCGGAGTGAGCTAAAGAATGATGATGCATTTAACCCAGATCAGTTGACTGGGGGTGAGTGCTTGCAATGTTCAACACTTCGTCCATCATCCCCTTTGGTTTTGCTTTCTTCACCCTAAGTTGGCAGGGTATGCCCAGACGTGGGTCCCTTATTAACTTTGCAACTGGATCCAAGCTAGCCTGGCTGATGACAGCCGATTAGCCAGAAACCGGTCCCAGGTTGCTTGTTTCCAGTCAAGGGAAGACATAGTTTGGCAGTTCGATCTGGACTGTTCCCATGAGGCACAGGGTCAGACTGATTTGCATATGGCCATGTCTGAACTGGGGTGGCGGAGTGAGCTAAAGAATGATGATGGATTAAACCCAGATCAGTTGACTGGGGTGAGTGCTTGCAATGTTCAACACTCCTTCCACCATCCCCTTTGGTTTTGCTTGCTCGCCCTAAGTTGGCAGGGCATGCCTAGATGTGGGTCCCTTGCTCCCTTTGCCACTGGATTCAAGCTAGCCTGGCTAATGACGGCTGATTAGCCAGAAACCGGTCCCAGGATGCTTGTTTCCGGTCCAGGGAAGACATTGCTTGGCAGTTTGGGCTAGACTGTTCCCATGAGGCACACGGTCAGACTGATTTGCATATGGCCATATCTGAACTGGGGTGGCGGAGTGAGCTAAAGAATGATGATGCATTAAACCCAGATCAGTTGACTGGGGGTGAGTGCTTGCAATGTTCAACACTCCTTCCACCATCCCCTTTGGTTTTGCTTGCTCGCCCTAAGTTGGCAGGGTATGCCCAGACGTGGGTCTCTTGCTCACTTTGCCACTTGATTCAAGCTAGCCTGGCTGGGGAAGGCCGATTAGCCAGAAACCAGTCCCAGGAAGCTTGTTTCTGGTCCAGGGAAGACATGGCTTGGCAGTTCGGGCTAGACTGTTCCCATGAGGCACACGGTCAGACTGATTTGCATATGGCCATATCTGAACTGGGGTGGCAGAGTGAGCTAAAGAATGATGATGCATTAAACCCAGATCAGTTGACTGGGGGTGAGTGCTTGCAATGTTCAACACTTCGTCCATCATCCCCTTTGGTTTTGCTTTCTTTGCCCTAAGTTGGCAGGGTATGCCCAGACGTGGGTCCCTTGCTAACTTTGCAACTGGATTCAAGCTAGCCTGGCTGATGACGGCTGATTAGCCAGAAACCGGTCCCAGGATGCTTGTTTCCAGTCCAGGGGAGACATGGCTTGGAAGTTCGGGCTGGAATGTTCCCATGAGGCACAGGGTCAGACTGATTTGCATATGGCCATGTTTGAACTGGGCATGGCAGAGTGAGCTAAAGAATGATGATGGATTAAACTCATATCAGTTGACTGGGGGTGAGTGTTTGCAATGTCAACACTCCGTCCATCATCCTCTTTGGTTTTGCTTTGTTCACCCTAAGTTGGCAGGGTATGCCCAGACATGTGTCCCTTGCTCACTTTGCCACTGAATTCAAGCTAGCCTGGCTGATGATGGACAATTAGCCAGAAACCAGTCCCCGGTTGCTTGTTTCCGGTCCAGGGAAGACATGGCTTTGCAGTTTGTGCTGGACTGTTCCCATGAGGCACAGGGTGAGACTGATTTGCATATGACCATGTCTGAACTGGGGTGGCAGAGTGAGCTAAAGAATGATGATGGATTAAACTCATATCAGTTGACTGGGGGTGAGTGTTTGCAATGTTCAACACTCCGTCCATCATCCTCTTTGGTTTTGCTTTGTTCACCCTAAGTTGGCAGGGTATGCCCAGACATGTGTCCCTTGCTCACTTTGCCACTGAATTCAAGCTAGCCTGGCTGATGATGGCCAATTAGCCAGAAACCAGTCCCCGGTTGCTTGTTTCCGGTCCAGGGAAGACATGGCTTGGCAGTTTGTGCTGGACTGTTCCCATGAGGCACAGGGTGAGACTGATTTGCATATGACCATGTCTGAACTGGGGTGGCAGAGTGAGCTAAAGAATGATGATGGATTAAACTCATATCAGTTGACTGGGGGTGAGTGTTTGCAATGTTCAACACTCCGTCCATCATCCCCTTTGGTTTTGCTTTGTTCACCCTAAGTTGGCAGGGTATGCCCAGACGTGGGTCCCTTGCTCACTTTGCCACTGAATTCAAGCTAGCCTGGCTGATGATTGCCGATTAACCAGAAACCAGTCCCACATTGTTTTTTTCCGGTCCAGGGAAGACATGGCTTGGCAGTTTAGGATGGACTGTTCCCATGAGGCACAAGGTCAGACTGATTTGCATATGGCCATGTCTGAACTGGGGTGGCGAAGTGAGCTAAAGAATGATGATGGATTAAACCCAGGTCAGTTGACTGGGGGTGAGTGCTTGCAATGTTCAACACTCCGTCCATCATCCCCTTTGGTTTTGCCTTGTTCGCCCTAAGTTGGCAGGGTATGCCCAGACGTGGGTCCCTTGCTCACTTTGCCACTGGATTCAAGGTAGCCTGGCTGATGACGGCTGATTAGCCAGAAACCGGTCCTAGGATGCTTGTTTCCGGTCCCGGGAAGACATGGCTTGGAAGTTCGGGCTGGACTGTTCCCATGAGGCACAGGGTCAGACTGATTTGCATATGGCCATGTCTGAACTGGGGTGGCGGAGTGAGCTAAAGAATGATGATGAATTAAACCCAGATCAGTTGACTGGGGGTGAGTGCTTGCAATGTTCAACACTCCGTCCATCATCCCCTTTGGTTTTGCTTTGTTCGTCCTAAGTTGGCAGGGTATGCCCATACGTGGGTCCCTTGCTAACTTTGCAACTGGATTCAAGCTAGCCTGGCTGATGACGGCTGATTAGCCAGAAACCAGTACCAGGATGCTTGTTTCTGGTCCAGGGAAGACATGCCTTAGAAGTTCGGGCTGGAATGTTCCCATGAGGCACAGGGTCAGACTGATTTGCATATTGCCATGTTTGAACTGGGCGTGGTGGAGTGAGCTAAAAAATGATGATGGATTAAACCCAGATCAGTTGACTGGGGGTGAGTGCTTGCAATGTTCAACACTCCGTCCATCATCCTCTTTGGTTTTGCTTTGTTCGCCCTAAGTTGGCAGGGTATGCCCAGACGTTGGTCCCTTGCTCACTTTGCCACTGGATTCAGGCTAGCCTGGCTGATGGCGGCCGATTAGCCAATAACCAGTCCCAGGATGCTTGTTTCCAGTCCAGGGAAGACATGGCTTGGCAGTTCGGCCTGGATTGTTCCCACGAGGCACAGGGTCAGACTGATTTGTATATGACCATGTCTGAACTGGGGTGGGGGAGTGAGCTTAAGAATGATGATGGATTAAACCCAGATCAGTTGACTGGGGGTGAGTGCTTGCAATGTTCAACACTCCGTCCATTATCCGCTTTGGTTTTGCTTTGTTCACCCTAAGTTGGCAGGGTATGCCCAGACGTGGGTCCCTTGCTAAACTTTGCAACTGAATTCAAGCTAGCCTGGCTGATGACGGCTGATTAGCCAGAAACCCGTCCCATGATGCTTGTTTACGGTCCAGGGAAGACATGGCTTGGAAGTTCGGGCTGGAATGTTGCCATGAGGCACAGGGTCAGACTGATTTGCATAAGGCCATGTTTGAACTGGGCGTGGCGGAGTGAGCTAAAAAATGATGATGGACTAAACCCAGATCAGTTGACTGGGGGTGAGTGCTTGCAATGTTCAACACTCTGTCCATCATCCTCTTTGGTTTTGCTTTGTTTGCCCTAAGTTGGCAGGGTATGCCCAGACGTTGGTCCCTTGCTCACTTTGCCAATGGATTCAGGCTAACCTGGCTGATGGCGGCCGATTATCCAGAAACCTGTCCCAGGATGCTTGTTTCCGGTCCAGGGAAGACATTGCTTGGCAGTTTGGGCTATACTGTTCCCATGAGGCACACGGTCAGACTGATTTGCATATGGCCGTATCTGAACTGGGGTGGCGGAGTGAGCTAAAGAATGATGATGCATTAAACCCAGATCAGTTGACTGGGGGTGAGTGCTTGCAATGTTCAACACTCCTTCCACCATCCCCTTTGGTTTTGCTTGCTTGCCCTAAGTTGGCAGGGTATGCCCAGACGTAGGTCTCTTGCTCACTTTGCCACTTGATTCAAGCTAGCCTGGCTGGGGAAGGCCGATTAGCCAGAAACCGGTCCCAGGAAGCTTGTTTCTGGTCCAGGGAAGACATGGCTTGGCAGTTCGGGCTAGACTGTTCCCATGAGGCACACGGTCAGACTGATTTGCATATGGCCATATCTGAACTGGGGTGGCGGAGTGAGCTAAAGAATGATGATGCATTAAACCCAGATCAGTTGACTGGGGGTGAGTGCTTGCAATGTTCAACACTTCGTCCATCATCCCCTTTGGTTTTGCTTTCTTTGCCCTAAGTTGGCAGGGTATGCCCAGACGTGGGTCCCTTGCTAACTTTGCAACTGGATTCAAGCTAGCCTCGCTGATGACGGCTGATTAGCCAGAAACAGGTCCCAGGATGCTTGTTTCCGGTCCAGGGAAGACATGGCTTGGCAGTTTGGGCTGGACTGTTCCCATGAGGCACAGGGTGAGACTGATTTGCATATGACCATGTCTGAACTGGGGTGGCAGAGTGAGCTAAAGAATGATGATGGATTAAACTCATATCAGTTGACTGGGGGTGAGTGTTTGCAATGTTCAACACTCCGTCCATCATCCCTTTTGGTTTTGCTTTGTTCACCCTAAGTTGGCAGAGTATGCCCAGACGTGGGTCCCTTGCTCACTTTGCCACTGAATTCAAGCTAGCCTGGCTGATGATTGCCGATTAACCAGAAACCGGTCCCACGTTGCTTGTTTCCGGTCCAGGGAAGACATGGCTTGGCAGTTTAGGATGGACTGTTCCCATGAGGCACAGGGTCAGACTGATTTGCATATAGCCATTTCTTAACTGGGGTGGCGAAGGGAACTAAAGAATGATGATGGATTAAACCCAGGTCAGTTGACTGGGGGTGAGTGCTTCCAATGTTCAACACTCCGTCTATCATCCCCTTTGGTTTTGCCTTGTTCGCCCTAAGTTGGCAGGGTATGCCCAGACGAGGGTCCCTTGCTCACTTTGCCACTGGATTCAAGCTAGCCTGGCTGATGACGGCTGATTAGCCAGAAACCGGTCCTAGGATGGTTGTTTCCGGTCCCGGGAAGACATGGCTTGGAAGTTCGGGCTGGACTGTTCCCATGAGGCACAGGGTCAGACTGATTTGCATATGGCCATGTCTGAACTGGGGTGGCGGAGTGAGCTAAAGAATGATGATGAATTAAACCCAGATCAGTTAACTGGGGGTGAGTGCTTGCAATGTTCAACACTCCATCCATCATCCCCTTTGGTTTTGCTGTGTTCGTCCTAAGTTGGCAGGGTATGCCCATACGTGGGTCCCTTGCTAACTTTGCAACTGGATTCAAGCAAGCCTGGCTGATGACGGCTGATTAGCCAGAAACCGGTCCCAGGATGCTTGTTTCCGGTCCAGGAAAGACATGCCTTAGAAGTTCGGGCTGGAATGTTCCCATGAGGCACAGGGTCAGACTGATTTGCATATTGCCATGTTTGAACTGGGCGTGGTGGAGTGAGCTAAAAAATGATGATGGATTAAACCCAGATCAGTTGACTGGGGGTGAGTGCTTGCAATGTTCAACACTCCGTCCATCATCCTCTTTGGTTTTGCTTTGTTCGCCCTAAGTTGGCAGGGTATGCCCAGACGTTGGTCCCTTGCTCACTTTGCCACTGGATTCAGGCTAGCCTGGCTGATGGCGGCCGATTAGCCAAAACCCGGTCCCAGGATGCTTGGTTTCGGTCCAGGGAAGACATGGCTTGTTAGTTCGGGCTGGACTGTTCCCATGAGGCACAGGGTCAGACTGATTTGCATATGGCCATGTCTGAACTGTGGTGGCAGAGTGAGCTAAAGAATGATGATGGTTGAAACCCAGATCAGTTGACTGGGGGTGAATGCTTGCAATGTTCAACACTCCTTCCATCATCCCCTTTGGTTTTGCTTTGTTCGCCCTATGTTGGCATGGTATGCCCAGACGTGGGTCCCTTTCTCACATTGCCACTGGATTCATGTTAACCTGGCTGATGACCGCTGATTAGCCAGAAACTGGCCCAGGATGCTTGTTTCCAGTCCAGGGAAGACATGGCTTGGCAGTTCGGCCTGGATTGTTCCCATGAGGCACAGGGTCAGACTGATTTGTATATGACCATGTCTGAACTGGGGTGGGGGAGTGAGCTTAAGAATGATGATGGATTAAACCCAGATCAGTTGACTGGGGGTGAGTGCTTGCAATGTTCAACACTCCGTCCATTATCCACTTTGGTTTTGCTTTGTTCACCCTAAGTTGGCAGGGTATGCCCAGACGTGGGTCCCTTGCTAAACTTTGCAACTGAATTCAAGCTAGCCTGGCTGATGACGGCTGATTAGCCAGAAACCGGTCCCATGATGCTTGTTTCCGGTCCAGGGAAGACATGGCTTGGAAGTTCGGGCTGGAATGTTGCCATGAGGCACAGGGTCAGACTGATTTGCATAAGGCCATGTTTGAACTGGGCGTGGCGGAGTGAGCTAAAAAATGATGATGGACTAAACCCAGATCAGTTGACTGGGGGTGAGTGCTTGCAATGTTCAACACTCCGTCCATCATCCCCTTTGGTTTTGCTTTGTTCGTCCTAAGTTGGCAGGGTTGCCCATACGTGGGTCCCTTGCTAACTTTGCAACTGGATTCAAGCTAGCCTGGCTGATGACGGCCGATTAGCCAGAAACCTGTCCCAGGATGCTTGTTTTCGGTCCAGGGGAGACATGGCTTGTCAGTTCGGGCTTGACTGTTCCCATGAGGCACCGGGTCAGACTGATTTGCATATGGCCATGTCTGAACTGGGGTGGCAGAGTGAGCTAAAGAATGATGATGGATGAAACCCAGATCAGTTGACTGGGGGTGAATGCTTCCAATGTTCAACACTCCTTCCATCATCCCCTTTGGTTTTGCTTTGTTCGCCCTAATTTGGCAGGGTATGCGCAGACGTGGGTCCCTGGCTCACTTTGCCACTGGATTCATGTTAACCTGGCTGATGACGGCTGATTAGCCAGAAATCGGTCCCAGGATGCCTATTTCCGGTCCAGTGAAGACATGGCTTGGTATTTCGGGCTGGAGTGTTCCCATGAGGCACAGGGTCAGACTGATTTGCATATGGCCATGTCTCAACTGGGGTGGTGGAGTGAGCTATAAAATGATGATGGATTAAACCCAGATCAGTTGACTGGGGTGAGTGCTTGCAATGTTCAACACTCCGTCCATCATCCCCTTTGGTTTCGCTGTGTTCGCCCTAAGTTGGCAGGGTATGCCACGTGGGTCCCTTGCTCACTTTGCCACTGGATTCAGGCTAGCCTTTGCTGATGGCGGCCGATTCGACAGAAACCGGTCCCAGGATGCTTGTTTTCGGTCCAGGGAAGACATGGCTTGTCAGTTCGGGCTGGACTGTTCCCATGAGGCACAGGGTCAGACTGATTTGCATATGGCCATGTCTGAACTGGGGTGGGGGAGTGAGCTTAAGAATGATGATGGATTAAACCCAGATCAGTTGACTGAGGGTGAGTGCTTGCAATGTTCAACACTCTGTCCATTATCCCTTTTGGTTTTGCTTTGTTCGACCTAAGTTGGCACGGTATGCCCAGACGTGGGTCCCTTGCTCACTTTGCCACTGGATTCAAGCTAGCCTGGCTGGTGACTGCTGATTAGCCAGAAACCTGTCCCAGGATGCTTGTTTCCGGTCCAGGGAAGACAAGGCTTGGCAGTTCGGGCTGGAGTAATCTCATGAGGCACAGGTTCGGCTGATTTGCATATGGCCATGTATGAACTGGGGTGGGGGAGTGAGCTAAAGAATGATGATGGATTAAACCCAGATTAGTTGAGTGGGGGGAGTGTTTGAAATGTTCAACACTTCGTCCATCATCCCCTTTGGTTTTGCTTTGTTCGCCCTAAGTTGGCAGGGTATGCCCAGACGTGGGTCCCCTCCTCACTTTGCCACTGGATTCAAGCTAGCCTGACTGATGTCGGCTGATGAGCCAGAAACTGGTCCCAGGATGCTTGTTTCCGGTCCAGTGAAGACATGGCTTGGTAGTTCGGGCTGGAGTGGTCCCATGAGGCACAGGGTCAGACTAATTTGCATATGGCCATATCTGAACTGGGGTGGCAGAGTGAGCTAAAGAATGATGATGCATTAATCCCAGATCAGTTGACTGTGGGTGAGTGCTTGTAATGTTCAACACTTCGTACATCATCCCCTTTGGTTTTGCTTTCTTCACCCTAAGTTGGCAGGGTATGCCCAGATGTGGGTCCCTTACTAACTTTGCAACTGGATCCAAGCTAGCCTGGCTGATGACAGCTGATTAGCCAGAAACCGGTCCCAGGTTGCTTGTTTCCAGTCCAGGGAAGACATAGTTTGGCAGTTCGGTCTGGACTGTTCCCATGAGGCACAGGGTCAGACTGATTTGCATATGGCCATGTCTGAACTGGGGTGGCGGAGTGAGCTAAAGAATGATGATGGATTAAACCCAGATCAGTTGACTGGGGTGAGTGCTTGCAATGTTCAACACTCCTTCCACCATCCCCTTTGGTTTTGCTTGCTCGCCCTAAGTTGGCAGGGTATGCCTAGACGTGGGTCCCTTTCTCCCTTTGCCACTGGATTGAAGCTAGCCTGGCTGATGACGGCTGATTAGCCAGAAACCAGTCCCAGGATGCTTGTTTCCGGTCCAGGGAAGACATGGCTTGGCATTTCATGCTGGAGTGTTCCCATGAGGCACAGGGTCAGACTGATTTGCATATGGCCATGTCTGAACTGGGGTGGCGGAGTGAGCTAAAGAATGATGATGGATTAAACCCAGATCAGTTGACTGGGGGTGAGTGCTTGCAATGTTCAACACTAGGTCCATCATTCCCTTTGGTTGTGCTTTGTTCGCCCTATGTTGGCAGTGTATTCTCAGAAGTGGGTCCCTTGCTCACTTTGCCACTGGATTCAGGCTAGCCTGGCTGATGGCGGCTGGTTAGCCAGAATTCGGTCCCAGGATGCTTGTTTCCGGTCCAGGGAAGACATGGCTTGGAAGTTCGGGCTGGAATGTTCCCATGAGGCACAGGGTCAGACTGATTTGTATATAGCCATTTTTGAACTGGGCATGGCAAAGTGAGCTAAAAAATTATGATGGATTAAACCCAGATCAGATGACTTTGGGTGAGTGCTTGCAATGTTCAACACTCCGTCCATCATCCCCTTTGGTTTTGCTTTATCGCCCTAAGTTGGCAGGGTATGCCCAGTCCTGGGTCCCTTGCTCACTTTGCCACTGGATTCAAGCTAGCCTGGCTGATGGTGGCCGATTAGCCAGAAACCGGTCCCAGGATGCTTGTTTCCGGTCCAGGGAAGACATGGCTTGTCAGTTCAGGCTGAACTGTTCCCATGAGGCACAGGGTCAGACTGAATTGCATATGGCCATGTCTGAACTGGGATGGCGGAGTGAGCTAAAGAATGATGATGAATTAAACCCAGATCAGTTGACTGGGGATGAATGCTTGCAATCTTCAACACTCCGTCCATCATCCCCTTTGGTTTTGATAGGTTAAAGACAACCTTTATTGAAAGCTATCCTAGTGGTAGCTATGGAGAGCAGCCTTTAGGCTAAGTCTTGAAGGAATGTAAAGCAGCTTGTTTTACCAGTCTATAATCTCTTGACTGGCTAAATGAAAGGAGACCACACCAGATACATATATAAAATATATGTATTTATTCCTAAACACACCCTTCTAGTCTCTTTAAATGTTAGGCCCTAGGAGCGGACCAAACCATATACTAAGAAAGTGGTATAAGAACCACGACTTTACTAGACACAAGGCCTAGAGCCGGTAGAATTGCTGGGACCCCAATGAACCACCCAAGGTAATGACACAGGGGACCCACGGGGGCCGTGTGCAGTGTGAGAACACAGGCGCGAGCTCCCGTAAGTTTCTATGGGGAATGCTGCGGTTAGATTTTTAAAGTTAAAGTCCCTTGGAGGTGGACTAGGACCAAACCCTCTTGGACTTCGAGAGTTCTAGGGTCCACACCCATTGAAGCACCAGAACACTCGAGTTACCTCACCCAGGGAAGCCGACTGCATAGGTGCCAAATGGTGTCTGGTCATGTCGTCGTTTTCAATGGCCGCTGGCGAAGAATTGCTGCTGCCAGGAAGATGTAAAGTGTCCGAAGAGATCCAAGCCTAGATAGGAGCTATGAAGAACCTGAAATCAGAGGGGACAGAGTCTGGGTCACTTGCCAGTGACCAGGGGCACGATAGACAAATGCCCACCGATGTCGGGTGTTTCAGGTGCGAAGAGGTTAAGTTTGACTCTTCAGCCACAAGGACCAGGAGGTGTTGAGGACAACCAGGAGATGGATTCAAGCTGTCCCATGAAGGATATTGAGTGCTGCAGCATCGGTGCCCAAATTGAACACAACAAGCCTTGGCAACAGCAACCCACTCAGAAAGGAGAAAGAGGCTTCGTTGCAGACCAGCAAGGTCCTGGGGACTCCCCAAGAAATGGAGAGTCTGGGTTCTTCTGAACCAACCAGGGAAGCCCACTTAAAGTAAGAGTTGCCTTCACAGGGAACCACCAGTTGACGTACAAGGGATCGCGAAGGTACCTCGAGCGGGAAATGCAAAGAGCGGGCTCACAGAACACTCGTGGAGTGTAGGCCCACAATATTCAGAGCAAAAGGTGCTCGGGGTCTGGGCTACAAGTAACCCAATGCACAGCCTTAAGAGTTGTCGGGAAGCTGATGCACTTGCAAATGTGCACTGTGTCCAGGGTTTCCGGTTCCATGGTACCCACGAGGGCAACGGGTCTCAGCTTTGCTAGGGAATCGGTTCAGCCTCTGGAAAGTCTGGAAATCTACCTCTGGTGTTGCAAAGTCTTCGGCGTCGGGCAGGAGCTTCGGAGATGCAGACCAGACAGATGTGTCTTTGTTGCCTGCCGAGCAGGGGAGTAACTCCTTTACTCCAAGGGAGATTCTTCAGTCATCTGGCGTTGAACAGATCATCGAAGGTCCAGGATTCAGTTTCAGAGTTTCATCAAGGAATATCTAACGTTCTGGTTACAGAGGTTCCTTCTTTATACCCAAGGAAGGGGTTGGACTAACTCAGGGGACCAGCCTATGGGAGGGTTTGGAAAGAGGGGTCGCTACACCCATTTCCTTTGTCCAGTTTTATGCCAGAGCAGTGTCTGATATCCCCTGCAACCGGTTTGAGCTGGACTATGCACAGAGACACCAAATGTGCCCCCAGTGCTGGACTTCAAAGCACTCCTGAAGTGCTCCCACCCAGCCCTAATCCACTAAGGCCTGTCTAGGAGGTGGTAACACCTCCCTGTGACAGGAAACCAATTGTCCATGCCTCTCCTGCTGGAGTTTCGGTCAGCAGCAGGAGGCCAGACCCGTGTCTGTGGCTGCAGCATCCATTTTGTGATGCCAGGGCTCTTTTAAACTGCTACCGGGTATACCGGTGCTGTAATTTCTCTCCCTCTAGAAGGATGGGATCATACTGCCACACCAGTTACTGGTGTGGGGGTATGATTCCAAGGTGTTTGACACCAAACACAAGATGTTTCCATGCAACCAGTCCAAAGTTAGCATTTACCGTTTGGTTATAATGCACTTAAGAGTATCTGGTCAGGCTGCATCACAGACAACCCCGGAGAAGAGATTACAAAGGCTGCAGAGGGGCTCTGCTCATGCATGGGCACCCTCTTACACAAAACCAAGCACTCTGCCTTCAGGATTGATAAGGCCTGCCATAGGGGTGACTGATAGGTTTATATGTGAAGTGATAGGTGAGATATAGTGAACCTATATCTCAGTAAGGGGTGCATGCACCACCTTACCCAGGCTGCAGTAGCAGACCTGTGGTGTCATTTTGGAGGGCTTCACAGGGGTGGCATAATACATGCTTCAGCCCCTGGTAGGCCTCTGGGATACCTATTCCCTGGGTACATAATATACCATATACTAGGGACTTATAAGGGCACCTCCGAATCCAATCTGTTGTGTACCTAAGCTACTAGGAATCCATTTAGAGAGGAAGCAGCTAGGCTGGGGTCCTGGATAGCCGGGCCCCTTCCAGACTAAAATCGAAAAACAGCAGCAAAAAGTGGGGGTAACCATAAGAAGCAGATCCTACTCTCCTACAATCACCATGCACTGTCCTTGCAGCACTCTAATCATCCAGTCACTACCCATGTACTGATGCAATGACCCAGTAACTAACATATGCACCGCTGCACTCCTTGAGGACTATCTATACAGTCCAGTAATCTTCTTGTTACTACCTATGCAGTCCTCCAATCACCCAGCCAGTCCTATGTCCTTATCCAATCACTGTGCCAAAACCGAAGCACTTATAAATTCACCATGCACTCTCCCCGCAGTACTCTAATCAGCCAGTCACTACCCATGTAGTCATGCAATGACCCAGGCACTAAGACATGCACTCCCCTTGTCACTCCGTGACCACTCCTCTATCACCCTGTCAGCACCGTATACTTATCCAATCACTGCGACAATACCCAAGCACTCATAAATTCACCATTCAGTCACTAACCATGTGTTTATGCAATGACCCAGGCAATAACATATGTATTGCTACAATCCCCTGAGGACTTCCTATACAGTCCAGTAATCTGCCTGTCACTACCTATGGACTCCTCCAATCACCCAGCCAGCACAATGTACTTATCCAATCAGTCCTCCAAAACCAAAGCACTTATAAATTCACCATGTACTCTCCTTACAGTACTGTAATCATCCAGTCACTACCCATGTACTGATGTAATAACCCAGGCACGAACACATGCACTGCTACAATCACCAGAGCACTACCCATGCACACCAGCAATCCCTCTGCCACTCCCTATGCACTCTTTCAATCACTCTGCCAGCATCAGATACTTATCTAATCGCTCTGCCAAAACCCCAGCATTTATCAATTCACCATGCAGTTTCCTTGCAGCACTCTAATCATCCAGTCACTACACATGTACTCATGCAATGGCCAAGGAACTAATTCATGCAGTGCTAAAATCTCCAGAGCACTACCCAAGCAGTCCAGCAATCCCCCTGTCACTCCCTGAGCACTCTTCCAATCACTCTGCTAGCACCATGTCCTTATCCAATCACTCTGCCAAAACCCAAGCATTTATAAATCCACCATGCAGTACTCTAATCATCCAGTCACTACCCATGTAGTCATGCAATGACCCAGGCACTAACCCATACACTGCTACAATCCTCTGAGCACTTCCCACGCAGACCTCTAACCACCGACACACTACTGATTCACTCCTCCAACTACCTAGGTAGTACACATGCACTCTAGAAATCCCTCTGTCACTACCCATGCACTCCTCCAATCACCCAGCCAGCACTATGTACTTATCCAATCACTCCGCCAAAACCCAAGCAGTTATAAAATCACCATGCACTGTCCCTGCAGCACTCTAATTATCCAGTCACTACCCATGTACTCGTCCAATGACCCATTCACTATCACATGCACTGATGCAATGTCTTGAGGACTACCCATGCAGTCCAGTAAACTCCCTGGTACTACCTATGCAGTCCTCCAATCACCCAGCCAGTCCTATGTCCTTATCCAACCACTGCGCCAAAACCCAAGCACTTATAAAATCACCATGCACTGTCCTAGCAGTACTCTAATCATCCAGTCACTTCCCATGTAGTCATGCAACGATCCAGGAACTAACACATGCACTGCTATATTCCCTGTGTTCTACCCATGCAGTCCTCTAATACCTACACACTTCTCATTCGCTCCTTCAATTCCTCTGGTAGAACCCAAGCAGTCCAACAATCACCCTGTCACTCCCCGTGCACTCCTCCACTCACTCAGCCACTACTATCTACTAATCCAAACACTCTGCCAATACCCAAGAACTTATAAATTCACTCAGTCACTCTCCTTGCAGTATTCTAATGTTTCAGTCAGTATCTATGTACTCATGCAATGATCCACGCACTAACTGATCACTGCTACAATCCCCTATGCACTACCCATACAGTCCTCTAACCACTTACACATTTCTTATTTTCTCCTTCAATTCCCCAGGTAGTACCCATGCAGTCACACAATCACACTGTCACTCCTCGAGCACTCCTCCAGTCACCCAGCCACTACCATGTACTAATCCAAACAACTATAACACCTATAGTGGTCAAAGACTGACAGGGGGATTGCTGGAATGCATAGGTAGTCCTCAGGGGATTGTAGCACTACATCTGTTAGTGCCTGGGTCATTCTATAAGTACATGGTTAGTGGCTGGATGATTAGAGTACTGCAAAGAGAGTACATGGTGAATTTATAAGTGCTAGGGTATTGGAGCAGTGATTGGATAGGTTCACGCTGCTGACAAGGTGATTGGAAGAGTGCTCACAGAGTGACAGGGGGAATATTGAAGTGCATAGGTACTGCTCTGGCTATTGTAGCAGTGAATGCATTAGTGCCTGGGACACTGCATGAGTACATGTGTACTTACAAATTCACCATCCACTCTTCTTGCAGCACTCTAATCATCCAGTTACTACTCATGTACTCATGCAATGGCCTAGGCACTAACTCATGCAGTGCTACAATCCCAAGAGCACAACCCATGCAGCCCAGCAATCTCCGTGTCACTCACTGTGCACGCTTCATGCAATGGCCTAGGCACTAATACATTCACTGCTACAATCCCCAGAGCAGTACCTATGCACTCCAGCATTCCCCTTGTCACTCCATGAGCACTCTTCTAATTACCCTTTCACTACCGTATACTTATCCAATCAGTGTGTCAATTCCCGGGCACTTATAAATTCACCATGTAGTATCTTTGCAGCACTCGAATCATCCAGTTACTACTCATGTACTCATGCAATGGCCTAGGCACTGACTCATGCAGTGCTACAATCCCAAGAGCACAACCCATGCAGCCCAGCAATCTCTGTGTCACTCACTGTGCACGCTTCATGCAATGGCCTAGGCACTAATACATTCACTGCTACAATCCCCAGAGCAGTACCTATGCACTCCAGCATTCCCCTTGTCACTCCATGAGCACTCTTCTAATTACCCTTTCACTACCGTATACTTATCCAATCAGTGTGTCAATTCCCGGGTACTTATAAATTCACCATGTAGTATCTTTCCAGCACTCAAATCATCCAGTTACTAACCATGTGTTTATGCAATGACCCAGGCACTAACAGATGTAGTGCTAAAATCCCCTGAGGACCACCAATGCAGTCCAGTAATCTACCTGTCACTACCTATGCACTCCTCCAATCACCCAGCCAAACACAATGTACTTTTCCAATCAGTCCGCCAAAACCCAAGCACTTATAAATTCACCACGTACTCTCCTTACAGTACTGTTATCATCCAGTCACCACCCATGTACTGTTGCAATGGCCCAGGCACTAACACATGCACTGTTACAATCCCCAGAGTACAACCCATGCAGTACAGCAATCCCTTTGTCACTCCCTGTGCACTGTTCCAATCACTCTGCCAGCACCATATACTTATCTTATCGCTCTGCCAAAATACAAGCACTTATAAATTCACCATGCAGTCTCCTTGCTGCACTCTAATCATCCAGTCACTATGCATATACTCATGCAATGGCCAAGGTACTAATTCATGCAGTGCTTAAATCTCCAGAGCACTACCCATGCAGTCCAGCAATCCCCCTGTCAGTCCCTGAGCACTCTTCCAATCACCGTGCTAGCACCATGTCCTTTTCCAATCACTCCGCCAAAACCCAAGCATTTATTAATCCACCATGCACTCTCCTTGCAGTACTATAATCATCCAGTCACTACCCATGTAGTCATGCAATGACCCAGGCACTAACACATGCACTGCTACGATCCTCTGAGCACTTCCCATGCAGACCTCCAACCACCTACACACTACTGATTCACTCCTCCAATTACCTAGGTAGTACCCATGCACTCCAGAAATCCCTATGTCACTACCCGTGCACTCCTCCAATCACCCAACCAGCACTATGCACTTATCCAATCACTCTGCCAAAAGCCAAGCAGTTATAAAATCACAATGCACTGTCCTTGCAGCACTCTAATCATTGAGTCACTACCAATGTACTCATGCAATGACCCAGTCACTATCACATGCACTGCTGACATTCCTTGAGGACTACCTATGTAGTCCAGTAATCTCCCTGGTACTACCTATGCACTCCTCCAATGATCCAGCCAGTCCTACGTCCTTATCCAATCACTGCACCAAAACCAAAGCACTTATAAATTCACCATGCACTCCCTTGCAGTACTCTAATCACCCAGCCACTGCACTTGTAGTCATGCAATGATCCAGGCACTAACACATGCCCTGCTACAATCCCTGTGTACTACCCATGCAGTCCTCTAACTACCTTCAAACTTCTTATTCGCTCCTTCATTTCCCCTGGTAGTACCCATGCAGGCCAGCAATCACCCTGTCACTCCCCATGCACGCCTCCAGTCACTCAGCCACTACTATGTACTAATCCAAACACTCTGCCAATACCCAAGCACTTATAAATTCACTCAGGCACTCTCCTTGCAGTATTCTAATGTTTCAGTCAGTAGCTATGTACTCGTGCAATGATCCAGGCACTAACTGACAACTGCTACAATCCCATATGCACTACCCACACAGTCCTCTAACCACTTACACACTTCCTATTTGCTCCTTCAACTCCCCAGGTAGTACCCATGCAGTCTCGCAATCACACTGTCACTCCCTGTGCACTCCTCCAGTCACCCAGCCATTACCATGTACTAATCCAAACAAGCATAACACCTATAGTGGTCAAAGACTCAGAGAGGGATTGCTGGAGTGCATAGGAAGTCCTCAGGGGATTATAGCACTACATCTGTTAGTGCCTGGGTCATTCCATAAGTACATGGTTAGTGGCTGGATGATTAGAGTACTGCAAAGAGAGTACATGGTGAATTTAGAAGTGCTAGTGTATTGGAGTAGTGATTGCATGAGTACACAGTGCTGACAAGTTGATTGGAAGAGTGCTCACGGAGTGACAGGGGCAATCACCCTGCCAGCACCATGTCCTTATCTAATCACTCCGCCAAAACCCAAGCATTTATAAATTCACCATGCACTTTCCTTGCAGTACTCTAATCATCCAGTCACCACCCATGTAGTCATGCAATGACCCAGGCACTAACACATGCACTGCTACAATCCCCTGAGCACTTCCCATGCAAACCTCTAACCACCTACACACTACTGATTCACTCCTCCAATTATCCAGGTAGTTCCCATGCACTCCAGAAATCCCTCTGTCACTACCCATGCACTCCTCCAATCACCCAGCCAGCACTATGTACTTATCCAATTTCTTCGCCAAACCCCAAGCATTTATAAAATCACCATGCACTGTCCTTGCAGCACTCTAATCATCCAGTCACTACCCATGTACTCCAATGACCCAGTCATTAACACATGCTCTTCTGCAATCCCTTGAAGACTACTTATGCAGTCCAGTAATCTACCTGGTACTACCTATGCAGTCCTCCAATCACCCAGCAAGGCCTATGTCCTTATCCACTCACTGTGCCAAAACCCAAGCACTTATAAATTCACCATGCACTCTTCTCGTAGTACTCTAATCATCCAGTCACTACCCATAGTCATGCAATGGTCCAGGCACTAACACATGCCCTGCTACAATCCCTGTGTACTAACCATACAGTCCTCTAGCCACCTACAAACTTCTCATTCACTCCTTCATTTCCCCTGGTAGTACCCATGAAGGCCAGCAATCACCCTGTCACTCCCCGTGTACTCCTCCAGTCACTCAGCCACTACTATGTACTAAGCCACACACTCTGCCAATACCCAATCACATATAAATTCACTCAGGCACTCTCCTTGCAGTATACTATGTTTCAGTCAGTAGCTATGTACTCATGCAATGATCCAGGCACTAACTGACCACTACTACAATCCCCTATGCACTCCCCATACAGTCCTCTAAAGACTTACACACTTCTTATTTGCTCCTTCTATTCCCCAGGTAGTACACATGCAGTCCCTCCATTCACACTGTCACTCCCTGTGCACTCCTCCAGTCACCCAGCCACTACCATGTACTAATCCAAACAACTAAAACAACTATACTGGTCAAAGACTGACAGGGGGATTGCTGGAGTGCATAGGTAGTCCTCAGGGGATTGTAACACTACATCTGTTAGTGCCTGGGTCATTCCATAAGTACATGGTTAGTGACTGGATGATTAGAGTACAGTAAAGAGAGTACATGGTGAATTTATAAGTGCTCGGGTATTGGAGCAGTGATTGGATAAGTACACGGTGCTGATAAGGTGATTGGAAGAGTGCTCACGGAGTGACAGGGGGAATGCTAGAGTGCATAGGTACTGCTCAAACAATTGAAGCAGTGAATGTATCAGTGCCTGGGACACTGCATGAGTACATGTGTACTTAGAAATTCACCATGCACTTTCCTTGCAGCACTTTAATCATCCAGTTAGTACCCATGTACTCATGCATTGGTCCAGTCAGTAACTCATGCAGTTCTACAATCCCCTGAGCACTTCCCATGCAGATCTCTAACCACCTACACACTACTGATTCACTTCTCCAATTACCAGGTAGTACCCATGCACTCCAGAAATCCCTCTGTCACTACCCATGCATGCCTCCATTCACCCAGCCATCAATATGTACTTATCCAATCACTCCGCCAAAACCCAAGCCATTATAAAATCACCATGCACTGTCCATGGAGCACTTTAATCATCCGGTCATTACCCATGTACTCATGCAATGACCCAGTAACTAACACATACACTGCTGCAATCCCTTGAGGACTATCTATGCAGTCGGTAATCTCCCTGGTACTACCTATGCAGTCCTCCAATCGCCCAGCCAGTCCTATGTCCTTATCCAATCACTGTGCCACAAGCACTTATAAATTCACCATGCACTCTCCTCGCAGTACTCTAATCATCCAGTCACTACCCATGTAGTCATGCAATGCTCCAGGCACTAAGAAATGCACTGCTACAATCCCTGTGTACTACCCATGCAGACCTCTAACCACCGACACACTTCTCATTAGCACCATCAATTCCCCTGGTATTACCCATGCACTCCAGCAATCACCCTGTCACTCCCCGTGCACTCCTCCTATCCCTCAGCCACTACTATGTACTAATCCAAACACTCTACCAATACCCAAGCACTTATAAATTCACTCAGGCAATTTACTTGCAGTATTCTAATGTTTCAGTCAGTAGCTATGTACTCGTGCAATGTTCCAGGCGCTAACTGATCAATGCTACAATCCCCTATGCACTACCCATTCAGTCCTCTAACCACTTACACACTTCTTATTTGCTCCTTCAATTCCCCAGGTAGTACCCATGTAGTCCCGCAATCACACTTTCACTACCCGTGCACTCTTCCAGTCACCCAGCCACTACCATGTGCTAATCCAAACAACTATAACACCTATAGTGGTCAATGATTGACAAGGGGATTGATGGAGTGCATAGATAGTCCTCAGGGGATTGTAGCACTACATCTGTTTGTGCCTGGGTCATTCCATAAGTACTTGGTTAGTGACTGGATGATTAGAGTACTGCAAAGAGAGTACATGGTGGATTTATAAGTGCTAAGATATTGGAGAAGTGATTGGATAAGTACACAGTGCTGACAAGGTGATTGGAAGAGTGCTCACGGAGTGACAGGGGGAATGCTGGAGTGCATAGGTACTGCTCTGGGGATTGTAGCAGTGAATGTATTAGTGCCTGGGGCATTGCATGAGTACATGTGTACTTACAAATTCCCCATGCACTCTCCTTGCAGCACTCTAATCACCCAGTTACTACCCATGTATTCATGCAATGGCCCAGGTACGAACTCATGCTGTTCTACAATCCCAAGAGCAGTACCCATCCAGTCCAGCAATCCCCCTGTCGCTCCCTGTGCACTCTTCATACAATGGCCTAAGCACTAATACATTCACTGCTACAATCCCAGAGCAGTAACTATGCACTCAAGCATTCCCCTTGTCACTCCGTGAGCACTCTTCTAATCACCCTGTCAGCACCGTATACTAATCCAATCACTGTGCCAATAGCCAAGCACTTATAAATTCAGCATGTAGTATCTTTGCAGCACTCTAATCATCCAGTCACTAACCATGTGTTTATGCAGTGACCCAGGCACTAACAGAAGTAGTGCTATAATCCACTGAGTACTCACTATGCAGTCCAGTAATTTGCCTGTCACTACCTATGCACTCCTCCAATCACCCAGCCAGTACATTGTACTTATCCAACGAGTCCGCCAAAATCCAAGCACTTATAAATTCACCATGTACTCTCCTTACATACTGTAATCATCAAGTCACTACCCATGTACTGATGCAATGGCCCAGGCACTAACACGTGCACTGCTACAAACCCCCGAGCACTACCCATGCAGTCCAGCAATTCCTCTGCCACTCCCTGTGCACTCTTCTAATCACTCTGCCAGCACCATATACTTATCTAATCGCTCTGCCAAAACTCCAGCACTTATGAATTCACCATGCAGTCTCCTTGCAGCACTCTAATCATCCAGTCACTATGCATGTACTCATGCATTGGCCAAGGCACTAACTCATGCAGTGCTAAAATCACCAGAGCACTACCCATGCAGTCTAGCAATCCCCCGGTCACTCCCTGAGAACTCGTTCAATAACCCTGCCAGCACCATGTCCTTATCCAATCACTCTGCCAAAACCCAAGCATTTATAAATTCACCATGCACTCTCTTTGCAGTACTCTAATCATCCAGTCACTACCTATATAGTCATGCAATGACCGAGGCACTAACACATGCACTTCTACAATCCACTGAGCACTTCCCATTCAGACATCTAACCACCTACACACTACTGATTGGCTCCTGCAATTACCCATGTCGTACCCATGCACTCCAGAAATCACTGTGTCACTACCCATGCACTCCTCCAATCACCCAGCCAACACTATGTACTTATCCAATCACTCCGCCAAAACCTAAGCCGTTATAAAATCACTATGCACTGTCCACGCAGCACTCTAATCATCCAATCACTACACATGTACTCATGCAATGACCCAGTAACTAACTAATGCACTGCTGCAATCCCTTGAGGACTATCTATGCAGTCCAGTAATCTCCCCGGAACTACCTATGCAGTCCTCCAATCACCCAGCCAGTCCTATGTCCTTATCCAATCACTGTTCCAAAACCCCAGAATTTATAAAATCACCCTGCACTGTCCTTGCAGCACTCTAATCATCCATTCACTACCCATGTACTCATGCAATGACCCAGTCACTAACACATGCACTGACTGCTGAAATCCCTTGAGGACTATCTATGCAGTCCAGTAATCTCCCTGGAACTACCTATGCAGTCCTCCAATCACCCAGCCAGTCCTATGTCCTTATCCAATCACTGTGCCAAAACCCCAGAATTTATAAAATCACCATGCACGGTCCTTGCAGGACTCTAATCATCCAGTCACTACCCATGTACTCATGCAATGACCCAGTCACTATCACATGCACTGCTGAAATCCCTTGAGGACTACCTATGCAGTCCAGTAATCTCCCGGGTTCTACCTATGCAGTCCTCTAATCACCCAGCCAGTCCTATGTCCTTATCCAATCACTGCACCAAAACACAAGCACTTATAAATTCACCATACACTGTCCTCGCAGTACTCTAATCACCCAGTCACTACCCATGTAGTCATGCAATAATCCAGGCACTAACAGATGCACTGCTATAATCCCTGTGTACTAACCATGCAGTCCTCTAACCACCTACACACTTCTCATTCGCTCCTTCAAGCCCCAGGTAGTACCCATGCACTCCATCAATTAACCTGTCACTCCCCTTGCACTCCTCAAGTCACTCAACCACTACTATGTACTAATCCAAACACTCCGCCAATACCCAAGTACTTATAAATTCACTCAGGCACTCTCCTTACAGTATTATAATGTTTCAGTCAGTAGCTATGTACTCATGTAATGATC
The DNA here is from genome assembly GCF_964204655.1 of Triturus cristatus. Lineage (NCBI taxonomy): Eukaryota > Metazoa > Chordata > Amphibia > Caudata > Salamandridae > Triturus > Triturus cristatus. The sequence continues at coordinate 1,031,610,583 of NC_140579.1, read as the reverse complement.
CAGGCACTAACTGATCACTGCTACATTCCCCTATGTACTACCCATATAGTCCTCTAACCACTTACACACTTCATATTTGCTCCTTCAATTACCCAGGTAGTACCCATGCAGTCCCGCAATCACACTGTCACTCTCCGTGCACTCCTCCAGTCACCCAGACACTACCATGTACTGATCCAAACAACTATAACACCTATAATGGTCAAAGACTGGCAGGGGGCTTGCTGGAGTGTATAGGTAGTCCTCAGGGGATATTTTGCACTACATCTGTTAGTGCCTGGGTCATTCCATAAGTACATGGTTAGTGACTGGATGATTAGAGTACTGCAAAGAGAGAACATGGTGAATTTATAAGTGCTACTGTATTGGAGCAGTGATTGGATAAGTACACGTTGCTGACAAGGTGATTGGAAGAGCGCTCACAGAGTGACTGGGGCAATGCTGGAGTGCATAGGTACTGCTCTGGCGATTGTAGCAGTGAATGTATTAGTGCCTGGAACATTGCATGAGTACATGTGTACTTACAAATTCACCATGCACTCTCCTTGCAGCACTCTAATCATCCAGTTACTACCCATGTACTCATGCAATGGCCCAGGCACTAACTCATGCAGTGCTACAATCGCAAGAGGACTACCCATGCAGTCCAGCAATCCCCCTGTCACTCCCTGTACACTCTTCATGCAATGGCCTATGCACTAATACATTCACTGCTACAATCCCAGAGCAGTACCTATGCACTCCAGCATTCCCCTTGTCAATCCGTGAGTACTCTTCTAATCACCCTGTCAGAAACCTTGTACTTATCCAATCACTGTGGCAATACCCAAGCACATAAAAAATTCACAATGTAGTATTTTTGTAGCACTCTAATCATCCAGCTACTAACCATGTGTTTATGCAATGACCCAGGCACTAACAGATGTAGTGCTACAATCCCCTGAGGACTACCTATGCAGTCCAGTAATCTGCCTGTCACTACCTATGCACTCCTCCAATCACCCAGCCAACACAATGTACTTATCCAATCAGTCCTCCAAAACCCAAGCACTTATAAATTCACCATGTACTCTCCTTACAGAACTGAAATCATCCAGTCACCACCCATGTACTGATGCAATGGTCCAGGCACTAACACAAGCACTGTTAAAATCCCCAGAGCACTACCCATGCAGTCCAGCAGACCCTTGTAACTCCCATTGCACTCTTCCAATCACTCTGTCAGCACCATATACTTATCTAATCGCTCTGCCAAAACCCCAGCACTTATAAATTCACCATGCAGTCTCCTTGCAGCACTCCAATCATCCAGTCACTACCCATGTACTCATGCAATGGCCAAGGCACTAACTCATGCGGTGCTAAAATCTCCAGAGCACTACCCATGCAGTCCAGCAATCCCCCTGTCACTCCCTGAGCACTCTTCCAATCACCCTGCTAGCACCATGTCCTTATTCAATCACTCTGTCAAAACCCAAGCATTTATAAATTCACCATGCACTCTCCTTGTAGTACTCTAATCATCCAGTCACTACCCATGTAGTTATGCAATGACCCAGGCTCTAACATATGCACTGCTACAATCCCCTGAGCACTTCCCATGCAGACCTCTAACCACCCACACACTACTGATTCACCCCTCCAATTACCCATGTATTACCCATTCACTCCAGAAATCCCTCTGTCACTACCCATGCACTCCTCCAATCACCCAGCCAGCACTATTTTCTTATCCAATCACTCTACCAAAACATAAGCAATTATAACATCACTATGCACTGTCCTTGTAGCACTCTAAACATCCAGTTACTACCCAGTTACTCATGCAATAACCCAGTCACTAACACATGCACTGCTGAAATCCCTTGAGGACTACATATGCAGTCCAGTAATCTCCCTGACACTACCTCTGTAGTCCTCCAATCATTCAGCCAGTCCTATGTCCTTATCCGTTCACTGCGCCAAAACCCAAGCACTTATAAATTCACCATGCACTCTCCTTGCAGTACTCTAATCATCCAGTTACTACAGGGGGACTGCTGGAGTGCATAGGTAGTCTTCAGGGGATTGTAGTACTACATCTGATAGTGCCTGGGTCATTCCATAAGTAGATGGTTAGTGACTGGGTGATTAGAGTAATGCAAAGAGAGTACATGGTGAATTTATAAGTGCTAGGGTATTGGAGCAGTGATTGGATAAGTGCACAGTGCTGACAAGGTGATTGGAAGAGTGCTCACGGGGAATGCAGGTGTGCATAGGTACTGCTCTGGCGATTGTAGCAGTGAATGTATTAGTGCCTGGGACATTGCATGAGTACATGTGTACTTACAATTCACCATGCACTCTCCTTGCAGCACTCTAATCATGCAGTTACTACCCATGTACTCATGTAATGGCCCAGGCACTAACTCATGCAATGTTATGTTATGTTTTGTTATTTGGATTTATACGGCGCATGGCTACTCATGAGTCTCCCGGCGCAATGTCTTTAGGGGAGCAGGAGACTATCAGATGAAAAGATAAATTTTAAGATTTTTCTTGAATGCTGACAGGTCTTCAATACTGCTTAAAGCCAGGGGAAGAGCATTCCACCCTGCCGCTGCACTCTGAGTCACAGACCTTCCTCCCAACCTCTGAAACTGAAATCAGGGAACCATTGGAGTCGGAGGGAAGCCTATCACATTGAGGGTACGTAGAAGGTAAAACGCTTTTGCAGATACGATGGGCCAATGCCGTGAAGAGAACGATGGGCAAGGACCAGCATTTTAAACTTTACCCGTTATGCTATGGGAAGCCAGTGAAGGGAACGCAGGTGGTGCCGCACGCTATGTCTGGTGGAGATGCCCAACAGAAGTCTGGCTGCCGAATTCTGGACAACCTGCATGCATTTTAATCAGGTAGCCAGGAATGCCAAAGTAAAGTGCATTGGCATATAGTCCAGCCGTGACAGGATGAGGGCACAAGTGACCGTTTCTCTAGCTGCTTGAGGCAGGAAAGGGAAGAATTTTCTCAGCGTCTTGAGAAGGCCAAAGCAGGTACCGGCAAGCTTCGTGATGTGAAAAGAGAAAGAAAGACTCTAGTCGAACCAAATCCCCAAGTTCTTTGACGGCTTCCCTTCAGAGGAGGGCAGAGGAAAGTCAGGTGGCCACAGAGCTTCCCGGAACCTGGGAGGGAATTTTCCAAACAGCAAAATCTTAGATTTCTCCTCGTTACATTTTAGTTGAGCTCCCGCGAGCCACCTGAAAATGGAGGAGAGACAGTGATGAACTACGGTAACAGAATTGTCATCACTGTCCCAGGTAAAGAGCAGCTGTGTGTCATCAGCGTACGCCATCACCTTAGCTCCCAAACGCTCAGCCACATAGACCAGGGGGGTCATGTAAATGTTAAATAGAAGGGGACTGAGAGAGGACCCCTGAGGGACTCCCGTCGTCACATCCTGATGAAGAGAGGCAGATGGAGGCAGCCAGATCTGCTGGGGCCCGACCATCGCAAAAAGACCTGAGCCAATTCCAGGCCGTCCCCGACACATCTATCCTGGCCAGACGTGAGAGGAGAAGAGAGTGGGGAACCGTGTCGAACGCTGCCAAGAGGTCAAGCAAAATCAATGCTGCCCTCCCGCCGGCGTCCAAGCACTCCCGAATGGCCTCCACCAGCTCCAACAGCACAGATTCCGTGCTATTAACTGCTCCAAACCCTGACTGAGTGGGATGCAACAAACCCTCTCCTTCGACAAACTCCGTGAGTTGATTGGTGACAACCTTCTCACACACCTTGGCCAGACCTGGTAATAGAGAGATAGGCCTGTAGTTCCCTGGACTGCGAGTGTCTAATGATGGCATTTTTATGAGTGGTAAGATCTTGGCCTGTTTCCAGGATGCAGGGACGCTAGCTGTGTGGAGGGACATATTGACAATGCTATTCACCTCGGGATTAATCGTCTCGGCGGCTGCTGCTAGCACCCTGGCCGGACAAGGATCAGAAGGAGAGCCAGACTTTAAACTCTTCAGGATTTTAAGTGAATCAGCTAAGTTCACCGGAATAAAAGCATCCAGGCAGTGTATAGTGCCCGCCGGAGGAGTTGAGGACATTGCCTCAGTCTCATTAACACCTGGCAAAAAAGCCACCTGGCGACTGAAGATGGAGATGCACTCGCCTGGGCTAGAGGCGACGTAATGTTCTGTCTATCGAGAACATTTCCTTAGCATTGTTTTTAGCAGAGTCGATACGAGCCATGAAAAACTTCCTTTTGGCCTGGGCTATGGCCCCATAACACATTTTTTGCTTGGCTCTGAGCTTCAGCTTTGCTGTAGGGCAGTAGTCACTGCAGCGCCATGCTCGCTCAAGAATCTTGCATTCGTGTTTCAATTCTCTGAGTTCTAGGCTGTACCAGGGTTTAGAGGGAGATCCCCTAGTGGGCCTACTTGAGCTCAGCGGGGCCAGAGAGTTGACAGCCTTTGAAACCCAGCTGGTGAAATCTTCTAGTCGGCTCTCCATTTCACCTGAGAGAGTGGGTCTAGAGGTTCCCAGAGTCTGCATGAGAGCACCGGGGGCAATTTTGCCAAAAGCCGGTTTACGAATGGGGCACACCGGGGGGTTAGCATTGCACACCTCCCAAGAAAAATATGTCAGGAAATGATCGGACCAGGAGACCGGACACGGGTCCCTCATCGAGATGGGGAAATTGGTACAGATTGGGTCCAAAATGTGACCTGCCTGACGGGTAGGGAGCTCGACCCGCTGGATTAATTGGGCTACGTGCCGGATATCTAGAAAATTTAACGTGTCCGAAGCCTGAACCTGATCAAAATGGATGTTTAGGTCCCCCAGAACAACAAAATTGGAAAATCGCAGTGCCCTAGTTACAATAGCATCCTCACAGACGTGCAGGAATGGACCCACATGCCCCGGGGGCCTGTAGATAAGCGAGCCCCCAAGCGTGAAGTGGTCCGAAAAGCGAATGCTGAAGTCAAGGATTTCGCAGGACCCCCATGAAGTGACATCTTCCCTCCGCATCTCCCATTTATCTTTGTGGAAGATGGCTACCCCCCCTCCCTTCTGGGCGGTCCGCTCTAATAATCTTGTAACCAGCTGGAGTAGCAAGAGTAACAGTGGGGTCAGACGAGGCATAAAGCCAAGATACCATGATAAACAAGAGATCAGGGGAACTGACGTCGAGGAGATCGAAAACCTCGACGTGATGTTTCCTGAGGGATCTGACATTAATCATGGCTGCAGTGATGGAAGAGACCTTCATGGATTCTGGGGAGGGGGTGCTGATATGAGCAGGGGTAACGAGGCCTGAAGTCAACCTAAAACCACAGGTCAAACAAACCTTGTTACTGCTAGCCAAAACCTCCTAGTTTTGCAGCAAAAAAAAGAAACACAACAGCTGACCAAGGTCAAGCACTTTAATTCTATAGTTTCGTCAGTCAAAGGATAAGTGCAGCAACTTCCGGCATCCGCTGTTGGAAGATGCCACTTTAAACCAAGAGTCCACACAAAAAGGAAGGTGTACTTGATAGAAGTCAGGCAAATGACAAGTTTGAGCAAGATTGCAATGTGGACAGTGGGCTCAAACCTAGATCCAAATTTGTGCCCTCCATTAATTATCACCCAAATATAGATACTTTCTATAATAAAGTTAGTGATGATCTGTACAGACTAGATACACCGGTCATCTTGGCGCCGCATATTAAACAGAACATTACCGCCAGTGAGAGACAAGCGCTCAATAGACTCAAATCTGACAATACTATTGTCATAAAAGAAGCGGATAAGGGCGGCAATGTGGTGGTAAGGAACCACAGTGACTACATGTCTGAGATTGACCGACAATTGAGTAACATCAATTGTTACCAACGTATCACTACCAATCCGATCAAAAATGTAATCTCCATGATAAATATGAAGCTAAATGAATGGGGGAAATTGGCCTTTTGTCAGAAGATGAGTTTAGGTATCTCAAAATTGATAACCCCAAATATCCTTGTATCTACATGTTACCTAAAATTCACACGGGTGGCGTCTTTCCACCAGGCCGCCCGATAATTTTAGGGATAGACTCACCTACCGAAAAACTGTCACAGTTTGTGGATCTTAGACTCCAAAAGTATGTTGCTGATCTTCCCTCATATATCAGGGATAGCAAAGGCATACTGATAAAATGTAATGACTTCCAATGGTCTGATGATCTCTGTTTCGTCACATTTGATGTAGAAAGTTTATACACATGTATAGGCAAGGAATTTGTACTTCTTGCTGTCCGATCATTTCTGGATAGAGAGCTGGCCGAACATTATGAATTTAATGAGATGATATTAGAAATTATTGATATCATCTTAAGTAACAACTTCTTTTTACATGATACTGCTTGGTTTCAGCAGATACTTGGGACTGCAATGGGTTCAAAATGTACTCCCTCGTACGCCTGCCTCTTTATGGGGTGGTTCGAGAGGGAGTATGCCTGGCATAGATGTGCCTCCCCCTGGACCGAACATATCGTGTTCTGGGGGAGGTACATTGACGACATTATCATCCTATGGTCCGGATCCATGGACTTATTAGATCAATACCATGAATATCTGAATGCTAACATCTTTAATGTGAAGCTCACTATGACATACGATAAGGTCAAGATTAATTTTCTTGAAATACAGTTTTATGTTAAGGAAGGAATCATACAGAGTACTCTCTATAGAAAAGAAACTCCCTGTAATGCAGTTTCACACGCTGACAGCGCTCACTAACGTTCGGCCATCAATAATATTCCCTATGGGGAGATGATACGGCTCAGAAGAAATTGTAGTGAGGATGATGCCTATCATGTGAATGTCCTGGAGACAAGGAAAAGGTTCTTAAAATGTGGATACAACGGAGTGGTGTTGGACAAGGCTATTGAGAAATCTCTACAACTCTACAACTCAGAAGGGATGTCTCCCCACCTGTTTAATCTTTACCTCCTGCCCTTGATCCACTCCCTAATTTCCAGGAAGGTAACCTTTTTTAACTATGTGGATGACCTCCAAATGGTTTTTACTATTGATAACTCCCGTGACTCTGTGCAGAATTTCCAAGCCACCATGCTCCATATTCAGCGTTGGATGGTTCTTAACCATCTTAAACTCAACCCGGGTAAGACTGAATTAGTCTTGGTCGGGAAGGCCCAAACTATTTGGGGCCCACACTACTGGCCGACCGAACTGGGACCTCCCCCCACCCCGTCCCCCTCGGTAAAAAGCCTAAGAGTCACCATAAATGCTGATCTTTCGCTTAGAGGCCAAGTAGGGGCAGTGGTCTCCACTTGCTTCTTCCAGCTATGCAAAATCAGGAAGATCGCCCACCTGTTAACCCATGCCGTCCTCATACAAGTGGTGATCACCCTGGTACTCTCTCATCTTGACTTCTCAAATTCAATCTACCTCGGCGTGCCACTGTTTTTACTCAAACGCCTCCAGCTGGTGCAAAACCAATCTGCGAGACTTGTTCACAAATAACCAAAATGGCAATCTGCCAGACCTTTACTAGTAAAACTCCACTGGCTCCCAATCGCACAACGGGCAGCTTTCAAGACAGGGTGCCTAATCTTTAAGGCCTTCATTGTAGGAGTCCTAAATTTATCAGCTGCCTGATATCGAGGCATGTTCCGTCCCGCAACCTGCGCTCAGCACACCTCCACCTACTTACCACCCCCACCTTTAAGCTTAAACACCAGGGAGGGTGTAGGTTTTCTTATCTGGTCCCCAAATTCTGGAACTCCCTACCATTAGGGATTCGATCATGCAACAACCTCTTTGGGTTTAGAAAATGCTCAAAACATGGTTATTTGAGCAGGTTTATGCGTAATCCGTCGCTGCCTTGATACTGTTCAAAGCAAAGCGCCAAGAAACCTTCCGGTGTATGTGCGCTATAAAAATTCTTATTAACATAACATTAACATAACATGATTCTCTTCTGAATAAACCTAAGGCCGCTATGAGAGTAAAAAGTGAAAAGACGGTCAGGTTTATCACTCAATATAATGCCAACAGTAGTAGAGTATGCAACATCTTGAAGAGAAATTGGAGTCTTCTAAATAATATCCCTGGCCTGAATGAGTGTTTGCCTACCAAGCCTTCGGTTACGTACCGCAAAGGAAGATCCCTACGAGATGGTTTATGTAACAGTCATGTAACTACTCCAAAAAATACCTGGTTACCTCCCAAACCTGCAGGATTCTATACCTGCGGGTCTTGTAGTATTTGCCCTTATGGAAAAAACAAAACCACAGAGTTTGCTTATAAAACCATGAAACAATATAAAATCGCACATTTTATAAATTGCAATACCACATATGTAATATACATTGTGGGTTGTGGATGTAACATCATCTATGTGGGAAGTACGGTGCACCCACTGAAGGTTCGGATTCAAGAACACCGCAGGGCAATACTCAATGGTGATAGCCGTTATCCCATAACTGAACATTACATGGGACTCCACCTGGAAGCTAATTCCTTCTGGTTTCACGGAATCGACCATGTGCCCCTCGAGGCTAGGGGCGGTAATCGGGAATTACAGGTCAGACAAAGGGAGGCAAAGTGGATATGTCGCTTGAAAGCTACCCAAATGGATCATAATACAGATAGAGAACTCCATTATTTTCTTGGGTAATGAGTAAGAGAAATGAAACCTTGAGCCTGTAGCACTTTTTGGGTAAGGTGGAAGAGTACCCACATTGTGTTATGTCATTTATATTGCTCTACACACCAAAATGAGTAAATTGTTTTAAATTGCTTCCAAAGACACTGAAGAAGGGATGAAAAACATAGTGATTTTATTTCCCTTGATGGTTGTATGACAATTTTTTTTACCAAATTTGCCAATCATGAATATCACCGAAGGGGTATGCCAATATCCCATTAGTAGAGATTGAGAGAAGGAAAATACTTTTGAGCTAGAATATACAAAAAATTCCTTTGGATTTTTAGGTGAGACCATTCTCATTACAGGCAAACTTGGTGGAGACACCAAATGTGTTGAAGTGGTTATCAAAACCTGACACCCTGTCATTATCACAGATCTTATCCATTTATTATATGTGACTGTAATTGTCTTAATTTTTGTTATGGCTCCAATCTGGTGTCGCTCTGTCTAGAACGCACATTTCTTTTGTAATAGTCTTTAAATCTGGTGTTTTTCTGTTCAGATTTTACAACTTCTATGAAAATATTTTCCAATTGTGGTGTTTTTCATAACAATAATACGTATCCCATATTTATATTTAATATGTTTTACCTAGGAATTTAAGATTATTATTATCTATTGAGCTAATTCTAGTTGGAACTATTTAGACGTTATACACATATACAAGGTGTGGAGCGCTTCGTTTGTGGACTTTTGAACTATTTTAGCCTTTTTGATATGGCCGCCGCTGCAAGGTTTTGGCACAGTTATAATGGTCCATCATCTATGTCCGCATCCACACTCGTGATCCTACGCGCCATTACGTTGACTTATGGATCTATTTATTCTTGGGAAAACATGGCCGTTGTCAGTTTTTTGTCATGTTAAGTGTCTGTTTTCCCCGTAACAGGGGTAATTCATGAACGGTTGAGCTGAGTAGGACGTATCAGCAAGAGGTGTTTTATGATATTTGGCAGGGTCAAAACAGATCTGTTTATATATAATCGGCCCTGCCTTAGTCTCGACATAGAAGCAAGAAGATTATTTATGTGTATTTCGTCCAGTATCTAGAGATATTGATTTCTGATTAAGTTATATACACGTGGAGTGTACGTTTACCTCGCAGCTCTAATATCGTGGACATCGGGCTCTCGTATAATTCGCTGGTCATAGGTGGGACTTCGTATCTTTTGTAATTTTAAACTAAATAATTGCTTTTTACTCTATTCGTCTTTGCTTTTAGATACTGTTAACGGGCCGTATACACCCGTTGGTCTTCTGATTATAGACTTTCTGTTCCAATCTTGGGACTACTATTGAAAATCGCCGTTTATTACTATTGAGGTAACACCATAGTTATTAGAGTGTTTGCAAAACTTTTTTGGGCAATTGTACCATTTGGTTACAAATGGGACCCGTAATTTAAACTGCAGTATTGGGGGCTTTTAAATTGGAATGGGTACTTTCCCCTTTTTATAATTTTCTTTTTTAATTTTCTAAAATTTATTTTCCCCATTTTTCTTTGCCTTTAAATACTGATATCTAGTCCCTGTTTATAATCTATGGGGTATTGTACCTCGAAATAAAGGTGATATAGGTGTTGCTACCCCTGTAGAATTGCTGTAAATTCACCTTGAAGCGAGTCCTGGTGTGCGCTGTTTTTCTCCCATAGCGTTACAACAAACAAATGATGGACGGAATGCTGACAATGCAGACATTCTCCCCCAGTCAAGAGATCTGGGTTAAATCCATCGTTCTTTTGCCCACTACACCACCCCAGTTTAGACATGGCCATATGCAAATCAGTCTTGACCCTGTGCCTCATTGGAACAGTCCAGCCCAAACTGCCAAGCCATGTCTTCCCTGGACCGGAATCAAGCATCCTAGGACCGGTTTCTGGCTATCAGCCGTCATCAGCCAGGATAGCTTGACTCCAGTGGCGTAGTGAGCACGGGTCCCACGTCTGGGAATACCCATCCCACTTAGGGCGAAAAGCGTTACAACAAACAAATGATGGACGGAATGCTGACAACGCAGACATTCTCCCCCAGTCAAAAGATCTGGGTTAAATCCATCGTTCTTTTGCCCACTACACCACCCCAGTTTAGACATGGCCATATGCAAATCAGTCTTGACCCTGTGCCTCATGGGAACAGTCCAGCCCGAACTGCCAAGCCATGTCTTCCCTGGACCGGAATCAAGCATCCTAGGACCGGTTTCTGGCTATCAGCCGTCATCAGCCAGGATAGCTTGAATCCAGTGGCGTAGTGAGCATGGGTCCCACGTCTGGGAATACCCATCCCACTTAGGGCGAAAAGCGTTACAACAAACAAATGATGGACGGAATGCTGACAATGCAGACATTCTCCCCCAGTCAAGAGATCTGGGTTAAATCCATCGTTCTTTTGCCCACTACACCACCCCAGTTTAGACATGGCCATATGCAAATCAACCTTGACCCTGTGCCTCATGGGAACAGTCCAGCCCGAACTGCCAAGCCATGTCTTCCCTAGACCGGAATCAAGCATCCTAGGACTGGTTTCTGGCTATCAGCCGTCATCAGCCAGGATAGCTTGACTCCAGTGGCGTAGTGAGCACGGGTCCCACGTCTGGGAATACCCATCCCACTTAGGGTGAAAAGCGTTACAACAAACAAATGATGGACGGAATGCTGACAATGCAGACATTCTCCCCCAGTCAAGAGATCTGGGTTAAATCCATCGTTCTTTTGCCCACTACAGCATTCCGTCCATCATTTGTTTGTTGTAACGCTTTTCGCCCTAAGTGGGATGGGTATTCCCAGACGTGGGACCCGTGCTCACTACGCCACTGGAGTCAAGCTATCCTGGCTGATGACGGCTGATAGCCAGAAACCGTTCCTAGGATGCTTGATTCCGGTCCAGGGAAGACATGGCTTGGCAGTTCGGGCTGGACTGTTCCCATGAGGCACAGGGTCAAGACTGATTTGCATATGGCCATGTCTAAACTGGGGTAGTGTAGTGGGCAAAAGAACTATGGATTTAACCAAGATCTCTTGACTGGGGGAGAATGTTTGCATTGTCAGCATTCCGTCCATCATTTGTTTGTTGTAACGCTTTTCGCCCTAAGTGGGATGGGTATTCCCAGACGTGGGACCCGTGCTCACTACGCCACTGGAGTCAAGCTATCCTGGCTGATGACGGCTGATAGCCAGAAACCGGTCCTAGTATGCTTGATTCCGGTCCAGGGAAGACATGGCTTGGCAGTTCGGGCTGGACTGTTCCCATGAGGCACAGGGTCAAGACTGATTTGCATATGGCCATGTCTAAACTGGGGTGGTGTAGTGGGCAAAAGAACAATGGATTTAACCCAGATCTCTTGACTGGGGGAGAACGTTTGCATTGTCAGCATTCCGTCCATCATTTGTTTGTTGTAACGCTTTTCGCCCTAAGTGGGATGGGTATTCCCAGACGTGGGACCCGTGCTCACTACGCCACTGGAGTCAAGCTATCCTGGCTGATGACGGCTGATAGCCAGAAACCGGTCCTAGGAGGCTTGATTCCGGTCCAGGGAAGACATGGCTTGGCAGTTCGGGCTGGACTGTTCCCATGAGGCACAGGGTCAAGACTGATTTGCATATGGCCATGTCTAAACTGGGGTGGTGTAGTGGGCAAAAGAACGATGGATTTAACCCAGATCTCTTGACTGGGGGAGAATGTTTGCATTGTCAGCATTCCGTCCATCATTTGTTTGTTGTAACGCTTTTCGCCCTAAGTGGGATGGGTATTCCCAGACGTGGGACCCGTGCTCACTACGCCACTGGAGTCAAGCTATCCTGGCTGATGACGGCTGATAGCCAGAAACCGGTCCTAGGATGCTTGATTCCGGTCCAAGGAAGACATGGCTTGGCAGTTCGGGCTGGACTGTTCCCATGAGGCACAGGGTCAAGACTGATTTGCATATGGCCATGTCTAAACTGGGGTTGTGTAGTGGGCAAAAGAACAATGGATTTAACCCAGATCTCTTGACTCGGGGAGAATGTTTGCATTGTCAGCATTCCGTCCATCATTTGTTTGTTGTAACGCTTTTCGCCCTAAGTGGGATGGGTATTCCCAGACGTGGGACCCGTGCTCACTACGCCACTGGAGTCAAGCTATCCTGGCTGATGACGGCTGATAGCCAGAAACCGGTCCTAGGATGCTTGATTCCGGTCCAGGGAAGACATGGCTTGGCAGTTCGGGCTGGACTGTTCCCATGAGGCACAGGGTCAAGACTGATTTGCATATGGCCATGTCTAAACTGGGGTGGTGTAGTGGGCAAAAGAACGATGGATTTAACCCAGATCTCTTGACTGGGGGAGAATGTTTGCATTGTCAGCATTCCGTCCATCATTTGTTTGTTGTAACGCTTTTCGCCCTAAGTGGGATGGGTATTCCCAGACGTGGGACCCGTGCTCACTACGCCACTGGAGTCAAGCTATCCTGGCTGATGATGGCTGATAGCCAGAAACCGGTCCTAGGATGCTTGATTCCGGTCCAGGGAAGACATGGCTTGGCAGTTCGGGCTGGACTGTTCCCATGAGGCACAGGGTCAAGACTGATTTGCATATGGCCATGTCTAAACTGGGGTGGTGTAGTGGGCAAAAGAACGATGGATTTAACCCAGATCTCTTGACTGGGGGAGAATGTTTGCATTGTCAGCATTCCGTCCATCATTTGTTTGTTGTAACGCTTTTCGCCCTAAGTGGGATGGGTATTCCCAGACGTGGGACCCGTGCTCACTACGCCACTGGAGTCAAGCTATCCTGGCTGATGACGGCTGATAGCCAGAAACCGGTCCTAGGATGCTTGATTCCGGTCCAAGGAAGACATGGCTTGGCAGTTCGGGCTGGACTGTTCCCATGAGGCACAGGGTCAAGACTGATTTGCATATGGCCATGTCTAAACTGGGGTGGTGTAGTGTGCAAAAGAACAATGGATTTAACCCAGATCTCTTGCCTGGGGGAGAATGTTTGCATTGTCAGCATTCCGTCCATCATTTGTTTGTTGTAACGCTTTTCGCCCTAAGTGGGATGGGTATTCCCAGACGTGGGACCCGTGCTCACTACGCCACTGGAGTCAAGCTATCCTGGCTGATGACGGCTGATAGCCAGAAACCGGTCCTAGGATGCTTGATTCCGGTCCAGGGAAGACATGGCTTGGCAGTTCGGGCTGGACTGTTCCCATGAGGCACAGGGTCAAGACTGATTTGCATATGGCCATGTCTAAACTGGGGTGGTGTAGTGGGCAAAAGAACGATGGATTTAACCCAGATCTCTTGACTTTGGGAGAATGTTTGCATTGTCAGCATTCTGTCCATCATTTGTTTGTTGTAACGCTTTTCGCCCTAAGTGGGATGGGTATTCCCAGACGTGGGACCCGTGCTCACTACGCTACTGGAGTCAAGCTATCCTGGCTGATGACGGCTGATAGCCAGAAACCGGTCCTAGGATGCTTGATACCGGTCCAGGGAAGACATGGCTTGGCAGGTCGGGCTGGACTGTTCCCATGAGGCAAAGGATCAAGACTGATTTGCATATGGCCATGTCTAAACTGGGGTGGTGTTGTGGGCAAAAGAACGATGGATTTAACCCAGATCTCTTGATTTGGGGGAGAATGTTTTCATTGTCAGCATTCCGTCCATCATTTGTTTGTTGTAACGCTTTTCGCCCTAAGTGGGATGGGTATTCCCAGACGTGGGACCCGTGCTCACTACGCCACTGGAGTCAAGCTATCCTGGCTGATGACGGCTGATAGCCAGAAACCGGTCCTAGGATGCTTGATTCCGGTCCAGGGAAGACATGGCTTGGCAGTTCGGGCTGGACTGTTCCCATGAGGCACAGGGTCTAGACTGATTTGCATATGGCCATGTCTAAACTGGGGTGGTGTAGTGGGCAAAAGAACGATGGATTTAACCCAGATCTCTTGACTGGGGGAGAATGTTTGCATTGTCAGCATTCCGTCCATCATTTGTTTGTTGTAACGCTTTTCGCCCTAAGTGGGATGGGTATTCCCAGACGTGGGACCCGTGCTCACTACGCCACTGGAGTCAAGCTATCCTGGCTGATGACGGCTGATAGCCAGAAACCGGTCCTAGTATGCTTGATTCCGGTCCAGGGAAGACATGGCTTGGCAGTTCGGGCTGGACTGTTCCCATGAGGCACAGGGTCAAGACTGATTTGCATATGGCCATGTCTAAACTGGGGTGGTGTAGTGGGCAAAAGAACGATGGATTTAACCCAGATCTCTTGACTGGGGGAGAATGTTTGCATTGTCAGCATTCCGTCCATCATTTGTTTGTTGTAACGCTTTTCGCCCTAAGTGGGATGGGTATTCCCAGACGTGGGACCCGTGCTCACTACGTCACTGGAGTCAAGCTATCCTGGCTGATGACGGCTGATAGCCAGAAACCGGTCCTAGGATGCTTGATTCCGGTCCAAGGAAGACATGGCTTGGCAGTTCGGGCTGGACTGTTCCCATGAGACACAGGGTCAAGACTGATTTGCATATGGCCATGTCTAAACTGGGGTGGTGTAGTGGGCAAAAGAACAATGGATTTAACCCAGATCTCTTGACTGGGGGAGAATGTTTGCATTGTCAGCATTCCGTCCATCATTTGTTTGTTGTAACGCTTTTCGCCCTAAGTGGGATGGGTATTCCCAGACGTGGGACCCGTGCTCACTACGCCACTGGAGTCAAGCTATCCTGAATGATGACGGCTGATAGCCAGAAACCGGTCCTAGGAGGCTTGATTCCGGTCCAGGGAAGACATGGCTTGGCAGTTCGGGCTGGACTGTTCCCATGAGGCACAGGGTCAAGACTGATTTGCATATGGCCATGTCTAAACTGGGGTGGTGTAGTGGGCAAAAGAACGATGGATTTAACCCAGATCTCTTGACTGGGGGAGAATGTTTGCATTGTCAGCATTCCGTCCATCATTTGTTTGTTGTAACGCTTTTCGCCCTAAGTGGGATGGGTATTCCCAGACGTGGGACCCGTGCTCACTACGCCACTGGAGTCAAGCTATCCTGGCTGATGACGGCTGATAGCCAGAAACCGGTCCTAGGATGCTTGATTCCGGTCCAAGGAAGACATGGCTTGGCAGTTCGCGCTGGACTGTTCCAATGAGGCACAGGGTCAAGACTGATTTGCATATGGCCATGTCTAAACTGGGGTTGTGTAGTGGGCAAAAGAACGATGGATTTAACCCAGATCTCTTGACTGGGGGAGAATGTTTGCATTGTCAGCATTCCGTCCATCATTTGTTTGTTGTAACGCTTTTCGCCCTAAGTGGGATGGGTATTCCCAGACGTGGGACCCGTGCTCACTACGCCACTGGAGTCAAGCTATCCTGGCTGATGACGGCTGATAGCCAGAAACCGGTCCTAGGATGCTTGATTCCGGTCCAAGGAAGACATGGCTTGGCAGTTCGGGCTGGACTGTTCCCATGAGGCACAGGGTCAAGACTGATTTGCATATGGCCATGTCTAAACTGGGGTGGTGTAGTGTGCAAAAGAACAATGGATTTAACCCAGATCTCTTGACTGGGGGAGAATGTTTGCATTGTCAGCATTCCGTCCATCATTTGTTTGTTGTAACGCTTTTCGCCCTAAGTGGGATGGGTATTCCCAGACGTGGGACCCGTGCTCACTACGCCACTGGAGTCAAGCTATCCTGGCTGATGACGGCTGATAGCCAGAAACCGGTCCTAGGATGCTTGATTCCGGTCCAGGGAAGACATGGCTTGGCAGTTCGGGCTGGACTGTTCCCATGAGGCACAGGGTCAAGACTGATTTGCATATGGCCATGTCTAAACTGGGGTGGTGTAGTGGGCAAAAGAACGATGGATTTAACCCAGATCTCTTGACTGGGGGAGAATGTTTGCATTGTCAGCATTCTGTCCATCATTTGTTTGTTGTAACGCTTTTCGCCCTAAGTGGGATGGGTATTCCCAGACGTGGGACCCGTGCTCACTACGCTACTGGAGTCAAGCTATCCTGGCTGATGACTGCTGATAGCCAGAAACCGGTCCTAGGATGCTTGATTCCAGTCCAGGGAAGACATGGCTTGGCAGGTCGGGCTGGACTGTTCCCATGAGGCAAAGGATCAAGACTGATTTGCATATGGCCATGTCTAAACTGGGGTGGTGTAGTGGGCAAAAGAACGATGGATTTAACCCAGATCTCTTGATTTGGGGGAGAATGTTTTCATTGTCAGCATTCCGTCCATCATTTGTTTGTTGTAACGCTTTTCGCCCTAAGTGGGATGGGTATTCCCAGACGTGAGACCCGTGCTCACTACGCCACTGGAGTCAAGCTATCCTGGCTGATGACGGCTGATAGCCAGAAACCGGTCCTAGGATGCTTGATTCCGGTCCAGGGAAGACATGGCTTGGCAGGTCGGGTTAGACTGTTCCCATGAGGCAAAGGATCAAGACTGATTTGCATATGGCCATGTCTAAACTGGGGTGGTGTAGTGGGCAAAAGAACGATGGATTTAACCCAGATCTCATGATTTGGGGGAGAATGTTTTCATTGTCAGCATTCCGTCCATCATTTGTTTGTTGTAACGCTTTTCGCCCTAAGTGGGATGGGTATTCCCAGACGTGGGACCCGTGCTCACTACGCTACTGGAGTCAAGCTATCCTGGCTGATGACGGCTGATAGCCAGAAACCGGTCCTAGGATGCTTGATTCCGGTCCAGGGAAGACATGGCTTGGCAGGTCGGGCTAGACTGTTCCCATGAGGCAAAGGATCAAGACTGATTTGCATATGGCCATGTCTAAACTGGGGTGGTGTAGTGGGCAAAAGAACGATGGATTTAACCCAGATCTCTTGATTTGGGGGAGAATGTTTTCATTGTCAGCATTCCGTCCATCATTTGTTTGTTGTAACGCTTTTCGCCCTAAGTGGGATGGGTATTCCCAGACGTGGGACCCGTGCTCACTACGCCACTGGAGTCAAGCTATCCTGGCTGATGACGGCTGATAGCCAGAAACCGGTCCTAGGATGCTTGATTCCGGTCCAGGGAAGACATGGCTTGGCAGTTCGGGCTGGACTGTTCCCATGAGGCACAGGGTCAAGACTGATTTGCATATGGCCATGTCTAAACTGGGGTGGTGTAGTGGGCAAAAGAACGATGGATTTAACCCAGATCTCTTGACTGGGGGAGAATGTTTGCATTGTCAGCATTCTGTCCATCATTTGTTTGTTGTAACGCTTTTCGCCCTAAGTGGGATGGGTATTCCCAGACGTGGGACCCGTGCTCACTACGCAACTGGAGTCAAGCTATCCTGGCTGATGACGGCTGATAGCCAGAAACCGGTCCTAGGATGCTTGATTCCGGTCCAGGGAAGACATGGCTTGGCAGTTCGGGCTGGCCTGTTCCCATGAGGCACAGGGTCAAGACTGATTTGCATATGGCCATATCTAAACTGGGGTGGTGTAGTAGGCAAAAGAACGATGGATTTAACCCAGATCTCTTGACTGGGGGAGAATGTTTGCATTGTCAGCATTCCGTCCATCATTTGTTTGTTGTAATGCTTTTCGCCCTAAGTGGGATGGGTATTCCCAGACGTGGGACCCGTGCTCACTACGCCACTGGAGTCAAGCTATCCTGGCTGATGACGGCTGATAGCCAGAAACCGGTCCTAGGATGCTTGATTCCGGTCCAGGGAAGACATGGCTTGGCAGTTCGGGCTGGACTGTTCCCATGAGGCACAGGGTCAAGACTGATTTGCATATGGCCATGTCTAAACTGGGGTGGTGTAGTGGGCAAAAGAACAATGGATTTAACCCAGATGTCTTGACTGGGGTAGAATGTTTGCATTGTCAGCATTAAGTCCATCATTTGTTTGTTGTAACGCTTTTCGCCCTAAGTGGGATGGGTATTCCCAGACGTGGGAACCGTGCTCACTACGCCACTGGAGTCAAGCTATCCTGGCTGATGACGGCTGATAGCCAGAAACCGGTCCTAGGATGCTTGATTCCGGTCCAGGGAAGACATGGCTTGGCAGTTCGGGCTGGACTTTTCCCATGAGGCACAGGGTCAAGACTGATTTGCATATGGCCATGTCTAAACTGGGGTGGTGTAGTGGGCAAAAGAACGATGGATTTAACCCAGATCTCTTGACTGGGGGAGAATGTTTGCATTGTCAGCATTCCGTCCATCATTTGTTTGTTGTAACGCTTTTCGCCCTAAGTGGGATGGGTATTCCCAGACGCGGGACCCGTGCTCACTACGCCACTGGAGTCAAGCTATCCTGGCTGATGACGGCTGATAGCCAGAAACCGGTCCTAGGATGCTTGATTCCGGTCCAGGGAAGACATGGCTTGGCAGTTCGGGCTGGACTGTTCCCATGAGGCACAGGGTCAAGACTGATTTGCATATGGCCATGTCTAAACTGGGGTGGTGTAGTGGGCAAAAGAACGATGGATTTAACCCAGATCTCTTGACTGGGGGAGAATGTTTGCATTGTCAGCATTCCGTCCATCATTTGTTTGTTGTAACGCTTTTCGCCCTAAGTGGGATGGGTATTCCCAGACGTGGGACCCGTGCTCACTACGCCACTGGAGTCAAGCTATCCTGGCTGATGACGGCTGATAGCCAGAAACCAGTCCTAGGATGCTTGATTCCGGTCCAGGGAAGACATGGCTTGGCAGTTCGGGCTGGACTGTTCCCATGAGGCACAGGGTCAAGACTGATTTGCATATGGCCATGTCTAAACTGGGGTGGTGTAGTGGGCAAAAGAACGATGGATTTAACCCAGATCTCTTGACTGGGGGAGAATGTTTGCATTGTCAGCATTCCGTCCATCATTTGTTTGTTGTAACGCTTTTCGCCCTAAGTGGGATGGGTATTCCCAGACGTGGGACCCGTGCTCACTACGCCACTGGAGTCAAGCTATCCTGGCTGATGACGGCTGATAGCCAGAAACCGGTCCTAGGATGCTTGATTCCGGTCCAGGGAAGACATGGCTTGGCAGTTCGGGCTGGACTGTTCCCATGAGGCACAGGGTCAAGACTGATTTGCATATGGCCATGTCTAAACTGGGGTGGTGTAGTGGGCAAAAGAACGATGGATTTAACCCAGATCTCTTGACTGGGGGAGAATGTTTGCATTGTCAGCATTCCGTCCATCATTTGTTTGATGTAACGCTTTTCGCCCTAAGTGGGATGGGTATTCCCAGACGTGGGACCCGTGCTCACTACGCCACTGGAGTCAAGCTATCCTGGCTGATGACGGCTGATAGCCAGAAACCGGTCCTAGGATGCTTGATTCCGGTCCAGGGAAGACATGGCTTGGCAGTTCGGGCTGGACTGTTCCCATGAGGCACAGGGTCAAGACTGATTTGCATATGGCCATGTCTAAACTGGGGTGGTGTAGTGGGCAAAAGAACGATGGATTTAACCCAGATCTCTTGACTGGGGGAGAATGTTTGCATTGTCAGCATTCTGTCCATCATTTGTTTGTTGTAACGCTTTTCGCCCTAAGTGGGATGGGTATTCCCAGACGTGGGACCCGTGCTCACTACGCAACTGGAGTCAAGCTATCCTGGCTGATGACGGCTGATAGCCAGAAACCGGTCCTAGGATGCTTGATTCCGGTCCAGGGAAGACATGGCTTGGCAGTTCGGGCTGGCCTGTTCCCATGAGGCACAGGGTCAAGACTGATTTGCATATGGCCATATCTAAACTGGGGTGGTGTAGTAGGCAAAAGAACGATGGATTTAACCCAGATCTCTTGACTGGGGGAGAATGTTTGCATTGTCAGCATTCCGTCCATCATTTGTTTGTTGTAATGCTTTTCGCCCTAAGTGGGATGGGTATTCCCAGACGTGGGACCCGTGCTCACTACGCCACTGGAGTCAAGCTATCCTGGCTGATGACGGCTGATAGCCAGAAACCGGTCCTAGGATGCTTGATTCCGGTCCAGGGAAGACATGGCTTGGCAGTTCGGGCTGGACTGTTCCCATGAGGCACAGGGTCAAGACTGATTTGCATATGGCCATGTCTAAACTGGGGTGGTGTAGTGGGCAAAAGAACAATGGATTTAACCCAGATGTCTTGACTGGGGTAGAATGTTTGCATTGTCAGCATTAAGTCCATCATTTGTTTGTTGTAACGCTTTTCGCCCTAAGTGGGATGGGTATTCCCAGACGTGGGAACCGTGCTCACTACGCCACTGGAGTCAAGCTATCCTGGCTGATGACGGCTGATAGCCAGAAACCGGTCCTAGGATGCTTGATTCCGGTCCAGGGAAGACATGGCTTGGCAGTTCGGGCTGGACTTTTCCCATGAGGCACAGGGTCAAGACTGATTTGCATATGGCCATGTCTAAACTGGGGTGGTGTAGTGGGCAAAAGAACGATGGATTTAACCCAGATCTCTTGACTGGGGGAGAATGTTTGCATTGTCAGCATTCCGTCCATCATTTGTTTGTTGTAACGCTTTTCGCCCTAAGTGGGATGGGTATTCCCAGACGCGGGACCCGTGCTCACTATGCCACTGGAGTCAAGCTATCCTGGCTGATGACGGCTGATAGCCAGAAACCGGTCCTAGGATGCTTGATTCCGGTCCAGGGAAGACATGGCTTGGCAGTTCGGGCTGGACTGTTCCCATGAGGCACAGGGTCAAGACTGATTTGCATATGGCCATGTCTAAACTGGGGTGGTGTAGTGGGCAAAAGAACGATGGATTTAACCCAGATCTCTTGACTGGGGGAGAATGTTTGCATTGTCAGCATTCCGTCCATCATTTGTTTGTTGTAACGCTTTTCGCCCTAAGTGGGATGGGTATTCCCAGACGTGGGACCCGTGCTCACTACGCCACTGGAGTCAAGCTATCCTGGCTGATGACGGCTGATAGCCAGAAACCAGTCCTAGGATGCTTGATTCCGGTCCAGGGAAGACATGGCTTGGCAGTTCGGGCTGGACTGTTCCCATGAGGCACAGGGTCAAGACTGATTTGCATATGGCCATGTCTAAACTGGGGTGGTGTAGTGGGCAAAAGAACGATGGATTTAACCCAGATCTCTTGACTGGGGGAGAATGTTTGCATTGTCAGCATTCCGTCCATCATTTGTTTGTTGTAACGCTTTTCGCCCTAAGTGGGATGGGTATTCCCAGACGTGGGACCCGTGCTCACTACGCCACTGGAGTCAAGCTATCCTGGCTGATGACGGCTGATAGCCAGAAACCGGTCCTAGGATGCTTGATTCCGGTCCAGGGAAGACATGGCTTGGCAGTTCGGGCTGGACTGTTCCCATGAGGCACAGGGTCAAGACTGATTTGCATATGGCCATGTCTAAACTGGGGTGGTGTAGTGGGCAAAAGAACGATGGATTTAACCCAGATCTCTTGACTGGGGGAGAATGTTTGCATTGTCAGCATTCCGTCCATCATTTGTTTGATATAACGCTTTTCGCCCTAAGTGGGATGGGTATTCCCAGACGTGGGACCCGTGCTCACTACGCCACTGGAGTCAAGCTATCCTGGCTGATGACGGCTGATAGCCAGAAACCGGTCCTAGGATGCTTGATTCCGGTCCAGGGAAGACATGGCTTGGCAGTTCGGGCTGGACTGTTCCCATGAGGCACAGGGTCAAGACTGATTTGCATATGGCCATGTCTAAACTGGGGTGGTGTAGTGGGCAAAAGAACGATGGATTTAACCCAGATCTCTTGACTGGGGGAGAATGTTTGCATTGTCAGCATTCCGTCCATCATTTGTTTGTTGTAACGTTTTTCTCCCATAGACAAAGACCATGATAAGCGTCTTATGAAGGTCTATACGATTTTGTGCTTGTTTTTGTTCCTAGACATCTGGTATCTAACTTAAACTGGGTATGTCTCCCTTTATATACGGATCTACATTACATCACTGGATCTTTATGTAAATCTTTCAAGGTGGGAATTTAGTTGAGGGTACAATTTATAGCTGTATACGTTGCTCTTGATGTGCAATCTCTGCTTCTAGGTACCTAAGACGGGCCCTCGTTTATCTGGGTGTCCCCGAATAAACTTTGCGCTCATATTTCATCTCAACATACCTTACCAAGGTGAGATGCTAAATGGTAAAATGAGCTTACACGCTGATAACCTTAAGAGCTTGTTTAGCCTTATCGACGCTCATTCTTGGCATAATGTTAACACTGTAAATGCTGTTGTATACTTTTAGGAGCACTTTTACTTTTCTTCCGCCTCCTTTTTTCCTCTTTGTATGTATGGGATATGATGTCTTTGGTTTGCGCATTTAGGGATCAGTTTTACCATTTCTAATTTGCGATTGGTTCATATCCTGTGGCGCGGTAAAGATTGTTTGATCTTATCTTGGACATGTTTTCAAACAATGCTATATGCCATATATGTTATATATTGCCATCTACTACCCCCTTGTTTTGGATTAGGAACAAGTGAATCGACTCTGTGCCTACATCTGCTCTTGCATGATTGATCGCCAAATATTCCAGCTTTTGAGGCTACTTTTCCTGCTACTGATATTGTCCTCTTTGTCTTCCCTGTTTCCCTTGGGTTTCTAACATGATCCTAAAAAACACTAGAAAAAAACTTCTTTTGTTGTTGTTCTTTTTTCTCCCACCACTGAAAAAGATTTTATTCACAATGTTTCTTAAAATGTTTAGTTTGCACAACAATTGGCAGAACGTTGCTTTTTAGGTTGCAAGTAAATATATGTTCTTATGTGTTTTTTTGCGTTTTTGTGATTGATGTTATATGTGTTCCTCATTTCATATTGTTTGATGTGTTGTATTTTGGGCCGTTCTGGTATGTTTTATTCATGTCACGTTTTGTACTGTTTTTAATAGTCTGTATAAGTATTGTATTATATGTGTATTTATGTTGGTTTTTGTAATTATTACAGCCCTGACGAAGTTCCTGTGGCACTGGGGAACGAAACGCGTTGGCTGTGTGCTGTTTTTTTTAAACAAGATAAAACCTCCCAGTTACCTTTACAGGGACAGCGATGAATATCAATATCTCACAAGGCAAT
Source organism: Triturus cristatus (assembly GCF_964204655.1). Taxonomy (NCBI): domain Eukaryota; kingdom Metazoa; phylum Chordata; class Amphibia; order Caudata; family Salamandridae; genus Triturus; species Triturus cristatus. Next base: position 1,031,586,895 of record NC_140579.1, on the reverse strand, counting down.
GTCCGTGTAACACAATCTACCCCGACGACCTACCTCCCGACCGGCAGCGTGGCTGGCGCTGGCCACTACCGGGACGCGGACGGGCGCAGACGGGCTTGCCTTTAGTGCGCTTTTGGCATTTTTAGCAACTCAGCAGCCACAAAGACTAGAGCGCGCCCTTCCCCAAGATGGCGCCTCTAGGTGGCGTGCTGGAGAACCTGGAAATCGCTGCCCCCTTCAAATTCATAAAATAGTTTTGGAGTGAAAGTTCGAGCTCATCAGAGCAGAGCAGCGCTAAACAGGTACATTTTGAAAGTTCCAGACGATGTGACAAAGTAAAAACTGTGTTTAAAATCGATTCAGCAAATAATTATAAAAGACACGATAAAATACAAGATACAATTTAGCTAGCATGTGCAAACAAGCTCCGAGAGGAACGCAGTGAGTGTACTGCAAACCCCTTAAGGCACGACTAAATACACAGCATGCATTTTTAACAACTCAGCAGCCACAAAGACTAGAGTGTGCCCTTCCCCAAGATGGCGGCTCTAGGTGGCGTGCTGGAGAACCCGGAAATCGCTGCCCCCTGCCCCCTTCAAATTCATACAATATCTTTGGAGTGAAAGTTCGAGCTCAGCAGAGCAGCGCTAAACAGGTACATTTTAAAAGTTCCAGACGATGTGACAAAGTAAAAACTGTGTTTAAAATCGATTCAGCAAATAATTCTAAAAGACACGATGAAAAACAATTTAGCTAGCATGTACAAAATCCCAAGAGGACTACTCATGCAGTCCAGCAATCCCCCTGTCACTCCTTGTGCACTCTTCAGGCAATGGCCTAGGTACTAATACATTCACTGCTACAATCCCCAGAGCAGTACCTATGCACTCCAGTAGTCCCCGTGTAACTCCGTGAGCACTCTTCTAATCACCCTGTCAGCACAGTGTACTTATCCAATCACTGTGTCAATACCAAAGTACTTATAAATTCACCATGGAGTATCTTTGCAGCACTCTAATCATCCAGTCACTAACCATGTGTTTATGCAATGACGCAGGCACTAACAGATGGAGTGCTACAATCCCCTGAGGACTACCTATGCAGTCCAGTAATCTGCCTGTCACTACCTATGCACTCCTCCAATCACCCAGTCAGCACACTGTACATATCCAATCAGTCCGCCAAAACCCAAGCACTTATAAATTCACCATGTACTCTCCTTACAGTACTGTAATCATCCAGTCACTACCCATGTGCTGATGCAATGGCCCAGGCACTAACAAATGCACTGCTACAATCCCCAGAGCACTACCCATGCACTCCAGCAATCCCTCTGTCGCTCCCTGTGCATTCTTGCAATCACTCTGCCAGCACCATATAATTATCTAATCACCCCAGCACTTATAAATTCACCATGCAGGATCCTTGAAGCACTCTAATCATCCAGTCACTATGCATGTACTCATGCAATGGCCTAGGCACTAACTCATGCAGTGCTAAAATCTCCAGAGCTCCGAACTGGGACCTCCCCCCACCCCGTCCCCCTCGGTAAAAAGCCTAGGAGTCACCATAAATGCTGATCTTTCGCTTAGAGGCCAAGTAGGGGCAGTGGTCTCCACTTGCTTCTTCCAGCTATGCAAAATCAGGAAGAACGCCCACCTGTTAACCCATGCCGTCCTCATACAAGTGGTGATCACCCTGGTACTCTCTCATCTTGACTTCTCAAATTCAATCTACCTCGGCGTGCCACTGTTTTTACTCAAACGCCTCCAGCTGGTGCAAAACCAATCTGCGAGACTTGTTCACAAATAACCAAAATGGCAATCTGCCAGACCTTTACTAGTAAAACTCCACTGGCTCCCAATCGCACAACGGGCAGCTTTCAAGACAGGGTGCCTAATCTTTAAGTCCTTCATTGTAGGAGTCCTAAATTTATCAGCTGCCTGATATCGAGGCATGTTCCGTCCCGCAACCTGCGCTCAGCACACCTCCACCTGCTTACCACCCCCACCTTTAAGCTTAAACGCCAGGGAGGGTGTAGGTTTTCTTATCTGGGCCCCAAATTCTGGAACTCCCTACCATTATGGATTTGATCATGCACCAACCTCTTTGGGTTTAGAAAAATGCTCAAAACATGGTTATTTGAGCAGGTTTATGCGTAATCCGTCACTGCATTGATACTGTTCAAAGCAAAGCGACAAGAAACCTTCCGGTGTATGTGCGCTATAAAAATTCTTATTAACATAACATTAACATAACATGATACTCTTCTGAATAAACCTAAGGCCGCTATGAGAGTAAAAAGTGAAAAGATGGTCAGGTTTATCACTCAATATAATGCCAACAGTAGTAGAGTATGCAACACCTTGAAGAGAAATTGGAGTCTTCTAAATAATATCCCTGGCCTGAATGAGTGTTTGCCTACCAAGCCTTCGGTTACGTACCGCAAAGGAAGATCCCTACGAGATGGTTTATGTAACAGTCATGTAACTACTCCAAAAAATACCTGGTTACCTCCCAAACCTGCAGGTTTCTATACCTGCGGGTCTTGTAGTATTTGCCCTTATGGAAAAAACAAAACCACAGAGTTTGCTTATAACACCATGAAACAATATAAAATCGCACATTTTATAAATTGCAATACCGCATATGTAATATACATTGTGGGTTGTGGATGTAACATCATCTATGTGGGAAGTACGGTGCACCAACTGAAGGTTCGGATTCAAGAACACCGCAGGGCAATACTCAATGGTGATAGCCGTTATCCCATAACTGAACGTTACATGGGACTCCACCCAGAAGCTAATTCCTTCTGGTTTCACGGAATCGACCATGTGCCCCTCGAGGCTAGGGGCGGTAATCGGGAATTACAGGTCAGACAAAGGGAGGCAAAGTGGATATGTCGCTTGAAAGCTACCCAAATGGGTCATAATACAGATAGAGAACTCCATTATTTTCTTGGGTAATGAGTAAGAGAAATGAAACCATGAGACTGTAGCACTTTTTGGGTAAGGTGGAAGAGTACCCATATTGCGTTATGTCATTTATATTGCTCTACACACCAAAATGAGTAAATTGTTTTAAATTGCTTCCAAAGACATTGAAGAAGGGATGAAAAACATAGTGATTTTATTTCCCTTGATGGTTGTATGCCAATTTTTTAACGAAATTTGCCAATCATGAGTATCACCGAAGGGGTATGCCAATATCCCATTAGTAGAGATTGAGAGAAGGAAAATACTTTTGAGCTAGAATATACAAAAAATTCCTTTGGATTTTTAGGTGAGACCATTCTCATTACAGGCAAACTTGGTGGAGACACCAAATGTGTTGAAGTGGTTATCAAAACCTGACACCCTGTCATTATCACAGATCTTATCCATTCATTATATGTGACTGTAATTGTCGTAATTTTTGTTATGGCTCCAATCTGGTGTCGCTCTGTCTAGAACGCACATTTCTTTTGTAATAGTCTTTAAATCTGGTGTTTTTCTGTTCAGATTTTACAACTTCTATGAAAATATCTTCCAATTGTGGTGTTTTTCATAACAATAATACGTATCCCATATTTATATTTAATATGTTTTACCTAGGAATTTAAGATTATTATTATCTATTGAGCTAATTCTAGTTGGAACTATTTAGCCATTATACACATATACAATTTAGCCCAACTACTATGGCCGTCTCTCGTTTGCAAATTTCGGGACACATTGGTCCTTGCATTATGTTCTTTCTTTGTGTCTATTTTTATGATCTTGCTTTGAATGATTGCGTGTTAATAATTCCCGCTCCTAGCAGACGATAACTTTTTTAACCACATAAACGAATTATAGAGGTACCGATATGGAGCGCTACGTTTGTGGACTTTTGAACTATTTTAGCCTTTTTGATATGGCCGCCGCTGCAAGGTTTTGGCATAGTTATAATGGTCCATCATTTATGTCCGCATCCACACTCGTGATCCTACGCGCCATTACGTTGACGTATGGATCTATTTATTGTTGGGAAAACATGGCCCTAGTGTTACTCCGATGCCGTTGTCAGTTTTTGTCACGTTAAGTGTCTGCTTTCCCCTGGGGCACATTGCGTAACAGGGGTCATTCATGAACGGTTGAGCTCAGTAGGAAATATCAGCAAGAGGTGTTTTATGATATTTGGCGGGGTCAAAACAGATCTGTTTATATATAATCGGCCCTGCCTTAGTCTCGACATAGAAGCAAGAAGATTATTTATGTGTATTTCGTCCAGTATCTAGAGATATTGATTTCTGATTAAGTTATATACACGTGGAGTGTGCGTTTACCTCGCAGCTCTAATATCATGGACATCGGGCTCTCGTATAATTCGCTGGTCATAGGTGGGACTTCGTATCTTTTGTAATTGTAAACTAAATAATTGCTTTTTACTCTATTCGTTTTTGCTTTTAGATACTGTTAACGGGCCGTATTTAAACCCGTCGGTCTTCTGATTATAGACTTTCTGTTCCAATCTTGGGACTACTATTGAAAATCGCCGTTTATTACTATTGAGGTAACACCATAGTTATTAGAGTGTTTGCAAATCTTTTTTGGGCAATTGTACCATTTGGTTACAAATGGGACACGTAATTTAAACTGCAGTATTGGGGGCTTTTAAATCGGAATGGGTACTTACCCCTTTTTATAATTTTCTTTTTTAATTTTCTAAAATGTCTTTTCCCCCATTTTTCTTTGCCTTTAAATACTGATATCTAGTCCCTGTTTATAATCTATGGGGTATTGTACCTCGAAATCAAGGTGATATAGGTGTTGCTACCCCTGTAGAATTGCTGTAAATTCACCTTGAAGCGAGTCCTGGTATGCGCTGTATTTCTCCCATAGGCAAAGACCATGAGAAGCGTCTTATGAAGGTCTATACGATTTTGTGCTTGTTTTTGTTCCTAGACAACTGGTATCTAACTTAAATTGGGTATGTCTCCCTTTATATACGGATCTACATTACATCACTGGATCTATATGTAAATCTTTCAAGGTGAGAATTTAGTTGAGGGTACAATTTATAACTGTACGTTGCTCTTAATGTGCAATCTCTGCTTCTAGGTACCTAAGACAGGCCCTCGTATATCTGGGTGTCCCCGAATAAACTTTGTGCTCATATTTCATCTCAACATACCTTACCAAGGTGAGATGCTAAATGGTAAAATGAGCTTACATGCTCATAACCTTAAGAGCTTGTTTAGCTTTATCGACGCTCATTCTTGGCATAATGTTAACACTGTAAATGCTGTTGTATACTTTTAGGAGCACTTTTACTTTTCTTCCACCTCCTTTTTTCCTCTTTGTATGTATGGGATATGATGTCTTTGCTTTGCGCATTTAAGGATCAGTTTTACCATTTATAATTTGCGATTGGTTCATATCCTGTGGCGCGGTATAGACTGTTTGATCTTATCTTGGAAATGTTTTCAAACAATGCTATATGCCACATATGTTATATATTGCCATCTACTACCCCCTTTTTTTGGATTAGGAACAAGTGAATCGACTCTGTGCCTACATCTGCTCTTGCATTATTGATCACCAAATATTCCAGCTTTTGAGGCTACTATTCCTGCTACTGATATTCTCCTCTTTGTCTTCCCTGTTTCCCTTGGGTTTCTAACATGATCCTAAAAAACACTAGAAAAAAACTTCTTTTGTTGTTCTTTTTTCTCCCACCACTGAAAAAGATTTTATTCACAATGTTTCTTAAAATGTTTAGTTTGCACAACAATCGGCAGAACGTTGCTTTTTAGGTTGCAAGTAAATATATGTTCTTATGTGTTTTTTTGCGTTTTTGTGATTGATGTTATATGTGTTCCTCATTTCATATTGTTTGATGTGTTGTATTTTGGGCCGTTCTAGTATGTTTTATTCATGTCACGTTTTGTACTGTTTTTAATAGTCTGTATAAATATTGTATTATATGTGTATTTATGTTGGTTTTTGTAATTATTACAGCCCTGACGAAGTTCCTGTGGCACTGTGGAACGAAACGCGTTGGCTGTGTGCTGTTTTTTTTAAACAAGATAAAACCTCCCAGTTACCTTTACAGGAACAGCGATGAATATCAATATCAGGCAATAACACATGTACTGCTACAATCCCCTGAGCACTTCCCATGCAGACCTCTAACCACCTACACACTACTGATTCACTCCTCCAATTACCAAGGTAGTACCCATTAACTCCAGAAATCCCTCTGTCACTACCCATGCACTCCAATCACCCAGCCAGCACTATGTACTTATCTAATCACTCCGCCAAAACCCAAGCAGTTATAAAATCACCAAGCACTGTCATTACAGCACTCTGATCATCCAGTCACAACCCATGTACTCATGCAATGACCCAGTCACTAACACATGCACTGCTGCAATCCCTTGAGGACTGCCTATGCAGTCCAGTAACCTCCCTGGTACTACCTGTGAGAAATTGGCCTGGTATATGCTGTCCACTAGTTATAGTGGGCACCTTGCACCCGTCCAAACAAACCCCTTATTGATGATAGGTTAAAGACAACCTTATTTGAAAGCTATCCTATTGGTAGCTATGGAGAGCAGCCTTCAGGCTAAGTCTCGAAGGAATGTAAAACAGCTTGTTTTACCAGTCTATAATCTCTTGAGTGGCTAAATGAAAGGAGACCACACCAGGTATATATATAAAAGATATGTATTTATTGCTTAACACACCCCTCTAGTCTCTTTATGTGGCTAGAGGCAAAAACACATAAGTTACACTTCAAATATTACAGTAAATTAGCACAATACACGTTAGGCCCTAGGGGCAGACCAAACCATGTACTAAGAAAGTGGTATAAGAACCATGACTTGACTAGACATAAGGCCTAGAGCCTGTAGAATGCTGGGACCCCAAGGAACCACCCAAGGTGGTGACACACGTGACCCACAGGGGACGTGTGCAGTGTGAGAACACAGCAGCGAGCTCCCGTTAGCTTCTATTGTGAAAGTCGAGGTTAGAATTTTAAAGTTTAAGGACACTTAGGAGTGGACTAGGAACAAACCCTTTAGGACTTAGATGGTTCTAGGGCCAACACCCATGGGAGCACCAGATTACTCGTGTTACCTCACCCAGGGAAGCTGGGTGCATAGGTGTATTTATCAAATCACTCCGCCAAAACCCAAGCACTTATAAATTCACCATGCACTCTCCTTGCAATACTCTCTTTATCCACTCAGTACCCATGTACTTATGCAATGAGCAGGGCACTAACACATGCACTGCTACAATCCCCTGCGCACTACCCATGCAGACCTCTAACCACCTACACAGTACTAATTCACTCCTGCAATTACCCAGGTAGTACCCATGCAGTCCAGCCATCACCCTATCACTACCCATGCACTCCTCCAATCACCCAGCACCATGTACTTATCCAATCATTCTGCCAAAATCCAAGCACTTACAAAATCACCATGCACTCTCCTTGTAGCACTCTAATCATCCAGTCACTACTCATGTACTCATGCATTGAGCCAGGTATTAACTTATAGCAAAAACAGAGTAGGTCATGCTAATCACAGTGGTACCCCAACACATAGTGTTCCCTAGTGTATGTAGGTATTTTCACTGTATTCTAAGTGTCTTTTAGCAAAGCACTGGCTCTAGGCCTGGTTAGTCAGAGTCAGGTACCACCATTACCCATCAGCAAAATGTTGGGGGCACAGGAGGACTTTCTGCTCCTCTGTTCGTTCTTTCTGCACATCTCTTGGTTCTTCCTGCACTTTTCTTCATCTTTTTGGACTTCTGTTGCCTCTTTCTGAATTTGTCTTGCTTCTTTCTGCACTTTTTTTCCTATTTCTTCACATGTCCTACTTTTGTAGGCCTAGTTAGAAATTAGCATTTAAAAAACCTTTGAAATTCACAGAAAAAAACACAGGTTTCAGGGACATTATAGTTAGTTGGACATTTCACTCGTACAAAATTCGACCGTTATAGTTAGTTCGGCTAACTATAACTCGCGCTCCCGCAATGCACTGCTGATGACGTCACATATTACATCATTCATGACATGGTCAGTGACATCACTGATGACATCTCAAATGACATCACTGATGACGTCCTCCAGTGACTGTATGTTTGTGTAAAGTTTAAATATGTTTTATATATTATCTACTGGCGGTCGCCAGTAGATAGTTATAGTTAGGACCGAGTTCCCATAGGAAATCTGAAAATTCTATTTTGAATAACTTTGGCGCTGGTTGACTTATCTTCGTGAAATTTTCAAAACTAATGGGGCGCTCCGCTCAGCTCCTACCCTGAAAGTCTCGGGGTGATTCGTAAAGCGGGGGCTGAGAAAAAAGGGGGGTCCCAAAACGTGTTTTCCCCATGCATTTTCCCATAGGACCTTTAGTCGAAGGTACAGCCCGAACAGCTGAACTGAATTACTTGACATTTGGCAAAGAGGTAGTCCTCAGGTCAGGCATGTGCCTTTTGCTTAAATGGTGTAAATCCATTCAGTAGTTCCTGAGAAAATCAAAAGTAAAATCACATATATATCTGGGCGGAGCCTAACCACACATCTCATCGTGAGATCTGATTGGCTGTCAGCACTTCATCCAAGAAGTGTTGGCAGCCATCTTGGGACCAATATACATGATAGCACCTCATTAAAAAGCATTGCAGTTAATAGAAGGTTGTAAGACTTTAGTTACATTATAAATCATTTGTTGATGGTACCATACTCATTTTAGGAATTGTGGTATGTTCTAAGGTGATTTTACCATGTGAAAAAGCCTTCTGCTGGGATATCATGAATCATGTTTGAGAGAAAACTATTTTCACATGCTTTTCCCACAGAGGTTTGGAAGGTGATCTATAAGCTAAACTGAGAGCATATTTTCTGTAAATTCACATTATCTTTCTTAGTCATGTGAGAATGAAGTCTGACATTCTCAGTAAAACATGTACATCCAACAACTAGAGCGCTAACACTCCTACTTATGATAAGCGTATGGCACACCTGAAGCCATCTTGATTGGAATAAAGTGGTAACTCTTAAAACATTTAATTTAAAAAGGAGCACAATGAGGGGGTTAATTTTGCCATAGAATGCATGATTAGTGCTGCAGAAAGAAAAATGAGGGCACATTTTGAGTGACTTCTCAAATCCTCTTCCATTTCATTAAAGAATTCTGACATGCAGACTGAAACATGCACTTTCAATACCAGCAGCAGACTTCCCTGGTGAGCAGTAGCTTTACTACAGTGATCTAATGAGGAACTAGAGTGCTACCATTCAGAATTTATGGCAAATGTGTCACATCTGAATGCCTTCTTGATGAACCAAAGTAAACAAGCATTGAAAATGCAATAGGCCTCACCCTCGTTTAAGTTAAAGCAATTCTGTTTGTAATTAGGTGGCTTTTTAGCTTTACTTTTATTAGTGTTTTTCAAAATTTCATGTACATAACATGCATATATGTTTATGTATGCATGCATTTATATTTGTATTTATATAGATATGCAGATTATATATATGTTTATATATGTATGTATATATATATACACATACATATATATAAATGCATATGCATATATGTGCATATGTGTGCGTGTAGAGAGAGGTAGAGAGAGGTAGAGAGGTAGAGGTGTAGAGGTAGACACGTAGAGGTAGAGAGGTAGAGAGGTAGAGAGTAGTAGAGGGAGAGGTAGAGAGAGGTAGAGAGGTAGAGAGTAGAGGATGAGTAATAGAGAGTAGAGAGAGAGTAGTAGAGAGTAGTAGAGAGAGTAGCAGAGAGTGAGTAGTAGAGAGTGAGTAGTAGAGAGCGAGAAGTAGAGAGTAGTAGAGAGTAGTAAAGAGTGAGTAATAGAGTGAGTAGTAGAGAGTAGTAGAGAGTGAGTAGTAGAGAGTAGTGGAGAGTGAGTATTAGAGAGTGAGTAGTAGAGAGTAGTAGAGAGTGAGTAGTGGAGACTGAGTAGCAGAGAGAAAGTAGTAGAGAATGAGTAGTAAAGAGAGAGTAGTAGAGAGTGAGTAGTAGAGAGTAGTAGAGAGTGAGTAGTAGAGAGTAGTAAAGAGTGAGTAGTAGAGAGTAGTACAGAGTGAGTAGTAGAGAGTGATTAGTAGAGAGTAGTGGAGTAGTAGAGAGTGAGTATTAGAGAGTAGTAGAGAGTGAGTAGTAGAGTGAGTAGTAGGGAGTAGTAGTGAGTGAGTAGTAGAGTGAGTAGGAGAGAGCAAGTAGTAGAGAGTGTGTAGTAGAGCGAGAGTAGTAGAGAGTGAGTAGTAGAGAGTGAGTAGTAGAGAGAGTAGTAGAGAGTAGTAGAGTAGTAGAGAGTGAGTAGTAGAGAGTGAGAAGTAGAGAGTAGTAGAGAGTGAGTAGCAGAGAGAATAGTAGAGAGTAGTAGAGTAGTAGAGAGTGAGTAGTAGAGTGAGTGGTAGAGAGAAGTAGAGAGCGAGTAGTAGAGAGTGAGTAGTGGAGAGTGAGTAGTAGAGAGTGAGTAGTACAGAGTGAGTAGTAGAGAGAGAGTAGTAGAGAGTAGTAGAGTGAGTAGTAGAGAGTGAGTAAGTAGTAGAGAGAGAGTAGTAGAGAGTGAGTAGTAGAGTGGTAGAGAGTGAGTGGTAGAGAGTAGTAGAGAGTAGTAGAGTGAGTAGTAGAGTGAGTAGTAGAGAGTGAGTAGTTGAGAGTGAGTAGTAGACAGTGAGTAGTAGAGAGTGAGTAGTAGAGAGTAGTAGAGTGAGTAGTAGAGAGGGCGTAGTAGAGAGAGAGTAGTAGAGAGTAGTAGAGAGTGAGTAGTAGAGAGTGAGTGGTAGAGAGTAGTAGAGAGCAGTAGAGTGAGTAGTAGAGAGTAGTAGAGTGAGTAGTAGAGAGGGCGTAGTAGAGAGAGAGTAGTAGAGAGTAGTAGAGAGAGAGTAGTAGAGAGTGAGTAGTAGAGAGTAGTAGAGAGTGAGTAGTTTAATTTAAAAGGAACACATTGAGGAGGTTCATTTTGCCATAGAAATTATGATTAGTGCGGAAAAAAGAAAATTAGGGCACATTTTAAGTGACTTCTCAAATCCTCTTCTATTTCATTAAAAAATTCTGACATGCAGACTGAAACATGCACTTTCAATACCAGCAGCAGACTTCCCTGGTGAGCAGTAGCTTTACTACAGTGATCTAATAAGCAACTAGAGTGCTAACATTCCGAATTTATGGCAAATGTGTGACACATCTGAATGCCTTCTTGATGGAATGAAAGTAAAAAACCAGAAAGTATTTCCTACTGAGGAGACTGTTGTAAATGAGGAAATTAGGAAACTTCAAAACAAATAAGTCTCCCAAGATGGCCACCAGAGACAAAAGAGCCCAAATGTAGCACACATATCACCGAGATGTAGCCCAAGTATAGCCCAATGACAGAATGTCCCAGAGTGTTTTAAAGAACAACTAGAGCGCTAACAGTCTTTCTTATGACAAAATTATGGCACACCTGATGCCATCTTGATTGGAATAAAGTGGTAACACTTAAAACATTTAATTTGCAAAGGAACAAAATGAGGGGGTTCATTTTGCCATAGAAATTATGATTAGTGCTGCAGAAAGAAAGATTAGGGCACATTTTGACTTCTCAAATCCTCTTCCATTTCATAAAAAAATTCTGACATGCAGACTGAAACATGCACTTTGAATACCAGCACCAGACTTCCCTGGTGAACAGTAGCTTTAGTACAGTGATCTAATGAGGAACTATAGTGCTACCATTCAGAATTTATGGCAAATGTGTCACATCTGAATGCCTTCTTGATGGAACCAACGTAAACAAGCATTGAAAATGCAATAGGTCTCGCCCTCGTTTAAGGTAAAGCAATTCTGTTTGTAATTAGGTGGCTTTTTAGCTTTGCTTTTATTAGTGTTTTTCAAAATTTCATGTACATAACATGCATATATGTATATGTATGCATGCATTTATATTTGTATTTATATAGATATGCAGATTATATATATGTTTATATATGTATGTATATATATATATACACATACATATATATAAATGCATATGCATATATGTGCATATGTGTGCGTGTAGAGAGAGGTAGAGGTGTAGAGGTAGAGACGTAGAGGTAGAGAGGTAGAGGTAGAGAGGTAGAGAGTAGTAGAGAGAGAGGTAGAGAGAGGTAGAGAGGTAGAGAGTAGAGGATGAGTAATAGAGAGTATAGAGTAGAGAGAGAGTAGTAGAGAGTAGTAGAGAGAGTAGCACAGAGTGAGTAGGAGAGAGTAGTAGAGTGAGTAGTAGAGAGTGAGTAGTAGAGAGTGAGAAGTAGAGAGTAGTAGAGAGTAGTAAAGAGTGAGTAGTAGAGTGAGTAGTAGAGAGTAGTAGAGAGTGAGTAGTAGAGAGTAGTAGAGAGTGAGTATTAGAGAGTGAGTAGTAGAGAGTAGTAAAGAGTGAGTAGTCGAGACTGAGTAGCAGAGAGAGAGTAGTAGAGAAAGAGTAGTAGAGAGAGAGTAGTAGAGAGTGAGTAGTAGAGAGTAGTAGAGAGTGAGTAGTAAAGAGTAGTACAGAGTGAGTAGTAGGGAGTAGTAGAGAGTGAGAAGTAGAGAGTAGTAAAGAGTGAGTAGTAGAGTGGGTAGTAGAGAGTAGTAGAGAGTGAGTAGTAGAGAGTAGAAGAGAGTAGAAGAGAGTGAGTATTAGAGAGTGAGTAGTAGAGAGTAGTAGAGAGTGAGTAGTGGAGACTGAGTAGCAGAGAGAGAGAGTAGTAGAGAATGAGTAGTAGAGAATGAGTAGTAGAGTGAGTAGTAGAGAGTAGTAGAGAGAGAGTAGTAGAGAGTGAGTAGTAGAGAGTAGTAGAGTGAGTAGTAGAGAGGGAGTAGTAGAGAGAGAGTAGTAGAGAGTAGTAGAGAGTGAGTAGTAGAGTAGTAGAGAGTGAGTGGCAGAGAGTAGTAGAGAGCAGTAGAGTGAGTAGTAGAGAGTAGTAGAGAGAGAGTAGTAGAGAGTGAGTAGTAGAAAGTAGTAGAGAGTGAGTAGTTTAATTTAAAAGGAACACAATGAGGAGGTTCATTTTGCCATAGAAATTATGATTAGTGCGGAAAAAAGAAAATTAGGGCACATTTTAAGTGACTTCTCAAATCCTCTTCTATTTCATTAAAAAATTCTGACATGCAGACTGAAACATGCACTTTCGATACCAGCAGCAGACTTCCCTGGTGAGCAGTAGCTTTACTACAGTGATCTAATAAGCAACTAGAGTGCTAACATTCCGAATTTATGGCAAATGTGTGACACATCTGAATGCCTTCTTGATGGAATGAAAGTAAAAAACCAGAAAGTATTTCCTACTGAGGAGACTGTTGTAAATGAGGAAATTAGGAAACTTCAAAACAAATAAGTCTCCCAAGATGGCCACCAGAGACAAAAGAGCCCAAATGTAGCACACATATCACCGAGATGTAGCCCAAGTATAGCCCAATGACAGAATGTCCCAGAGTGTTTTAAAGAACAACTAGAGCGCTAACAGTCTTTCTTATGACAAAAGTATGGCACACCTGATGCCATCTTGATTGGAATAAAGTGGTAACACTTAAAACATTTAATTTGCAAAGGAACAAAATGAGGGGGTTCATTTTGCCATAGAAATTATGATTAGTGCTGCAGAAAGAAAGATTAGGGCACATTTTGACTTCTCAAATCCTCTTCCATTTCATAAAAAAATTCTGACATGCAGACTGAAACATGCACTTTGAATACCAGCACCAGACTTCCCTGGTGAGCAGTAGCTTTAGTACAGTGATCTAATGAGGAACTATAGTGCTACCATTCAGAATTTATGGCAAATGTGTCACATCTGAATGCCTTCTTGATGGAACCAACGTAAACAAGCATTGAAAATGCAATAGGTCTCGCCCTCGTTTAAGTTAAAGCAATTCTGTTTGTAATTAGGTGGCTTTTTAGCTTTGCTTTTATTCGTGTTTTTAAAAATTTCATGTATATAACATGCATATATGTATATGTATGCATGCCTTTTTATTTGTATTTATATAGATATGCAGATTATATATATGTTTATATATGTATGTATATATATATATATTCACTGAAAAAACCATAGGTTTCACACACGTTATAGTTAGGAATTTAGCATTTAAAAAACCTTAGAAATTCAATGAAAAAACCAAAGGTTTCACACATGTTATAGTTAGCTGGACATTTCACTCGTAAAAAACCAATGAAATTTCCCCGTTATAGTTAGTTCAGCTAACTATAACTCGCGCGCCCGCAATGCACTACTGATGACGTCACATATTACATCACTCATGACATGGTCACTGACATCACTCATGACATCACTGATGACATCTCAAATGACATCACTGATGACATCACTGATGACATCATCCAGTGAATGTGTGTTTTTCTGAAAATTAAATAGGTTTTATATAAGTATATCTCAAGCTCGATGGAAGATTAAATGGGTATATAAGTGTCTAAATGGATGATTTTTTTTGAAAAATGTATTGTGTAACTGATTGTTAAAATGTATCATAGTGAATACATGGCTTAGTGAGTAATGTTTAAATATGTAAATATCTGTATCAGTCTCTCACTTTGTGTATAAGTGGCTGCATGGGTTGGTGAGTAGCTACATGGGAGTCAATATAGGTTATTAGTTGGTTTTTTGAGTATCAGTCTGAGTGTCTGCATGGTTCGGTGGGGGGTATTACGTAGTGCATAGGAGTGACTCACTGTATGTGTTGAAGACAGCATGTGTGCATGACTATATGGGTGGATGAGTATGTGTAAAGGTGTGTTAGTGAGTGAAAGACTGTCTCAATAGTGTCTCCATGAGTAACTACATATGTTTTTAACTGTTATATGTGTCTTTTGGTGTATATAACTGAGTATATGTGAGAGTAAGAGATTGAGAGAGTTCCTGTATGAATAAGTATGTGTTTCTATAAGTGATTGTTTAAAAGACTAAGTATGTGTAAGTTTCTGTAGAAGTAGGTGTGGTGGTGTGTGTATAACTGTATATGCAAGTAAATGGATGTTTGATTCTTTATTAGCATGAGTGACTTTGTGTGTGAGTAACTCTATGGATGAGTGGCGTTGTGTAACAGGATGTACAGGTGTATGAATACATATGATGAGTGACTACATGTATGAGTGACTGTATAGGACTGTTGGTGAATGAGTGGATGTGTATGTGGTTCTTAGAATTACTGAATAGGTTGTTGTAACTGATATTGATATGTTCATTATTTCGAACATTTTAGTTTCATTTTTTTAAATGTGTGTATTAAAGGTTATATTAGGGGAAGAAGAGGTCTGCTACTATTTCACAAGGATGATGTCATCAGTGATGTCATCAGTGATGTCATTTGAGATGTCATCAGTGATGCCATGAGTGATGTCAGTGACCATGTCATGAGTGATGTAATATGTGACGTCATCAGTAGTGCATTGCGGGCGCGCGAGTTATAGTTAGCTGAACTAACTATAACGGGGAAATTTCATTGGTTTTTTACGAGTGAAATGTCCAGCTAACTATAACATGTGTGAAACCTTTGGTTTTTTCATTGAATTTCTAAGGTTTTTTAAATGCTAATTCCTAACTATAACGTGTGTGAAACCTATGGTTTTTTCAGTGAATTTGCAAGGTTTTTTAAATGCTAATCCCTAACTATAACGTGTGAAACCCATGGTTTTTTCAGTGAATTTGCAAGGTTTTTAAAATGCTAATTTCTAACTATAACGTGTGTGATACCCATGTTTTTTTCAGTGAATTTGTACGGTTTTTTAAATGCAAATTTTTTTTGTCATTTTTTGTAACCCTTTGTATAAAATAATATATGTACTATATCCTGCATTATGGAAATAATTTTTTTTTTTTATTTATGCATTTATTTCCGTGCGCGTACGGTAAGCTGACGGTACGCGCTTCGTACGTCATAAGTACGGTGCGCGTACGTGAGTGACGTACGCGTACACCCGGAAGCAACGTCGCGGGTACGCAGGGGCGTGTAATGCGCATGCGCGATACGCAATACGTGCGTGACGTACGCGTACACCCGGAAGCAACGTCGCGGTTACGCAGGGGCGTGTAATGCGCATGCGCGATTGTGACATACGCGCTGCGTAAGCGCACCGTAAGCGTCACGTGCGCGCACGGCAGGTCATGTGACTTACAAAGAACACTTTTTATTGGTTGAAATTACTTTCACTTCCAGAAACTTCCCACACCACACCCATTCCCCTCATTACTGCTTGAAAGAACACTTTTCATTGGTTGAAACTACTTTCAGTTCCAGATTCTTCCCACACCACACCCATTCCCCTCATTTCTGCTTGTGATTCTCTAGGAGCAGGAGCTGGATTGACATTGGGATACAATGGCAGAACAGCAGACCTCTTCTGAGAGTGAGTCCAGCAGCACCACCATGATCCAGAGAAGGAGGAAACAAAAGACTTCTTTTGTATGGGAGTATTTCACTTTTCCAGAGGGGGAGAAAAAGGTGAATGCTCCATTGGTCACTTGCAAACTTTGTGGTCGTGTTTTATCAAGAGGAAATCCAAGGAGGAAATACTCCTTTGGAAATCACTCTATGAAGAGACACCTCCAGGACAGACACCCAAGGACCTTTGCTCGACATGCTGAAGAAAACCCTTCAGTAAGTCACCAGAGCCCAGCCTCAGATGCTCAGCCGAGTACATCATCGGCAGCTCAGCTGAGCCTTTCCTCTGATGTGGGAGCATCACCTTCTTCTATTCCTGTGGACATCAACCCTCGATTTGGGAGGGTTGAAATGAGGTGTACAAGATGTGGTGGTCTTATTGATTTTGGGGAGATCAGTCTTCCCCTTATTAACAATAAGATAGACCAGCATGTTTGTAGACGCTCATAATACTCCCATTCTTTCTTTCCTCCATCCCTGTATGAACCCAACGGCTCTTATAAGAGCCAACCTTACCTCTCAACTTTTTTTTATTTTTTCTTTGAAACTTTTTTTTAATTTTTTTTTTTACCGTACGCGTACGGTAAGAGTATTTTTTTTTATTTTATTTTTTAAAACACTAAAAATCAATTACCACATCTCAAGATCCTTGAGAAATTAATAACTAATTTTTTAAAATCTTTTAGAGATAAAGTGGACCAGACCACAAAGTATGCAAGTGACCAATTGAGCATTCACCTTTTTCTCCCCCTCTGGAAAAGAAAAATACATTATGAATCCACTTTTCAGATTCTGAAAACAGCACATGTCCAAACTGCTTTTTCAGACCACCACCATGTGTAACCTGGGTGGCTGCCTACATTCCAGCAAGGGCAACCAGCCTTAGTGATGCTGAATGTATTTGCATTACTGGCTGAAACCTCAAACCCCACTCGCTTGTAAATACTGTGCATGATTCCACATGGTAAGCAGCTGGGTGTGTGCTAAGAGTCTGCTTCTGCACCAAAAAACGGCTCCCCCTTTCCATCTAATGCAACTGTGAAATCACCAGAGCAATACGCAATAAATCTCTGCCTATAATTCCTCTTTGCACACAGAGTCATGTTTTCACATTAGTCACAAAACGAAATTTCTTTGCCAATTTGAAAGCACACTTACTGCTCATTTTTTTGGCAAGTGATAATCACTTTTACAGACTGACACATTATGAATCCACTTTTCAGATTCTTAAAAAACCACATGTCCAAACTGCTTTTTCAGACCACCACCATGTGTATCATGGGTGACTGCCTACATACCAGCAAGGGCAACCAGCCTTAGTGATGCTGAATGTATTTGCATTACAGACTGAAACCTCAAACCCCACTCGCTTGTAAATACTGTGCATGATTCTACATGGTAAGCAGCTGGGTGTGTGCTAAGAGTCTGCTTCTGCTCCAAAAAATGGCTCCCCCTTTTTCCTACTAATGCAACTATGAAATCACCAGAGTAGTACACAATAAATCTTTGCCTGTAATTCCTATATGCACACAGAGTCATGTTTTCACATTACTCACAAAACGAAATTTCTTTCCCAATTTGAAAGCACACTTACTGCTCTTTTTTTTGTCAAGTGACAATCACTTTTACAGACTGACACATTATGAATCCACTTTTCAGATTCTTAAAAAAGCACATGTCCAAACTGCTTTTTCAGACCACCACCATGTGTATCCTGGGTGACTGCCTACATACCAGCAAGGGCAACCAGCCTTAGTGATGCTGAATGTATTTGCATTACAGACTGAAACCTCAAACCCCACTCGCTTGTAAATACTGTGCATGATTCCACATGGAAAGCAGCTGGGTGTGTGCTAAGAGTCTGCTTTTGCACCAAAAAATGACTCCCCCTTTTTACTACTAATGCAACTATGAAATCACCAGAGCAGTACACAATAAATCTCTGCCTGTAATTCCTATATGCACACAGAGTCATATTTTCACATTAGTCACAAAACGAAATTTCTTTGCCAATTTGAAAGCACACTTACTGCTCTTTTCTTTGACAAGTGATAATCACTTTTACAGACTGACACATTATAAATCCACTTTTCAGATTTTTTTAAAAGCACATGTCCAAACTGCTTTTTCAGACCACCACCATGTGTAACCTGGGTGACTGCCTACATTCCAGCAAGGGCAACCAGCCTTAGTGATGCTGAATGTATTTGCATTACTGACTGAAACCTCAAACCCCACTCGCTTGTAAATACTGTGCATGATTCAACATGGTAAGCAGCTGGGTGTGTGCTAAGAGTCTGCTTCTGCACCAAAAAATGGCTCCCCCTTTCCATGTAATGCAACTGTGAAATCACCAGAACAATACGCAAAAAATCTCTGCCTATAATTCCTCTTTGCACACAGAGTCATGTTTTCACATTAGTCACAAAACGAAATTTCTTTGCCAATTTGAAAGCAAACTTACTGCTCTTTTTTTTGACAAGTGATAATCACTTTTACAGACTGACACATTATGAATCCACTTTTCAGATTTTTTTAATTGCACATGTCCAAACTGCTTTTTCAGACCACCACCATGTGTAACCTGGGTGACTGCCTACATTCCAGCAAGGGCAACCAGCCTTAGTGATGCTGAATGTATTTGCATTATTGACTGAAACCTCAAACCCCACTCGCTTGTAAATACTGTGCATGATTCAACATGGTAGGCAGCTGGGTGTGTGCTAAGAGTCTGCTTCTGCACCAAAAAATGCCTCGCCCTTTTTCCTACTAATGCAACTATGAAATCACCAGAGTAGTACACAATACATCTCTGCCTGTAATTCCTATATGCACACAGAGTCATATTTTCACATTACTCACAAAACGAAATTTCTTTCCCAATTTGAAAGCACACTTACTGCTCTTTTTTTTGTTAAGTGACAATCACTTTTACAGACTGACACATTATGAATCCACTTTTCAGATTCTTAAAAAAGCACATGTCCAAACTGCTTTTTCAGACCACCACCATGTGTATCCTGGGTGACTGCCTACATACCAGCAAGGGCAACCAGCCTTAGTGATGCTGAATGTATTTGCATTACAGACTGAAACCTCAAACCCCACTCGCTTGTAAATACTGTGCATGATTCCACATGGAAAGCAGCTGGGTGTGTGCTAAGAGTCTGCTTCTGCACCAAAAAATGACTCCCCCCTTTTTACTA
Organism: Triturus cristatus; assembly: GCF_964204655.1. Taxonomy (NCBI): domain Eukaryota; kingdom Metazoa; phylum Chordata; class Amphibia; order Caudata; family Salamandridae; genus Triturus; species Triturus cristatus. The sequence continues at coordinate 1,031,567,299 of NC_140579.1, read as the reverse complement.
CTAATGCAACAATGAAATCACCAGAGCAGTACACAATAAATCTCTGCCTGTAATTCCTATATGCACACAGAGTCATATTTTCACATTAGTCACAAAACGAAATTTCTTTGCCAATTTGAAAGCACACTTACTGCTCTTTTTTTTGACAAGTGATAATCACTTTTACAGACTGACACATTATGAATCCACTTTTCAGATTTTTTTAATTGCACATGTCCAAACTGCTTTTTCAGACCACCACCATGTGTAACCTGGGTGACTGCCTACATTCCAGCAAGGGCAACCAGCCTTAGTGATGCTGAATGTATTTGCATTACTGAGTCCAACCTCAAACCCTTAAACTATTCTTTTTTTATACCAGTACACCTTAATTTATCGTGAAAACATAGTCCATATTATTTTACATGTTCCTCACATTTAAATTTCTCCCAAAACAGAAAATGATAAACACAACTTCAACAAAAGGAATTCCATTTCTATTATTCATTTCTTAATTTACCATATACATCCCCTCTCACACTCTAAACTCACCTTTAAAATTAGTTAGCTGTGAAAGAAATATGGCACTCAAACAGCAGATTATCAGAGCCAGGATCTCTTTTCTTTACACCTCTCTCCTATTCTCTTTCTATTGGTTGAAAACCAACCCTTTTCCAAAAGTACCCTTCCCCCAACTTGACTTCTGCCTAGTACCCTTCCCCCAACTTGACTTCTGCCTGCTACCATAGCAACAGCTCATGGAACACTGCTGTGTGGAGTTAGGTCAGAAGTTCGCCAAACAATGTTTCAATTCCACAGAGCAAGAGTGCTTGACTTTTCAAACCTAACAGCAAATCCAAAGTACTGTTCTTTGGTAACACATTTTTCTGTACCAATACAAAACATGCTTCTATTAATTTACACATGCAGCCTAGTTTTTATTCTAGAATGGTATGAAACAGCCAATCAGTTCTTTTTTTTATGAAAAAAATATGTATGCCTCCATTTCCAAACTGTCTTTCATTTCATTTTCCCATTCTACTGAATTACACCTCCTGAGTGCATCCAGATCTCCTTGGAAGATGTTCACAGTGTGGATTGTAGGGCACAGCTATGTCTTCTGGAGTGAAAAGTATGCAGAGAAAACAGGTATGGTGAGAGACCTTGCTTTGCCAAATGTAGACATTAAATGGATTGGTCAGAGAGGGTTAAAGTGGCACCAATTGATGCCATTGGTGAAATCCTTCATGCAAATCCAACACCCTGACCTCATAATAGTGCACTGTGGTGGCAATGACCTAGGCACTTTGACTGGGGTAGGTCTGGAAATGCTTATGAAGGACACCTTTGCACAACTGTTTTCACTTTTCCCTAAAACTGCCTTTGTGTTTTCTAACATATGCCAAAGGCAAAAATGGAACTGGTCCAATCATTTCTGTCCGCAGATTGACAAAGCAAGAAAGCACGTCAACAAATCTGTTTCTGCTTTCCTCCGTGACTATGGTATGGGTTCCATTTACCACAACAACTTGCGTTACGACATGCAAGACATTTATAGAGGAGATGGTGTACACTTCAATGATGAAGGGAACAGAGTCTTCCTCTTGAACCTTAGACTCTGCATCGGTACTTACTTGTAGGTACCACTAAAAAATCACTTAATAAACACAACGGCTCTTTTTAGAGCCCCCTAATATCTAAACACTTAAATCTGAATTTTATTTCTCTTTTTATTTTTTTTTTCTACCGTACGCGTACGGTAAGCTTACCGTAAGCTTACCGTACGCGTACCCCGCGATTTTTTAAAAAAAAATAATAAATGTTTTCTTTGAACTTTTCTGTCCTTCTTTGACCCCCTTACAAATGTTAGGGGGTCTGTAACTCTCCACCTTGCCCCCTTTTCAAGATATCACTCTTTTTTTTCTGAGTGAAAAACACGAAATGGCGGCCGCCGCTTCCTGGTTTCGACCGATTCGAATGTTTACTAAGATCTAAGGGCCAATCAGAATCGCGCTCGCGCACGCCACCGTACGCGTACGGTAAGCGCACCGTAAGCGCACGGTAAGCTGCCACAGATATATATATTGATGAAAAGGCTATTTTCTCAGATTCTACTGAACAGATTTACACCAAACCTACAAAAGGCACTTCCTTGACCTAGGGACTACCTCTCTGCCAAATTTCAAGTAATTCTGTTCAGCCGTTCGGGCTGTAGCCCTGTCTAAAGGTCCTATGGAAAAATGCATGGGAAAAACGCGTTTTGGGACCCCCCTTTTATCGCAGCCCCCGCTTGACGAATCCCCCCGAGACTTTCAAGGAAGGAGTGGAGCGTAGCGCCCCACCTATTTTGAAAAATTCGCGAGGATTCGTCCACCGGCGCCAAAGTTATTCAAAATAGAATGTTGCGGATTTCCTATGGAAACGTGGTCCTAACTATAACTACCTACTGGCGACCGCCAGTAGGTAATACACATACATATATATAAATGCATATGCATATATGTGCATATGTGTGCGTGTAGAAAGAGGTAGAGAGGTAGAGGTGTAAAGGTAGAGACGTAGAGGTAGAGAGGTAGAGGTAGAGAGGTAGAGAGTAGTAAAGAGAGAGGTAGAGAGAGGTAGAGAGGTAGAGAGTAGAGGATGAGTAATAGAGAGTAGAGAGTAGAGAGAGAGTAGTAGAGAGTAGTAGAGAGAGTAGCACAGAGTGAGTAGGAGAGAGTAGTAGAGTGAGTAGTAGAGAGTGAGTAGTAGAGAGTGAGAAGTAGAGAGTAGTAGAGAGTAGTAAAGAGTGAGTAGTAGAGTGAGTAGTAGAGAGTAGTAGAGAGTAGTAGAGAGTGAGTAGTAGAGAGTAGTAGAGAGTGAGTATTAGAGAATGAGTAGTAGAGAGTAGTAGAGAGTGAGTAGTCAAGACTGAGTAGCAGAGAGAGAGTAGTAGAGAACGAGTATTAGAGAGAGAGTAGTAGAGAGTGAGTAGTAGAGTGTAGTAGAGAGTGAGTAGTAGAGAGTAGTAAAGAGTGAGTAGTAGAGAGTAGTACAGAGTGAGTAGTAGAGAGTGAGTAGTAGAGAGTAGTAGAGAGTGAGAAGTAGAGAGTAGTAGAGAGTAGTAAAGAGTGAATAGTAGAGTGGGTAGTAGAGAGTAGTAGAGAGTGAGTAGTAGAGAGTAGTAGAGAGTGAGTAGTAGAGAGTGAGTAGTAGAGAGTAGTAGAGAGTGAGTAGTGGAGAGTGAGTAGTAGAGAGAGAGTAGTAGAGAGTAAGTAGTAGAGAGTAGTAAAGAGTGAGTAGTAGAGAGTAGTACAGAGTGAGTAGTAGAGAGTGATTAGTAGAGAGTAGTGGAGTAGTAGAGAGTGAGTAGAAGAGAGTAGTAGAGAGTGAGTAGTAGAGTGAGTAGTAGGGAGTAGTAGTGAGTGAGTAGTAGAGTGAGTAGTAGAGAGCAAGTAGTAGTGTGTAGTAGAGAGAGAGTAGTAGAGAGTGAGTAGTAGAGAGAGTAGTAGAGAGTAGTAGAGTAGTAGAGAGTGAGTAGTAGAGAGTGAGTAGTAGAGAGTAGTAGAGAGTGAGTAGCAGAGAGAGTAGTAGAGAGTAGTAGAGAGTGAGTAGTAGAGTGAGTAGTAGAGAGTAGTAGAGAGCGAGTAGTAGAGAGCGAGTAGTAGAGAGGGAGTAGAGGAGAGTGAGTAGTAGAGAGTGAGTAGTACAGAGTGAGTAGTAGAGAGAGAGTAGTAGAGAGTGAGTAGTAGAGTGGTAGAGAGTGAGTGGTAGAGAGTAGTAGAGAGTAGTAGAGTGAGTAGTAGTAGAGAGTAGTTGAGAGTGAGTAGTAGAGAGTGAGTAGTTGAGAGTGAGTAGTAGAGAGTAGTAGAGAGTTGTAGAGTAGTAGAGAGTGAGTAGTAGAGAGTGAGTAGTAGAGAATGAGTAGTAGAGAATGAGTAGTAGAGTGAGTAGTAGAGAGTAGTAGGGAGAGAGAGTAGTAGAGAGTGAGAAGTAGAGAGTAGTAGAGAGTGAGTAGTAGAGAGTGAGTAGTAGAGAGAGAGTAGTAGAGAGTAAGTAGTAGAGAGTAGTAAAGAGTGAGTGGTAGAGAGTAGTACAGAGTGAGTAGTAGAGAGTGATTAGTAGAGAGTAGTGGAGTAGTAGAGAGTGAGTAGTAGAGAGTAGTAGAGAGTGAGTAGTAGAGTGAGTAGTAGGGAGTAGTAATGAGTGAGTAGTAGAGTGAGTAGTAGAGAGCAAGTAGTAGTGTGTAGTAGAGAGAGAGTAGTAGAGAGTGAGTAGTAGAGAGAGTAGTAGAGAGTAGTAGAGTAGTAGAGAGTGAGTAGTAGAGAGTGAGTAGTAGAGAGTAGTAGAGAGTGAGTAGCAGAGAGAGTAGTAGAGAGTAGTAGAGAGTGAGTAGTAGAGTGAGTAGTAGAGAGTAGTAGAGAGAGAGTAGTAGAGAGGGAGTAGAGGAGAGTGAGTAGTAGAGAGTGAGTAGTAGAGAGTGAGTAGTAGAGAGAGAGTAGTAGAGAGTGAGTAGTAGAGAGAGAGTAGTAGAGAGTGAGTAGTAGAGTGGTAGAGAGTGAGTGGTAGAGAGTAGTAGAGAGTAGTAGAGTGAGTAGTAGTAGAGAGTAGTTGAGAGTGAGTAGTAGAGAGTGAGTAGTTGAGAGTGAGTAGTAGAGAGTAGTAGAGAGTAGTAGAGTAGTAGAGAGTGAGTAGTAGAGAGTGAGTAGTAGAGAGTAGTAGAGTGAGTAGTAGAGAGGGAGTAGTAGAGAGAGAGTAGTACAGAGTAATAGAGAGTGAGTAGTAGAGTAGTAGAGAGTGAGTGGTAGAGAGTACTAGAGAGCAGTAGAGTGAGTAGAGAGAGAGTAGTAGAGAGAGAGTAGTAGAAAGTAGTAGCGAGTGAGTAGTAGAGAGTGAGTAGTTTAATTTAAAAGGAACACAATGAGGAGGTTCATTTTGCCATATATATTATGATTAGTGCGGAAAAAAGAAAATTAGGGCACATTTTGAGTGACTTCTCAAATCCTCTTCTATTTCATTAAAAAATTCTGACATGCAGACTGAAACATGCACTTTCAATACCAGCAGCAGACTTCCCTGGTGAGCAGTAGCTTTACTACAGTGATCTAATAAGCAACTAGAGTGCTAACATTCCGAATTTATGGCAAATGTGTGACACATCTGAATGCCTTCTTGATGGGATGAAAGTAAAAAACCTGAAAGTATTTCCTACTGAGGAGACTGTTTTAAATGAGGAAATTAGGAAACTTCAAAACAAATAAGTCTCCCAAGATGGCCACCGGAGACAAAAGAGCCCAAATGTAGCACAAATATCACCGAGATGTAGAGGGAGTAGAGGAGAGTGAGTAGTAGAGAGTGAGTAGTAGAGTGAGTAGTAGAGAGCAAGTAGTAGTGTGTAGTAGAGAGAGAGTAGTAGAGAGTGAGTAGTAGAGAGAGTAGTAGAGAGTAGTAGAGTAGTAGAGAGTGAGTAGTAGAGAGTGAGTAGTAGAGAGTAGTAGAGAGTGAGTAGCAGAGAGAGTAGTAGAGAGTAGTAGAGAGTGAGTAGTAGAGTGAGTAGTAGAGAGTAGTAGAGAGCGAGTAGTAGAGAGGGAGTAGAGGAGAGTGAGTAGTACAGAGTGAGTAGTAGAGAGAGAGTAGTAGAGAGTGAGTAGTAGAGAGAGAGTAGTAGAGAGTGAGTAGTAGAGTGGTAGAGAGTGAGTGGTAGAGAGTAGTAGAGAGTAGTAGAGTGAGTAGTAGTAGAGAGTAGTTGAGAGTGAGTAGTAGAGAGTGAGTAGTTGAGAGTGAGTAGTAGAGAGTAGTAGAGAGTAGTAGAGTAGTAGAGAGTGAGTAGTAGAGAGTGAGTAGTAGAGAATGAGTAGTAGAGAATGAGTAGTAGAGTGAGTAGTAGAGAGTAGTAGAGAGAGAGAGTAGTAGAGAGTGAGAAGTAGAGAGTAGTAGAGAGTGAGTAGTAGAGAGTGAGTAGTAGAGAGAGAGTAGTAGAGAGTAAGTAGTAGAGAGTAGTACAGAGTGAGTAGTAGAGAGTAGTACAGAGTGAGTAGTAGAGAGTGATTAGTAGAGAGTAGTGGAGTAGTAGAGAGTGAGTAGTAGAGAGTAGTAGAGAGTGAGTAGTAGAGTGAGTAGTAGGGAGTAGTAGTGAGTGAGTAGTAGAGTGAGTAGTAGAGAGCAAGTAGTAGTGTGTAGTAGAGAGAGAGTAGTAGAGAGTGAGTAGTAGAGAGAGTAGTAGAGAGTAGTAGAGTAGTAGAGAGTGAGTAGTAGAGAGTGAGTAGTAGAGAGTAGTAGAGAGTGAGTAGCAGAGAGAGTAGTAGAGAGTAGTAGAGAGTGAGTAGTAGAGTGAGTAGTAGAGAGTAGTAGAGAGCGAGTAGTAGAGAGGGAGTAGAGGAGAGTGAGTAGTAGAGAGTGAGTAGTACAGAGTGAGTAGTAGAGAGAGAGTAGTAGAGAGTGAGTAGTAGAGAGAGAGTAGTAGAGAGTGAGTAGTAGAGTGGTAGAGAGTGAGTGGTAGAGAGTAGTAGAGAGTAGTAGAGTGAGTAGTAGTAGAGAGTAGTTGAGAGTGAGTAGTAGAGAGTGAGTAGTTGAGAGTGAGTAGTAGAGAGTAGTAGAGTAGTAGAGAGTGAGTAGTAGAGAGTGAGTAGTAGAGAGTAGTAGAGTGAGTAGTAGAGAGGGAGTAGTAGAGAGAGAGTAGTACAGAGTAGTAGAGAGTGAGTAGTAGAGTAGTAGAGAGTGAGTGGTAGAGAGTACTAGAGAGCAGTAGAGTGAGTAGAGAGAGAGTAGTAGAGAGAGAGTAGTAGAAAGTAGTAGCGAGTGAGTAGTAGAGAGTGAGTAGTTTAATTTAAAAGGAACACAATGAGGAGGTTCATTTTGCCATATATATTATGATTAGTGCGGAAAAAAGAAAATTAGGGCACATTTTGAGTGACTTCTCAAATCCTCTTCTATTTCATTAAAAAATTCTGACATGCAGACTGAAACATGCACTTTCAATACCAGCAGCAGACTTCCGTGGTGAGCAGTAGCTTTACTACAGTGATCTAATAAGCAACTAGAGTGCTAACATTCCGAATTTATGGCAAATGTGTGACACATCTGAATGCCTTCTTGATGGGATGAAAGTAAAAAACCTGAAAGTATTTCCTACTGAGGAGACTGTTTTAAATGAGGAAATTAGGAAACTTCAAAACAAATAAGTCTCCCAAGATGGCCACCGGAGACAAAAGAGCCCACATGTAGCACAAATATCACCGAGATGTAGCCCAAGTATAGCCCAATGACAGAATGTCCCAGAGTGTTTTAAAGAACAACTAGAGCGCTAACAGTCTTTCTTATGACAAAAGTATGGCACACCTGATGCCATCTTGATTGGAATAAAGTGGTAACACTTAAAACACTTAATTTGCAAAGGAACAAAATGAGGGGGTTCATTTTGCCATAGAAATTATGATTAGTGCTACAGAAAGAAAGATTAGGGCACATTTTGACTTCTCAAATCCTCTTCCATTTCATAAAAAAATTCTGACATGCAGACTGAAACATGCACTTTGAATACCAGCACCAGACTTCCCTGGTGAGCAGTAGCTTTACTACAGTGATCTAATGAGCAACTAGAGTGCTACCATTCAGAATTTATGGAAAATGTGTGACACATCTGAATGCCTTCTTGATGGAATCAAAGTAAACAAGCATTGAAAATGCAACAGGTCTCGCCCTCGTTTAAGTTAAAGCAATTCTGTTTGTAATTAGGTGGCTTTTTAGCTTTGCTTGTATTAGAGTTTTTCAAACTTTCATGTACATACCATGCATATGTATGCATATATGTATATGTATATGTTTGCATGCATTTATATTGATATAGATATGCAGATTATATTTATATGTTTATATATGTATATATATATATATATACACATACATATATAGAAATGCATATGCATATATATATGTGCATATGTGTGCATGTACAGAGTGGTAGAGAGATGGAGGTGTATAGGTAGAGGTGTAGTGGTAGAGAGGTAGAGGTAGAGAGGTATAGAGTAGTAGAGAGAGAGGAAGAGAGAGAGGTAGAGAGATAGAGAGTAGAGAGCGAGTAATAGAGTGTAGAGAGTGAGTAGTAGAGAGTAGTAGAGAAAGTATCAGAGAGTGAGTAGTAGAGAGTAGTAGAGTGAGTAGTAGAGAGTGAGTAGTAGAGAGTGAGTATTAGAGAGTGAATAGTAGAGAGTAGTAGAGAGTGAGTAGTAGATTGAGTAGTAGAGAGTAGTAGAGAGTAGTAGAGAGTGAGTAGTAGAGAGTAGTAGAGAGCGAGTAGTAGAGAGTGAGTAGTAGAGAGTAGAAGGGAGTGAGTAGCAGAGAGAGAGTATTAGAGAGTAGTAGAGAGTGAGTAGCAGAGAGTAGTAGAGAGAGTAGTAGAGAGTGAGTAGTAGAGAGTAGTAGAGAGTGAGTAGTAGAGAGTGAGTAGGAGAGAGAAAGTAGTAGAGAGTAGTAGAGTAGCAGAGAGTGAGTAGTAGAGAGTGAGTAGTAGAAAGTAGTGGAGTAGTAGAGAGTGAGTAGTAGAGAGTGAGTAGTAGAGAGTACTAGAGAGTGAGTAGTAGAGAGAGAGTAGTTGAGAGTGAGAAGTAGAGAGGGCAGTAGAGAGTGAGTAGTAGAGTGAGTAGTAGAGAGTAGTTGAGAGCGAGTAGTAGAGAATGAGTAGTGGAGAGTGAGCAGTAGAGAGTAGTAGAGAGTGAGTAGTAGTACAGAGTGAGTAGTAGAGAGTAGTAGAGAGTGAGTAGTAGAGAGTAGTAGAATGAGTAGTAGAGAGTGAGTAGTAGAGAGTAGGAGAGAGTAGTAGAGTGAGTAGTAGAGAATAGTAGAGAGTGAGTAGTAGAGCGAGTAGTAGAGAGTAGTAGAGTGGTAGAGAGTGAATAGTAGAGAGTGAGTAGCAGAGAGAGTAGTAGAGAGTAGTAGAGAGTGAGTAGTAGAGAGTGAGTAGTAGAGAGTAGTAGAGAGTGAGTAGTAGAGAGTGAGTAGTGGAGAGGGAGTAGTAGAGATCGTGTAGTACATAGTGAGTAGTAGAGTAGTAGAGAGTGAGTGGTAGAGAGTAGGAGAGAGTAGTAGAGTGAGTAGTAGAGAATAGTAGAGAGTGAGTAGTAGAGCGAGTAGTAGAGAGTAGTAGAGTGGTAGAGAGTGAGTAGTAGAGAGTGAGTAGCAGAGAGAGTAGTAGAGAGTAGTAGAGAGTGAGTAGTAGAGAGTGAGTAGTAGAGAGTAGTAGAGAGCGAGTAGTAGAGAGTGAGTAGTGGAGAGTGAGTAGTAGAGATCGAGTAGTACATAGTGAGTAGTAGAGTAGTAGAGAGTGAGTGGTAGAGAGTAGGAGAGAGTAGTAGAGTGAGTAGTAGAGAATAGTAGAGAGTGAGTAGTAGAGCGAGTAGTAGAGAGTAGTAGAGTGGTAGAGAGTGAGTAGTAGAGAGTGAGTAGCAGAGAGAGTAGTAGAGAGTAGTAGAGAGTGAGTAGTAGAGAGTGAGTAGTAAAGAGTAGTAGAGAGCGAGTAGTAGAGAGTGAGTAGTGGAGAGTGAGTAGTAGAGAGCGAGTAGTAGAGAGAGAGTAGTAGAGAGTGAGTAGTAGAGAGTAGTAGAGTGAGTAGTAGAGAGTGAGTAGTAGAGAGTAGTAGAGAGAGAGTAGTAGAGAGAGAGTAGTAGAGAGAGAGTAGTAGAGTAGTAGAGAGTGAGTGGTAGAGAGCAGCAGAGAGTAGTAGAGTGAGTAGTAGAGAGTGAGTAGTAGAGAGTGAATAGTAGAGAGTAGTAGTAGAGAGTAGTAGAGAGAGAGAGTAGTAGAGAGTGTAGTAGAGAGTGAGTAGTAGAGAGTAGTAGTGAGTGAGTAGTAGAGAGTAGTAGAGAGTGAGTGGTAGAGACTAGTAGAAAGTAGTAGAGTGAGTAGTAGAGAGTGAGTAGTAGAGAGTGAATAGTAGAGAGTAGTAGAGAGTGAGTAGTAGAGAGAGTAGTAGTAGACAGTGAGTAGTAGAGAGTAGTAGAGCGTGAGTAGTAGAGAGTGAGTAGTAGAGAGTAGTAGCGAGTGAGTAGTAGAGAGTGAGTAGTTGAGAGTGAGTAGTAGAGAGTGAGTAGTAGAGAGTAGTAGAGTAGTAGAGAGTGAGTAGTAGAGAGTAGTAAAGAGTGAGTAGTAGAGAGTGAGTAGTAGAGAGAGAGTAGTAGAGAGTAATAAAGTGTCAGTAGTAGAGTAGTAGAGAGTAGTCAGTCAGTGTCAGTCAGTGTCAGTCAATCAGTGTCAGTCAGTGTCAATCTGTGTCAGTCAGTGTCAGTCAGTCAGTCAGTGTCAGTCAGTCAGTATCAGTTAGTCAGTGTCAGCTAGAGCAGCTCTGCTGACCTGGATCTCTGGCTCTAAAGCAGCTCTGCTGGCCTGGTTCTCTGGCTCTAAAGCAGCTCTGCTGACCTGGTTCTCTCCCTCTAAAGCAGCTCTGCTGACCTGGTTTCTCTGGCTCTACAGCAACTCTGCTGACCTGGTTCTCTGGCTCTAGAGCAGCTCTGCTGACCTAGTGTTCTTAGGCTCTAGAGCAGCTCTGCTGACCTGGTTCTCTGGCTCTACAGCAGCTCTGCTGACCTGGTTTTCTGCACTCGCGATGCACGCACCTGACTTCGCGAAAATATATTTAAAAATAATATAAGTTTATTATAAGTGCAAAAATATTATTTTGATGAATATCTTACATAATCTCTTGCCTTAATATGTATATTAAAGACACATACTTTTCATTTTGGAACATACAGTCGTGCACCCAGCGCGCCCCAGCACGTATACATGATGTGTCGCGGGACCCACAACCGCGCAATCATCTCGTACCGTAATGCGCATGTGTCGCGAATGCGCGGGAGCAGGAGTCGCAGACTGGTCGCATACCAATCGCGCATATCACATGATATTGAATGTATATGATGTAACTGAAAAACACGCAGCCATCGCACACCATACGCGGATCCTTCATGACTTTTCTAAAATGGCGGCCAGAGTGCGCGCACCCACCGTGATGTGTACACTTTGAGTGCACGACTCCAAAAAAAATTGATTTTTAAAAAAAAAGAAAATAATATAAATATAGTAAAATAAAAATGAAAACAAGAAAATTAATCAATATTTCAGTTTTAATAAAAAAAATTTTTTTTTTTGCAATTTTCAGAAAAATATATAATGTTATTTAATGAATAAAATATTTATAAATAAACAGTTAAAAAACTGTAAAAAATCAGTACAAAAAAATAGATATAACTACTATCACACTTAAAAGTTAGCATTTAAAAAACCTTTGAAATTCACTGGAAAAAAACATAGGTTTCAGAGACGTTATAGTTAGAAATTAGCATTTAAAAAACCTTAGACATTCACAGAAAAAAACATAGGTTTTAGGGGTGTTATAGTTAGCTGCCCATTTCATTCATACAAAACAATAGAAATTCCTCCGTTATAGTTAGTTCTGCTAACTATAACTCACGCGCCCGCAATGCACTGCTGATGATGTCACATATTGCATAATTCATGACATGGTCAGTGACATCACTGATGACATCACTGATGACATCATCCACTTGACAATCTGATACACCTCATCATACACTAGTATAACCTTTCATTACTCACTGTAAAATACAGAGTACCATATTTGAAACCATTGACACACCAATACCAGTTACTACATACCCACTCACTGATTCCTAAGTCTACACACACAACTACCCATTCAACAACAGAATCATCTATACATGCAGTCATTAATTAATAGAACACTATCAAATGCACTTATACACATATATAGACATTGACACATCAACAGTCATCTTAGTTGGTTATGCAGTCATCCTACTCACTCATGAAAAAAATGTATCGCACTTAAATTTACTCAGTTACACAGTTATCCAACAACACCTCATTTATTCAAACACATAGTAACTCATTGGTAATATGTTAAAAAAGGACCATTACAATTATACACTCATTCATATAGTTACTCTCACAATCACTGACTCTTACACATACTTATTTATATACACCAACTCTCACATACAATGCCTTTTATTTTTTTACTTTGCTGAAGATGTACAACTAAAACATATATTCGCTCACCAACACACAAATAAATACACTCAGTCACCCAAACAACTGTTTCCACATGCACTCTTAAACCCATACACCTAGTCAATCAACCATTCACACATCTATGCATAGAGTTACACACACCCCATCCAACCACACACAAACTCAGTGTCCCATACAAATACTCACCCAACTAATCAATAACTAATATACACACTCATGTAGTTATAGTTAGCAGAACTAACTATAACGGAGGAATTTCTATTGTTTTGTATGAGTGAAATGGGCAGCTAACTATAACACCCCTGAAACCTATGGTTTTTTCTGTGAATTTCTAAGGTTTTTTAAATGCTAATTTCTAACTATAACGTCTCTGAAACCTATGTTTTTTTCAGTGAATATATATATATAAAACATATAAGTGAGTAATTAAATGTGTCTTAGTGAAGTTGAAGTCACTAAACTATGTAATGTCTGTATCAGTCTGTCAGTTGCTGTGTAAGCGGTTCCATGGGTTGGTGAGTAGCTAAACAAGTGTCAATATGGGCTATTGATTGATTGTCTGAGTATCTGTATGGGTGCCTGAGTGTCTGTGTGGGTGGGTGAGGGGTGTGTGACTCCGTGCATGGATGTGTGAGTGGGTGATTCACTGGGTGTATGGGTTAAAGAGTGCATCTGTGAAGGACTGTATGGGTGGGTGAGTGTATGTATGGATGTGTTGGTGAGTGAATAGATGTCTCAGTGGTACATGTGTGAGTAACTAAATATGTCAAAGGCAGTATATGTGAGTGTCGGAGTATATAAAGGAACTATATGTGAGAGTGAGTGGTTGTGAGAGTGGCTATATGGATGAGTGTGTGGTTGTATCAGTGATTGTACAAGAGAGTAAGTATGTGTTAGTGTCTGTATCAATAAGTGAGCTTGTTTTTGTATTATTGTATAGGTGAGTAAATGGAAGTGTGATTGATTTTTTCCATGACTGACTAGGTGTGTGAGTAACACTTTGGATGAGTGGCGGTATGTGAGTGTCTGTATAGGTGTATGAGTGCATATGATAGCGCTGTACTGATGAGTGACCGCATGTATGAGTGACTGCATGGGTGAATGAGTGGGTATGTGTGTAGACCTAGGAACCAGTGAGTGGGTATGTAGTAACTGGTATTGGTGTGTTTATGGTTTTGGTGATGGTAGTCTGTATTTTAGAGTAGGTGTATCAAAGTTTATATTAGGGTGTGAGAAGGTGCATCAGATTATCACATGGATAATGTCATCAGTGATGTCATTTGAGATGTCATCAGTGATGTCATCAGTGATGTCACTGACCATGTCATGAATTACGTAACGTCATCAGCAGTGCATTGCGGGGGCGCGAGTTATAGTTAGCTGAACTAACTATAAAGGCTGAATTTCTCTGGTTTTGAACGAGTGAAATGTCCAACTAACTATAACGTCCCTGAAACCTATGTTTTTTTCAGTGAATTTCTAAGGTTTTTTAAATGCTAATTTCTAACTATAACGTCCCTGAAACCTATGTTTTTTTCAGTGAATTTCAAAGGTTTTTTTAAATGCTAATTCCTAACTATAATGGGCCTGAAACCTATGGTATTTTCAGTGAATTTCAAAGGTTTTTTAAATGCTAATTTCCAACTATAACATAGCAGTCTCCTTTTCAGAGTGGTGGAAAAAGGTGAGCGTGGCCTTCAAACATGGGTAATGCTTCAGTTATTGCATGACTACATGGGTAGTGCACAGGTGATTATAGCAGTGCATCTGTTAGTGCCTGGATCATTGCATGACTACATGGGTAGTGACTGGGTAATTAGAGTACTGCGTGTACAGTGCATGGTGAATTTATAAGTGCTTGTGTTTTGGTGCAGTGATTGGATAAGGACAAAGGACTGACTGGGTGATTAGAGGGACATCATAGGTAGTACCAGGGAGATTACTGGACTGCATAGGTAGTCCTCAAGGGATTTCAGCAGTCCATGTGATAGTGGCTGCGTCATTGCATGAGTACATAGGTACTGACTGGATGATTAGAGTACTGCAAGGAGAGTGCATGGTAAATTTGCAAGTGCTTGGGTATTTGCGGAGTGATTAGATAAGTACATGGTACTGGCTGGGTGATTGGAGCAGTGCATGGGTAGTGACAGGATGATTGTTGGACTGCATGGGTACTACTTGGGGAATTGAAGGAGCGAAGGAGTACTGTGTACGTGGTTAGAGGACTGCATGGGTAGTGAACAGGGGATTGTAGCAGTGCATGTGTTAGTGCCTGGGTCATTACATGAGTACATGGGTACTGACTGAATGATTAGAGTACTGCAAGTAGAGTGCATGGTGAATTTATAATTGCTTGGTTTGTGGCAGAGTGATTGGATAAGGACCCTGGACTGGCTAGGTAATTGGAGGAGTGCATAGGTGGTAACATGGAGATTACTAAACTGTATAGATAGCACTGAAAGGATTGTAAATGGGCACTGACTGGATGATTGGAGTACTGCAAGGAAAGTGCATGGTGAATTTCTAAGTGCTTGGGTTTTAACAAAGTGATTGGATTAGTACATAGTACTGGTTCAGTGATTGGAGGAGTGCACGGAGAGTGACAGTGTGATTGCTGGACTGCATGGGAACTACCTGGATAATTGGAGGAGTTAATCAGTAGTGTATAGGTAGTTACAGGACTATATTGATAGTGCACATGTGATGATAACACTGCATGTGTTACTCCCTGGGTCATTGCATGAGTAGATGGATATCAACAGAATACCTAGAGTTCTGCAAGGAGAGTGCATGGTGAATTTATAAGTGTTTGGGTTGTGGCAGAGTGATTGGATTAGTACATGGTACTGGCTGGGTGATTGGAAGAGTGCACGGGGTGACAATTTGATTGCTGGACTGCATGGGTACTACCTGGATAATTGGTGAATCAGTAGTGTATAGTTGGCTACAGGACTACATAGATACTGCATATGTGATTGTAGCACTGCATGTGTTAGTTCATTGGTCATTGCATGAGTACATGGATAACAACAGAATACCTAGAGTGCTGCAAGGAGAGTGCATGGTGAATTTATAAGTGCTTGGTTTGTGGCAGAGTGATTGGAAAAGGACATGAGACTGGCTGGGTAATAGGAGGAGCGCATAGGTAGTAACATGGAGATTACTAAACTGTACAGATAGCACTCAATGGATTGTACATGGGTACTGACTGGATGATTGGAGTACTATAAGGAGAGTGCATGGTGAATTTCTAAGTGCTTGTGTTTTAGCAAAGTGATTGGAATAGTACATGGTACTGACTGGGTGATTGGAAGAGTACACAGGGAGTGACAGTGTGATTGTTGGACTGCATAGGTGCTACCTGGGTATTTGCAGGAGTGAATCAGTAGTGTGTAGGTAGTTACAAGACTGCATGGATAGTGCACATGTGATTGTAGCACTGCATGTGTTAGTCCCTGGGTCATTGCATGAGTACATGGATAGCGACAGGATATTTAAAGTGATGCAAGGAGAATGCATAGTGAATTTATACGTGCTTGGTTTGTGGCAGAGTGATCAGATAAGGACATGGGACTGGCTGGGTAATTGGAGGAGTGCATAGGTAGTAACATGGAGATGACTAAACTGTATAGATAGCACTCAAAGGATTGTAAATGGGTACTGACTGGATGATTGGAGTACTGCAAGGAGAGTGCATTGTGCATTTCTAAGTGCTTGGGTTTTAGCGAAGTGATTGGATTAGTACCTAGTACTAACTCAGTGATTGGAGGAGTGCATGGGTAGTGACAGTGTGATTGCTGGACTGCATGGGTACTACCTGGATAATTGGAGGAGTGAATCGGTAGTGTATATGTGGTTATAGGACTATATTCATAGTGCACATATGATTATAACACTGCATGTTTTACTCCCTGGGTCATTGCATGAGTACATGGATAGCAACAGAATACCTAGATTGCTGCAAGGAGAGTACATAGTGAATTTATAACTGCTTGGGTTGTGGCAGAGTGATTGGATTAGTACATGATACTGGCTGGGTGATTGGAAGAGTGCACGGGGGTGACAATTTGATTGCTGGACTGCATGGGTACTACCTGGATAATTGGAGGAGTGAATCAGTAGTGTATAGTTGGCTACAGGACTACATGGATAGTGCACATGTGATTGTAGCACTGCATGTGTTAGTCCCTTGGTCATTGCATGAGTACATGGATAACGACAGAATACTTCGAGTACTGCAAGGAGAGTGCATGATGAATTTATAAGTGCCTGTATTTTGGCACAGTGATTAGATAAGGACATGGCAGACTGAATAAATGAGTCCACAGGGAGTGACAGTGGTATTGCTGGACTGCATATGTAGTGCTCTGGAGATTTTATCACTGCATCAGTTAGTATATGAATCATTGCATGAATGCATGGGTTTTGCTTGGATACTAACTGGGTGTTTGCACAATATAGAATCAGTAAATCATTTCTCGTGTACTTATAAAATCACATATTCACTACCTTTGCACTCCTGTAATTAGTCACTCATCTCTTAATAATTCAGTAAATATACATACAACTATATAAATACAATTTGAACACATACATGAGTCATTACATACTATCTAGTTAAGTAGAAAAGTCCAACATACCAGAAACAGTAAAATGTGGTGGTTTATTTTTGAGCTACAGCTTGACTATTAAATCTAGAAATGGGTGGCATCATCAATCTGCACCTCTCAACAGACTCACTTAATGGTTGACTTTAAAGCTCCCTCGAGCTAAACGGCTGACGAGTCAGGATCCCGCACCCGCGCGCCGTGAAAGGTATTTAACCTTGTATATTTGGCAGTCTACCGGCACCCCACATACAGACCTGCTCCCTGCTGACGAGAGGCAACTACCTCGAAACACGTGTCCAGGGATGGCATTTATTTAACACTCGTAGCTTAGGTGTACTCGCCGCTGCTACTTCATTGTCCAGAATCCTATGGGCTACTTGCTAGTATGACGAGCGGTGTGCGACCCACTTAATGGTAGACTTAAGAAAGAAGACTAATTTACAACACCTTTTATGAGCATTTCTAAAACCACACTTTTATTACACATCTTCACCACTGTATCTAAAATTATGTGGCATCATTCAACTATACCTTTGCTCAGACTACAAAAAGAAGCATAAATTACAACACCTTATTTCACCATTCTATCTTAAAACATATGGCATCATTTAACTTTACCTTCTGTACAAACTAATAACTGAAACGTAATTATTAACACCTTACATAAACATATTTCAAAATACACATTTTTACTGCATGTTCCACCAACTATCGAAAAATATGAGGCATCATTCAGCTATATCTTTAAACAGACTTAAAAATATATATATTACTGTTCAGACTTCAAGTACAATTAAACTAATTCCAATATACATCTCTACATTTAATAATATATTTAAAAAAACACAGTTTTAGAATAATGTCAAATCTTTTTTAAAGAAACCTCAAAAATATATATCTCACCTTGCAAATAAATTTGTTGAATGAAAAATCTCACACACTCAGGCAGGATTTTCTTTTAGACACAGTCAATATAAATCACCAGACTCTGCAAGGTGAAACCAGTAATGGCAAGAGTTCCCTCTTTTTTCCCATACAAATACACATAACCAACAAATGACATTGCTTCCCAGAGATTTTCAAATTGTAAAACACATTTCCATTGGTCACAAATAATATCCCTTATAAACTGACTTCTTTACCTCTTCTGCTTAATGTCAGTTTTCATAGCAACAGGTCATGCAACATTCAACTTAACTGACAAGTCACAAGTTCACCACACAATGTTGCAAATGACAACAGCAGGTGTGGTTGGCTTTGCAAATCATTACCTTATCCTTTCTGCTGTACCTTCAAAACACTTTTTACTAACCAAGAACAAACTTGCTTTTTAAACAACGTATAATGCACCCTATTTTTGAATGTACAATGTTCTTAAACAGCCAATCAAATCTCTACTTTCTTAAAAACACCATTTTGTCCACCATTTTAGATATCTCTCATTCTACCAACTGACTACCTCAGCTACAGACATCTTTTCATTACCTCCAGTCATCACTTCAAGATGCTTTAAGTGTGGATTGTTGGGCACAGCTATGTTTACTGGTGCAAAAGGTATGCTGAACACAGAGGCATTGACAAAGACCTAACTTTGCAAAATGTAGACATTAAATGGATTGGACAGAGAGGATTAAAGTGGCACCAATTGATGCCTTTGGTTAAAATCTTTTTGCATCGCCAAGCCCCTGACCTCATGATTGTGCACTGTGGTGGCAATGACCTAGGCACATTGACTGGGGTAGGTCTGGAGATGCTAATGAAGGACACCTTTGCAGAATTGATGTTGCTTTTCCCCCAAACTACCTTTGTATACTCTAACATGTGCAAAAGACAGAAATGGAAGTGGTCCAATCAATTTTGTCCTCAGATTGAGAAAGCTAGGAAGAATGTCAATAAAGCTGTTTCTGCTTACCTCAGAGACCATAGACTGGGCTCCATATATAACAACAATCTACGTTTCCATATGGAGGGCATCTACAGAAGTGACGGAGTACACATCACTGATGAAGGGAACAGAGTGTTTCTCAACAACCTAAAGCTCTGCATCCGCACTTACATGTAGCTTCAAGAAACTCATAATAAACACAGGGGCTCTTTTTAGAGCCACCCAATGAGCCAACATATAACATAGATTTATATAAAAAATAATCTTAATTGTTTTTGCTTGGAGTCGCTCACCCAGCGCGACTTAGAGCAGCGCACCCATCGCGTTCACACTAGGGGCCGCGATGAGCGCCGCGCACCCATCGCATTCACTCTAAGGGGCCGCGCTGAGCACCGCACACCCATCGTGTTCACACCATTTTCCCCCCAAAAAATATCCACTTTAATTAGTATACATTCACCCCGGGGACCCCATCCCCGGGGCATGCCCAAATGTTTAGGGAACATGGGGTAAGCCCCAATCCCCCATGGTCCTGCCGGCTCTCCGTCTCCTCCAGGAGACGGCATTGCTTTTCCACACAGGGAGCTGCTGACATGCAGCTCCCCGCGTGGAAAACCAATCTGCTTTGCATTTTCTAAACGAGAGCAGGAAACCTGCTCTTGCTTCCAAAATCCAAAGTGGAGCTTGATATGACAGGGCAAGAGCCATGCTCTTGCCCTGTCATAGCAAATACCAGTGTCCCGGGAGTGGGCAACCCGGGACACTGCAGGAGCCAGCCCTGGGGGGTGGCTGTCCCCTGGGCCATCAAGGGCTCCAGGAGGGGGGCCGCGTGACCCCCTCCCTTTATTTACATAGCCCCGGGGATGTGAGGGGGCTGGTGCCCCTCCACACAGGTTTAATTTTTTTTAATAAAACAAGCCCGGGGGGTGCTCCCTGTGTGCCCCCTGCGAATATTTTAGAAAAGCCCCGGGGGTGGCGGTCCCTGGGTCTTGGGGGGCCTTTGAGGCCCCTCACAAATTAAAGAACAAGCCACGAGGGGTGGCGGTCCCGGGGCTGTGGGAGGGCCGCATGCCCTCCTGCATATTATAAACATAGCCCCGGGGAGGTGGCAGTCCCCGGGGCTGTGGGGACCCCATGGCCCCCGCAATAACAAATAAAAAATTAGGCAATGCCCCCTGGACCTGGCCCACCCGGGGGCTTATAGAAATCAAAGCGCGGGAGCCCACGCTTTTTGAAAAAAAAAAAAATTGGAGGGATTCGCGACCCCAACTTGATTTCCGCTGAAATTATAAACATAAAAATGCTTTTTGTGGCCCTGGGGGTCCTTGTGGGACCACCTGAGCAGGCCTGGGGGGTCAGGGTGTTTCTACCCTGCCCCCTTTTCTTGTTTTTCGCCTTTGTTTTTACTGTTTTCTTGTGACTCGGTTCTACCGAGTCACAAAATGGCTGCCAACCCTTCCTGGTTTGGAGTGTTGGCAGCCAATCACAGTGAAGCTCATGGGTGGGAGGGTTTGCGAATCCACTGCGTCCCTAGATATCAAAACTTTATTTTTTTTTATTTCTCAGCAACTACTGAACGGATTTACACCATTACACCAACAAACAAGCATTGGCATGGCCAATAGGTCTTGCCTTTGGGACCTTATAAGTGTTTAGTTATCCAGCACAATATCCTTGGTGCAACAACATCAAGTGTTGCATGGCTAAACACTTATAAGGTCCCAAAGGCGAGACCTATTGGCTATGCCAATGCTTGTTTCCTTTTTAGAGTGACTTGTCCTTCATGTAAAATATGAGTTGCAATAGAGTACTTCTATAGTGCACAATGATTTTGTTTGGCTCTTATTTGAGATTTCTGTTGTAAAATGTGTCCAGTTGACAAAGCTGACCTAAGTTTGAATGTGAATTGACTACCCCATCATTGTTTTGTGAAAATAAATTGGAAGAACCCTTGATCTTATTTTTTTTTTATTTGTTTTGTATTAAATATGTTTTTGAAAAAGCATGTGCTGACTTTGATTTTTGGCAGAGAATCCCAAAAATTCCTTTTTACAAATAGTTCTATCATCCTACTGAAAAACAGAGTACTCGAAATGCTTTTAAGCCCTACATTTTAACCTATTTATGAAAAACATGGGGGAGGGAGATAAACATGTTAAACACTATGGCTAATGCATCATAGCATCTACAGAATCTTCGGAGGGTGTTTTCCTTAGTACGAAATAAATTTAGAGCATTTTGATGTTCCCTTAAATTTTGAAACCCCATTTGTCATATTGGCTCACTGTCCTTTTGAACCAGTGCTGCCAACAGTATTTTACTCGTGGCATTAGAACAGTGTGTTTGTTGCTCTTACTGAGGGACAACATATGAGTTAGCTTCAAATGCTCGCAAAGGACACATGCAGTGTTCCATGGGGAGACAAGGCTTCTTAGGATGCCAGCCTTTATATGCATCCAAATGCTTTATCAGATTTTTATAAGTCATCTCACACATTTTCCAGTATTTCTTTTACATGCCATTTTGGAAGCGGAAAAGATGCTCAGTTATTTGAGTGTTTGTTCTTCGATTCAGTCTTGATTGTGGTGATCTGCAAAGCAGCCTATTGTGATGTGCCCAAGCATTCTGCAAGCCAATATATTGATTAACTGTAGACTAGATGCTCCGGTTAGCCAAGGCATGTAAAAGAGCCTCTTTACTGGCTCTTAGCGTCCCAGTAATATTGGATGCAATGTTTCCACTATGCATGCATTGAGGGTCTGAATTTGAGGCTACAGGAGTGAGAGAACTTTGTTGAGCGTAACTGACCTTTGTAGTATGGTAACATTTACAGTCTTTGTCTATCGGCACTCGCTCCTTCTTACACCCCACCTACAGTTTGCTTAACCCGCGTCTATGCATGCCATCCTGGTAGAGAAAAAAAGAGGCACACCCTTCTATAACTGTTCTGTCCAATAGAGAATCCCATTACACTGATCAACGTTTCTAATCTGCATTTTTGGGCTGGGGCCACTGGAACCATTGTAGAAAATATTATGAAGAAAAACTACAGTCCTAAAAAGACAATGCTGTTTTACAACGATTGCCAGTGGATTTCCGTGACTGCCAGCTGTTTCTCATACAAACTCTGAAATATATATTTCATAAAATCACCGTAGCTCAGAAGTGTTTGTGGACTGTATTTTTGACTGTTGCACCTCTTCATGTTACAAAACCATCGCTGTTTTCCTTCATCCTCCTGCAGGCGAGTCTTTTGATCTCGAGGAGCATCGGAGTGAGCGCCAAGCAGAAATCCTCGCTGAATTTGAGCGCAGGATACATGCACGGCAAATCAATGTTTCCACAGATGACTCCGAGGTGAAGGCGTGCCTGCGTGCTCTGGGGGAGCCAATCACGCTGTTTGGTGAGGGCCCAGCAGAAAGAAGAGAGAGGTGGGTGAAGCTTGGGCAGAAAAGGAAGCGCATGCCCTCTGCTATTGTGTTTAACCAAAGTAATGATTCGCAACATGATTGGGGAGTGCTCCGAGAGATGATTCTGATTTATGAAAAATGTGTGGCTTGTGTTATGTGAACGCTTTCACATTTAAATAAAAACACTGCAACTTGCAAAACTGTATGTTCCTTTGCTTGAGTAAACTAAGCTCGAACTAGGGCTAACCTCCACCTTAAATCTAAATGCAGCCATGATGTGTGTGCGCGCACTTTCATTTCTCCTCACATCACACGTTAAACAAGCGCGCGCACGCCTCGCGCGGCAGCAGGGGGAGGCTCACGCGCGCCTCTCGCGGCAGCAGGGGGCAGGCAGGGGGCCTGCGCAAGTCACTTGCGGGAGCGAAAATTGCTACCATATGGCGCCGCTCGCTCCCACAAGTGAATCGCCACACGTGCACGCATTGCCATTGAAGGCAATGGAACACATGCACGTTTTTGGCTGAAAAGCCAAAGCGATTGCTAAAGGTCTTTTGCCTATGCAGCGCATGCGTGCTGCATAGGCGAGACCTAAAAAGGACGCTTTCTGAACCAAGCACTAACTTTTTGTCAAATTTGGTGTAATTCTGTTCAGCAGTTCAGGCTGTAGCAGTGTCTAAAGTTTCCTGTGGGAAATAACATGGGGAAAACATGTTTTGGGACCCCCCTTTTTTCTCGGCCCCCACTTCGCACTGGCGACCTTCAGTAGGTAATATATATATATATATATATATATATATATGTATAGTGCCTAAAATCTTAAAGCACCAACCACGGCTATCTGGTTGAGATGGACTGGGTTAAGTCACGAGTTCAGGCCAAGCGCAAAGGAGCGCAAGACGGATATAGTCCCAGAATAGTCCAGCTGGAGGTTTACATTCTCAGCTTTTGTGCCAAGAGTCTTCTTCGCATTGGAGATGTTTACAAGGAGCAAGGTGAGTATCATGGGCAGTGGTCGGCATGGTGCAAGGAGCAGGAACATCGCAGGAACATGTCAAATGAGATGTCATTTAACATGTCATCAGTGATGTCATCAGTGATGTCACTGACCATGTCATGAATGATGTAATATGTGACGTCATCACCAGTGCATTGCGGGGGCGCGAGTTATAGTTAGCTGAACTAACTATAACGCCGGAATTTCTATGGTTTTGTACAAGTGAAATGTCCAACTAACTATAACGTTCCTGAAACCTATGGTTTTTTCAGTGAATTTCTATGGTTTTTTAAATGCTAATTTCTAACAATAATGTGCCTTAAACCTATGTTTTGTTCAGTGAATTTCAAAGTTTTTTTAAATGAAAATTTGTAAGACTAATGTACCTCAATCCTATGTTTTTTTTATTTTCTTATATATATATACATATATATTATCTACTGGCGGTTGCCAGTAGATAGTTATAGTTAGGACCGTGTTTCCATAGGAAATCCGCAACATTCTATTTGGAATAACTTTGGCGCCGGTTGACGAATCCTCGCGAAATTTTCAAAATAGGTGGGGCGCTCCGCTCCGCTCCTACCCTGAAAGTCTCGGAGGGATTCGTCAAGTGGGGGCTGAGAAAAAAAGAGGGTCCCAAAACGTGTTTTCCCCATGCAATTTTCCATAGGGACCTTTAGTCCAAGGTACAGCCCGAACGGCTGAACAGAATTACTTGAAATTTGGCAGAGAGGTAGCCCTCAGCTCAGGGATGTGCCTTTTGCATATATGGTGTCAATCTGTTCAGTAGTTCCTGAGAAAATCAAAAGTAAAATCACATACATATCTGGGCGAAGCCTAACCACACATCTCATCCTGAGATCTGATTGGCTGTCAGCACTTCATCCAAGAAGTGTTGGCATCCATCTTGGGACCAATATACATGATAGCACCTCATTAAAAAGCATTGCAGTTAATAGAAGGTTTTAAGACTTTAGTTACATTATAAATCATTTGTTGATGGTACCATACTCATTTTAGGAATTGTGGTATGTTCTAAGGTGATTTCACCATGTGAAAAAGCCTTCTGCTGGGATATCATGATTGAGAGAAAAATATTTTTTCATGCTTTTCCCACAGAGGTTTGGAAGGTGATCTATAAGCTAAACTGAGAGCTTATTTTCTGTAAATTCACATTATCTTTCTCAGTCATGTGAGAATGAAGTCTGACATTCTCAGTAAAACATGTACATCCAACAAGGGCAGAGACTGTCAGTTGATTCCTTTGTGTTCTACTGCAGCTTCCCAGAGTGTTCCAAAGAACAACTAGAGCGCTAACAGTCCTACTTATGATAAACGTATGGCACACCTGAAGCCATCTTGATTGGATTAAAGTGGTAACTCTTAAAACGTTTAATTTAAAAAGGAACAAAAGGAGGGGGTTCATTTTTCCATAGAAAGTATGATTAGTGCTGCAGAAAGAAAAATTAGGGCACATTTTGAGTGACCTCTCAAATCCTCTTCTATTTCATTAAAAAATTCTGACATGCAGACTGAAACATGCACTTTTAATACCAGCAGCAGACTTCCCTGGTGAGCAGTAGCTTTACTACAGTGATCTAATGAGCAAAAAGAGTGCTAACATTCTGAATTTATGGCAAATGTGTGACACATCTGAATGCCTTCTTGATGGAATCAAAGTAAAAAACTGAAAGTATTTCCTACTGAGGAGACTGCAGTAAATGAGGAAATTAGGAAACTTCATAACAAATAAGTCTCCCAAGATGGCCACCAGAGACAAAAGAGCCCAAATGTAGCCCAAATATCACCCAGATGTAGCCCAAGTATAGCCCAATGACAGAATGTCCCAGAGTGTTCTTAAAAACAACTAGAGCGCTTACTGTCTTCATTATGACAAAAGTATGGCGCACCCGAAGCCATCTTGATTGGAATAAACTGGTAACACAAAACATTTAATTTAAAAAGGAACACAATGAGCGGGTTCATTTTTCCATTAAAATTATGATTAATGCTGAAGAAAGAAAAATGAGGGCACATTTTGAGTGACTTCTCAAATCCTCTTCTATTTCATTAAAAAATTCTGACATGCAGACTGAAACATGCACTTTTAATACCAGGAGCAGACTTCCATGGTGATCAGTAGTTTTACTACAGTGATCTAATGAGCAACTAGAGTGCTAACATTCAGAATTTATGGCCAATGTGTGACATATCTGAATACCTAAAAAACTGAAAGCATTTCCTACTGAGGAGACTGCAGTACATGAGGAAATTAGGAAACTTCATAACAAATAAATCTCCCAAGATGGGCACCGGAGACAAAAGAGCCCAAATGTAGCCCAAAATCACCCAGATGTAGCCCAAATATAGCCCAATGACAGAAGTGTGCAAAACACTTATTATTTTGTGTTTTTGCAGTTTTATATAGTGCAGACTTCTCAGGTATTGGAGTGCTTTACATGAGCATTGGTTACATCACACAAGAACAAATTCATTTTGGTTGTAGACATGGGGAGATTAAGTGATTTGACCAGAAAAACAGAATGTCGAGCTGAAGCAGAAACTCCAACCTGGTTCCCCAGTTGCAAAGTCTGCAGTTCTGGAAGTAACACCACATCCTCTCCCCTAAGTGTAACATTTAATCAAGTGGTCAACTGGATAAAAAAACATAAAGATAACAAATATTTAAAAGTGCTTTGTCGCGATTTTAAAACTCAGAAAATATGTCCTTATTTTAGTCTTTTAGAGCACTAACCCTAATTTTGATGCAAATAAAACCCTCTCATATATGTAATTTCTAAAGGAAATGCTCTAGGTATTACAGTTTTGATTACATCAAGATGACGTCAGGCGTTCCACACTTTTGTAATAAATATAGAATGTTAGCAATCTAGTTGTTCATTAGGATACGGTTGAGAGGCAGAGGCCAGGGGCATGGACTCTGAAAATTGAAGGCAGGTAGGAGGGTGCAAAGGCAACAATTTAACCACACTGAGCAGGCAGGAAGGGCCGTGGCAGCACAACAGACTATGGAGGGCAGTGGAAAGGGGGGCAGGGGCAACAAACCAACAATACAGGACTTGCAAGAGAGGCTGTGGCAATGTAATAGACCATTGTGGGCAGAAGGAAGAGGCAATGGTAGTACAACCATACATGCCAACAGACCCGATTCAGCCAGGAAACGTCCAATGTTTTTAAGCTCAAATGGGCTTTATTTTATCTGTCTCCTGTCTACAATCTCCTCTTTTTCAATGTAACTCAAAGGGGAAAATCAATATCCCAGTTTTTTTTCAAAATCTCCCTCTTACCAAGTTCAAAATGTTCGCAAGTATGGTACATTGGATCATGGAATGAAATGGGGTAGGGACATGGAATTGGATAACAGAGGACAGGAGGGACATGGAGAGGTGCACCAAACTGACCCTGCAGGGCAGGCATCAGGGTTTGCAGCAGCACAATACACCACACAGGGAATGCGGGACGGGAGTGCAGCACAACAATCCATATAAAGCAAGAGGGAGGGGACAGGACCATGCACATGGACAACAGAGAACAGAGTGGCAAGAGGCAATGGTAGCTAGCTGACCATAATGGACAGACAGGAGAGAAATCTGCAGCATAACAGACCATAAAGGGCAGGAGGGACGGATCAGGGGCATTACAATGGAACAGACAAGCCAGGAGGGAGGGAGTAGGGGTCTGCACGTGTAAACAGAGGGCTGGGAGTAAGGGGGCAGGGCAAGAGCAGCAAGATAACCATTGAGGTCAGGCAGGATGGGCACTAGAAGCAAGACACACCATGAAGAGCAAGAGTGAGATTGTGATGGCATACACACAGACCATGGAAGGAAGGTGGGAGGGGGTCAGGGGCAGCTAGCTGACCACACAGGGAAGGTGGGAGGGGCCATGCCAGCACAGAAGACCATGCATGGCAAGCGGGAGGGTTAGTGGTGCACAATGGCTATGATGGGCAAGAAGGAGGGTGCAGGGGCATGCACAAAGGACGATGGAGGCTAGAAGGGAGGGTCAGGACCTGTGCAAAGACAAGAAAGTTCAGGGGAAGGGACCTCACAACAGACCACACGGTGCAGGCAGGAGGAGCAGTTGCTGTACAACAGACCAGGGAGGGCAGAAGGGTGTGGCAGTACAATGGACCATGTAGGACAGGAGGAAGAGGATAGGGGCATGGCATGTGGACAGGCAGGGTGGTGGTGGCAGGGACAGGTTACAGTCATCTGACAATGCTAGGCAGGTGGGAGGGGAGTGGCAGCTCAACAGAACACTCAGAGTAGATAGGAGTGGCAGGTCCATGGAACATGGTGGGCAAAAAGGATAGAGCAGGGGCATGCACAAAGACATCGGAGGGCAGGGGGAAGGAGAATAGGGGCAGCAAGCTAAGCACAGAGTTTAAGCAGGAGGTCAATGATGGGGCATAGAATTGGGCAATGGAGGGCAGGAGGAGTGGACTGGTACATCATACTAAATTGAGGGCAGTGGCAGCACATCAGACCATGCATGGTAGGAGGGAGGAGGCTAGTCCATGGATTCACACAACAGAGGATAGGGAGGAGGGGGATGGGGCAGCAAGCTAACTGTTCAGAGAAGGCGAGTATTAGGAACTTTATTGTTTTTAAAATGCGTGTCTGTGCGAACTACTTAAAATATGAACAAGTATGCAGCATAATCTCACTTTTATTCAGAAAGAAGAGGACGTTTGTGACTGTGACTCTGGGCTCACTTGGCAGAAACACCCCCTGACCCTCCACCCCCTATCGCAAAATGTAATGCCCGTGAAAAGGGTAGGTGCACACAGTGTTATATAGAACATAGTCCTGAGAGCACGATTGAAAATGAAAACTAGATATAGTGTATGGTATAAACTATGCACCAAAAAGTGTGATATAATATGAACCGAGCGTGATATAATATGCAATA
The DNA here is from genome assembly GCF_964204655.1 of Triturus cristatus. Lineage (NCBI taxonomy): Eukaryota > Metazoa > Chordata > Amphibia > Caudata > Salamandridae > Triturus > Triturus cristatus. The sequence goes on along the minus strand of NC_140579.1, from coordinate 1,031,539,441 downwards.
CATTGTGCGCAGTGACAGATTCATTGGAGAGCGCGAGATAGCACAGGCACTAGCGCGTGCTATGCGATATCGCCTTGGAGTGTAATATGCACAGGGCAGTGTTTTGTAACCTAACTAGTCTCTAAAGTTGTAATATAAAATATGTGCTGGGGAGTGCAACGTTGCATATGCACTGTGACAAAGATATGCATCCCAGATTGTAATATGTATGGCATAGCGCTGTGCGTTATAACATAGGCATCGAGGAAGGCACGTTAGATGGGGCAATATAACCCGTGCGAAGACAAGTGTGGCATGACATATTCATGCGGTGGTGTTACAGTGCACATGGGCTAGAGAGTGTCATAGCATATGCACGAGCTAGTGGAATACAACACAGAGGTGTGTGGCACTCGGCAGGCAATGGTGGGTGTAACACAGCATTGGGCTCTTCCAGGAGCGCGCTGTGACTCTCAAGTGATGTTCGTCCCCTTTCCAGAGAGTAAAATAAAAAGTATTACACATCCGGCAGTGGATGTGTGTTTTATTAACCATGAGTGGGGTTTCTTGCATAGTTTTGTTCGAATTTTTGTCGAATCCCCTTTGAATGGCTTGGTGTGCGTGTGTATTAAATGTGCCCGTCAATAGCTACCCATGTTTGTATAAAAAACGACAAGGGTGTCTACCGGGATTAGGCACGGTAGGGCATCAGACATGTCAGAGCTTCACTAGTGGTGTAAATACATTCCACGTGGATTCATTGTATGCATAGTCGCCTTTTAATGAATATCACACAAATCGTCATGGTGATAGGTACGTACGGTTTGTCCAGCATGTCCTAGGTGTGTCTATAAATATATATTTTTTTAAAATAATAAAAAACAGTGGCCGGCCCTGGGGATTGGGGTCCCTGGGGCCGATTAAGGCCTTGGGAGGGGGGCCACGCGGCGCCCTTCCAAATTTTGTTTCTCCAAAAAATATAATTAGGAGACAGGCCCTGGGGGATGGGGTAATCAGGGCCAATAAATTAGAATAAGAAGGGGAACCACACAGCCCCCCTTCTTAAAAAAATAAAATAAATAAAAGACTGGCATCGTGCCGGAGGCCACGCCCCCTCCTTGCAGCACTCTGCAAACGCGCCCCCTGGCGAGTTGTAAGTTGTGGAATTAATTCCTCTTCAATACTGAGGGTCCCTGAGGGCCAACTAGCCCAACAGGCATCTCCAGTATGCGCCGGGGAGCTGTGCTGCAGACAGGTGTTCTGAGGCCAAGCCCCTTTTTACAACTCTCTGCAACGCAGCTCTGTGGCGCTTACTGGAGGTACCTAGTGGTCTAGTTTGACCCTATGGACCCTTAGGATTCAAGGGCACTTAATCTCTCAACTTAGAACAGCCACAGGGCGCGTTTACACAGTGGTGAAGGGAGGGGACGGGGCCTGAGGTGACGTGTGCAAACACGCACTATGGCACGTTTTAAATTGGGGATATAATTTCCCTTCAATCCTGAGGGCCCCTGGGGGCTAACTAGCCCACCAAGTGCTTCCATTAAGCGCCACTGAGCTGCATTGCAGAGAGGTGGTCCAGGCCGTGCCACTTTTTACACCTCTCTGCAACGCAGCTCTGTGGCACTTACTGGAGGTACCTAGTGGGCTAGTTGGACCCTAGGGACCCTCAGGATTCAAATGAACTTAATCTCCCAACTAAAAACGGACACAGGGCGTGTTTACACAGTGGTGAAGGGAGGGGACGGGGCCTGAGTTAACATGTGCAAAAACGCCCTGTGGCCCGTTTTAAGAGGTAGTTTTAATCCCCCTGCCCTATTATATACTAGGGGCTTACAGAGGAGGTCATGCTAATCACAGGGGGACCCGAACGCATAATGTTCCCTAGTGTATGTAGGTGTTTTCACTGTATTCTAAGTGTCTTTTAACATAGCACTGGCTCTAGGACTGGTTAGTCAGACTCAGTTACCACCAGTATCCGTCTGAAAAAGTTGAGGGTACAGGATGATTTTGCAACAAGGCTTCCTTCTGCTCTTCTTTTTGTTCTTTCTGCACGTTATCCTTCTTTCTGCACTTTTCTTCGTCTTTGAGGACTTCTGTTGCTTCTTTCTGCACTTCTTTTTTTTCTTTCTGTGCATTGTTTCTTCTTTCTTCACATGTCCTATCTCTGTAGGCATAGTTAGAAATTAGCATTTAAAAAACCTTTGAAATTCACTGAAAAAAACATAGGTTTCAGGCACGTTATAGTTAGGAATTAGCATTTAAAAAACCTCAGAAATTCACTGAAAAAACCATAGGTTTCAGGGGCGTTATAGTTAGCTGGACTTTTCACTTGTACAAAACCATTGATATTCCCCCGTTATAGTTAGTTCAGCTAACTATAACTCGCGTGCCACTGATGACGTCACATATTACATCACTCATGACATGGTCAGTGACATCACTCATGACATCACTGATGACATCTCAAATGACATCACTGATGACATCACTGATGACATCATCCTTGTGATAGAGTGGGAGACCTCCTCTCACCCTAATATAACCTTTGATACACACATTCAAAAATAGAGACTAAAATTTTCAAAACAATGGACATATCAATACCAGTTACAACAACCTCTTCAGTAATTCTAAGATCCACATACACATCCACTCATTCACCAACAGTCCTATACAGTCACTCATACATGTACTCACTCATCATATGTACTCATACACCTATACATCCTGTTACACAATGCCACTCATCCATAGAGTTACTCACACACATAGTCACTCATGCTAATAAAGAATCAAACATACATTTACTTGCATATACAGTTATACACACACCACCACACTTACTTCTACGGAAACTTACACATACTTAGTCTTTTAAACAATCACTTATAGAAACACATACTTATTCATACAGGAACTCTTTCAATCTCTCACTCTCACATATAATCACTTATATACACCAATAGTCACATATACTAGTTTAAAACATATGTAGTTACTCATAAAGACACTATTGAGTCATTCACTCACTAACACACCCATACACACACTCATCCACCCATACAGTCCTGCACACATGCTGTCTTCAACACATACAAACAGTGAGTCACTCATTCATGCACCTATGCACTACGTAATACCCCCCACCGAACCATGCAGACACTCAGACTGATACTCAAAAAACCAACTAATAACCTATATAGACACCCATGTGGCTACTCACCAACCCATGCAGCCACTTATACACAAAGTGAGAGACTGATACAGATATTTACATATTTAAACATTATTCACTATGATACACTTAATCAGTCAGTTACACAATCAATTTTTCAAAAACAAATCATCCATTTAGACACGTATATACCCATTTATTCTTCCATCGACCTTGAGATATACATATATAAAACATATTTAATTTTCAGAAAAACACACATTCACTGGATGATGTCATCAGTGATGTCATTTGAGATGTCATCAGTGATGTCATGAGTGATGTCACTGACCATGTCATGAGTGAAGTAATATGTGACGTCATCAGCAGTGCATTGCGGGCGCGCGAGTTATAGTTAGCTGAACTAACTATAACGGGGGAATTTCAATGGTTTTGTACAAGTGAAAAGTCCAGCTAACTACAACGCCCCTGAAACCTATGGTTTTTTCAGTGAATATATATATATATATATATATATATTCACTTAAAAAACCATAGGTTTCACACATGTTATAGTTAGCTGTACATTTCACTCGTAAAAAACCAATGAAATTCCACGTTATAGTTAGATCAGGTAACTATAACTTGCGCGCCCACAATAAACTGCTGATGATGTCACATATTACATCACTCATGACATGGTCAGTGACATCACTCATCACATCAATGATGACATCTGAAATGACACATTGTGGATTGCGGTCGCGCAAGTTATAGTTACCTGATCTAACTATAACGTGGAATTTCATTGGTTTTTTACGAGTGAAATGTACAGCTAACTATAACATGTGTGAAACCTATGGTTTTTTAAGTGAATTTGCAAGGTTTTTTAAATGCTAATTCCTAACTATAACATGTGTGAAACCTATGGTTTTTTCAGTGAATTTGTACGTTTTCTTAAATGCTAAGATATGTATTTATTTTTTATTTTTTTTTCTGATTTTTCACCCTGCGCACACCCTGCGCGCAATGTGCGCTTCGCGCACCGTGCACGCACTGTGGGCACCGAGCGCCCACGTTGCGCAGTTCATACCGTGCGCGCCTCGCCTTTTTTTACACAGTAACAATTTTTTTTTCTCCCATGCGGGTCCTTCAATTTATTTAATAAATGTGATTGTTATTTCGTTTTTTTATTTTTTTTATTTTTTTTTGCCGTGCGCGTACGGTAAGCTTACCGTACGCGCACTCCGCGATTTTTTTTTAAAATTATTAAATGTATTTTTCGTACTTTTTGGTCCTTCGTGGATCCCCTGACAAATGCTAAGGGGTCTGCAACTCTCTTCGTTGCCCCCTTTTCACGTTATCCACCTTTGTTTTTCAGTGCGAGAGACAGAAAATGGCGGCCGACACTTTCTGATTTCGACCGATTCGAATGTTTACAGTCATGTAACCACCAATCAGAATTGAGCTCGCGCACGGCACCGTACGCGTACGGTAAGCTTACCGTAAGCGCACGGAGCGCGCTTACAGATATATATTTATTTAAATGCTATTTTCTCAGGACCTACTGAACAGATTTACACCAGACCTGCAAAAGGCACATCTCTGACCTGAGGACTACCTCTCTGCCAAATTTCAAGTAATTCTGTTCAGCCGTTCGGGCTGTAGCTCTAAACTAAAGGTCCTATGGGAAAATGCATGGGGAAAACGCGTTTTGGGCCCCCGCTTGAGGAATCCCCCCGAGACTTTCAGGGTAGGAGCGGAGCAGAGCGCCCCACCTATTTTGAAAATTTCGCGAGGATTCGTCAACCGGCGCCAAAGTTATTCCAAATAGAATGTTGCGGGTTTCCTATGGAAACACGGTCCTAACTATAACTATCTACTGGCGACCGCCAGTAGATAATATATATATATATATATATATATTTTATTTTTTTTAATTGTGAATCATTTTTAGTTAGGAAAACTATAGTCAATCTTTTTTTTTAATGTTATACAGAAGTCGCGCACCCTACACGCGTGCATTCTGGTAGCCATTTTGAAAGTCGGGCTGGGGTTGTGACTTCAGCGTAATTTGTAAAGTATGAAATAGCTTTAAATTAATTATAAATAAAAGTTTTCCTTTAAGTGTTTGTCTAAATTTATTAATAAAAGTATTTTTAAAGTATTATTTTCAATATCATTTCGGCAAAAAAATTATTCGATTATTATTGGATTCGGAGGTTAGGAGGGATGGCCATTTTGCTTGATCAGTTTTGCAAGATTTTTTGGTCTCGTCAGGTGGACACCCTCCTCCGGGTGAGGTACGGCTTGGGCATTCTATTCAAAAGGTGAGGAATCCACAGGCAGAAGTATCCATCAGTTACTTACCTTCGGTGCCGCTTTTTCTGGTGGATACAGTATCTGCCTGTGGATTCCTCACTGTCCTATTACTGTTTGCCATGAATATTGTTTTTCATATGTCTTAATCATGCTTATGTTTTAATAGTGAGAAATGCTTGATCTGTTGCTATTTCTTTATGCCTTTATTGGTTATGCATTTGTATATATATATATATATATTATCTACTGGCGGTCGCCAGTAGATAGTTATAGTTAGGACCGTGTTTCCATAGGAAATCCGCAACATTCTATTTGGAATAACTTTGGCGCCGATTGACGAATCCTCGCGAAATTTTCAAAATAGGTGGGGCGCTCCGCTCCGCTCCTTCCCTGAAAGTCTCGGGGGGATTCGTCAAGCGGGGGCTGAGAAAAAGGGGGGGTCCCAAAACGCGTGTTCCCGATGCATTTTTCCATAGGACCTTTAGTCCAAGCTACAGCCCGAACGGCCAAACAGAATTACTTGAAATTTGGCAGAGAGGTAGTCCTCAGTTCAGGGATGTGCCTTTTGCAGGTCTTGTGTAAATCTGTTCATTAGTTCCTGAGAAAATTGCAGTTAAAAGCATATATATATCTATGAGCGCGCACCGTGCGCGTATGGTAAGCATACCGTACGCGCACGGTGACGTGCGCGAGCGCAATTCTGATTGGTTTAGATGTCAGTAAACATTTGAATCGGTCGAAATCAGGAAGTCTCGGCCGCCATTTTGTCTCTCGCAGTCTGAGGCAATGAAAAACAAAGGGGGAAAACGTGAGAAGGGGGCAGGATGGACAGGTCCTGACCCCCTAGCCTTTGTCAGGTGGTCACTGAAGGACCCCCATGGGAAAAAAAAAAAAAAAAAATTGCGAAAAATCGCGGGGTGCGCGCACCGTACGGGCACAGCACGAACAACGCATCGTGGGCGCTTGGTGCGCGAAGCGCACCAAGTGCCCACAGCGTACGGTACGCGCACGGTGAAAAAACTTTTAAAAAAACATAACTTAGCAAAAAAACGTACAAATTCACTGAAAAAACCATAGGTTTCACACACGTTATAGTTAGGAATTAGCATTTAAAAAACCTTGCAAATTCACTTAAAAAACCATAGGTTTCACACATGTTATAGTTAGCTCGACATTTCACTCGTGAAAAACCATTGAAATTCCCCCGTTATAGTTAGTGCAGGCAACTATAACTCACGCGACCGCAATCCTCTGCTGATGACGTCAGATATTACATCACTGATGACATATGTGTCTTTCTGAAAAAAAATATTTGTAATATATGTATAGCTAAAAATTAATGGAAGAAGACATGGGTAAATAAGTGTCTAAATACAGTGATGTAATATCTGACGTCATCAGCAGAGGATTGCGGTCGCGTGAGTTATAGTTGCCTGCACTAACTATAACGGGGGAATTTCAATGGTTTTTCACGAGTGAAATGTCGAGCTAACTATAACATGTGTGAAACCTATGGTTTTTTATGTGTATATATATATTTAGTATACTATGTATACATGTGAAAATTTCTCGGTCCGCCTGTTTGCCTTGGTGGCATGGAAAAAATGGGTGGAACTGACATCAGCACGCCGACGAGGTCCTCTTATGGCTCCGATGACGTCATACTGTGTCGCGAGCGGAGCTGTGCTATTATGACGTCCTCGTCGATGTGTGAGAGCTAGGAAAGAATTTCCGTGGAATGCTGGTGCAGGGGATATTCACCTAAGTGTTCAGGCTAGGCTTTTGGGAGCAACTGTTTATGTTGCCACTCCAGAAACTGAAACCAGTGATCCAAGGGCAGAGGCCCTGCAGATGGCACACGAGGTGGGGTGCCCAGTCGTGTGCACCGACGGGGCAGCGAAGTGACAAGCACCACAACCCACAAAAAAGGTAACGAGGGCACTAAATAATACAGGATCTTCTCTTTTTATCTGGCAGGAACATCGAGGTTAAAATGCCCTAGTTCCAAAATGTAGAATTAGTGCTACAACGGTCTTCAAGAGGACCTTCGATGCCGCTTCTGCCTCCCGTACCCTGGAGGCGGCACATGGGTCACGCGGTACGGTCATACTGTGGTGGGACGCACACTCATTGACCTCTCATGGCACTGCTCCACACTTTAAAGAGGACGCTTTCCATTAGCTGTGTTTTCTGATGAAGTGTCGTGCCGGCCTCGTCCAACAACAGAAATCCTTTAGATCAAAACAGACTATTCCACTCTTTCACCGGAAGTGAAACCAGGCCACGTGGACACTTTCACAATACAACAGCCAGGAATGCACTTTTCGATTAAAAAAACACATCCCTTCCTCCTAATTTATCAAATATACGACTCACTGAAGAACAGGGGCCAGCTTCAGTTGGTAAACAGCCGTTACAACGACTTTTTTACTTCGCGATACCATTACAATGCATGCATTACCACGCATGCCTTGTACATCGCGAAGTCATTACTACGCATTGTTTTAGAGTGCATGGTCATTTACCACGCATGCCTTTACAATGAATTTCATTGTAAAGGTATGTATGGTAAATGACCATGCATTCTAAAAAACATGTAGACGATCCACGTCGTTGTAAGGAAACAGAGGCTGTTCCGTTTCCTCACAACGACGTGCACCGCCCCTCAGAGACGATGTGAAGCAGAAACCACGAAGAGAGAGGAACCACGAAGCATGAGAGGTAAAGGGGATTGGGCATGGGGTGTTTGGTTTCTTTTCTAGGGTTTAGGGCAGTGCAGTGGTGTTTTGGTAGTGTAGGGGGTCGTGCTGGGGTGGTGTTTTAGGGTTTAGGGTAGTGCAGTAGTGTAGGGGGTTGTGCTGGGGGTAGTGTTTTAGGCTTTAGGATAGTGCAGTGTTGTTTGGGTAGTGTAGGGGGTCATGCTGGGGGTAGTGCTTTAGGGTTTAGGGTAGTGCAGCGGGACTTGTGTAGTGTAGGGGGTTGTGCTAGGGGTAGTGTTTTAGGGTTGAGAGTAGTGCAGTGGTGTTTGTGTTGTGTAGGGGGTCTTACTGGGGGTAGTGTTTAAAGGTTTAGGGTAGGGCAGTGGTGTTTGAGTAGTGTAGGGGTCATGCTGGGGGTAGTGTTTTCAGGTTTAGGGCAGTGCAGTGGTGTTTGGGTAGTGTAGGGGATTGTGCTGGGGTTGTGTTTTAGGGTTTAGGGCAGTGCAGTGCTGTTTGTGTAATGTAGGGGGTCATGCTACAGGTAGTGTTTCAGGGTTTAGGGTAGTGCAGTGGTTTTTGGGTAGTGTAGGGGTTTGTGCTGGGATAGATTTAGGGTTTAGGGTAGTGCAGTGGTGTTCGGGTAGTGTAGGGGGTCGTGCTGGGGGTAGTGTTTTAGGGTTTAGGGTAGTGCAGTAGTGTTTGTGTAGTGAAGGTGGTCATGCTGGGGGTAGTGTTTTAGGGTTTAGGGTAGTGCAGTGGTGTTTGTGTAGTGTAGGGGGTTTTGCTGGGGGTACATTTGGGGTTTAGTGTAGTGCACTGGTGTTTGGGTAGTGAAGGGAGTCTTGCTGGTGGTAGTGTTTTAGTTTTTAGGGTAGTGTAGTGATGTTTGGGTAGTGTAGGGGATCGTGCTGGGGTTGTGTTTTAGGGTTTAGGGCAGTGCAGTGCTGTTTGTGTAATGTAGGGGGTCATGCTACAGGTAGTGTTTCAAGCTTTGAAGTAGTGCAGTGGTTTTTGGGTAGTGTAGGGGTTTGTGCTGGGGTAGATTTAGGGTTTAGGGTAGTGCAGTGGTGTTCGGGTAGTGTAGGGGGTCGTGCTGGGGGTAGTGTTTTAGGGTTTAGGGTAGTGCAGTAGTGTTTGTGTAGTGAAGGTGGTCATGCTGGGGGTAGTGTTTTAGGGTTTAGGGTAGTGCAGTGGTGTTTGTTTAGTGTAGGGGTTTTGCTGGGGGTACATTTGGGGTTTAGTGTAGTGCACTGGTGTTTGGGTAGTGAAGGGAGTCTTGCTGGTGGTAATGTTTTAGTGTTTAGGGTAGTGCAGTGATGTTTGGGTACTGTAGGGGGTCGTGCTGGGGGTAGTGTTTAGGGGTTTAGGGTAGTTCAGTGGTGTTTGTTTAGAGTAGGGGGTAGTGTTTTAGTGTTTAGGGTAGTGCAGTGGAGTTTTTGTAGTGTAGGGTGTCGTGCTGGGGGTAGTGTTTTAGGGTTTAGGGTAGTGCAGTGGTGTTTGTGTAGTATAGGGGTCATGTTTTAGGGTTTAGGGTAGTGCAGTGGTGTTTGTGTAGTGTAGGGGGTTTTGCTGGGGGTACATTTGGGGTTTAGTGTAGTGCACTGGTGTTTGGGTAGTGAAGGGAGTCTTGCTGGTGGTAGTGTTTTAGTGTTTAGGGTAGTGCAGTGATGTTTGGGTAGTGTAGGGGATCGTGCTGGGGTTGTGTTTTAGGGTATAGGTCATTGCAGTGCTGTTTGTGTAATGTAGGGGGTCATGCTACAGGTAGTGTTTCAGGCTTTGATGAAGTGCAGTTGTTTTTGGGTAGTGTAGGGGTTTGTGCTGGGATAGATTTAGGTTTTAGGGTAGTGCAGTGGTGTTCGGGTAGTGTAGGGGGTCGTGCTGGGGGTATTGTTTTAGGGTTTAGGGTAGTGCAGTAGTGTTTGTGTAGTGAAGGTGGTCATGCTGGGGGTAGTGTTTTAGGGTTTAGGGTAGTGCAGTGGTTTTTGTGTAGTGTAGGGGTTTTGCTGGGGGTACATTTTGGGTTTAGTGTAGTGCACTGGTGTTTGGGTAGTGAAGGGAGTCATGCTGGGGGTAGTGTTTTGGGGTTTAAGGTAGTGCAGTTGTGTTTGGGTTGTGAAGGGGGTCGTGCTGGGGGTAGTGTTTTAGGGTAGTACAGTGGTGTTTGTGTAGTGAAGTGCGTCGTGCCTGGGGGTAGTGTTTTAGGGTTTAGGGTAGTTCAGTGGTGTTTGTGTAGTGTAGGGGTACATGCTGGGGTAGTGTTTTAGGGTGTAGGGTAGTTCAGTGGTGTGTGTGTAGTATAGGGGTAGTGTTTTAGTGTTTAGGGTAGTGCAGTGGTGTTTGTGTAGTGTAGGGGGTCGTGTTTTAGGGTTTAGGGTAGTGCAGTGGTGTTTGGGTAGTGTGGGGAATCATGCTGGGGGTAGTGTTTTGGGGTCTAAGGTAGTACAGTTGTGTTTGGGTTGTGAAGGTGGTCATGCTGGGGGTAGTGTTTTAGGGTTTAGGGTAGTGCAGTGGTGTTTGTGTAGTGTAGGGGGTTTTGCTGGGGTACATTTGGGGTTTAGTGTAGTGCACTGGTGTTTGGGTAGTGAAGGGAGTCTTGCTGGTGGTAGTGTTTTAGTGTTTAGGGTAGTGCAGTGATGTTTGGGTAGTGTAGGGGATCGTGCTGGGGTTGTGTTTTAGGGTTTAGGGCAGTGCAGTGCTGTGTGTGTAATGTAGGGGGTCATGCTACAGGTAGTGTTTCAGGCTTTGAGGTAGTGCAGTGGTTTTTGGGTAGTGTAGGGGTTTGTGCTGGGGTAGATTTAGGGTTTAGGGTAGTGCAGTGGTATTCGGGTAGTGTAGGGGTTCGTGCTGAGGGTAGTGTTTTAGGGTTTAGGGTAGTGCAGTAGTGTTTGTGTAGTGAAGGTGGTCATGCTGGGGGTAGTGTTTTAAGGTTTAGGGTAGTGCAGTGGTGTTTGTGTAGTGTAGTGGTTTTGCTGGGGGTACATTTGGGGTTTAGTGTAGTGCACTGGAGTTTGGGTAGTGAAGGGAGTCTTGCTGGTGGTAGTGTTTTAGTGTTTAGTGTAGTGCAGTGATGTTTGGGTACTGTAGGGGGTCGTGCTGGGGGTAGTGTTTCGGGGTTTAGGGTAGTTCAGTGGTTTTTGTGTAGTGTAGGGGGTAGTGTTTTAGTGTTTAGGGTAGTGCAGTGGAGTTTTTGTAGTGTAGGGTGTCGTGCTGGGGGTAGTGTTTTAGGGTTTAGGGTAGTGCAGTGGTGTTTGGGTAGTGTGGGGGGTCGTGCTGGGGGTAGTGTTTTGGGGTTTAGGGTAGTGCAGTTGTGTTTGGGTTGTGAAGGGGGTCGTGCTGGGGGTAGTGTTTTAGGGTTTAGGGTAGTGCAGTGGTGTTTGTGTAGTGTAGGGGTTTTGCTGGGGGTACATTTGGGGTTTAGTGTAGTGCACTGGTGTTTGGGTAGTGAAGGGAGTCTTGCTGGGGGTAGTGTTTTGGGGTTTAAGGTAGTGCAGTTGTGTTTGGGTTGTGAAGGGGGTCGTGCTGGGGGTAGTGTTTTAGGGTAGTACAGTGGTGTTTGTGTAGTGAAGTGCGTCGTGCCCGGGGGTAGTGTTTTAGGGTTTAGGGTAGTTCAGTGGTGTTTGTGTAGTGTAGGGGTACATGCTGGGGTAGTGTTTTAGGGTGTACGGTAGTTCAGTCGTGTTTGTGTAGTATAGGGGGTAGTGTTTAGGGTAGTGCAGTGGAGTTTTTGTAGTGTAGGGTGTCGTGCTGGGGTAGTGTTTTAGGGTTTAGGGTAGTGCAGTGGTGTTTGTGTAGTGTAGGGGGTCGTGTTTTAGGGTTTAGGGTAGTGCAGTGGTGTTTGGGTAGTGTGGGGAGTCGTGCTGGGGGTAGTGTTTTGGGGTTTAAGGTAGTGCAGTTGTGTTTGGGTTGTGAAGGTGGTCATGCTGGGGGTAGTGTTTTAGGGTTTAGGGTAGTGCAGTGGTGTTTGTGTAGTGTAGGGGGTTTTGCTGGGGGTACATTTGGGGTTTAGTGTAGTGCACTGGTGTTTGGGTTGTGAAGGGGGTCGTGCTGTGGGTAGTGTTTTAGGGTAGTACAGTGGTGTTTGTGTAGTGAAGTGCGTCGTGCCTGGGGGTAGTGTTTTAGGGTTTAGGGTAGTTCAGTGGTGTTTGTGTAGTGTAGGGGTACATGCTGGGGTAGTGTTTTATTGTGTAGGGTAGTTCAGTGGTGTGTGTGTAGTATAGGGGTAGTGTTTTAGTGTTTAGGGTAGTGCAGTGGAGTTTTTGTAGTGTAGGGTGTCATGCTGGGGGTAGTGTTTTAGGGTTTAGGGTAGTGCAGTGGTGTTTGTGTAGTGTAGGGGGTCGTGTTTTAGGGTTTATGGTAGTGCAGTGGTGTTTGGGTAGTGTGGGGAGTCGTGCTAGGGGTAGTGTTTTGGGGTTTAAGGTAGTGCAGTTGTGTTTGGGTTGTAAAGGTGGTCATGCTGGGGGTAGTGTTTTAGGGTTTAGGGTAGTGCAGTGGTGTTTGTGTAGTGTAGGGGGTTTTGCTGGGGGTACATTTGGGGTTTAGTGTAGTGCACTGGTGTTTGGGTAGTGAAGGGAGTCTTGCTGGTGGTAGTGTTTTAGTGTTTAGGGTAGTGCAGTGATGTTTGGGTAGTGTAGGGGATCGTGCTGGGGTTGTGTTTTAGGGTATAGGTCAGTGCAGTGCTGTTTGTGTAATGTAGGGGGTCATGCTACAGGTAGTGTTTCAGGCTTTGAGGAAGTGCAGTTGTTTTTGGGTAGTGTAGGGGTTTGTGCTGGGATAGATTTAGGTTTTAGGGTAGTGCAGTGGTGTTCGGGTAGTGTAGGGGGTTGTGCTGGGGGTATTGTTTTAGGGTTTAGGGTAGTGCAGTAGTGTTTGTGTAGTGAAGGTGGTCATGCTGGGGGTAGTGTTTTAGGGTTTAGGGTAGTGCAGTGGTGTTTGTGTAGTGTAGGGGTTTTGCTGGGGGTACATTTTGGGTTTAGTGTAGTGCACTGGTGTTTGGGTAGTGAAGGGAGTCTTGCTGGTGGTAGTGTTTTAGTGTTTAGTGTAGTGCAGTGATGTTTGGGTACTGTAGGGGGTCGTGCTGGGGGTAGTGTTTCGGGGTTTAGGGTAGTTCAGTGGTTTTTGTGTAGTGTAGGGGGTAGTGTTTTAGTGTTTAGGGTAGTGCAGTGGAGTTTTTGTAGTGTAGGGTGTCGTGCTGGGGGTAGTGTTTTAGGGTTTAGGGTAGTTCAGTGGTGTGTGTGTAGTATAGGGGTAGTGTTTTAGTGTTTAGGGTAGTGCCGTGGTGTTTGTGTAGTGTAGGGGGTCGTGTTTTAGGGTTTAGGGTAGTGCAGTGGTGTTTGGGTAGTGTGGGGAATCATGCTGGGGGTAGTGTTTTGGGGTCTAAGGTAGTGCAGTTGTGTTTGGGTTGTGAAGGTGGTCATGCTGGGGGTAGTGTTTTAGGGTTTAGGGTAGTGCAGTGGTGTTTGTGTAGTGTAGGGGGTTTTGCTGGGGTACATTTGGGGTTTAGTGTAGTGCACTGGTGTTTGGGTAGTGAAGGGAGTCTTGCTGGTGGTAGTGTTTTAGTGTTTAGGGTAGTGCAGTGATGTTTGGGTAGTGTAGGGGATCGTGCTGGGGTTGTGTTTTAGGGTTTAGGGCAGTGCAGTGCTGTTAGTGTAATGTAGGGGGTCATGCTACAGGTAGTGTTTCAGGCTTTGAGGTAGTGCAGTGGTTTTTGGGTAGTGTAGGGGTTTGTGCTGGGGTAGATTTAGGGTTTAGGGTAGTGCAGTGGTATTCGGGTAGTGTAGGGGTTCGTGCTGAGGGTAGTGTTTTAGGGTTTAGGGTAGTGCAGTAGTGTTTGTGTAGTGAAGGTGGTCATGCTGGGGGTAGTGTTTTAAGGTTTAGGGTAGTGCAGTGGTGTTTGTGTAGTGTAGTGGTTTTGCTGGGGGTACATTTGGGGTTTAGTGTAGTGCACTGGAGTTTGGGTAGTGAAGGGAGTCTTGCTGGTGGTAGTGTTTTAGTGTTTAGTGTAGTGCAGTGATGTTTGGGTACTGTAGGGGGTCGTGCTGGGGGTAGTGTTTAGGGGTTTAGGGTAGTTCAGTGGTTTTTGTGTAGTGTAGGGGGTAGTGTTTTAGTGTTTAGGGTAGTGCAGTGGAGTTTTTGTAGTGTAGGGTGTCATGCTGGGGGTAGTGTTTTAGGGTTTAGGGTAGTGCAGTGGTGTTTGGGTAGTGTGGGGAGTCGTGCTGGGGGTAGTGTTTTGGGGTTTAGGGTGGTGCAGTGGTGTTTGGGTAGTGAAGGGAGTCTTGCTGGGCGTAGTGTTTTGGGGTTTAAGGTAGTGCAGTTGTGTTTGGGTTGTGAAGGGGGTCGTGCTGGGGGTAGTGTTTTAGGGTTTAGGGTAGTGCAGTGGTGTTTGTGTAGTGTAGGGGTTTTGCTGGGGGTACATTTGGGGTTTAGTGTAGTGCACTGGTGTTTGGGTAGTGAAGGGAGTCTTGCTGGGGGTAGTGTTTTGGGGTTTAAGGTAGTGCAGTTGTGTTTGGGTTGTGAAGGGGGTCGTGCTGGGGGTAGTGTTTTAGGGTAGTACAGTGGTGTTTGTGTAGTGAAGTGCGTCGTGCCCGGGGGTAGTGTTTTAGGGTTTAGGGTAGTTCAGTGGTGTTTGTGTAGTGTAGGGGTACATGCTGGGGTAGTGTTTTAGGGTGTAGGGTAGTTCAGTCGTGTTTGTGTAGTATAGGGGGTAGTGTTTTAGTGTTTAGGGTAGTGCAGTGGAGTTTTTGTAGTGTAGGGTGTCGTGCTGGGGTAGTGTTTTAGGGTTTAGGGTAGTGCAGTGGTGTTTGTGTAGTGTAGGGGGTCGTGTTTTAGGGTTTAGGGTAGTGCAGTGGTGTTTGGGTAGTGTGGGGAGTCGTGCTGGGGGTAGTGTTTTGGGGTTTAAGGTAGTGCAGTTGTGTTTGGGTTGTGAAGGTGGTCATGCTGGGGGTAGTGTTTTAGGGTTTAGGGTAGTGCAGTGGTGTTTGTGTAGTGTAGGGGGTTTTGCTGGGGGTACATTTGGGGTTTAGTGTAGTGCACTGGTGTTTGGGTAGTGAAGGGGGTCGTGCTGGGGGTAGTGTTTTAGGGTAGTACAGTGGTGTTTGTGTAGTGAAGTGCGTTGTGCCTGGGGGTAGTGTTTTAGGGTTTAGGGTAGTTCAGTGGTGTTTGTGTAGTGTAGGGGTACATGCTGGGGTAGTGTTTTATTGTGTAGGGTAGTTCAGTGGTGTGTGTGTAGTATAGGGGTAGTGTTTTAGTGTTTAGGGTAGTGCAGTGGTGTTTGTGTAGTGTAGGGGGTCGTGTTTTAGGGTTTAGGGTAGTGCAGTGGTGTTTGGGTAGTGTGGGGAGTCATGCTGGGGGTAGTGTTTTGGGGTTTAAGGTAGTGCAGTTGTGTTTGGGTTGTGAAGGGGGTCGTGCCCGGGGGTAGTGTTTTAGGGTTTAGGGTAGTTCAGTGGTGTTTGTGTAGTGTAGGGGTACATGCTGGGGTAGTGTTTTAGGGTGTAGGGTAGTTCAGTCATGTTTGTGTAGTATAGGGGGTAGTGTTTTAGTGTTTAGGGTAGTGCAGTGGAGTTTTTGTAGTGTAGGGTGTCGTGCTGGGGGTAGTGTTTTAGGGTTTAGGGTAGTGCAGTGGTGTTTGTGTAGTGTAGGGGGTCGTGTTTTAGGGTTTAGGGTAGTGCAGTGGTGTTTGGGTAGTGTGGGGAGTCGTGCTGGGGGTAGTGTTTTGGGGTTTAAGGTAGTGCAGTTGTGTTTGGGTTGTGAAGGTGGTCATGCTGGGGGTAGTGTTTTAGGGTTTAGGGTAGTGCAGTGGTGTTTGTGTAGTGTAGGGGGTTTGCTGGGGGTACATTTGGGGTTTAGTGTAGTACACTGGTGTTTGGGTAGTGAAGGGAGTCTTGCTGGTGGTAGTGTTTTAGTGTTTAGGGTAGTGCAGTGATGTTTGGGTAGTGTAGGGGATCATGCTGGGGTTGTGTTTTAGGGTTTAGGGCAGTGCAGTGCTGTTTGTGTAATGTAGGGGGTCATGCTACAGGTAGTGTTTCAGGCTTTGAAGTAGTGCAGTGGTTTTTGGGTAGTGTAGGGGTTTGTGCTGGGGTAGATTTAGGGTTTAGGGTAGTGCCGTGGTGTTCGGGTAGTGTAGGGGTTCGTGCTGGGGGTAGTGTTTTAGGGTTTAGGGTAGTGCAGTAGTGTTTGTGTAGTGTAGTGGTTTTGCTGGGGGTACATTTGGGGTTTAGTGTAGTGCACTGGTGTTTGGGTAGTGAAGGGAGTCTTGCTGGTGGTAGTGTTTTAGTGTTTAGGGTAGTGCAGTGATGTTTGGGTACTGTAGGGGGTCGTGCTGGGGGTAGTGTTTAGGGGTTTAGGGTAGTTCAGTGGTTTTTGTGTAGTGTAGGGGGTAGTGTTTTAGTGTTTAGGGTAGTGCAGTGGAGTTTTTGTAGTGTAGGGGGTCGTGCTGGGGGTAGTGTTTTAGGGTTTAGGGTAGTGCAGTGGTGTTTGTGTAGTATAGGGGGTCGTGTTTTAGGGTTTAGGGTAGTGCAGTGGTGTTTGGGTAGTGTGGGGAGTCGTGCTGGGGGTAGTGTTTTGGGGTTTAGGGTAGTGCAGTGGTGTTTGTGTAGTGTAGGGGTTTTGCTGGGGGTACATTTGGGGTTTAGTGTAGTGCACAGGTGTTTGGGTAGTGAAGGGAGTCTTGCTGGGGGTAGTGTTTTGGGGTTTAAGGTAGTGCAGTTGTGTTTGGGTTGTGAAGGGGGTCGTGCTGGGGGTAGTGTTTTAGGGTTTAGGGTAGTGCAGTGGTGTTTGTGTAGTGTAGGGGTTTTGCTGGGGGTACATTTGGGGTTTAGTGTAGTGCACTGGTGTTTGGGTAGTGAAGAGAGTCTTGCTGGGGGTAGTGTTTTGGGGTTTAAGGTAGTGCAGTTGTGTTTGGGTTGTGAAGGGGGTCGTGCTGGGGGTAGTGTTTTAGGGTAGTACAGTGGTGTTTGTGTAGTGAAGTGCGTCGTGCCCGGGGGTAGTGTTTTAGGGTTTAGGGTAGTTCAGTGGTGTTTGTGTAGTGTAGGGGTACATGCTGGGGTAGTGTTTTAGGGTGTAGGGTAGTTCAGTCGTGTTTGTGTAGTATAGGGGGTAGTGGTTTAGTGTTTAGGGTAGTGCAGTGATGTTTGGGTAGTGTAGGGGATCATGCTGGTGTTGTGTTTTAGGCTTTAGGGCAGTGCAGTGCTGTTTGTGTAATGTAGGGGGTCATGCTACAGGTAGGGTTTCAGGCTTTGATGTAGTGCAGTGGTTTTTGGGTAGTGTAGGGGTTTGTGCTGGGGTAGATTTAGGGTTTAGGGTAGTGCAGTGGTGTTCGGGTAGTGTAGGGGTTCGTGCTGGGGGTAGTGTTTTAGGGTTTAGGGTAGTGCAGTAGTGTTTGTGTAGTGAAGGTGGTCATGCTGGGGGTAGTGTTTTAAGGTTTAGGGTAGTGCAGTGGTGTTTGTGTAGTGTAGTGGTTTTGCTGGGGGTACATTTGGGGTTTAGTGTAGTGCACTGGTGTTTGGGTAGTGAAGGGAGTCTTGCTGGTGGTAGTGTTTTAGTGTTTAGGGAAGTGCAGTGATGTTTGGTACTGTAGGGGGTCGTGCTGGGGTAGTGTTTAGGGGTTTAGGGTAGTTCAGTGGTTTTTGTGTAGTGTAGGGGGTAGTGTTTTAGTGTTTAGGGTAGTGCAGTGGAGTTTTTGTAGTGTAGGGTGTCGTGCTGGGGGTAGTGTTTTAGGGTTTAGGGTAGTGCAGTGGTGTTTGTGTAGTATAGGGGGTCGTGTTTTAGGGTTTAGGGTAGTTCAGTGGTGTTTGGGTAGTGTGGGGAGTCGTGCTGGGGGTAGTGTTTTGGGGTTTAGGGTAGTGCAGTGGTGTTTGTGTAGTGTAGGGGTTTTGCTGGGGGTACATTTGGGGTTTAGTGTAGTACACTGGCGTTTGGGTAGTGAAGGGAGTCTTGCTGGGGATAGTGTTTTGGGGTTTAAGGTAGTGCAGTTGTGTTTGGGTTGTGAAGGGGGTCGTGCTGGGGGTAGTGTTTTAGGGTTTAGGGTAGTGCAGTGGTGTTTGTGTAGTGTAGGGGCTTTGCTGGGGGTACATTTGGGGTTTATTGTAGTGCACTGGTGTTTGGGTAGTGAAGGGAGTCTTGCTGGGGTAGTGTTTTGTGGTTTAAGGTAGTGCAGTTGTGTTTGGGTTGTGAAGGGGGTCGTGCTGGGGTAGTGTTTTAGGGTAGTACAGTGGTGTTTGTGTAGTGAAGTGCGTCGTGCCCGGGGGTAGTGTTTTAGGGTTTAGGGTAGTTCAGTGGTGTTTGTGTAGTGTAGGGGTACATGCTGGGGTAGTGTTTTAGGGTGTAGGGTAGTTCAGTCGTGTTTGTGTAGTATAGGGGGTAGTGTTTTAGTGTTTAGGGTAGTGCAGTGGAGTTTTTGTAGTGTAGGGTGTCGTGCTGGGGGTAGTGCTTTAGGGTTTAGGGTAGTGCAGTGGTGTTTGTGTAGTGTAGGGGGTCGTGTTTTAGGGTTTAGGGTAGTGCAGTGGTGTTTGGGTAGTGTGGGGAGTCGTGCTGGGGGTAGTGTTTTGGGGTTTAAGGTAGTGCAGTTGTGTTTGGGTTGTGAAGGTGGTCATGCTGGGGGTAGTGTTTTAGGGTTTAGGGTAGTGCAGTGGTGTTTGTGTAGTGTAGGGGGTTTTGCTGGGGTACATTTGGGGTTTAGTGTAGTGCACTGGTGTTTGGGTAGTGAAGGGAGTCTTGCTGGTGGTAGTGTTTTAGTGTTTAGGGTAGTGCAGTGATGTTTGGGTAGTGTAGGGGATCATGCTGGGGTTGTGTTTTAGGGTTTAGGGCAGTGCAGTGCTGTTTGTGTAATGTAGGGGGTCATGCTACAGGTAGTGTTTCAGGCTTTGAGGTAGTGCAGTGGTTTTTGGGTAGTGTAGGGGTTTGTGCTGGGGTAGATTTAGGGTTTAGGGTAGTGCAGTGGTGTTCGGGTAGTGTAGGGAGTCGTGCTGGGGGTAGTGTTTTGGGGTTTAGGGTAGTGCAGTGGTGTTTGTGTAGTGTAGGGGTTTTGCTGGGGGTACATTTGGGGTTTAGTGTAGTGCACTGGTGTTTGGGTAGTGAAGGGAGTCTTGCTGGTGGTAGTGTTTTAGTGTTTAGGGTAGTGCAGTGATGTTTGGGTACTGTAGGGGGTCGTGCTGGGGGTAGTGTTTAGGGGTTTAGGGTAGTTCAGTGGTGTTTGTGTAGTGTAGGGGGTAGTGTTTTAGTGTTTAGGGTAGTGCAGTGGAGTTTTTGTAGTGTAGGGTGTCGTGCTGGGGGTAGTATTTTAGGGTTTAGGGTAGTGCAGTGGTGTTTGTGTAGTGTAGGGGGTCGTGTTTTAGGGTTTAGGGTAGTGCAGTTGTGGTTGGGTAGTGTGGGGAGTCGTGCTTGGGGTAGTGTTTTGGGGTTTAAGGTAGTGCAGTTGTGTTTGGGTTGTGAAGGGGGTCGTGCTGGGGGTCATGTTTTAGGGTAGTACAGTGGTGTTTGTGTAGTGAAGTGCGTCGTGCCCGGGGGTAGTGTTTTAGGGTTTAGGGTAGTTCAGAGGTGTTTGTGTAGTGTAGGGGTACATGCTGGGGTAGTGTTTTAGGGTGTAGGGTAGTGCAGTGGTGTTTGTGTAGTGTAGGGGGTCGTGCTGGGCGTAGTGTTTTAGGGTTTAGAGTAGTGCAGTGGTGTTTGTGTAGTGTAGTGGGTCTTGCTGGGGGTAATGTTTTAAGGTTTAGGGTAGGGCAGTGGTGTTTGATTAGTGTAGGGGATCGTGCTTGGGGTAGTGTTTTGGGGTTTAGGCAGTGCAGTGTAGTGGTGTTTGGGTAGTGTAGGGGGTCGTGCTGGGGTAGTGTTTTAGGGTTTAGGGTAGTGCAGTGGTGTTTGTGTAATGTAGGGTGTCATTCTACGGTTAGTGTTTCAGGGTTTAGGGTAGTTCAGTGGTGTTTGGGTAGTGTAGGGGTTTGTGCTGGGGGTAGATTTAGGATTTAGGGTAGTGCAGTGGTGTTCGGGTAGTGTAGGGGGTCATGCTGGGGTAGATTTAGGGTTTAGGGTGTTGCAGTGGGGTTTAGATAGTGTTGGGGGTCGCGCTGGGGGTAGTTTTAAGGTTTAGGGTAGCGCAGTGGTGTTTGTGTAGTGTAGGGGTTTGTGCTGGGGTAGTGTTTTATGGTTTAGGGTAGTGCAGTAGTGTTTGGGTAGTGTAGGGGGTCATACTGGGGGTAGTGTTTTAGGGTTTAGGGTAGTGCAGTAGGGTAGTGCAGTGGTGTTTGTGTAGTGTAGGGGGTCATGCTGGGGTAATGTTTTAGGGTAGGGCAGTTGTGTTTGGGTAGTGTAGGGGGTACTGCTGGGGGTATTGTTTTAGGGTTTAGGGTAGTGCAGTAGTGTTTGTGTAGTGTAGGGGGTCATGCTGGGGGTAGTGTTTTAGGGTTTAGGGTAGTGCAGGGGTGTTTGGGTAGTGTAGGGCGTAGTGCTGGGGGTAGTGTTTTAGGGTTGAGGGTAGTGCAGTGGAGTTTGTGTAGTGTAAGGGGTCGTGGTTTAGGGTAGTGCAGTAGTGTTTGGGGAGCGTAAGGGGTCATGCTGGGGGTAGTTTTTTGGGGTTTAGCGTAGTGCAGTTGTGTTTGGGTAGTGAAGGGGGTCGTGCTGGGATTAGTGTTTTAGGGTTTAGGGCAGTACAGTGGTGGTTTTTTTTTAAAATAAACTTTTTATTGCATTTTAACGCAAACCAGACCGGTACATACAAAGTCAGGGCACTGTAAGAAATGTCACCTCTAATACATGTATACAGTATCATGATGCCATTCAACCCGTGGTGGGATAGGCATCCACGTAGAACAATATACTCATACATTTCCCCAGCAACAACAATAAACCAGGACACCCATACAGTATAAATGGATAGCAACATGCAGCTGAGACTGGGGAGTACAAGAACGCCACACCTAAGGGGGCGCGGCCAGCACTTCAGCCGTCAACTGGGCCACCAGTGTTTGTCTTTCTCTATGTAGCTCCACCGTCGGGGAAATGCAGATGTCCCCTCTGTACTTGTTCCACCTCCTCCACTTCTGATCCCATTTCTTGGGGCAGCCGCGTCCCTTGAACACCGATTTTTCGGCAACCATGGCAGTGTCCATGTCCTTTGCCCAGTCGACCATGCGCGGGACCGTCGCTACCCCCCAGTTTTGTGCAATATTCCTTTTTGCGATGATGAAGCCCATCGAAGCCTATGTCTGCTCAGCGTGTGTGAGGTCGGATGCCCCCCAGACATTGAGTAACCATAGTTGGGGAGATAACCCCAGGGATTTGCCTCCCGCCCTCTCAAGTTGACAAGCAATTGCCACCCAGTAGTTCTGGATATTTGGGCAGTCCCATAAGATATGAAGAAAAGTGCCCTCCTGACTGCAGTGTCGGAGACAGAGCGGATCGGGGCGTCTACCTATTTTGAACAGCAGTTTGGCATCAAAATATGTGCGGTGGAGGATTTTGAATTGGAGAAGCCGCATGGGAATGGCAATTTCCCGGGGTGAAGCCAGCGCGTCTCGCCAACTGTCATCCTCCATCGCTCCCAGATCCACCTCCCACCGCTCCCTCAGTTTCATCATCGGGTCAGCACGGTTGTTGATCAGCTTCTTGTAGGTAAGCGAGATGGCCTTGCGGTCCATGGGATCCAACAACAGACGGTCTTTCAGAGGGGACGAGTCAGGGAGGGAACCCTCGCTCGGCAAAGCGGAGGTCACCGTGTGTTTAATCTGCAAGTATCTGAAAGTCTCGGAAGGAGCCAATTGGTATTTAGCTTGGAGTTCCTGAAACGATGCTAGCCTCCCCTTAACCCAGATGTCTCTAACCGTGGAGACTCCGATTAAATCCCATTTATCGAACCCTGGACAAGTACTGAGATGACCCAAGATATCAGGTTCCCACAGTGGGGTTGCTTTCATCAGGCGCTTGTGCCAACCCAACTGTTTGGTAACGTCATGCCAAATCTCAACTGTGCGCGCCGTGGGGCCTGTTCAGTTAAGTTTGCGGGGGTTGGTGTAGAGTGCTCTGTTATAACCGCCCGTCCCAGGAGCCAATGATCCATGCAGAAATTAGGCTCATCATGGGGTAAAAACACCCAACGATTGACTACACTCAGGTGGGACGCCTGATAATATAATCTGAGATCAGGTAGACCGATGCCCCCATCATACCAGCCCATGGTAAGCTTGTTCATAGCAACACGCGGTGTACGACCCTCCCACAGCAGTCCCCACAGTACTCCTTCAATTTGGGAAAAGTAAGAGTCTGGGATCGGAATAGGGGTATTCTGTAGGGCATAAAGAAACCGCGGGAGTGCTAACATTTTGAACAGGGACGCGCGACCAAGGAGGGTGAGAGGGAGAGAACGCCAGTGTACCACATCGGATTTGAAGCGTTGGAGGGGCATGAGTAGATTGTGTTTGAAAAAGAGATCGGGGTCGGGAGTGACAAAAAGGCCCAGGTTTCGAAAACCTTGAGGGGCAACAGGAATATCAATGCCCCGAGGGCTCGCCGGGGGAGGACCCCGCAACCCATACATCTGGGACTTAGACCAATTTATTTGATATCCAGAGTGGGCGCCAAAGATGTGAAAAATGTGGAGCACCCGTCTCAGCGACCGCGCCGGGGAAGCCAAGTATAAGAGGATATCATCGGCATATAGCGAGATACGGTCCTCGTGATGTGGCGTCCATTTAAACCCCCGAATCTCCGGGTCACCTCGAACCCATGCTGCTAGCGGTTCCAAGACAAGGGCGAAGAGTAGCAGAGACAATGGGCAGCCCTGCCTCGTGCCACGATGGAGCGGGAAAGTGGCGGACCGATGATTATTAACAACAACATGAGCCATAGGGTGAGTGTGCAATAGTCTGATCCAACAGATTAATTTAGACCCGAACCCCAGACGAGCCAGAACAGTGAAAAGAAAGTCCCACTCGATGGTGTCAAAAGCCATAGAGGCATCCAACAACAGGAGAATTACGTCTTCCTCTATGGTGTGGAGCCTGTCAAGGACCCCGTGCACACAACGCAAATTTCGGGCCATATTTCTTCCCGGCATGAACCCGGATTGATCCGGGTGGACCAGGTCAGTGATGTAGTGGAGGAGGCGATTCACGAGAAGTTTGGCCAGGATTTTAGCCTCCACCGTCAGAAGGGATATGAGGCGGTACGATTTGCACTCCTCAACCGGCTTGTTTGGTTTTTGGATGACTACCACCGCTGCAGTGCGGACCTCAGCGGGGAGAACTCCGGATTGGAAGCTTTCAGTGTAGTGAGAGAGCTTCCCTGCACCCGAGCACTTCACAGGTCTTTAAAAGACCTTTTGCTTGTTAACGAGGCTTTGATGTTGCAGGGGCGCTAAGAAGAGGTGAAATACAACAAAGCCTCATTAGCAAGTAAATAGTCTTTTAAAGACCCGTGAAGTTCTCCGGTGAGCCCGGGAAGCTGTCCCAGCCGGGCTGCCACACATGCAGGGTGAGGTGACAGAGGACAGCAGGGTGAGAGTGCCCAGTGAGGTGAGGGGGGGGGGGCAGCAGGGAGTGAGCCAGCGAGGAGTGAGAGCCGGGTGAAATGGCAGAGGCTGACGGGGGCAGCAGGGAGTGAGAGCCATGTGTGGTGACGGAGGGCAGCAGGGTCTGAGAGCTGGCTTTTACATTACACACGGAGAGGGGGGAGTGGGGGGGGGCTGTTTGTGGGCTGGTGTCGGGGACATGTAGACACAGCCCGAGGCCCAGAGACAGAGAGAGATATAGATAGACAGGGACAGACTGACAGATAAAGGCAGGAGGCAGGCAGAGGCAGAGGCAGAGGCAGGTAGAGGCAGAGACAGGAACAGGCACGGAGAGAGGCAGATGGAGAGAGGGAGACAGACAGAGAGAGGGAGAGGGAGGGGGAGGGAGACAGAGGGAGGGAGGGGGAGGGAGAGGGAGGGAGACGGGGAGACAGAGGGAGGGAGACGGGGAGACAGAGGGAGGAAGAGGGAGGGAGGGAGAGGGAGACGGAAGGAGGGAGAGGGAGACAGGCAGGGAGAGGGAGACAGGCAGGGAGAGGGAGGGAGAGAGAGAGAGAGAGAGAGAGAGAGAGAGAGAGAGAGAGAGAGAGAGAGAGAGAGAGAGAGAGAGAGAGAGAGAGAGAGAGAGAGAGAGAGAGAGAGAGAGAGAGAGAGAGAGAGAGAGACAGAGACAGAGACAGAGACAGAGACAGAGACAGAGAGACACACACACAGAGACAGAGAGAGAGACAGAGAGAGAGAGAGACAGAGACAGAGAGATGTGCGTATGCCAGGTTTGGTGGCTCAGTGGACGAAGGCGTCCACTGCAGGGGCCTGTGTTCAACCTCATGGACATAGTTTTTTTTGCGCTAGCCCCGCCCCCTCCGCCACTGACCCCGCCCCCACCAGTGAGGCCCTCGGCCACAAACCACACTGTAAATTTGGCCCCTGAGAGAAAGTTTGTGAGTACCCCTGGTCTAGACTCTTTGGGACACTGGGATAAAAGATAATAAGAGGGGGAAAGGGAAAGGCAGTGAGGTGGATGGGATATGATACTTAAAACAGTGGAGACCATAGCTAAGGGTGCAGAATAATTCTGGTAAAAATCATTTATTTAAAGAATATCAATGCAGCACAGGTGCTAGATTGTCCATGCATAATGAAACCCCTTTTCTGTACGGTAAGGATATGCAAAAGAATGTAAACAATTTGTGTAAAATAAATCCATGAGATGCATACTGCAGAGGGCGCCTTAACTAAAATAGATTCCAACAGTTTCTGCCACTTGGAACTTATGTTCCACTTTTATAACATCCGGTACAGTCCTAAGCGATGAATGGGTATCCATTTGAGACTACAAGCAGTAGCTCTCTCAAATGGAGTGGACATAATCGGTAATCCCCGGTGGAACTGTCAAACATCCATCACAGCACCACAGAGTGGATTAAGACAGGTATTCCAATACCTCGAAACAAGTTCCTCCCTTCCGCTGCATACAACTATTTCTGCACGTATGGTATTGGACATCCTTCACAGGCTCTACAAACCACACAGCAGAATCTAACCTATTAACTTTGGACAACGGCATGTTTTCACAAACCTCAGGTTTTGCTTGTTTCTCCTAAAACTGCGAATGCTTCTGACATCCTACGGTAACTCTACAAACCCATTCTGACTCCAACATCTTAAGAACATTCTGCAGAACCAAAGGCATAGCCTATTTTACTGGCCTCTTCCTCTTCAACACTAGTATCCTGCAGGTAGCTAGGGTACTCGGCTCTGACCTTTACTAAATGAGACAGAAATTAGTCGCCTATGTACACTAACCCACAGTATGCGCACCTTAGTCAACACTACACTTTCAATATAGTTTTAGGACCGACCAAGGAGACAGAATCCTGTTCCTCAGGATTCCATGAAGGCTAATAGAAAGACACTTTTAAAAAACTATACTCTCACCTCGTACTCTTGTAAATACAAGTGTAAGCAAAATGTGCAAGATGTAAAGCATCACTCAGAACCTCATGCATCACGCCAAACCTCCCACAAATCGCATACACTCACTTGTCCCAGCCTTGAACAAATAGGACATGGTTATGGTCTATAATAACTAATACTCTGAATCTGAACTAGACACTATAGTTAAAGAAATTATGCCTCCAGAATCGGATCAAATATGGAGATATACCCACCATGATTAAATGCAATCCTGCAGATGCAGCCTTAAATAAAAAATACTATTAAAATAGGGCCTCCAGATCCAGTAGGCATGCTACATGCGTTGCACCCAGAGCTAAACACAATTGTCAAATGAAGACTGCAGAACTAAGCCCTATAATCCACGCACTACCTCCATATCTAGAACATTTTCTCGTTGTTGTCTGTGGTTGAATGCAAAAACAACAGTTGATGGACAGAATGCAGAACAATGTCATACATCAGTACAGAGATCTGGGCCTAAATCCATCGTTTTTTTTGCTCACCATGCCATTCCACTTTGAACTCAGCTATATGTAAATCAGTCTTGACCCTGTGCCTCATGGGAACAGTCCAGTCCGAACTGCCAAGCAAGGTCCTCCCTGGACTGGAAACAAGCATCCTAGGACCGGTTGTGGGGTTTCGCCCCTCTTCAGCCAGGATAGCTTGATTCCAGTGGCATGGAGAGCACGGGACCAACATCTGGCATACCCGTCCCACTCGGGGTGACAAATGCAAAAACAACAGTTGATGGACAGAATGCACAACTGTTAGAGATGGGATTTTTGGTTGGCTAAGGCTTGCGCCAAAGCCAGGCAGAAACCACCACTCTAGTCCGGGCAAGGGAGTTACATGCCAAAGATAACCCCTGCTCACCCCCTTGGTAGCTTGGCACGAGCAGTCAAGCTTATCCCGGAGGCAATGTGTAAAGCGTTTGCGCACGCACACAGCAACAACACCCCAGGCACACCACAAAAGGAACTCCACACAAGGTTATATATAAAAATAGCCTTTGTATTATAATAAACACATTAGATCATAATCACATAATATACACTGTGCCAACTGGCACTGGGCAGTATCTACAGGGGATTATATACACCTGACAGGGCCAATTGGGCCACTGTCAGAACAATCACCAAGGGAAATTAGCAAATGTAGAACATATGCTAACTGTAGTATAAATTATAGATGTAGAACACAACCAGTAACTACTGGTAAAAGTTAGGAACACACTACGCAATCATAATCACATTATGTCTAGAACACAGTATGCAATCACTGTAGGCATAAACACCTGAGATCTAAAAACCATTAGCATAACGCATTACGCACTTAGCATCACAAGCATAAATACATTAGGTAATACTTGAAAGCATGAGCACCAGTCGATATAGGACATATAATCAATGTGGAACACTACCAGTGATTACTGGCAGACATTGGACTCAGTAGTAGAACCTGAAACATAAAACATATTATGCCATCAGCATCACATCAGGCGCAAACCACCTTATGCGCCACTTTAGAACTCTGCGCTCTATGTCCGGTAAAGTCAGGGCGGGCTGCAATAGCCGCGAAAGCAAAGTGCGCCAAACTCGCCTAAACGTGGCAGCTGCCCACTAATTGCTGGGCAGCTGTGCAGGCAGAAATGTGGGCACTCACTGTAAGAATGGCGCTGGGCTCGGGGGCCCTGCTCTGGGTCTCACTGGGGCGTCTCTGAAATCATACTGCCCCCACAGGGAATGGTGCTGGCACCACCTGGCCGTGAGTCCCCCACTGGGACTATTGAAAACAAAATGCGCCCCCAAGTTGCAGTTGCCCGCTACGGCGGCGCAAGTGAAGACCAGCAAAGTACTGACACGTTGGAGTCCCCTCCGGGACTCAGAAATAACCAAAGGAACTGCCAAGACGTTGCAGCGGCCCGCAACTGCGGTGCCGCTGTGAAGCCCCCAAGCACGCTGGCACCACTGTGCCCCGAGAAGCCCCTCTCCTCTGGGAACAATGATCACTGCACAATGGAGGGAGGGCAAGCACCGAAAATATGCTTCGAACCACCCCCTGACAACAGGACTACAGCCCCACTCACCGGGACTGTCTCGAGTGTTCCTGTACCGGGGCCGTCTCCTCTTCAGGCGGTCTTCTTCGGTTCACCGCGAGAAGTTTCCGTGGCAGGCTTGGCGGCATACGGGGCTCTTACCATGGTCACGGGAGCCCCACCTCGAGACAGGCTGCTTCCCGACTCCGGCCAGTACGTCTGTTCACCCGGGCCCCCTCCTTGGACCCGGGACTTTCTCCTTTCTGCTGCGGGAGGCGGGGTGGGCTCCCGTTCTCCTCCAATGCGGCACTTCACCACGCGGGGCTCCGTCTTCCACACAGGAGCCACGCGTGGATTCTTCTTTGGTCGCTAGTGCGGGGTGGGCTCCCGCCTGTCTTCAGCAGTGACCCGGGTCTCCCCCAGCTCACGGGAGGCCCGGCTACTTCCGGGGGCGCGTTACCAAGCCCCGCCCACAACCAGGGCTTCCCTGGCTGCTTCCAGGTCGCCGCAGGCAGCCCTCAGGGCTTTCGGTGGTTCCTTCTCCTGGCACCAGTACGGGGTAGGCTCCCGTTAATCAAATAGTCAGTAGCGGGGTGGGCTGCCGCCAAAAGCACACAAACACAAGGCAGATATGCGGGGTGGGCACCTGCGCCGAAAATAAGTCGGATTGCGGGGGAATCTCCATGCCGGGGATTCCCTTATAAAGATGTTTGCAGCTTCATGCTGCTGCCGAAAATCGAAGCGCTGCTCCTCGTGGGCGTAAAAACAGCGCGCTCACCAGGAAATAAAGATATAGCACTTCCCAGGTGCTTGAAATCCCAAAATCCAGGGAAAAGAATGGAGCGCTCTGGCCAGCAGCAAAGAGCTCTTTCAAAGTAAGGCAAAGTTCAGGGGGCACAAGGCTGGGCTCAGGCAGGCCTGCACACAGGGCCCTCCAGCAGGGAGGCAGTCCCTTGTGGCGTTTCCTCCTGGAGCACAGCAGCAGCAGCCCCCAGCGTCAAGACCAGCACAGCAGAACACCAAATTCATGGAGTCACAGCCCCTTCTCTTATACACAGATTTCCTTTGTCACAAAGGTGCAGGGCCAGGGGGAAACCAGATGCAACTGGTTTGGGGGAGCTTTGGAGCACTTTGTTGTGCTCAGCTCCTCTCTCCATTGTCAGGTGGGGGCTAGGTGCTCAGACGCACCACAGGGGGTGGAGCCAGCATTGTGGAGGGAAGGCACAGTCCTATTCAGGTCCCAGGTGCAACTCCTCCCTCCCATCTAGATGCAGATCTCTCTATTCACCACTGGGCTGACTCACCCTGGCTCCTGGAATTCCCCACACCATCCAGCACCTGTCAATCACAAGCCAGACATGCACTCAACATCAGGCAGGCAGACACACAGAAATGCCAACTTCTAAAAATGGCACTTCTCCACCAGTCCCAATAAATCTGCGCACACCATTGCGCAGCATTTATTCTCACGGGTTCGCACATACTAAACTTGACCCTGCACTCTTCTCACACCAGGAATTACCATGGACACACATATCCCCCATGCATTCCTATGGAATGGCAGGCCAGTCTCACTAAATGTAACACAGAGCGCACGCACTTTACACTGGGACACAGTGCTAAAGTGCCTAGAGGCCTAAAACCACTAACACTACATAGGGAAAAAGGCTAGGATAAATGCAAAAAGTTTAGGGGTGAAACTTCCAAAAGGGCCAGGTCCAACAACAATGTAATACATTCACCCCAGTACAGAGATCTGGGCCTAAATCCATCGAAGAGAACACTTAAGAAGTACATGCAAGTGACCAATAGCCAGAGGCGGCCCCCAGAATTGGACTCAATACTTGAATTATGGCCTAAATATCGTTTTAGATCATTCCAAGTAGAGCACCATAAAGGGGATACACTATAAAAGATGACCTCCTCGTTCCCCGGCCCCACCGCTCGCCTAACCCCTCCCTAACCCCCTACTCCCCACAACTGGGTAAAATACCACGGTTAGGCCCTTTCATTGAATCACGGGACACTCCACCGGTCGCGTCACTCCTTTTCCTGAAAAATGGTTACCAGACGACACCATGCCATCAGGGACACCAAGTACCGGTACTAGACGTTGATTTACCAAACCATTGCATTACGTAAGTTTTAGTCTTGGGTCACCTCTACGGCACTAACGTTCTAAACTACAATACTTTGTGGACGAAACGCCCTCACAGGAATGTTTTGCCCCTATTGTTAGGCGTTATCTGCTAATATGTTCCTAAAATTTCTGCATTCACTAGTACCGCCTGGTTATTCCACAGACCCGACATCAGATTCAGGTTACACCCTGCTTAAATAGTCTTTTTGGAATTCATGTGAGCAACTGCCTAAAAGGTTTGGCTAGGTTTCAAGCAGACAACATCAATTGCTCCATGCATGATAAGAATCTAGCCCAAAATAGGATGCACATGACCCACATCAATTATGCGTTAGACTGAGATGGAAACAGACGGAGTGGGCACAAGGAGAGAGAAAAATACTAATGAAGGAATCCGAGATGGGCAGAAAGAAAGTAACAGCTACAAAGATAGGCATGAGGGTGAAAAATTGGGAGCGAAAGGTAGACGATGGAGGGTGCAAATTAGATAGATTACAGATATTAGGATGGCTAGGTAAAGTGAACAAAACGAAAAGAGAGGCAAAAAATGGGGAGGGGAGACGAAGTGAGACAATAAGGGGGTCTGACACCGGACTCCAGACAATGGGTCAGACACAAAGAGTATGTTTTAGCAAGAGGTCTGGCCCGCTAAAATGCTACGAGTGAATTACTTCGTACTCACATGTATGGTGGTTTAATCGAGCATTCATCCTGATATTGTCCACTGGAATGAAATGCTCGATTTGCGAGTATCTCTTGGGTCGATCAATGAGTCGATTTGGGGGATTAATCAGTGAGTAGATTCTTGGGTCCACAAAGCTCAGCTGGAACGGAAGTTTATTCAACCTCTCAACATCCAGTACAAACGATCAATGCCTAACATTGCCTCTAACGCTCTCCGCCACCCGAGCCACCCTGTTTAAACCACAACACTCCGCGTGGTCTCCACGAGCAAGATGCAAGATTGCTCGTGGACACCACGCGCCATGAATAAATACGTATGCAACACATCTCCCCCCCTTTATTTATTTATTTTTTTATTTTTTTAAAAATTTATTTATTTTTTATTTTTAACAATATTATTCATCAAACTAAACCATAATGTAATCTTTAAACCTTCCCGGACAATGGTGTTCACGTTTTCTTCTAGACGAATCCATTCCCCAATGAGAACAACCTGGTTGTTGGTCATATCTCATATCCTTGTACACATTCTCCAATCGTGTGTTATTTTTAACATCCCTACATGAAATGTCATTGCTTACATCATCCAAACACATATCATTGGATGCATTTCCAGATGGTTGAGTAGAACCCTTAAACACAGATACTCTGCTCAAATTCCAAACACTTCCACCCTCTATTCTCACCGCATTGCTGAAAACTTGTACAACCTTCTTTGGGTCTGACCAGCTTTGGGAACCCTTAAGAACATTCTCTTTCCTCTTTATGCGAACAAGATCACCCACTCCAATTTTTTGTGTGCTCATTGGGCCTCGTTTCTGGTCCATAACTTCTTTCATTTTTTTTTTATACTCACTGACCCTTTGTCTAACTACATTGTAGTCAACAGCAACCAACTTCTTGTCATCCATACCCTTCTTTAACCACCACGGAACCAAACAAGTGCTGGGTTTCCGTCCTCTCAAAAGTTCAAAAGGACTGATTAAAGTTACTGAATTGGGAGATGTCCTATATGCAGTAGCATGGACTGTAAAGCATTGCTCCAATTGAGTCCACCCTTAACGGCAAGTTGAATCGCTTCCTTCACCACACGATTAAAACGTTCCACCTGACCATTAGACTCTGGATGGAATACTGAAATTCTCCTATGAGTTATGCCACATTTTCCAAAAAATGACTCTATTTCTCTGCTAATAAACTG
Source organism: Triturus cristatus (assembly GCF_964204655.1). Classification (NCBI taxonomy): domain Eukaryota; kingdom Metazoa; phylum Chordata; class Amphibia; order Caudata; family Salamandridae; genus Triturus; species Triturus cristatus. The sequence goes on along the minus strand of NC_140579.1, from coordinate 1,031,507,772 downwards.
GGGACCATTGTCTGTGACAATCTCCTGAGGAATACCTTCCCTACAAAATATACCATCAAGAAATTCAATGACACTATGTGACGTAACTTCTTTAACCATCTTGATTTCAGGCCATTTGGAAAAATAATCAATTAAAACAATTCCAAAGCATTTATCCTTGGGCAAAACATGAAATGGACCAATAATGTTGAGCCCTAGTTTCCTCCATGGCCCAATAGGATATTCCACAGGACATGACTCAACTCTTAAAGGCACCGCAGATTTATCACTATTTGAACATTTATCACATTTGCGTACAAAATGTTCAACAGCAGAATCAATGCCAGGCCACCAAAATGCCTCCCTTATTCGCCTTCTAGTAAATGAGACTCCTAAATGTCCCTCATGGCCAATTTCCATAATGGTTTCCCTAAGAGGAAAAGGAGGAATTATTCTGTCCATCCTCATAACCAACCCATTCTCAATGGCCAATTCATCATGGACTTTGGAATAGCTCATCATATCACCAGATAATTTTCTTTCTTCCGGCCATCCCTGCACAATGTAATTCTTAACCTTGCTCAATTCACTGTCATTTCTCATTGCTTCCATCCAAACTTTTTCATCCAAACTCGCCTTATCACCATGTAAAAGATTGATATCGTGTGTTGTGAAAGCAACCTCACAATCATCCTCCTGATAATCCTTATCACTATCCAAAGGCAACCTGGACATGCAATCCGCATGCATATTCACTTTCTCCTGGACATATTCAATGTGAAAGCGAAAAGATTGTAACCTTGATGACAGTCTAGCTAACCGTGCAGACATGGATCTACCACCACCAGGAGACATTAGGAAAACTAACGGTTTGTGATCAGTCTTTATTATGAAATCGGTCCCCCACAAGAAACTTCTGAAGTGTTCTGCTCCCCATACGCAAGCAAGTAACTCTCTTTCAATGACAGAGTAGTTCTTCTCTGCATCTCTCAACACCCTGGACGCATATGCCACAATCCATTCACTAGAGTTATCTTTCTGCATTAAAACACCACCCAGACCTAGATTACTTGCATCTACCATAACTATGCATTTTTTCCCTGGAACAAACGGTCTTAAGCAGGGTGCATTGACTATGAATGTCTTCAATTTCCCAAACGCCTCAGTCATGTCATTTGTCCACACAAACTTTGCATTTTTTTTTAACAGACACCTGAACGGTTCAGTTTTCATGGAATAATTAGGAATAAATTTGGCATAAAATTCAATCAGTCCAAGAAAAGCAACCAACTGTTCCTTCGAGGACGGTAGAGGAGCGTTAGTAATGCTCTCAATGTGCTTATGTTTCGGTTTAATCCCCTTCCCACTGATGGTGTGTCCTAAGTAATCCACTTCCTTAGCTTTTATTTTGCATTTATCTAACCGAAGAGTGAGGCCTTTTTTTGCTAAAGCTGCAATAACGCTATGTAAATTCTTATCGTGCTCCTCATCATTCTTCCCAAAAACTAAGATGTCGTCTTGGAAAGCGATGGCTCCTGACAGCCCTTCCAGAGTTTCTTTCATCAACCTCTGGAAAACAGAAGCAACACTAGCCAACCCAAATGGCATACGACGATACCTGAATAGACCTTCAGGTGTGATAAACGCCGTATAATTTTTTGAGCTGTCAGAAAGAACTACCTGGTGGTACGCGCTTGCCAAATCAATGCAGGAGAATACTTGCGCATCAGATAGAGTAGATACCATCTCATGCAAATTAGGAAGAGGATGTGCATCTACCCAAATAACTTGGTTCAAACTGCGCAAGTCCACACATAATCTAAGTTCCCCTGAAGATTTGACTGAAATTACGATGGGAGAAACCCACGGGGAAGATTCAATAGGTTCAATGATGCCATCATTACACAGTTTTTTTTAACATACTCTTCAATTTATCCCTGTATGACAATGGAACATTTCTCACTTTTTGACGCACAGGAATGGCATTCTCGTGGAGTTTGATTTCATGTTCAAACCCTTCGTATTTCCCAAGCTTACCACTGAAAACACTAGGGAATTCCTTAATAAGCTCACCCACAGTGACCAACCCATGGTGAACTCCATGGTCAACAACAAAGACTGGAGGATTGGCTCTAGGGTCAAGTTTGATGCTTAATTCATGTTGATGTGGCCACCCTAAAAGTGATTTCCCTGGCCTTGCCACATAAATTTTGCTGTAAGTTTGCCGTCCTGCGAATTTTATATTCGCATAAAAATAGCCAACCAAATCAATCTTGTGCCCTGTGTAACCGCCCGGAGAAACATCGGGGTCACTAAGTTCCCTTTTTGGCCAGTTATCCTCGAAAACCTTTAAAGAAATAATAGAATACCAAGCGCAAGAGTCAACCAAAAATCTCAAAAAAACGCCATCCACACTGATGAGACAGGAAGGAAATTTCGAAACATTGTCATCACTACATACATTAATAACTGTGTTAATTTCATTTTCATCATTGTCATAGGACGGTTCATAATCATCAGAAAACTGTATGTAATTTACTTTCTTTGTGGGTGTTTTGCAAAACCTACTGAAATGACCTTTCCTATTACATTTAGAACAAATTTCTCAATAGCAGGACACCCTTTGAAATTCGCTAGATGGCTATTGCTTCCACACCTGAAACAAAGTAATGATGAATTATGTTTCTCAACTCTAGAATTTGGATACTTAGGCTTGTTCCCATTTTTCCCAAAATTCTCTGATCTTTGAGTAACAAATCTTTTTTGTTTGTCACCATCTTTTAACTCTTTGTTGACACTGAATACATCTGTTTTCTCATTTCCTCTAATTTCTTTCACGAACTCTTCAGAGTGTTCAATAGATTTTGCAATATCAATAGCTGCATTTAATGATAAGTCAGATGTTGACCATAATTTTTCTTGAACTTTCTTGCTGTTTGTGCGCGTTAAAATTTGATCTCTCAGTACTTGTTCGTATGATATATTCTCAAATTTGCAAGAAGCTGCCAACGATCTGAGTGCTGAGACATAGTCTTCAATGGATTAATCGCTGCGTTGTTTACGGGAATAAAAAATAAATCTTTCCATCACTACATTTTTTTTTTTTCCAAAACGTATGTTAAGCTGTGTCGAAGCGTACTGGTAAACATTAATTCTCCCTGGGCTAATTAACGCAGGTAACGTTTGAAATTCTTTTAAGCCAAATCCACCTAAGCAGTGTTTTAACAGTGACAATTTCCTTTCTGGTTCACAGTCCTCGCCTTCTAAAACCTCCACATATGCCAAAAATACTGGTTCCCATACTTCCCATGGCATGGGAGGATCGCCTGATGATGATAGAAATGAAGGGGGAGGTACAATGCCAGACATATTGCACTATAAATGGTAAATAAACTTTAAATTTTACATGCACAATGGTTGTTATTCTGAATGTCAATGACTTATGGTACCAAAACTATTATGCGCCCCAACCTTACTTTCAGTAACTCAAGCTGGGTTTTCTTGCTTTAAGTCTTGGTTCTTTGTGTTGAATCAAACAATCCAAAGACAAAATTATATTTACTTCCCTTCGCGATGACACAATGCGCCTCCTGTGACTAACACTCAATTTTGCACGTTTATGTCGTCTCGTTTGCTTTTGTTGAATCTAGAAATCCATAAACAAAGTCACATTTACAGATTCGACGAAACACGTTACGCGCTGATGCAGTGTGCGCATGCGCGTCAAAACTGGAAAAATCCAAAAGGAACAAATACAGGATTGCTCTGCAATGGTGAGTAAATATCTCTTCTTCCTGTTGAAATCCTCGTTTTCCTTAATCACTTCCTTATTGCCTTTTTTTTTACACAATTCCGCGCTGTATTCAAAACTCTTAAACAGCATAGAACAGGTTAAGTATTTGTTGTAATACCTCAGCTGCAGCCAACTTTTGTAATCCACGAAGTACTTGAAATTGTTTGCGTCGTCCTTTTCAAACCGCTCCTTCCGATGTCCATTTCATCTGGGCAGAATAATTCCTTTAAATAACTTTCTTCTTTCAGCATGTATAGGCGGTCCGTGCCCGATCGTCGCCAATGTTAAGAAATGTCTTTATATATCAAAATAACGGCAGACAACAAAGCTCAGCTGGAACGGAAGTTTATTCAACCTCTCAACATCCAGTACAAACGATCAATGCCTAACATTGCCTCTAACGCTCTCCGCCACCCGAGCCACTCTGTTTAAACCACAACACTCCGCGTGGTCTCCACGAGCAAGATGCAAGATTGCTCGTGGACACCACGCGCCATGAATAAATACGTATGCAACAGAAAATATACTCCGTTGCACTCCTTTTTATCTTCCTTTTTAGGTCTCGTCTGAGACAGCGCTTTAGCGCTGCTCTGGCGAGACTTATAGTAAGCGAGTTTTGGAAGTGCAAACAGTGGCTTTTCAGGCCTCCAAATACAGTGCATGTGCGCCGTCCGGGTGCGCGCACCATTTGGAGGCCTGAAAGCACTCGTTTGCTTTCACTTTCGCGGCCCCTGAGGACATCAAAGTGCACACCATTTGCCACCCCCTTCCTGCTTGTTATTGTTTCCTTTGATCCCTATCTTTCCCTTTCTCAATCTCACCCTCTCCCTGCCTTTTACAACTGCGGCCGCACCACTGTGCCCGCCCCACTCCCCCCTCCCACTCCCTCCTCGTCAACTTCAGTGCGCGCTTGTTCAATTTAGTTTGTACATTAATCAGTGTGTAATGTTTTGTAACGTCGTAGGTATGCTTATTTATTGTCACGTCTTTTGTAATTATACATGTGCAGTATTTTTCTTCCATCTTACTGCGAGTGTTTTACAAGCTCCCTTTAAGCACAATCTGCGTTTTGCATCGGTTTAATGAAATAACGGATGTGCTGCATTTACAAAAAGTATATGATGTACACTATGCAAAGAAGTAACCTTCAAATACTGGGTTTTTTTTGTGCACAGTTTAATGATACTTGGACTCTGCAGTAAGGACTGTGGTTATGCTTTATGTAGCCATTCACACAATTTTTTTGGATTACGTTGGCGATCCGCAATGGGTATATGTACCTTTTCATAATGAACATGGCCAACAATTAAATGTGTACTTTAGAATGGTTCGTACTCTGTGCATTAGCGCATAGTGACCATACACAGTATTGTTCCGTGTACAAGCTGGAATCGGCCCTCATTTTACACACTGTTTTACACACTTTCAACCACTATATCCCTAAAGTGCAGCTGCTATTGTCGTGTCTGCTGCTCTGATGGGGTTTGTTGTGCTCTCGTCCCCCGTGGAACTGCGTGCAGTTTCCTACCACTGGCTGTGCCTAAGTGCGCCTAATTGTTAACCCGATCCGCTTCTGTAAACAATTAGTGGGGCCCGCAGCCGGGCTTTATGCTGCGTGTCATAGCTGTTGGCTAATATTTTATACAAATAAATAAATACCACGCCGGCCACAGGATCACTTCTCAGTTAGGCCACTCTGCCTCCCATCCTTGCAAGGTCAGCAGACTCCGCCCCATTACATTTGATGTGGTGTACACAGCCTTTGATGCTCTGACCCAGAAGTGAACCTGGTTAGAAGCCGCTCACTTTTATATTGTATAACGTCCGGTATCAGCTATCGTGTACGTCACACATGCCTAACATTGTAGGTATGCTAATTTATTGTGTACAGCCCGTAATTGGACTTTGATTTCTAATGGTCTCTCATAATCCGGGGTGCGGCGTGTACAGCCTTTGATGTTATTGGAACAGGGTAGAGTCCATTTTAAGAAAAACACCCCCTTACGTGTGATACACTTGGCGTTGTACACACGAACTGCTGTAGCCTAAAAGTGCAGCTGTGGTTTTCCTGGCTGCTGCTATAACGGGGTTTGTTATGCTATCGTCCCCTAGGGGACTGGCTGCAGAGTTTTTACCACGGGCTGTGCAGAAGTGCGCCTTATTGTTTTCCCGATCCGCTTTTAGAAATAATTATTAGGGTCCAGAGCCAGGCTTTATGCTGCATAACCTCGTCAGAGGCTGGCTCAAGACATACTGTCTTCCTTACAATAATTAACGGTCCTTTGTTTACATTTTTTTTTAGTTCGTACTTTAAACACTGCTCTACAACATACCTTAAAACATTGCCAATAGCTCTAGCTAAACTCTTATAAGGTCTATTTATAGGTCTATTTTACTATTGCATGCATCTTCTCACTGCTGCTACTCTGCGCTCTCAAAGCCAAAATTCTGTGGAGAGAGAAAAATGCAATTTTAGACAGTGCTGCAAGAAGGTGGCTTCGCAACACAATCAACGTCGGGGGATGGTAATGAGATCGAAGCGCCAATCAGTGACTTCGGTTATAGATAACGCAGAGCGGGTTCTTCGTACATGTACGTGAAAGTAGCCAACAGCTGCGCTGAAAACACGAGACATTAAAGCAGCACTGCCCAAATATTAAGTGAATATTCAACTGCATCGGCGCTAGTGAGAACAAATCTGGAGCAAAGTGCTATAAACATATAATGAGGAAAACAATGCCTCACTGGCTGTTTTGCATACAAGTTTTATTTAAGCAGCCATCTTTGCTTTTAGAGTGCACGCTACAGTTTCCACCTTCCTCACTCTCTGACAACAGGAAATGTCTCGAGTAAACAATGCGTGAGCTTGCTACTTAACACTGTAAGGTCACGAGGCAGAGTTATCCAGTTAGCAATCCCTTGCTCTGTAAAATGAGGCAGTACAGCATTCTCGGCTCAGCGAGTTAAGCGCCCGCATTGACATCGGTGCTGTCTGCTACAGTTCACAAGCTCCGGATCTGGCATGGTGAACGCGAGGGTTTAGCCTTCTGCGGTCAATACATAGAGTGCTGCTAAAGTTGGTATTAGTAACGTCGGCTATTTACATTTACCATAAATGGCATATTAGGATAACTCTCATTCTGTCAGGTTAATGTACTATGGAAATACTGGTCCAACATAACTTTCCAGTGAAGTGTAGTAAACTAAATTACGATTTTGAACCTCTACTTCAGAGATCTGTGAGCATTCGCCATATTGCAACTTCAAAGGGCAGCAAGATAGCTCAGTGGCTTAAAGCACCAGAGGCATCAAAGCAGCTTCCTGGGCTTCATTACCAGGAATATTACAGCGTATCAAACGGACTACTGCAAAAGTGCTAGCGCGTAACAACCAACGGAAAGCTAGCCATGTTGACGATAAAAACACCATTACTGTTTAACACCAAGGAGGCTCTAACAGCCACCCCTCTATTACACCTCTTTCTCACCCCTACTTAGAAGCTCACTATGGTCTTCCTCCATGCCTGGAGGGGAAGCTGACATCAGCTGCTCAATTTTTAGCATGGAGCAGTAAGGGTCTCCTTCATGCATTGCAATGCAATAGGTCTCGCATTACGTAAGTTTAAACTATTAGCATTATAAATGACAATGCCTTTTATTTATTTTTATTAAGCAAAACATGAATAAAAAGCATTGTCATTTACAGTGCCAATCGCTCAAACTCACGTAAATGCGAGACCTATTGCATTGCAAATGCTTGTTACAGAATTTATTTGGTCACCCATCCCATTCCAAGATGGCACCCACTTCAACTTTGCTTGTGATCTTTTTGTGTGTTTTTTGCTGTGGTGACCTTTTCTGTACTAGGGTCATTACAGAGAGCTACTTTTGATCAGTGAAAATCGCGTGAGCTACTGAAGGCAAGGTAACTCACAAAGGGGGCGATTCCGATCTGGGTCGAACAGCTCTCGGAGAGCTGTTCGTATCCTTACCTTGCGACCAACTCGTACCCTGAGTCGGTCCGTCCTGGCGATGAAGTACGATGCGTATAACTGACAAAAATCCGGCCGACACGTAGGCTGTGATTCAAGCTTCATTCTCCGTCCGAGCCGTAACGCCGAACCGAGTCGCCCAGAAGCAGTATCCATAGTAGTTTCTGGCCAGACAAGTACGATGCGCACATCATACGCGCCGAACAGGTCGCCACGTACGGCACGTCACAGCATCCGGAAAAGAAGCATATCAGGTACGATTCGCGCCAGAACTCCATCCACGGCTACGAGACGGACCAGCTTGCAACGGGTACGAGACGGAGCAACAAGCAGTGTGTACGAGATGAACACATCATGAATCCCATCGTGCAGGTCATACCAGTACTGTACATCTATGACCGGATCAGGAACCGTTGCCCAGCACTCCTGCCACCCCCACTCATAGGGCTAATGTTGCCCATCACTACTGCCACCCCCACCCATAGGGGACCTGTTGCCTAGCACTCCTGCCCCCCCACCCATAGGGCTTATGTTGCCCATCACTACTGCCACCCCCACCCATAGGGCTTATGTTGCCCATCACTAGTGCCACCCCCACCCATAGAGGACCTGTTGCCCATCACTACTGCCACCCCCACCCATAGGGCTTATGTTGCCCATCACTACTGCCACCCCCACCCATAGGGGACCTGTTGTCCATCACTACTGCCACCCCCACCCATAGGGCTTATGTTGCCCATCACTACTGCCACCCACACCCATAGGGGACCTGTTGCCCATCACTCCTGCCACCCCCACCCATAGAGCCTATGTTGCCCATCACTACTGCCACCCCCACTCATAGGGCTTATGTTGCTCATCACTACTGCCACCCCCACCCATAGGGGACCTGTTGCCAAGCACTCCTGCCACCCCCACCCATAGGGCTTATGTTGCCCATCACTACTGCTACCCCCACCCATAGGGGACCTGTTGCCCATCACTACTGCCACCCCCACCCATAGGGCTTATGTTGCCCATCACTACTGCCACCCCCACTCATAGGGCTTATTTTGCCCATCACTACTGCCTCCCCCACCCATAGGGGACATGTTGCCCAGCACTCCTGCCAACCCCACCCATAGGGCTTATGTTGTCCATCAGTACTGCCACCCCTACCCATAGGGGACCTGTTGCCCATCACTACTGCCACCCCCACCCATAGGGCTTATGTTGCCCATCACTACTGCCATCCCCACCCATAGGGGACCTGTTGCCCATCACTCCTGCCACCCCCACCCATAGGGCTTATGTTGCCCATCACTCCTGCCACCCCTACCCATAGGGCTTATGTTGCCCGTCACTACTGCCACCCCCACACATAGGGCTTATGTTGCCCATCACCACTGCCACACCCACCCATAGGGGACCTGTTGCCCATCACTCCTGCCACCCCCACCCATAGGGGACCTGTTGCCCATCACTACTGCCACCCCCACCCATAGGGCTTATGTTGCCCATCACTACTGCCACCCCCACCCATAGGGGACCTGTTGCCCATCACTACTGCCACCCCCACCCATAGGGCTTATGTTGCCCATCACTACTGCCACCCCCACCCATAGGGGACCTGTTGCCCATCACAACTGCCACCCCCACCCATAGGGCTTATTTTGCCCATCACTACTGCCACCCCCACCCATAGGGGACCTGTTGCCCATCACTACTGCCACCCCCACCCATAGGACTTATTTTGCCCATCACTACTGCCATCCCCACCCATAGGGCTTATGTTGCCCATCACTACTGCCACCCCCACCCATAGGGGACCTCTTGCCCATCACTACTGCCACCCCCACTCATAGGATGGGTGATGCGCCACACATCCATCATACACCAACATTAGGTATATCAGCAAAATACATCCCCCCCTAACATCATGACAACAATGTGTAGTCTGTGACAAATGTCCACAACAGTGATTATGACTTCGAACATACAATGTAACTACCATCACATGTGTGACCAAAAACTGAGTGTGGCCTACACAAGGCAAGCATCACTAGCACTGTGTCAATGTAAAAATAATACCCCCTCGGTGTGTAGAACAAAAGTTAAGTGTGTGGTTCCAAACTGCAACAAATGTTGAGCATTGTGGTGATGGGTTCGAAAACCCCCCTCATCACAGTGACCAAAAGGTAAGTGTTATCATGGTCAAAGCTGCAAATGCCAAACAGCATGTATGATTTCTGGTCCCAACACATGAAACACTTTTGGGGCAAAGTAGTGGTTGGGTCCCATACCCACAGAGATGTGGTGAGGCTAACAGTGCTGTGAAAACCTAACATACTCTCGGCCATGTGCAGACAAGCACCGCCCATGGGGGCTGACAATGCATACAGTGTACAATGACACAAAAGCAGAAGTGACCATCACAAAGCATACACACATCTTGAAAATAGACACACAAATCAAAACAACCTGTGTAGACTGTAGGTGTCAGGTCACAAACTCCCATTCCATGCCAGCAATTGGACCTAACAACCAGGATGAATGAACAGAATGATGTGATATGACTCACAGGGACAGCAGGGTAAATCACAAAAACAACATCCAGACAATGGCCCACAACAACAATACCAATGCACTGGTGCAGATGCACAAACACAAACAGGCAACCTCACACTGCGCATCTGACACAACATGTGTGTGTGTGTGTGTGTGTGTGTGTGTGTCAGTATCCCCAGGCAACTGCACAACACATGAGGTGGGATGAACCACGGTGAGACAGATGTGGACACAGTGCCATACAAAAGTAAACCATCAATGGGCCCCCCTTAGTGGGCAATCAGGCATTGTGAGATGAGAGGGAGCACAACAGACACATGTGACACAAGCTCAAATGAACAGCAACTAACACCGCAAGAGACTGACACACAACAGCACTACCCCCAGGGACCAGACATTGGGGTGACACAAGCATGCATGACACGTCCACTGTGCTGACAAAGGTAGATGTCGTACAAACTGTGAAACTCAGACATGTGTCCTGTGCCACAAACGTACATCACACCTATACAAAGACAAATCACTCAGCATGGCCCCTCATCCATGGACAAACAGGAGCTAGAGGCCCATCCATGCAAACATTTACATCAGTCCACCCTCAACATCACACACCCTTAACTGCACCAATGTGAATCTGTGAAGCCCACATGGACAGGTGATATTGCACATGTACCCATGACAAACACAGTAATGTTGGGAGGAACTAAGGTGCACAGACTCATCACACAAGGACAGTTTACAACCCTGGTGAATGACAGACATACTGCACAGTATGCAGTACATGGCCATGACGTCAAAGCTCACGTAACCTTCTGAATACCTGCCACAGTCCCAGGACAATGCAGAAGCCAAGGAGAACCACAAGGCACATATGCTGACACCTGCAAACATCGCAGCCCTGAACCGGACAAGTGGGATCACTCACACACACATACATATGTCTCAATCACTGAAAGGTACCACCTAGGGACAACTTCATGATATTGTGAACAAAGAAGTGCCTTGGGGACCCCCTACTGTGTCCCATCTGCGTCTAACCACATCATCACCACTCAGAACAGACAAATCCCAATGATGAAACACCAATTAACAGTAGTGTGTCATGCACCCACACATCTGGTAGCCCATGGCAAAGTTGTGGGATGAACACAGTACCACTCAGCAAGCAGCAACAACAGGAACACATCAAGGGAACACTGCCTGTGTATGAAAAGGGATGTGTACACACACACACGCCCACACAACACACAACATGGGCCCAGGCAATGTCACGGAACAACACACTTACTTGAGGGGACTCAACACCTGTGGAGGCTCAGCTGTGCCAAACATAGTCACAGTAGGTCTCAGTCATGTCAGCAGAACACTTGGTCAGTAAGCCATCAGTTACCACACAATGAAGGCTCTGGTCACAACAGCCTGGGTATGGGAGACTCCCTTAAGTCATCTGCACATACTCAATACATATGTCCAGCAAGTTGCACAGAGGACCCAGTTGCACCTACCCCAATGATGCCCACACTTACATGTTCAGTGGAGATGCGCCCACAGTCAGGGAAATAGACAAATTGGACAATGGGAAGCACATCAAATGTGCATGTGTGCAAGCCATAGATGTGACCATGCAAATGAAATGTTTACAGAGCTGCCCACAAATTGTTAATCATGACACACCCATTTAGCTGCAAAGGAGGATATGGATAACAACCAGAATAGGATACATATCTCATGGACCACATGGAGTACCTCACATCAACACCTCAGTATTCAACATTTGAAATCCAGCATTACAACTGCAAGGTCATGCTAAACATCATCAACATAATGTACAGCTAAATCAAATTCACAAGGAGAAAGAAAAAAGCTTTATTCAGCAATTTTAAAATGCAAAGTCCTTTCAAAACAAATGCCAATGGCCAGTTCATATCCAAATGACAAAAAGTTAACTTGAGTGACATCTGTCACACGTTGCTTGCCTGCACTGGTAAAGACAGGGGACATCCCCTCGGAGGGGCATACATGGGGGCAGGCCAGGCACCGCAGGGACAGGATCAGGGTGCAGCAGAAGGAGGCAGTGAAGGGGTGGTGGATGCAGGAGAGTCACTGGCAACTGCAGTGGAGCTGACTGAAGTAGTGGGTGCAGTCACAACTGTGGGGCACAAGTCAGATGGGGTGTGTGCCGGCACAACTGCAGTGGGCAGGTCAGATGGAGTGGACTGTGTCCTCACTGCAGTGCCCAAGTCAGACGGGGTGGTCGTGGACTCCACTGCAGTGCCTAACTCAATGGGAGTGGAATGGGGTTCAGGTGAGGTCGGCAGGACAGAGGGGGGGGGGACACGGTCCCCACATCAGTGGCACAAACTGTCTGACCGTGGGTGGAAGAGCAAGTGGTAGGGGGGAGGGCCTCAGCATTTTGGGGAGGGTGTATCAGTGGTTGGGCGAACCTGGGGCAGGGTGTGGCGGGGGAACCTCTGGAGTGGTGGCCTGGGGATGGAGGACGGAGACTTCGTCGTGGAGCTGCGGGGCGGGGGTGGGGTCTTGCTCTTCCTGCTCCGGGTGGGACTTGCGGGTGGGTGCCTCAGTCTGACTGTGCCTGGGGGAGGGTGTCCGGGTGTGAGGGGCACTCCCCTCTGTGTATGGGGACTTCCTCTTCCCCTTGTAAGATGGATCTGCTGGGTCAGTGGGGAAGAGGCCAAAGTCACAGAGGAAGAGCTTCCTTCTGTGGAGATGGGGTTGAAGGTGAGGCAAGGGAAGGGGGCTGGAAGGGAGAGGTATCGGAGGACTGCGGAGTGGTTGTGGATGACTGTGTGTGTGTCTGCAAACCATCCCCTTCGAGTGTGGTATCAGTCCCCTGCGCTTGCTTGTGTGCACGTCTAGCCCTTGGTTTGGGTGTTTGTGTGCTGCCCGTGTCTGTGGTTTTGTGAGAATGTGCAGGTGTGTGTGTGCTTGGGACAGGTAGGGTGCTAGGAATCGTGGGTGGTGCAGGGGTAGGAGGGGTGCGGGACTGTTGGAGGAGGGACACTGCTGCCGTCAGGGAGGAGGCCATGGACTGATTGGTCCTCTGTAGGGCAGACATGCCCGATGAAATGCCGTCCATGAATGACACCAGTTTTGTCAACAGACTGGTGTGTGCATGGAGGACACTCAGCATTGATGTCTGCCCTACATGGATCTGTCGAAGCAAGTCCACAGACTCCTCACTCAGGGCAGCAGGGGACACAGGAGAAGGGGGTGCGGTGCCTGGTACAAAGGAGACATGCTCCCGAACACGGGAGCCTCCATGGTCCTCTGGGATGGGAGCCGATGGGAGGGTGGTGATGGTGGGGGCGGTGGCGGGGACAGCCTCACTAGCTGGGGTTTGGTGGCTGCTGACACCCGTCTCCACAAGGGAGTCATCCTCCGAGCTGCTTTGGCCCTCAGCTGGGGTGGATGTTGCTGAGGACTCCTCGGTGTGGCTCCACTCGCCCTCCGTGCCACTGGGTCCCTCTGACTCCTCGCCTTCTATCCCAGTCAGGCATTGTGGCTCCTCCTGTTCCGTGGAGCTGTCCCCTCCTGTGGCCCTGGATGTATCTGGATATAATTAGGAAAAAAGAGAACAACATTAGTCACCTGCACTGACTGCACACACCACAGTGAGTACATCACATCACAGGGAAAGCCCTGGCATCATCAGCTGAACACTGCTCAAAGTGCTCACACTGTTTCGAATAAGCCAATTGTCAGTCTCACCATCAACCATGGCACTCATATCCCTCCTGGACTTGCACCCATATGTCTGTTGCATGTTGGATGCTAATACCCCAATGTGCCGACATGCACCACCTACACATTTGTTGGACATGCAAGTGAACATGTAGGAGTATGTCACTATACACACATCACATCTCTTGCCACTGACTCAGCACAGTTGTCAGGATAAAGGGATGGGCAGACTCTCATTTCACATGCTTGTGATGCATGCCAGCAACACACACTATGATCTCATGTCCTGATAGTCAATGCCACAATGGGGTGCATGGAGCACATTTGACCCCAATGCAGGATCACTCATAGCAATTTAAATGCCATGGCACTGGCATGCCTGGAAAGTCAGTCAACACTGTCTCCTGTCACAGAGGCAGGGCATCCAGACAACAACAGTATGCACTGTGTCACAATCATAGCTCATGGGTAAAGCAAACTCTGCAGCTGACAAGTGCACTTGCCCAACCCCTGCAAACAACATATCCCGGACCCAGAAGACCCCACATCATACAAAACAGACATATGAGTCTCTGCGAACACAACTCCCTGTACATTAGCACATCACAGTCTGCTGTGCATGTAACACAGCTGCCTGAAGTGCACAGTTGCATACACCATTGTGCACTGTCAAGTGATCACACACCTATATGTCACACAGGTCTTGTCTTTCATAGTCACATCTCAGATGTCCTGCTGACCCTCAAACTCATGAACACCACAGTTGTACGGAAAAGGAAGCCACACCACAATGACACAGAGGCAGACACCTGAAGGCACATGTCACTAAGCACAACCTGTAAGTTGATGCACAGGATTGGGATTACAGAGTGTTTCTAAATGCCCTTGAGTAGGCAAGACTGCCCAGGTCTACGTGAAACAGTGTATAGCCCTGGACAGTAGTCAGGTGGCTAAGCAAGTGTGACACACTTGATATGCATACTCCTGAGGCCCACAAATTGGAGTCCCCTGCTGCATGTGTTTGTTTGAAATACCCCAGCCACATGTGGTGAGTCAGACCAGCAATTGTAACACATATCAAGGGCACACACATATCACATGTCAGATCTCAGGCATTGTGTAAACAATTGACCCACCCATGAAACACACAACAGAGTCACGGTAACAGATGCTGTCCGGAAGCTGGAGCATAGCTGACTGCAGGGACACGGTGCCCTAGTGACACAAGCAACAGACTGTAGGGTCCACACCTGTGGATCAGATGAGGAGGGTGCATCACACAATTGAGGGACATGAGTATTGGACTACAAGACCTACGTAATGTGGAAGTATGACCAGGCCAAAAGACTGCAATTAGCATGTCAGACATAGTACACCGATTAGGCATGGACTTACCCCCTCCTTGCTGCTGTCTGGCCTTCAGCTGCCCATCCAGGTCCGGGAAGACCACCGCCAGGATCCTGTGCATGTGGGGAGTCAGTGTCCGGTGTCCGCCCCTCCTGCGAGGAGGCAACAGCTTCAGCTGGACCCTTGCGATCCTCCGGGTCCAGCCCCGAAGGTCCTGCCACCTCTTTTGGCAGTTGCGGATCCGGTGCTTGTAGACCCCCACCGATCGAACTGCCCGGGCGATGGTCAGCCATATCTCCTGCTTCTGGTGGGCATCAACCTGTGAGGATGACAAAGTTAAAAGTCCATTAACACACATGCCCCATAATTGTGCTGCACACAGTTGGATATACATGTTGTCATCACAAAGGAAAATGAGTTACACAGGTAGTGCACCCATGGAAAAGGACAAATGCCCTGCATGTTTGACATGTTAACAATGCCTGGGAAGTTGAAGCTTGCACAAATGCACTTGTAGCTGCAGAACTCCTGGTCATTACATGTACCTACACACTTTGGGGGATGAAAGTACTCAGTGAGTATGCTTGACACTGGTGTACACACTGCTAGTACTGCTAGTCAGACAACATGCACAATTGGGAAGGCAGTGGACTGCACACTCACCTGCTGCCCTGGTTTCCCATACAGCTTGCTGTACTGTGGAAGGAGCCCGTCCAGCAGGGCCTGGTTCTCCTCCTCAGTGAAGGCTGGGGCCCTCTCCAGAGTACGTGCCATAGCAGTAGCCAGAGGATGCAGAGACAGCAGCAGTGGTAGCAGGGATGTGGTCCAGTAGCATGTAGTGCAGGCAAGTGAGCTCCCTGGGGGCCAACCAGCCGTATATCGGTGCTGCAGAGGCAGACTCTGTGCCATGTGTCCCAAGTGATAGGTCCAACACGGTTGCATTCTATGAATCTGGCCAATCCATGGAAATGTACGACTCGTACACGTCTTCCGCATCGTTCAAATCTTCACCTTCATGAAACCCTAGTAATTGCAACATTGTTGTAGGCATCCAACTGAATTTCCAGCGCACGACTAGTACAAGTTTTGAATCTGCATCTGTCTCCATGACAGTCCAGAGCCAATGGGTGCGCCCGGCTCGGTCAACTGACTGTACAACGCGTAGTTTGAAAATACACATGCACCTGTCTCCATACGATTCAATGGCCAAGGCGTACGCCAGTCTCGGACCATGCCTGCCTGACGCGTATGCATGATAGTCACCCGCGTCAGACCTCATTGCAGTCAATGGCTAAGCATACGCACGGCTCGTCCTGAACTGTGCAATGCATACGTATAGTCACCCGCGTCAGACCTCATTGCAGTCAATGGCTAAGTGTACGCACGGCTCGGTCCTGAACTGTACAATGCGTACGCATAGTCACCCGTGTCGGACCTCATTGCAGTCAATGGCTAAGCGTACACACGGCTCGGCCCTGAACTGTGCAATGCGTACGCATTGTCACCCGCGTCGGACCTCATTGTAGTCAATGGCTAAGCGTACGCACGGCTCGGCCCTGAACTGTGCAATGCGTACGCATAGTCACCCGCGTCGGACCTCATTGCAGTCAATGGCTAAGCGTACGCACGGCTCGGTCCTGAACTGTGCAATGCGTACGCATTGTCACCCGCGTCGGGCCTCATTGGTGTGACTATTTGACGGCTTCAGCACACAATTACTTGCAAGGGACTCAGGTGCACACCTACCACACTACAGCATTGGCCACACAGTGTCCCATGGCATGTAAGGCTGCATTCCCTGTGTGTTTGGGGGGTGCAACATTTGGTTTGTTGTGTGGCACTTTTGTGCAGCCACTCCTAGACTGTGCACGTGTTCATGGGGACAGAATCCTTTGTGTGTTGTGCACATTACCACTGTGATGTGCAACTGTACAGCTATGGGCATGAGTCATGGACACATTTTCATGTTGGATATGTTTAGAACATGTCACATACACCCTGAGTCCTGGGGGTGATGGCATGTACGTCACAGTGAGACCTGTAGCCACAATTTTGATGTACACCCACAGTCTGTGTGCATGTTGTGTCTCAGATGTGGCTGATCAAATGTGCCCAATGGGAGACAGTCTCCACATCCATGTGGTTTGTGCATCAACATTGATGTTGTGTGTGTGTCTACGAGACGTACATGTAGGGCCTGCAGAGACAACAGTGGCCACTACCTGTGGGACTCACGGTTGCCTTGTGGTGTGTACATGATAAGCCATGTCATGCCAGTGTTCATGTGGCAATACAAGGAGCCTGGGTATCTGCATGGCAAAGATCTGTGATGCCTGGTAGACATCAGGCCTCACTTGTCACTGTGGCGTGTGTTTGTAATGTCACAGCAGTACATAGGTACGGTGACACAGTCCAATGATTGGCCATTGCACTACATGGGACTTATGTGGACATGTAGACTTGAGATGTGAGGTGATGGCCATGTAGGTGACATATGTGTCCATGCCCAACAGCACACACCTCAGTACATTGTGTATTGTAATGATGTATCATGTGATATTTTACTTGGTCATAGCCACATGGGTGGATGAACCAACAATCTTCCTTTGTGCATCTCTGTTCTGCAGGGCACCAGCTGTCCATAGACCGTTCTCAGACCTTGAAACCATGCAGGAACGCGACTGCATCCGACGGTACCGCTTCACCAGGCCACTGATTGAGGAGTTGGCGGAGCAGTTGGCGCCACATCTGCTACCTGGCCGGACATACCCTACAGCACTGACCCAGAGGTGAAGGTGATGGCATCCCTGCACTTCTTTGCTACTGGTACCTTCCAGTACACTGTGGCTACTGCTGGTGGTATGTCGCAAACTATGTTTAGTCATGAGCTACGCGATGTCTTGGAGGGGATGTTGCATTTCCTTGACCTGTACATCAAGTTTCCTAGCCCAGGTCAACTCACTGAAAGAATGCCTTTTATACACTGGGAAGGATGCTGAACGTCATTGGATCTATTGATGGTACACATGTGGCCCTGTTACCACCACAGGCACATGAGCAGGCATACCGTAACAGGAAACATTTCCACTCCATCAATGCTCTGGTGGTATGTCTTGCAGACATGTGTATCACACATGTGTGTGCATGTTTCCCCGGTTCTGTGCACAAGGCCTACATCATGAGGAGTAGTAGCATTGCAACGCTAATGTCACAGATGCCAGACCAGCGTGCCTGGCTTGTCGGTGTGTACTGACTGTTTACCATTGTGTGTGTTTGGCAATGTTGTATTCCACCCTCCTTCAAAACTCTGCTAATTGTTCAATTGTTTGTGTGTAGGTGACTCCGGATACCCCAACATGCCGTGGTTGCTGACACCCCTCAGGAACCTTGTGACACCAGCCGAGATGCGCTACAATGAGGCACATGGTCGGAGCAGGAGGGCGATTGAGCGGACATTTGGTCTCCTGAAAAGCCGCTTCCGATGCCTGAACAAGACCGGAGGGGCCCTCCCATATGAGCCTGCAAAGGTGTGCAAAATTATCCTTGTATGCTGCATGCTACACAACATGGCAGTGCGGAAGAAGTTGCCTCTCATCCAGGATGACGATGACCTACCTCCGGCACCTGTGGAGGATCCAGGCCTGGGCCATGATGCCAGTGATGATGATGATGAGGGTGACGTCCGCACACAGCTCATCAACAACTTCTTCACCTGAATGTGAGTTTACAGGGTTGTTATGTCAATATATGGAGTTAGCCTGAAATGTGTTGTGGCTGCTCTGTTGCTGTTTGAGTGTGTCTGTGTGCCACTTGACTGGATGCGTGCAGTGATGTGTCCATTCAGGTTGTCTGTACTCCACAATAGTGTAGAACTGCAAACGTGTTTCTGTGTAGGTTTCTTGTGACATGTTTTGTGCATGTGTATTGCATTTCTCTCCTGTTCTGCTGTGCTTTTGACTGTGTCTTGTGTCTGTCCTACTGCTCTTTTCAAAATTAGGAAAACCATCTTATCAACTTTGGTTGAACTTATCAATGCCTCGTTTTGCACAGGTATTGTACCTCCCCTGTGGAAAAAGGCAATGGTTAGGGCCTTGCTGAAAAGGTCCAACCTGAATATGGAAGACTGGTCGAACTAGAGACCTATATCCCTGCTCCCCGGTGTCTGTAAAATAGCCGAGAAGCATGTTAATTCTGTGTAATCTAGCCTCCTTGAATAGAACGGCTTGCTGCATTAATCGCAGATCGGCTTTAGGGCACAACAGGGCACCAAGACCGCGCTCTTGTCGGTGGTGGAGGAATCCAGGAAGATCTTAGATAACGGAGGCTGCGCTGCAATTATCTTACTAGACCACAGCGCAGACTTCGATACTGTGAACCACTCACTCCTGATTAAACGTCTTCAAGACATTGGGGTCAGGGGTGCTGTATTGAAATGGCTCAGTTCTTTTTTAGAAGACAGAGTCTTCTCCGTTTTTGTGGATGACTGCATCTCTGACCTAGTACCGCTTTCGTGTGGAGTCCCCCAGGGCTCAGCATTAAGCCCCACCCTGTTCAACGTCTACCTGAGTTCACTGGCAAGCATTGTTACGCCGTTCAGGGTGCATATTGTCACCTATGCAGATGATACTCAGCTAGTCGTTTCTTTGAACAATGATGACAACTCAGGAGGGGCTCTCACGGCATGTCTGGAGAGAGTGGCTAGCTGGATGGAGGCCTCCTACCTGAAGCTTAATGGAGCAAAAACGGAGGTTATGCTTCTCGGTAAAGCTACATCTATAACCATTGAGTCCTGGTGGCCGGTTAGCCTTGGACCCCCACCCACCCCTAAAAAACCATAAAAAGTTTAGGAATCGTGTTAGACACCAATCTTGACTTTAAGGAACAGGCGCGAAAAGTTGCAGGTACCTGTTACGGTCTTCTGCGGATGATTAGAAGGATTCTCCACCTGCTCCCCTTTTTGGCTAGAAGACTACTGGGACAGGCACTTATCCTGTCTAGGTTGGACTATGCAAATGCCATTTATCTTGGAGCCCCGCTGTCTACTACTAAAGTCTTGCAGACTGTACAAAATTGCGCAGCTCGACTCCAGCTGAATATTCCGAAACGTCTATCAGCCAGATTGGCACTATCCTCATTACACTGGCTTCCCATACAGGAGAGGATCCAATTTAAATCTATGTGTATCATACAAAAATCTCTGACTAGGAAAGGATCCATGCTGATTGAGGCTATGATGCACCCTTATCAACCACAAAGAACCTTAAGATCAGAGGGCAAATACCTGCTAACAGTTCCTAGAGTAAAATGCACCAGATGTGGAGGCCGTAGGTTCTCCTACTGTGGGGCGAAACTCTGGAACATGGCCCCCCTGCATATCCGGTCCCAGATCAACCATGTCCACTTTCGCAAACAGCTAAAAACCTTACTTTTCCCATGAATTATTACCAATGAGTAGAGTGTCCGTTAGCGCGGGGATGCCTCCGGGTAACCAGGCGCTTTACAAATGCTTTTTCATTCCTTCCCAGGGTACTTTGCCTGTTGTTTGGTCAACACTGACCCCCAACACCCAGAATCCAACACCCCTGGACTTCAATTCTCCGACACTTTGTGACCGTGTGTCCACTGTAACGTACAATTACCTTGCAACTATTGTGGAATAAACATGTTGCTGATGTGTAATGAACCTGTGCTATGCTTTGTTAGGTGCGTCGTCTGTCTTCCCACATCTGACTGACATTTGCTTACCTCACCTGTGGACTTGTTACCACTGACTGTGGATAGGTGTTGTGTCTGTGCATACCAATGTATTTCAGGTCAACATCATTGTGTGTGATGAGTTACATGGACATGGTGAGTATGTGTTGTGGTGCCATAGTGTTGTGTTTCCCTCACATGTGTCACATCACCATGACTCACATAACGGTGGTCACATTGTTGTAGTATTTGGCATACACAGATCAACATCTCCATGACACATGACAAGTTGGAATCACAACAGAGGCAAGTATGGTGTACTGGTGAGTTTATTTACAAACATGTGTGAGGATAGTGCACAGGATGGTGGGTGCTGTACATTGGGTTTTGAATCCAAAGTTCACAGTAGAGTTGGAAGTGTTGGTAGCTGAAATGTCCAGAGTAAAGTCCACAGTCATCTGCTGCATTGGACCAACATGAACCCTTCATGTCATGTAGGCGAGTTGTGTCAGATACGACAAGGTGAACGGGTTGCGCACAAAGAACATTGTCCAGAACAGGTTTAGAGGCCCTGGGGGATGTGCAGGGACATCTGCGTCTCACTTGTCCTTCTTCAGATGTCCCCTCTTCTCCTTGGGGGGGGGGGGGATCCTCAGGTGCAGGCGTCTGACGTGCAGGGGACTCTCCACCAGAGTCATCCTCCCTCCCTGTGGCACTGGCAGATGGTGTGGCAACAGATGTTATGGCCACATAGGGAGGTGTGGACATGTTTGTGCTGATCTGACGGAGGCATAGGAGTATGTCCCAATGCACCGCAGTAAGTGCATCCCACTTTGCCTCCATGCGGGCATGTTGGGCAGCCTGCTCCTGTTGAATGTCCGTGAGGATCCCCACTACCTGGCCAAATCCTCTGGTGCTATCCTGGTACGCATCTATGATGCGTAGCAGTTGGGGGTCATCATGCAGTGCAGACCCCTCTGCAAGGCCCGCCCTCTGCCTCCCACACCTCCCAGCACCCCTATCCACACGGGCAGGACCTGCGGCGGCACGCACAGGTGACACTGGGACCCCTTGAGTGGTGTTGCTGGTGGTGGTGTCTGTAGCTTCCTGGGGGTCCTGTGTCCCTGTGCTGTCGTTGTTCTGTGGCCTTGGTCTGTCCGTGTTGGCGGGGGTGCCCTGTCTGTTGCCAGATACTGGAGGCATGGGTACAGGGGGTGCAGATGTTGGTACTGCTGGTGCTGCACGATGACTCACACCGGAGGTGCCAGGTTGTTCGTCATCATCCGAAGAGGACAGAGACGGATCCACACCAGAGAGCTGAGGGTCTACCAGAGTCTGGGACTGGGACTCCTCTTCATTTGGTGCTGTGTCCCCAGCACCACCTGTGTTTGGAAGAGACACACAATGTAAGTTAGGTTTCTGCAGGCATCAATGGTTCACATACATGACATTTTCTACTGTACGTCCGGATGCCTGCCTGTACACTGCTTTGCCCAGGGTTGTCACGGACAGAGATTGATATTGTTGTGGCTCATTGCCCAGCCAAAATGACTGTCGAGGTGTGTGCATGCCCAGCTCATGTATAGATTTGTCTGTACATGACCATTACTACTCAAGGGCCATCACGTTGCTGACACAGGTGTGTCATCCCTGTACACATGTGAGCTTAAACAAGGACATACATGCTATTCCACTGAGGATATGTTGTAAGATTGGGGCATGTGTGGTAGCAGATTTTGCTAGTCTTTGTGTGCCACATTGGTGTATTGGTACGACATGGTCACAGTCCGGTATGCCTGCGATCTCTTTGGAGGAAGTGTTTTTTACAGCGTTCCTAGTTCCCATCTCATTTCATACAAGTGATGATGTCACCATCGTTAATGAGTCTGGTGCTGAGTTTTGTATGTGCATTTGTGATTTGACTTGTCAATGTTCTCCATGGTGACATGGATTGGGCAAGGTAGCACTCTGGCTTTTCAATGCTCATGACAGTGAGGGCCGGTGGTGTGTGTGTTGCAGTTTGGCTGCTGTGAGTAGCATGTCTCCTCCAATGCAGTCCAGGTTAGACCTTGTGTCTACAGTGTCTATGTCAGTGAGTGGTGTGTTGTGTGAAGGATGCATATGTTTCAGCACGATGTAGGAGTGGATTGCAGCTCACAACAGCACCAAGTGTGAATGAGACCATGCTATGGTGTTGGCTATATTGGTGTGTCCATTCCATTCACTGTCAGATGTCTCCTGTCAATGATGTATATGTGAGTTCCTGTGTGTTTTGTGCAATGTACCATATATGGCTCTCCACACTTGTCATCTGCAAGACACACCTCCCCAGCCAGGCCAGGGGGCACCCCTGGACACTGCATCCCCAGACAATGAGTTTGAACATATGGTTGAAATGGCTGTGTGTGCGACCGGGTTTTGTTTGGCCAGTGTATATGTGTGATTGTCAGCCACATCATTTCTCAGGCCCACGTGTCAGACATCTTGCCCGGGCAACATCTTTGTGAGTGACTGGTACCATGTGTGCAAT
The DNA here is from genome assembly GCF_964204655.1 of Triturus cristatus. Classification (NCBI taxonomy): domain Eukaryota; kingdom Metazoa; phylum Chordata; class Amphibia; order Caudata; family Salamandridae; genus Triturus; species Triturus cristatus. The sequence goes on along the minus strand of NC_140579.1, from coordinate 1,031,484,189 downwards.
GTATTTTAGCATGTGTATATGGCCAGCATCGGTGTTATTTGTTTACAAGTCAAGGCCACCTTCTCTCCCAGGCCAGTTAACCCATCATGAAGCGTGCCAACATTGCAGTGGGTGCAGGTTAACTTTCCCTGTGAGGCGAGCATGGTTCAGCGTGAGCTTGCTGGGCCATGTGGGTGGGTGGGGAATGTCTGTGACTGCAACTCCCATCATGCTCTTGGCTACACCCTCCTTCCCAGCATGCCCATACTTCCTTCCTTTTGACTCTGCTTCCCTGTGAGGGGGTGTGCCAGCAATGGCAAGATGGCTGACTGTGCAGTCCTGGTGTTTGTTGGTGCCCAGTTCCCCGCATGGTCTTGTGCTCCCACAACAGAGCCCAGTGTCAGACATCTTGTCAGTCCATTCCCACTCCCTGTGAGGCGAGCATGGTTCAGTGTGAGCTTGCTGGGCCATGTGGGTGGGTGGGGAATGTCTGTGACTGCAACTCCCATCATGCTCTTGGCTACACCCTCCTTCCCAGCATGCCCATACTTCCTTCCTTTTGACTCTGCTTCCCTGTGAGGGGGTGTGACAGCAATGGCAAGATGGCTGACTGTGAAGTCCTTGTGTTTGTTTGGCTACAAGTCCGAAGAGGGACCCTGTGCTTCACACAGCAGCGCCCAGTACGGTGTATCTTTGGCTGATATTTCACTACGGTGTGAGTCAATGCATTCTACCCGGTGAGTTGTGTGGAGTTTGTGTTGAGGGGTGTATGTGTCTCCACATGCTGGTAAGTATGGTCAGAGCTGTCAGTCCTCCTTCCCACCTGGCCAGACATCCCACCATGAAACGTGCTTCCATTGGAGGGCGTGCAAGTTGTCTTTCATGATGTCAGTCAGTGGTGTCCTGCTTCTGATTGGCGCACAAGCCCTACCAGGGCCTTATGCTCCCCACAGCAGGACCCAGTGTCAGCCATCTTGTCAGTCATTTTCCACTCCCTGTGATGTGGGCACGGTTCAGAGAGGTCTTGATGGGCTAATTTGGAGGGGGAGCATTATCTGTGACTACAAACCCCATCATGCCTTTGGATACACTCACTTCACCTGCATACCCAATATTCCTTCCTGTCAGTCAGCTGCACTGTGAGGTAGTGTGTTTATGGTGGCAAACTGTCTGGCAGTGTTTATTTGGCTTTGTGCCACTGCCTTGCACTATTTGTTTGTAGGTTGGTACATGTCATAACACAGTTCCAAGTCACTATGAGATGGCAGGTATTGTGTTTGTCTGACTAGCATACGCATCTTAGGATGATTATCCATTGGTTACTGTGGCTTTGCTAACGGTGCATGGCTTCACTGTCCCCTTGCCACACAATATTGAGTATGTTGTTTGTGTACTCACCAGGCTCTGGTATGTCTGCTAGACCATGGATGCTCTCTGGTGGTAGGATGTCCCGCACCTTCTCCTCCCAGGTCCTGAAGTAGACTGGTTTGGCAGGAGGGCCACCGCCAGTGCGCTGACTCAAGGCGTTATCTTTCTCGATGAGTTTCTTGACCCTCCTGCGCACATCATACCACCTGCTCAGGATATCGTCCTTTGTGGGCAACGTTGGTGCTTGTGCGTTCACCTTGTCTACAATCCTCGCCCACATCTTTGTTTTCTGTGACATGGGGGTCCTTTGGACCAATGTACCAAACAAATGTGGCTCTACTCTGATGATCTCGTCTATCAGCACTTCTAACTCATCATCTGTGAACTTTGGATTCTTCTTTGGGGGCATGGTGATGGGTGGTGGTGGAGAGTGATGTGTGTGTGAGGGTGCAAGTGAGGGTGGGTTAGTGTTGGTTTTGCTAGCTGTATGTGTGTGTGCTTTTGGTGAGGTGCTAATGGTGTGAAAGTTGTGTGATGGGTGAGTTGTGAGTGTGTCTGTGGTTGCTGTGTGATGATGTTTTCTGCTGGCTGTTGTCTCCTATTTGCAAAGAATCATGGTAGTGATTGATGTCCTTTATATAGGTGGAGTTGTGGGTGTGTCTTTGTTCCGGGTTTTTTTTTTTGGATATTTATTGGCTTTGTCATTGCTTGTTTGGTCCTTTTTTTGTATTTTTTCCTTTGGGTTTTCTAGGCATGAAGGAGACGTTCTTCTGACCGAGACGGACGCTGATGTTGGCTCGTGCGGGCTTCTCCGGGTCGTTCACGCTGACTTTCTTCTGTGTTTCAAACGTGTCGGTCGGAGAGATCTCTATTACTTGAGGTCCCTGTTTTCTGTGCGTGTCGGTCATGCGGCTTGGGCTCCGTGCGAGTCGGTCTGGGTTTACACGCATTGCATCGTACTGCACGGATCGGACATCGCGGGTACGTGTCGGTCGGGTTCATTCCTGGTACGTGTCGGTCGGTGCAACTCGCATCGGTTTTCCGGCCGAATCACTGTTTTCCCTACGGCTCGGTCGTACGGCTTGTATTCCGTACGTGTCGGTTGTAATTCACAAGCGTTGCATCATACTGCCCGGGTCGTACGGCGCCGGTCCCTGTCGGTCGGTCTCCGTTCTGGGTCCGTGTCGGTCGGTTCGTTTTGTGGTTGGAATCGGCCCCAAAATGTTTCTTATCAGACATCCCATACCCAGCTTCATTGACTAAAACTAATGTCCATGTAGCCCAATGGTTTGAGCAAAATACTGTGACTAGGTTTACTATTATAGGGCTGCCATGGCACTGTGCGTAATGTTCGACCAAGTGCGTGGTCTTAGGGAATGTATATACGTGTGTGAATGGGATATATGTGTATGGGTGACTAAGAGCTTGTGTCATATTTGTTTGTGGCACAGGACATGTGGAAATCTGGAATCATTTCTGTTAGCATAAGCTGAAGCCATCTTGGTTGTGGCATCCATGTTGTTGGCTTTGTAATTCTCACATCCTCTGCTGCTCGTCTTTTTCCCTACCTCTGCTGTCTATTTTAGTTGACTTCCTGACTCAGCTAAAAGCAATATGCATGCTAAGAGTTTGTAGCTGCCAGAACAACTGCCAATCTCTTACAGCTGCCATAAGCACTCCTGCTCCCCCTCCCACTTTGCTGACTAAGTGATCTCCCATCTGCCCATGTTTGTCGCCAACTATTCCTTTGTAGGCCTGTACCTTCTATTTGTATCCACATGCTTACCAGTGTAGAAAAAGCTGTATATAAGGCCTGTGTTCTGTGACTTCAATGTGCTACCTCAGGCACCACTTGAGAGTGCTGTGTGGATGTAGTCCCACTCATGAGTGATTAATAAACTTGTCATTTGAATTCCAGCTTCAGTGCCAATCTCTATTTTGTTGGTCTAAGGACCCGTGGACAGAGAAGGGTGACCCCTGCACCGGTGTGCTCATTAAAAGGCACATTTCCACAGTTGGCGCCCGACACGTGGGTCCTCATCGGAGACACGGCCGTCATTAGGAGTGGTCTTAGCGGAATAGTCGAATATTGCTGAGGAGATGTCCTGCATGAGGAGACCCTTGTCTTTGCAGCCATAGTGATTTCTCCGGTTTTCTAGATTTGACCCTCCAGGTGTTGGCCGGTCCCGACTGAGGTATCCTTTGGGGTATTTTTTGCAGTGACCATTAGGTCGACCAAGAGATTGGCAGTTGGAGGTTGGAGACTCTTGTTTGGTAAGGTCGCTGAAGCGGCACTCTTGTTTGCTTGGCCAAGATTTTGGTTTTGTTTGTTTGATTTATTTTTTTCAAAAAAATAAAGGCAGGTAATGTGGAGATTTTTCTCTATTTTTGAATATTTTGAAAAGTAATATTTTACAAAAACTTGGTAGGATGCCTGTTCTCAGTACACTCCGTAGGCTGTGTTGCTGTCTTGGTGGTACCAAAACGGATTTAGAAAGAAGTCAGCCGGCTCCCCCAGAGGGGACACCTAATAGACATATGTATGTCAAATACGGTATTTCTTCCATAATGTATAGTACACTGTGGAACAAATATACAAAAAAGGATCCTGATCTACAATGGCCAGTGAATGGGTCATTTGACTTTAAAAAGATTCAATATGTAAAGCAGTGTTTATTCAAGAGAAAAAGTCGACAAGATATGTTTGATTGTGTACGAATGTGGGAGAAAGAAGTGCAAGAGAGAGTGAGGAAAGAAGAAGCTATAGCAGAAAAAGAACAGCAAAAAAACGATATATCAAAAAGCATTGGAATTAAAAAAATAAAGAGATGAAGGCAATAAAAGAAAAAGAGAAAAGGGAGCATCGTTTAGAGGCAACTGGCCAGTACCCTGTTAGGCGCCCCATTTATCCCATACTCAACAAACCTCAGGATGATTCCATCTTGTTAGATCGACCTCGACCCCCGTATAAATTTCCCTCTGCCCCTGAGAATGATCTTTCTGAAGAAGAACATCTTTCTTCAGATGATAAAGACTTAGATAAGCAAGATGGGCGGCAGACTCGCTCTACTTTGACTGTTGACGAAAAAGCCACTATCAGATCCACTGCTCGCAAAGAAGCTCATGGGGCTACTTCTGCCCCAGACCTTGTAGCGATGGTTCAGCAGTGGAAGGATTTAGAGCAGTTATATTTTGCAGAGAAGTTTACCTGGGAGGTAATACTTGGTTTTAGAAACATTTCTAAAAACCTAGAGCCCAATGATATTAATTCTGATTATAAACAATTAAATGATGGAACTTATCTTTTGTCAAATATACCTGATTTAATTAGGCGAGTAGTTAAATTAAGACATGATACACTACTTTTAAAAGCGGAGCAAAAATCAGCTGGTAAAGTTAAAACTGCACAAACAGTTCAGACCCCAGTACAAAAGAAGAAGTTTTGGGGACAGACAATTACCCTAGTGATACTGTAGTTACTGTAAAACCGATGCGTAAAGCTGCGCCTTTGTATGTTCCTCCGAAGGGTACGGGAACAAGTGCTGATAAAGATTCAGATGATGCAAAGGGATATTTTGTCTATAATTGGGTCTATACTCCTTGGAGTAGAGCAGATGTTATGGCTCTTAAAGCTGGTTTGATTGACCCGCATAAACATCCGTCCGCTTTCTATGAAGAAGTTGAAGGCGCCATTAGCTCCTGCACTATGACCTTGCCAGATATTGATATGTTTTTTGGATTTATTTTGCCCCCTTATATGTGGAGAAGAATTCCGAAAATAGATGATAATGTAGCATATGGTGATACTTGGGTGCATTTAGAAGAAATAGATGCGGCTAGAGAGCCTCCACAGAAACCACAACAGGAGATATTAGAACTTCCCACGGTATTGTGACTAAGTTGAAACTCTCATACCCCCAAAGAAAATAGTTTGGAAAACGTTAGCGTCTTGTAAATAGAAAGCGGATTAGTCAGTTTCTGATTTCTTTACACGATTTGAAGAGACATTCCATGACTTTAGTGGACAGTCATTGACAGATGACATGGGTAAGCATCTGTTCGTCGACAAACTTACATGTTGCTAACATGTTGCCAGAAATAGCTAGTCGCCTAGAGGCCAGCGAGAGTTCATGGACTACGTCTTCCCCAGCCTCCCTTTTGACTATGGCCCAGTATTATGAGCGTCAGGAATTGGAAGCAAAAGGCAAAGAGGATATGAGGGCAAAGGAGTTAAAAACGAAAGTTATGTTGGCTCAAGTATATGGTCCACCATTCAGAGGTGGTAGTAGAGGTGGACGTGCAGTATATGGTGTACCCCCTTTCTCTAGATCAACTTTGTCTTCTGATCAGTGCGCTTATTGTAAAGAGATTGGACATTGGCGTTCTGAGTGCCCTCTTTTGGTCAGCAGTATCAACGGGGTAGAGGAAGTATGAGAGGACGCCCAGGGAATTCAGGAAATAGGGGAGGAATAGGAACTCGTCCCAGGTTTGAGGCAGTTGAACATGGGCCAAATTATTCTAATACTTTTGATAGATGAAATCAATATCAAATGTCAGATTTTTCGGCTGATGGTCTTGGGGATGCTGATTATGCATAGGAATGCCTAGAATGGGATAAGGAACCGGTTGAGATCCCAGTAGATTAGAAAGTTCCTCATGTTGATGCAAATGTCTTGGGCTCTACTGATCGGTTTCTGGTTGATACAGGAGCTACTGGTAGTGCTCTGTCTAAAAAATTGGTTCCTAGAGCTCCCCTATCTGGCACAATGATAACATCGATAGGATTCGATGGGACACCTACATCTAGCCCACTGTCACAGCCACTTGCATTTAGTCTTGATAAATTCACTGCAGCGTGTCCATTTTTGCTTTCCCCTACCACGCCGGATAACATTGTGGGTATCGATATGCTCAAACATTTTCGTGCTACAATACATTGTTCCCCAGAAGGTGTGCGTGTTATTTTAAATGATAACTATCCAATGGTTGACAGGTCTTGTCTCATTAAAGAAGATATCGCTTTGGCATCATTACCTAGTACTTTATGGGCTACATCAGATACCGATGTGGGACAAATGGTTATTCCACCAGTGCATATTCAAGTGAAGGAAGGTGCTTCATTGCCCCGACTGCCCCAATATAAAATATCTCGGGAAGGCAAGGAAGCATTGACGCACATTGTTCAGGATTTGATCAAGGTGGGGGTTGTGGAAGAAGTCCCTTATAACATTTGTAATAGCCCTATCCTTCCTATTTTGAAAAGAGACACTGACACTAAAATTTACAGATTCCTTATTGATTTATGAGAGGTTAATAAAATTGTGGTGCCCCAATACCCGGTAGTCTCTGTCATCACAACACTTCTTACTATGGTTACTCCTACTGCCACCACATTCAGTGTAATTGATTTGATTTGGCTGCCAATACCCCTGAACAATGTAAAGAAGGAACACTTGCATTATTATAATTTCCTGCTTCTCATCATCACAAAGTCTCTCGGAAGATATTGCATTTTTGTAGACAGCAGGTTACCTATTTAGGTCACCTCCTGTCTAAGGAGGGACGTGCACTCACACCAAATCGCATTCAGACCATTTCAGACACACCTGTGCCCAGTACTCAGAAGGACGTCTGTGCATTGATTGGCCTTACTTCTTTCTGTAGGCAGTGGATCCCTAGTTTTTCGTACATTATTAAACCCTTGTTGGCCCTTTTGACTAAAGACACTCCAATGCCTCTCCCATGGACTATTGAATGCCAGAATGCCTTCCAACAGCTACGTCAAGCTCTTTGTTCTGCACCTGTATTAGGAAATCCAGACTACACTAAGACTTTCACACTCTATGTACATGAGAGGGAAGGTTGTGCCCTCTCGGTTTTAACACAGACACACGGTGATAAACAACGTCCTTGTGCATATTTCTCAGCTGTCCTTGATCCAGTTGCTCGCGCGCTGCCTGGTTGTTTCCGAGCGGTAGCAGCAGCGGCTGTGTCCATACGTCAGAGTGAGGGAATAATCTTGTCACATAGATTGTTTGTGATAGTACCTCATTCAGTCGATGCCTTGCTAAATCAAACAAAGACACAGCATCTGACAAGTGCTCGCTTGACAGGATATGAATTGACACTTTTGGCCCCTCATATCACGTTGAAAAGATGTTTGACTCTGAATCCTGCTACATTATAGCCACTTCAAGCTACCTAGTCTCAGTCACAAGAGCTACATGACTGTATATCCCTTAATGAAGAACATACAAAGGGTCGTGTTGACCTACAAGATACGGTAAGCAAAAAGTTCCTAGTCAAAAAATCCGGATCATGTGTTGAGCCAATGGACTGTAGCAATTTAACAATTTACGTACATACACACTCTATTTCTTTAAGCAAAAACAATAACAAAATCAATGAAATTCAAATTTCAAATTTATTCCAATTTGTTAAAAAAGTTTTTTTTCCTTTTTAAAAACTGAACATCAGTACAATATACAAAGATAAACACAGTACATAAAATACAACAACTAGTGTTGAAGAATCAAAATCATGAAGAAAACTACACTTAAAAAGTCGACGCGGCGTTTCGGTATAACTTAATTAAAACACCTGCCTCAGGAAAGAGTTAACGAGCTGTTAGGTGATTCATTGACATATAACTAGGCATAAAATAGAGAGAGCCGTGAGATACACAAATAGCAGCACAATCACAGTGCATCTATCTCCAGACACTGCTAAGCAAGCAACTTTTAATGGTGTAAAAAAACATAGTTTCTTGTCTTCATCTGTGGCTCCACACAACGCATTGATCATGAAATGAGAACCACATATAAAGGTATTCTCCTGTTTTTATCCATATTTGGAAGAAGGTTCCATGCCTAGATATATGTCAAGGAATCACCTAACAGCTGGTTAGAAAACTCTGTCCTGAGGAAGGTGTTTTAATTAAGTTACGCCGAAACGCCGCGTCGACTTTTTAAGTGTAGTTTTCTTCATGATTTTGATTCTTCAACACTATTTTATGTACTGTGTTTAACTTTGTATATTGTACTGATGTTCAGTTTTGAAAAAGGAAAAAAAACTTTTTTAACAAATTGGAATACATTTGAAATTTGAATTTCATTGATTTTGTTATTGTTTTTGCTTAAAGACATAGAGTGTGTATGTACTGATGTTCAGTTTTTAAAAAGGAAAAAAACTTTTTTAACAAATTGGAATAAATTTGAAATTTAAATTTCATTGATTTTATTATTGTTTTTGTTTAAAGAAATTGAGTGTGTATGTATGTAAATTGTTAAATTACTACAGTCCATTGGCTCAACACATGATCCGGATTTTTTGACTAGGGACTTTTTGTTTCCCCGTACCGAGTATCATTAAGAAAGGGTCCCTCCCTCCTTCTTTGTTCTGACCTACAAGATACACCTCTTTCTAGTATTGATGGGAAATTGTGGGTTGATGGATCCTGCCTGAAATTGCCTGATGGCACTACATCTGCTGCTTATGCAATTACAACACTTCAGATGGTAGTTGAGACAGCTCATATCCCACAGAAGTCAGCTCAATCAGCCCAGTTGATAGCACTGACAAGAGCATGTGAGCTTAGTAGTGGAAGAGGTGTGGCACAGCGGCCAGGGTGCCTGACTACGGACCACAGGGTTCACAGTTCAATCCCCGGCGAGGCGGCAGGTCAGCCCAGCATCATGGGCAATAGCTCGCTTAATCTTCCCGAGGGCCCCCAGTGCCGGGAAACCACTTCGGAGGTAGCTGTGCGCTTTACAAATTCAAGGTTATTATTACTACAGATTTGCTTGTTAACATTTACACTGATAGCCAATACGCCTTCGGCATGGCTCATAACTTCGGGCAGCTACGGAAAGAAAGAGGCTTTCTCACTTCACATGGGACACAAATAGTACATGGGGAATTAGTACATAATCTCCTTACTGCCTTGATCTACCCTAAGAAAGTGGCAATTGTTAAATGTAGCGCACATAAGAAAGTGACCGATAAAATAGGAGCAGGCAATGCCTTTGCGGATTACACAGCTGGGGAGACCGCAAGGCAGCAAATTACCACATATATAGTTAAATCACAGGCTGAACGTTGGCATGATGCCAGGCAAGAGGTCCTGGACATGCAACAATCTGCTTCTGTTGATGAATTAGAGCAATGGTCCAAGAATGGAGCATTGGATGATGAGGTCTGTTGAAGGAATAAAGAAATGACCAAATGGAAGTTACCCACAGCCTATTTACACCCAATGATTCATATGGCACATGGGCCAGCACATGTTGGAGCATCCTCAATAGCAAAGCAACTTATGCAAGTTTGGGATCATCCAGAGATTGTCGGTACAGCTAAGAAAATAGTCCAGTCCTGTCTGATTTGTCTCCAGTATAATCCTCGAAGGGGATCACAAACTCCAACAGGAGGGTTTGCAATACCAACTGCACCTTTTGAGGTCCTGCAAATGAATTACATCCAGCTTGAGCGCTGTAACAACCTGAAGTATGTCTTGGTAGTGGTTTGTGCCTTTAGTAAATTGGTGGAGGCATACGCTACGAAAGATAATACAACTCTTACTACAGAAAAGGTGCTCCTAAAGGAGTTCTTTCCCCGATTTGGCATTTGCCGAGTTTTGTGGAGTGACAACAGACCCCATTTTATTGGGCAAGTTGTTGAGTATCTCATGAAAAGGTTGGGATTTAAGCAAAAGTTTCATGCTGCTTTTCACCCACAATCAGCAGGACTAGTGGACCGTTACGATTCTACCCTGAAACTAAAATTGGCCAAGATACAGGCTTCCACATTTTTGAAATGGCCTGATGCACTGCCTTTAGCAGTGCTATCTATTAGATCAATACCACAAACACGATCTGGCCTCACACCTTATGAGGTGGTTTTCGGAAGGCCAATGAATATTTGGGGGATTCCTAAGCCACGCCCTATACATGATGTACCTTATGTTTTGATGAATGAATATTTGTCTCAGTTGACTGATAGTTTGTCTTCTATTTATCAACAGGTTCGGGAGACTCTTCCAGACAGGTTGCAAGGTGAGGGCCACTGCTTGCGCCCTGGTGATTACGTGGTAATCAAGTTCCTCCAGAGAACCAGCTCCCTAGCACCGAGGTGGCAAGGACCGGAGCAGGTACTATTGGCTACCAGGACTGCAGTTCGAGTGACGAACCGGAAGAACTGGGTCCATGCGACACACTGTCGAAAAGTGTTGCAAGACCTAGTGAGCCCAGCTGCGTTGGCAGATCGCCGTGATATCCTGGTCACCGAGAAAGGACAAGCCACGTCACCTGAAGGATCTGAGGAAGTCTTCCCGGACCACACTATTCCTGGTACATCCCGGTATCAGTTGCGACCCAGGAAGAAAGTCACTTCGTTGCGGAAAAAGACTGTTTGAGCCACTGTCCTGGGTGGTTAAAGACTGACTCCAAAGGTAGGTAGTCTTTTAGTGACTATTCGTCTCAATGTTAGTAAAGAAATCAGAGCCGGTACAGCACCTTAGGGCACCATCTGTTTTGTTGTTTGTCGACAAAATGAATATGCCTAAGGAGAAGAAACCAACTGCTGCAAGCGTTTGTAGCAAAAGAACAATAATTGCTACTGGACTTACTTTGACTGTTATTACTGTTGCTATAATAACATGGAATGTAGAGGAAGTAGCTCCTGTCCGAAATCTATTGACTGCTACTACTCCTGTCCCCATTGAACATCATTACTTTACTCTTCCTTATCATGAGCAGAAGCAAAGAATGTCCTACCTCAATAACACTTTCATTCAGATGTTGCACCATACACGCAATGCTACGAACGTTACCAACTGCTGGGTATGTGGAATGATGCCAGCACATCAGAAAAAGGGAGAAACACCTTTTATTCCTTTGCCGTTTTCACATAATGGCTCCTGCAGAGCCTGGTTTGCAATATTGTGGGCTTCTCATATCGGTAATTTTACTAACTTTGATGTAGTAAGACTTAACGCTCAGTTGAATAAGGTCTGTTACCCTGATGAGGAAGGAGAGCCACAAGTTAAAGGAACTTTATGGGAAATGGAGGAGTGTCGTCGAGGAAATTCCTCCACACACTATGTTTTCCCCAACACTCGAACCATCAAGGGAAATGGGCCTCCTGTTATTGCTGTTACTAGAGCTCGAGCAGATCTCTGTGTAAGCAGTATTGGCAATATCCCTGTGGGAAAAAGTGACTATACTTTAGTGTTAAAAATTACTGGAATGAACAATACCAGTTTTTTGTCCTCACACAACACCTATTTAATTTGCAGAAGTAAAGGTTATTATCATCTACCTATTGGTTGGTCCGGCATCTGCTATGTGTCCTTTTTGCTTCCACCTTTGTTTTTGGAACCTGCATCTTACCATAAAGACTATAAACTGTATAATGACATTTTTAATAGTCGATTCAAGAGGACAATAAACAATGATGAAGTGGATCAAACTGATACTGCACTACAGCAGTATATTGACTTTAATTTGGGACTATTCTTCTTTGTTGGTGCGGCCTTAAATAGCAGAAAGATCCGACGCTTGACACGTGTTGTAGAGGCTGTAACCAATCAGACAGCAATGGCGCTTGGAAATATCACAGAAAGACTACAAATTGCGAGAATTGTGACGTTCCAAAATAGGATGTTCCTTGATGTCATCCTGGCTGACCGTAGTGGAGCATGTCGCATCATTGGGAGTAGCTGCTGCGTTGAAATCCCTGACTACGCTCCTTCTGTTTTTGATGCAATTTCCAAGATGCACAAAATAGCCACTGAAATCAACCAGGATTCAGGGACATGGACTTTGACTGGATGGCAATGGAACATGTTTACTGTATGGGGCTGGGAAGTATTGTCAGCCCTATGTATCAGTTTTTGCTATTCTTTTTACTTGTTGCCTATGTGGCCCAATGCTCTGTTCACTATGTATTTCTACTTGTACCTCATGTATACCAACTAAATGATATGTCACAAATGTAAATGCTCGCTTGGCAATGGACCAAGAAATTACTGAATTAATGCAGATAGATGTGCACAATGTATTCCGTACTCCCTCAAAAGCATAGGAAGATGTCTTCAGCATATGCTAAAAGGGTCATCTGTGGAAATCTGGAGTAATTTTTGTTAGCATAAGCTGAAGCCATCTTGGTTGTGGCATCCATTTTGTTGGCTTTGTAATTCTCCCATCCTCTGCTGCTCGTCATTTTCCCTGCCTGTGCTGTCTATTTTAGTTGACTTCCTGACTAAGCTATAAGCAATATGTATGCTAAGAGTTTGTAGCTGCCAGAACACCTGGTCTCAAACTCAACTGTCAATCTCTTACTGCTGCCATAAGCACTCCTGCTTCCCCTCCCACCTTGCTGACTAAGTGATCTCCCATCTGCCCATGTTTGTCGGTTACTATTCCTGTGTAGGCCTGTACCTTCTATTTGTATCCACATGCTTTCCAGTGCAGAAAAAGCTGTATATAAGGCCCGTGTTCTGTGACTTCAATGTACTACCTCAGGCAGCAATTGAGAGTGCTGTGTGGACGTAGTCCCACTCATTGGTGATTAATAAACTTGTTATTTGAATTCCAGCTTCATTGCCAATCTCTATTTTGTTGGTCTAAGGACCCGTGGACAGAGAAGGATGAGCCCTGCACCGGTGTGCTCATTAAAAGGCACATTTCCACAGCACATACCTTTCGCCAAATGCAGCACGGTTACATGTACAACACAAACATATAATCATAATTTTTTTTTTTAATGGGGATGTTAGATTTGGGGGTCTCTAGTTGGCACAGGTAGGTACTTGTGACAAATAGGGACCCTTGCCTCTAGTCAGGGTAAGGGGGTACACTCCTAAAATAACCCCTGCTCACCCCCTTGGTAGCTTGGCACGAGCAGACAGGCTTATCTCAGAGGCAGTGTGTAAAGCATTTGTGACCACATACAGTAATCCAGTGACAACACTACAAATGGACACCACACAGGTTTCATATCAAAAATAAGTATGCTTTATATAGATTTACCACAAGACCATAAACGACAAAAATACACAATACTATTAATTTAAGATGGTAGTTTTTGGCTTAGTTCAGTTCAGTTCTTAAGATGCGACACTTTGCGTCAATGTACCTTACGATGCGCTGCGCTTCCACAACAAGCAATGTCGCAGCGATGGAAATGCGGCAAAGTTCTGGTGCAAAGAAATAAAGACGGAAGATCTTCCAGAAGCGGCACGCTTCTCCGGGGATGTGATAAGTTCTTGGTTCGATGCGTGGACTGCAGCGGCAACACCCTTGTTCAAAAGTGCGACGGCAACAGCTCCAACTGCGACACTCTTCTCCCACGATGCGTGAAGCTTCCGCACGATGTGACAACTACAGCAGCGACATCCTTGTTCAGAAATGTGATGGCAGCAGCTCTGACGGCGGCGCGCTTCTCGGGGATGCGAGGCGCTTTCTGCAATGCGGTGCAATGCGACAGTTCCAGCGGCGACACCCTTGTTCAGAAGTGCGACGGCAGCAACAGTGACGGCGACACGCTTCTTCCTCGTTGCGAGACTCTTCTCTCGATGCGGTGCAGTGCGACAACTCCAGCGGTGACACTCTTGTTCAGAAGTGCGATGGCAGGCAGCAGCGACGGCGACACGCTTCCTCTTCGTTGCGAGACGCTTCTCTCGATGCGGTGCAGTGCGACCACTCCAGTGGCGACCCCCTTTTTCAGAAGTGCGACGGCAGCAGCAGCGACGGCGACACGCTTCGGCTTCGTTGATTCGCGCTTCCAGCTCCTTGCAACACGCAGTCGCTCAGAAGGCCCCAAAACAGCAGCAGGCACTTCCAAAGAACTCGGAGGAGCTGGGGGTTGAAGTCTGTTGTCCCTGAGACTTCAGCAGGAGGCAAGCTCTGCTCCAAGCCCTTGGAGATCCTTACAAGTTGAAATAAGCACAAAAAGTCTCTTCTCCTTCCTTTGGCAGTCAGGCAAACCACTGCAGGCCAATCCTCCAAGCAGCACTTCAGCTTAGGGATAGTCTCTCCTCAGTTTCTTCAGGTTCCGCTCCTCAGTACAGGTTTCTTCTTGTTCCAAAAGTGATCTAAATTCTTGGGATCAGGGTCCCACTACTTATACCCCAAAATCCTTTGTTCTCTGAGGGGAGAGGGGCCTTTGCCCAGTCCAAACCAGTTCCTGAGCACTCTGTTTACCAGACTTCTCCTTTCCTTTCACAGTGTAGGGCAGAAACATCAGACGCCCCACAGGAGGTGAAGCCAGCATTGTGGAAGGCAAGTACAGCCCTGGAGCACTTTGTTGACAGGATTCCTTCTCTTCATTCACTGTCCAGGGCAGAGACATCAGCCGCTCCCCAGGAGGTGGAGCCAGCATTGTGGAAGGCAGGCACAGCCCTATTCAAGGTTCAGGCGTAACCCCTCCCTTCCATCTAGATGCAGATCTCTCTATTCACCACTGGGCTGACTCATCCTTTCTCTTGGAATCCCCCAGCCCTGTCACTCACAGAAACCAGACAAAGGAATACACAACCTAGCAGAGGCAGGCTTGAAAGGTTAGGCAAGAAAATACCTACTTTCTAAAAGTGGTATTTTCAAACACAGAATGTTAAAACCACCTTCCCGAAAAGATGTATTTTATCATTCTGAGTTCAGGCATACTAAACTCGAATTTCTACCATGTTCTCTGAGTCAGTTAAGATTATAAACATGTAATAATCTAACAGCCCATTCTGGCCTATGGAGAACAGGTAGCCTTGCAATAGTGAAAAACGAAAATGGCTGTAATTCACTATCAGGACATGCCACACACATCAGGGCATGTCCTACCTTATACTTACAATGCACCCTTCCCTTGGGCCTACCATAGGGGTGTCTGATATGAAGAAAAGGGAAGGTTTAGGGACTGGCAAGGGGGTGCACTTGCCCAATCAGCATGACAGTACCAGACTGCACACAGGCTCTGCAATGGCAGACCTTAGACGCATTTTACAGGGCTGCTTCTGTGGGTGGCACAACCAGTGCTGCAAGCCCACCAGCAGCATTTGGATTTACAAGCTCTGGGCATACTCAGTGCACTATACTAGGGTCTGACAAGTAAACTAAATCAGTCAATCATGGAATCACTAATCAATACATTCATTTACAGTAGGGAGCACTTGCACTGTGGCACTGGACAGCAGTGGCACAGTGCCCAAAGCATCTAACACCAGCAAAAACACATGAGGCAACAGCAAAAAATGGAAGGGAGACCCACGCTAATGGTGCCAGGTCTAACAGAGGAAATTTAAAATGCAGAAAAATGTTCTGCGAAATTGTTCTTAATAAGGAAAATTTTTCTGCATGTGGTAAGTATGTAAGTAACACTCCAGAGTCATTGTTCCAGTAAGAGAATTACTTTATTCCATGAAGACTTCACCCACAGTATGGAACGCGTCGCTGGTCTCAAGGTCGATCTGCATCTGTCGTCGTACACCAGCCCACACTCCATGCATGGGCGACCATTGTTGCACTAAAATATTGTTAGATAACATTCCATATGCTTAATACAAACCACTACAACGCCTCCCACTTATCAGGAACAAAACAAAGAAAACCCCCAATGTAAATAAAATGCAAAGTGCAAAATTATATCCAATTAATCAGCAAATTAGTGTCTTACAAAATCCTTGAATCTAGCTGGAGCCCTCCTGACCTGGTTACCAAGCTCAGCGCTTGACGAGCTCAAAGTCGAAGGTCTCCAAACAGACCCGTTAACTGCCCGCCCTGCACTGTCCAAATCTGATCCACACTCAGTTTGTACCTGCAACCAATGAGTCCATCCGTGATCCTGCTCTCTCAATCCTTCCTTCCTACGCATCCTGATCCTAGCTTGATCCTGAGTCAGCTTCACCAACTGCCTCTTGTTGCACCATCCTTTACCAGCCAAGAAAGCTGCCGCCTTGCTTACCCTACTAGCTTGCACTGGGCTTGAAAACACAGAGTCCCCCTTTTTTACCTTCACAGGTTTTTTATTCATCACCCGATCGCCTACCGATATTTCCTTGCCCACTGGATAACTCTTCCTATCAAAATTCTCTTTCATCCGTAACTGCTTCGCCCTGAGCTTGTCAGTGACCTCACCTGCACTAACCTTTTCTCCTGCTTTTTCTGACCTTTTTCCCTCCATCCAGGAAGGAAATAAGTTTGTGTGTGCTTTATGCCCCTTAGCAGTTCGAAAGGAGTAACTCCAGTGGTACAGTGCAGTGATGTGTTATAGTTTCACACTTTCTCCTCAAGGAACTTTCCTACATCTATGCCCGAAGCGATAGCTGACTCAATCCCTTCCATCAGAACCTTATTACCCTGCTCCACAAGTCCATTTGAAGCAGGTGAATACAATGCCACCTTGAAATGTTTTATATCTCATATTGAAAAATGTGCAAATTTTTTCTAACTCAAAATGTGTGCACCATTATCAGCCCCCTTCAACAAAAATACTTTTTTCCAAAACACCAATAGTATTATCAGTATCCGGTGTTTCCACAAACTTGTAATACATCCACTTCGAATAGTAGTAAACGGCCAAAATTAGGTATTTCATTTCATTTGGTAACACATTGTAAGGCTCTGAGAAGTCCAGACCAATTTCCTCCCAAGCTGTCTCAGGGAACTGAGTTGGATGCAATGGTGTGTGAGAAGTCTCCCAGTGTTTGTCCAACAGAAAACACTCCTCACAATTATCCACCAAGCTGACCTGGGAGTCAATGGCAGGCCATCAATAGTGTTGTTTCACCCTCATGCTTGTCTAGGTAACCCTCATGCGACCCTGGTGAGCTACCTTTATGAAGGAATCCCGGAAACCAACTGGGGGAATGAACCTGTTCCCTCTCATGACTATGCTATCTTTCACTCATAGCTCATCCGCCACCTGAGCAAAGTTCCTCAAGTCCCCAGACAAACTTCTTGCCTCTGGCCTTTTCTGAGAGGAATACTCCAACACCTTGGATAATATAGCATCCTTCACAGCAGCATCCCTCCATTCACTTTCTGAATGACCGAACCCCACTCCTAAATCGCATCCACCACAGCCACGCACTCCACATCCTTCTCAACCAGATCCTCCTCATCCTCCTTCTCCATCAACATTCAGGATAAACAATCTGCACAGAATTGTTTTCCCCCTGAAACGTGCTTCATCTCGAAATTATACTGCTGCAACTTCGATACCAACCTGGTCAGTCTGGCTGACCTGCTGCTACCGTTAACCCTGCTAAAGATGAAGGTTAGCGGCTTGCGATCCGTGCAGATTTCGAACCTGCGACCCCAAATATACATTTAACATTTTTGGGCCTCCCAGACACAAGCCAACGCCTATCACTCAATGGTACTATAGTGACACTCAAACTGCTTAAGAAACCTAGAGGCAAATGCAACTGTATGCTCCCTGCCTTCCACCCACTGACTGAGCACAGCCCTCAAACCTTTCACGCTTGCATCCACAGTTATAACTGAGCTACAATCATCTCAAAAAATGTAGGGCCTGGGCAGAAACGATTAACTCTTGCAAATATCTCATCAACCTCCTCTGACCACACAAATATTTGACCTTTCTTGAGTAGCTCACGCAGGGGTTTCACAGTCTGAGCGTAGTTGACCACAAATCTGGCATAATACTCCGCCAGCCCCAAAAAAGAGCGAACCGTATCTTTATTGTAGGAAGCCCTTGCATCTTTTATGGCCCTTATCACAGAAAATTCGGGTTTGATGCCTGCCGCCGACACTGTGTGCCCCAGATACTCCCACTCTCTCACCCTGAACTTGCATTTATCCTCCCTCACAGACATGCCTTGTTCACCCAGAATGAACAACACCTTCTTCACAAGTACCAAAATATCATCCAAGTAAGCTTGCACTCCCTTTGTGTTCCTAAATAGCATGTACATCAGCCTCTGAAATATGCTGACTGCCCACACCAGGCCAGAGGGAAATCTAAGGAACTTGCATGCCCCAAAAGGAGTTACAAAAGTTGTTAGTTCCTGAAACTGCTTTGCTAACGGCACCTGGTGGTAGGCTGATTTCAGATCAATTAAGGAGAACCATCCCCCCCCCCCCAAATTCACCAGAAGCTCCTGGATCCTGAGAAGAGGGTGGTAGTCAACTACGGCATTCTTGTTTAGACCCCTGAGGTCTGCACACAACCTGATTTCACCAGTTTTCTTGCGGGCTACCACAGTAGGTGCGACCCTTTGTGATGAGTGGGTTGTATAATGCCCTGAGCACATAACCCCTGGTTCTCAATTCCTCTCTCACACTCAAAGGCACTGGCCGTACCTTGTACACTACCGGCTGAGCCCCCGGCAACAACGTAATTCTGTGTTCCACTCCTTTCACCAGACCCACCTGATCACTGACCACAGAACGGTACTTAGCCAATAGCTCCTTTGAGTCTATTCTAGTCTCGTTACACACTGGTATTTCCCTTACCCTGTTAGATTTGGGGGTCTCTAGTTGGCATAGGTAGGTACCTGTGACAAATAGGGACCCTTGCGTCTAGTCAGGGTAAGGGGCTACACTCCTAAAATAACCCCTGCTCACCCCTTTGGTAGCTTGGCACGAGCAGGCAGGTTTATCTCAGAGGCAGTGTGTAAAGCATTTGTGAACACATACAGTAATACGGTGACAACACTACAAATGGACACCACACAGGTTGTATTTATAAAAATAAGTATTTTTATATAGACTTAACACAAGACCAAACAACAAAAATCCACAATACTGTACTCAAAAATAGTCTCTCAAATGTTATAAAATAGCTCAGTTCTCTCAAGTTGTAAAGGCGACACTTTACTCTCAATGTACCTTAGATGCGTAATGGAAATAAAATAAAAGGGTTGCAGGGAAGGTGATGCGTCGGTTCCTTACATGCAAGGGAGTGGATGCGCCTGTTCCTTACTGCTGCGCAGGGGAGTTGATGCTCGCTTCTTTACTTTGTGGGGAGTTGATGCGTCAGTTTCTTACTGCTCTCCGGTGCGATGCGACACGCTGGCATCTCGATGCGATACTCTTCTCCGGTGCGATGCGACAAAATGGCATCTTGGTTGCAATGCGACAACGTTGGTGTGATGCGTGCACGCCCGACGGCCATGCGGCGACTCAATGATCTTTGGAGCCCTGACAGGCCCTGCAACACGCTTCTCCAGTGATGCAACGATGACCTCTGTGGCAGCGTCCCGCTTCTCCGGCGATGCGCCACTCTTCGGTGATGCGATGATGATAGCGGCAGCGGCGGCTAGCTTCCTCAGCGATGTGATGACAGCGGCTGCGGCAGCGACATGCTTCTCGTTGTTGCGTCGCGCTTCCAGCTCCCAGCGACACGCAGTCTCTCAGAAGGCCCATCACAACAGCAGGCACTTCAATTCCCAGCAAGGGAATTCAGGGGGGAGCTGGTTGGTGAAGTCTTGTATCCCTGAGACTTCAGGCAGGAGGCAAGCTCTGGTTCAAGCCCTTGGAGATTCTTCTTCAAGTTGATAGAAAGCACACTGAGTCCTTTTCTCCTCTCTTTGGTAATGAAGCAACCACTACAGGCCAACCCCCAAACACACAGCACAGAGGTAGTCTCCTCCTTCAGCTTCCTGGTTCTTCTCCTCAGCAAAGGTTCGTCTTGATTCCCAGAAGTGATCTAAAGTTCTTGGGTCTGGGTCCGAATATACTACTTTTCTCTTTATTCTCTGAAGGCAGAGAGGCCTTTGCCTAACCAAACCAGTTCTGGTCAGTCCTGGAACACTTTGTTGACATGTCTCCTACTTTCCATTCACAGTGCAGGGCAGGGTCATCAGACACACCGCAGGAGGTGGAGCCAGCATTGTGGAGGGAAGGCCCAGCCCTATTCAGGTCCCAGGTGCAACCCCTCCCATCCATCTAGATGCAGATCTCTCTATTCAGCCTTGTGCTGACTCACCCTGTCTCCTGGAATCCCCCAGCCCCTGTCACTCAAACTCCAGACCAGGAATACACAGCCTAGCAGAGGCAGGTTTGGATGGTTAGACAAGAAAATACCTACTTTCTAAAAGTGGTATTTTTAAACACAGAATGTTAACCAACTTCACTAAAATATGTATTTTATCATTCTGAGTTCAGGCATACTAAACTTGAATTTCTACCATGTTCCCTGAGTCAGTTAGGATTATAAAATGTAATAATCAAACTGCCCATTCTGGCCTATGGAGAACAGGTAGCCTTGCAATAGTGAAAAACGAAAATGCCAGTAATTCACTATTAGGACATGCCACACACATCAGGGCATGTCCTACCTTTTACCTACAATGCACTCTGCCCTTGGGCCTACCATAGGGGTGACTAATATGTATAAAAGGGAAGGTTTAGGGACTGGCAAGTGGGTGCGCTTGTCCAGTCAGCATGGCAGTACCAGACTGCACACAGGCTCTGCAATGGCAGACCTGAGACATACTTTACAAGCTGCTCCGGTGGGTGGCACAATCAGTGCTGCAAGCCCACCAGCAGCCTTGGTTACAAGCCCTGGGCACACGCAGTGCACTGTATGAGGGTCTGACAAGTAAACCAATCAAGCCAATCATGGAGTCACTAAT
This sequence comes from Triturus cristatus, assembly GCF_964204655.1. NCBI lineage: Eukaryota > Metazoa > Chordata > Amphibia > Caudata > Salamandridae > Triturus > Triturus cristatus. Next base: position 1,031,463,254 of record NC_140579.1, on the reverse strand, counting down.
GCATAGTTCAATTTACCATAGGGAGCACTTGCACTGTGGCACTGAACAGCAGTGGCACAGTGCCCAAAGCATCTATAACCAGCAAAAACACATGAGGCAACAGCAAAAAATGGAAGGGAGACCCACGCCAATGGTGCCTGGTCTAACACACCCTAATAGGATTGTCGTACTTGGGTACCAAGTACAGACCCATTCGTGCTAGATCTCTCCATTTCACTATGTTCTTTCCCTTGATGGCCACATACACCTTAGTGCAAGTTTCCCGACCCATAACCTGCACTTTGGTCATGAAGAGCCTCACCATGTCAATGTCCTTCTCTCTGAAGGCTTTGGGGTTCACGTCAATTTTGGACAACGAAATGTTTTCACCCCCACTTTTCATAGAACATGGAATCACAAAGAATTGCTAAGGGCGACCCCAAATCCGCCATAACCTGGAGCTCAACTCCATCAATGATGGCTGTGCATAAAGGACTTTTTATCTTGACAGGCTCCGTCTCATAATCAAAAGTTAACACCACAATGTTTAGGGACTCTGAGCATAGATCCACTTCCACATCCACCTACCCACCTTCACCGGTTTCTTCTGACTTCTGCATACTTTCTGAAAATGCCCAATCTTTTGCAATTGGAACAACGTTTACCTATAGCAGGGCACCCAGTTGAGTTACTGACATGAAATTTAGACCCACATCTATAGCAAATGTTTTGGCCTTTTTCTGCAAAGCTTCTGTAACTTATCTTTTGTGCCTACAGCATACAATCCTTCCTCACAGTACTCCTCCTGAGCTGAAACCAAATTAGGTTTAGGTATCAAACCCAATTGCTTTGCCTTCGTCGAAATGGCAGACCTCTGTGCTATGTCGATCACCTCAGACAGTGATGGCTTTTTACAACTTAGCAATCTTTCCTTAATTTTGTGAGATGCGCAGTTAAATACAAACTGGTCCCAGATGTAGTCATCCAATAATGGACAAAATCCACAGGAGGTTGCCAATACCCTCATGGTTGATATGTACTCATCCACTTTCTCCTCTTCCATTTGCCAACGTTTGTAAAAGTTATGCCTTTCCAACATTATATTTGGTGTCAGAAAATTGTCTTTTTCATTTTGCTAATGCTTCCATATTGATATTCCACGGCCTGTCCCCAGACTCCCCCGGGGAAGGAGGTATCGGGGATGGCTATCGAAAATACATTGCTTAGTTTGGTCCAGGCTTCCAAACAATAGGGCAAATTTACATGCAGGTGCATATTCCGTAGCATCAATGGCTACCAAATGGTTTTTGAATAGCCTAAACCATTCAGACCACATCATTGCAGGTTTCCCCAGAAACTGAGGTGGTTGTGTGATCTGCTGCGGGGTTGCCATTTTCCTTTTTTTCTTGCTCCCCGGTGAGAGGTAACTTATGGCAAAACAACTTTTTCCAGTTGATAATTCCCCACCACGTGCCGTAAAAAACAGCCTCAAAATTGCTCTCAGCCACCCAGCAAAAAAAAAGTCATAAATAACAAACCTCCTGGCAGTTTCAATAATAGTGGGCATATAAAGCCCCAAAAAGGTGCCTTACTTTCAAATTCTCCCGGAAGCTCACCAGAACGCTCCACTACCTCTCAGATGCCTGGCAGCTCAACCGCAACGCCTCTCTGAATCCACAGAAGGTTCCTTTGGTGTGTGAGCGCAGATGCTGCTCTGCTGACAGCCACTCCCAGCTATCAGCGTAGCGCTTCCCCAGCAATATTGCGTCACAGTAGCACGCCCAGGCACACAAAAAGGCAGCGCAGACGCTGCTCCTAGCTGTCAGCGGTAGCGCTTCCCCACACAATTGCATCAAAGGAGCAAGCGCAGACACACAAAGAGCCAGCATAAGTAGTCTCACATCTGCACATGCTCAGAATGTGCGCACTGAAGGTTGCTGGGCTAGGTACACAAGCTCATGCTCAGGACGCTCGCTGCCAGCTAAGGAAAGCGTGAGAGCCGCTGTATACTGCCAGAGCGTGCGCGGTTGCGCGAGAGTCACACTCACCCCACCAGCCGAATTCTATGTCAGGACAGGAGGCTCCGATTATGCTTTCTCATTTCTTTACTAGAAATGCTCAGCAGCCAATAAAAACACAGTATAAGAAAAAAACTACAATACCCATCAACACCAGGGTATGACGTATAACCATAGAGTCCACAGTATATAAGGTAATCTGGCAAGTACAACATCCTCTTTCTTTGCTGCTCCGCAGCCAGTTAAGTGCTTATTTTCATTTTCACTGCATCTATTGTGCATTGTTTACAGCTTTGCTAATATTGCTCTTCGCTGCCAAGGTTTCATGTTTTAGCGCGCATTGTTATTTAATCACCATGGTTACGCAGTTTTTTCTGCCCGCGCTGTTGTTTTCGTCTTCGCTCGCCGCGCATATCATTTCAGGTGCGGGGAGCGTGTGGTTCACCTCCCGTTGCCGGGCGCCTTGCGCCCGCGTCTAGAGTTGTGGAGAGGGAGACAGGAGCTCGGAGACTCGCGCTTGTGCTGCGAGTGCTCCGTCTTTGCAAATACTGGGCGGCCGTTACCGCGCATGCGCGGCGGCCATATTTGTTGATTACAACAGGTGTTTCTCGCCTGTCAGAGTGGTCGCTACGCGCCGAGAGCCCACAGCCACAGTATTTCCCCCTTTTTACGCCCATTTTGCTATTCTACAAGGTTTGGGCTGTATAATTATGCATAGGCATTGCCTAGAGTGCTAGTTTTTTGTTTACAGCAAGCCCTCCCTCCACATTTGAATTTTGTTTACTTGAAGTGTTCAGTTTTATCTACACTTCGGCTTGCTGTGGGGTTTTTCACTCCCCCCCTGCATTGTGCCTTTGGCCACTATTGATTTAATTGTTTATTGTGGGCATTGAATACTGTTACACTTTGTGTCAGCATGGAAGAAAATTATGACGAGGATGGTTATTATTATGAGGAGGATCCTTCTGGCTCTTTGGAGCATTACTTGGTGGAAGCTCTAGATCAAGGGGTGCAGCACTCCATGAATAAGGCGCTTGTGCGCGCAATAAATCCTCTGAAGCGACATTTGTCTCTGTATGCACAGCAACAGGGTTGGTTACCGTCCCGTGCGTCACAGTCCCCTGTCAATCCTCATAAGTCTGATTTTCAGAGGTTGGCTAAGACGCTGTCTTCGGACACAACCTCTATTAAAGGGTCGGCTGGGACCTCTTTTTCATCCTCCCATGATCCTGACGCTGATGATGCACATTCCTCCTTGTCTGAATTTGAACCACCTCCTCGGAAAAGGGCTCGCAAAGAGCATTTTGTTGACGCTCCTTCCACTCCTCCCATTCTTACATTTGAACCTTCAGAGATTATGCATCCCCATTCCACTTCTTGGCTACCTTCACCAGCGGTGGCGGATTATGTCCAATCCCACATTCGCCAACCTTTTCCTCAAGATGCCCGAGCACGCATGAGATCTGAATGTCCCCGTCCTGATCTGGCAGATCATTTAGCCGACACTCCGGAGGTTGATCCTACCATGGTCACCTACCTGAAGAAGTACGCAAGAGACCCCAAAAAAGGTTTGGATCGATCTTGGCGCTCCTGCCAGGATAAATTATTAGATTTATTGGGCCCACTCACAAAAATGTTGGATTTGGGTGTTCTGGCTAAAGAATCATCGGCTCTTGTTAACCCGGATGAACTCATTCAATGGGCTCAGAGAGCCATATGTCAATTGGGTAATGCCAATTGTGCGCTTTCATGCGAAAGACGCCGCTCCATCCTTCTCCGCCTGGACCCCAGGCTAGCGGAGCTCTCCTCTTCTGAGGCCGGTCCCTTGGCTCAGGGGCTTTTATTTGGACAACCATTCCTCAAAGAACTTTCCAGTTTTGTGGCCACTTTCAGTGGCCTTGACAAAGCCCAGGCCTCGCTGCGGCGGGCGTTTCGGCCGGTTTTTGCAAAGGCCGGGCGTCTTAGGGGACGTTCGTTCGGCCGCGGATCCCAGCAAAATTCTCAACGAGGATTTCAGTCCCACAGTGGCGGTGGACAGGATTCCGGCTTCACCACCTGTTCAAACTTCTATCCCTCCCGCAAGGGAAGGGGACAATTCCGGAAGGGTCGCTTCGGAGGACAGCAAGGAGGTCATCACGACTCCAATACTTCAGGTGAGACTGATTCCTTTTTCCGATGTGGTTTTGGGGGGAAGGCTCCAGTTTTTTCTCCACAATTGGCAACTAATCTCCAGCGATGCTTGGATTCTCGAAACTGTTCAGGGCTACAAAATAGAATTTTATCAGCCCATGCCTCAACCTCTCCTTCCTACCCCGTTGATCTTTTCTCTTCAGGATCAGGAGATCATCTCATCGGAGATCGTCTCTCTTCTTGCGAAAGGGGCTATTCTTCAAACTACCCGCCATCCCAGAGGGTTTGTAAGTTCGGTGTTTCTAGTTCCGAAACGAGGGGGCGGTTCCCGCCTGGTCCTCAATCTAAAGGAATTCAACGGCGGAGTGGTTTACCGACATTTCAAGATGGAGGGGATCCATCTTTTGCGAGATCTTCTCCGAGCGGGAGATTGGATGGTTCGTCTCGATCTCAAAGACGCCTATCTGTCAGTCCCAATCTTCAAGCCTCATCGGCGTTTTCTTCAGTTCCAGTGGCAAGGGAACTGGTTTGATTACCAGGTCCTTCCGTTCGGCCTCTCGTCGGCCCCGTGGTGCTTCACGAAACTTCTGAAGCCAGTGGTGGAACACTTACGCGCTCGGGGTCTCCGCATGATTGTCTATCTGGACGACATTCTGATCATGGCGGATGGTCCTCACAAATTGACCCTGCATCTCGATTGGACGATCGATCTTCTCCAATCCTTAGGGTTTCTTGTGAACCCTCAGAAATCTGTCCTCCTTCCTTCTCAGGTGATGGAGTTTCTAGGTTTCCAGGTCAATTCTCTGACCTGTCAACTTCTGTTGCCCTCTCAGAAGATTCGTTATATCAAACGGGAGTTGGTGTCGATTATCTCCAAACGGATTGTGTCATTGAGATCTATAGCTCGTGTAGTCGGTCTATTAGCGTTCTCAATTCAGGCGATTTTTCCAGGTCCTCTGCATTACAGGGCATTACAATGGTTGAAGATCCGTCATCTTCAGCAGGGTCTTCGCTATTCAGATCAGATTCCTCTGTCAGACGAGGCGAGATGCGAGATGCAGTGGTGGCTGGACCACACGGAGGCCTGGAATGGTCGAGCCCTGTTCGGTTCTTCTCCGGAGATAGTGATAGAGTCAGATGCCAGCCGGTGGGGCTGGGGAGCCCGGTGCGGTCCTATTTCAATGGGGGGTCGTTGGTCCCCGCAGGAGTTGTCTCTTCACATCAATTGTCTGGAACTCCTGGCGGGCTCCTTTGCGATTCGTTGCTTCACGCCTCTGCAGGCCAATTGTTGCATTCTTCTCCGCATGGACAATGTGTCCGCGGTTCGTTACGTCAACAAGTTGGGCGGCACGAGGTCCAAACTTTTAGCGGAGATCGCCAAAGATTTTTGGCATTATTGTCTGCACAGGAAGATCACTGTTATTGCAGAATATCTTCCAGGCCGCAACAATCTGATTGCGGATTGGCATTCACGTCACCTTCGGGATTTCAGCGATTGGAGACTTCATCCCGCATCTTTCGTTCCCTCAGTCGGTTTTGGGGGCAGAGTCACATCGATCTCTTTGCCTCTCGCCTCAACGCGCAACTTCCCCGATTCTTCAGTTGGAGACCGGATCCGGAGGCTCTGGCCACGGACGCATTTCTCCAGACCTGGCCTGCCCTGCTGTGCTATGCCTTTCCTCCGTTCATGATGATTCCGAGAGTCCTGGCTCGAACAAAGCGATTTCAGTCGGAGCTGATTCTGATTGCTCCTCTGTGGAGGGCTCATGCTTGGTTCCCAGTTCTTCTGGAAATGTGTTGTGCGGTGCCGATCCTTCTTCCCCAGAAGTGGAATCTGTTGCTGGACCCTCTAGGGAATCCGCATCCCCTAATCCAGTCAGGCTCTCTCCGTCTTCTGGCTTGGCGACTTTCGGGGACCGTTGGTCGGTCCCAGGCCTTTCAAGCGACGCTTGCAAATTTATCAGTGAATCTTGGGCACCCAACACTCACAAACGCTACGCAGGTTCTTGGAAACGATGGTGTGATTGGTGTGTTCAACGGGAAGCTGATCCCGCTACAGCGGATGTCTCTCTAATTATTAATTTTTTAGCGTCTCTTGCCTCTTCAGGCTTAGCTTGTCGGACTGTTAACAACTTCCGTTCTGCCATTTCGGCAGGCCATTCCCCTCTTGAAGGTAAACCTGCTGGTGAACACCCTTTGATTACTAAATTGCTCAAGGGTATTCGCCTGACGACTCCCCCTTGTCCTAAATACACTTCTTTATGGGATGTCTCCATTGTCTTGAATTTTTTGGACGCCTGGCCTTCCAACTCCTTGCTTTCCCGCAAACAGTTGTCAGCCAAACTGACCATGTTACTATGCCTTGTCTCTTGCAGACGGGTCTCTGATGTTCGGGCCTTAGATTTGGCTGGTCGTTGTTTTACTCCTGAGGGTGTCACTTTTCGAATTTCTCGTCGTACCAAGACAAATACTTCATTGATATCCTATCCTTCTTTTCCTCTCCGTCCCAACCTTTGTGTGGTCCAATGTGTCAAGGATTATGAGGTAAGTACTGCTTCTTTACGTTCTGATTTACAGGGTCAACTGTTGATTGCTTTGCAGAAACCTTTTCGTCCTGTTACCCCGGCTACTTTAGCTCGTTGGGTGCGCTGGCTTATGTCGGAAGCCGGCATTGATGTGTCTATTTTTGGGGCTCATTCAGCACGAGGAGCTATTGCTTCTAAAGCTTTTTCTTTGGGTGTGACTTTGTCTGACATTATGAAGGCCGCAGATTGGTCTTCTGATTCCATGTTTAAGGCTTTTTATTATAAACCTATTGATCATGTTGCCTCAGTAGTGGTGGATAAGCTTTGAACAAGCATAATCGGAGCCTCCTGTCCTGACATAGAATTAAAAATTTGCTAACATTCGTGACAAGAATTTTCAATTCTATTAAGGACAAGGAGGCGAGGATTATCCCACCCATTATGTTTCTTCTGATGTATTAATTTGCATTTATACGGATGTTTGCATATGTATTATATATCTTCTGCTGTTATATTGCTCTCTGATATTTTTCCCCCCCTTGTTACATTTTCTTATATTGGATGTATTTTACGGCAGTCTGTCTCTTTTCAGGTTCTGACCCGAAGTGACAATCTTACTGCATCTTTTGGTTTCATCTGCATCCGATGGCTTGTGGCTACCAGAGTCCTGTCGCCTTCCAGTGCTGTGCGTTTTGCCTTACAGACTCCTGCGGCTTCTGATGGTGGTCCCTCCTGTTGGTCGTCGTGACTCTTCATCTGTTTTCTTCTATTGGAACTGTTCTCCTCACCAAAGAAAGAGGATGTTGTACTTGCCAGATTACCTTATATACTGTGGACTCTATGGTTATACGTCATACCCTGGTGTTGATGGGTATTGTAGTTTTTTTCTTATACTGTGTTTTTATTGGCTGCTGAGCATTTCTAGTAAAGAAATGAGAAAGCATAATCCTCGCCTCCTTGTCCTTAATAGAATTGAAAATTCTTGTCACGAATGTTAGCAAATTTTTAATTTTGGGCAATCTTCGGCCTCCCTGCCAGGAACTTCGGGCCAGCGGTGATACAGAGGTTTCCAGCCCCCGCGCCAGTAACCATGAACAGCGGTATTGCTTCATCAAATGCCGCTCGTACCATGCAGCAGCTTGTAACCACGCGGAGTCAATGCAGACGCGTGTTTTTTTGACCGTGGACTGCTGTGGCACCTGCCCTCCTGTGCCGGCGTCCTCAAAGGTCCCTGACGCTGCGGCACCTTCCCTCCTGTGCGCGTCCGCTGGTTTTGTGCACACCAGACCCCAGCTGCCATTGCTGTGACGAGTTGAACCAACTGCATGGAATTTGTCGGCGGTGGGTGAAGTAATTCCCGAATCGTCGCCAAATGTGGTAAGGATGTAAGTAACATTCCAGAGTCATTGTTCCAGTAAGAGAAGTAATTTATTCCATGAAGACTTCACCCACAACATGGAGCGCATTGCTGGTCTGAAGGTCGATCTCCAACTCTCGTTGTACATCGAACTGAGCACCAGCCCACACTCCATGCACGGGCGACCATTGTTGCACAATAACATTCCTAGATAACATTCCATATGCTTAATACAAACCACTTCACTGCACTTCAAATTTCTCTGATTTTAAAAAAAATGGCTGTATTTTTCAGTTACAAATATGGCAGCACGTCTACCTGCGACTGGTAGCACGATGCCTGCTTTGTGTAAATGCAACACTTTGAAATGGGAGAAAATTCAACTGAACTGTTAACTTTATGTTTATCTGCATTACATTAAACTCATCATTTTAATTTTCTCCTATGTCAGTCAAAAAGTCTTTATAAACAGTAGGCATATTACCTATTTAAACATGACAGTCATTTGTTTAAATGTGAGCAATTTAAAGTGAAGAAACATGCTTCATAAAGCATTAGGACTTAATTGGCTTAATTTAAAGTAGAGAAAAACAGTAGGACAATGTTTAATAGAAACTTTTTTCTTCACTTTAAATTTCTTCTATTCAATAGAAAATGTCTATATTTTTCAGTTATAAATATGGCACTGTGTCTACCAGCCACTCAAAGCAAGATGCCTACTGTTTGTAAATGGGCCACATTGAAAAGGGGGAACAATTTGATTTTTCACAGCCTGGTGGGCATACAATCTGGATTGTTTTAAAGACACAGAGGCTAAGATTTTTCAAATCTCCTTGATTGCCAGATCAGAGCAACAAAAATTGAAGAATATAGAACTTCAAAATAACATTCTAATAGACTGTAAAGTCCCCCCCACACGTAGTGTTCTCCCTTCTTTGGCGTTGCAAACAAGATGGTTTCATAACTTCCAAATGAAAACTTCTATCAGTAAAACCTTCTTAATCCTGAAAAGAAAAAATACAATACAAAATCAATAACTTTTCTCCATTAGGGAGGGTGCCAATGTGGAGGGATAATCTTAGCCTTCGTGTCTTTTATAAAATCCAGATGATTTTCCGTCCACCAGGCTGTAAAAAATCAAAATTTTATGGCATGACAAGAAGGCTAACATTATGCAAGTTTAACGTGCAATTAACACATTGTCAATAGCGCTTGTAACAGGTCTAAAATAGCAACTTTTAAATATACGTTCAATGGACCAATCCACAGCCCTGAGGGTGTCTTGCAGACCTAAAAGCAAACCCTTTCAGGTTGGTATGCCCAGCTGGTGATGTCTAAGGATTTTACGTCTCAGGGCCATCTAAAAGATACCAGGCATAGCAAGGCAGTGAGTTTATAAGAGATACGATTTAGGGATAACCCAGAATTCTTGCCCCAACTTATTAAGACCTGTAGCACATCTCTATCGTCCCATAATGCAGCATATTTTGCATAAGGTGGGTTTAGTACCTGCATACTTTGCATGATTTATTATTACAAGGCAGTGATCTGCTGCAATAGCCGATCTGTATACATTAAATGTTCTATAAGAGAGTCCAGATGTAAAGAAATCAGATAAGTAATTAACTACATGTACTAAATCAGTTGAAATGGGATTGAAGTTACTTCAAAGACACCAACAAACCCATTTCTTTCAAGTCATTCTATAGCTTTCCTCGTGCCAGGTGCCCATGACTCTGATATGAGTCTGAAAGCATCTGCCGAAAGGCCTGGGCTCTGCTACTGTCTCCTGAAATCCTCCAGGCCATCAGCATCAGTAGTCCCTGCTCTACAAGAGGCCGTGACTCTCCTTTTGTGCCTGTAATTATTTCCCTGAAAGTTGGAATTAAGATTGTATACTCATTGGTAATAGGATTGGGAACCAGACCTGTGACCGCCAAAGTGGTTTTATCAGTACCATGACCTCGTGTTCCTTTGAACGTGCAACAGTAGTCTTGGTAGCATGACAAAAGGAGGGAAAGCATAAGGTGCTAGGCCCTTTCAATTCTGAAGAAAGGCACCCACCCCAAGGCCTGAGGGTTCCGCCTCCAGCTGAAAAGTTTTGATAGTTGAGTGTTCAATCTGTCTACTAAGAGATCCACCCCTAAGGCTCTCCATACCGACTGAATGCTCAGGAAAATGTCCTTGTTCAACCTCCAATTGCTGGAGTCTCTGAAATTCTGGGAGAACCAATCCGCAACACAGTTGCCCAATCCCAGGATATGCTCCGCTGCTATTGAAATGCCCTTGCTCAGACAGTAACTCCAGTAGACCTTGGCTAAATCTGCAAGATCCTTAGAGTGATGGCCCCCCGATTCTGTTGACATATCTGACCGCAGATACATTGTCCATGTGTAGCATCACAGAACACTTAATTTAGTCTTTGGTGAAGTAGCGAATTGCAAATGAACCTGCCAGTAATTCCAAGCAGTTGATGTGCAACTCCTTCTAATCTGTCCAGCATCCCCCATCTGATGAGTCGCCACATCTTGCACCTTTTTCCTCTAAACTCGTGTCCGATTCTATCACTATCTTCTCTAAAATTGGCTCTGCCATTCCATGCTTCTGCGTTTCTCAGCCTCCAAAGTGACATGTTCTCAAGGCTTTGGCTTTGATTCTTTGGAGTGCCCGGTAGTACAAGGAACCTGGGTAGATTGCTTGGATTGTTAAGGATGGAAGGCCTAGGATCCTTGCAAGAGCCCTCAAGGGGAATTTCTTCCTCCTTAAGTCAGAGGAACTTATATCGCGCACATATCACTCCTTGCGAGTCTCATGGCGCTTGCAGAAACACTCCGAAAAGAAAGGGGACCACAGATTAATTGCCGAAGAGCCAAGTCTTTAACTTCTTGCGGAAATCACCGTGATCAGGCATGTTACGGAGATGATAAGGCATCTTGTTCCATAAAGATGGGGCCAAATAGGAGAAGGCACGGCTACCCTGCCTAACGGTATGAATCCTGAGGGGGGTAAGCAGGGCAGCATCACTGGAGCGCAGAGCCCTATAGGGTTGGTACCAATAAAGTTTCTGCAGCCAATATTTGGGACCGTTTCCATACATTTGCTTGTGGGTTAAGCATAGTGTTTTAAAATGAGTTCGTTTTCTTACTGGGATCCAATGGAGGGTGTTTAAGCAAAAACGAGCCGAGGTCCTGTATGGACGGTCCAGAACTAACCTGGCAGCCGTATTTTGAAGGACCTGAAGTTTAGCCAAGAGATCTGAATTAATAGAATGCAGAAGCGAATTGCCATAATCCATTCTGTTAATAATAAGGCCTTGTATTAAAGGTCTACGGGCCTCAAGAGGAAGCCACTTAAACACTTTACGCAGGCTCCGCATGACACCATGACATGTGCTGGTCACATGCTTTATGTGGCCACTCATAGACAGGTTATTATCGATGTAGAAGCCCAAGGTCCGGACCACGTTCTTGTGTGAAGGGCATGGGCTGAGCCTAGACGGCCACCAGTCATGCGTCCAATGATCAGCTGCTTTGCCAAACAGCATGATCTCTGTTTTGGTTCCATTTAATTGGAGATGGTTTGATGACATCCATTCATCCACCTGGATCAGACAGTCTTTAAAACGTTGCCTAGTTTCCCCAGGATCGGGGCCCAAGGTGATTAGGATCTGAGTATCATCAGCGTAGGATATGACATCCAAGCCAAATTGCCTCATCACTGCGGCCAGCGGGGTCATATAAAGATTAAAAAGGGTGGGGCTCAATACAGAGCCCTGAGGAACACCCATCTTTACCGTTCGTTCACTAGACGAGATGTTGCCCATCTGGACCGTGGTTTTGCGATCCCTCAGATAACTGCTAAACCAGTTTAGAGCCGGCCCCCTGACCCCCATCTCCCAAAGTCGACGTTCAAGTATATGATGGGAGATGGTGTCAAAGGCCGCCGACAAATCAAGCAGGATGAGGATTAGGGGTGGGCGGAATTTGCGAAAGCGACTTTCGCAAATTATCGCGAAAATGTTAAAAATCTCCGCAAACAAGCGGAAATATCGCGAAGATGCGGAAGTTTTTGTCCCGCCCGTTCGCGATATTTTTTGCATGGTTGCGGGTCGCTAACTTACCCCTGTGGTTGCTCGCGGGCGCGGCCATCTTGTTTTCAGTTGTCTCGCGGTGCATGATCGCGAGAAAAAAGACGTGATCGCGCGACGCATGACGTCACTGCGGACGCGAACTGTCGCGAGACAGCGTATGTGGCTAAAACAATACAACATCTCATGGAGAACGCGACCGGATCGGGAAAACTTGTCGGCGAACGCGGGGATTCAGGTAAGGCGATCGCGCGCGCGCGAGAATGTATTATTTTACAGCGCGAGCAAGAACCAAATTATCGCAAAGCTGCGGAATGCGGACATTTTTACATTTCCGCGCTCTCCGCGGAACGCGGAAATGCCAAATTATTGCAAATTCCGCGAACGGAACGGAAATTTTGCCCAGGCCTAATGAGGATGGCTGACTGCTGTTTATCCAAGGCTAATCTGATGTTGTCCGTGATCTCAATCAGTGCCGTCTCCGTGCTATGTTCCGCTCGGAAACCGGATTGGGAGGGATCCAAAAGGTCATGGCTTTCAAGGTGATTTACGAGCTGCTTATTTACTAAAGACTCCAGTATTTTTCCAAAGTAGGGTAGCAGGGAGATTGGCCGATAGTTCAACAATATTTCTGGATCTGCCGAAGGTTTTTTCAAAATAGGCCTAATTCTGGCTTTTTTCCAGCACAATGGAAAGTCGGCTTTTACTAAGGACTTATTGAAAATTTCTACTAATCTAGTTAGGACTGTAGGGGCCAATGAGGAGAATATTTTGGGAGGCAAAGGGTCATCCGGGGAGCCAGATTTGATTATTTGTGATGGCCTCAGTAACCGACTTAAGGTCACATTCCTTAAAATTCAGTAAGAGGTCACCTGAGCTCAGTGAAGTATGAGTGAGTACTTCCAGGTCAGTGTCAGTATGTGCAGGGGTAGGCGGAAAGGTATGATGGATATTCATAATTTTGCCTCAAAGAAGTCTGAGAGGGAATCCGTCCACATTTGAGAAACGGGCGCTGTGGATGCGTTGGTAGTTGTTGTGAATTCTTTAAGGATATGGTATAACTCCTTTGAGGAATTCTCTGCCATATTTATCCTATTGACCAAATATGATTTTTTAGCTAGTTTAATGTCGAGCATATAACCATTATGCATCTTTTTATAGTTGTCGCGATCAATGAGATTTCTAGTTTTCCTCCACAATTTTTCTGCGGTACGGCACAAACGTTTAGTGGCCTTGAGTATATCGGTAAACCAAGGGGAGTTTCTGATCTTGGGTCTTAAGAGTTTCCTCAATTCTTTGACAAGTTTCCTTCACTTTTCCCCTTATTTTATTTATGATAAAGAACTGCATTTCCTGGTTTGGTACCATGCAAGATTTTTTCATGACAAAACCCAGGTGTTCTTGTAGGCTCATGGTAAGATCTGTGTGGCGTGAAACCACTTCTCTGGACTGTGCCATTATCAGGATATTGTCTAAGTAAAGTATTCAGTGGCGGCTGGTGACATTCGAAAGTGGTGAGGCGTAAAAGTTATGGATGAGTGCCCTATGGCGAGTGAGCGAAGCGAGGGTGCCTAACGGTCATACGAGGGGCTCTGGGGGTGTGGAGAGTGGTCCTCCCCGGGGTAAATTTTGAAAAAAGAGTGAGCAAATAGAGAAAGCAAGAAGGTCAATAAAGCAATTGTGAAATTGTAGTTGTGACATCAATAAAGAGATTTCATATAACATAACATGTATGGCCACATACACACAATGGTTTTTAAACACAACCTTAGTGTGACATATGTGTGCTGACATGCTTTGAGGGAGCTGGGACAAGGCATAATATTTGATCCTTGATGTTGCTAGCAGGTGGTGGGAACATTATGCTGATACACAGTAGTACAAATAGAACACACTTATTGGAGACGTTTGGGGGGTTATGGCCATCTGAGTCTCGATGTAGAGTCCAGAGGAATGTTATATAAAGCTAAGCCCCTAAACAGTATGCGCATCCAAGCAATGCAAAGATCACCTCACTTGTTCCTGGAAACAATCATTCCTGTATCCAGCTCTGCAGCCCTCATATGTCAGAACTATGGTGGCGACTTCTGTGATCTTGTACAATTTTCTTAGGCTTTGATTTTATGAAACAAGGCGCTTCAATAAGATAACTGTTGGACCCGGCCTCGTGGCGTGGTCCCGAACCCTCCTACCCGACCCGACGGGGGCAGCCCCCACCCTTCGGGGTCCCTCCGGATTGTACCTGGCTACCCGCACCAGCCTACGCGACACGGCTCGCCCCGGCCTCGGCCCCAGCGAAGCCCCGACATTGAGGCACCAAGATCTGGCCAGGGGGCGCCAAGTAGCCACTCCACCGATCCCGGAGGAGGGGAGTTTCGATAGGACCCCCAACCGGCCCCCAATGCCTGGTTTCGATCGCCCTCCGGCCTTCCTGGGCGCTGGCGCCTCTCCCGCTGGGTGTCTGGCCTCTCCCATCCCGGCCCCTCCGCCCCCCAGGCGCAAGGGTCCGGACATCAAAGGGGTCCAGACCTATATCTGGGGCAGCCGGAAACCAGGACAGCAGTTGTATACTGGAGTCAAGAGCCCTGCTGATCGGATCGCGGCTGACCCTACGGAGAAAAGACTCATTACTTGGAACTGGGAACACTGAGCCCTGCTGACTACGTCGCGGCTCCCCCCCTTGCTGAGAAGAAGACCCTCACGGAACATCGGAGCCCTGCTTACCTCATCGCGGCTCGACCTCGCAGAAGTAAACCATCGGAGCCCTGCTGACCTCGTCGCGGCTCGACCTCGCAGAGGTAAACCATCGGAGCCCTGCTGACCTCGTCGCGGCTCGACCTCACCGCAGCAATCCCCCGAGCCCTGCGGACGACGTCCCAGCTCCCGGAACCCCCCGGCTCGAGGATTGAGAGCTAGGCGCAGGGTGTTCCAGTACCAGGTTAAGACTGAGACTGTCCCGCTACCCCATCCCAACCAGACTTTGAAACTCTTTTTGGATCCCTCGATCCGCCTGTAAATATTGCCACAGAAATCTGCCTGGATAACCGATAAAAACTTAGAAGTATAAATTCCCTGGCTGTGTCCCTTTGTGGTGGTGGGGTTGCTTAGCTGATACGATCATAGGAGAAGGACCTCGCCCAGGAGGCTTCTCAGCGGCGCTCGGCTACTCGCCTACGGAACGGTGGCCCTCGGGGTGGTCAGTCCGACACCATCAGGCTCCCGGAGGGCGCCCTTCTAACATTGGTGGCCAGCGGTGCGATCAGAGCCCGACGCAGATCGTACAGCGAGTAACTCACCCACTACCTACCTAGACACAGGGTAACCATGAACGACCAACAGACCACCCCAACTGCGGAGTTCCGACAAGAACGGTTGGAGGAATATACACATAAGGAACTAAAACAGTTTTGTAAAGACAAAGGCATCGCGACCACCGGATTAAACACAAAAGAAGAACTGCAAAAAGCCCTAAAGACCTGGGTAGAGTCCGAAGTGGCCTCCCCCCAAACCGAAGAAGCCCCGGTGCCAAACGTACACCGGCAACCAACCGCCGGCCCGGCAGAGGGGAGGACAACCAGCATAGAGACCGGCCTCTCCCCGGAAGAGATACGAGAACGGGAGAGGGTCAGGACCCACGAGTTAGAGCTCGCCCGACTCCGCCTGGACGGCGAACTCCTACTAGCCGAAAAGAAATTGGCCCTAGAGCAACTGCGGCTGCAAGAAGAGATAGAGGAGAAAAAGCGGCACCGAGAACTGGAAGAGAGGAGGCTAACCCTCGAGCATGAGCGGGGCCTTAAAGAACTCGAAATCAAGTCCAGAAATGGAGAGACCGGCACCCCCGGAAACCGAGACCCCCCCACACCGGTCGAGGCGAAAGTACATATCCCCAAGGATGTCGTCAAAGAGTACTACAAGAACGACGACATCCAACAATGGTTCAAGGCCTACGAGGTAGCCATGACCGCCCATCCGGTACCCCGGAAAGATTGGGGTGCCGGCCTATGGGGACGGTTCCTCAGCGAAGGCAGAGACACCCTGCTACAGCTCCCAGACACAGTGATGACCTCCTATGACCATATGAAGGAGGCCCTGCTCACCCGCTATGGGCTCACCCCAGAGATGTACCGCCAACACTTCCGGGACTGCAAGAAGCTCCCCGGTACCACCTGGGTGGAATACGTTGACTTTTTTAGCAGATCCCTGGAAGGTTGGATCAAGGGCAGCAAGGTCACCTCCTACGAACAACTCTTCGACCTGATTGTATGGGAGCACCTCTCCAACAACTGCTTCATCGAGCTGAGACAGCACCTCCTCGACAGTAAGCTGACCGAGCCGCGGAAGCTCGCCGCCAAGGCCGATCGATGGGTGAACACCCGGGTCCCTCGGAACTCGATGGGGGAGTACCAACGGAACACCACGGGGCCCCCCCGCCAGCGGGGCGGAGGAGGGGGATCAAACAGGAACAGAGACTTTCCAGCGGGGCCGCCCCGGAGTCCTCCCCGGGGACCGCCCTCAAACCGCACGTCCCCGTCCCTCGCCCGAAGAGGGCCCCCCCCCAGCCCGACCAGGGCCTCGACCGACGGTGACGTGCTACAACTGCCAACAACCAGGGCACTATGCCAGTGACCCTACCTGCCCCGTGAACCGACGGGCGGGGACCACCGGGCCACCCCCCCCTGCCAGTTGGCGGCCGCTGCCCTGGGGGAAGGGGGAGAAGAGGAAGAGAACTACGACACCGGACCAACCGAGTGGGAACCCGCCGCCATGACATTAGTCTGCCTGGGCAGCCGGGAAATGGTACCCCGGGCTCCCATCCCGAGCAACACCCAGAAGTACCAACAGTGGGTCACCATTAATGGGCGCCGGGCTGAAGCCCTCCGAGACACCAGAGCCAGCGTGACAGCCGTCCGCTGCCACTTGGTGACCCCCGAACAAATCTTGCCTAATGTACTGTGCCCCGTCCGGTCGGCAGACAACACTGAGAGCTTGTGCCAGCTGGCCCGGATCCCCTTCGAGTGGGGGGGAGTGTCGGGCATGCTAAAGGTCACCATCTGCGACGACGCCCCCGTGGATTGCCTCCTCGGGAACGACCTGGAAAGTTCCCCCTGGGCCCACGTTGAGCGCCGAGAGCATCTGGGGATGCTGGGACTGCCCGAATGGGTCTGCGCAACCACCCGGTCCACGACCGCCCGGGCCATCCAACCGAGCGTCGAGGCTCTCCACGAAGAGCCGGAAGGGCCCGAACCACCACCCTCCTCCGCCGAAGAAGAAGCCGACACCGAGGCCGGGCCGCCAGATCTCGCCCCAGACGAGTTCGCCGCGCTCGGCGACCTCCCCGAACTCGCCCAATG
Organism: Triturus cristatus; assembly: GCF_964204655.1. Taxonomy (NCBI): domain Eukaryota; kingdom Metazoa; phylum Chordata; class Amphibia; order Caudata; family Salamandridae; genus Triturus; species Triturus cristatus. Next base: position 1,031,445,807 of record NC_140579.1, on the reverse strand, counting down.
GCGCCAAGAAGGCAGCCCCACAAGGGAGCAGTTCCGCCAAGAACAAAAGACCTGCCCCTCCCTCGAAGGGACCTGACAGCAAGCAGCCGCCCAGGCCGCCGGAGACCAGACGGGGACCCACTGGGTCTATTGGGACAATGACCTCCTCTACAGCGAGCAGAAGACTGCAGAATTGGGGGCCAGCCACGTGCTGGTGGTCCCCCTCAGATTCCGGGACTTCCTCCTCAATCTGGCGCATGATGTGCCCCTCGCCGGGCACCTGGGGCAGGACAAAACATACAGCCGCCTGGTGACCCACTTCTACTGGCCCCGAATGCGGAAAGACGTGAACAATCATTGCCGGACCTGCCCCACCTGCCAAGCCAGCGGGAAGAGCGGGGGAAGGGTCAAAGCCCCTCTCCAGCCCTTTCCAATAGTCAACACCCCGTTCGAGCGAGTGGAGATCGACATCATGGGGCCCCTGGACCCCCGAACCTCCCAGGGGCACCGCTTCATCCTCGTCCTGGTCGACCATGGCACCCGATAACCCGAGGCCATCCCTCTCCGAACAGTGACGGCCCCCGTGGTGGGCCGGGCCTTGATGGGAATCTTCTCCCGAGTAGGCTTCCCCCGGGAGGTGGTGAGCGACCGAGGCACCAACTTTATCTCGAAGTATATGCGGTCCCTGTGGCAACAGTGCGGGGTCACCTACAAATTCACCACCCCGTACCACCCCCAGGGGAACGGTCTAGTCGAACGATTTAACCGGACATTGAAAGGGATGATCAAAGGCCTGGAAGAGCCCCTGAGACGTAAGTGGGACGTCCTGCTGCCCTGCCTCCTGTTTGCCTATCGGGAGGTCCCGCAAAAGTCTCTGGGGTTCAGCCCCTTCGAACTCCTGTACGGACACCCTGTCCGAGGCCCTCTCAGCCTGGTCAAGGAAGGCTGGGAGACCACCATCCAAGATGCTCCCCCCGACGTCTATCGATACCTCCTGACCCTGCGAAACCAAACCCGGAAATTCAGGAAGCTGGCCGAAGCCAACCTCGAGGCCAGCCAGGAGGAGATGAAACGCTGGTATGACCAGAACGCCTCCTCCATCGAGTTCGAGCCCGGCCAGCAGGTCTGGGTCATGTCGCCCGTCGACCCCTGTGCCCTCCAAGACAAGTGGACCGGGCCCTTCAAGGTGGTCGAGAAGAAGAGCCCCGTCACCTACCTGGTCGACCTGGAATCCCCCAGGAACCCCCTCCGGGTCCTCCACGCCAACAGGCTCAAACCCCACTTTGCCCGAACAGAACTTAGCCTGTTGATGGCTACGGACGATGGGGCCGAGGACGACTCCGAGCCCTTACCCGACCTCCTGAAAACCTCCGAAAAGGACGGCTCCGTGGAGGGAGTCATCCTCTCTGCCACCCTGACTCCCGATCAGCGCCGAGAGTGTCAAGGACTGCTGCATCACTTCGCTGCTCTCTTCTCCCTCACTCCCGGAGTCACACGATGGTGCGTCCACGACGTCGACACCGGGGACAGCCCCCCCATGCGACACCGAGCCTACCGGGTCCCCGAGCGAGTGCGGGCCTGCATCCACTCCGAGGTCGCCAAGATGTTGACCCTGGGGATCATCGAACCCTCCGACAGCCCCTGGGCCAGCCCTGTGGTCCTGGTGCTGAAAGCTGCCGCCCCCGGCACCACCCCGGAGCTCCGATTTTGCGTGGACTATCGGGGATTGAATGCCGTCTCCAAAACCGATGCCCATCCCATTCCTCGGGCAGATGAACTGATCGACCGCCTAGGAGCAGCCCGCTACCTTAGCACCTTCGACCTCACCGCCGGATACTGGCAGATCGGGCTCACCCCCGGCGCCCAAGAGCGTTCCGCTTTCTCCACCCCCGATGGCCATTACCACTTCCGAGTGATGCCCTTCGGCATGAAAAATGCCCCGGCGACCTTCCAGAGGCTGGTATATAGGGTACTGGCCGGCCTAGAAGCGTTCAGCGCCGCCTACCTGGACGATATTGCGGTGTTCAGCAGCCACTGGGCCGAGCACCTGAGGCACCTCGGGGAGGTCCTGACCGCCCTCCAAAGGGCCGGACTTACCGTAAAAGCCAGCAAGTGTCAGATAGGCCAAGGATCAGTAACCTATCTGGGACATCAAGTGGGGAGCGGCCATGTGGCTCCCCTCCAGCCAAAGATCGACGCCATCGTAGCCTGGGAGCCCCCAATCACCCAAACCGCTGTGAGGGCCTTCCTGGGACTCACGGGCTATTACAGGCGGTTCATTCAGAACTATGGAAGCATTGTGGGCCCCCTCACGGAGCTCCATCAAAGAAACAGCCCAAGAAGGTGCACTGGACGCCCCGCTGTCAGGCGGCCTTCGAGACCCTCAAGACAGCGATGTGTACCGCTCCCGTGCTGCAAGCCCCCGACTACAGCAAGGAGTTTGTGGTGCAGACGGATGCCTCGGAGTACGGGATCGGGGCTGTCTTGTCCCAAGTGAATTCTGAGGGGGTTGACCAGCCGGTGGCCTTCATCATCCGGCGCCTGCTGCCCCGGGAGCAGAGATGGAGCACCATCGAACGGGAGGCCTTCGCCGTGGTGTGGGCCCTCAAGAAGCTCCGGCCCTACCTCTTTGGCACCCACTTTCGGGTCCAAACCGACCACCGACCCTTGCGGTGGTTGATGCAGATGAGAGGCGAGAACCCGAAGTTGTTGCGATGGTCCATCTCTCTGCAGGGGATGGACTTCACTGTGGATCATCGGCCCGGCAACGACCACGCCAACGCCGACGACTTGTCCCGCTTCTTCCGCCTCGGCGAGGAGAACCCCCAAGACGATGGGTGACTCTCCCTGTCTTCAGCTGGGGGGGACGCCTGTTGGACCCGGCCTCGTGGTGTGGTCCCGAACCCTCCTACCCGACCCGACGGGGGCAGCCCCCACCCTTCGGGGTCTCTCCGGATTGTACCTGGCTACCCGCACCAGCCTACGCGACACGGCTCGCCCTGGCCTCGGCCCCAGCGAAGCCCTGACATCGAGGCACCAAGATCCGGCCAGGGGGCGCCAAGTAGCCACTCCACCGATCCCGGAGGAGGGGAGTTTCGATGGGACCCCCAACCGGCCCCCAACGCCTGGTTTCGATCGCCCTCCGGTCTTCCTGGGCGCTGGCGCCTCTCCTGCTGGGTGTCTGGCCTCTCCCATCCCGGCCCCTCCGCCCCCCAGGCGCAAGGGTCCGGACATCAAAGGGGTCCAGACCTATATCTGGGGCAGCCGGAAACCAGGACAGCAGTTGTATCCTGGAGTCAAGAGCCCTGCTGATCGGATCGCGGCTGACCCTACGGAGAAAAGACTCATTACTTGGAACTGGGAACACTGAGCCCTGCTGACTACTTCGCGACTCCCCCCCCTTGCTGAGAAGAAGACCCTCACGGAACATCGGAGCCCTGCTGATCTCGTCGCGGCTCGACCTCGCAGAAGTAAACCATCAGAGCCCTGCTGACCTCGTCGCGGCTCGACCTCGCAGAGGTAAACCATCGGAGCCCTGCTGACCTCGTCGCGGCTCAACCTCACCGCAGCAATCCCCCGAGCCCTGCGGACGACGTCCCAGCTCCCGGAACCCCCCGGCTCGAGGATTGAGAGCTAGGCGCAGGGTGTTCCAGTACCAGGCTAAGACTGAGACTGTCCCGCTACCCCATCCCAACCAGACTTTGAGACTCTTTTTGGATCCCTCGATCCGCCTGTAAATATTGCCACAGAAATCTGCCTGGATAACTGATAAAAACTTAGAAGTATAAATCCCCTGGCTGTGTCCCTTTGTGGTGGTGGGGTTGCTTAGCTGATACGATCATAGGAGAAGGACCTCGCCCAGGAGGCTTCTCAGCGGCGCTTGGCTACTCGCCTATGGAACGGTGGCCCTCGGGGTGGTCAGTCCGACACCATCGGGCTCCCGGAGGGCGCCCTTCTAACAATAACATATTAGTGAAACAAACAAATTTAAATGTGACATCCGATCCGAACCTAGCCCTATTTTCCTAATTGGTGTCCATTTTAATTTACAATGTTCACAGATTTTCATCTGGAAAGAGGAACTTAAATTAACTACAGCCATCGTTTTATCTGGATTCAAAGAATACTACCTACAGCTCTGCACTTCTGAAATACAATATAACCATGAATAAATGCGGACTACCTAGACAACTTTAGCTGTGCCTGGTTTGAAAATGACGACGACAGACTTAAAGAAACCCTTGACTGCTGATGAGATAGATGACGCCAATATTATTTATGACTAACGGGAAAGCGCCCGGGTCAGCCGATCTCAAGGCACAGGGTTATAAAGCATTTAATGACCTCTTCTGCCCAACTTCCTGGAGGTCCACAGTAAAGCGAGTCTCATAAATGAGCCCCGTATGTCCCTGCACTCCATGTGCCCCAGTACAGTGGCTGTCTCAGTGTAGAGTTTAATGCAGTATGTCTGTAGCGCTGGATTCAGTTAAAAAATAACTGTGCTTTTAGCTGTGTTGCACCGCACGGCTAAAATGGTTCCACTAACATGTTTTGTACATTTTAAATAATATTTACGGCTCTTGCATCTCTCATGATAACGATATTATTTGTAATAGGGTCTTTGTGTAGCCATGATAGGGTCCCGCAATAGTGCTCTGCTTCACCATAGAGCCTGACGCAAGCTTTCTGTTAAGATAAAACCTATTTGTCTGTACACTAACTATCTCATGAAATACAAGCAGCCTATCGTTGTTCATTTTGCATTTTATTTGTTTGAGGGGTCTGCGCCTGCTTCAAACTTTAGGGGTTTATTTTCAGTAGCGCCTTCGGCCTTCCGCGATAGTTACATGAGTTGTAAAATTATTTCACAACAGTCGCGGCCGGCATTACGGGTGGGTGGGGGGGTGGAAATGGTGCTGTCGTGCCGCAGGGGGATGGGGGAGGCGGGAGGGGTGTAATGGAAAAAATATATAAAATAAAACTTACCGTCCCGCACCATCTTCTGGATGGGTCCCGACTCCCGCCGTCCAGTCCTGACTCCTGCGTTTTCCAATTCCGGGCCAGCTGCAGCTCTCCTCGTCATCAGGAAAGGCAGCCTCCCTCCCTCCCTCCGCCAATCACAACTGGTGAGGCGCATCTGAGAGCGCCCCAGCTGGGCCATTTTCGCAGCCTTTATAGAGAAAAGGGAGAGTGGGCGGTCCTGCACGAGGGCAGGGGGGAGTGGCTTTCCCACTGTTGTGCATACTGACTGTTTGGTCGGCCACTCCCCCTGCCCTCAAGCAGGACCACCCACCCCCAACCAGGCACTTCTGCTGTCTCGCAGTGCGATCAGGAGAAACATAAAATGGTAGTTATTACCATTTATGTTTCTGCCTTCTCGCACTGCGAAAAAGCAGTGGGGCGGCGCCCAAACTCCCCTATGGGGGAGCCACCACTGAAAGTATTAGTCTCACCCCTCTTGTCATCAGCCATCCCGCTATGTGACAAAGAACCTTGGTGAAACATCAAGGGACCGAGGAAAGTCAGAAAGGGAGACTGCAGAATTGTCAAAGTTTGCCCATCCAGGTGAATTGGAGAAACCTGTGGTGCGGTGGCCAAATTGGGATGTTCAGGTAAGATCTAACCAAGTTAATAAATCACCCTTTCTTTAGCACATCTTTTAAGAGATGGACTCCTTCCATTTTGAAATGGTGGTAGACTACCCATTCGTTCAACTCGTTAAGGTTTATTACTGGTCTCATCCCTTTTTCCTTCTTCTTTACTAGAAAGATATTACTGATAAAACCTGACTCAGTTGCTTCTCTTATTGCCCCTTTGGTCAATTAATCATCTGCCTCTTGTGTTACTAACAGAGAATTTTCTTGTGATCATATCATTTCCTGAGGGAATTTTCCTTTGTAGTGGTGTATCTGTAAATTCGATCTTGTATCCCTCCACTGTCTGTAGGACCCAAGGGTCCTGAGTCACCAAATTCCAGTTTCCACAAATTTGGGCTAGTCTGCCTTCCACCTTTATGGGGATATCTGAAAGGTCTTTCATAGTTCCTAACTGCTGAAAAGCCTTTTTGTCTCCATTAGCCTCTGAAGCCTCTCCCGCGAGGTCTTTGTTTCTTGGGTAGAATGAGGAGTGTTGAGCGAAGTTTGGGTGAGCAAATATTGCACCATGTCTCAGATAGGGTCTTGAAGAGCTTTAACCACAGCCAAGGAACCGACCCTGTGTTCTCCCGGCCCTGCCAAATTCCCTATCCTGGAAGACTTTCTTAATGTCTTTCTTAGACTCCTGAATCAAGCTGAATGCTCCCATTTACATAGCCATGTCCCTGATAAAGTCCCTGAGAGGCAGCTCCTCCTTCTCTAGTGGATAGTTCAACCAATTTGTGATCTATTTTAGCAATATGCTTTCCTTCTCTCAGTAGTGAGTGCAGTATTTGCATTCTCCAGGCGGCAGATGGCTCTTTGAGCCCATTGATGCAATTCCTTGGGGTCAATGAGGGTGTCTTCATGATAAGCCACTTCAGCCATCTCAAACATTTTTGTGAGTGTGCCAGTGATATCAAGTAGATGGTCTTGGCAGGACTTGAGGCCTTGATTGATACCTTTCCTAGGGTCCTTTACTCCCTTGGCGATAAACGCCACCACCTTCACGTCTAGCTCCGGGGTTGAAACAACTTTATCCGGGAGGGAGGGGCATGGGCCTGACCTCTTTCGAGATTTCCTTCCTAAGCCAAAAGGAGAGGTACTCCGCAATATGCTACAATGGAGCCCACTCCGGAGATAAGGGGTGTTTGATGTTGAACGGGTCAAACATACTCTATCCAAATAGGTCCACAATGCCCAGTTTTGACCAGGAAGCCTTTGATGCCTCGTCAGTTGTACCCATACTCCTCACCTTTATCTCCTCAATATCCGAATCAGAGTCAGAGGTGTTGGATAGGTTAATTTCATCCTCCGATGTTTCATCGCTATCAATGGGAATAGGTACTTCTTGGCCTTTTTCTTGCCCATCTGCAGTTCCCCAAGCACCATACTTGTCACCGCCAAACTGTGAAATTATATGTTTTGTTGTTTTACTTTTTTTTTTTTATACCCTTAGGCAGGTTTTCCCCTCCAGCCCTTTTCCTCTGGGCCTAACTGCCCCACCTGCCCCTTCTGGGTGTCGTGGGACAGCAACTGGCCAACCCTTCTTATGGAGAACCTCCAGATTTTTATTAATTGGCTCATCCAGTGACCCCATTACCTTATCCAGCCCCTTATTTATAAGTCTTTCCAGTCTATCGTCCATAGTATTCTCTGAAGGTTCGTTGGACATGGCAGAAGGTAAATATTATTTCAGATTACCTAGTGTAAGGAAACAGCTGCTCTTGCAGTTAGTTGGACGACAACTGCCAGAATTCCAGCAGTTTGCCCAATCAGTTAAAATGGCCGATGTAGTGTCTTTACTAGGCTGTCCCAATCTCATAAAATGGCCCCCGGCACGTACAGGACATGCCTGATCATCTTCTAAGGGTCTTTCCTCTTAATTGTGAGGTCCTTTTTCTATTGTTGAGCCCCAGTCTGTTTATCTCTTTTTATTTTTTTTTCATTTATTAATTAAATAATTGTGCATTGAACCGTTGCCTTTATTTACATGGGCAGGCAGCTGTTGCGGGGAGAGGTGGACTTCTGGCGACTTTGTAATGCCTGATGGACTCCCTTCAGAGGCCGCGCCTGCAAGATGACTCCATTGTACTGCTGCAGATGGGTGAGTTACCACGCACAGCTCGACAGCCTCAGCTGGAGGTGTCCTTCGCGAGCCGGGTTTTGTGTAGAGTCGGCTCGCGGGTTTGTTTTTTCCAAGAAGCTCTAGCTTCTATGGCAGCGGGACGCCGACTCAGGTATTTCAAAGAAAGCCGGCCTGCAGCAACAAATGGCGTGGGACGGTTTTTGAAAGAAAAGACCGGTCCACGGCGAAGGCGTATTTCTCAGCCTTAAGGAGTCAAGGGAAAACGCTGAATAGTTGTTGGGTACGGAGGTAGTAGGACCTCCGATCCGAAGCTGTAAGCGAGGAGAGGTAAGGTATAACAAGCATTGGCATAGCCAATAGGTCTCGCTTTTGGGACCTTATAAGTATTTAGTTATGTAGCACAATATCCTTGGTGCAACTGCTGCAGATCGGAGCATATAAATTCTCCCTACTTCCACGGACAGAGTAATTCCACAGTCACACGCACATGCACTAATCATACGCTAGGGCCCATCACACTAACATTCATTCTATTACTCTATCCACACTGAATATATAGGAGAAATCCTAAACCATCTGCATCTAAAGCGAGGTCAATGCAACCTAAAGAAATTGTCCTGAGTCATGATTTTAAACATAGAAAATACATTCGAAACTCAATAAATGACAAAGAAATAACCACCCGACACTGTTATTCAAACAAAAGGGTTGTTTATCTAAATTAGTTCAAATGAAAGTCAATCATTAGCAAAATCATTATTCCCATAATTACCTATTCTAGCTAAGTGTCATTTGGGTCAGGACAGGTCTCTCAGTAAAGTCTCCCGAGTCGCCGTCCTCTCAATCAGCGTCGATCCTCTCGAGCATAGGTTCGGGAAGAAGTGGCCTTAAACCCTCTCTAATCTAACAATTTTTATAGGGAAACTAACAAATTGAACGTAACAAACAATCTCTAAACGTCCGTTGAGCCATTGAGCAGAGCGGGCAGGAAAGGATGTTCAATCGCAACATTTAGAAAACCTCCGCTCACAAAAATCACAAAAATAAAAACACGGAAGAAGGAAGCTCAAACTAAAAAATTATACATCCATGAATGCTCTTCCTCGGAATCATAGTGAAGCCACCGCAAGTTTATCAGAGTTCATTGTGGCTTTATTCTTCTCCAAGGGCAATTGGCAGCAAGCCCGGAGCTGCTGTCCTCACGGAAACTTTTAATTCAGTCAGAGGCCGAGGTCAGGTGACTTCCAACCATGTTCAGCGAGGCCTCTTGTCAAATTTCAACTACTCGAATGCAGGCTGTAAATATCGGCCATCTTGGATTAGGCCAAAACGGACCATCTTAATTAAAAGAAATACAAAACAACGTTACTACATCGTAATGATAATACAGTGTTAATACCCACTAATACCCTTATGTGTATGCAATTATCTAGCCATCTGCAACACAAAGAAGCATTAAAGCACGTTATTTTAAAGCGCAAACACAAAACAAATTGCACTTTAGCCACACATATTTAATTAATTTGCACACCAACTTAGTTCGCTTATTAATAAAGCAACATAAATGCATTCCCGCGTGTAATTCTTTCATTAGTAATGTTGATTAGCCAGAAACTTTAACAAAATTAGTAATTAATAATTAATTATCAGTAATTTTAATTATGACATATAAACATAAACTGGAGTTTAAATCTCAATAAATTTTCAATAGAAAACCCTGCTCCAGCAATCCCCCCTTTGGTGATATATATCACCACAAAAACCAACCCAAAAAAAATAAAAAAATTAGTCCCCATTTTTAGGAGAAATTGAAATGTCTTTTACGACACTACACACCAGACTCTCTTTCATCATCCCTCTTCGACTCCAAGTAAACACTCTCCCTCAATTCCTCTAATTTTATTTCTTGTGGGTCTCTCTTTGACCTCTTTTGTTTCTTTTCAGTATTTCCTCTAATTATTCTCTTTTTCCCTCCCCTGTTTTTACAACACAAACACCCTAATCTAAGCATCAATAAAGCAACAATTACACATGTCAAAGGAAATAATATTTTACCAATAATGGTACTACCTATCTTAGCAATAAAACTCTTAACAGCAAGTAGCTTATTAGCCATTTTAGTCCAGATACTTTCAGCTTCCAGTGGTACCAATTCTTCATGCAAATCAGTAATATTTTTGATATAGACCTTTAGATCTCTACTTTCGTCAGGAATGTAAGTGCAACAATGTTGAACTTTCAGCATTCCACAAACTCCACCCTCTTTGGCCAATAGAATATCAAGGGCAAGTCGATTTTGCATAGACATGGCACGTACGGCAATCATCTCCGTATTTACCAAAAGAAACCCTCCAGCGGTGCTTGTCGATAAGCGATCCACCACTGTTGACAGTTTCCAAATTCCATATGCATTTAAAGAAATTCCCACTGCTGGAATTAAAGCTCCAAAAATATCACCTACAATTTCTGACCAAGTTTCTCTCTTAAAACGTGTTAGTAGATTAATGTGTTCTACATCTTCTATCTTATCTATTTGAAAAATCTTTGGAAAGACCAGGCCAACATAACACGTGCCATACCAATGGTCAGGCAACCTGTAATAAGCCTTATTCCCACAAATATAATACACTCCCGGGAAAACTGGATCTTCTCCTCCCTTGATACCCCATCCTGTCGCAATAAAGTATGTATCATGACACTCACTAGTCCCAACAAAATACCTATCATATTGGGATTTCCTTCTGGTAATGCATAGTTTACCCTTCTGTGGTGCATCTAAAGCCAAAGTTGGACTGGCCCCATTCCTTAATTCCTTTCCCATCTCAATATCCCATATTGTCTCACTCACTTCATATTTCCCTGCCTTTTCATGCATGCTCACTCTCCTTTTCTCTACCATGTCTAGGAAAGCCTTTTCCTCTTCTTTCAAACTACATGTTAAATTGTTTCTAAAAATGTAATCTAATGTTAATTCTTCTGTCTCAATAAAAATCTCACCAAAAATGTTAGCTTCTTTAGCTGGATTCAGCTTTCTATTCATAGGCAATTGGCCAAAAATGTTATCTTTGTTAGACATCTCATAATCTATTTTCCCTAACAAATAAAAAACACTACTTAGCACACTACATGAAATCCCATACGTAGCTGGTAAATGATGATAAGTAACACCCTCTGAAACGGATGCAGGCAATTGCATACAAACGTAGCAATCCCTAACTTCCATTGTCTTTACGTATTCGTACAACAACTTTGAAAAAACATTGCTAGAAAAATCATTAATTGACCTGTCATTATGTATGTATATGTTACTAATTCTAGTTGGAACTACTTTCTGTGAACTCTTCTCCATATTAGTCACATTCTCAGTATGTATTCTAAAAGTATCTATTGTAACTCTAAAAGTAACTAGTAAAGCAAGTACACCCCATAGTAGCATTAATAGTCCTGTACAGCAGCAGCACATTCTACACCATCTTTTCAAGAAGGCACATCTACTTTGATTATTTTCTGTGTTAGCCATCTTATTACTTTGGCAGTGTCTTTTGACTTAGCCTCTACTACTCCACTACCGAAATGTTAGAACCCTATATTATTTTAAACAGCTAATTTCTAATTTTCTTCTTTTCACTCTTCTCCAAGTGACTCTTTCAGTTCACTCAATTTGGATTTTCGTCACTTTTCACTTCTTCTTCAGCAACATCAAATTGTATCAGATCTTCAACATCCTGAGCATCCGACTCTTCTCCAATGTCAGTCAAGATAACTTTCAGGATTCCAACTGTTTTCTCCTCCTCAACCACTTCTCGTACGGTCCCCTCTGGATTTCCTTGACCTTCTGCCTCTTCACCTTCAGACAGTGCCACATACGTCTATTCCGGTGACCTATACTTCTGGTTAGGTTTTCTGATTCTCTTGATCTCCTCTGGTTCTTTTGAGACCTTTTGTTTATCACTCTTTGCTTGATTCTGACTAGACACCTCATTCACCTGTTCAGCTTTCGATGAATTTGCTCGTGTCAGTCTGTACCTTAGCCTCTTTATCCTGTTAGGCCAAGATCTCCTCTTACAACCCTTTTTGGTCTCACTTCTTTATTATTTCTTTCTCCGATCCAAGTTCTCTTCTCATTCTCACTCTCATCTGATTCTGTTTCATTTGCCTCTGGTCCATGAACAATTTTCTTTTGCTCCACAGTCTTTCCCTCCACCGATTGAGATTTCCCTAATTCTGTCCCTCCTCGGGTCTCCGACACGCAATCTTCTTGCTGTCTACTTGTCCCTTCACCTAGCTTATCAGGAATGTTCCCTAACCTCCTCGGGGGTCTTCCGCAATCTGTCCCTCTCTATCTTCTTCTGACCCTGCTTCTTCAGGAGTAATCTCAGGTGGATTCTCAACCTCCTCATCTGATTCAGGTGTAATCTCTGTGGATTTGTTCTTTTCTCTTCTTTCTTCTCCGCTGCCTGTTGGAACTTCAGGCACTCTTACAGAATCCGATCTCTCCTCTGAGACTCTCAATGTTTCTCCCGAAGTCTCTCTCGGGAAGAAAAAAGAATCACCTGACTCTCTTTCTCCTTCCCCCCTTTCAGGATTCTTTTTTCTTCTCACTGGTTCAGTTTCTGCATCATCACTAGAATCTGACTCTTCAAAATACTCTTTACCAGTCCCATCCTTTGGATTCGGAACTCTCAGAGTATGACTTGCATGAACCCAGTTCTTCACAACAGCACACTTCACTGCAGTTGTCGTAGTCAGAATAACTTGTCTTGGCCTTCCCCACATTGGAACCAAGCAATTTCTTCTTCTGTGTACTTTTATCCTCACCCAGTCCCCTGGACTCAGATCATGGGCTTGCTTCTTTTCAAGTGTTGTAGCGTCTTCTCCAACCTGGTGAAACACAGAATGAACTGCGTCAGCCAGGCCTTTACAGTAATCCAAAATCATGTCATCAGTTATTGTCATCAACTTGTTGACAGGTACGAAAGCATGTCTCATCGCACGTCCCATCAATATTTCATGTGGACTCAACCCTGTGGTTCTATCTGGAGTAGACCTAATAGTCATTAGCACTAGAGGCAAGACATCAGGCCATTTCATTCCAGTGGCTAAACACATCTTACCAATTCGGTTTTTGATTGTGCCATTCATCTGTTCAACAACACCAGAAGCCTCTGGTCTGTATGCACAATGTAGCTTCTGCTGTATGCTCAATGCTTCACAAATTAAACCCATGAGCTCATTGTAGAAGTGTCCACCTCTGTCTGACTCAATTGTCACTGGGAACCCGTACCTAGGAATCAACTCTCTTAACAGTAACTTTGCCACTGTTATTCCATCATTTCTCCTAGTCGGATAGGCTTCTACCCATCTTGAGAACAAACAGACTACCACTAGAACATACCTCAATCTATTCACTTGGGGCATTTCAATGAAATCTATTTGCATTCTGGTAAAAGGACCTCCTTCTCTGCCTATTGTTCCTAGGCTCACCACTGTCTTCTTTCCTGTATTGAACTGCTGACAAATCAAACATCTTTGACAGATGCTCTCTGCAATCAGCCTGAACTTTGCATTGTACCATGTTTGCTTAAAGGACCTAATCATTGCGTCCCTCCCCAGATGTCCCTGGCCATGATACATCCTTGCCATTGTTGATAACATCGAGTTAGGCATGACTGGTCTTCCATCTCTATAGATCCAAACATGATCTGTCTCTCTTGGGGCACAACCTGCCTTGATCCAATCCCTCATTTCCTCATCTCCCGCTTCATCCTGCAACTGTTTCACTTCATCCCACCTTTCTAGGACATTAGTAAACATCACAGAACAAAAAGACATCTCCCTTTCTCGTCCCCTGTTAATCGAATGATTGTTCTTTGCACAATACTGTGCTATGTCATTGGCAAAACGATTACCAAGAGTAACAAAATCATCTCCTTGTCCATGAGCAGCACATTTTACAACTGCTAGTTCTTTAGGCAGCTGTATTGCCTCTAGCAACTTCCCAATCACTTCAGCATTCTTAATTGGAGTTCCACTCGACGTCAAGAAACCTCTCTGTAGCCAAAGTTGGCCAAAATCATGAACCACTCCAAATCCATACTGACTATCAGTCATCACAGTCACTCTCAGATTCTTCCCAATCTTACAAGCTTTTGTCAATGCCACCAATTCAGCTACTTGAGCAGATCTAACTCCTTTCAAAGACGAAGCTTCCATAACTTCTGAAACCTTGCACACCGCATATGCTGCACTCAGCACACCATCATCAGTCCTCAGACATGATCCATCCACAAACAGCACATGATCACTCTCAGGTAATGGCAAATCTCTTATGTCTGGTCTAGGTTTTGTGCAGTAGTCAAGCACATCCAAACAATCATGATCAACATCATCTCCCACATTCACATTTTCAGCATCTGGCAATAATGTTGCTGGATTCACATTTACACAACTCTCAAGTCACATTTGATGCTCCCAGAATGATTTTCTCATATTTAGTCAGCCGACTATGTGACATATATTGAGTCCTGCTTCTTGTCAAAAGAATTGCCACATCATGAGGTACGAACACCCGTACAGGATATCCCATTATTATACCCTCACTCTGTTCCAAACTTCTGCATGTAGCAGCTACTGCTTTCAGGCAACCTGGCAAACCCACAGCTACGGGGTCAAGTGTTGATGAGAAGTACGCAATTGGCCTTCTCAGTTGTCCATGTTTCTGAATTAACACTGAAAGTGCACATCCATTTCTCTCACTACAGTACAACTCAAACTCCTTCTCATAGTCTGGCATTCCCAAAGCAGGGGCTTCACACATTCTGCTCTTCAACTCTTCAAATGCTGCCATTTGTTCTGCATTCAGTTCCAATGGGTCTCTCACCTCACTTTTAGTCAATTTAATCAGTGGCTTTGCTATCAGGGAAAAATTACTTATCCACTGACGACAATAACCCACCATCCCCAGAAACATCCTCACTTCTCTCTGGGTCATTGGGGCTCTCATTCCTCTGATAATTTTGATCCTGTCATCGGTCACTTTTCTCAGACCTTTTTCAATATTGTGTCCAAGATAATGCACCTCTCTCTTGCAAAATTGCAATTTGGCCGGAGATACCTTTAACCCTCCATCTGCCAGATGATTCAGTAAAGCTATGGTATCTACTTCACAAGCTTCACGTGTCTTCGATGCCACAAGTAGGTCATCGATGTACTGCACTAGTACTGAGCTTTCAGGCATGATCAAACTCTCCAATGATTTCTTCAACAACTGATTGAATATCGAAGGACTCTCTGTATACCCCTGTGGGATACGACAGCATGCCAAAATACGCTGTCCAAACCGAAATGCAAAAATCGGCTGGCTGTCATGATGCAATGGAATTGAAAAGAAAGCATGACACAAATCAATTACCGTGTACCATTCAGCATCATGAGGAATCTGATACAAAATCACTGACGGATTTGGCACAATTGGACAACATGCCACCACAATTTTGTTAACCTTTCTCAAATCTTGTACAATCCTGAACTTTCCATTAGGTTTCTTTAGCCCCATTATTGGTGAATTACACGGGCTACTCAGTAACTCTCTCAAAACACCCTGTTGAATCATCTTGTCAATTATAGGGGTTATTCCCTCAATTATTTCTGGTGTCAATCTGTACTGTGGGATATTAGGATAAACAATTCCTTCTTTCACTGAAATCTTCACTGGATCTACATTATTCATCAATCCCACATCTTCTCCAGTAAAATCCCAAACTGCTGTTTTTACTGTGTGTCTCAACTCTTGAGGCAAATCATCTGGATTAAACACAGCATATGTTCCAACAATCTCACTCTCTCTATTATCTAGAGTCATCCTGTACAAAACATCCTCATCTGGTGTCTCAAAAGCTATTCCATCCGGAGTACAGAAAATTGTGCAATTCATCTTACACAATAAGTCCCTACCTAACAAGTTCACTGGACTAGTGTCACAGACTACAAATCTGTGCATGTCTGAAAATTTCCCTATTCTTACCCTTACTGGTTCGGTAAGACGAGTTTTAATCTGTGTATTAGCTACACCAACCACTTGGATTGCTTCATCCGAGAGAGGAAGATTTCTTATATCTGCTGACCTGACAGTTGATCTCGTCGCTCCTGTATCTACCAAAAAAGTAACACTCTCCCCATTTATTTTCCCATCTACAAATGGTCCTGCCTGGTCTATTTCTAGAGTTGCACCAAGTATGCACTCTTCCTCCTCTCTTCGGCACCGTCAATAGTCCCCTTCAGACTCACTCCCCTCATTCTTTAACCAGTACTGCTGTACCGGGTTAGTACGTCTCGGTTTGTTTACCTGCTCATCATTGTAGAATCCCGAGTCCTGGTTATACTTTTGGGACCCTCTATTCTGCGGCAAGGGCGGTTTTGGCTCTTGACTCTGCTGTCTGACAACCTTCTGCTGTTGCTGCTGATGATTACACCCCTCGTTCTGCACCTGTTGATTTAATGATTTATTCTCATTACTCACTAATGGTGGATTGGTACACTCGGATCTCCAATGCCCCAATTGTCCACAGTTGTGACAAGGGAACTTCTTCTTCGCTTCTTCTAGATTCCCCTTTCCCTTTCCTGTGCCATATCTGGGCCTATTTCCTGGATTATTTGCTTGTTCCACCATCTGTGCTTCTTGTCTTTCTGCAACTTTCACCTGTGCCCACATTGCTTTTTCTTTCAGCTTTCTCTGTTTTGCCTCAATCTCATCACTGAAGTACTTTGCATGTCTCAAGATTTCATCAATCTTTTTACTCTGCCAGTCAACTGTATGCTCACAAATTCTTTCACTTATTTCAGGTCTCAAGCCATATACAAATCTGTATACAAAATGACTCAAATCCTTATCACCCAGGTGTTCATCTCCACTAAACTGTTTAAAAGCCAGTATCAACCTTTCATAAAAAGCATGAACTGATTCTTTCGCTTCCTGATGTGTTCGATCTATCTTAACCCAGTCTGTCTCTTTCGGGGGTACCTTATTTTTCAGGAACACAATAACCTGTTCATATTTCCTCATAACCTCTGGGTCTGGTGCTCCCATTTTCAGATCTCTTGGGTACTCCTTTGCAGGCCAATCTACAACTATTTTACACTCTGCCCACAAGTCTGCTGGAACAATTATATCAAACAGACTATTCAGGTCAATCCACAGCACTTTTGACAATTTCACAAACCTGTCTACCTGCCTATACCACTCGACGGGCTTTTCTCTCAGTCGAGGGAAATCATTCGTAAATGACAAAATATCCTGTCTAGTCCATGGGACATGTACATATCCTCCTCCAGGAATCTCTCTCATAGGATAAGCATCCACTGTTTTCTCTTTTTCTCTCATGGGAAATGCTGAGTAAGTCCTATCCACTGAATCTTCCCTTTTCTTGTACCATCTATCCTTCCATTTTTCCACATCACCCCATTTTCGCAATAAGGCAATCATTTCCTTAATCTGCCCTGTTCTGCCAACATCATTTAGATTTTCAATGTCCTTATCCGAGAAGTCCACTCTGTAAGGCTTCTGCAAAGCTTTCACCTTATCCATGTCAACTCCTAGTTCACTCGCTTTTGCTTTTAACCTGTCATGTGTACTCTTAGCCCTCCAGGTAATAATCTTGCACATGAATAACAACTCACCATCATGATGGTTTTTCAATATTTCTGTAGGAATTGTTCCTGCAATAAGCTCTTCCAATTCTATGCGCAACCTGGCTACATCAATTGCCTGTGAATCTTTATCCTTTTTCTGAAGAACTTTCAACCAGTCATTCAAATCCTCAGCTGTTATTTCTGTAGACCTTTTCACTGCACCCACTTGTTTTGTCATCCTCTGTGGTTCCAAAATCGTTCCTCCCAAACAACCAGTATTCAATCCTGAATTAGGCTGTACATCTGATCCTCCACCACATGTGTCATGTCTCAACTGTCTCAAATTATTTTCTCCCGTCCTCATTCTTGATTCCTCCAAAGAACAAGAACCAACCAAACCATTTCCTACATAGGGAACTGTCAAACCATTCTCACCCATTCTTTGCTTATCAAAAATAGGCACAACCGGACCTATGGTTACAGGCACTGTAACAGCTTCTAGATTTTTCGTCAGCTCTCTAATTTTCTCAGTCAGCTCAGATGTGGTTCTGGCTAATTCTCGTGTTTTCTCATCACTGATTTGATTCTCTCTCTCTAGCTCTCTCTCTCTCTCCCTTTCCGTGAAAGAGCTACCACTTTTCAAATCAGGTGTCATAATCTCAGTTTTAACAATTCGTAAAGTATCTCTTATGGGAGTAGCAACTGGCGTTCTCTCTTCTGGTTCTGGTCTATATGGAGGTGGTCTCTTATAAATCATGTCATCCAAGACCTCATCCTCATAATCATTAGCCCCATACCTTCTCACTTCTGTATCAGGCACCTTTTCCGTACCCTTCCTCTCTTCCTTCTCTTCAACTGTCCTCATAGGATATAATCCCTCTGACATACTAGCATCTCGCCATCTCCTCATTCGATCATGATGGGTTTCACGATCATATTTCCTCCCAAAAATATAGCTATAATTTCCCCCATTCCTCTGCTTTTCTCGCTCATGCACCTCATCTTCCCATTCCACCAACGCCTCAAACTGTGTCGGCCTTGGTCTAGGCTCTAGACACATCACCTTTTCCCGTAAATTTCTCAACACGGCCAGATTAAATGAAACATGTTCCGGGAACGCTAAAACACCATCCTCCTTAGTGTACTTAGCCCAGTTGTCTAACCATATACAGGTATGATACCCATATTTCGCAACCATGAAGGATGCAGGAGTTTTTGTCGGAGGTAGCAATTCACCTTCTCTAGTTATTATGTTCTTATCCTTGTCGAACCATCTTTTAATTTTACCGAACAAGGATTTCTTTTTCTTTTCCTCCGTTTGGTAATACATTTTCGTGTTTACCACTATCCTCTAGTCCCTTCCGCAACTGTACGATCTTTTGTCCAATAACAGCGCGACACCAACGCACCAATCCTGGAGCGTCTACTTCACCCTGTACTCCTTCCAATCCCTGCGCGGCTCTCACCAACGCACCAATCCCAGCGCGAGCACTGTTCTGATCCACTGCCCAATCACAGCGCGGTCTGTCTGACGTCAGTAGTCGCTGCAGTCTCTTCTGCTCCTGTCTCCTGTCACTCGTCTACCCCTCCTTTACAAAATCTTCTCAGTAGACTTCGTTCCAGATTCTACAAAATCTATTAGTTACAACATATAAACATCTCCATTGTCTGCTTCGCTAACCACAGAATAGTAAAGAAAATTCTTTCTCACAAGAATCCCGCTTCTCTCTAGAACAGCGCTTGCCTCTGCTCTACCACGGAATTATTACTTTCGTGACACAGTAGCACATCCCTCTACTCTGCCCTTCTAACATGCATCCAATAACTGTTTCCTCTAGGAATGCTCCAAAGAGTCTCACAATCAACTAAATGCTCATACATTCACGCACTTTCACACTAGAAAATGTAGCACATTCACACAGAATCCTGCCTTTCCCGAGAACAGCGAACAGTCTGTCCCACTACAGAATTATAACACACGTTAACCAAGCAGCGCTTACCGCTGCCCAGTCCTTCAAACAAGCTCAGAGAATACCTATTACTTCTCCAGCAGTAAGCTTTAACGGCAAACCTTACGGATCCCTGGGACTTAAGACCAGAGTTTCACAGATAACCTTCGCTACCATACGCACTCCGTTTATACTGGAAATATGTCCCTAATAGTAACACACGACGATGTCACTGATTCCGAACCCAGACAATGTGACGCGCAACTTCAATTGTCACACGTTTTTCCCCGCATACGTACAGGGCCAACAATCCCGTCTTTCCCGAGAGCAGCACTCACTTCCCTCTGCCCTACTACGGAACCGTCACCAGCTCCCCACGTTCCAGAAGCCGTACACACTACATAGAACTCAATACGACGACTTCAACATATAGTATTAGTACATATACCAACATCAATCAATAAATCAATGAATCCAAAAGCCTATGTACAAGCAATCTATCAGATCAAGACAATAATCTAAAACCATCATACTGCTACCAGGTAACTGCTGCAGATCGGAGCATATAAATTCTCCCTACTTCCACGGACAGAGTAATTCCACAGTCACACGCACATGCACTCATCATACGCTAGGGCCCATCACACTAACATTCATTCTATTACTCTATCCACACTGAATATATAGGCGAAATCCTAAACCATCTGCATCTAAAGCGAGGTCAATGCAACCTAAAGAAATTGTCCTGAGTCATGATTGTAAACATAGAAAATACATTCGAAACTCAATAAATGACAAAGAAATAACCACCCGCCACTGTTATTCAAACAAAAGGGTTGTTTATCTAAATTAGTTCAAATGAAAGTCAATCATTAGCAAAATCATTATTCCCATAATTAGTTATTCTAGCTAAGTGTCATTTGGGTCAGGACAGGTCTCTCAGTAAAGTCTCCCGAGTCGCCGTCCTCTCAATCAGCGTCGATCCTCTCGAGCATAGGTTCGGGAAGAAGTGGCCTTAAACCCTCTCTAATCTAACAATTTTTATAGGGAAACTAACAAATTGAACGTAACAAACAATCTCTAAACGTCCGTTGAGCCATTGAGCAGAGCGGGCAGGAAAGGATGTTGATTCGCAACATTTAGAAAACCTCCGCTCACAAAAATCACAAAAATAAAAACACGGAAGAAGGAAGCTCAAACTAAAAAATGATACATCCATGAATGCTCTTCCTCTGAATCATAGTGAAGCCACCGCAAGTTTATCAGAGTTCATTGTGGCTTTATTCTTCTCCAAGGGCAATTGGCAGCAAGCCCGGAGCTGCTGTCCTCACGGAAACTTTTAATTCAGTCAGAGGCCGAGGTCAGGTGACTTCCAACCATGTTCAGCGAGGCCTCTTGTCAAATTTCAACTACTCGAATGCAGGCTGTAAATATCGGCCATCTTGGATTAGGCCAAAACGGACCATCTTAATTAAAAGAAATACAAAACAACGTTACTACATCGTAATGATAATACAGTGTTAATACCCACTAATACCCTTATGTGTATGCAATTATCTAGCCATCTGCAACACAAAGAAGCATTAAAGCACGTTATTTTAAAGCGCAAAAACAAAACAAATTGCACTTTAGCCACACATATTTAATTAATTTGCACATCAACTTAGTTCGCGTATTAATAAAGCAACATAAATGCATTCCCGCGTGTAATTCTTTCATTAGTAATGTTGATTAGTCAGAAACTTTAACAAAATTAGTAATTAATAATTAATTATCAGTAATTTTAATTATGACATATAAACATAAACTGGAGTTTAAATCTCAATACATTTTCAATAGAAAACCCTGCTCCAGCACAACAACATCAACTGTTGCATGGCTAAACACTTATAAGGTCTCAAAGGCGAGACCTATTGGCTATGCCAATGCTTGTTTCAATTTGAATGCTGTGGGGGCGGGCGTTCTTACAGCTAAGGCTACGGTATAACAACCAGGGTTGCCGACTTTGGATCTGGAGAAGTGGGTTCGAGCCTCGGCGTCGGTCCAACATTCTGTGATTCTTTGCGAATCTTTTGAGCTCTCCGTGCCTACAAACACATGAATGAGTCTACTGTGTGATGTAACTGGTGCTCACGTTAAGTGCTCCAATATCTTCGGATCTAGTTCTCAAGAAGATATAAAACTCCCATATATATATTATATATGATATATGTATATATGTATAGTGTCAGTATCAAGCTGCCTGACTTTAACGGGGGGGTTGCCTTCATATGCGCCACCTAGTGTTTCCTGTCTGTTACAGCTGGAGGCGGGGCCGGAAGTGTCGCTAGGGCTGGCATTTTTAAGGCTTTTCTAGTAATTTCTACATAAGGATCTCCCAATTGAAAAAGAAGTGGCAGGCTGGGCTGGCAGTGGGAGGAGATAGTGCGGGGAGCAAGATCCGAAGAAAACAAAAGGCAACAGAGCACAGGACGAGTAGGCTTCGGCGAGGACACCAAAGCACCCTCTTCTGGACAAACATCCGAAGAGCTATTGGGACTGGGAGCAGGCTCCCCAGCTCGCTGGATTGAGCGTGCATCTCAGCAGTACAGAGCATGCAGGCCCCAGAGGCACTTCGAACAGGCAGGTTCCTGGGGCACGGCGATCAGGCACTGCACCCATTTGTGAAGAGCGGTGTTGAGCTGCAGAAAGAGATTCGGTTCGGAATCGAGGAGAACGGAATCGGCATGGCCAAGTGGGGCCAGGGAGATCCTCGTTGGATCGTGGAGCAGAGAGCAGATGCCACCAACGTTAACAACTGGCACTGGTTAGTAGTTACCACATGTCTAGATTTTTCTAGGGCTAGAGCTCTATATTTTGGTAGAGGCATTGATACTAGAACATGCCCACCGAATATTCGTTGCATCTTTATCGTGTACAGTTACATTGATTTATAGGTGTCTCTAATACATGATCTAATTGTCCCCTAAAAGTCACTAAAACTAGATCCTGTAAGGTGACTACCAAAGGGCCGCGGGAAGAAAATGAAAGTTAGTGGCAGTGAGCGGCCGCGTGGCCGCAAAAGTGTTCGCGTACTGTAAGGATGCCGCGAGCTATGCGATGTGCATGCACCATGATGAGAGAGGAAAGCCAGATGGCGCCTCTGCTCGTCATTGTGCGTGTAACCGCACGCTCTATGCCACCCAAAAAGATGTGGTTGGCTTTTTAAAGCCCACTCACTAAATGTCTCGCCAGTGTAGCGCATGCGCTGGCTCAGGCGAGACCTAAAAAACTACCACCCTCCTTCCCAGGGTTAGGAAAAGATATTGGGAGAAATTAGGAAGTTACACAATAACCGGGTTGAACGTGTTAGTACCAGGGTAGGAGGGAATATTATTCCTATATTCTTTAGGAGAGGGTGCGATATCTCAAGGTAAAATAACATATAGTAAGTATTAGTATTATAAAAGCTGTACTTAGCTTGTGAGCAGCGGCAACAAAGAAGGGAGAACACTGTGTGTGAGTGGACTTTAAACCCTATTAGAATGTTATTGAAGTTCTATATTTTTCAATTGTTGCTGCTGTGAGCTGGCAATAAAGGAGATTTGCGTAATCTTAGCCTCCGTGTCATGCCATAAAATAAAACTAAAAAGTTAACTTAATCATTAAGTTAACTCTTCATTATAATTTCCGCTCATATAAAATCACTTAGAAATATCTTTTTGTTCTCCCACAACTCAGTCCTGGGGTACACCCAACCCCACAACTCAGTACTAGGGTGCGTACAACCCAACAACTCAGAACTAGGGTACTCCTAACCCTACAACTTTGTACTAGGGTATTCCCAAACCTACAACTCTGCAGTAGAGTACTCACCACCCTACAACTCTGTACCAGGGAACTCAGACCCTACATCTCTATACTAGGGCACTCACACCCTATAACTCTGTACTAGGGTACTAACACCCTACAACTCTGTACTAGTTACTCACCACCCCAGAACTCTGTATTAGGGCACTCACCACCCTACAACACTGTACTAGGGTATAACCAACCCTACAACTCTGTACTATTAACTACTATTAACAACCATCAAACACACCTGAACATGCAAGTGCATGACTCTGCAATCCTTCTGAATAACACATGACTTCCACATTGAAAAACACAGACTAAAACTACAGGGAAGCACACAAGCATGACAGGAAATTAATGATGGCATAAATAAATAAAAAAACACCACCACTCAACATGCAAAACAAGCATGCAACATATCAACATCAGCATATTAGATCTGCACTGAATGCCACTAAGCAAAAATAAGGCTGGCATACCCCCCACACCATTACGCAGAGTAAACCAAAAACATCCCCAAACCAAAAGAATCAGACTTGCAGAAACAGAAACTGCCTATAGCATAAAACTAACATGGCAGCAGAATGACCTAAGAAATGAAAAAAAAGTAATAGAACATCATTAGAAACAACTAGGGATGTGACGTGTTGACAGTCACAAAACGTTCTAAGTTCCCCTGGTGAGCGATCCCTCACCAGACATTTCTCTAAAATCACTGTTACAGGAGACTTGCACTGCACAGGAAACACTGCGCAGTGAACACTTAGGTAATTATTTCAGACTTTCCATTGTAGAGCACCCAACCTCAACTTCCATGAGGCTTGGATTGCACATGATTACATGATCTTAGCATAGCTAGCTCAGTAAACATTGTTAGATAGAGCTTTCCATCTGACTGTGCCCGCTCATAGCATGTACGAATGCTTTTCCCCACAAGCATGCACCAGAAGGACTCCATGAAAGTAAAAGCACCAAGCTACTTGGGGGCAGATTTATAAGCCCTTTGCGCCACTTTTGCGTCACTTTTCCCATTTTAAAAGTGACGCAAAAGTGGCGCAAGGGGCTTGTAAATCTGCCCCTAGGTGTTTTGCTGCACTGACCAAAGAGGACGGCACGTAAGTGAGGCAGCGCCGAGTGGCTCCAGGTGCGTGTGTGCACCAAACATTACTGCACAGTATGCGTTCCAGGGCCAGTCTTGCTGGAACTTCATGCAACCACCAGGAAGCGGTGATGGGGTGCGCCACAACTCCGCAGCAACGGTCTGCATCCCCGCAGATCAATCCAATGGAGCCAAGTCTTCACACAAAATTGCAGTGAGGAAAAACAAATACCAACACTCACTACAGATATATATTTCTGATGATGCCCGCTGCGAGCGCCAGCTCCACAGTATGGTGCAAGGCTCCTCCATCACTCAGACACACGTTTGACAGCTCACCTGCTGCAATGATCTAAATGTAGAGCGCAATTCTCAGCCATAGAGGCTTTTTTTTCCAGCGCATTTTAAAGGTTGTGCTAGCGTCTTTGAAATAAGGCTACAAGTCATCAGTCACATTCACACCCTAGCAGAGAAATTCAACAGTTGAAAATAGATCCCAGTGACAGCAAGGCCATGGCAAATTCTACAATAGAAAACTGGAATAAAATTCCAAATAAGCTGCCAGTACAGTTCAATAGTGTTGTGCCTTAGGCGCTTGACCTCAATTCTACAATCCCTTCACTTTCAAAGTACTCGCAGCAGGCTCATAACAAATATTTATTCATGGAACTGCTGGCTCATATAGCATCAGTACAGCCAGAACAAGTTCTAGTTAGTTCCCAAATCACGTTACCTATCAGTTCATGAGAAGGAGGTAAAACGCTCCAGGCTGCAGCCTGTCCTGGTGATGAGGGACACTGGTGGGGCAGACCAGGGCGTTCCTTTTCCTTAACTTCACTTCAGGTTTCTTAGTTCCAGTTTTTTGGTTCCAGCTTCTTCATTAGGTTCAAATAAAGTCTACCTTTCTCTGCACATACATTCTTTCACAAATCGTAGCCAAAATGTTGTAATACAAAGTCCATTAACCGAGGTGTATAATACATAGATGGTTTATTTAAGCTTAGTTACAAGGTAAGTTCCAAGTACGTAGGTAGATGATAATAGGTAGCCTGTAGATAGCAGCTATCCCCACCAGGAGCAGCCTCCATGTTGCTCATCCTGCACACTCCAACTGACTCTCAGCACATCACCAGGCACCCACGTCAGGAAATATCTGTAGGATATAATAAAACAAATGTTAGAGGAAAAAATATGATCATAAGTACTATTGTCAATGTTAGTCGTGAGCACACTACACCCAAGTGTTCGTACACTTTCCTTTCTGATGTGCCTCTTTGTGGTTTAAAAAAACAGAAGAGGAACGATAAATTACTTTCTCCATGCCGGCGTTGTGCTGAAAGAGTGGGTCGAAATTCACAAAACTAACGTGTCTGACACAACATAAAACACACATACAAATAACGAAGAAAAAGACATTACATACTTAATAAAAAGCAACAATGTGCCTCATGGTCAACGGAGGGGGTGCGGTGATCTCGTACATCTAGGAGAAAATTGTAAATGTAAATGAGATCGTTAAAACTGTGGCGTGCTCCGTAGTGATGGTTCGCCCTTAGGGGGAGAAAAGTTAGTTTTGTGAATTTCGACCCACTCTTTCAGCACAACGCCGGCATGGAGAAAGTAATTTATCGTTTCTCTTCTGTTTTATTATATCCTACAGATATTTCCTGACGTACATTACGTATGTATTTGTAAACGCATGCCTTATAGTTGCAGCGTCTCACTTTTTGCACCTGATTCAGGTTAACTAGGAGTGGCATTTTTCACACTGGGCTGGTCCCAGTGTAGTCCTGAAGAAGAGCTGGGGAAGCTCGAAACTAGTTGACCAGACCATATGCTAGGCACACCTTTCCATTATAGTGAGGGCTTTCTAGCATATCACCCCGTTTTAACTTATCAGCTAAGAGCATTAATAAAGTCTATTTGGCCCACTAGCTGATTATTTTAATTTTCCTTATCCCACTCCACCATTTTTTCACTTGCACTACACATATTCTGATTTCTAGTGCTCCTACGTAACTCGCAAGTTGTAGCACGCCTCAGTCCGTAGAGGACTGGAAGGACCCCAATGATGAAGCATGTCACCGTGGGGAAACCCTGGTGAGTGAGGGGACTCAAGAAAGAGATAATCTTTCCCTTTCTTTCAAATTGGTGTTCTTCAGGATCGAGTTGATTTCTGACACCTCCTATTCCCCCAGGTTAGGTTCTTTTGACTTGACTTGCTCAGGTTGTTGTTTTGATACATGTACTAGTGGAGGGTGAACCTAACCATTAACCTCTAATTCCCCCCCTTTTTTTGAGAACTATTATTTACAGCGTGCAGCTGTGGGAAACCCTGTTTCTTTTAATTAACCACTGTCTGACATTCCATCACACATACCCTTTTAAATATCAAAATGACCGAGATAACAAGGCTCACCTACTCACAAGATGAGGTAGACAGAATTATAGCATCCATGCTTCCCCTGGCTGGGACCAGTACCAGGGACACCATCGAAGCCAGCCAATGCTGGGATGAGCTGACAGAATTGAAACGAGAACAAATTAAAACGTTGATACATGGAATCATGATGACTGAGTATGTAAGAGCCAATATTGCCCCACGTGGCCAGATAGTCAGAAATGAACCCTTTATTCTCCAAAATGACAAACTCTTCAAGAAGGATTGGTCGCTAATATCCTGGCACTGCACCAGGGATTGGCTTTTGCTAATTATCAAAACTGCAGCACGCCTCTCTGAAGAAATGAAAACTAGCATTCATGATTTGGAAATACGCCTCAAAACATATCAGAGTACAGCTGAACTGAAAAAAAGACTTGAAGAACTCAACAAGACCATGACTGAGTTCGAAATAGGTTTAAAAGATACGAAATACGTCAAACTACGCAAAGATCAGCAAAATTTCTCTCTAGAAAAAGTGTACCCTTACACTAGAGATGACTACGTTCCCACGAATCGTAATCCAGGCTATAACACGTAATCCAGGCTATAACACGGATAGCGATGGCTCTGATACAGGCTCAGACCTTTCAGATTCTGGTAGGAATTACAACTTTACCAACAGAAACAGACGATCAAGAGGAGGACGTCAAAGAAGTAGAGGCGGACCAAGATTTGGCTGGTCTCCATATCAAAACATGCCACCATACGCCCCACCACCGCAGTTTTTCCATGGACCACCTCCTTTTCATCAATCCTTCCCACCACAACCCTACCCATACTGGGATGGACCACAGAACCAGGGACAAAATCAGTCTTTTTTAGGGAGAGGAAAGACTCCATCAAGAGGAAAAAACAGACAAGGCCAACAGGTACAATGGGCCCAACCTCTGGAGACAGTGAGGAGCCATACACGGAGCATGGGACCACCGAACATGCCCTCAACGAGCAACAACCAAGCCTAGTAGTCAATCTCTCCAAAGTAACTATCACACCCATTCAAAAAACTGTTTTGGAAAAAGGATTAGGTTTTGTTCCCACAGCCTCATTGGACAAATTCAGGCTGGTCTGCGAATTAAAAGAGTTTATTCGCAGGATTAAACTGGAAATTTACTTTAAAGACAAAGAACCCAGTACTAACACTCCTACGGATACTGGACTACACAAAAAATCCAATTTCACTCCTCCACCCAATAACCTTCCTATTGAGCTACTAGCTTTTGAAAAAGCAGTATTGAAGGAGGTCACTGAAATAGACCCCAAAACTATAAAAGTATTCCACAACACAAGTAATGTCGAACAAGAGGCTATTCACCAACTATCAAATAACAATGACCTCACAATAAAACCAGCAGATAAAGGTGGGGCTATTGTTTTACAAAATACAACTGACTATCAACAAGAATGCCTACGCCTGTTGGGTGATGAACGGAATTATCTGGCAATACAACATGATCCCACTGAACGCCTACGGATAGAGATCGCGAGTCTGGTGGAGGAATCTTTGACCAATGATTGGATTAGTAAAAAAGAAGCGGATTTCTTAGAAAACAAAAAACCTATAATCCCTTACTTTTATACAATCCCAAAAATACATAAATCCATGGAGGCACCCCCAGGTAGACCAATAGTATCAGGAATTGGTTCCATCCTGGAACCTCTATCTAAGTGTGCAGACGCATTCTTAAGACCTTTGGTCCAAGCTACCGAAACGTACCTACAAGACACGAAGGCAGTCCTTTGTTTAATCCAGGACCTTGAATTCAACCCTAAAACCAGTATACTAATTAGTTTGGATGTAGAGAGCCTTTACACCAGTCTCCCACATAAGGATACTTTAGATATCCTGGAGGAGGTACTTTTTCAAAACAACTGGGGTTACCATACACCCAGGCATGTGGTTCTTGAATGTTGTCGCCTGGCCTTGACTGAAAATTTCTTTCAGTTCAACGATTCCTTGTACAAACAAACCCTCGGTACCAGCATGGGAAGCACATTTGCGCCGAGCATAGCATGGCTTTACGTACATCATCTGGAGAAACAAAAAATTCTCCACCAGCACAACCCACACATCAACCAAATAAAACTATGGAAAAGATATATAGACGATGTGTTTTTTATCTGGGAAGGCAATGAAGAAGAGGCTGAAGTTTTCCTAGTCTGGCTCAACCAACAAGACCCATTCCTGAAATTCACATTCACTATGAGCAGGTCTAATCTGGTCTTCCTAGATCTTAACATAACAGCCCATGATGGACGTATAATCACTACCACACATTTCAAGCCCACAGCAAGGAATTGCCTACTTGTGTACGATAGTTTCCTTCCCCGAAGTTTAAAAGACAACCTTTCTTTTGGCCAATTTTTGCACCTGAGACGGAACTGCACTACACGATAAGATTACAACATCCAAGCCAATGACCTATCACAGAAACTGATACGACGACAATATCCACAACATCTTGTGTCCAGAGCCCGGAAAAGAGCTTCAAACAATAACAGAGAGGCACTTCTGGAAGATAAACCTGAGACCACACACAAAGAGCCTAAAAGACAAATCTGCATCACCACTTTCAATATTGCATCTAACCAAGTACCCAAAATAATAAAAAAACACTGGCGGATCCTGAACAGTGGAGGTTTAGACTTACAAAAACCCATGTTCAGCCATCGAAAAGCTAAGAATCTGAGGGACTTTCTTGTTCATACTCGTCCTACCCCGACGAAAACCATGGGTCCCCTACGTCTGCTCCATCCACTACCTGAGGGCCATTACCCATGTAGTAACTGCAGTGTATGCCACCTTACCAAGGTGACCAAAACAGTAACCTACAATAATGGAATGACATGGAACCTTCGATCTTTCACCAACTGCAATACAACAGGGGTGGTTTACCTGATCACCTGCGTTTGTAACCTTCACTATGTGGGGATGACCACAAGGAAGGTAAACACCAGAATAATTGAACACCGGAGCAATTTTAGGTGCAAATGCAACAACACCAAAATGACCACTCATTTTTTGGAAAAACAACACACACCCAATGACCTCAATTGGGTCATTCTGGAACATGTTAACAATCACCCAAACATTGAAAGACAACTACACAAAAAAGAACAACGATGGGTTTTTAAGTTACGTTCGGACAGCAAGGGTCTGAATGATGATATACCCTGGGGTCAATTTATATGATCAGTTTTCCAATGTTCTCTGCCTCAATTTCTCGTTGAACTTGGTAGATACCCTCTGCATATCCACACATTGAACATGTTATATTTTGTATTTTTGGCATTTCAACTCTCTCCTTATTATCTGTTTCACCCTAGGGTTTATGACAACCCCCCAACCTCTGATTACTTTCCGTCCAAAATTAGGCACCATATCCTAGTTGACAAGCACCTGACCTCTGGACGATAACGTTTTTTCAAAGTTTTCTCATAGTTAATACTTCGCCTTTGCAACTATCCGTCTGGGCCACCGAGTAGTGCAGATATTATCCATCTAGGGCCATTGCGCAGTGTAAACATTATACTCCACTATGTTCCCACCACCACACACGAG
Organism: Triturus cristatus; assembly: GCF_964204655.1. Lineage (NCBI taxonomy): Eukaryota > Metazoa > Chordata > Amphibia > Caudata > Salamandridae > Triturus > Triturus cristatus. Next base: position 1,031,415,595 of record NC_140579.1, on the reverse strand, counting down.
ACATTACCTCCTTTCTGAGAACTATCTTTTTATTATTTCCCCGCAATTCTGTCCCAATCCAAAATGGCCCCTCCGGATAGGTACCCGACCAGGAGCCCTCCTCGCTTTCCATGTGAGTTTACTCATTGATAACCAGCTCCACACCGGGGACATGCCAGAATGCGGTCCGTGAGGTTTGGCTCCATTAGGTGTCCATGAGTGTGGTTGTCCACGTACAAGTAAGTGATATTTGAGCGGCAGGATCTTCATACCTACACGCTACGAGGAGATAATTCTTCCAGTTTTTCTCCTCCTAAGGGCGAACCATCACTACGGAGCACGCCACAGTTTTAACGATCTCATTTACATTTACAATTTTCTCCTAGATGTACGAGATCACCACACCCCCTCCGTTGACCATGAGGCACATTGTTGCTTTTTATGTATGTAATGTCTTTTTCTTCGTTATTTGTATGTGTGTTTTATGTTGTGTCAGACACGTTAGTTTTGTGAATTTCGACCCACTCTTTCAGCACAACACCGGCATGGAGAAAGTAATTTATCGTTTCTCTTCTGTTTTTTTAAACCACAAAGAGGCACATCAGAAAGGAAAGTGTACGAACACTTGGGTGTAGTGTGCTCACGACTAACATTGACAATAGTACTTATGATCATATTTTTTCCTCTAACATTTGTTTTATTATATCCTACAGATATTTCCTGACGTACATTACGTATGTATTTGTAAACGCATGCCTTATAGTTGCAGCGTCTCACTTTTTGCACCTGATTCAGGTTAACTAGGAGTGGCATTTTTCACACTGGGCTGGTCCCAGTGTAGTCCTGAAGAAGAGCTGGGGAAGCTCGAAACTAGTTGACCAGACAATATGCTAGGCACACCTTTCCATTATAGTGAGGGCTTTCTAGCATATCACCCCGTTTTAACTTATCAGCTAAGAGCATTAATAAAGTCTATTTGGCCCACTTGCTGATTATTTTAATTTTCCTTATCCCACTCCACCATTTTTTCACTTGCACTACACATATTCTGATTTCTAGTGCTCCTACGTAACTCGCAAGTTGTAGCACGCCTCAGTCCGTAGAGGACTGGGAGGACCCCAATGATGAAGCATGTCACCGTGGGGAAACCCTGGTGAGTGAGGGGACTCAAGAAAGAGATAATCTTTCCCTTTCTTTCAAATTGGTGTTCTTCAGGATCGAGTTGATTTCTGACACCTCCTATTCCCCCAGGTTAGGTTCTTTTGACTTGACTTGCTCAGGTTGTTGTTTTGATACGTGTACTAGTGGAGGGTGAACCTAACCATTAACCTCTAATTCCCCCCCCTTTTTTTTAGAAGAATGATTAAGTAACATACCATCATCAAATAGTGTTCCTATCGTGGGCACTCCGTCTTGTTCCCATACATATATGCGGCGTAAGGTCAGGGCACCTGTTAGGATGAGGAGAGCCAGGAAAGGTATATTTGGTGCATATGGCCCGGTTCATATATTTAAGGGCTTGTTTCCAGTATGTAAGGGCAATTTATCAATTTCAACACTGATAGCACTTGAAAGAAGTGAGAGGTGTTCCCTTTTTCCCTCCGCTTGGATCACTGGGCATTAAGCTGTGATACACACAACCCCTGGGTGTAATTTAGGGTGTAATTTGATAATTAGGGGAAACATTTTTGGACCTGAGTGAATCAGGTATACAGTGTGTCTGACCACAGAGAGTTGATAGTTATCTGATTATTCCCTTTTCTTCGTTTGAATTGTGGCTAATTTCTGTCCACCCAGCCGATAGTGACAGATTATCAGGCTCACCTGGCTCCGCGAACTATGCTGAGTGTCCCCTCCTTATGGGCTATAGGCACGAGGAGAGTGCTCAGTTTTTTGGACAAAATAACTATTGTTTTCTGTCAATCTTTTTAGTTGCTATTAAATATTTTCAGTTTTTATACAATTATTGATATTGTAGTGCTGTTGAAATGTTGCAAATCATGCCGCATGTTTAAATGCTATGTCACGAACAGAATAGACTGTTATCAGGGCTACCACCATAGAATCCCTACACACAGAACAAACCTCAAAACTCCTCAGACATGCATTGTATCCAGAACAACAGCACAAGCATACCTCTCCCACCTGCTGCAGAAAGCCCTTCAAGTACGCAAAACAAAACATGACAACAGTAGGTAACACTCAAAACCTTTTATTTAAAAAACAGAAGGGAACGCTCAAAACCTTTTATTTAACAGTAGGGAACATTAAAATGTTTTATTCAACAACCAGGATAATTCAAAACCTTTAAGTTTACACATGAAAAGCTCAGGACAACTATGCTATGTCATTCGGGAATCCACACTAGAGTTCTCCATCCGGATGACCGCAGGAAGCCCAGGGTCCCCTCGGCTGTTGATCGCCCTCGACTGGTTAGCTGATTGTGCTCCCAGGCTCACCCTCCCCCATTGAATTTTGGCCTGGGGATGGGGTCCCCGGGAGTAAAATTGGTCCGGGTAGGGGTGGGGGCACGTGGTCCATTTCCTACATTGAATTATGGCAAGGGAATGGGGTGCCCAGCACCAGAATCGGCCCGGGGAGGGGTCCTCCTGTAAATAAAATTCCCTGGCTTGGGGAAGGCAAAGTAAGTGTGTTTTCTTGGTAATTCAACATTGAAAAATGATCTGAAATCCTTTGGTGGAGGTGAATGCATTGTTGATCTATTGGAATGCAATGTGCAGTTACTGTGATGAGTGGGTTCATTCATGGCCTCTCCTGGTGAGAGCAGAGTCCATTGTTCTCCCTTCAAATTACTATGAGTATGTAAATGTGCAAAGTCTCCTGGAAGCTCCATCCGTTTGGCCCCGCCACGTCCACCTCAGTAGTATGCAACGGTCTTCTTGCCTTTGGCCAGGATGATGGCCAGCTTACCAAAATGCCCCCATTGTGTTTTCCTTTTGCATATCCTAAGTATGCAAATGCCCAAAATCCATAGCACCACTCACATACCCTCTCACAGTCATTCAGAGGCACTCACACATCTAATCATAGACCTACACAGGCCCTCACAAATATACACAGGTACTCACAGACCCACTCACAGACCCACACAGGCACTCACAGACCCACTTGCAGATATACACAGGCAATCACCCACCTACCCTCACAGGCACTCACACACCCAAACAGGCACTCACATACCTACCCACTCACGCCCACACAAGCACTCACACATACACCCACTCACAGACCCACACAGGCACTCACACACCCACTAAGACACTCACACACCTGTATGGCTACTCACACACCCACCAAAACACCTACACACTCACTCACAGACCCATACAGGCACTCAGACACCCCTCCCCGACCTATACAGCCACTTACACACCCACTCTCGAAGATGACAGGTTGCATTAAGATGAAAGTAAAAAAACATAGAAATTCACTAAAAAAACAAAGGTACCAGGGTCGTTATAGTTAGGCTCAGATTCCACTTGTACAAAAACCATTGAGATTCAGCAGTTATAGTTACCCGAGGTAACTATGACTTATGCCCGCAATGCACAGCTTATGACCTCACATATTACATCACTCATGACATTGTCAGTGGCATTACTGATGAAGTCTTAGATGACAACACTGACGACTTCATTCTTAGAACCATTCACACACACCCATACAGCCTCTTACACACCCACTCAGAAACCCACAGAACCATTCACATACCCATTCATAGACCCATACAACCACTCACACACCCATTCACTCATCCATAGAGCCACTCACACACCCAATCACTCACCCACACAGCTACTTGCACAGCCACTCACCCTTACAGTTAATAACAGAGCTACTCACTAACCCATACAGCCACTCACACACCCATTCACTCACCTACACAACCACTCACATACCTACTCGCACATCTACACAATCCCTCACGCCCACTCACTCACCTATACAGCCACTTACACAGACACTTACAAAAATAAAAGGGGGCAGGGAAGAAGCTCTCTGACCTCCTAAGGTTGTTGTAGGGGTCCCGCTGGCCCCCAAACCATAATTTCTTTTTTTCGGTGGAAGTCACGCTGGATTCGCGAATACAGCTGAAAAAACCCCTCACACTCCTGCACTTCGTTATTAATCAGCCGCCGGGTGGGCCAGGTCCCGGGGGCATTGTTGAAGAAAATGAGGGGGCACGCACAAGCCCCCCCTCCCGGGCACCACCACCTCCCTGGGGCTTAATATTAATAAAAATGCAGGGGTTGCCTCTTTGGCAACCCGTGCCCTCAGGACTGACAACCTCCCCAGGGTAATAAGTGTAAGTTATGCTGGGGGAGCCTGCACAGCCCCCTCCCTGCAGGCTGCCACCTCTCTAGGGCAAAATACAACATTAATGCAGGGGTCTGCACCTACCCTGCAGCCCCGGTACCAGCCGCCTCCTTGGGGCAAAAATGAAGTTAGTACAGGGGGCCTGCGGGCTACCCCCGCAGCTTCGGGGACCTCCACCTCCCCTGGGCTGTGTAGTCTAGTGGAGGGGGGCCGTGTGGCCTCCCTCCTGGAGCAATATATGGCCCTGGGCCCCTACCACCCAGAGCTGGCTCCTGCCATGTCCTGGGGTGTCCAGCCCTGGGACATAGCTGTTTGCTTCGGTTTGGTGGGAGCTTTACCACTCCCGCCAAGCCATAGCAAACTATGCTCGCTTTCAGCAAGCAAGAGCAGTGAAAATGCTCTTGCTTACTGAAAGCGAGCACAATTACTTTGACAGAGAGGAAGCTGCATCTTGCCAGCTCCCTCTCTGTCAAAGCAATGCTGGTGAGCCAGCAGGGACCACAGGGGCCTTGAGGCTTCCCTCGCGGGCCCCAACATTAGGATGTAGGTGCCCTGGGTGGGACCAGGGCACCCACAAGTGAGGACGGGTTTCATAAGCCATCTACCTGGATTGATTGATTGTCCTTAGAGGCTCCTTTATTAAAATGTTCAAAACTGTAGTGAGTATGATTTCAGCATCAAACCCACAAGCAAATGTGAACGGGGTTAGCGTCACCCAAGTCCTCTCTGGCAGAGCCCTGCCAACCTTATGCACAAGCTGAAAAAAAACACTGTTTAACTTTGTTTGCAGCATGATGCTGCAAATAAGCTCAGCGCATAGTTAAATCAAGTCTATAAATGCATCTCTCCCTTTCTTCTTGTTCTTTTTTCTATCCAGGTGCGAGACTAAAGCAGGACTAATGTAGGAAGTTCTTTGTGGTGAGGTCAAAGTGGGAGGATCAAGTGAGCTGACAAGACAGAGTCATAGAAGCCAGGAAACATGTAAGTGGCATGTGAAGAGGCTATGAGAAGGGGAGGAGTGTAGACGGTCTTTAAATAAGACTGCTTTAGAATGTTCATAAAGGTCACATTCTAATTGTTTGTAACAAGGAGCAGGTGCAGATAATGAACTTGATGAGGCTGCCTTCTGGAAGGTGCTTTAGAATGTTCACAAAGGTCGCATTCTAATTGCTTATAGCAAGAAACAGGTGTAGTATTTAATTTGATGAGGCTGTCTTCTAGAAGCTGCTTTGGAATGTTCACAAAGGTCACATTCTTATTGCTTATAGCAAGGAACAGTTGCAGGGGATTCATTTGATGATGGCTGTCTTCTGGAAGGTTCACGGTAAGGTAATCTATGCCGGTTGCTTGATGCTTATTCTGGTGGATTTTCTGGATGTTTTCGTAGCACCTGAAACATGACCTTGCGTATGCATGGTAAAACATTTGCAAAAGCTATTAAGCCTTTTCAAACAAACCAGGGAATGCCAGCTGCAGCTAGCTATTACCAACAGCATGTGATATGGTCAAAAGGCAGGGTACAGACGTTTGTTCATTAATATGTGTTGGCAGGAATGATATGAGTCATGCTGGTATATTGCGATAGTCAAGAGAGGTGAGCTGTGGCAGGAATCCTGACAATCTCCCGCCCCCAAAGACAGTCTTACAGGTTGTGGTTTGGTGTGGTGGAGGGCATGAAATCATCTCACCAGACGGGGGGGGGGGGGCAGTAACTGAGTAGGCCAGTTCCCAGGAACGCTCTGAAGGGTCATAACTAGGGCTCCCGGTTTTAAGTATTTACTTTTTTCAACATTTCTGCTCTGTATTTATAAATATTTATTTTTTGCAATTTTTATTCTGTATTTATCTCTTTGTATATTGTGTTTTCTGTATAAATAAAGCGGCAATGGGTATTTTTCCACGTTTAATGAACTGATAAATGTATACTCGCATTTGAATGTCCATTTTAGCAGTATACAGTGGAATAGCATTATCTGAAAGCATTTGCATTGTAGAATAGCATAAATAACTGTAGATCTACACTTAATCTAGCTTAATTAGGAAAAACTATTGTCTTTTCTCTACTACCTATCAATCTGTACACCTACTGAACTGGCACTCATGACTAAAGTTAGAAAAAAGTCACTCAAAGAAGGCCTATATTCCGTATTTAAAAATAAATACAGACAGGAAAATAAATAGTTTTCTGTCTGTATTTGTCCGTAACAATCAGTAAAAACTGAAAAATGGGAGCCCTAGTCATAACCGTTTTCATCTATAAGGTAATATAGTTTTCCCTGAGATTGTTTGGAGTGCCGGATTCAGTGAACTTTGTACTCTTGTTGGCCATTAATCGGAACGGGTGGGGGTGGGGTATCTTTTTGTGTGGCAGGGTGGTATGGCTTAATCAGTGAAACGTGAAACACTAGGTGGATGGTGTATTCAGTGGAAGCCGTAGCTTGACGTTGACTGGATTCATTATCTTGCTAATGTCTTAAGGACCTATAAACTGTGATAGTAGTTTCCTTGGGCCTTCTAGTTGTAGGTGTTGTGTTGATAACCATACCCTATATCCTTCCTTGTATATAGGTGCTGGGATTCTGTGCTTGTCTGCTTGTGCCTTCATGACTAATTTTCCTAAACTTTTCCAAGTGTTTTTGAATCTTATGCAGTTGTTTTAATCGACTGAAGGTAGCGTGGTAGAAACTCATGCTATATCAACAGGAAGGACCAGAGGATGTTGTTCTGACATGAAGAAGAAGGGTGTTTAGTTTGTGGCTGAGTGGGTGCTGTTATTATAAGTGAATTGAACTAGGGAAAGGGCTGATCCTGCTGTCCTGTGTACGTGGATAGTAAACATCTTAGTGTAGTTTCTAGGGATTGGTTGACCTATTCAGTTTGCCCATTGGTGTGTAGGTAGAAGGCGGATAACAAGGCTACTTCTATTCCTAACTTATCACAGAGTGTGCCCCAAAATATAGATGTGAACGGAACGCCGCGATTTGAGATAATTTTAGTCGGTAGACCATGCAGTCTTACAATATGATCAATAAATATTTCACTAAATTCTACATCAGTGGGTATCTTTTTGATGGGGATGAAATGTGCAATTTTTGATAAAATTTCAACTATTAAAATGGTAGTGAAGGTATTGCTTTCTGGAAGGTTAGTAATAAAATCCAGACTAATGGTGTGCCAAGGAACTGGGGGTATAGGCAGAGGTTGTAATAAGCCTGCAGGTGCAGTGTGTGTGTTCTTGTTTCCTGCATAATTGGGGAACCAGATACGTATATTCTTGTATTTACTTCCATATGTTGTTCCACCAGAAAGTTTTTTGACAATTCCTTAGGGATTTTATTATACCTTGGTGCCCTGCTAATGCTGTGTCATGATTCCATTGAATTACTTGACATCATTCTTGCCAGCAGGGAGTCAGAAAACAGTGGTCACTGCCCTTGTGCTGTCAAGGCTTGACTATTGTAATGGCCTCTACTTAAATATTCAGGAACGCTTCTTGAATAAACTGCATAGGCTTCAAAATGCATCCGCCAGATTACTCACTGGGGTCCCTAAATTTGCAGCCATTTCCAATGAAATTAAAAAGTTACATTGGCTCCTGGTTAGGAAGCGGGTACTCTTCAAATCTTTGAGCACCGTTTTTAAAGCACTTCATGGTGTTGGTCCAGAATATCTGCAGAATCAATTTAACTGGTACACACCCATAAGAAATTTACGTTGTTCAGGTGCTAAAATGGTGACTGTCCCGAAAATAAAAAAGGTCTCCTGGGGAGGCCGAAGATTTGTATTCGGAGCCGCCAAGGCGTGGAATGATCTTCCGGCTCAGCTTAGAAATGCACCTGATCTGCTGTCCTTTAGAAGGGCTCTGAAGACTTGGTTGTTTAATAATTAGAACTCTCTAATGTTATCTAATAATTAGATTTTTCTTGGCGATGGCCGAAAGGATAGGTAACCAGCGCCAGGACACCCCAGGGTAACCGCTGTGCTTTACAAATTAACATAACATAACATCTTAATTCTATAGTAGGAATGTACAGTTTCTGTGTGTGAAGGAACAGCTTGTCCATGATAGTATGATTAGCTGTTTTGATCCATTCTTCGGCCTTTAGCTTTTTATATTCTTCATGTAAGGCCGCCATAAAGGTGTCACTCTCTCTGACTGCAACTATCTTTTTCGGTGGAATTATAGTAGGGGAGTCTGATGTGGAATGGGAAATGTGAGCATACCCCAGTCTAGAAAGAACATCAGACTGTAACTGCTTGGTCCCTGGGAGATAGGTGATGATGAAATCGAACCCACTTAAGAGATGCAGCCATCGCATTTGATGGAGCTAAGAGCCCTCTCGGAACTAAAGAACTGTACATTTGTATGATCTAGGAATGTTGTGAGTGTATGTTTGCCCCTTGTAGGGAATGCCTCTATTCAGTGAACACCAGTTTTATGGCCAGAAGTTCTCTTTCAGCCACTGTATAGTTTTGCCCCACTGGTAGACGTTTTTTGTGATAAAAGGATATGGGATGCATGTGGCCAGTTCCTGGGTTCTTTAGAGATAAAATTCCTCCTACGGCTACCTGCGAAGCATCGGCTTCGACATAATAGGGATGGTCTAGATTGGGATGCTGAAGAATGGGTGCAGTGTTGGATTTAGTTTTTAACAGTTGCAACGCCTGATTGGCTTCTGGAGACCACGCAAATGATTGCCCTTTTTTTGCAGCTGTATTATGGGCCTCAGTATCTCTGAAAAGAGCAGGATGAAACGATGATACAAATTGGCGAACCCAAGTATCTGTTGAATTTCCTGGCATTTGTTGGAGTTGGCCAGTTGGCAATGGCTTCTACATTTTTGGGGTCCATTGTGATGCCTGTCGGTGATAAGTGAGACCTGAGAAACTACACTGACTGTACATAGAAGGAACATTTGTCCAATTTAGCAAAGAGATCGTTTTTCCTAAGGTGCTGCAAGATGGCGTGTACATGCTATACATGTTCTTGTTCTGAGTTTGATTAAATCAGAATGTCATCTATGTGGATGATTGCATAAACATCCAAAAACTCCCGCAAGATCTTACTAATGAAATAGTGAAAAGCTGCTGGAGCATTACATAGCCTGAAGGGCATAACAGAATACTCAAACAGCACAAACTTAGGGGGTCATTACTATGGCAGAAGGCCCGTCACCGCCAGCAGAGCGGTGGCAGGCCTTCCATCATCGGACTGATGGTGCAAAGACCGCCCGCCACGGATCCCCCACAGGCAATCCCCGTCCGCAAGATTGGGATGCTGGCCGCAGCCAGCCTTTCCCTGGCAGGTAAACCGCCATTGAAAGGCTGGCAGGGATTGATTTGGGGGCCCATTGCGTGCCACCCTTGTGTTGGGGGGAGGTGTCTGTGCACTGGGCCCTACACTGAGTGGGAGGCACCGCATGGTGCCTGCCACGTAGTGCAGGGAAAGGCACTACATGCATTTTTATGATTGCGGTGGGTGCTGCAGCCTGCAGCACCCGCCGCAATGTTAAACATGCAAGTTGCGACCACCACAGTGGCAGTCGCATCGTAATTTCATGTGCCGGAGCCACTGCCAAACAGGCGGCCGGTCCCACTCTCCACCTCGATGGTTGGCAGACTCACGTCCGCCCGCCATCATAATGACTCCCTTAGACTTGATGGCGGTTTTCCATTCATTGCCTACTCGTACATGGATTAAGTGGTAAACTCCCCTCAAATCTAATTTTGTGTAAATGGGGGAATTTCTGACCTGATCAAGTAGTACCAGAATTAGTGGGAGAGAATGGCGGTTCTAAATAGTCACCTTATTGACTGCTCCATAATCCACACAAGCCCTCAACTCCCCGTTCTTCTTGCGTACAAAGAGGAGTGGGGAAGAAGCAGGCGACATGGTGTGGTGTATAAAACTTATCTCTAGTAGTTCTTCCAGATATTTGCATAGATATTGATTTTCAGGTTCTACCAAAGCTTAAACTCTACTACAGGGCAGCGTTTCTCCCGAGGAGGAGATCTATGTGGCAATCGTAGACTCTGTGTGGGGTTGATTAAGTGGCTTTCACGGGGTCAAAAACATATTGAAAGTTCTGGTATTCTTTGGGTAGTTTAAGGTTTTCTGTTCCTTGGACCAAGGCACAATGCAGGGGTATCCCCACCTCTGGAGCCTCTTGGTAGCAGGTAGAAGTGCAGAATGGTTAGTTCAAGGTTACGGTGAGGTGTACTCAATTGAAATTTGGATTATGGTGTTCTAACCAAGGTACGCCGAAAATTACCCCAAAGGTGGGAGTGTCTATTAGATCAAATACAAGTTGCTCAGTATTCCCATTATCGCATACTTATACTCTGGCTGAAAACAGATTAGTCCAGAAGACAACTCTGAGCCATCTACTGCTCGCACATGCTTAGGTTTTTCGTTGGAATCTTTTGTGAGCCCAAACATGGCACCTAGGGTCAGATCAAAGAAATTGCCTGGCCCCTGAGCCAATATGCATGGGAATGATGTGCCTCTGCTGTGGGGTTAGGATTACTGTGACTCAGATAGTTAGGTGCCTGATCACTGACATAACATTGAAACTCATAATATCGACCTACAAAGTTATCGACACACAAATATCGATAACATAAATATCGATATCCTATACTTATTTTAAAAAAACACAACTATCGACACAAAAGTATTGTCAAACATTAACATCGATATCACTAATATCGATGACAAAAATGTTGTCATAACTAATATCGAAAACATTAAATAAACATACAAAATGACACAAATATCGCTAACAGAAATATAGACCACACAATTATCGCCGAATCCAAATATCGACACCCTTAAAATATTTTTAATAACACAATATACATCCCCAAAAAATAATCAATATCACAAACACACATAACATATTACATAAATAAAATTAAAGTTAAATAAATTATAATAAAAAAAAATACCTTTAACATAATTAAATTCGCCAAATGAATTACTCCTTACAAACACAATATATAAAATAAATATTTTGATTATACATTCAATACAATATAAATTACGAATAATATACTATTATATTTTTTAATAAGGTAAGAATAGAAAAAGGTTTAACTGTACATTAATTAGCATTTCCCGTATAAGGAAATAACTGCCAAATGAATTGAAAACATTAGTAACAACCAATAGAAAAGACCTACAACTTTAAAAACCCAATAAGATTGAAAGCACAACTAAACAAACACTATATAAGTTAAAGAAAATGTAACATTATGTTATGCTCCAACAACAAAACGAAGAATAAGCGGAATCTCTGCCAGATTGCTTCTGCAACATTGGACTTCCTCATTGAAAGCTCTGATTTCAACTTCACAAAGTAAATAAAATATCTATTTAATGTTACTACTGTGTAAAAAAAAAAAAGTAAAGCACTTTTTACAATAATTTAATAATTAATGTATATTTTTGTTAAAATATATCGCCTCTACAAAAACTCCAAAAGACACTCAACTAACTACAAACATCATCCAAAAATCCCCTTGCCAAAGAATAAGTATAAATCTAAAGTTTAAAACAACTAAAAATTCCAACCCAAAACGCCCACTAACCACACAACCCCCAAAATACAAAAAATGCTATTCAACACATTTATTACATATTATAATTTTTTTTCTGTAGGAAATAAAAAGAAACACTAAAGCCAAGCACCAACAGAAACACCCCAGCGTCAAAAAAAAGTTCAACATATTCAAGCATGTAAGTATAATTTTGTATATAGAAATCTGTATCACAATAAAAACAATTACAATACATTTAGGGCCAGATGTACGACCATTGGATTTAGCACCTCGCAATTTGCGACAAATTGCGAGGCGCTAAATCCAATGTACAACAGTGTCAGAGACACTGTTATCGATTCCCAATGGGGTCACAAAATGCGAGGCTCATCAATATTCATGAGCCACTCGCAATTTGCAGACCACAATGTCTGTGACTGTTTTTCAATAAGGCAATTTTTTTTTAAATGCAGCCCGTTTTCCTTAAAGGAAAATGGGATGCATTTAAAAAAGAAAAAATGAAACGTTTTCATTTAAGTTTGGGACCACTGCCCGTCCCTAATAAATATTTTCCCCTGCATTCCCAAAAGGGAAGGGGTCTCTTGGGGACCCCTTCCTGTTGGCAAGTGCTTTACCACCCTTCTGAGAAGGGTGGTAAACTGCGACTGTTTTGCAACTGCAATTGTGGTAGCAAAAGAGCCATACATACCTGGAAGACTCGCTATTAGGAAGGGATGCCCTCGGAACGCCCCTTCCTAATAGCGACTCGCTATTCCTATTTTGCGAGTGGCAAATAATTTGCCACTCGCAAAATGGGAATAATACATGGCCAACTCATTTTTTGCGGTCGCAAAGGGGTCTGAACCCCCTCTGCGACCGCAAAAAACAGTTATACATCTGGCTCTTAATATTTTTTATATACATTTCTCATAGCTTTTGAAACATTAGAATGACTGAAAGTGCAAATTCATAGCTTCCCAGAATGGAAAACCTTTATTATGCTATATATTACACCCAAGAAAACAGACAGGCGACAAAATTAATTGGAAATGCAGCAAATATTATTCAGATGCATGTTATGGGAGGGCTACAACAAAAGAAACTACTATATTAAATGTTAAGGAACATAACCACCCCCCTAACATAGCTGAAAAAGAAGTGAGAGATGCTTTTGAGATTCTAAAAGAAACTAGCACTAGCTCTCAAAAACCTACTATTGAAATACTGAAAGTTTTACTGCCCAGACTTCCAGAATATATAACCGGCAAATTACCCTCTGTCTCAACATTAAAAAGGCTAATAGCTAGAACAAAAAAATCAACTGCTACCACCCTACCTACCTTCAAAACTTTTAGTGAAATTTAAATACGACCTGAACTCAGTGTAACTCATAATGAAGACCAATTTCTGCTTTATGACACTAAATCTAATGACAAAAGGATTATAATATATGCAACTCCCACAAACTTACTTAAACTACAGAATTGTGAGACATGGATAATGGATGGAACATTTTAAATATGTCCCAAACCATTTTACCAATTATACACAATCCATGGACTGTATCACAATACCAACATACCCTTTATATATGCCCGGTTACTAAACAAACATACCACTACCTATATAGAACTCTTAACAAAAGTAAAGCAAGAAACTAATAATTACTTTCTCCAAAAAATTATCACAGACTTTGAACAGTCAATGATACAAGCCATCCGAAAAAGCTACCCTCACACAGCGATACAAGGTTGCTATTACCACTTTACTCAATGCAATCAATCAATCAATAGTTGCTTTATACGACAGTACATGTCATAAAAGCATTTATGGATAAAAAGTTAAAAAACAGTATAAAGATAAACTTGAATAAACTTTATACAGAGATAGAGAGCCGTCTTTAGGGATCCCAGTATGGTCAAGGCATTTGGTTAATTGGTAAAGGTCCATAAATACAATATTTACAACAAAAAAAAATGAATAAAGTCCTAATTAAACACAAAGGAGGCACAAAAAAACATGATAGAGTCCGCATTTCACGTTAGGCCTAGTTCACATACATGGATATGGATGAGTTCCCAATTCAGTTTTCAGGCATAATTCACTTCGCACAAATTAGCCACATCCACCTTAAGAATTGTGCTATCGGGATAGCATAACTGAGTGACGGGTCTGTACAAAGAATACGGAGAACTGTACTACATGATCTCATACCCCTATTCCTACGGGTTTGCACTAGCCATGCTTTGCGCGGGTCTGCCTATGCAGGGCACACAAACAATACATGTGATAGAGTTTCTACCTTGTGAGATGGAATCGTGGCACCTACATTCTTCAAGTGCAACCATCTCCTAGTAAATTTTTTTAAGCTTGTTTTTCGTCGGAAACATAGGGGTCTATTGCGATGTCCACCCGCCACCGCAACGGCTAAAGGGACCGCCCGCCATTGGTGCGGCGGTCCCGCCGTTGGCATTAGGATGCGCCCGCCACACTGGCGGGCGCATCCCGTATTTTTTACATTGCAGCGGGCGGTGCTGCAAGCAGTACTCGCCGCAAGGTAAAAAATGCATGTTGTGCATTTGAATGCACAACGGTGCCAGTCATCTTAATATGGATGACGGTGTCTTGCAGACACCACCACCATATTAAACACTTTTTCCGCCCTGTCGGCGAGTCGACCGGCGGAAAACCGGCGGACAGTCTTTCCACCCGCCAGGGTCCCCCCCGCCATCGTAATGTGGCGGGGGGAATGGGAGGCGGGCGGTGAATGTTGGCGGGAGGATTGCCACCTCCATGCGGGCAGTGGCGAGCTGCCCGCCAACATAATCGACCCCAAAGAATCGGTGGGGCTGTCCCACAAGTGTGCAAGGCCCATTCCATAGAACAGACCCTTGAGATTTCTCAGCCATCTAATCAATGCATATGGAGACACCTGCAAATCTTCACTAACGTAGAATATGCAACTAATAGCAATTCTGCATATGAAATTAAAAAGCTAATTGCACTAGCATACATCCCAATAATTGATGTAGCAAATCAATACAATCTAATAATAGAAAGCCCCTACTACCAAACAAATGAACATAAACTAAGTCCCCTACTCAACTATTTCGAGGATACCTGGGTGGGAAGGCTACACAGATCTGGACACAGGAGACAGCCCAAATACCACATTCCATGGTAGAATGTATATAACAGTACCCTAAACAAAGAAGCAAAAACTAATAGCACTGTGGAAGGATGGTATAATGCTTTCTAAGCCAAAACAGGCCGAACCCAAAAAAACCCTACATAAATTACTACAATTAATCCAAAAAGACCAAAGCTACCAACAACTATGGGCCTGATTCCGATCTCGCTAGGTAAAACCCTCCATACGACTCGGATCCATAGATCTTTACGAGCGATTCGTGCAACTGGAGTCCGATCGAGCGAGTACGATGCTTTCTTATGCTTACGGACTCAGTTTGCTTGGACTCCCATTGAACTCTATGAGAGCCTGTATACTGGAAGCGTGCACAGGCTCCCATAGCAAAAAGGGGTGAGTGGGGAAAAGCGTACTCCCTGTGGCGGGCACCCCATGGTGCCCACCACACTGTGCATGAATGGGAAAGGGGGACCCATGGGTCTGAATCAGTGGGCTCCAGGTGATGGTGGGCCTGCTACGGGCCCCAAAAGAATGATTCCTGCAGCTTTTTTGATCTGGACATACCGAATCGCATAGGCTGTCAAAATAATGCATCGTACTTGCTCGCTTGGAAACAGAGTCCATAGAGCTGTATGAAGCGTACAAGTTATACGGACTGGATCGGATTGGGAGACGATTCGCTCGATGCATACGCAAACTTCAAGTTGTACTTGGTCGTTCGAACTAGTGTACGAATCGGTCGGGAAAAAGGGCTACAAATCGGATCCGTTAAAGCCAAATCCGAATCATAGGCCTTCCAAGCGAGATCGGAATCGATCCTTAAGACTTGAACAGTCTGTAACACAACTAGGTCCAAAACTAACTAAACAAACTAAAACAATGTTCGAGCACTTACAATACAAAGTAAGACTCTACCCAAACACTAAAGGGCTAGAATATCTAGAAACAATCCCTACTTTAAAACAATAATACAAAAACATAGAAAAATCGTTTTTGTAAAATGAATCCTTAAATAAATATTTATTTGCAAACATCTAAAATATAAACATTATGTCAATGTATTTTATATTTTAAAGAAAAATAATTGACATAAATATATTTTATATATTTTAAAATATCATTAACAATTTCAAAAATTACATTTCCCTCCCATTGTGAATAATTTAAAATAACTTACTTTTTTGATGCAGAAGAATTTAATCCAAACTGCCATAAATAAATCCAAACGTGTAAAAATCCCAAAACTTAGTTAAAAGTCCCCCCAAAAATGTAAAAATGCAACTGTGTAAAATATAATCCACCGGCAACATATCCATAAGACTTGAATACATTAAACCCTGAAAAATGTAATTAAAAAAAGAAACGTTCCAGGAAAGCCCGAAAAATAAAAGAACTGTAAAATAATTATTAGTTTACTAGAAACTACTACACAGTTCCTTAACCCCTTCGCTGCCAGGCCTTTACCCCCCCTCCTGTGCCACGCCCTTTTTTGGCTATTTGGGGTAGTGCGCGCTGAGGCCCCTGTAACTTTTTGACCACATAAGGTATCCACGCCTTTTCTTCCAACATCATGGGGATTCTGAAGGTACTCAGGGTTTGTGGATTCCCCTGGAGGGGTCACAGAAATGAGCCAAAATGCAGCAAAAGTTAGGTTTTTTTGGGGAAAATGGGAAAAACAGGCTGCAAATGAAAGCATCTGGGTTTTTCCCTGCAAATGTTATCAAAAAAGGGTTTGTGGGGCTGAAATCACCATTTTCCCAGCTTTTAGGGGATACCAGACTTTTGTCAGAAACCCAAAATTCTTTACACAGTTTTGGCATTTTTCTGGGACATAGCCTATTTTTGCTATTTTTTGTGCTTTCAACCTCCTTCCAGTTAATGGTAGAAACGGGTACAAAAGCAATAATGGATCCTGGAAAGCTATACATTTTAGAGAAGTAGATAAAATTCTGAATTCAGCAAGGGGTCATTTGTGTAGATCCATCAAGGTTTCTTTATAGAAACTAACAGTTAAATATAGGATAAATTGAAAATTTGTTGAAAAAAAGCGCCTTTTGTGTCTACGTTTTCCCCTGTAACTTCTTCTAATTTTGACAGCTCTTTGAAAGCAATATACCGTTACATCCGCTGGACATTACTGGTTGTGGGGATATATAGGACTTGTAGGTTCACCAAGAACCCGACGAACCCAGAGCCAAAAACTGAGCAGCAACTTGCAATGGTTTTTTATTATGTACCGGGTATATAGTAATTATTCTGTAAAAATGTGTACATGGAGAAATCGGTATGAAAGACACCTATGTATTTCTGAAATGGGAACAAAATATAGTTTAGAAACAGTAGATATTTGCACATTTCCGAAATTGGGATACTCATACTAGCATGAGAATTATCAGTCATTTTTAGAATGACTTCTTTTTTACACAATGTCTTTCATTTGGAAGGCAGAAATGCATCAAAAGTCAATAGGTAATAACAGTTCCTTTACAAATCTGAATTACCCTAAGTCTCCCGATAAAAATGGTACCTCACTTGTAGGGGTAGGCATAGTGCCCACGACAGGAAATGGCTAAAAACCCAACGTGAACACACCACATTTTCACAATGCAAAATGACCCTTTTTTAGCAAAGTGCCTAGCTGTAGTTTTTTAACCCTAGCTCTGCTGGCACCTAGGGAAACCTAGCAAACCTATACATTTTTGAAAACTAGACACCCAGGGGAATCCAGGATGGGGTGACTTGACTGCCTCCCACCAGGTTCTGTTACCCAGAATCCCTTGCAAACCTAAAAAATTGCCCAAAAAAACACCTTTTCCCCACATTTCTCTGGTGGAAAGTTCTGGAATCTGCGTGGATCCACAAATTTCCACCCACCCCGCGTTCCCCAAAGTCTTCCGAGAAAAATGGTACCTCACTTGTGTGGGTCAGCCTAGTGCCCGCGACAGGAAACGGCGCAAAACGTAAGATGGACACACCTCAATTTCGCTGTGAAAAATGACCCTTTTTTGGCAAAGTGCTTGGCTGTAGATTTTGAACCATAGCTCTGCCGGCACCTAGGGAAACCTAGCAAACCTATACATTTCTGAAAAATAGACACCCGGGGGATTCCAGGGAGGTATGGCTTGCGTGGATCCCCCAACGTTTCCTTACCCAGAATGCCCTGCAAACCTCAAATTTGCTGAAAAAATCTCCTTTTTCACACATTTTTGTGTGGGAAAGTTGTGGCATCACCAGGCTGACAAAAATTTCCTACCACCCAGCGTTCCCCCGGGTCTCCCGATAAAAACGGTGCCTCACTCGTGTGGGAGGCCCAAGTACCCACGACAGGCAAGGGCCCAAAACGTATTGAGGCGACATGAAAATGCCTACCTCAAAACGACCTGGTTTTGCAAGGGGGGTCACCTGGGTTTTTGGCCCGGTGCTCGGCGGCCACCTAGGGGAACCTACCAAACCCACACATTTCTGAAAACTAGATACCTGGGGGATTCCAGGGAGGTATGGCTTGCGTGGATCCCTCAACGTTTCCTTACCCAGAATGCCCTGCAAACCTCAAATTTAGCTGACAAAATCACCTTTTTCACACATTTTTGTGTGGGAAAGTTGTGGCATCACCAGGCTGACACAAATTTCCTACCACCCAGCGTTCCCCCGGGTCTCCCGATAAAAACGGTGCCTCACTCGTGTGGGAGGCCAAAGTACCCGCGACAGACAAGGGCCCAAAACGTATTGAGGTGACATGAAAATTGCCTACCTCAAACGACCTGGTTTTGCAAGGGGGGGTCACCTGGGTTTTTGGCCCGGTGCTCGGCGGCCACCTAGGGGAACCTACCAAACCCACACATTTCTGAAAACTAGATACCCGGTGCCTCACTCATGTGGGAGGCCTAAGGACCCGCCACGGGCAAGGGCCCAAAACGTAGTGAGGCGCACTACGTTTAGGACCCTTGCCTGTTGAGGCGCACTACGTTTTGGACCCTTGCCTGTCGTGGGTACTTGGGCCTCCCACACGAGTCAGGCACCGTTTTTATCGGGAGACCCGGAGGAACGCTGGGTGGTAGGAAATTTGTGTCAGCCTGGTGATGCCACAACTTTCCCACACAAAAATGTGTGAAAAAGGTGATTTTGTCAGCTAAATTTGAGGTTTGCAGGGCATTCTGGGTAAGGAAACGTTGGGGGATCCACGCAAGCCATACCTCCCTGGAATCCCCCGGGTGTCTAGTTTTCAGAAATGTGTGGGTTTGGTAGGTTCCCCTAGGTGGCCGCCGAGCACCGGGCCAAAAACCCAGGTGACCCCCCTTGCAAAACCAGGTCGTTTTGAGGTAGGCAATTTTCATGTCGCCTCAATACGTTTTGGGCCCTTGCCTGTCGCGGGTACTTGGGCCTCCCACACGAGTGAGGCACCATTTTCATCGGGAGAGTCGGGGGAACGCTGGGTGGTAGGAAATTTGTGTCAGCCCGGTGATGCCACAACTTTCCCACACAAAAATGTGTGAAAAAGGTGATTTTTTTTCAGCTAAATTTGAGGTTTGCAGGGCATTCTGGGTAAGGAAACGTTGGTGGATCCACAGAAGCCATACCTCCCTGGAATCCCCCGGGTGTCTAGTTTTCAGAAATGTGTGGGTTTGGTAGGTTTCCCTAGATGGCCGCCAAGCCCGGGGCCAAAAACTCATGGGACCCCTTTTGCAAAACCAGGTTGTTTTGTGATAAGTAATTTTGATGTCTCGTCAATAGGTTTTGGGCCCTTGCCAGACGCGAGCACTAGGCCTACCCACGCAAGTGAGGTACCATTTTTCTCTGAAGACTTTGGGGAACGCAGGGTGGGTGGAATTTTGTGGACCCACACAGATTCCAGAACTTTCCACCACAGAAATGTGAGGAAAATGTGTTATTTTGGACACATTTTTAGGTTTGCAATGGATTCTGGGTAACAGAACCTGATGAGAGCCAGTGAAGTCACCCCATCCAGGATTCCCCTCGGTGTCTAGTTTAAAAAAATTTACAGGTTTGCTAGGTTTGCCTACGTGCCAACTGCGCTAGGGCCCAAAATCCACAGGTATGCACATTGCTAACAAAAATTCGGAGCCCAGTGGGCTTTCTGCCTCCCTGGGGGGAAATCGGGGAAGAGGGTTTCATCCTGAAATGCCCCTAAAGGAGCAGAAAGACTCTGGCTATTTTTTGTGGGGGTGTAGGCATTGGTATGACCATTTTGGGCAGCCCCCACCACCACGCATAAAAAAAGCCTGCATACTCGCTGGCGCCTAGTGGGCTTTCTGCCCCCCCAGATCAGGGGCCACTGCCACCATCTGCCCTCCGGGGGGGGCAGAAAGACTGTAATTTCTCTGGGGGTGGGGTGGGGTATTGTCATGCCCATTTTGGGGAGCCCCTACCCCTACACTAATAAAACAAAAAAATCCATGGTTTCTAGTGGGCATTCTGCGCCCCCAGGGGTGGCCAGATTGGGGGCTACAGCTCCCATCTGCCTCCTGGGGGGCAGAAAGACTATCATTTTTGTGGGGGGGAGGTTGGGGGCATTGGCGTGCCCGTTTCAGGCAGCCAACACCCTAAAAACAATTGCGCAAAAAAAATCCCTGGTGTTTAGTGGGCTTTCTGCCCCCCGAAGGGGCAGATTAGGGGCCAATGCCCCATCTGCCCCCCGGGGGGGCAGAAAGACTGTAATAATTGGGGGGTGGGGTGGGGGCATGGGCTTGCCCGTTTTGGACAGCCCCCACCCCTATTTTTATTTTTTGTAAAATTCCCTGGTGTCTAGTGGTCTTTTTGCCCCCCCGGGGGGGCAGATTGGGGGCCAATGCCCCATCTTCCCCCCAGGGGGGGCAGAAAGGCTGTAATGGTGGTGGGTGGGTGGGGGCATTGGCGTGCCCGTATCGGGCAGCCCCCACCCTAAAAAAAAATGAAAAGAAATCCCTGGTGTATAGTGGGCTTTCTGCCCCCCCGAAGGGGCAGATTAGGGGGGAATGCCCCATCTGCCCCCCGGGGGGGCAAAAAGACTGTGATAATTGGGGGGTGGGGTGGGGGCATGGGCCTGCCCGTTTTGGGCAGCCCCCACCCCTATTTTTTTTTTTTTTTAAATTCCCTGGTGTCTAGTGGGCTTTTTGCCCCCCCCGGGGGGGCAGATTGGGGGCTGCTGCCCCCATCTGCCCCCCGGGGGGCAAAAAGACTAAATTTGGCCAAAATTCTTTGGGGGAGCAAAGGCCCTTGCCCAAGGGGCCGCTCCCCCCTCCCTGGTGTCTAGTGGGTGGATCCCTGCTTGGGGATCGCCCTCCTGTGGCGATCCCCAAGCAGGGATCCACTGGGGAGGGGTACCATTGGAAAGGGGAGATTCTCCCCTTTCCAACGATACCTCTCCCGTCTTTCTACGTGCTCAGGGGGCTTGGCTCATTTCAGTTTCACTTTCAGTGTAATGACGTCGGTGCGACGTGCGCGCCGATCGTCATTACACTGAAAGCAGGGGGGGGCCTCGGGAGGTGGGGAAGCTCTTCCCCAGCTCCCGAGGCTATTTTCACTAAAAGGGAATGCCTCTGGTGCCCGCACCAGAGTGATTCCCCAGGGACTGCCTCATGACGAGCTGGACTCGTCATGGGCACAGCGCGACTGTGCTCCATGACGAGTCCAGCTCGTCATGGGCACACAAGGGGTTAAAAAAAAAGCAAACTTCTCCCAACGGCAACTTCTAAATGACAAAAACCTGTGAAAAAAACAACACAAAACCCTCCTGCACAAATATACAATACAGTCATTAAAAAACACACATAAACATACTAATAACACCATACTCTAAACATTTTTAAACACATAGAACATACCCTAACACCTACCTATCAACGCACTAACCGCATTTCGCATACGCAAACCTACAAACGAAACCTCACAAAAAACAGAAAATACAAACATTACATACACTATAGACTACCTAACTACCTTCGCCCTACACCTAAATTAAGCCCAAAAGTAAATAAATTAAACTTACCTTAACCGATGCGACGTAGCTTCCAACCGCGAGCTTCTCTCCTCAGAAATGACCTAAAACAACACAGATAGCCTACAAAATAAAACTTAGGTGGCCATCGAAACCCGGAAAACTGCTGGTCCGATTAGCATCGCGGTCGTGACCGCCGCGGTGCGATTTTCCGCCCGCCACTTTTCCGCCAGTTGCAGTACGCCCGCTTGCCTGGCGGGCGGAGCTGGACCGCTACAATTGTTGCAGATCAGGGCCAAGCACCGCTGGCACGATTATGATGCCGGCGGTAGCCAGTCTTTCCGCTGCGGTAGAACTGCCATGGAAAGGTATGCGGAGACATGTTCCAGGGGCCCATTGTGGGACACCAATGTGTTGGGGGGGAGTGTGGGTGCACTGGGGAGTCCCCATGGTACCCCCCTACATGTCCCTGTACCAGGTGGCAGGCACTGTGCAGTGCCTATCACGCAGTGCAGTGACATGCTCCTTTTCACACGCGGCGGTGCTGCTGGCAGCAGCAACCGCCGCAATGTTCATCGCCAGAATCCGACCGCCGCAGTCGGATTTCGACTGCAGAGAATCCTAATTGGACCAGCGGTTATGCAGCGGTCCTTGCGGGCAGTCTTTTCCCGCTACCATGGGAGTCGGGGAGATTTTCCGACCGCCATCCTAATAGACCCCTTAGTTTAGAAAATGGCTACCTAATTGAAATAATAAAAAGACTTTTTTACATTAAATTCAATGTACATTAGAAATGTAATCCCAATGTTTTTTTTAAATCACTATTTAATTTTACTAGTGTAAAAAAATGTTTTCTTTGCTGTTTAAAAATGTTAAATGATAATAGTAAATATTAGAAAATAAATAATATTTATTAATATACATTAAAATAAAATATGTTAACTTACCAATGTGTTAAAAAATGGTGCTGCTTGCTAAAAATGTTAAAATATTTATTCATGTTAGAAATATTTTTCTTTTTCAAAATGCTTTCTTACCTTTATAATTATATTTGTATTTACACAATTTATATAATATTATACAAAATATAATATTATGTATTAGAAAATATATAAGAAATATAAAAAAACTTATACAATGAAAAAATTGTTAAAGAAATATGTTATTCAAAATGTGCACTATATGTTATTCTGTAATGCATATTCACAATGTAAATAAATATAACTGTTACCAAAAAAAATATCTATTTTCAAAAATGTATAAAAAACAGTGGACAGCTACATTATTTCTTTTTTTTTTTTACATATTTACCAAGTTCTCCATTATAAAAAACATAAAAATGTTTCATGCTGACTTTACTTAAATATTATGGGCCCCATTACGACTGTAGTAATGGTGAACGGGACCTACCGCCAGAGGTGTGGCAGTCCCGTTAGGCCCATTAGGATACGACCGCCACCCTGGGTGTCGCATCCCACATAGTTTAAATTGCGGCGGGCAGTGCTGTAAGCAGCACCCGCCCCAATGTAAAATATGCATTTTGTGCATTGGCATGCACAACATGACAGGCACCGTGCGGTACCTGCCACCTTGTGTATTCCAATGAAGGGGGTACCATAGGTACTCCCGAAGTACAGCCCCCCTCCCTCCCCGGGGGCCCATAACGGGCCCCCAAAGCATTTTCTGCTGTGCCTGCACGGCACTGCCACTATATTGTCCGCCTTTTCCGCCCGCCCGGCAATCCGACCGGTGGAAAAGCAGCAGACGGACTTTCCATCCACTGCGGTACCCCCGCCATAGTAATATGGTGGGGGTAAATTGTGGTGTGATGGCGTGCGGATAGCCACTGCCCGCCACCACCGGCCGTGCGGTGGCGATCCTCACGACATACTAATGACCCCTTTATGTTTGTTTAAATATTTACTAAAAATGCAATGCATCCAAAAATAAATTTCTCTGAATGAATATATATATATATATCAAACAATGTTAATACAAATAAATGCATATTATTTCTTTGCTTAAGTCTTTAAATGACAATAAAGACAAATAAAATATAAATATTGTTTTGTATTTAATTCTAATAAAATATATTTTTTTCTGTATTTACAATAAAGACGCCGATTCCGATCTCGCTCGGAAGGGCTCCGAACGGGATCCGGCCGGAAAAAGTACGAGCCATACGTGTGTTTTCCGACCGACTTGTACAGCTGTACGAGCGAGCAAGTTTGATGCGAGAAACGTGAAATCGCTGACCAAATCATTTCCGGGCCCGAACCGCTCCGTACGTCTCGTCAGTAAGCAAACCAAGCCGTGCAATGGAGGCGATTTACGACCGAGCCAGTACGATGCACGATTTGGACAGCCGGATTGAGTCGGAGCCTCTGACACATAAACGCTCAGGGAAGTGTACTTTGGGGGTCCGTGCCGGACCCCCTTCACCCGTAGCTTTATGAGTCGTTCACAAGGGGGACCCAAAGGTCCCCCTACACATGCATGTATGATGTGTGGGTGGTGCAGACGCTTCCCCACTACAGGGGGCACCCTTGTGCGCAACGTACCTTTTTCGTCAATGGGAGCCTATGTAAGCGTCGTACAACAGGCTCCCATTGACTTCAATGGGCTCCGAGCGACCCGTGTCCATCAGTGCTTGTTAGCATCGTACTCAGGCGCTCGGAGCCCCTGAGCACGAGTCGGTCGGAAAGCCCTTAGGATCCAAGTCGGATGGAGCCTTATCCCAGTGAGATCGGAATCGGCTCCAAAATGTTTATCTTAAATTAATTGTCAGACATAAATTTTATTTTTTAATACACATATATAAAATACTATTACCACTTAAACATACATTTTTATCATTAACCTTACTCCAAAACAAAGAAATTAAGGGCTGAGTGCGATTGGGGAAGGCCCGTCACCACCAGCCTTGCGGTGGCGGTCCTTCCGCAATCCGACCGCGAGATTCCCTCCGCCACATAACAATGGCGAAGGGAATCGCGCTCGGACGGTGGTGGATGCAAAGATAGCCTAAAAGGTGGCAGTGCCTAGCAGGCATCGTCCACCAAATTAGGATGCTGGCTACAGTGATGCCACCATGGAAAGGCTGGTGGGGATTTGTTACGGGGGCTGGTTGCATGCCCCCCCTTGTGTTGGGGGAGTTGAGGGTATACTGGGGGATACCCATGGTACCCCCTACATTTCACAGCACTACGTTGCAGCACCATGTGGTGCCTGCTACGTAGTGCAGTGAAATGCACCACATGGTATTTTAACATCGCGGCGGGGGCTGCTGTCAGCACCCGGTGCAATGCTGGACACTAAACATATAAAATGTACTATTCCCACCCCAAACAAGAAAAAGACAGGGAAGGTGCTGGACACTAAACATATATAATTTACTATTCCCACTCCATACTAGAAAAAGTCAGGGAAGGTGCTGGACACTAACCATATATAATTTACTATTCCCACTCCAAATTAGAAAATGTTAGGGAAGGTGCTGGACACTAAACATATCTAATTTACTATTCCCACTCCAAACTATATTAACTCAGGGAAGGTGCTGGACACTAAACATATATAATGTACTGTTCCCACACCAAACTGTATTAACTCGGGGAAGGTCCTTTACATTAAACATATATAATTTATTATTCTCACCCCAAACTATATTAACTCAAGGAAAATGCAAAACAATATACTCATAAAATGTTATATTTCAAAATAAATTACATAAACACATATAAAATAATACACATTGTACATATACATAACTAGTCCCAATTATAAAAACAAATCCAAATAATAATTATGCGACTTTTAAAATGATATTAAAATCCGTCTGCAGCGGTTGGATCAGCAGCGGAAAAATGCTAACCCGCCGCAAGTATAGCAGAGATACTACACGTGAAATTAGGATATCCCCGATGGTCCCGCGGTACGTTCCGCTGTTGCCGACCTCCGCGGTCGCACACTGGGATGAATGGGAGAGCCAACGGAAGAGCTGCAGCATAGCCACCGCTGCGGACGATAATTGAAAAATATGGTGGCCGAAGCAAAAAAAACACAATAAGGCCATAAAGTGCACACAGGAAACTAGCCGTGCCCCCCAAATACACAAAACACACCCCAATGACACAACCACATGGCAAAAAGAAAAATACATTTCCCAGGACAACACACACACCACACCTGACAGCAATACCCCATTTGGACACACCCACATAGCTGAGTATAAAGCCAGCCCTTTCCCTGACCAAAATCCTTTGCAGCACTCCAGAAGAGAAGGGCTTGAACCACAACAGAAAGGAGTGGCAAAACATTACACCACACACACATCACCACCACCACCACCGCCACCATCACTACCACACCTGCACCACTAACCCCCTGCACATCACACACCATACACATCACAACCACACCCACCACTCACACCCCTGCACCCACAACCACTTTGTACACCACACACCATGTCAACACATAAAATGCCCAAATTCACAGAGAGTGAGTTGACAGTCATGGTAAATGAGACAGTCAGAGTGGAACCACAACTGTTTGGTAGCCTGGTCCAACAGACACCATTAGCCACAAGGACACAAATGTGGGCAAGAATAGTCCAAAGGGTGAATGCAGTAGGGACCACGCCAAGATCCAAAAAGGAGATCATGAAGCTGTGGCATGATCTGAAGAGGGTTGTCAAAGAGAGGAGAAGCGAGAACCGTGAGCTGGCTCAGAGGACTGACTTTGGCCCTCCCATTCCACCAAAACCATTCACACCATGGGAGGAGAAGGTGCTTGCCATACTGCATCCAGAGAGTCTCACAGGAGTAGCCGGGGGAGTGGAGGCTGGTAAGTGCAAATAAATGACTACCACCACACTGTTATGCACTGTCTTGCACAACTACAAAGCTACACCCCCTAGGACAAATTATATTCATCTGCACCACACACTCACAAAAACATGTCTCACAGATCCAACATTCACCAACTCCCATGCACCCCAAACGTAGCTACCAAGATTACCATGGGGGCATGTGTACAGGCAGACAGCACTACAACTCCCACCAGGCCCCCTTGTCCCACAGCATCAGCAAGATGGAGCCCTCCCCCCACCCCACCCAGAAGCATGTGTCAGCCTTTACACAACCCACATCAAACTCACAGGTAGGTAGCCATCTTCCTGGGAGGGTGGGAGGCCTGTACCTCTACTCCCACCATGTACCCTTGTCCGCCAGTACATCAAGATGGAGCTCTCCATACCACCCAGATGCATGTGGCATATAATGGCCCATATCAAACAAACTAACAGGTAGGTAGACATATTATTCTGTCTTATAACACCATTGAGCAGTATGTAAGCCTCCACCACGAACACACAGAGGTGTCACATCACAAAGCCAAATGTGACCACGTAACAGGTAAGTAGCCAGTACGTGCACCCACACATTTGTCACAAAAGAAATGGTGCCATATGACAACACCAGCCCTCTCATTGCACAAATATGCACACCAACCCCATTGCCATGCACAGTGTGCACACAGGTAAGCAAAGGAAACTGTCACAGCTACCAAGTGTGACACACCAATGCACATGTAGAAGAAAGTCTGGGCACAATCATGCACAGCACATATTGACATGTGCTTTGCCATGGGGCCAGAGCAACAAGGACCATTCGAAAAATAAGAAAGCATGTGTGGTGGTATAAATCAAGATATGCACATGACAGGCCAAAGGTATGCAGGAGATGACAATGGCCAGTCAGACAAATCAACAAAGAGTCCTCAATGAAAAACATGTTGTGCCAGTCCCTAGATGGCAACAGGTCCCTGTAATCATGAATCCTGAACGGGTCGCTTGGTATGCCTTGACACCTCACACCATGGACAAGTAATGCATGTACCAGTGCATCATGTCAGGAAGCACAGTAGTGCACATAGTAAACAATGTGATGATCAGTCAATTGTGCAGTGTACAAAAAGTGAATGACACACAGCTAACACCCTCCCTGTCCCAGAGGATGACCACCCCACACCACCGACTGAGGAGGGCAGGAAGAGGATGCGGGTGCCCACAGTGGTGAGGCAACAGGTCCGTGGCAGCAGGGTAGGTGGGAGGGGCAGGGTCACCCACAGACACCAGGAGGCTGGGACCCAATCCCTGGAACACATCACCAGTGTCCTTGGTGCATATGAACAGGACCAGGGACGAACGAGCCGGTCAGAAGAACTGTTACGCGAGTTCATCATGCTGATGAGGTCCATCTACACCCGCATGGGACAAATTGTGGACCTCTTGGGCCAGCAAGTGGCGGTACTGAGGGACAGGCCTGCGCCACAACCAACACCTCCACCTCCCTCTGGTGGGCCGCAGGATGACAGTTCACCATCCTCCCCCGTGCCCACAGAGAGGGGTGAGTCCTCAGACCCCACTGGCCCTGCAGCAGGGCCCCCCCCTACCAAGTGACGAAGGGGCCATCTTAAGAAGACCCTAGGAGTATCTGGAGGCAAAGCACCTGCCAAACGCCAGTCACGAAGCCAGCCCTGATGGCAACCCTCTTCACCACTGCATTGACTTTTTGGACTGTCATTCCCCACACTGCCTTGTGAATGGCATCTGTCTGTTGGACTGGGTCACCACATCAATGTGGTGACTACTCGATTATCTCATTTACTATAACTGCCAACTCACTGCTCCACCACCACCTCAATGTAAATGTACAACCCCCCTCACATGTCACCATTGTAAATAAAAAATCCTTACACACATGTTGTTGTGTCTGCTCCGTCTTTATTGCAGGATGTACAGTCTTCAACATGATCACAATGTACCAGGAGTATGGACTGTATGTAGGCAAGGAGAAGTTGAAGGCACCTAGGGAAACACAACATAACAACATTCACTGGTCTGGGTGTGGCATCACAGACATCACAAAACACCCCCCATCAAGATAAGACAACATACACAGTCACAATGGGCAACAAGTGTCAACATACACGTCCTGTAGATGTTCCCAAATGACCTGTCCCAGGAACATTGCCAACTACTGCTGAGTCTACAACTGGCTGCTGTTACAATTCTCACATTCTCCTTCACGACAACAGCAATATCTTCAGACAATGGGTATGTTGTACATTGTCACCCACCTTCAAGTGAAGTAGCGGGTGATGAACTGTTCATGCAGGTCAACACCTTCCTCCTCTCCACTGTCCTCATCACTGGACACGGGCTGGATTGCAGGCGGGGGCCTTGGGTCCTCATCATCATCCAGTAGCAGGGGAATCTCCTTGCGAATGGCTAGGTTGTGGAGCATGCAGCATGCCACTACAATCTGACACACCTTCCCAGGCGAGTATGAAGATGCACCTCCGGTCTTGTCCAGGCAGTGGAAACGTGACTTGAGCAGACCAAAAGTACGCTGCACCACACAACGTGTCCTCCCATGGGCCTCATTGTAGCGGACTTCAGCCGGGGTCCTGGGATTCCGCAGTGGGCTCAGCAACCAGGGACGGTTGGGATATGCAGAGTCACCTACGTATGACAAACACAAATAGACATTGCAATGTCGCTGAGGCAGAGGGCAGCAGGTTACACACCCAGCACGCCATACCACTAGGCATACTCACCCACAATCCATGCACGCTTGGGAAGCAGATTAGCCATCAGCTGGGGTACAATGCTGTTCCGCAGGATGTAGAAGTCATGGGCCGAGTCTGGGAATTTGGCACTCATGTGGGCCCAGCGGTGTGTCACCAGCACCCCCATTCACACAAGTGCAGTAGTGATAGGCATGGTGACATGGGAAAATGGCGTTGGGCATGCTCCGCCACCTATATCGTGGTAGCTACCACCTGGCCCCAGCGGTGTGTCACCAGCACCCCCCATTCAAACAAGTGCGGCAGTAATAGGCATGGAGACCTAGGAAAATGGTGGTGGGCATGCTCGGCTGAATGAATCGCGGTGCCTCGTGCCAATGTATGGCACCCATATCGCGGTAACTGCCGCCTGGCCCCAGCAGTGTGTCACCAGCACCCCCCATTCACACCAGTGCGGTAGTGATAGGCATGGAGACATGGCAAAATGGCGGTGGGTATGCTCCGCCGCATGAATCGCGTGGCCTCGTGTCAATGTATGGCACCCATATTGCGGTAGTTACCACCTGGCCCCAGCGGTGTGTCACCAGCACCCCCCATTCACACAACTACAGTAGTAATAGGCATGGAGACATGGGAAAATGGCGGTGGGCATGCTCTGCAGCATGAATCGCAGTGCCTCGTGTCAATGTATGGCACCCATATCGCGGTAGTTACCGCCTGGCCCCAGCGGTGTGTCACCAGCACCTCCCATTCACACAAGTGCGTTAGTAATAGGCATAGAGACAGGGGAAAATGGTGGTGGGCATGCTCCGCCACCCATATCGCGGTAGCTACCACCTGGCCCCAGCGGTGTGTCACCAGCAGCCCCCATTCACACAAGTGTGGTAGTGGTAGGCATGGAGACATAAGAAAATGGTGGTTGGCATGCTCCGCCGCATGAATCGCAGTGCCTAGTGTCAATGTATGGCACCCGTATCACAGTAGCTACCGCCTGGCCCCAGCGGTGTGTCACCAGCACCCCCCATTCACACAAGTGCGGTAGTGATAGGCATGGAGACATGGGAAAATGGCAGTGGGCATTCTCCGCCGCATGAATCGTGGTGCCTAGTGTCAATATATAGCACCCATATCGCAGTAGCTACCACCTAGCCCCAGCGATGTGTCACCAGCACCCCCCATTCACACAAGTGCAGTAGTGATAGGCATGGAGACATGGGAAAATGGTGTTGGGCATGCTCCGTCACCCATATCACTGTAGCTACCGCCTGGCCCCAGCGGTGTGTCACCATGTTAGAATTGGGAATCTCTGGTTGGCACAAGTAGGCACTTGTGACAAGCAGGGACCCTCTCCTCCAGTCAGGGTAAAGGGTTACACTCCTAAAATAACCCCTGCTCACCCTCTAGGAAGCTTGGCGTGAGCAGACAAGGCTTATCTCAGAGCGTTATAGGTTAAGCATTTGTGACCACATACAGTAACTCAGTGACAACACCACAAATGGACACCACACTAGATTTATATCAAAAATAGTGATCTTTTATATAAAGACTTAGCACAAGATCAAATAACGACAAAAATGACATACACAGTTCAAGAATTTGATTTCAGAAAGAGTTCTTAGGTTAGCGACAAAATCATTCACCTTAGTGTCCGTTTTAACCCACAGTACCTTATGATGCGATAAAAAGTTCCTAGCGGCACTCCAGCGTTGAAAATCAAGGTGTAGCTTATCCGGTAGAAATGTACTCGCTAAGGCACAATGCGACAAAATTCGGCCCGCTAATGAGCGGGGCGAGAGTTTCACCAGCGGTTATCTTGGTTGGGTCTGCGACGATTTTCGCAGCGATAAAATTACTCACGCTAACGAGCGGTGCGATGATCTTGGCTTGTTCTGCGACGATTTCACACAGCAGTGGCAGGATCTGCGACGAAGTTCGCAGCAATAGAATTCTTCCCGCTAACAGGCGAAGCGCGGATCTTGGGCTGGTAGCGATCAAATTCGGTCTGCTAACGAGCGGGGCGACAATTTTCCCAGCGCTGATCGGGCTCAGCAGCAGCAGGCTCCGCAACGATGTTCGCAGCGATAGAATTCTGCCCGTTGACAGGCGAAGCGCGTATCTTGGGCTGGTAGCGATCAAATTCGGTCCGCTAACGAGCGGGGCGACTATTTTCCCAGCGCTGATCGGGCTCAGCGGCAGCAGGCTCTGCGACAATGTCCTCAACGATAAAATTCTGCACACTAACGAGCGATGCGACAGAAATGTTCTCGCTAAGCCGGCTGTGTGTGAAAAAGTGGAGATCTTTGTTTTCTTTTTTCTTAGCCAGCTTCCCAACAGCAGGCACAGCTCCCAGAGGCCCCAAAACTGGTTCCAGCACTCACACAGCAGAGTTCAGGGGGAAGCTGGGGGTGATGTCCTTTTGTTCCTGGGACTTCTTAACAGGAGGCCAGCTCTACTCAGGCCCTTGGAGATCTTTTTAAGCACAAGTTGAAATAAAGTCTTTTGTAGTCTTTCTCCTCTCCTTCAGCAGCAAGGCAACCACTGCAGGCCAATCCCCCAGGTCAGGTCAGGGACAGTACTCCTCCTTCAGCTTTCCCAGTTCCTTCTCCTCAGGCAGAGGTTCTTCTTGTCAAGCAGGATCTAATTTCTTGGGAGCAGGGTCCCAATACTTATACCCCTAATTCCTTTGCTCCTTTGGGGTAGAGGGGCCTTTGCCCAGCCAGAACCAGTTCCTGAGCACTTTGTTGACATGACTCTGAATTTATATTCAGGGTGCAGGGCAGAGACATCAGCCGCTTCACAGGAGGTGGAGCCAGCATTGTGGTGGCAGAGCACAGCCCTATTCAGAGTCCAGGTGCACTCCTCCCACCCATCTGGATGTAAATCTCTCTATTCACCACCGGGCTGCCCCAGCCTGTCTCCTGAAATTCCCCAGCCCTGTCACTCACAGAAACCAGACAGCAGATACACATCCTAGCAGAGGCGGGCTGAAAAGGTTAGGCAAGCAAATACCAGCTTTCTAAAAGTGGCATTTGCAAACACAGAATATTAAAATAAACTTTACTAAAAGATGTATTTTATTATTCTGAGTTCAGGCATACTAAACTCGAATTTCTACCATGTTCCCTGGGTCTGTTAGGATCATAGAATGTAACAATTCTAACAGCCCATTCTGGCCTATGGAGAACAGGTAGCCTTACAATAGTGAAAAACAACATTGGCTGTAATTCACTATTAGGACATGCCACACACATCAGGGCTTGTCCTACCTTATGCTTGCAATGCACCCTGCCCTTGGGCCTACCATAGGGGTGACTAATATGAAGTTAAGGGAAGGTTTAGGGACTGGCAAGTGGGTGCACTTGCCCAGTCAGCATGACAGTACCAGACTGCACGCAGGTTCTGCAATGGCAGACCTTAGACACATTTTACTAGGCCGCTTCTGTGGGTGGCACAACAAGTGCTGCAAGTCCACCAGCAGCCTTTGTATTTGCAAGCCCTGGGCACACCTGGTGCACTTTACTGGGGTCTGACAGTAAACCAAATAAGCCAATCATGGAATCCAACCAACATATACATTTTATATAGGGAGCACTTGCACTGTGGCACTGGTTGGCAGTGGCACAGTGCTCTGAGCAGCTAACACCAGCAAATCACATGAGGCACAGCGATAAAAAGTGGAAGGGAGACTCACGCCAAGGTGCCAGGTCTAACACACCAGCACCCCCATTCACACAAGTGCTTAAGTGATAGGCATGGAGACATGGGAAAATGGCGGTGCGCATGGTCCACCACCCATATCGCTGTAGCTACCGCCTGGCCCCAGCGGTGTGTCACCAGCTCCCCCCATTCACACAAGTACAGTAGTAATGGGCATGGAGACATGGGAAAATGGCGGTTGGCATGCTCTGCAGGATGAATCGAGGTGCCTCGTGTCAATGTATGGCACCCATATCGTGGTAGCTACTGCCTGGCCCCAGCGGTGTGTCACCAGCCCCCCCCATTCACACAAATGCGGTAGTGATAGGCATGGAGACATGGGAAAATGGCGGTGGGCATGCTCCGCCACCCATATCACGGTAGCTACCGCCTGGCCCCAGCGGTGTGTCACCAGCACCCCCCATTCACACAAGTACGGTAGTGATAGGCATGGAGACATGGGAAAATGGCGGTGGGCATGCTCCGCCGCAAGAATCGTGGGTCCTCATGTCAATATAGCACACCCATATCAGGGTAGCTACCGCCTGGCCCCAGCGGTGTGTCACCAGCACCCCCATTCACACAAGTGTGGTAGTGATAGGCATAGAGACATGGGAAAATGGCGGTGGGCATGCTCCGCCACCCATATCGCGGTAGCTACCGCCTGGCCCCAGCGATGTGTCACCAGCACCTCCCTTTCACACAAGTGCTGTAGTGGTAGGCATGGAGACATAGGAAAATGGCGGTGGGCATGCTCCTCCGCATGAATCGCGGTGCCTCGTGTCAATGTATGGCACCCATATTGTGGTAGCTACCGCCTAGCCCTAGCGATGTGTCACCAGCACCCCCCATTCACACAAGTGCGGTAGTGATAGGCATGGAGACATGGGAAAATGGCGGTGGGCATGCTCCGCCACCCATATCACGGTAGCTAGTGCCTGGCCCCAACGGTGTGTCACCAGCACCCCCCATTCACACAAGTTCGGTAGTGATAGGCATGGAGACTTGGGAAAATGGTGGTGGGCATGCTCCGCCGCAAGAATCGTGGTGCCTCGTGTCAATATATGGCACCCATATCAGGGTAGCTACCGCCTGGCCCCAGCGGTGTGTCACCAGCACCCCCATTCACACAAGTGTGGTAGTGATAGGCATAGAGACATGGGAAAATGGCGGTGGGCTTGCTCCGCCACCCATATCGCGGTAGCTACCGCCTGGCCCCAGCGGTGTGTCACCAGCACCCCTATTCACACAAGTGTGGTAGTGATAGGCATGGAGCCATGGGAAAATGGCAGTGGGCATTCTCCACCGCATGAATCGTGGTGCCTAGTGTCAATGTATAGCACCCATATCGTGGTAGCTACCACCTGGCACCAGCGATGTGTCACCAGCACCCCCCATTCACACAAGTGCGGTAGTGATAGGCATGGAGACATGGGAAAATGGCGTTGGGCATGCTCCTCCACCCTTATCACGGAAGCTACAGCCTGTCCCCAGCGGTGTGTCACCAGCACCCCCATTTACACAATTGCTGTAGTGATAGGCATGAAGATATGAGAATATGGCGGTGGGCATGCTCCACTGCATGAATCGCGGTGCCTCGTGTCAATGTATGGCACCCATATCGCGGTAGCTACCGCCTGGCACCAGCGGTGTGTCACCAGCACCCCCCATTCACACAAGTGCAGTAGTGATAGGCATGGAGATATGGGAAAATGGCGGTGGGCATGCTCCGCCTCCCATATCGCGGTAGCTACCACCTGGCCCCAGCAGTGTTTCACTAGCACCCACCAGTCACACAAGCGCGGTAGTGATAGGCATGAAGACATTGTGAAAATGGCAGTGGGCATACTCTGCCACCCATATCATGGCAGCTACCGCCTGGCCCCAGCGGAGTGTCACCAGCATCCCCCATTCACACAAGTGCAGTAGTGATAGGCATGGAGACATGGGAAAATGGCAGTGGACATGCTCCGCCGCATGAATCGCGGTGCCTCATGTCAATGTATGGCACCCATATCACAGTAGCTACCGCCTGGCCCCAGCTGTGTGTCACCAGCACTACCCATTCACAAAAGTGCGGTAGTGATAGGCATGGAGACATAGGAAAATGGCGATGGGCATGCTCCTCCGCATGAATCGCGGTGCCTCGTGTCAACGTATGGCACCCATATCGTGGTAGCTACCGCCTAGCCCCAGCGATGTGTCACCAGCTCCAACCATTCACACAAGTGCGGTAGTGATAGGCATGGAGACATGGGAAAATGGCGGTGGGCATGCTCCGCCATCCATATCACGGTAGCTACTGCCTGGCCCCAACGGTGTGTCACCAGCACCCCCCATTCACACAAGTTCGGTAGTGATAGGCATGGAGACATGGGAAAATGGCGGTGGGCATGCTCCGCCGCAAGAATCGCGGTGCCTCGTGTCAATATATGGCACCCATATCAGGGTAGCTACCGCCTGGCCCCAGCGGTGTGTCACCAGCACCCCCATTCACACAAGTGTGGTAGTGATAGGCATAGAGACATGGTAAAATGGCGGTGGGCATGCTCCGCCACCCATATCGCGGTAGCTACCGCCTGGCCCCAGCGGTGTGTCACCAGCACCCCCCATTCACACAAGTGCGGTAGTGATAGGCATGGAGACATGGGAAAATGGCAGTGGGCATTCTCCGCCGCATGAATCTTGGTGCCTAGTGTCATTGTATAGCACCCATATCGCGGTAGCTACCACCTGGCCCCAGCGATGTGTCGCCAGCACCCCCCATTCACACATGTGCAGTAGTGATAGGCATGGAGACATGGGAAAATGGCGTTGGGCATGCTCCGCGACCCTTATCACGGAAGCTACAGCCTGTCCCCAGCGGTGTGTCACCAGCACCCCCATTTACACAATTGCTGTAGTGATAGGCATGAAGACATGAGAATATGGCGGTGGGCATGCTCCACTGCATGAATCGCGGTGCCTCGTGTCAATGTATGGCACCCATATCGCGGTAGCTACCGCCAGGCCCCAGCGGTGTGTCACCACCACCCCCCATTCACATAAGTGCAGTAGTGATAGGCATGGAGACATGGGAAAATGGCGGTGGGCATGCTCCGCCTCCCATATTGCGGTAGCTACCGCCTGGCCCCAGCAGTGTGTCACCAGCACCCTCCAGTCACACAAGCGCGGTAGTGATAGGCATAAAGACTTTGGGAAAATGGCAGTGGGCATACTCTGCCACCCATATCATGGCAGGTACCGCCTGGCCCCAGCGGTGTGTCACCATCACCCCCCATTCACACAAGTGCAGTAGTGATAGGCATGGAGACATGGGAAAATGGCAGTGGACATGCTCCGCCGCATGAATCGCGGTGCCTCATGTCAATGTATGGCACCCATATCACAGTAGCTACCGCCTGGCCCCAGCTGTGTGTCACCAGCACCCCCCATTTACACAAGAGCGGTAGTGATAGGCATGGAGACATGGGAAAATGGCGGTGGGCATGCTCTGCCACCCATATCGCGGTAGCTACCGCCTGGCCCCAGCGGTGTGTCACCAGCACCCCCCATTCACACAAGTGCTGTAGTGATAGGCATGGAGACATGGGAAAATGACGGTGGGCATTCTCTGCCGCATGAATCGCAGGATCTCGTGTCAATATATGGCACCCATATCGCGGTAGTTACCACCTGGCCCCAGCGGTGTGTCATCAGCACCCCCCTTGCACACAAGTGCGGTAGTGATAGGCATGGAGACATGGGAAAATGGTGGTGGGCATGCTCCACCACATAAATTGCAGTGCCTCGTGTCAATGTATGGCACCCATATTGCTGTAGCTATCGCCTGGCCCCAGCGGTGTGTCACCAGTACCCCCCATTCACATAAGTGCGGTAGTGATAGGCATGGAGATATGGGAAAATGGCAGTGGGCATGCTCCGCTGCATGAATCGCGGTGCCTTGTGTCAATGTATGGCACCCATATCGCGGTAGCTACTGCCTGGCCCCAGCGGTGTGTCACCAGCACCGCACATTCACACAAGTGCGGTAGGGATAGGCATGGAGACATGGGAAAATGGCGGTGGGCATGCTCTGCCACCCATATCGCGGTAGCTACCGCTTGGCCCCAGCGGTGTGTTACCAGCACCCCCTATTCACACAAGTGCGGTAGTGATAGGCATGGAGACATGAAAAAATGGTGGTGGGCATGCTCCACCACATGAATCGTGGTGCTTCGTGTCAATGTATGGCACCCATATCAGGGTAGCTACCGCCTGGCCCAAGTGGTGTGTCACCAGTACCCCCCATTCACACAAGTGTGGTAGTGATAGGCATGGAGACATGGTAAAATGGTGGTGGGAAAGCTCCGCCACCCGTATCGCGGTAGATACCACCTGGCCTCAGCGGTGTGTCACCAGCACCCCCCATTCACACAAGTGCGGTAGTGATAGGCATGGAGACATGAGAATATGGCGGTGGGCATGCTCCACTGCATGAATCGCGGTGCCTCGTGTCAATGTATGGCACCCATATCGCGGTAGCTACCGCCTGGCCCCAGCGGTGTGTCACCAGCATCCCCCATTCACACAAGTGCAGTAGTGATAGGCATGGAGACATGGGAAAATGGCGGTGGGCATGCTCCACCTCCCATATCGCGGTAGCTACCGCCTGGCCCCAGCAGTGTGTCACCAGCACCCCCAGTCACACAAGCGCGGTAGTGATAGGCATTAAGACATTGGGAAAATGGCAGTGGGCATACTCTGCCACCCATATCGCGGTAGATACCGCCTGGCCTCAGCGGTGTGTCACCAGCACCCCCCATTCACACAAGTGCGGTAGTGATAGGCATGGAGACATGGGAAAATGGCGTTGGGCATGCTCCTCCGTATGAAATCGCTGTGCCAAGTGTCAATGTATGGCACCCATATCGTGGTTGTTACTGCCTGGCCCCAGCTGTGTGTCACCAGCACCCCCATTCACACACGTGTGGTAGTGATAGGCATGGAGACATGGGAAAATGGTGGTGGGCATGCTCCACCGCATGAATCGCGGTGCCTTGTGTCAATGTATGGCACCCATATCGCGGTAGCTACCGCCTGGCCCCAGCGGTGTGTACCAAGCTACCCCCATTCACACAAGTGTGGTAGTGATAGGCAGGGAGACATGGGAAAATGGCGTTGAGCATGCTCCGCCGCATGAATCACGGTGCCTCGTGTCAATGTATGGCACCCATATCGCGGTAGCTACTGCCTGCCCCCAGCGGTGTGTCACCAACACCCCCATTCACACAACTGCATTAGTGATTGGCATGGAGACATGGGAAAATGACGGTGAGCATGCTCCGCTGCATGAATCGCGGTTCCTCGTGTCAATGTATGGCACCCATATCGTGGTAGCTACCGCCTAGCCCTAGCGATGTGTCACCAGCTCCAACCATTCACACAAGTGCGGTAGTGATAGGCATGGAGACATGGGAAAATGGCGGTGGGCATGCTCCGCCACCCATATCACGGTAGCTACTGCCTGGCCCCAACGGTGTGTCACCAGCACCCCCCATTCACACAAGTTCGGTAGTGATAGGCATGGAGACATGCTAAATGGCGGTGAGCATGCTCCGCCGCAAGAATCGTGGTGCCTCGTGTCAATATATGGCACCCATTTTAGGGTAGCTACCGCCTGGCCCCAGCGGTGTGTCACCAGCATCCCCCATTCACACAAGTGCAGTAGTGATAGGCATGGAGACATGGGAAAATGGCGGTGGGCATGCTCCGCCGCATGAATCGTGGTGCCTAGTGTCAATGTATAGCACCCATATCGCGGTAGCTACCACCTGGCCCCAGCGATGTGTCACCAGCACCCCCCCATTCACACATGTGCGGTAGTGATAGGCATGGAGACATGGGAAAATGGCGTTGGGCATGCTCCGCCACCCTTATCACGGAAGCTACAGCCTGTCCCCAGCGGTGTGTCACCAGCACCCCCATTTACACAATTGCTGTAGTGATAGGCATGAAGACATGAGAATATGGCGGTGGGCATGCTCCACTGCATGAATCGCGGTGCCTCGTGTCAATGTATGGCACCCATATCGCGGTAGCTACCGCCTGGCCCCAGCGGTGTGTCACCAGCATCCCCCATTCACACAAGTGCAGAAGTGATAGGCATGGAGACATGGGAAAATGGCGGTGGGCATGCTCCGCCTCCCATATCGCGGTAGCTACCGCCTGGCCACAGCAGTGTGTCACCAGCACCCTCCAGTCACACAAGCGCGGTAGTGATAGGCATTAAGACATTGGGAAAATGGCAGTGGGCATACTCTGCCACCCATATCATGGCAGGTACCGCCTGGCCCCAGCGGTGTGTCACCAGCACCCCCCATTCACACAAGTGCAGTAGTGATAGGCATGGAGACATGGGAAAATGGCAGTGGACATGCTCCGCCGCATGAATCGCGGTGCCTCATGTCAATGTATGGCACCCATATCACAGTAGCTACCGCCTGGCCCCAGCTGTGTGTCTCCAGCACCCCCCATTTACACAAGAGCGGTAGTGATAGGCATGGAGACATGGGAAAATGGCGGTGGGCATGCTCTGCCACGCATTTCGTGGTAGCTACCGCCTGGCCCCAGCGATGTGTCACCAGCGCCCCCCATTCACACAAGTGCTGTAGTGATAGGCATGGAGACATGGGAAAATGGCGGTGGGCATTCTCTGCTGCATGAATCGCAGGGTCTCGTTTCAATGTATGGCACCCATATCGCGGTAGTTAGCACCTGGCCCCAGCGGTGTGTCACCAGCACCCCCCATGCACACAAGTGTGGTAGTGATAGGCATGGAGACATGGGAAAATGGTGATGGGCATGCTCCACCACATAAATTGCAGTGCCTTGTGTCAATGTATGGCAACCATATTGCAGTAGCTACCACCTTGCCCCAGCGGTGTGTCACCAGCACCGCACATTCACACAAGTGCGGTAGGGATAGGCATGGAGACATGGGAAAATGGCGGTGGGCATGCTCCGCCACCCATATCGCTGTAGCTACCGCTTGGCCCCAGCGGTGTGTCACCAGCACGACCCATTCACAAAAGTGCGGTAGTGATAGGCATGGAGACATAGGAAAATGGCGGTGGGCATGCTCCTCCGCATGAATCGCGGTGCCTCGTGTCAACGTATGGCACCCATATCGTGGTAGCTACCGCCTAGCCCCAGCGATGTGTCACCAGCTCCAACCATTCACACAAGTGCGGTAGTGATAGGCATGGAGACATGGGAAAATGGCGGTGGGCATGCTCCGCCACCCATATCACGGTAGCTACTGCCTGGCCCCAACGGTGTGTCACCAGCACCCCCCATTCACACAAGTTCGGTAGTGATAGGCATGGAGACATGGGAAAATGGCGGTGGGCATGCTCCGCCACAAGAATCGTGGTGCCTCGTGTCAATATATGGCACCCATATCAGGGTAGCTACCGCCTGGCCCCAGCGGTGTGTCACCAGCACCCCCATTCACACAAGTGTGGTAGTGATAGGCATAGAGACATGGGAAAATGGCGGTGGGCATGCTCCGCCACCCATATCGCGGTAGCTACCGCCTGGCCCCAGCGGTGTGTCACCAGCACCCCCCATTCACACAAGTGCGGTAGTGATAGGCATGGAGATATGGGAAAATGGCAGTGGGCATGCTCCGCTGCATGAATCGCGGTGCCTTGTGTCAATGTATGGCACCCATATCGCGGTAGCTACTGCCTGGCCCCAGCGGTGTGTCACCAGCACCGCACATTCACACAAGTGCGGTAGCGATAGGCATGGAGACATGGGAAAATGGCGGTGGGCATGCTCTGCCACCCATATCGCGGTAGCTACCGCTTGGCCCCAGCGGTGTGTTACCAGCACCCCCTATTCACACAAGTGCGGTAGTGATAGGCATGGAGTCATGAAAAAATGGTGGTGGGCATGCTCCACCACATGAATCGTGGTGCTTCGTGTCAATGTATGGCACCCATATCAGGGTAGCTACCGCCTGGCCCAAGTGGTGTGTCACCAGCACCCCCCATTCACACAAGTGTGGTAGTGATGGGCATGGAGACATGGTAAAATGGTGGTGGGAAAGCTCCGCCACCCGTATCGCGGTAGATACCGCCTGGCCTCAGCGGTGTGTCACCAGCACCCCCCATTCACACAAGTGCGGTAGTGATAGGCATGGAGACATGGGAAAATGGCGTTGGGCATGCTCCTCCGCATGAATCGCTGTGCCACGTGTCAATGTATGGCACCCATATCGTGGTTGTTACTGCCTGGCCCCAGCTGTGTGTCACCAGCACCCCTATTCACACACGTGCGGTAGTGATAGGCATGGAGACATGGGAAAATGGTGGTGGGCATGCTCCACCGCATGAATCGCGGTGCCTTGTGTCAATGTATGGCACCCATATCGCGGTAGCTACCGCCTGGCCCCAGCGGTGTGTACCAAGCTACCCCCATTCACACAAGTGTGGTAGTGATAGGCATGGAGACATGGGAAAATGGCGTTGAGCATGCTCCGCCGCATGAATCACGGTGCCTCGTGTCAATGTATGGCACCCATATCGCGGTAGCTACTGCCTGCCCCCAGCGGTGTGTCACCAACACCCCCATTCACACAACTGAATTAGTGATTGGCATGGAGACATGGGAAAATGACGGTGAGCATGCTCCGCTGCATGAATCGCGGTTCCTCGTGTCAATGTATGGCACCCATATCGCGGTAGCTACCGCCTGGCCCATATCGGTGTGTCACCAGCACCCCCCATTCACACAAGTGCGGTAGTGATAGGCATGGAGACATGGGAAAATGGCGGTGGGCATGCTCCGCCACCCATATCGTGGTAGCTAGCGCCTAGCCCTAGCGATGTGTCACCAGCTCCAACCATTCACACAAGTGCGGTAGTGATAGGCATGGAGACATGGGAAAATGGCGGTGGGCATGCTCTGCCACCCATATCACGGTAGCTACTGCCTGGCCCCAACGGTGTGTCACCAGCACCCCCCATTCACACAAGTTCGGCAGTGATAGGCATGGAGACATGGGAAAATGGCGGTGAGCATGCTCCGCCGCAAGAATCGTGGTGCCTCGTGTCAATATATGGCACCCATATTAGGGTAGCTACCGCCTGGCCCCAGCGGTGTGTCACCAGCATCCCCCATTCACACAAGTGCAGTAGTGATAGGCATGGAGACATGGGAAAATGACGGTGGGCATGCTCCGCCGCATGAATCGTGGTGCCTAGTGTCAATGTATAGCACCCATATCGTGGTTGTTACTGCCTGGCCCCAGCTGTGTGTCACCAGCACCCCTATTCACACACGTGCGGTAGTGATAGGCATGGAGACATGGGAAAATGGTGGTGGGCATGCTCCACCGCATGAATCGCGGTGCCTTGTGTCAATGTATGGCACCCATATCGCGGTAGCTACCGCCTGGCCCCAGCGGTGTGTACCAAGCTACCCCCATTCACACAAGTGTGGTAGTGATAGGCATGGAGACATGGGAAAATGGCGTTGAGCATGCTCCGCCGCATGAATCACGGTGCCTCGTGTCAATGTATGGCACCCATATCGCGGTAGCTACTGCCTGCCCCCAGCGGTGTGTCACCAACACCCCCATTCACACAACTGAATTAGTGATTGGCATGGAGACATGGGAAAATG
Organism: Triturus cristatus; assembly: GCF_964204655.1. NCBI lineage: Eukaryota > Metazoa > Chordata > Amphibia > Caudata > Salamandridae > Triturus > Triturus cristatus. The sequence continues at coordinate 1,031,372,696 of NC_140579.1, read as the reverse complement.
ACGGTGAGCATGCTCCGCTGCATGAATCGCGGTTCCTCGTGTCAATGTATGGCACCCATATCGCGGTAGCTACCGCCTGGCCCATATCGGTGTGTCACCAGCACCCCCCCCAGCACCCCCCATTCACACAAGTGCGGTAGTGATAGGCATGGAGACATGGGAAAATGGCGGTGGGCATGCTCCGCCACCCATATCGTGGTAGCTAGCGCCTAGCCCTAGCGATGTGTCACCAGCTCCAACCATTCACACAAGTGCGGTAGTGATAGGCATGGAGACATGGGAAAATGGCGGTGGGCATGCTCTGCCACCCATATCACGGTAGCTACTGCCTGGCCCCAACGGTGTGTCACCAGCACCCCCCATTCACACAAGTTCGGTAGTGATAGGCATGGAGACATGGGAAAATGGCGGTGAGCATGCTCCGCCGCAAGAATCGTGGTGCCTCGTGTCAATATATGGCACCCATATTAGGGTAGCTACCGCCTGGCCCCAGCGGTGTGTCACCAGCATCCCCCATTCACACAAGTGCAGTAGTGATAGGCATGGAGACATGGGAAAATGGCGGTGGTCATGCTCCGCCGCATGAATCGTGGTGCCTAGTGTCAATGTATAGCACCCATATCGCGGTAGCTACCACCTGGCCCCAGCGATGTGTCACCAGCACCCCCCCATTCACACATGTGCGGTAGTGATAGGCATGGAGACATGGCAAAATGGCGTTGGGCATGCTCCGCCACCCTTATCACGGAAGCTACAGCCTGTCCCCAGCGGTGAGTCACCAGCACCCCCATTTACACAATTGCTGTAGTGATAGGCATGAAGACATGAGAATATGGCGGTGGGCATGCTCCACTGCATGAATCGCGGTGCCTCGTGTCAATGTATGGCACCCATATCGCGGTAGCTACCGCCTGGCCCCAGCGGTGTGTCACCAGCATCCCACATTCACACAAGTGCAGTAGTGATAGGCATGGAGACATGGGAAAATGGCGGTGGGCATGCTCCGCCTCCCATATCGCGGTAGCTACCGCCTGGCCCCAGCAGTGTGTCACCAGCACCCTCCAGTCACACAAGCGCGGTAGTGATAGCCATTAAGACATTGGGAAAATGGCAGTGGGCATACTCTGCCACCCATATCATGGCAGGTACCGCCTGGCCCCAGCGGTGTGTCACCAGCACCCCCCATTCACACAAGTGCAGTAGTGATAGGCATGGAGACATGGGAAAATGGCAGTGGACATGCTCCGCCGCATGAATCGCGGTGCCTCATGTCAATGTATGGCACCCATATCACAGTAGCTACCGCCTGGCCCCAGCTGTGTGTCTCCAGCACCCCCCATTTACACAAGAGCGGTAGTGATAGGCATGGAGACATGGGAAAATGGCGGTGGGCATGCTCTGCCACCCATATCGCGGTAGCTACCGCCTGGCCCCAGCGGTGTGTCACCAGCGCCCCCCATTCACACAAGTGCTGTAGTGATAGGCATGGAGACATGGGAAAATGGCGGTGGGCATTCTCTGCTGCATGAATCGCAGGGTCTCGTTTCAATGTATGGCACCCATATCGTGGTAGCTAGCACCTGGCCCCAGCGGTGTGTCACCAGCACCCCCCATGCACACAAGTGTGGTAGTGATAGGCATGGAGACATGGGAAAATGGTGATGGGCATGCTCCACCACATAAATTGCAGTGCCTTGTGTCAATGTATGGCAACCATATTGCAGTAGCTACCACCTTGCCCCAGCGGTGTGTCACCAGCACCGCACATTCCCACAAGTGTGGTAGGGATAGGCATGGAGGCATGGGAAAATGGCGGTGGGCATGCTCCGCCAACCATATCGCTGTAGCTACCGCTTGGCCCCAGCTGTGTGTCACCAGCACGACCCATTCACAAAAGTGCGGTAGTGATAGGCATGGAGACATAGGAAAATGGCGGTGGGCATTCTCCTCCGCATGAATCGCGGTGCCTCGTGTCAACGTATGGCACCCATATCGTGGTAGCTATCGCCTAGCCCCAGCGATGTGTCACCAGCTCCAACCATTCACACAAGTGCGGTAGTGATAGGCATGGAGACATGGGAAAATGGCGGTGGGCATGCTCCGCCACCCATATCACGGTAGCTACTGCCTGGCCCCAACGGTGTGTCACCAGCACCCCCCATTCACACAAGTTCGGTAGTGATAGGCATGGAGACATGGGAAAATGGCGGTGGGCATGCTCCGCCGCAAGAATCGTGGTGCCTCGTGTCAATATATGGCACCCATATCAGGGTAGCTACCGCCTGGCCCCAGCGGTGTGTCACCAGCACCCCCATTCACACAAGTGTGGTAGTGATAGGCATAGAGACATGGGAAAATGGCGGTGGGCATGCTCCGCCACCCATATCGCGGTAGCTACCACCTGGCCCCAGTGGTGTGTCACCAGTATCCCCCATTCACACAAGTGCGGTAGTGATAGGCATGGAGACATGGGAAAATGGTGGTGGGCATGCTCCACCACATAAATTGCAGTGCCTCGTGTCAATGTATGGCACCCATATTGCGGTATTTATCGCCTGGCCCCAGCGGTGTGCCACCAGCACCCCCCATTCACACAAGTGCGGTAGTGATAGGCATGGAGACATGAAACAATGGTGGTGGGCATGCTCCACCACATGAATCGTGGTGCTTCGTGTCAATGTATGGCACCCATATCAGGGTAGCTACCGCCTGGCCCAAGTGGTGTGTCAGCAGCACCCCCCATTCACACAAGTGTGGTAGTGATAGGCATGGAGACATGGTAAAATGGTGGTGGGAAAGCTCCGCCACCCATATCGCGGTAGATACCGCCTGGCCTCAGCGGTGTGTCACCAGCACCCCCCATTCACACAAGTGCGGTAGTGATAGGCATGGAGACATGGGAAAATGGCGTTGGGCATGCTCCTCCGCATGAATAGCTGTGCCATGTGTCGATGTATGGCAACCATATCGTGGTTGTTACTGCCTGGCCCCAGCTGTGTGTCACCAGCACCCCCATTCACACATGTGCGGTAGTGATAGGCATGGAGACATGGGAAAATGGTGGTGGGCATGCTCCACCAAACAAATGATGGACGGAATGCTGACAATGCAAACATTCTCCCCCAGTCAAGAGATCTGGGTAAAATCCATCGTTCTTTTGCCCACTACACCACCCCAGTTTAGACATGGCCATATGCAAATCAGTCTTGACCCTGTGCCTCATGGGAACAGTCCAGCCCGAACTGCCAAGCCATGTCTTCCCTGGACCGGAATCAAGCATCCTAGGACCGGTTTCTGGCTATCAGCCGTCATCAGCCAGGATAGCTTGACTCCAGTGGCGTAGTGAGCACGGGTCCCACGTCTGGGAATACCCATCCCACTTAGGGCGAAAAGCGTTACAACAAACAAATGATGGACGGAATGCTGACAATGCAAACATTCTCCCCCAGTCAAGAGATCTGGGTTAAATCCATCGTTCTTTTGCCCACTACACCACCCCAGTTTAGACATGGCCATATGCAAATCAGTCTTGACCCTGTGCCTCATGGGAACAGTCCAGCCCGAACTGCCAAGCCATGTCTTCCCTGGACCGGAATCAAGCATCCTAGGACCGGTTTCTGGCTATCAGCCGTCATCAGCCAGGATAGCTTGACTCCAGTGGCGTAGTGAGCACGGGTCCCACGTCTGGGAATACCCATCCCACTTAGGGCGAAAAGCGTTACAACAAACAAATGATGGACGGAATGCTGACAATGCAAACATTCTCCCCCAGTCAAGAGATCTGGGTTAAATCCATCGTTCTTTTGCCCACTACACCACCCCAGTTTAGACATGGCCATATGCAAATCAGTCTTGACCCTGTGCCTCATGGGAACAGTCCAGCCCGAACTGCCAAGCCATGTCTTCCCTGGACCGGAATCAAGCATCCTAGGACCGGTTTCTGGCTATCAGCCGTCATCAGCCAGGATAGCTTGACTCCAGTGGCGTAGTGAGCACGGGTCCCACGTCTGGGAATACCCATCCCACTTAGGGCGAAAAGCGTTACAACAAACAAATGATGGACGGAATGCTGACAATGCAAACATTCTCCCCCAGTCAAGAGATCTGGGTTAAATCCATCGTTCTTTTGCCCACTACACCACCCCAGTTTAGACATGGCCATATGCAAATCAGTCTTGACCCTGTGCCTCATGGGAACAGTCCAGCCCGAACTGCCAAGCCATGTCTTCCCTGGACCGGAATCAAGCATCCTAGGACCGGTTTCTGGCTATCAGCCGTCATCAGCCAGGATAGCTTGACTCCAGTGGCGTAGTGAGCACGGGTCCCACGTCTGGGAATACCCATCCCACTTAGGGCGAAAAGCGTTACAACAAACAAATGATGGACGGAATGCTGACAATGCAAACATTCTCCCCCAGTCAAGAGATCTGGGTTAAATCCATCGTTCTTTTGCCCACTACACCACCCCAGTTTAGACATGGCCATATGCAAATCAGTCTTGACCCTGTGCCTCATGGGAACAGTCGAGCCCGAACTGCCAAGCCATGTCTTCCCTGGACCGGAATCAAGCATCCTAGGACCGGTTTCTGGCTATCAGCCGTCATCAGCCAGGATAGCTTGACTCCAGTGGCGTAGTGAGCACGGGTCCCACGTCTGGGAATACCCATCCCACTTAGGGCGAAAAGCGTTGCAACAAACAAATGATGGACGGAATGCTGACAATGCAAACATTCTCCCCCAGTCAAGAGATCTGGGTTAAATCCATCGTTCTTTTGCCCACTACACCACCCCAGTTTAGACATGGCCATATGCAAATCAGTCTTGACCCTGTGCCTCATGGGAACAGTCCAGCCCGAACTGCCAAGCCATGTCTTCCCTGGACCGGAATCAAGCATCCTAGGACCGGTTTCTGGCTATCAGCCGTCATCAGCCAGGATAGCTTGACTCCAGTGGCGTAGTGAGCACGGGTCCCACGTCTGGGAATACCCATCCCACTTAGGGCGAAAAGCGTTACAACAAACAAATGATGGACGGAATGCTGACAATGCAAACATTCTCCCCCAGTCAAGAGATCTGGGTTAAATCCATCGTTCTTTTGCCCACTACACCACCCCAGTTTAGACATGGCCATATGCAAATCCGTCTTGACCCTGTGCCTCATGGGAACAGTCCAGCCCGAACTGCCAAGCCATGTCTTCCCTGGACCGGAATCAAGCATCCTAGGACCGGTTTCTGGCTATCAGCCGTCATCAGCCAGGATAGCTTGACTCCAGTGGCGTAGTGAGCACGGGTCCCACGTCTGGGAATACCCATCCCACTTAGGGCGAAAAGCGTTGCAACAAACAAATGATGGACGGAATGCTGACAATGCAAACATTCTCCCCCAGTCAAGAGATCTGGGTTAAATCCATCGTTCTTTTGCCCACTACACCACCCCAGTTTAGACATGGCCATATGCAAATCAGTCTTGACCCTGTGCCTCATGGGAACAGTCCAGCCCGAACTGCCAAGCCATGTCTTCCCTGGACCGGAATCAAGCATCCTAGGACCGGTTTCTGGCTATCAGCCGTCATCAGCCAGGATAGCTTGACTCCAGTGGCGTAGTGAGCACGGGTCCCACGTCTGGGAATACCCATCCCACTTAGGGCGAAAAGCGTTACAACAAACAAATGATGGACGGAATGCTGACAATGCAAACATTCTCCCCCAGTCAAGAGATCTGGGTTAAATCCATCGTTCTTTTGCCCACTACACCACCCCAGTTCAGACATGGCCATATGCAAATCAGTCTTGACCCTGTGCCTCATGGGAACAGTCCAGCCCGAACTGCCAAGCCATGTCTTCCCTGGACCGGAATCAAGCATCCTAGGACCGGTTTCTGGCTATCAGCTGTCATCAGCCAGGATAGCTTGACTCCAGTGGCGTAGTGAGCACGGGTCCCACGTCTGGGAATACCCATCCCACTTAGGGCGAAAAGTGTTACAACAAACAAATGATGGACGGAATGCTGACAATGCAAACATTCTCCCCCAGTCAAGAGATCTGGGTTAAATCCATCGTTCTTTTGCCCACTACACCACCCCAGTTTAGACATGGCCATATGCAAATCAGTCTTGACCCTGTGCCTCATGGGAACAGTCCAGCCCGAACTGCCAAGCCATGTCTTCCCTGGACCGGAATCAAGCATCCTAGGACCGGTTTCTGGCTATCAGCCGTCATCAGCCAGGATAGCTTGACTCCAGTGGCGTAGTGAGCACGGGTCCCACGTCTGGGAATACCCATCCCACTTAGGGCGAAAAGCGTTACAACAAACAAATGATGGACGGAATGCTGACAATGCAAACATTCTCCCCCAGTCAAGAGATCTGGGTTAAATCCATCGTTCTTTTGCCCACTACACCACCCCAGTTTAGACATGGCCATATGCAAATCAGTCTTGACCCTGTGCCTCATGGGAACAGTCCAGCCCGAACTGCCAAGCCATGTCTTCCCTGGACCGGAATCAAGCATCCTAGGACCGGTTTCTGGCTATAAGCCGTCATCAGCCAGGATAGCTTGACTCCAGTGGCGTAGTGAGCACGGGTCCCACGTCTGGGAATACCCATCCCACTTAGGGCGAAAAGCGTTACAACAAACAAATGATGGACGGAATGCTGACAATGCAAACATTCTCCCCCAGTCAAGAGATCTGGGTTAAATCCATCGTTCTTTTGCCCACTACACCACCCCAGTTTAGACATGGCCATATGCAAATCAGTCTTGACCCTGTGCCTCATGGGAACAGTCCAGCCCGAACTGCCAAGCCATGTCTTCCCTGGACCGGAATCAAGCATCCTAGGACCGGTTTCTGGCTATCAGCCGTCATCAGCCAGGATAGCTTGACTCCAGTGGCGTAGTGAGCACGGGTCCCACGTCTGGGAATACCCATCCCACTTAGGGCGAAAAGCGTTACAACAAACAAATGATGGACGGAATGCTGACAATGCAAACATTCTCCCCCAGTCAAGAGATCTGGGTTAAATCCATCGTTCTTTTGCCCACTACACCACCCCAGTTTAGACATGGCCATATGCAAATCAGTCTTGACCCTGTGCCTCATGGGAACAGTCCAGCCCGAACTGCCAAGCCATGTCTTCCCTGGACCGGAATCAAGCATCCTAGGACCGGTTCCTGGCTATCACCCGTCATCAGCCAGGATAGCTTGACTCCAGTGGCGTAGTGAGCACGGGTCCCACGTCTGGGAATACCCATACCACTTAGGGCGAAAAGCGTTACAACAAACAAATGATGGACGGAATGCTGACAATGCAAACATTCTCACCCAGTCAAGAGATCTGGGTTAAATCCATCGTTCTTTTGCCCACTACACCACCCCAGTTTAGACATGGCCATATGCAAATCAGTCTTGACCCTGTGCCTCATGGGAACAGTCCAGCCCGAACTGCCAAGCCATGTCTTCCCTGGACCGGAATCAAGCATCCTAGGACCGGTTTCTGGCTATCAGCCGTCATCAGCCAGGATAGCTTGACTCCAGTGGCGTAGTGAGCACGGGTCCCACGTCTGGGAATACCCATCCCACTTAGGGCGAAAAGCGTTACAACAAACAAATGATGGACGGAATGCTGACAATGCAAACATTCTCCCCCAGTCAAGAGATCTGGGTTAAATCCATCGTTCTTTTGCCCACTACACCACCCCAGTTTAGACATGGCCATATGCAAATCAGTCTTGACCCTGTGCCTCATGGGAACAGTCCAGCCCGAACTGCCAAGCCATGTCTTCCCTGGACCGGAATCAAGCATCCTAGGACCGGTTTCTGGCTATCAGCCGTCATCAGCCAGGATAGCTTGACTCCAGTGGCGTAGTGAGCACGGGTCCCACGTCTGGGAATACCCATCCCACTTAGGGCGAAAAGCGTTACAACAAACAAATGATGGACGGAATGCTGACAATGCAAACATTCTCCCCAGTCAAGAGATCTGGGTTAAATCCATCGTTCTTTTGCCCACTACACCACCCCAGTTTAGACATGGCCATATGCAAATCAGTCTTGACCCTGTGCCTCATGGGAACAGTCCAGCCCGAACTGCCAAGCCATGTCTTCCCTGGACCGGAATCAAGCATCCTAGGACCGGTTTCTGGCTATCAGCCGTCATCAGCCAGGATAGCTTGACTCCAGTGGCGTAGTGAGCACGGGTCCCACGTCTGGGAATACCCATCCCACTTAGGGCGAAAAGCGTTAAAACAAACAAATGATGGACGGAATGCTGACAATGCAAACATTCTCCCCCAGTCAAGAGATCTGGGTTAAATCCATCGTTCTTTTGCCCACTACACCACCCCAGTTTAGACATGGCCATATGCAAATCAGTCTTGACCCTGCGCCTCATGGGAACAGTCCAGCCCGAACTGCCAAGCCATGTCTTCCCTGGACCGGAATCAAGCATCCTAGGACCGGTTTCTGGCTATCAGCCGTCATCAGCCAGGATAGCTTGACTCCAGTGGCGTAGTGAGCACGCGTCCCACGTCTGGGAATACCCATCCCACTTAGGGCGAAAAGCGTTACAACAAACAAATGATGGACGGAATGCTGACAATGCAAACATTCTCCCCCAGTCAAGAGATCTGGGTTAAATCCATCGTTCTTTTGCCCACTACACCACCCCAGTTTAGACACGGCCATATGCAAATCAGTCTTGACCCTGTGCCTCATGGGAACAGTCCAGCCCGAACTGCCAAGCCATGTCTTCCCTGGACCGGAATCAAGCATCCTAGGACCGGTTTCTGGCTATCAGCCGTCATCAGCCAGGATAGCTTGACTCCAGTGGCGTAGTGAGCACGGGTCCCACGTCTGGGAATACCGATCCCACTTAGGGCGAAAAGCGTTACAACAAACAAATGATGGACGGAATGCTGACAATGCAAACATTCTCCGCCAGTCAAGAAATCTGGGTTAAATCCATTGTTCTTTTGCCCACTACACCACCCCAGTTTAGACATGGCCATATGCAAATCAGTCTTGACCCTGTGCCTCATGGGAACAGTCCAGCCCGAACTGCCAAGCCATGTCTTCCCTGGACCGGAATCAAGCATCCTAGGACCGGTTTCTGGCTATCAGCCGTCATCAGCCAGGATAGCTTGACTCCAGTGGCGTAGTGAGCACGGGTCCCACGTCTGGGAATACCCATCCCACTTAGGGCGAAAAGCGTTGCAACAAACAAATGATGGACGGAATGCTGACAATGCAAACATTCTACCCCAGTCAAGAGATCTGGGTAAAATCCATCGTTCTTTTGCCCACTACACCACCCCAGTTTAGACATGGCCATATGCAAATCAGTCTTGACCCTGTGCCTCATGGGAACAGTCCAGCCCGAACTGCCAAGCCATGTCTTCCCTGGACCGGAATCAAGCATCCTAGGACCGGTTTCTGGCTATCAGCCGTCATCAGCCAGGATAGCTTGACTCCAGTGGCGTAGTGAGCACGGGTCCCACGTCTGGGAATACCCATCCCACTTAGGGCGAAAAGCGTTACAACAAACAAATGATGGACGGAATGCTGACAATGCAAACATTCTCCCCCAGTCAAGAGATCTGGGTTAAATCCATCGTTCTTTTGCCCACTACACCACCCCAGTTTAGACATGGCCATATGCAAATCAGTCTTGACCCTGTGCCTCATGGGAACAGTCCAGCCCGAACTGCCAAGCCATGTCTTCCCTGGACCGGAATCAAGCATCCTAGGACCGGTTTCTGGCTATCAGCCGTCATCAGCCAGGATAGCTTGACTCCAGTGGCGTAGTGAGCACGGGTCCCACGTCTGGGAATACCCATCCCACTTAGGGCGAAAAGCGTTACAACAAACAAATGATGGACGGAATGCTGACAATGCAAACATTCTCCCCCAGTCAAGAGATCTGGGTTAAATCCATCGTTCTTTTGCCCACTACACCACCCCAGTTTAGACATGGCCATATGCAAATCAGTCTTGACCCTGTGCCTCATGGGAACAGTCCAGCCCGAACTGCCAAGCCATGTCTTCCCTGGACCGGAATCAAGCATCCTAGGACCGGTTTCTGGCTATCAGCCGTCATCAGCCAGGATAGCTTGACTCCAGTGGCGTAGTGAGCACGGGTCCCACGTCTGGGAATACCCATCCCACTTAGGGCGAAAAGCGTTACAACAAACAAATGATGGACGGAATGCTGACAATGCAAACATTCTCCCCCAGTCAAGAGATCTGGGTTAAATCCATCGTTCTTTTGCCCACTACACCACCCCAGTTTAGACATGGCCATATGCAAATCAGTCTTGACCCTGTGCCTCATGGGAACAGTCCAGCCCGAACTGCCAAGCCATGTCTTCCCTGGACCGGAATCAAGCATCCTAGGACCGGTTTCTGGCTATCAGCCGTCATCAGCCAGGATAGCTTGACTCCAGTGGCGTAGTGAGCACGGGTCCCACGTCTGGGAATACCCATCCCACTTAGGGCGAAAAGCGTTACAACAAACAAATGATGGACGGAATGCTGACAATGCAAACATTCTCCCCCAGTCAAGAGATCTGGGTTAAATCCATCGTTCTTTTGCCCACTACACCACCCCAGTTTAGACATGGCCATATGCAAATCAGTCTTGACCCTGTGCCTCATGGGAACAGTCGAGCCCGAACTGCCAAGCCATGTCTTCCCTGGACCGGAATCAAGCATCCTAGGACCGGTTTCTGGCTATCAGCCGTCATCAGCCAGGATAGCTTGACTCCAGTGGCGTAGTGAGCACGGGTCCCACGTCTGGGAATACCCATCCCACTTAGGGCGAAAAGCGTTGCAACAAACAAATGATGGACGGAATGCTGACAATGCAAACATTCTCCCCCAGTCAAGAGATCTGGGTTAAATCCATCGTTCTTTTGCCCACTACACCACCCCAGTTTAGACATGGCCATATGCAAATCAGTCTTGACCCTGTGCCTCATGGGAACAGTCCAGCCCGAACTGCCAAGCCATGTCTTCCCTGGACCGGAATCAAGCATCCTAGGACCGGTTTCTGGCTATCAGCCGTCATCAGCCAGGATAGCTTGACTCCAGTGGCGTAGTGAGCACGGGTCCCACGTCTGGGAATACCCATCCCACTTAGGGCGAAAAGCGTTACAACAAACAAATGATGGACGGAATGCTGACAATGCAAACATTCTCCCCCAGTCAAGAGATCTGGGTTAAATCCATCGTTCTTTTGCCCACTACACCACCCCAGTTTAGACATGGCCATATGCAAATCAGTCTTGACCCTGTGCCTCATGGGAACAGTCCAGCCCGAACTGCCAAGCCATGTCTTCCCTGGACCGGAATCAAGCATCCTAGGACCGGTTTCTGGCTATCAGCCGTCATCAGCCAGGATAGCTTGACTCCAGTGGCGTAGTGAGCACGGGTCCCACGTCTGGGAATACCCATCCCACTTAGGGCGAAAAGCGTTACAACAAACAAATGATGGACGGAATGCTGACAATGCAAACATTCTCCCCCAGTCAAGAGATCTGGGTTAAATCCATCGTTCTTTTGCCCACTACACCACCCCAGTTTAGACATGGCCATATGCAAATCAGTCTTGACCCTGTGCCTCATGGGAACAGTCCAGCCCGAACTGCCAAGCCATGTCTTCCCTGGACCGGAATCAAGCATCCTAGGACCGGTTTCTGGCTATCAGCCGTCATCAGCCAGGATAGCTTGACTCCAGTGGCGTAGTGAGCACGGGTCCCACGTCTGGGAATACCCATCCCACTTAGGGCGAAAAGCGTTACAACAAACAAATGATGGACGGAATGCTGACAATGCAAACATTCTCCCCCAGTCAAGAGATCTGGGTTAAATCCATCGTTCTTTTGCCCACTACACCACCCCAGTTTAGACATGGCCATATGCAAATCAGTCTTGACCCTGTGCCTCATGGGAACAGTCCAGCCCGAACTGCCAAGCCATGTCTTCCCTGGACCGGAATCAAGCATCCTAGGACCGGTTTCTGGCTATCAGCCGTCATCAGCCAGGATAGCTTGACTCCAGTGGCGTAGTGAGCACGGGTCCCACGTCTGGGAATACCCATCCCACTTAGGGCGAAAAGCGTTACAACAAACAAATGATGGACGGAATGCTGACAATGCAAACATTCTCCCCCAGTCAAGAGATCTGGGTTAAATCCATCGTTCTTTTGCCCACTACACCACCCCAGTTTAGACATGGCCATATGCAAATCAGTCTTGACCCTGTGCCTCATGGGAACAGTCCAGCCCGAACTGCCAAGCCATGTCTTCCCTGGACCGGAATCAAGCATCCTAGGACCGGTTTCTGGCTATCAGCCGTCATCAGCCAGGATAGCTTGACTCCAGTGGCGTAGTGAGCACGGGTCCCACGTCTGGGAATACCCATCCCACTTAGGGCGAAAAGCGTTACAACAAACAAATGATGGACGGAATGCTGACAATGCAAACATTCTCCCCCAGTCAAGAGATCTGGGTTAAATCCATCGTTCTTTTGCCCACTACACCACCCCAGTTTAGACATGGCCATATGCAAATCAGTCTTGACCCTGTGCCTCATGGGAACAGTCGAGCCCGAACTGCCAAGCCATGTCTTCCCTGGACCGGAATCAAGCATCCTAGGACCGGTTTCTGGCTATCAGCCGTCATCAGCCAGGATAGCTTGACTCCAGTGGCGTAGTGAGCACGGGTCCCACGTCTGGGAATACCCATCCCACTTAGGGCGAAAAGCGTTGCAACAAACAAATGATGGACGGAATGCTGACAATGCAAACATTCTCCCCCAGTCAAGAGATCTGGGTTAAATCCATCGTTCTTTTGCCCACTACACCACCCCAGTTTAGACATGGCCATATGCAAATCAGTCTTGACCCTGTGCCTCATGGGAACAGTCCAGCCCGAACTGCCAAGCCATGTCTTCCCTGGACCGGAATCAAGCATCCTAGGACCGGTTTCTGGCTATCAGCCGTCATCAGCCAGGATAGCTTGACTCCAGTGGCGTAGTGAGCACGGGTCCCACGTCTGGGAATACCCATCCCACTTAGGGCGAAAAGCGTTACAACAAACAAATGATGGACGGAATGCTGACAATGCAAACATTCTCCCCCAGTCAAGAGATCTGGGTTAAATCCATCGTTCTTTTGCCCACTACACCACCCCAGTTTAGACATGGCCATATGCAAATCAGTCTTGACCCTGTGCCTCATGGGAACAGTCCAGCCCGAACTGCCAAGCCATGTCTTCCCTGGACCGGAATCAAGCATCCTAGGACCGGTTTCTGGCTATCAGCCGTCATCAGCCAGGATAGCTTGACTCCAGTGGCGTAGTGAGCACGGGTCCCACGTCTGGGAATACCCATCCCACTTAGGGCGAAAAGCGTTGCAACAAACAAATGATGGACGGAATGCTGACAATGCAAACATTCTCCCCCAGTCAAGAGATCTGGGTTAAATCCATCGTTCTTTTGCCCACTACACCACCCCAGTTTAGACATGGCCATATGCAAATCAGTCTTGACCCTGTGCCTCATGGGAACAGTCCAGCCCGAACTGCCAAGCCATGTCTTCCCTGGACCGGAATCAAGCATCCTAGGACCGGTTTCTGGCTATCAGCCGTCATCAGCCAGGATAGCTTGACTCCAGTGGCGTAGTGAGCACGGGTCCCACGTCTGGGAATACCCATCCCACTTAGGGCGAAAAGCGTTACAACAAACAAATGATGGACGGAATGCTGACAATGCAAACATTCTCCCCCAGTCAAGAGATCTGGGTTAAATCCATCGTTCTTTTGCCCACTACACCACCCCAGTTCAGACATGGCCATATGCAAATCAGTCTTGACCCTGTGCCTCATGGGAACAGTCCAGCCCGAACTGCCAAGCCATGTCTTCCCTGGACCGGAATCAAGCATCCTAGGACCGGTTTCTGGCTATCAGCTGTCATCAGCCAGGATAGCTTGACTCCAGTGGCGTAGTGAGCACGGGTCCCACGTCTGGGAATACCCATCCCACTTAGGGCGAAAAGTGTTACAACAAACAAATGATGGACGGAATGCTGACAATGCAAACATTCTCCCCCAGTCAAGAGATCTGGGTTAAATCCATCGTTCTTTTGCCCACTACACCACCCCAGTTTAGACATGGCCATATGCAAATCAGTCTTGACCCTGTCCCTCATGGGAACAGTCCAGCCCGAACTGCCAAGCCATGTCTTCCCTGGACCGGAATCAAGCATCCTAGGACCGGTTTCTGGCTATCAGCCGTCATCAGCCAGGATAGCTTGACTCCAGTGGCGTAGTGAGCACGGGTCCCACGTCTGGGAATACCCATCCCACTTAGGGCGAAAAGCGTTACAACAAACAAATGATGGACGGAATGCTGACAATGCAAACATTCTCCCCCAGTCAAGAGATCTGGGTTAAATCCATCGTTCTTTTGCCCACTACACCACCCCAGTTTAGACATGGCCATATGCAAATCAGTCTTGACCCTGTGCCTCATGGGAACAGTCCAGCCCGAACTGCCAAGCCATGTCTTCCCTGGACCGGAATCAAGCATCCTAGGACCGGTTTCTGGCTATAAGCCGTCATCAGCCAGGATAGCTTGACTCCAGTGGCGTAGTGAGCACGGGTCCCACGTCTGGGAATACCCATCCCACTTAGGGCGAAAAGCGTTACAACAAACAAATGATGGACGGAATGCTGACAATGCAAACATTCTCCCCCAGTCAAGAGATCTGGGTTAAATCCATCGTTCTTTTGCCCACTACACCACCCCAGTTTAGACATGGCCATATGCAAATCAGTCTTGACCCTGTGCCTCATGGGAACAGTCCAGCCCGAACTGCCAAGCCATGTCTTCCCTGGACCGGAATCAAGCATCCTAGGACCGGTTTCTGGCTATCAGCCGTCATCAGCCAGGATAGCTTGACTCCAGTGGCGTAGTGAGCACGGGTCCCACGTCTGGGAATACCCATCCCACTTAGGGCGAAAAGCGTTACAACAAACAAATGATGGACGGAATGCTGACAATGCAAACATTCTCCCCCAGTCAAGAGATCTGGGTTAAATCCATCGTTCTTTTGCCCACTACACCACCCCAGTTTAGACATGGCCATATGCAAATCAGTCTTGACCCTGTGCCTCATGGGAACAGTCCAGCCCGAACTGCCAAGCCATGTCTTCCCTGGACCGGAATCAAGCATCCTAGGACCGGTTCCTGGCTATCACCCGTCATCAGCCAGGATAGCTTGACTCCAGTGGCGTAGTGAGCACGGGTCCCACGTCTGGGAATACCCATACCACTTAGGGCGAAAAGCGTTACAACAAACAAATGATGGACGGAATGCTGACAATGCAAACATTCTCACCCAGTCAAGAGATCTGGGTTAAATCCATCGTTCTTTTGCCCACTACACCACCCCAGTTTAGACATGGCCATATGCAAATCAGTCTTGACCCTGTGCCTCATGGGAACAGTCCAGCCCGAACTGCCAAGCCATGTCTTCCCTGGACCGGAATCAAGCATCCTAGGACCGGTTTCTGGCTATCAGCCGTCATCAGCCAGGATAGCTTGACTCCAGTGGCGTAGTGAGCACGGGTCCCACGTCTGGGAATACCCATCCCACTTAGGGCGAAAAGCGTTACAACAAACAAATGATGGACGGAATGCTGACAATGCAAACATTCTCCCCCAGTCAAGAGATCTGGGTTAAATCCATCGTTCTTTTGCCCACTACACCACCCCAGTTTAGACATGGCCATATGCAAATCAGTCTTGACCCTGTGCCTCATGGGAACAGTCCAGCCCGAACTGCCAAGCCATGTCTTCCCTGGACCGGAATCAAGCATCCTAGGACCGGTTTCTGGCTATCAGCCGTCATCAGCCAGGATAGCTTGACTCCAGTGGCGTAGTGAGCACGGGTCCCACGTCTGGGAATACCCATCCCACTTAGGGCGAAAAGCGTTACAACAAACAAATGATGGACGGAATGCTGACAATGCAAACATTCTCCCCAGTCAAGAGATCTGGGTTAAATCCATCGTTCTTTTGCCCACTACACCACCCCAGTTTAGACATGGCCATATGCAAATCAGTCTTGACCCTGTGCCTCATGGGAACAGTCCAGCCCGAACTGCCAAGCCATGTCTTCCCTGGACCGGAATCAAGCATCCTAGGACCGGTTTCTGGCTATCAGCCGTCATCAGCCAGGATAGCTTGACTCCAGTGGCGTAGTGAGCACGGGTCCCACGTCTGGGAATACCCATCCCACTTAGGGCGAAAAGCGTTAAAACAAACAAATGATGGACGGAATGCTGACAATGCAAACATTCTCCCCCAGTCAAGAGATCTGGGTTAAATCCATCGTTCTTTTGCCCACTACACCACCCCAGTTTAGACATGGCCATATGCAAATCAGTCTTGACCCTGCGCCTCATGGGAACAGTCCAGCCCGAACTGCCAAGCCATGTCTTCCCTGGACCGGAATCAAGCATCCTAGGACCGGTTTCTGGCTATCAGCCGTCATCAGCCAGGATAGCTTGACTCCAGTGGCGTAGTGAGCACGCGTCCCACGTCTGGGAATACCCATCCCACTTAGGGCGAAAAGCGTTACAACAAACAAATGATGGACGGAATGCTGACAATGCAAACATTCTCCCCCAGTCAAGAGATCTGGGTTAAATCCATCGTTCTTTTGCCCACTACACCACCCCAGTTTAGACATGGCCATATGCAAATCAGTCTTGACCCTGTGCCTCATGGGAACAGTCCAGCCCGAACTGCCAAGCCATGTCTTCCCTGGACCGGAATCAAGCATCCTAGGACCGGTTTCTGGCTATCAGCCGTCATCAGCCAGGATAGCTTGACTCCAGTGGCGTAGTGAGCACGGGTCCCACGTCTGGGAATACCGATCCCACTTAGGGCGAAAAGCGTTACAACAAACAAATGATGGACGGAATGCTGACAATGCAAACATTCTCCGCCAGTCAAGAAATCTGGGTTAAATCCATTGTTCTTTTGCCCACTACACCACCCCAGTTTAGACATGGCCATATGCAAATCAGTCTTGACCCTGTGCCTCATGGGAACAGTCCAGCCCGAACTGCCAAGCCATGTCTTCCCTGGACCGGAATCAAGCATCCTAGGACCGGTTTCTGGCTATCAGCCGTCATCAGCCAGGATAGCTTGACTCCAGTGGCGTAGTGAGCACGGGTCCCACGTCTGGGAATACCCATCCCACTTAGGGCAAAAAGCGTTACAACAAACAAATGATGGACGGAATGCTGACAATGCAAACATTCTCTCCCAGTCAAGAGATCTGGGTTAAATCCATCGTTCTTTTGCCCACTACACCACCCCAGTTTAGACATGGCCATATGCAAATCAGTCTTGACCCTGTGCCTCATGGGAACAGTCCAGCCCGAACTGCCAAGCCATGTCTTCCCTGGACCGGAATCAAGCATCCTAGGACCGGTTTCTGGCTATCAGCCGTCATCAGCCAGGATAGCTTGACTCCAGTGGCGTAGTGAGCACGGGTCCCACGTCTGGGAATACCCATCCCACTTAGGGCGAAAAGCGTTACAACAAACAAATGATGGACGGAATGCTGACAATGCAAACATTCTCCCCCATTCAAGAGATCTGGGTTAAATCCATCGTTCTTTTGCCCACTACACCACCCCAGTTTAGACATGGCCATATGCAAATCCGTCTTGACCCTGTGCCTCATGGGAACAGTCCAGCCCGAACTGCCAAGCCATGTCTTCCCTGGACCGGAATCAAGCATCCTAGGACCGGTTTCTGGCTATCAGCCGTCATCAGCCAGAATAGCTTGACTCCAGTGGCGTAGTGAGCACGGGTCCCACGTCTGGGAATACCCATCCCACTTAGGGCGAAAAGCGTTACAACAAACAAATGATGGACGGAATGCTGACAATGCAAACATTCTCCCCCAGTCAAGAGATCTGGGTTAAATCCATCGTTCTTTTGCCCACTACACCACCCCAGTTTAGACATGGCCATATGCAAATCAGTCTTGACCCTGTGCCTCATGGGAACAGTCCAGCCCGAACTGCCAAGCCATGTCTTCCCTGGACCGGAATCAAGCATCCTAGGACCGGTTCCTGGCTATCAGCCGTCATCAGCCAGGATAGCTTGACTCCAGTGGCGTAGTGAGCACGGGTCCCACGTCTGGGAATACCCATCCCACTTAGGGCGAAAAGCGTTACAACAAACAAATGATGGACGGAATGCTGACAATGCAAACATTCTCCCCCAGTCAAGAGATCTGGGTTAAATCCATCGTTCTTTTGCCCACTACACCACCCCAGTTTAGACATGGCCATATGCAAATCAGTCTTGACCCTGTGCCTCATGGGAACAGTCCAGCCCGAACTGCCAAGCCATGTCTTCCCTGGACCGGAATCAAGCATCCTAGGACCGGTTTCTGGCTATCAGCCGTCATCAGCCAGGATAGCTTGACTCCAGTGGCGTAGTGAGCACGGGTCCCACGTCTGGGAATACCCATCCCACTTAGGGCGAAAAGCGTTACAACAAACAAATGATGGACGGAATGCTGACAATGCAAACATTCTCCCCCAGTCAAGAGATCTGGGTTAAATCCATCGTTCTTTTGCCCACTACACCACCCCAGTTTAGACATGGCCATATGCAAATCAGTCTTGACCCTGTGCCTCATGGGAACAGTCCAGCCCGAACTGCCAAGCCATGTCTTCCCTGGACCGGAATCAAGCATCCTAGGACCGGTTTCTGGGTATCAGCCGTCATCAGCCAGGATAGCTTGACTCCAGTGGCGTAGTGAGCACGTGTCCCACGTCTGGGAATACCCATCCCACTTAGGGCGAAAAGCGTTACAACAAACAAATGATGGACGGAATGCTGACAATGCAAACATTCTCCCCCAGTCAAGAGATCTGGGTTAAATCCATCGTTCTTTTGCCCACTACACCACCCCAGTTTAGACATGGCCATATGCAAATCAGTCTTGACCCTGTGCCTCATGGGAACAGTCCAGCCCGAACTGCCAAGCCATGTCTTCCCTGGACCGGAATCAAGCATCCTAGGACCGGTTTCTGGCTATCAGCCGTCATCAGCCAGGATAGCTTGACTCCAGTGGCGTAGTGAGCACGGGTCCCACGTCTGGGAATACCCATCCCACTTAGGGCGAAAAGCGTTACTACAAACAAATGAGGGACAGAATGCTGACAATGCAAACATTCTCCCCCAGTCAAGAGATCTGGCTTAAATCCATCGTTCTTTTGCCCACTACACCACCCCAGTTTAGACATGGCCATATGCAAATCAGTCTTGACCCTGTGCCTCATGGGAACAGTCCAGCCCGAACTGCCAAGCCATGTCTTCCCTGGACCGGAATCAAGCATCCTAGGACCGGTTTCTGGCTATCAGCCGTCATCAGCCAGGATAGCTTGACTCCAGTGGCGTAGTGAGCACGGGTCCCACGTCTGGGAATACCCATCCCACTTAGGGCGAAAAGCGTTAAAACAAACAAATGATGGACGGAATGCTGACAATGCAAACATTCTCCCCCAGTCAAGAGATCTGGGTTAAATCCATCGTTCTTTTGCCCACTACACCACCCCAGTTTAGACATGGCCATATGCAAATCAGTCTTGACCCTGTGCCTCATGGGAACAGTCCAGCCCGAACTGCCAAGCCATGTCTTCCCTGGACCGGAATCAAGCATCCTAGGACCGGTTTCTGGCTATCAGCCGTCATCAGCCAGGATAGCTTGACTCCAGTAGCGTAGTGAGCACGGGTCCCACGTCTGGGAATACCCATCCCACTTAGGGCGAAAAGCGTTACAACAAACAAATGATGGACGGAATGCTGACAATGCAAACATTCTCCCCCAGTCAAGAGATCTGGGTTAAATCCATCGTTCTTTTGCCCACTACACCACCCCAGTTTAGACATGGCCATATGCAAATCAGTCTTGACCCTGTGCCTCATGGGAACAGTCCAGCCCGAACTGCCAAGCCATGTCTTCCCTGGACCGGAATCAAGCATCCTAGGACCGGTTTCTGGCTATCAGCCGTCATCAGCCAGGATAGCTTGACTCCAGTGGCGTAGTGAGCACGGGTCCCACGTCTGGGAATACCGATCCCACTTAGGGCGAAAAGCGTTACAACAAACAAATGATGGACGGAATGCTGACAATGCAAACATTCTCCACCAGTCAAGAAATCTGGGTTAAATCCATTGTTCTTTTGCCCACTACACCACCCCAGTTTAGACATGGCCATATGCAAATCAGTCTTGACCCTGTGCCTCATGGGAACAGTCCAGCCCGAACTGCCAAGCCATGTCTTCCCTGGACCGGAATCAAGCATCCTAGGACCGGTTTCTGGCTATCAGCCGTCATCAGCTAGGATAGCTTGACTCCAGTGGCGTAGTGAGCACGGGTCCCACGTCTGGGAATACCCATCCCACTTAGGGCAAAAAGCGTTACAACAAACAAATGATGGACGGAATGCTGACAATGCAAACATTCTCCCCTAGTCAAGAGATCTGGGTTAAATCCATCGTTCTTTTGCCCACTACACCACCCCAGTTTAGACATGGCCATATGCAAATCAGTCTTGACCCTGTGCCTCATGGGAACAGTCCAGCCCGAACTGCCAAGCCATGTCTTCCCTGGACCGGAATCAAGCATCCTAGGACCGGTTTCTGGCTATCAGCCGTCATCAGCCAGGATAGCTTGACTCCAGTGGCGTAGTGAGCACGGGTCCCACGTCTGGGAATACCCATCCCACTTAGGGCGAAAAGCGTTACAACAAACAAATGATGGACGGAATGCTGACAATGCAAACATTCTCCCCCAGTCAAGAGATCTGGGTTAAATCCATCGTTCTTTTGCCCACTACACCACCCCAGTTTAGACATGGCCATATGCAAATCAGTCTTGACCCTGTGCCTCATGGGAACAGTCCAGCCCGAACTGCCAAGCCATGTCTTCCCTGGACCGGAATCAAGCATCCTAGGACCGGTTTCTGGCTATCAGCCGTCATCAGCCAGGATAGCTTGACTCCAGTGGCATAGTGAGCACTGGTCCCACGTCTGGGAATACCCATCCCACTTAGGGCGAAAAGCGTTACAACAAACAAATGATGGACGGAATGCTGACAATGCAAACATTCTCCCCCAGTCAAGAGATCTGGGTTAAATCCATCGTTCTTTTGCCCACTACACCACCCCAGTTTAGACATGGCCATATGCAAATCAGTCTTGACCCTGTGCCTCATGGGAACAGTCCAGCCCGAACTGCCAAGCCATGTCTTCCCTGGACCGGAATCAAGCATCCTAGGACCGGTTTCTGGCTATCAGCCGTCATCAGCCAGGATAGCTTGACTCCAGTGGCGTAGTGAGCACGGGTCCCACGTCTGGGAATACCCATCCCACGTAGGGCAAAAAGCGTTACAACAAACAAATGATGGACGGAATGCTGACAATGCAAACATTCTCCCCCAGTCAAGAGATCTGGGTTAAATCCATCGTTCTTTTGGCCACTACACCACCCCAGTTTAGACATGGCCATATGCAAATCAGCCTTGACCCTGTGCCTCATGGGAACAGTCCAGCCCGAACTGCCAAGCCATGTCTTCCCTGGACCGGAATCAAGCATCCTAGGACCGGTTTCTGGCTATCAGCCGTCATCAGCCAGGATAGCTTGACTCCAGTGGCGTAGTGAGCACGGGTCCCACGTCTGGGAATACCCATCCCACTTAGGGCGAAAAGCGTTACAACAAACAAATGATGGACGGAATGCTGACAATGCAAACATTCTCCCCCAGTCAAGAGATCTGGGTTAAATCCATCGTTCTTTGGCCCACTACACCACCCCAGTTTAGACATGGCCATATGCTAATCAGTCTTGACCCTGTGCCTCATGGGAACAGTCCAGCCCGAACTGCCAAGCCATGTCTTCCCTGGACCGGAATCAAGCATCCTAGGACCGGTTTCTGGCTATCAGCCGTCATCAGCCAGGATAGCTTGACTCCAGTGGCGTAGTGAGCACGGGTCCCACGTCTGGGAATACCCATCCCACTTAGAGCGAAAAGCGTTACAACAAACAAATGATGGACGGAATGCTGACAATGCAAACATTCTCCCCCAGTCAAGAGATCTGGGTTAAATCCATCGTTCTTTTGCCCACTACACCACCCCAGTTTAGACATGGCCATATGCAAATCAGTCTTGACCCTGTGCCTCATTGGAACAGTCCAGCCCGAACTGCCAAGCCATGTCTTCCCTGGACCGGAATCAAGCATCCTAGGACCGGTTTCTGGCTATCAGCTGTCATCAGCCAGGATAGCTTGACTCCAGTGGCGTAGTGAGCACGGGTCCCACGTCTGGGAATACCCATCCCACTTAGGGCGAAAAGCGTTACAACAAACAAATGATGGACGGAATGCTGACAATGCAAACATTCTCCCCCAGTCAAGAGATCTGGGTTAAATCCATCGTTCTTTTGCCCACTACACCACCCCAGTTTAGACATGGCCATATGCAAATCAGTCTTGACCCTGTGCCTCATGGGAACAGTCCAGCCCGAACTGCCAAGCCATGTCTTCCCTGGACCGGAATCAAGCATCCTAGGACCGGTTTCTGGCTATCAGCCATCATCAGCCAGGATAGCTTGACTCCAGTGGCGTAGTGAGCACGGGTCCTACGTCTGGGAATACCCATCCCACTTAGGGCGAAAAGCGTTACAACAAACAAATGATGGACGGAATGCTGACAATGCAAACATTCTCCCCCAGTCAAGAGATCTGGGTTATATCCATCGTTCTTTTGCCCACTACACCACCCCAGTTTAGACATGGCCATATGCAAATCAGTCTTGACCCTGTGCCTCATGGGAACAGTCCAGCCCGAACTGCCTTGTGTCAATGTATGGCACCCATATCACGGTAGCTACAGCCTGGCCCCAGCGGTGTGTTCCAAGCTACCCCCATTCACACAAGTGTGGTAGTGATAGGCATGGAGACATGGGAAAATGGCGTTTTGCATGCTCCGCCGCATGAATCGCGGTGCCTCGTGTCAATGTATGGCACCCATATCGCGGTAGCTACTGCCTGCCCCCCGCGGTGTGTCACCAACACCCCCATTCACACAATTGCATTAGTGATTGGCATGGAGACATGGGAAAATGACGGTGAGCATGCTCCGCTGCATGAATCGCTGTGCCTCGTGTCAATGTATGGCACCCATATCGCGGTAGCTACCGCCTGGCCCAATCGGTGTGTCACCAGCACCCCCCATTCACACAAGTGCGGTAGTGATAGGCATGGAGACATAGGAAAATGGCGGTGGGCATGCTCCTCCGCATGAATCGCGGTGCCTCGTGTCAATGTATGGCACCCATATCGTGGTAGCTACCGCCTAGCCCTAGCGATGTGTCACCAGCACCCCCCATTCACACAAGTGCGGTCGTGATAGGCATGGAAACATGGGAAAATGGCGGTGGGCATGCTCCGCCACCCATATCGCTGTAGCTACCGCTTGGCCCCAGCGGTGTGTCACCAGCACCCCCCATTCACAAAAGTGCGGTAGTGATAGGCATGGAGACATAGGAAAATGGCGGTGGGCATGCTCCTCCGCATGAATCGCGGTGCCTCGTGTCAACGTATGGCACCCATATCGTGGTAGCTACCGCCTAGCCCCAGCGATGTGTCACCAGCTCCAACCATTCACACAAGTGCGGTAGTGATAGGCATGGAGACATGGGAAAATGGCGGTGGGCATGCTCCGCCACCCATTTCACGGTAGCTACTGCCTGGCCCCAACGGTGTGTCACCAGCACCCCCCATTCACACAAGTTCGGTAGTGATAGGCATGGAGACATGGGAAAATGGCGGTGAGCATGCTCCGCCGCAAGAATCATGGTGCCTCGTGTCAATATATGGCACCCATATCAGGGTAGCTACCGCCTGGCCCCAGCGGTGTGTCACCAGCACCCCCATTCACACAAGTGTGGTAGTGATAGGCATAGAGACATGGGAAAATGGCGGTGGGCATGCTCCGCCACCCATATCGCGGTAGCTACCGCCTGGCCCCAGCGGTGTGTCACCAGCACCCCCCATTCACACAAGTGCGGTAGTGATAGGCATGGAGACATGGGAAAATGGCAGTGGGCATTCTCCGCCGCATGAATCGTGGTACCTAGTGTCAATGTATAGCACTCATATCTCGGTAGCTACCACCTGGCCCCAGCGATGTGTCACCAGCACCCCCCATTCACACATGTGCGGTAGTGATAGGCATGGAGACATGGGAAAATGGCGTTGGGCATGCTCCGCCACCCTTATCACGGAAGCTACAGCCTGTCCCCAGCGGTGTGTCACCAGCACCCCCATTTACACAATTGCTGTAGTGATATGCATGAAGACATGAGAATATGGCGGTGGGCATGCTCCACTGCATGAATCGCGGTGCCTCGTGTCAACGTATGGCACCCATATCGTGGTAGCTACCGCCTAGCCCCAGCGATGTGTCACCAGCTCCAACCATTCACACACGTGCGGTAGTGATAGGCATGGAGACATGGGAAAATGGCGGTGGGCATGCTCCGCCACCCATATCACGGTAGCTACTGCCTGGCCCCAACGGTGTGTCACCAGCACCCCCCATTCACACAAGTTCGGTAGTGATAGGCATGGAGACATGGGAAAATGGTGGTGGGCATGCTCCACCACATGAATCGCGGTGCCTTGTGTCAATGTATGGCACCCATATCCCGGCAGCTACCGCCTGGCCCCAGCGGTGTGTACCAAGCTACCCCCATTCACACAAGTGTGGTAGTGATAGGCATGGAGACATGAGAAAATGGCGTTGAGCATGCTCCGCCGCATGAATCGCGGTGCCTCGTGTCAATGTATGGCACCCATATCGCGGTAGCTACTGCCTGCCCCCAGCGGTGTGTCACCAACACCCCCATTCACACAACTGCATTAGTGATTGGCATGGAGACATGGGAAAATGACGGTGAGCATGCTCCGCTGCATGAATCGCGGTTCCTCGTGTCAATGTATGGCACCCATATCGCGGTAGCTACCGCCTGACCCAATCGGTGTGTCACCAGCACCCCCATTCACACAAGTGCGGTAGTGATAGGCATGGAGACATGGGAAAATGGTGGTGGGCATGCTCCGCCACCCATATCGTGGTAGCTACCGCCTAGCCCCAGCGATGTGTCACCAGCTCCAACCATTCACACAATTGCGGTAGTGATAGGCATGGAGACATGGGAAAATGGCGGTGGGCATGCTCCGCCACCCATATCACGGTAGCTACTGCCTGGCCCCAACGGTGTGTCACCAGCACCCCCCATTCACACAAGTTCGGTAGTGATAGGCATGGAGACATGGGAAAATAGCGGTGAGCATGCAACGCCGCAAGAATCGTGGTGCCTCGTGTCAATATATGGCACCCATATCAGGGTAGCTACCGCCTGGCCCCAGCGGTGTGTCACCAGCATCCCCCATTCACACAAGTGCAGTAGTGATAGGCATGGAGACATGGGAAAATGGCGGTGGGCATGCTCCGCCGCATGAATCGTGGTGCCTAGTGTCAATGTATAGCACCCATATCGCGGTAGCAACCACCTGGCCCCAGCGATGTGTCACCAGCACCCCCCATTCACACATGTGCGGTAGTGATAGGCATGGAGACATGGGAAAATGGCGTTGGGCATGCTACGACAGCCTTATCACAGAAGCTACAGCCTGTCCCCAGCGGTGTGTCACCAGCACCCCCATTTACACAATTGCTGTAGTGATAGGCATGAAGACATGAGAATATGGCGGTGGGCATGCTCCACTGCATGAATCGCGGTGCCTCGTGTCAATGTATGGCACCCATATTGCGGTAGCTACCGCCTGGCCCCAGCGGTGTGTCACCAGCATCCCCTATTCACACAAGTGCAGTAGTGATAGGCATGGAGACATGGGAAAATGGCGGTGGGCATGCTCCGCCTCCCATATCGCGGTAGCTACCACCTGGCCCCAGCAGTGTGTCACCAGCACCCTCCAGTCACACAAGCGCGGTAGTGATAGGCATTAAGACATTGGGAAAATGGCAGTGGGCATACTCTGCCACCCATATCATGGCAGGTACCGCCTGGCCCCAGCGGTGTGTCACCAGCACCCCCCATTCACACAAGTGCAGTAGTGATAGGCATGGATACATGGGAAAATGGCAGTGGACATTCTCCGCCGCATGAATCGCGGTGCCTCATGTCAATGAATGGCACCCATATCACAGTAGCTACCGCCTGGCCCCAGCTGTGTGTCTCCAGCACCCCCCATTTACACAAGAGCGGTAGTGATAGGCATGGACACATGGGAAAATGGCGGTGGGCATGCTCTGCCACCCATATCGCGGTAGCTACCGCCTGGCCCCAGCGGTGTGTCACCAGCGCCCCCCATTCACACAAGTGCTGTAGTGATAGGCATGGAGACATGGGAAAATGGCGGTGGGCATTCTCTGCTGCATGAATCGCAGGGTCTCGTTTCAATGTATGGCACCCATATCGCGGTAGTTACCAACTGGCCCCAGCGGTGGGTCACCAGCACCCCCCATGCACACAAGTGTGGTAGTGATAGGCATGGAGACATGGGAAAATGGTGGTGGGCATGCTCCACCACATAAATTGCAGTGCCTTGTGTCAATGTATGGCACCCATATTGCGGTAGCTACCACCTGGCCCCAGCGGTGTGTCACCAGCACCGCACATTCACACAAGTGCGGTAGGGATAGGCATGGAGACATGGGAAAATGGCGGTGGGCATGCTCCGCCACCCATATCGCGGTAGCTACCGTTTGGCCCCAGCGGTGTGTCACCAGCACGACCTATTCACAAAAGTTCGGTAGTGATAGGCATGGAGACATGGGAATATGGCGGTGGGCATGCTCCGCCACCCATATCGCGGTAGCTACCACCTGGCCCCAGCAGTGTTTCACTAGCACCCTCCAGTCACACAAGCGCGGTAGTGATAGGCATGAAGACATTGTGAAAATGGCAGTGGGCATACTCTGCCACCCATATCATGGCAGCTACCGCCTGGCCCCAGCGGTGTGTCACCAGCATCCGCCATTCACACAAGTGCAGTAGTGATAGGCATGGAGACATGGGAAAATGGCAGTGGACATGCTCCGCCGCATGAATCACGGTGCCTCATGTCAATGTATGGCACCCATATCACAGTAGCTACCGCCTGGCCCCAGCTGTGTGTCACCAGCACTACCCATTCACAAAAGTGCGGTAGTGATAGGCATGGAGACATAGGAAAATGGCGATGGGCATGCTCCTCCGCATGAATCGCGGTGCCTCGTGTCAACGTATGGCACCCATATCGTGGTAGCTACCGCCTATCCCCAGCGAGGTGTCACCAGCTCCAACCATTCACACAAGTGCGGTAGTGATAGGCATGGAGACATGGGAAAATGGCGGTGGGCATGCTCCGCCACCCATATCACGGTAGCTACTGCCTGGCCCCAACGGTGTGTCACCAGCACCCCCCATTCACACAAGTTCGGTAGTGATAGGCATGGAGACATGGGAAAATGGCGGTGGGCATGCTCCGCCGCAAGAATCGTGGTGTCTCATGTCAATATATGGCACCCCTATCAGGGTAGCTACCGCCTGGCCCCAGCGGTGTGTCACCAGCACCCCCATTCACACAAGTGTGGTAGTGATAGGCATAGAGACATGGTAAAATGGCGGTGGGCATGCTCCGCCACCCATATCACGGTAGCTACCGCCTGGCCCCAGCGGTGTGTCACCAGCACCCCCCATTCACACAAGTGCGGTAGTGATAGGCATGGAGACATGGGAAAATGGCAGTGGGCATTCTCCGCCGCATGAATCTTGATGCCTAGTGTCAATGTATAGCACCCATATCGCGGTAGCTACCACCTGGCCCCAACGATGTGTCACCAGCACCCCCCATTCACACATGTGCAGTAGTGATAGGCATGGAGACATGGGAAAATGGTGTTGGGCATGCTCCGCCACCCTTATCACGGAAGCTACAGCCTGTCCCCAGCGGTGTGTCACCAGCACCCCCATTTACACAATTGCTGTAGTGATAGGCATGAAGACATGAGAATATGGCGGTGGGCATGCTCCACTGCATGAATCGCGGTGCCTCGTGTCAATGTATGGCACCCATATCGCGGTAGCTACCGCCTGGCCCCAGCGGTGTGTCACCACCACCCCCCATTCACATAAGTGCAGTAGTGATAGGCATGGAGACATGGGAAAATGGCGGTGGGCATGCTCCGCCTCCCATATTGCGGTAGCTACCGCCTGGCCCCAGCAGTGTGTCACCAGTACCCTCCAGTCACACAAGCGCGGTAGTGATAGGCATGAAGACATTGGGAAAATGGCAGTGGGCATACTCTGCCACCCATATCATGGCAGGTACCGCCTGGCCCCAGCGGTGTGTCACCAGCACCCCCCATTCACACAAGTGCAGTAGTGATAGGCATGGATACATGGGAAAATGGCAGTGGACATTCTCCGCCGCATGAATCGCGGTGCCTCATGTCAATGAATGGCACCCATATCACAGTAGCTACCGCCTGGCCCCAGCTGTGTGTCTCCAGCACCCCCCATTTACACAAGAGCGGTAGTGATAGGCATGGACACATGGGAAAATGGCGGTGGGCATGCTCTGCCACCCATATCGCGGTAGCTACCGCCTGGCCCCAGCGGTGTGTCACCAGCGCCCCCCATTCACACAAGTGCTGTAGTGATAGGCATGGAGACATGGGAAAATGGCGGTGGGCATTCTCTGCTGCATGAATCGCAGGGTCTCGTTTCAATGTATGGCACCCATATCGCGGTAGTTACCAACTGGCCCCAGCGGTGGGTCACCAGCACCCCCCATGCACACAAGTGTGGTAGTGATAGGCATGGAGACATGGGAAAATGGTGGTGGGCATGCTCCACCACATAAATTGCAGTGCCTTGTGTCAATGTATGGCACCCATATTGCGGTAGCTACCACCTGGCCCCAGCGGTGTGTCACCAGCACCGCACATTCACACAAGTGCGGTAGGGATAGGCATGGAGACATGGGAAAATGGCGGTGGGCATGCTCCGCCACCCATATCGCGGTAGCTACCGCTTGGCCCCAGCGGTGTGTCACCAGCATGACCCATTCACAAAAGTTCGGTAGTGATAGGCATGGAGACATGGGAATATGGCGGTGGGCATGCTCCGCCACCCATATCGCGGTAGCTACCACCTGGCCCCAGCAGTGTTTCACTAGCACCCTCCAGTCACACAAGCGCGGTAGTGATAGGCATGAAGACATTGTGAAAATGGCAATGGGCATACTCTGCCACCCATATCATGGCAGCTACCGCCTGGCCCCAGCGGTGTGTCACCAGCATCCCCCATTCACACAAGTGCAGTAGTGATAGGCATGGAGACATGGGAAAATGGCAGTGGACATGCTCCGCCGCATGAATCACGGTGCCTCATGTCAATGTATGGCACCCATATCACAGTAGCTACCGCCTGGCCCCAGCTGTGTGTCACCAGCACTACCCATTCACAAAAGTGCGGTAGTGATAGGCATGGAGACATAGGAAAATGGCGATGGGCATGCTCCTCCGCATGAATCGCGGTGCCTCGTGTCAACGTATGGCACCCATATCGTGGTAGCTACCGCCTAGCCCCAGCGAGGTGTCACCAGCTCCAACCATTCACACAAGTGCGGTAGTGATAGGCATGGAGACATGGGAAAATGGCGGTGGGCATGCTCCGCCACCCATATCACGGTAGCTACTGCCTGGCCCCAACGGTGTGTCACCAGCACCCCCCATTCACACAAGTTCGGTAGTGATAGGCATGGAGACATGGGAAAATGGCGGTGGGCATGCTCCGCCGCAAGAATCGTGGTGTCTCGTGTCAATATATGGCACCCCTATCAGGGTAGCTACCGCCTGGCCCCAGCGGTGTGTCACCAGCACCCCCATTCACACAAGTGTGGTAGTGATAGGCATAGAGACATGGTAAAATGGCGGTGGGCATGCTCCGCCACCCATATCACGGTAGCTACCGCCTGGCCCCAGCGGTGTGTCACCAGCACCCCCCATTCACACAAGTGCGGTAGTGATAGGCATGGAGACATGGGAAAATGGCAGTGGGCATTCTCCGCCGCATGAATCTTGGTGCCTAGTGTCAATGTATAGCACCCATATCGCGGTAGCTACCACCTGGCCCCAGCGATGTGTCACCAGCACCCCCCATTCACACATGTGCAGTAGTGATAGGCATGGAGACATGGGAAAATGGCGTTGGGCATGCTCCGCCACCCTTATCACGGAAGCTACAGCCTGTCCCCAGCGGTGTGTCACCAGCACCCCCATTTACACAATTGCTGTAGTGATAGGCATGAAGACATGAGAATATGGCGGTGGGCATGCTCCACTGCATGAATCGCGGTGCCTCGTGTCAATGTATGGCACCCATATCGCGGTAGCTACCGCCTGGCCCCAGCGGTGTGTCACCACCACCCCCCATTCACATAAGTGCAGTAGTGATAGGCATGGAGACATGGGAAAATGGCGGTGGGCATGCTCCGCCTCCCATATTGCGGTAGCTACCGCCTGGCCCCAGCAGTGTGTCACCAGTACCCTCCAGTCACACAAGCGGTAGTGATAGGCATGAAGACATTGGGAAAATGGCAGTGGGCATACTCTGCCACCCATATCATGGCAGGAACCGCCTGGCCCCAGCGGTGTGTCACCAGCACCCCCCATTCACACAAGTGCAGTAGTGATAGGCATGGAGACATGGGAAAATGGCAGTGGACATGCTCCGCCGCATGAATCGCGGTGCCTCATGTCAATGTATGGCACCCATATCACATTAGCTACCGCCTGGCCCCAGCTGTGTGTCACCAGCACCCCCCATTTACACAAGAGCGGTAGTGATAGGCATGGAGACATGGGAAAATGGCAGTGGGCATGCTCTGCCACCCATATCGCGGTAGCTACCGCCTGGCCCCAGCGGTGTCACCAGCACCCCCCATTCACACAAGTGCTGTAGTGATAGGCATGGAGACATGGGAAAATGACAGTGGGCATTCTCTGCCGCATGAATCGCAGGGTCTCGTGTCAATATATGGCACCCATATTGCGGTAGTTACCACCTGGCCCCAGCGGTGTGTCATCAGCACCCCCCTTGCACACAAGTGCGGTAGTGATAGGCATGGAGACATGGGAAAATGGTGGTGGGCATGCTCCACCACATAAATTGCAGTGCTCGTGTCAATGTATGGCACCCATATTGCGGTAGCTATCGCCTGGCATCAGCGGTGTGTCACCAGCACCCCCCATTCACATAAGTGCGGTAGTGATAGGCATGAAGACATTGGGAAAATGGCAGTGGGCATGCTCTGCCACCCATATCATGGCAGGTACCGCCTGGCCCCAGCGGTGTGTCACCAGCACCCCCCATTCACACAAGTGCAGTAGTGATAGGCATGGATACATGGGAAAATGGCAGTGGACATTCTCCGCCGCATGAATCGCGGTGCCTCATGTCAATGAATGGCACCCATATCACAGTAGCTACCGCCTGGCCCCAGCTGTGTGTCTCCAGCACCCCCCATTTACACAAGAGCGGTAGTGATAGGCATGGACACATGGGAAAATGGCGGTGGGCATGCTCTGCCACCCATATCGCGGTAGCTACCGCCTGGCCCCAGCGGTGTGTCACCAGCGCCCCCCATTCACACAAGTGCTGTAGTGATAGGCATGGAGACATGGGAAAATGGCGGTGGGCATTCTCTGCTGCATGAATCGCAGGGTCTCGTTTCAATGTATGGCACCCATATCGCGGTAGTTACCAACTGGCCCCAGCGGTGGGTCACCAGCACCCCCCATGCACACAAGTGTGGTAGTGATAGGCATGGAGACATGGGAAAATGGTGGTGGGCATGCTCCACCACATAAATTGCAGTGCCTTGTGTCAATGTATGGCACCCATATTGCGGTAGCTACCACCTGGCCCCAGCGGTGTGTCACCAGCACCGCACATTCAAACAAGTGCGGTAGGGATAGGCATGGAGACATGGGAAAATGGCGGTGGGCATGCTCCGCCACCCATATCGCGGTAGCTACCGCTTGGCCCCAGCGGTGTGTCACCAGCATGACCCATTCACAAAAGTTCGGTAGTGATAGGCATGGAGACATGGGAATATGGCGGTGGGCATGCTCCGCCACCCATATCGCGGTAGCTACCACCTGGCCCCAGCAGTGTTTCACTAGCACCCTCCAGTCACACAAGCGCGGTAGTGATAGGCATGAAGACATTGTGAAAATGGCAGTGGGCATACTCTGCCACCCATATCATGGCAGCTACCGCCTGGCCCCAGCGGTGTGTCACCAGCATCCCCCATTCACACAAGTGCAGTAGTGATAGGCATGGAGACATGGGAAAATGGCAGTGGACATGCTCCGCCGCATGAATCACGGTGCCTCATGTCAATGTATGGCACCCATATCACAGTAGCTACCGCCTGGCCCCAGCTGTGTGTCACCAGCACTACCCATTCACAAAAGTGCGGTAGTGATAGGCATGGAGACATAGGAAAATGGCGATGGGCATGCTCCTCCGCATGAATCGCGGTGCCTCGTGTCAACGTATGGCACCCATATCGTGGTAGCTACCGCCTAGCCCCAGCGAGGTGTCACCAGCTCCAACCATTCACACAAGTGCGGTAGTGATAGGCATGGAGACATGGGAAAATGGCGGTGGGCATGCTCCGCCACCCATATCACGGTAGCTACTGCCTGGCCCCAACGGTGTGTCACCAGCACCCCCCATTCACACAAGTTCGGTAGTGATAGGCATGGAGACATGGGAAAATGGCGGTGGGCATGCTCCGCCGCAAGAATCGTGGTGTCTCGTGTCAATATATGGCACCCCTATCAGGGTAGCTACCGCCTGGCCCCAGCGGTGTGTCACCAGCACCCCCATTCACACAAGTGTGGTAGTGATAGGCATAGAGACATGGTAAAATGGCGGTGGGCATGCTCCGCCACCCATATCACGGTAGCTACCGCCTGGCCCCAGCGGTGTGTCACCAGCACCCCCCATTCACACAAGTGCGGTAGTGATAGGCATGGAGACATGGGAAAATGGCAGTGGGCATTCTCCGCCGCATGAATCTTGGTGCCTAGTGTCAATGTATAGCACCCATATCGCGGTAGCTACCACCTGGCCCCAGCGATGTGTCACCAGCACCCCCCATTCACACATGTGCAGTAGTGATAGGCATGGAGACATGGGAAAATGGCGTTGGGCATGCTCCGCCACCCTTATCACGGAAGCTACAGCCTGTCCCCAGCGGTGTGTCACCAGCACCCCCATTTACACAATTGCTGTAGTGATAGGCATGAAGACATGAGAATATGGCGGTGGGCATGCTCCACTGCATGAATCGCGGTGCCTCGTGTCAATGTATGGCACCCATATCGCGGTAGCTACCGCCTGGCCCCAGCGGTGTGTCACCACCACCCCCCATTCACATAAGTGCAGTAGTGATAGGCATGGAGACATGGGAAAATGGCGGTGGGCATGCTCCGCCTCCCATATTGCGGTAGCTACCGCCTGGCCCCAGCAGTGTGTCACCAGTACCCTCCAGTCACACAAGCGGTAGTGATAGGCATGAAGACATTGGGAAACTGGCAGTGGGCATACTCTGCCACCCATATCATGGCAGGTACCGCCTGGCCCCAGCGGTGTGTCACCAGCACCCCCCATTCACACAAGTGCAGTAGTGATAGGCATGGAGACATGGGAAAATGGCAGTGGACATGCTCCGCCGCATGAATCGCGGTGCCTCATGTCAATGTATGGCACCCATATCACATTAGCTACCGCCTGGCCCCAGCTGTGTGTCACCAGCACCCCCCATTTACACAAGAGCGGTAGTGATAGGCATGGAGACATGGGAAAATGGCAGTGGGCATGCTCTGCCACCCATATCGCGGTAGCTACCGCCTGGCCCCAGCGGTGTCACCAGCACCCCCCATTCACACAAGTGCTGTAGTGATAGGCATGGAGACATGGGAAAATGACAGTGGGCATTCTCTGCCGCATGAATCGCAGGGTCTCGTGTCAATATATGGCACCCATATTGCGGTAGTTACCACCTGGCCCCAGCGGTGTGTCATCAGCACCCCCCTTGCACACAAGTGCGGTAGTGATAGGCATGGAGACATGGGAAAATGGTGGTGGGCATGCTCCACCACATAAATTGCAGTGCTCGTGTCAATGTATGGCACCCATATTGCGGTAGCTATCGCCTGGCATCAGCGGTGTGTCACCAGCACCCCCCATTCACATAAGTGCGGTAGTGATAGGCATGGAGATATGGGAAAATGGCAGTGGGCATGCTCCGCTGCATGAATCGCGGTGCCTTGTGTCAATGTATGGCACCCATATCGCGGTAGCTACTGCCTGGCCTCAGCGGTGTGTCACCAGCACCGCACATTCACACAAGTGCTGTAGGGATAGGCATGGAGACATGGGAAAATGGCGGTGGGCATGCTCTGCCACCCATATCGCGGTAGCTACCGCTTGGCCCCAGCGGTGTGTTACCAGCACCCCCTATTCACACAAGTGCGGTAGTGAAAGGCATGGAGACATGAAAAAATGGTGGTGGGCATGCTCCACCACATGAATCGTGGTGCTTCGTGTCAATGTATGGCACCCATATCAGGGTAGCTACCGCCTGGCCCAAGTGGTGTGTCACCAGCACCCCCCATTCACACAAGTGTGGTAGTGATAGGCATGGAGACATGGTAAAATGGTGGTGGGAAAGCTCCGCCACCCGTATCGCGGTAGATACCGCCTGGCCTCAGCGGTGTGTCACCAGCACCCCCCATTCACACAAGTGCGGTAGTGATAGGCATGGAGACATGGGAAAATGGCGTTGGGCATGCTCCTCCGCATGAATCGCTGTGCCACGTGTCAATGTATGGCACCCATATCGTGGTTGTTACTACCTGGCCCCAGCTGTGTGTTACCAGCACCCCCATTCACACACGTGCGGTAGTGATAGGCATGGAGACATGGGAAAATGGTGGTGGGCATGCTCCACCACATGAATCGCGGTACCTTGTGTCAATGTATGGCACCCATATCGCGGTAGCTACCGCCTGGCCCCAGCGGTGTGTACCAAGCTACCCCCATTCACACAAGTGTGGTAGTGATAGGCATGGAGACATGGGAAAATGGCATTGAGCATGCTCCGCCGCATGAATCGCGGTGCCTCGTGTCAATGTATGGCACCCATATCGCGGTAGCTACTGCCTGCCCCCAGCGGTGTGTCACCAACACCCCCATTCACACAACTGCATTAGTGATTGGCATGGAGACATGGGAAAATGACGGTGAGCATGCTCCGCTGCATAAATCGCGGTGCCTCGTGTCAATGTATGGCACCCATATCGCGGTAGCTACCGCCTGGCCCAATCGGTGTGTCACCAGCACCCCCCATTCACACAAGTGCGGTAGTGATAGGCATGGAGACATGAGAAAATGGCGGTGGGCATGCTCCGCCACCCATATCGTGGTAGCTACCGCCTAGCCCCAGCGATGTGTCACCAGCTCCAACCATTCACACAAGTGCGGTAGTGATAGGCATGGAGACATGGGAAAATGGCGGTGGGCATGCTCCGCCACCCATATCACGGTAGCTACTGCCTGGCCCCAACGGTGTGTCACCAGCACCCCCCATTCACACAAGTTCAGTAGTGATAGGCATGGAGACATGGGAAAATGGCGGTGAGCATGCTCCGCCGCAAGAATCGTGGTGACTCGTGTCAATATATGGCACCCATATCAGGGTAGCTACCGCCTGGCCCCAGCGGTGTGTCACCAGCATACCCCATTCACACAAGTGCAGTAGTGATAGGCATGGAGACATGGGAAAATGGCGGTGGGCATGCTCCGCCGCATGAATCGTGGTGCCTAGTGTCAATGTATAGCACCCATATCGCGGTAGCTACCACCTGGCCCCAGCGATGTGTCACCAGCACCCCCCATTCACACATGTGTGGTAGTGATAGGCATGGAGACATGGGAGAATGGCGTTGGGCATGCTCCGCCACCCTTATCACGGAAGCTACAGCCTGTCCCCAGCGGTGTGTCACCAGCACCCCCATTTACACAATTGCTGTAGTGATAGGCATGAAGACATGAGAATATGGCGGTGGGCATGCTCCACTGCATGAATCGCGGTGCCTCGTGTCAATGTATGGCACCCATATCGCGGTACCTACCGCCTGGCCCCAGCGGTGTGTCACCACCACCCCCCATTCACATAAGTGCAGTAGTGATAGGCATGGAGACATGGGAAAATGCCGGTGGGCATGCTCCGCCTCCCATATTGCGGTAGCTACCGCCTGGCCCCAGCAGTGTGTCACCAGTACCCTCCAGTCACACAAGCGCGGTAGTGATAGGCATGAAGACATTGGGAAAATGGCAGTGGGCATACTCTGCCACCCATATCATGGCAGGTACCGCCTGGCCCCAGCGGTGTGTCACCAGCACCCCCCATTCACACAAGTGCAGTAGTGATAGGCATGGAGACATGGGAAAATGGCAGTGGACATGCTCCGCCGCATGATTTGCGGTGCCTCATGTCAATGTATGGCACCCATATCACAGTAGCTACGGCCTGGCCCCAGCTGTGTGTCACCAGCACCCCCCATTTACACAAGAGCGGTAGTGATAGGCATGGAGACATGTGAAAATGGCGGTGGGCATGCTCTGCCACCCATATCGCGGTAGCTACCGCCTGGCCCCAGCGGTGTGTCACCAGCACCCCCCATTCACACAAGTGCTGTAGTGATAGGCATGGAGACATGGGAAAATGACGGTGGGCATTCTCTGCCACATGAATCGCAGGGTCTCGTGTCAATATATGGCACCCATATTGCGGTAGTTACCACCTGGCCCCAGCGGTGTGTCATCAGCACCCCCCTTGCACACAAGTGCGGTAGTGATAGGCATGGAGACATGGGAAAATGGTGGTGGGCATGCTCCACCACATAAATTGCAGTGCTCGTGTCAATGTATGGCACCCATATTGCGGTAGCTATCGCCTGGCATCAGCGGTGTGTCACCAGCACCCCCCATTCACATAAGTGCGGTAGTGATAGGCATGGAGATATGGGAAAATGGCAGTGGGCATGCTCCGCTGCATGAATCGCGGTGCCTTGTGTCAATGTATGGCACCCATATCGCGGTAGCTACTGCCTGGCCCCAGCGGTGTGTCACCAGCACCGCACATTCACACAAGTGCGGTAGGGATAGGCATGGAGACATGGGAAAATGGCGGTGGGCATGCTCTGCCACCCATATCGCGGTAGCTACCGCTTTGCCCCAGCGGTGTGTTACCAGCACCCCCTATTCACACAAGTGCGGTAGTGATAGGCATGGAGACATGAAAAAATGGTGGTGGGCATGCTCCACCACATGAATCGTGGTGCTTCGTGTCAATGTATGGCACCCATATCAGGGTAGCTACCGCCTGGCCCAAGTGGTGTGTCACCAGCACCCCCCATTCACACAAGTGTGGTAGTGATAGGCATGGAGACATGGTAAAATGGTGGTGGGTAAGCTCCGCCACCCGTATCGCGGTAGATACCGCCTGGCCTCAGCGGTGTGTCACCAGCACCCCCCATTCACACAAGTGCGGTAGTGATAGGCATGGAGACATGGGAAAATGGCGTTGGGCATGCTCCTCCGCATGAATCGCTGTGCCACGTGTCAATGTATGGCACCCATATCGTGGTTGTTACTACCTGGCCCCAGCTGTGTGTCACCAGCACCCCCATTCACACACGTGCGGTAGTGATAGGCATGGAGACATGGGAAAATGGTGGTGGGCATGCTCCACCACATGAATCGCGGTGCCTTGTGTCAATGTATGGCACCCATATCGCGGTAGCTACCGCCTGGCCCCAGCGGTGTGTACCAAGCTACCCCCATTCACACAAGTGTGGTAGTGATAGGCATGGAGACATGGGAAAATGGCGTTGAGCATGCTCCGCCGCATGAATCGCGGTGCCTCGTGTCAATGTATGGCACCCATATCGCGGTAGCTACTGCCTGCCCCCAGCGGTGTGTCACCAACACCCCCATTCACACAACTGCATTAGTGATTGGCATGGAGACATGGGAAAATGACGGTGAGCATGCTCCGCTGCATAAATCGCGTTGCCTCGTGTCAATGTATGGCACCCATATCGCGGTAGCTACCGCCTGGCCCAATCGGTGTGTCACCAGCACCCCCCATTCACACAAGTGCGGTAGTGATAGGCATGGAGACATGGGAAAATGGCGGTGGGCATGCTCCGCCACCCATATCGTGGTAGCTACCGCCTAGCCCCAGCGATGTGTCACCAGCTCCAACCATTCACACAAGTGCGGTAGTGATAGGCATGGAGACATGGGAAAATGGCGGTGGGCATGCTCCGCCACCCATATCACGGTAGCTACTGCCTGGCCCCAACGGTGTGTCACCAGCACCCCCCATTCACACAAGTTCGGTAGTGATAGGCATGGAGACATGGGAAAATGGCGGTGAGCATGCTCCGCCGCAAGAATCGTGGTGCCTCGTGTCAATATATGGCCCCCATATCAGGGTAGCTACCGCCTGGCCCCAGCGGTGTGTCACCAGCATACCCCATTCACACAAGTGCAGTAGTGATAGGCATGGAGACATGGGAAAATGGCGGTGGGCATGCTCCGCCGCATGAATCGTGGTGCCTAGTGTCAATGTATAGCACCCATATCGCGGTAGCTACCACCTGGCCCCAGCGATGTGTCACCAGCACCCCCCATTCACACATGTGCGGTAGTGATAGGCATGGAGACATGGGAAAATGGCGTTGGGCATGCTCCGCCACCCTTATCACGGAAGCTACAGCCTGTCCCCAGCGGTGTGTCACCAGCACCCCCATTTACACAATTGCTGTAGTGATAGGCATGAAGGCATGAGAATATGGCGGTGGGCATTCTCCACTGCATGAATCGCGGTGCCTCATGTCAATGTATGGCACCCATATCGCGGTAGCTACCGCCTGGCCCCAGCGGTGTGTCACCAGCATCCCCCATTCACACAAGTGCAGTAGTGATAGGCATGAAGACATGAGAATATGGCGGTGGGCATGCTCCACTGCATGAATCGCGGTGCCTCGTGTCAATGTATGGCACCCATATCGCGGTAGCTACCGCCTGGCCCCAGCAGTGTGTCACCAGCACCCTCCAGTCACACAAGCGCGGTAGTGATAGGCATTAAGACATTGGGAAAATGGCAGTGGGCATACTCTGCCACCCATATCATGGCAGGTACCGCCTGGCCCCAGCGGTGTGTCACCAGCACCCCCCATTCACACAAGTGCACTAGTGATAGGCATGGAGACATGGGAAAATGGCAGTGGACATGCTCCGCCGCATGAATCGCGGTGCCTCATGTCAATGTATGGCACCCATATCACAGTAGCTACCGCCTGGCCCCAGCTGTGTGTCTCCAGCACCCCCCATTTACACAAGAGCGGTAGTGATATGCATGGAGACATGGGAAAATGGCAGTGGGCATGCTCTGCCACCCATATCGCGGTAGCTACCGCCTGGCCCCAGCGGTGTGTCACCAGCGCCACCCACTCACACAAGTGCTGTAGTGATAGGCATGGAGACATGGGAAAATGGCGGTGGGCATTCTCTGCTGCAGGAATCGCAGGGTCTTGTTTCAATGTATGGCACCCATATCACGGTAGTTACCACCTGGCCCCAGCGGTGTGTCACCAGCACCCCCCATGCACACAAGTGTGGTAGTGATAGGCATGGAGACATGGGAAAATGGTGATGGGCATGCTCCACCACATAAATTGCAGTGCCTTGTGTCAATGTATGGCACCCATATTGCGGTAGCTACCACCTGGCCCCAGCGGTGTGTCACCAGCACCGCACATTCACACAAGTGCCGTAGGGATAGGCATGGAGACATGGGAAAATGGTGGTGGGCATGCTCCGCCACCCATATCGCTGTAGCTACCGCTTGGCCCCAGCGGTGTGTCACCAGCACGACCCATTCACAAAAGTGCGGTAGAGATAGGCATGGAGACATGGGAAAATGGCAGTGGGCATTCTCCGCCGCATGAATCGTGGTGCCTAGTGTCAATGTATAGCACCCATATCGCGGTAGCTACCACCTGGCCCCAGCGATGTGTCACCAGCACCCCCCATTCACACATGTGCGGTAGTGATAGGCATGGAGACATGGGAAAATGGCGGTGGGCATGCTCCGCCACCCATATCCCGGTAGCTACCGCCTGGCCCCAGCGGTGTGTCACCAGCACCCCCCATTCACACAAGTACAGTAGTAATATGCATGGAGACATGGGAAAATGGAGGTGGGCATGCTCTGCCGCATGAATCGCTGTGCCACGTGTCAATGTATGGCACCCATATCGTGGTTGTTACTACCTGGCCCCAGCTGTGTGTCACCAGCACCCCCATTCACACACGTGCGGTAGTGATAGGCATGGAGACATGGGAAAATGGTGGTGGGCATGCTCCACCACATGAATCGCGGTGCCTTGTGTCAATGTATGGCACCCATATCGCGGTAGCTACCGCCTGGCCCCAGCGGTGTGTACCAAGCTACCCCCATTCACACAAGTGTGGTAGTGATAGGCATGGAGACATGGGAAAATGGCGTTGAGCATGCTCCGCCGCATGAATCGCGGTGCCTCGTGTCAATGTATGGCACCCATATCGCGGTAGCTACTGCCTGCCCCCAGCGGTGTGTCACCAACACCCCCATTCACACAACTGCATTAGTGATTGGCATGGAGACATGGGAAAATGAAGGTGAGCATGCTCCGCTGCATAAATCGCGGTGCCTCGTGTCAATGTATGGCACCCATATCGCGGTAGCTACCGCCTGGCCCAATCGGTGTGTCACCAGCACCCCCCATTCACACAAGTGCGGTAGTGATAGGCATGGAGACATGGGAAAATGGCGGTGGGCATGCTCCGCCACCCATATCGTGGTAGCTACCGCCTAGCCCCAGCGATGTGTCACCAGCTCCGACCATTCACACAAGTGCGGTAGTGATAGGCATGGAGACATGGGAAAATGGCGGTGGGCAGGCTCCACCGCATGAATAGCGGGTGCCTCTTGTCAATGAATAGCACCCATATCGCGGTAGCTACCGCTTGGCCCCAGCGGTGTGTACCCAGCTCCCCCCATTCACACAAGTGTGGTTGTGATAGGCATGGAGACATGGGAAAATGGCGGTGGGCATGCTCCGCCACCCATATCCCGGTAGCTACCGCCTGGCCCCAGCGGTGTGTCACCAGCACCCCCCATTCACACAAGTACAGTAGTAATATGCATGGAGACATGGGAAATGGAGGTGGGCATGCTCTGCCGCATGAATCGCTGTGCCACGTGTCAATGTATGGCACCCATATCGTGGTTGTTACTACCTGGCCCCAGCTGTGTGTCACCAGCACCCCCATTCACACACGTGCGGTAGTGATAGGCATGGAGACATGGGAAAATGGTGGTGGGCATGCTCCACCACATGAATCACGGTGCCTTGTGTCAATGTATGGCACCCATATCGCGGTAGCTACCGCCTGGCCCCAGCGGTGTGTACCAAGCTACCCCCATTCACACAAGTGTGGTAGTGATAGGCATGGAGACATGGGAAAATGGCGTTGAGCATGCTCCGCCGCATGAATCGCGGTGCCTCGCGTCAATGTATGGCACCCATATCGCGGTAGCTACTGCCTGCCCCCAGCGGTGTGTCACCAACACCCCCATTCACACAACTGCATTAGTGATTGGCATGGAGACATGGGAAAATGACGGTGAGCATGCTCCGCTGCATAAATCGCGGTGCCTCGTGTCAATGTATGGCACCCATATCGCGGTAGCTACCGCCTGGCCCAATCGGTGTGTCACCAGCACCCCCCATTCACACAAGTGCGGTAGTGATAGGCATGGAGACATGGGAAAATGGCGGTGGGCATGCTCCGCCACCCATATCGTGGTAGCTACCGCCTAGCCCCAGCGATGTGTCACCAGCTCCAACCATTCACACAAGTGCGGTAGTGATAGGCATGGAGACATGGGAAAATGGCGGTGGGCATGCTCCGCCACCCATATCGTGGTAGCTACCGCCTAGCCCCAGCGATGTGTCACCAGCTCCAACCATTCACACAACTGCATTAGTGATTGAGATGGAGACATGGGAAAATGACGGTGAGCATGCTCCGCTGCATAAATCGCGGTGCCTCGTGTCAATGTATGGCACCCATATCGCGGTAGCTACCGCCTGGCCCAATCGGTGTGTCACCAGCACCCCCCATTCACACAAGTGCGGTAGTGATAGGCATGGAGACATGGGAAAATGGCGGTGGGCATGCTCCGCCACCCATATCACGGTAGCTACTGCCTGGCCCCAACGGTGTGTCACCAGCACCCCCCATTCACACAAGTTCGGTAGTGATAGGCATGGAGACATGGGAAAATGGCGGTGAGCATGCTCTGCCGCAAGAATCGTGGTGCCTCGTGTCAATATATGGCACCCATATCAGGGTAGCTACCGCCTGGCCCCAGCGGTGTGTCACCAGCATACCCCATTCACACAAGTGCAGTAGTGATAGGCATGGAGACATGGGAAAATGGCGGTGGGCATGCTCCGCTGCATGAATCGCGGTGCCTCGTGTCAATGTATGGCACCCATATCACGGTAGCTACCGCCTGGCCCAATCGGTGTGTCACCAGCACCCCCCATTCACACAAGTGCGGTAGTGATAGGCATGGAGACATAGGAAAATGGCGGTGGGCATGCTCCTCCGCATGAATCGCGGTGCCTCGTGTCAATGTATGGCACCCATATCGTGGTAGCTACCGCCTAGCCCTAGCGATGTGTCACCAGCACCCCCCATTCACACAAGTGCGGTAGTGATAGGCATGGAGACATGGGAAAATGGCGGTGGGCATGCTCCACCACCCATATCGCGGTAGCTACCGCTTGGCCCCAGCGGTGTGTCACCAGCACCCCCATTCACAAAAGTG
The DNA here is from genome assembly GCF_964204655.1 of Triturus cristatus. Classification (NCBI taxonomy): domain Eukaryota; kingdom Metazoa; phylum Chordata; class Amphibia; order Caudata; family Salamandridae; genus Triturus; species Triturus cristatus. The sequence goes on along the minus strand of NC_140579.1, from coordinate 1,031,329,499 downwards.
CGGTAGTGATAGGCATGGAGACATAGGAAAATGGCGGTGGGCATGCTCCTCCGCATGAATCGCGGTGCCTCGTGTCAACGTATGGCACCCATATCGTGGTAGCTACCGCCTGGCCCCAGTGATGTGTCACCAGCACCCCCCATTCACACAAGTGCGGTAGTGAGAGGTATGGAGAGATGGGAAAGTGGCAATGGGCATGATCCACCGCATGAATCGCGGTGCCTCGTGTCAATGTATGGCACCCATATTGCGGTAGCTACCGCCTGGCCCCAGCGGTGTGTCACCAGCACCCCCCATTCACACAAGTGCAGTAGTGATAGGCATGGAGATATGGGAATATGGCGGTGAGCATGTTCCGCCATATGAATCACGGTACCACGTGTCAATGTATGTCACCCATATCGCGGTAGCTACGGCCTGGCCCCAGCGGTGTGTCACCAGCACCCCCATTCACACAAGTGCGGTAGTGATAGGCTTGGAGACATGGGAAAATAGCGCTCGGCATGCTCTGCCACCCATATCGTGGTAGCTACCACCTGGCCCCAGCGGTGTGTCACCAGCACCCCCCATTCACACAAGTACAGTAGTAATAGGCATGGAGACATGGGAAAATGGCGGTGGGCATGCTCTGCCACATGAATCGCGGTGCCTCATGTCAATGTATAGCACCCATATCGCGGTAGCTAGCGTCTGGCCCCAGCGGTGTGTTACCAGCACCCCCCATTTACACAAGTGCGGTAGTGATAGACATGGAGACATGGGAAAATGGAGGTGGCATGCTCTGCATCATGAATCGTGGTGCCTTGTGTAAATGTATGACACCCATATTGCGGTAGCTACCTCCTGGCCCCAGCGGTGTGTCACCAGCACCCCCCATTCACACAAGTGTGGTAGTGATAGGCATGGAGACATGGGAAAATGGCGGTGGTCATGCTCCACCGCATGAATCGCGGTGCCTCGTGTCAATGTCTGGCACCCATATCGCCGTAGCTACCGCCTGGCCCAGCGGTGTGTACCCAGCACCCCCCATTCACACAAGTGCGGTAATGATAGGCATGGAGACATGGGAAAATGGCAGCGGGCATGTTTTGCCGCATTAATCGCGGTGCCTCGTGTCAATGTATGGCACCCATATTGCAGTAGCTACCGTCTGGCCCCAGCCGTGTGTTACCAGCACCCCCATTCACACAAGTGCGGTAGTGATAGGCATGTGGACATGGGAAAATGGCAGTGGCCATTCTCTGCCGCATGAATCGTGATGCTTCGTGTCAATGTATGGCACCCATATCGTGGTAGCTACCGCCTGGCCCCAGTGATGTGTCACCAGCACCCCCCATTCACACAAGTGCGGTAGTGAGAGGTATGGAGAGATGGGAAAGTGGCGGTGGGCATGCTCCGCAACCCATATCACGGTAGCTACCCCTTGGCCCCAGCGGTGTGTCACCAGCACCCCCCATTCACACAAGTGCAGTAGTGATAGGTATGGAGACATGGGAAAATGGCGTTGAGCATGCTCCGCCGCATGAATCGCGGTTTCTCGTGTGAGTGTATGGCACCCATATCGCGTTAGTTACTGCCTGGCCTCTGCGGTGTGTCACCAGCACACCCCATTCACACAAGTGCGGTAGTGATAGGAATGAAGACATGGGAAAATGGCGGTGGTCATGCTCCACCGCATGAATCGCGGTGCCTCGTGTCAATGTATGGCACCCATATCACCGTAGCTACCGCCTGGCCCAGCGGTGTGTTCCCAGCACCCTCCATTCACACAAGTGCGGTAATGATAGGCATGGAGACATGGGAAAATGGCAGTGGGCATGTTTCGCCGCATTAATCGCGGTGCCTCGTGTCAATGTAGGGCACCCATATTGCGGTAGCTACCGCCTGGCCCCAGCGGTGTGTCACCAGCACCCCCCATTCACACAAGTGCAGTAGTGATAGGCATGGAGATATGGGAATATGGCGGTGAGCATGTTCCGCCATATGAATCACGGTACCACGTGTCAATGTATGGCACCCATATCGCGGTAGCTACGGCCTGGCCCCAGCGGTGTGTCACCAGCACCCCCATTCACACAAGTGCGGTAGTGATAGGCTTGGAGACATGGGAAAATAGCGCTCGGCATGCTCTGCCACCCATATCGTGGTAGCTACCACCTGGCCCCAGCGGTGTGTCACCAGCACCCCCCATTCACACAAGTACAGTAGTAATAGGCATGGAGACATGGGAAAATGGCGGTGGGCATGCTCTGCCACATGAATCGCGGTGCCTCATGTCAATGTATAGCACCCATATCGCGGTAGCTAGCGTCTGGCCCCAGCGGTGTGTTACCAGCACCCCCCATTTACACAAGTGCGGTAGTGATAGACATGGAGACATGGGAAAATGGAGGTGGCATGCTCTGCATCATGAATCGTGGTGCCTTGTGTAAATGTATGACACCCATATTGCGGTAGCTACCTCCTGGCCCCAGCGGTGTGTCACCAGCACCCCCCATTCACACAAGTATGGTAGTGATAGGCATGGAGACATGGGAAAATGGCGGTGGTCATGCTCCACCGCATGAATCGCGGTGCCTCGTGTCAATGTCTGGCACCCATATCGCCGTAGCTACCGCCTGGCCCAGCGGTGTGTACCCAGCACCCCCCATTCACACAAGTGCGGTAATGATAGGCATGGAGACATGGGAAAATGGCAGCGGGCATGTTTTGCCGCATTAATCGCGGTGCCTCGTGTCAATGTATGGCACCCATATTGCAGTAGCTACCGTCTGGCCCCAGCCGTGTGTTACCAGCACCCCCATTCACACAAGTGCGGTAGTGATAGGCATGTAGACATGGGAAAATGGCAGTGGCCATTCTCTGCCGCATGAATCGTGATGCTTCGTGTCAATGTATGGCACCCATATCGTGGTAGCTACCGCCTGGCCCCAGTGATGTGTCACCAGCACCCCCCATTCACACAAGTGCGGTAGTGAGAGGTATGGAGAGATGGGAAAGTGGCGGTGGGCATGCTCCGCAACCCATATCACGGTAGCTACCCCTTGGCCCCAGCGGTGTGTCACCAGCACCCCCCATTCACACAAGTGCAGTAGTGATAGGTATGGAGACATGGGAAAATGGCGTTGAGCATGCTCCGCCGCATGAATCGCGGTTTCTCGTGTGAGTGTATGGCACCCATATCGCGTTAGTTACTGCCTGGCCTCTGCGGTGTGTCACCAGCACACCCCATTCACACAAGTGCGGTAGTGATAGGAATGGAGACATGGGAAAATGGCGGTGGGCATGCTCTGCCATCCATATCACGGTATCTACTGCCTGGCCCTAGCGGTGTGTCACCAGCACCCCCATTCACACAAGTGCGGTAGTGGTAGGCATGGAGACATGGGAAAATGGCGTTGAGCATGCTCCGCCGCATGAATCGCGGTTTCTCGTGTGAGTGTATGGCACCCATATCGCGTTAGTTACTGCCTGACCTCTGCGGTGTGTCACCAGCACACCCCATTCACACAAGTGCGGTAGTGGTAGGCATGGAGACATGGGAAAATGGCGGTGGTCATGCTCCACCGCATGAATCGAGGTGCCTCATGTCAATGTATGGCACCCATATCGCCGTAGATACCGCCTGGCCCAGCGGTGTGTACCCAGCACTCTCCATTCACACAAGTGCGGTAATGATAGGCATGGAGACATGGGAAAATGGCAGTGGGCATGTTTCTCCGCATTAATCGCGGTGCCTCGTGTCAATGCAGGGCACCCATATTGCGGTAGCTACCGCCTGGCCCCAGCGGTGTGTACCCAGCACCCTCCATTCACACAAGTGCGGTAATGATAGGCATGGAGACATGGGAAAATGGCAGTGGGCATGTTTCGCCGCATTAATTGCGGTGCCTCGTGTCAATGTAGGGCACCCATATTGTGGTAGCTACCGCCTGGCCCCAGCGGTGTGTCACCAGCACCCCCCATTCACACAAGTGCAGTAGTGATAGGCATGGAGATATGGGAATATGGCGGTGAGCATGTTCCGCCGTATGAATCACGGTACCACGTGTCAATGTATGGCACCCATATCGCGGTAGCTACGGCCTGGCCCCAGCGGTGTGTCACCATCACCCCCATTCACACAGGTGCGGTAGTGATAGGAATGAAGACATGGGAAAATGGCGGTGGGCATGCTCTGCCATCCATATCACGGTATCTAGTGCCTGGCCCCAGCGGTGTGTCACCAGCACCCCCATTCACACAAGTGCGGTAGTGGTAGGCATGGAGACATGGGAAAATGGCGTTGAGCATGCTCCGCCGCATGAATCGCGGTTTCTCGTGTGAGTGTATGGCACCCATATCGCGTTAGTTACTGCCTGGCCTCTGCGGTGTGTCACCAGCACACCCCAGTCACACAAGTGCGGTAGTGGTAGGCATGGAGACATGGGAAAATGGCGGTGGTCATGCTCCACCGCATGAATCGCGGTGCCTCGTGTCAATGTATGGCACCCATATCGCCGTAGCTCCCGCCTGGCCCAGCGGTGTGTACCCAGCACCCTCCATTCACACAAGTGCGGTAATGATAGGCATGGAGACAAGGGAAAATGGCAGTGGGCATGTTTCGCCGCATTAATCGCGGTGCCTCGTGTCAATGTAGGGCACCCATATTGCGGTAGCTACCGCCTGGCCCCAGCGGTGTGTCACCAGCACCCCTCATTCACACAAGTGCAGTAGTGATAGGCATGGAGATATGGGAATATGGCGGTGAGCATGTTCCGCCGTATGAATCACGGTACCACGTGTCAATGTATGGCACCCATATCGCGGTAGCTACAGCCTGGCCCCAGCGGTGTGTCACCAGCACCCCCATTCACACAAGTGCGGTAGTGATAGGCTTGGAGAAATGGGAAAAAAGCGCTGGGCATGCTCTGCCACCCATATCGCGGTAGCTACCACCTGGCCCCAGCGGTGAGTCACCAGCACCCCCCAATGACACAAGTACAGTAGTAATAGGCATGGAGACATGAGAAAATCGCGGTGGGCATGCTCTGCCACATGAATCGCGGTGCCTCATGTCAATGTATAGCACCCATATCGTGGTAGCTAGCGTCTAGCCCCAGCGGTGTGTCACCAGCACCCCCCATTCACACAAGTGTGGTAGTGATAGGCATGTAGACATGGGAAAATGGCGGTGGGCATGCTCCACCGCATGAATCGCGGGTGCCTCTTGTCAATGAATAGCACCCATATCGCGGTAGCTACTGCTTGGCCCCAGCGGTGTGTCACCAGCACCCCCCCATTCACACAAGTGCAGTACTGATAGGCATGGAGACATGGGAAAATGGCAATGGGCATGCTCCACCGCATGAATCGCGGTGCCTCGTGTCAATGTATGGCACCCATATCGCGGTAGCTACCGCCTGGCCCCAGCGGTGTGTACCCAGCTCCCCCCATTGACACAAGTGTGGTAGTGATAGGCATGGAGACATGGGAAAATGGCGGTGGGCATGCTCCGCCACCCATAACGCGGTAGCTACCACCTGGCCCCAGCGGTGTGTCACCAGCACCCCCCATCCACACAAGTACAGTAGTAATATGAATGGAGACATGGGAAAATGGCGGTGGGCATGCTTGCCGCATGAATCGCGGTGCCTCGTGTCAATGTATGGCACCCATATCGCGGTAGCTACCACCTGGCCCCAGCGGTGTGTCTCCAGCACCCCCCATTCACACATGTGCGGTAGTGATAGGCATGGAGACATGGGAAAATGGCAGTGGGCATTCTCCGAAGCATGAATCGTGGTGCCTAGTGTCAATGTAGAGCACCCATATCGCGGTAGCTAACACCTGGCCCCAGCGATGTGTCACCAGCACCCCCATTCACATAAGTGTGGTGGTAGTGATAGGCATGGAGACATGAGAAAATGGTGGTGGGCATGGCCCACCACCCATATCGCGGTAGCTACCGCCTGGCCCCAGCGGTGTGTCACCAGCAACCCCCATTCACACAAGTGAGGTAGTGATAGGCAGGGAGACATGGGAAAATGGTGGTGGGTATGCTCCACCGCATGAATCGCGGTGCCTCGTGTCAATGTATGGCACCCATATCGCCGTAGCTACCGCCTGGCCCAGCGGTGTGTACCCAGCACCCCCCATTCACACAAGTGCGGTAATGATAGGCATGGAGACATGGGAAAATGGCGGTGGGCATGCTCTGCCACATGAATCGCGGGGCCTCGTGTCATTGTATGGCACCTATATCGCGGTAGATGCCACCTGGCCCCAGCGGTGTGTCACCAGCACCCCGGATTCACACAAGTGCAGTAGTGATAGGCATGGCGACATGGGAAAATGGTGATAGGCATGCTCCGCCACCGATATCGCGGTAGCTACCGCCTGGCCCCAGTGGTGTGTCACCAGCACCCCCCAGTCACATAAGTACAGTAGTAATAGGCATGGAGACATGGGAAAATGGCGGTGGGCATGCTCTGCAGCATGAATCGCGGTGCCTCGTGTCAATGTATGGCACCCATATCGCGGTAGCTACCGCCTGGCCCCAGCCGTGTGTCACCAGCACCCTCCATTCACATAAGTGCGGTAGTGATAGGCATGAAGACATGGGAAAATGGCAGTGGGCATACTCTGCCACCCATATCATGGTATTTGCCGCCTGGCCCCAGCGGTGTGTCACCAGCACCCCCCATTCACACAAGTGCAGTAGTGATAGGCATGGAGACATGGGAAAATGGCGGTGGACTTGGTCCGCCGCATGAATCGCGGTGCCTCGTGTCAATGTAGGGCACCCATATCACTGCAGCTACCGCCTGGCCCAAGCGGTGTGTCACCAGCACACCCATTCACACAAGAGCGTTAGTGATAGGCATGGAGACATGGGAAAATGGAGGTGGGCATGCTCCGCCACCCATATCGCAGTTGCTACCACCTGGCCCCTGCGGTGTGTCACCAGCATCCCCCATTCACACAAGTGCTGTAGTGATAGGCATGGAGACATGGGAAAATGGCGGTGGGCATTCTCCCCCGCATGAATCGCGGGGCCTTGTGTCAATGTATTGCACCCATGTCGCGGTAGTTACCACCTGGCCCCAGCGGTGTGTCACCAGCACCCCCCATGCACACAAGTGCGGTAGTGATAGGCATGGAGACATGGGAAAATGGTGGTGGGCATGCTCCACCACATAAATTGCGGTGCCTCGTGTCAATGTATGGCACCCATATTGCGGTAGCTATCGCCTGGCCCCAGCGGTTTGTCACCAACACCCCCATTCACACATGTGCGGTAGTGATAGGCATGGAGATATGGGAAAATGGCAGTGGGCATGCTCCACCGCTTGAATCGCGGTGCCTCGTGTCAATGTATGGCACCCATATCGCGGTAGCTCCCGCCTGGCCCCAGCGGTGTGTCACCAGCTCGCCCCATTCACACAAGTTTAGTAGTGATAGGCATTGAGACATGGGAAAATGGCGGTGGGCATGCTCCACCACCCATATCGCGGTAGCTACCGCCTGGCCCCAGAGGTGTTTCACCAGCACCCCCCATTCACACAAGTGCGGTAGTAATAGGCTTGGAGACATGGGAAAATAGCGCTGGGCATGCTCCGCCACCCATATCGCGGTAGCTACCACCTGGCCCCAGCGGTGTGTCACCAGCTGCCCCCAATCACACAGGTACAGTAGTAATAGGCATGGAGACATGGCAAAATGGCGGTGGGCATGCTCTGTCACATGAATCGCGGTGCCTCATGTCAATGTATAGCAACCATATCGCGGTAGCTAGCGTCTGGCCCCAGCGGTGTGTTACCAGCACCCCCCATTTACACAAGTGCGGTAGTGATAGGAATGAAGACATGGGAAAATGGCGGTGGGCATGCTCTGCCATCCATATCACGGTATCTACTGCCTGGCCCCAGCGGTGTGTCACCAGCACCCCCTTTCACACAAGTGTGGTAGTGGTAGGCATGGAGACATGGGAAAATGGCGTTGAGCATGCTCCGCCGCATGAATCGCGGTTTCTCGTGTGAGTGTATGGCACCCATATCGCGTTAGTTACTGCCTGGCCTCTGCGGTGTGTCACCAGCACACCCCATTCACACAAGTGCGGTAGTGATAGGAATGGAGACATGGGAAAATGGCGGTGGGCATGCTCTGCCATCCATATCACGGTATCTACTGCCTGGCCCCAGCGGTGTGTCACCAGCACCCCCATTCACACAAGTGCGGTAGTGGTAGGCATGGAGACATGGGAAAATGGCGTTGAGCATGCTCCGCCGCATGAATCGCGGTTTCTCGTGTGAGTGTATGGCACCCATATCGCGTTAGTTACTGCCTGACCTCTGCGGTGTGTCACCAGCACACCCCATTCACACAAGTGCGGTAGTGGTAGGCATGGAGACATGGGAAAATGGCGGTGGTCATGCTCCACCGCATGAATCATGGTGCCTCGTGTCAATGTATGGCACCCATATCGCCGTAGCTCCCACCTGGCCCAGCGGTGTGTACCCAGCACCCTCCATTCACACAAGTGCGGTAATGATAGGCATGGAGACATGGGAAAATGGCAGTGGGCATGTTTCGCCGCATTAATTGCGGTGCCTCGTGTCAATGTAGGGCACCCATATTGCGGTAGCTACCGCCTGGCCCCAGCGGTGTGTCACCAGCACCCCTCATTCACACAAGTGCAGTAGTGATAGGCATGGAGATATGGGAATATGGCGGTGAGCATGTTCCGCCGTATGAATCACGGTACCACGTGTCAATGTGTGGCACCCATATCGCGGTAGCTACGGCCTGGCCCCAGCGGTGTGTCACCAGCACCCCCATTCACACAAGTGCGGTAGTGATAGGCTTGGAGACATGGGAAAAAAGCGCTGGGCATGCTCTGCCACCCATATCGCGGTAGCTACCACCTGGCCCCAGCGGTGAGTCACCAGCACCCCCCATTCACACAAGTACAGTAGTAATAGGCATGGAGACATGGGAAAATGGCGGTGGGCATGCTCTGCCACATGAATCGCGGTGCCTCATGTCAATGTGTAGCACCCATATCGCGGTAGCTAGCGTTTGGCCCCAGCGGTGTGTCACCAGCACCCCCCATTCACACAAGTGTGGTAGTGATAGGCATGTAGACATGGGAAAATGGCGGTGGGCATGCTCCACCGCATGAATCGCCGGTGCCTCTTGTCAATGACTAGCACCCATATCGCGGTAGCTACTGCTTGGCCCCAGCGGTGTGTCACCAGCACCCCCCATTCACACAAGTGTGGTAGTGATATGCATGGAGACATGGGAAAATGGCAATAGGCATGCTCCACCGCATGAATCGCGGTGCATCGTGTCAATGTATGGCACCCATATCGCGGTAGCTACCGCCTGGCCCCAGCGGTGAGTACCCAGCTCCCCCCATTGACACAAGTGTGGTAGTGATAGGCATGGAGACATGGGAAAATGGCGGTGGGCATGCTCCGCCACCCATAACGCGGTAGCTACCACCTGGCCCCAGCGGTGTGTCACCAGCACCCCCCATCCACACAAGTACAGTAGTAATATGAATGGAGACATGGGAAAATGGCGGTGGGCATGCTTGCCGCATGAATCGCGGTGCCTCGTGTCAATGTATGGCACCCATATCGCGGTAGCTACCACCTGGCCCCAGCGGTGTGTCACCAGCACCCCCCATTCACACATGTGCGGTAGTGATAGGCATGGAGAAATGGGAAAATGGCAGTGGGCATTCTCCGAAGCATGAATCGTGGTGCCTAGTGTCAATGTAGAGCACCCATATCGCGGTAGCTAACACCTGGCCCCAGCGATGTGTCACCAGCACCCCCATTCACATAAGTGTGGTAGTGATAGGCATGGAGACATGAGAAAATGGTGGTGGGCATGGCCCACCACCCATATCGCGGTAGCTACCGCCTGGCCCCAGCGGTGTGTCACCAGCAACCCCCATTCACACAAGTGAGGTAGTGATAGGCAGGGAGACATGGGAAAATGGTGGTGGGTATGCTCCACCGCATGAATCGCGGTGCCTCGTGTCAATGTATGGCACCCATATCGCCGTAGCTACCGCCTGGCCCAGCGGTGTGTACCCAGCACCCCCCATTCACACAAGTGCGGTAATGAGAGGCATGGAGACATGGGAAAATGGCGGTGGGCATGCTCTGCCACATGAATCGCAGGGCCTCGTGTCATTGTATGGCACCCATATCGCGGGAGATGCCACCTGGCCCCAGCGGTGTGTCACCAGCACCCCGGATTCACACAAGTGCAGTAGTGATAGGCATGGCGACATGGGAAAATGGTGATAGGCATGCTCCGCCACCGATATCGCGGTAGCTACCGCCTGCCCCAGTGGTGTGTCACCAGCACCCCCCAGTCACATAAGTACAGTAGTTAGAGGCATGGAGACATGGGAAAATGGCGGTGGGCATGCTCTGCAGCATGAATCGCGGTGCCTCGTATCAATGTATGGCACCCATATCGCGGTAGCTACCGCCTGGCCCCAGCCGTGTGTCACCAGCACCCTCCATTCACATAAGTGCGGTAGTGATAGGCATGAAGACATGGGAAAATGGCAGTGGGCATACTCTGCCACCCATATCATGGTATTTGCCGCCTGGCCCCAGCGGTGTGTCACCAGCACCCCCCATTCACACAAGTGCAGTAGTGATAGGCATGGAGACATGGGAAAATGGCGGTGGACATGGTCCGCCGCATGAATCGCGGTGCCTCGTGTCAATGTAGGGCACCCATATCACTGCAGCTACCGCCTGGCCCAAGCGGTGTGTCACCAGCACACCCATTCACACAAGAGCGTTAGTGATAGGCATGGAGACATGGGAAAATGGAGGTGGGCATGCTCCGCCACCCATATCACAGTTGCTACCGCCTGGCCCCTGCGGTGTGTCACCAGCATCCCCCATTCACACAAGTGCTGTAGTGATAGGCATGGAGACATGGGAAAATGGCGGTGGGCATTCTCCCCCGCATGAATCGCGGGGCCTTGTGTCAATGTATTGCACCCATGTCGCGGTAGTTACCACCTGGCCCCAGCGGTGTGTCACCAGCACCCCCCATGCACACAAGTGCGGTAGTGATAGGCATGGAGACATGGGAAAATGGTGGTGGGCATGCTCCACCACATAAATTGCGGTGCCTCGTGTCAATGTATGGCACCCATATTGCGTTAGCTATCGCCTGGCCCCAGCGGTTTGTCACCAACACCCCCATTCACACATGTGCAGTAGTGATAGGCATGGAGATATGGGAAAATGGCAGTGGGCATGCTCCACCGCTTGAATCGCGGTGCCTCGTGTCAATGTATGGCACCCATATCGCGGTAGCTCCCGCCTGGCCCCAGCGGTGTGTCACCAGCTCGCCCCATTCACACAAGTTTAGTAGTGATAGGCATTGAGACATGGGAAAATGGCGGTGGGCATGCTCCACCACCCATATCGCGGTAGCTACCTCCTGGCCCCAGAGGTGTTTCACCAGCACCCCCCATTCACACAAGTGCGGTAGTAATAGGCTTGGAGACATGGGAAAATAGCGCTGGGCATGCTCCGCCACCCATATTGCGGTAGCTACCACCTGGCCCCAGCGGTGTGTCACCAGCTCCCCCCAATCACACAGGTACAGTAGTAATAGGCATGGAGACATGGCAAAATGGCGGTGGGCATGCTCTGTCACAGGAATCGCGGTGCCTCCTGTCAATGTATAGCACCCATTTCGCGGTAGCTACTGTCTGACCCCAGCGGCGTGTCACTAGTACCCCCCATTTACACAAGTGCAGTAGTGATAGGCATGGAGACATGTGAAAATGGCGTTGAGCATGCTCTGCCGCATGAATCGCGGTGCCTCGTGTCAATGTATGGCACCCATATCGCGGTAGCTACCGCCTGGCCCCAGCGGTGTGTTACCAGCACCCCCATTCACACAAGTGCGGTAGTGATAGGCATGGAGACATGGGAAAATGGCAGTGGCCATTCTCTGCCGCATGAATCGTGATGCTTCGTGTCAATGTATGGCACCCATATCGTGGTAGCTACCGCCTGGCCCCAGTGATGTGTCACCAGCACCCCCCATTCACACAAGTGCGGTAGTGATAGGTATGGAGAGATGGGAAAGTGGCGGTGGGCATGCTCCGCAACCCATATCACGGTAGCTACCCCTTGGCCCCAGCGGTGTGTCACCAGCACCCCCCATTCACACAAGTGCGGTAGTGATAGGTATGGAGACATGGGAAAATGGCGTTGAGCATGCTCCGCCGCATGAATCGCGGTTTCTCGTGTGAGTGTATGGCACCCATATCGCGTTAGTTACTGCCTGACCTCTGCGGTGTGTCACCAGCACACCCCATTCACACAAGTGCGGTAGTGGTAGGCATGGAGACATGGGAAAATGGCGGTGGTCATGCTCCACCGCATGAATCGAGGTGCCTCATGTCAATGTATGGCACCCATATCGCCGTAGCTACCGCCTGGCCCAGCGGTGTGTACCCAGCACTCTCCATTCACACAAGTGCGGTAATGATAGGCATGGAGACATGGGAAAATGGCAGTGGGCATGTTTCGCCGCATTAATCGCGGTTCCTCGTGTCAATGTAGGGCACCCATATTGCGGTAGCTACCGCCTGGCCCCAGCGGTGTGTACCCAGCACCCTCCATTCACACAAGTGAGGCAATGATAGGCATGGAGATATGGGAATATGGCGGTGAGCATGTTCCGCCATATGAATCACGGTACCACGTGTCAATGTATGGCACCCATATCGCGGTAGCTACGGCCTGGCCCCAGCGGTGTGTCACCAGCACCCCCATTCACACAGGTGCGGTAGTGATAGGAATGAAGACATGGGAAAATGGCGGTGGGCATGCTCTGCCATCCATATCACGGTATCTACTTCCTGGCCCCAGCGGTGTGTCACCAGCACCCCCATTCACACAAGTGTGGTAGTGGTAGGCATGGAGACATGGGAAAATGGCGTTGAGCATGCTCCGCCGCATGAATCGCGGTTTCTCGTGTGAGTGTATGGCACCCATATTGCGTTAGTTACTGCCTGGCCTCTGCGGTGTGTCACCAGCACACCCCATTCACACAAGTGCGGTAGTGGTAGGCATGGAGACATGGGAAAATGGCGGTGGTCATGCTCCACCGCATGAATCGCGGTGCCTCGTGTCAATGTATGGCACCCATATCGCCGTAGCTCCCGCCTGGCCCAGCGGTGTGTACCCAGCACCCTCCATTCACACAAGTGCGGTAATGATAGGCATGGAAACATGGGAAAATGGCAGTGGGCATGTTTCGCCGCATTAATTGCGGTGCCTCGTGTCAATGTAGGGCACCCATATTGCGGTAGCTACCGCCTGGCCCCAGCGGTGTGTCACCAGCACCCCTCATTCACACAAGTGCAGTAGTGATAGGCATGGAGATATGGGAATATGGCGGTGAGCATGTTCCGCCGTATGAATCACGGTACCACGTGTCAATGTATGGCACCCATATCGCGGTAGCTACGGCCTGGCCCCAGCGGTGTGTCACCAGCACCCCCATTCACACAAGTGCGGTAGTGATAGGCTTGGAGACATGGGAAAAAAGCGCTGGGCATGCTCTGCCACCCATATCGCGGTAGCTACCACCTGGCCCCAGCGGTGAGTCACCAGCACCCCCCATTCACACAAGTACAGTAGTAATAGGCATGGAGACATGGGAAAATGGTGGTGGGCATGCTCTGCCACATGAATCGCGGTGCCTCATGTCAATGTATAGCACCCATATCGCGGTAGCTAGCGTCTGGCCCCAGCGGTGTGTCACCAGCACCCCCCATTCACACAAGTGTGGTAGTGATAGGCATGTAGACATGGGAAAATGGCGGTGGGCATGCTCCACCGCATGAATCGCGGGTGCCTCTTGTCAATGAATAGCACCCATATCGCGGTAGCTACTGCTTGGCCCCAGCGGTGTGTCACCAGCACCCCCCCATTCACACAAGTGCAGTAGTGATAGGCATGGAGACATGGGAAAATGGCAATGGGCATGCTCCACCGCATGAATCGCGGTGCCTCGTGTCAATGTATGTTACAGACAACAATGATCCTCAGAAACGTAAAAATGATTCAAAGGTAAATATAGTTCAGAATCGATGCTATATTCCAGGAGTCCAGCCGGACAACCGATTTAATTTATACAAATTAGAGAATACATACTTATAAGAACAATTGTGCGTGGGAACAGTCCTGTGCCCAAGGTAGAACAAAGACATTAACAAAACAAACAAGGCATTTCAGGCAAGACAGAGTAGAGCTTGTTCAGAGATGCAATGTTATAAGCTCATATGAAATAGCAATTGCACTTATTAACACATTGGAGTAACGTGCATGCTATTTAGGGGGGTCGACGGCGTTTCGATCCTTTGTACAGGGTGTCAGGATCATCATCAGGACTTAGATGTGTACATGCCTGATTGTAATTGAAATTGCCTGTGGAAAAACCAAATAGCAGGGGAAAAGGAGGGATGAGAGAAGAAAAAGGAAGAATGAATAATAGAATTATAGGCAAACCGCTCGAAAAGTTTAGCGCGAGAGTTGGTTGTGCAAGGTGACATGCGTGGCATATGAGCCAGAGTTATACATGTGAAGCGTGGGTGAACGGATGAGTAAAGATAGAGGTCGCGTGATGGCTTGGCATGCGATAAGGAATGCAAGGACCATTTAAACGATCAATGTCGGGCGCGTGGAGTGTGAAATTGACCGGAGTTGGGGTGGTAAGGACAACGGGGGACGGATGCAGGCACGCGTCAAGTGATAACGTGCGTCTATTTGGATTTGAATAGTGTGATCGCCGATATGAGGGGATAGCAGGTGGCGGGCTAAGTCGTGAAAGGGTGCCGTGGAGACTGGCTGCATTAATTATACTGGTACTGTTCTCACCTTAATGAGCGAGAGACCGGAGAGCGTGTTGATTAGACAACAACTGTGAATGGGGCTCACAGGGAGTACGCTTGAGGCGGAACCAAGATAGGTAATACCGATGGCAGAGAATTCCGCTGAAAAAGGATATGCGTGTTAGTGAGGCAGTGAGAAGATTGGGTCGGCGGAAAAAGGAACTGATAATTACCCAGTTGAGGTTGAGGGAGATCCGAAGGAGGTTCTAGGGTAATTTAACCGATGCTTCAGAAGGAGACGGCGTGTCAATGCACTAAGGGGAGAAACAACGGTGTGAACATGGTGCTAAAACCTTTGTTCAAAAAGGAACTGGAGGGAGTGAAGAGCTTACCAGTAGTCCGCCAGGTCCTGTTGGTTGCAGTGAACCGAGTGACGGAGTGCCGCGCGGGAAGTGACAGTAAATACTAAAAGGATGTGTGGGAAAACTAGACCGGAAACGAGCGGCGCCATCTTAGAAGGAGGCATTTACGTGGAGGTAGAAAAAAGACTCGACAGGTAGCTAGTAGAGGTGACCACGCAATACATATAATCCAACAACAATCATATTCTAATTAGTTTTCAACAACGATCTTATTGCAAAATAAAGGAATAAAATTAAGTAGGATGAACCTGTAGGGAGGGAAGGAAACAGACATGGTTTCAATGTTAGGACGGCACAGGGTTAAAATAATTGCAAGGTGTGTCATCAAGACAAGAGAAGGGGTAGCACAGAGAATAAACAATCAATTACATAGTATGAAAAAACGGTAACAGATGCACTGAAGGTAAAAGGTTGTAAGAGGAGGTTCAAAAATGTCAGAGAAGGTTGGTCCAATCTTCGCTGCGATTCAGGCCTTGCCTGATGCTGTCAGTACGGATGATCATTCTGAGTTCTTCTCTATTCATGATTTTAGCAATGTCTCCGCCTCTTGGCGGTTGTTTGATGCATTTCAACACTGTCCATTTGATGTCAACATCTTTGTGCCCCATTTCGATGAAATGTTCCACAAGGGGGGCATTTGGGGTTTTACAACGCACTCTGCTTCTGTGTTGGCCAATTCTTAATTTTACCTTCTGTGTGGTCTGGCCAATGTAGATCTTGTTGCAAGGGCAAGAGATAAGATAAATAACATTGCTAGTGTTGCAGTTAGAGAAAGAATTCAAAGTGATAGAGACATTATTAAACATAAAATCCTTTCCTTCCATGGTAGTGCTACAGACATTACAGTTGCCACATTTGGCATGGCCAACGAGAGGGTCTAGTCCCCAGTGTGCATCAAGAGTGACCATTGGGCGAGGGGAGGGAAGAGCGGCCCTAATCAGATGGTCTTTTAGGTTCCGATTCTTGCGGAAGGCAAAAATAGGTCGCTCTACTGATAGGTTGCCTGCGTTGACCACAGGCCAGTGATGTAAGATGGATTTACGGATTTGGTTAGATACAGGGGAGAAGGTGGTCACACAGACTAAAAGATTTGCATTAGTTTTGACTTTAGGAGAGAGTAGAATTTCTCTGGGGCAGTACCAAGCCCGTTTTTTGGCATTTTTTATCAGTCTTTTGGGGTAACCACGAGCTTTCAGTTTGTTAGTGAGAGTGAGAGCCTCCGAAAAGTAGACCTCCTTGGAAAAGCAATTCCGTCTTATGCGGAGAAATTGGGAATATGGCAAAGAGTCTCTGAGTGCTCGGGGGTGATGGCTTTCGTATCTGAGTAGTGTGTTCCTCTCTGTGCTTTTCCTGTATAGTTTGGTTAGTAGCTCACCATAAAAATGGTATATGGTTAGATCAAGAAAAGGAATTTGAGACCTGTCGTATGTGTTGGTAAAGTTTAGGCCTAAACAATTATTGTTGAGCCAATGATTGAATTGGGCGAGTGCAGTCTCATTTTGCCGCCATATTAAGAAAATATCATCTATGTAACGGCGCCAGATGACGATGCCTGGTAGAAATGGATTGGTGGTGTCAAGGATGGTGTTCATTTCGAGGTGATCCATATAAAGGATCGCTAGGTTAGGTGCGAAAATTGCACCCATCGATGTACCCTTCACTTGCTGGTAATAGTCATTCTCAAAAGTAAAAAAATTCCGGGTAAGACAAATTTCTAGCAGCTGAATAATGAAAAGTGTGGGGACAGGATGGGGACGTGGTCTCGAGTCCAAGATCCCTTGGATCACGAGGAGTGCCGGGGTTTGTGGGATATTCGTGTAGAGAGATTCTACATCCATAGTACAGAGTATTTCATGAGAGGGATCAAAGGGGTGATGTTCGATAAGGTTTATCATTGCCATGAATCGCGGTGCCTCGTGTCAATGTATGGCACCCATATCGCGGTAGCTACCGCCTGGCCCCAGCGGTGTGTACCCAGCTCCCCCCATTGACACAAGTGTGGTAGTGATAGGCATGGAGACATGGGAAAATGGCGGTGGGCATGCTCCGCCACCCATAACGCGGTAGCTACCACCTGGCCCCAGCGGTGTGTCACCAGCACCCCCCATCCACACAAGTACAGTAGTAATATGAATGGAGACATGGGAAAATGGCGGTGGGCATGCTTGCCGCATGAATCGCGGTGCCTCGTGTCAATGTATGGCACCCATATCGCGGTAGCTACCACCTGGCCCCAGCGGTGTGTCACCAGCACCCCCCATTCACACATGTGCGGTAGTGATAGGCATGGAGACATTGGAAAATGGCAGTGGGCATTCTCCGAAGCATGAATCGTGGTGCCTAGTGTCAATTTAGAGCACCCATATCACGGTAGCTAACACCTGGCCCCAGCGATGTGTCACCAGCACCCCCATTCACATAAGTGTGGTAGTGATAGGCATGGAGACATGAGAAAATGGTGGTGGGCATGGCCCACCACCCATATCGCGGTAGCTACCGCCTGGCCCCAGCGGTGTGTCACCAGCAACCCCCATTCACACAAGTGAGGTAGTGATAGGCAGGGAGACATGGGAAAATGGTGGTGGGTATGCTCCACCGCATGAATCGCGGTGCCTCGTGTCAATGTATGGCACCCATATCGCCGTAGCTACCGCCTGGCCCAGCGGTGTGTACCCAGCACCCCCCATTCACACAAGTGCGGTAATGCTAGGCATGGAGATATGGGAAAATGGCTTTGGGCATGCTCTGCCACATGAATCGCGGGGCCTCGTGTCATTGTATGGCACCCATATCGCGGTAGCTACCGCCTGGCCCCAGCGGTGTGTCACCAGCACCCCCATTCACACAAGTGCGGTAGTGATAGGCATGGAGACATGGGAAAATGGCAGTGGTCATGCTCCGCCACCCATATCGCTTTAGCTACCGCCTGGCCCCAGCGGTGTGTCACCAGCACCCCCTATTCACACAAGTGTGGGAGTGATAGGCATGGAGATATGGGAAAATGGCGGTGGTCATGCTCCACCGCATGAGTCGCGGTGCCTCGTGTCAATGTATGGCACCCATATCGCGGTAGCTACCACCTGGCCCCAGCCGTGTGTCACCAGCACCCCCCATTCACACAAGTGCGGTAGTGATAGGCATGGAGACATGGGAAAATGGCAGTGGCCATTCTCTGCCGCATGAATCGTGATGCTTCATGTCAATGTATGGCACCCATATCGTGGTAGCTACCGCGTGGCCCCAGTGATGTGTCACCAGCACCCCCCATTCACACACGTGCGGTAGTGATAGGTATGGAGAGATGGGAAAGTGGCGGTGGGCATGCTCCGCCACCCATATCACGGTAGCTACCCCTTGGCCCCAGCGGTGTGTCACCAGCACCCCCCATTCACTCAAGTGCGGTAGTGATAGGTAAGTAGACATGGGAAAATGGTGTTGAGCATGCTCCGCCGCATGAATCGCGGTTTCTCGTGTGAGTGTATGGCACCCATATCGCGTTAGTTACTGCCTGGCCTCTGCGGTATGTCACCAGCACACCCCATTCACACAAGTGCGGTAGTGATAGGAATGAAGACATGGGAAATCAGCGGTGGGCATGCTCTGCCATCCATATCACGGTATCTACTGCCTGGCCCCAGTGGTGTGTCACCAGCACCCCCATTCACACAAGTGCGGTAGTGGTAGGCATGGAGACATGGGAAAATGGCGTTGAGCATGCTCCGCCGCATGAATCGCGGTTTCTCGTGTGAGTGTATGGCACCCATATCGCGTTAGTTACTGCCTGGCCCCAGCGGTGTGTCACCAGCACACCCCATTCACACAAGTGCGGTAGTGGTAGGCATGGAGACATGGGAAAATAGCGGTGGTCATGCTCCACCGCATGAATCGCGGTGCCTCGTGTCAATGTATGGCACCCATATCGCCGTAGCTACCGCCTGGCCCAGCGGTGTGTACCCAGCACCCTCCATTCACACAAGTGCGGTAATGATAGGCATGGAGACATGGGAAAATGGCAGTGGGCATGTTTTGCCGCATTAATCGCGGTGCCTCGTGTCAATGTAGGGCACCCATATTGCGGTAGCTACCGCCTGGCCCCAGCGGTGTGTCACCAGCACCCCCCATTCACACAAATGCAGTAGTGATAGGCATGGAGATATGGGAATATGGCGGTGAGCATGTTCCGCCGTATGAATCACGGTACCACGTGTCAATGTATGGCACCCATATCGCGGTAGATACCGCCTGGCCCCAGCGGTGTGTCACCAGCACCCCCATTCACACAAGTGCGGTAGTGATAGGCTTGGAGACATGGGAAAATAGCGCTGGGCATGCTCTGCCACCCATATCGCGGTAGCTACCACCTGGCCCCAGCGGTGTGTCACCAGCACCCCCCATTCACACAAGTACAGTAGAAATAGGCATGGAGAAATGGGAAAATGGCGGTGGGCATGCTCTGCCACATGAATCGTGGTGCCTCATGTCAATGTATAGCACCCATATCGCGGTAGCTAGCGTCTAGCCCCAGCGGTGTGTTACCAGCACCCCCCATTTACACAAGTGCAGTAGTGATAGACATGGAGACATGGGAAAATGGAGGTGGGCATGCTCTGCATCATGAATCGTGGTGCTTGTGTCAATGTATGATACCCATATTGCGGTAGCTACCGCCTGGCCCCAGCGGTGTGTCACCAGCACCCCCCATTCACACAAGTGTGGTAGTGATAGGCATGGAGACATGGGAAAATAGCGGTGGTCATGCTCCACCGCATGAATCGCGGTGCCTCGTGTCAATGTCTGGCACCCATATCGCCGTAGCTACCGCCTGGCCCAGCGGTGTGTACCCAGCACCCCCCACTCACACAAGTGCGGTAATGAGAGGCATGGAGACATGAGAAAATGGCAATGGGCATGCTCCACCGCTTGAATCGCGGCGCCTCGTGTCAATGTATGGCACCCATATCGCGGTAGCTACCGCCTGGCCCCAGCGGTGTGTCACCAGCACCCCCATTCACACAAGTGCGGTAGTGATAGGCTTGGAGACATGGGAAAATAGCGCTGGGCATGCTCTGCCACCCATATCGCGGTAGCTACCACCTGGCCCCAGCGGTGTGTCACCAGCACCCACCATTCACACAAGTACAGTAGTAATAGGCATGGAGACATGGGAAAATGGCGGTGGGCATGCTCTGCCACATGAATCGCGGTGCCTCATGTCAATGTATAGCACCCATATCGCGGTAGCTAGCGTCTGGCCCCAGCGGTGTGTCACCAGCATCCCCCATTTACACAAGTACGGTAGTGATAGACATGGAGACATGGGAAAATGGAGGTGGGCATGCTCCGCATCATGAATCGTGGTGCCTTGTGTCAATGTATGACACCCATATCGCGGAAGCTACCGCCTGGCCCCAGCGGTGTGTCACCAGCACCCCCCATTCACACAAGTGCAGTAGTGATAGGCATGGAGATATGGGAAAATGGCGGTGAGCATGGTCCGCCGTATGAATCACGGTGCCTCGTGTCAATGTATGGCACCCATATTGCAGTAGCTACCGCCTGGCCCCAGCGGTGTGTCACCAGGACCCCCATTCACACAAGTGCAGTAGTGATAGGCTGGGAGACATGGGAAAATAGCGCTGGGCATGCTCTGCCACCCATATCGCGGTAGCTACCACCTGGCCCCAGCGGTGTGTCACCAGCATCCCCCATTCACACAAGTACAGTAGTAATAGGCATGGAGACATGGAAAAATGGCGGTGGGCATGCTCTGCCACATGAATCGCGGTGCCTCATGTCAATGTATAGCACCCATATCGCGGTAGCTACCGTCTGGCCCCAGCGGTGTGTCACCAACATCCCCCATTCACACAAGTGTGGTAGTGATAGGCATGTAGACATGGGAAAATGGCGGTGGGCATGCTCCACCGCATGAATCGCGGGTGCCTCTTGTCAATGAATAGCACCCATATCGCGGTAGCTACCGCTTGGCCCCAGCGGTGTGTCACCAGCATCCCCCCATTCACACAAGTGCAGTAGTGATAGGCATGGAGACATGGGAAAATGGCAATGGGCATGATCCACCGCATGAATCGCGGTGCCTCGTGTCAATGTATGGCACCCATATCGCGGTAGCTACCGCCTGGCCCCAGCGGTGTGTACCCAGCTCCCCCCATTCACACAAGTGTGGTAGTGATAGGCATGGAGACATGGGAAAATGGCAGTGGGCATGCTCCGCCACCTATATCGCGGTAGCTACCACCTGGCCCCAGCGGTGTGTCACCAGCACCCCCCATCCACACAAGAACAGTAGTAATATGAATGGAGACATGGGAAAATGGCGGTGGGCATGCTTGCCGCATGAATCGCGGTGTCTTGTGTCAATGTATGGCACCCATATCGCGGTAGCTACCACCTGGCCCCAGCGGTGTGTCACCAGCACCCCCCATTCACATAAGTGCGGTAGTGATAGGCATGGAGACATGAGAAAATGGTGGTGGGCATGGTCCACCACCCATATCGCGGTAGCTACCGCCTGGCCCCAGCGGTGTGTCACCAGCAACCCCCATTGACACAAGTGAGGTAGTGATAGTCATGGAGACATGGGAAAATGGCGGTGGGCATGCTCCACCGCATGAATCGCGGTGCCTCGTGTCTATGTATGGCACCCATATCGCCGTAGCTACCGCCTGGCCCAGTGGTGTGTACCCAGCACCCCCCATTCACACAAGTGCGGTAATGATAGGCATGGAGACATGGAAAAATGGTGGTGGGCATGCTCCGCTGCATGAATCGCGGGGCCTCGTGTCAATGTATGGCACCCATATCGCGGTAGCTACCACCTGGCCCCAGCGGTGTGTCACCAGCACCCTCCATTCTTATAAGTGCGGTAGTGATAGGCATGAAGACATGGGAAAATGGCAGTGGGCATACTCTGCCACCCATATCATGGTATCTGCCGCCTGGCCCCAGCCGTGTGTCACCAGCACCCCCCATTCACACAAGTGCAGTAGTGATAGGCATGGAGACATGGGAAAATGGCGGTGGACATGGTCTGCCGCATGAATCGCGGTGCCTCGTGTCAATGTAGGGCACCCATATCACAGTAGTTACCGCCTGGCCCAAGCGGTGTGTCACCAGCACCCCCCATTCACACAAGAGCGATAGTGATAGGCACGGAGACATGGGAAAATGGAGGTGGGCATGCTCCGCCACCCATATCGCAGTTGCTACCGCCTGGCCCCTGCGGTGTGTCACCAGCACCCCCCTATTCACACAAGTGCTGTAGTGATAGGCATGGAGACATGGGAAAATGGCAATGGGCTTGCTCCACTACATGAATCGCGGTGCCTCGTGTCAATGTATGGCACCCATATCGCGGTAGCTACCGCCTGGCCCCAGCGGTGTGTCACCAGCACCCCCATTCACACAAGTGCGGTAGTGATAGGCTTGGAGACATGGGAAAATAGCGCTGGGCATGCTCTGCCACCCATATCGCGGTAGCTACCACCTGGCCCCAGCGGTGTGTCACCAGCACCCCCCAGTCACATAAGTACAGTAGTAATAGGCATGGAGACATGGGAAAATGGCGGTGGGCATGCTCCGCCGCATGAATCGCGGTGCCTCGTGTCGATGTATGGCACCCATATCGCGGTAGCTACCGCCTGGCCCCAGCGGTGTGTCACCAGCACCCTCCATTCACATAAGTGCGGTAGTGATAGGCATGAAGACATGGGAAAATGGCAGTGGGCATACTCTGCCACCCATATCATGGTATCTGCCGCCTGGCCCCAGCCGTGTGTCACCAGCACCCCCCATTCACACAAGTGCAGTAGTGATAGGCATAGAGACATGGGAAAATGGCGGTGGACATGGTCCGCTGCATGAATCGCGGTGCCTCCTGTCAATGTAGGGCACCCATATCACAGTAGCTACCGCCTGGCCCAAGCGGTGTGTCACCAGCACCCCCCATTCATACAAGAGCGATAGTGATAGGCACGGAGACATGGGAAAAAGGAGGTGGGCATGCTCCGCATCATGAATCGTGGTGCCTTGTGTCAATGTATGACACCCATAACGCGGTAGCTACCGCCTGGCCCCAGCGGTGTGAACCCAGCTCCCCCCATTCACACAAGTGTGGTAGTGATAGACATGGAGACATGGGAAAATGGTGGTCGGGATGCTCCGCCACCCATATCGCGGTAGCTATCGTCTGGCCCCAGCGGTGTGTCACCAGCACCCCCCATTCACACAAGTACAGTAGTAATATGCATTGAGACATGGGAGAATGGCGGTGGGCATGCTCTGCCACATGAATCGCGGTGCCTTGTGTCAATGTATGGCACCCATATCGCAGTAGCTACCGCCTGGCCCCAACGGTGTGAACCCAGCTCCCCCCATTCACACAAGTGTGGTAGTGATAGACATGGAGACATGGGAAAACGGTGGTCGGGATGCTCCGCCACCCATATCGCGGTAGCTATCGTCTGGCCCCAGCGGTGTGTCACCAGCACCCCCCATTCACACAAGTACAGTAGTAATATGCATTGAGACATGGGAGAATGGCGGTGGGCATGCTCTGCCACATGAATCGCGGTGCCTTGTGTCAATGTATGGCACCCATATCGCAGTAGCTACCACCTGGCCCCAGCGGTGTGTACCCAGCTCCCAGCATTCACACAAGTGTGGTAGTGATAGGCATGGAGACATGGGAAAATGGCGGTGGGCATGCTCCGCCACCCATATCGCGGTAGCTAAAGCCTGGCCCCAGCGGTGTGTCAAGAGCACCCCCCATTCACATAAGTACAGTAGTAATAGGCATGGAACCATGGGAAAATGGGGGTGGGCATGCTCTGCAGCATGAATCGCGGTGCCTCGTGTCAATGTATGGCACCCATATCGCGGTAGCTACCGCCTGGCCCCAGCCGTGTGTCACCAGCACCCCCCATTCACACAAGTGCGGTAGTGATAGGCATGGAGACATGGGAAAATGGCAGTGGCCATTCTCTGCCGCATGAATCGTGATGCTTCATGTCAATGTATGGCACCCATATCGTGGTAGCTACCGCCTGGCCCCAGTGATTTGTCACCAGCACCCCCCATTAACACAAGTGCGGTAGTGATAGGTATGGAGAGATGGAAAAGTGGCGGTGGGCATGCTCCGCCACCCATATCACGGTAGCTACCCCTTGGCCCCAGCGGTGTGTCACCAGCACCCCCCATTCACACAAGTGCGGTAGTGATAGGTATGGAGACATGGGAAAATGGCGTTGAGCATGCTCCGCCGCATGAATCGCGGTTTCTCGTGTGAGTGTATGGCACCCATATCGCGTTAGTTACTGCCTGGCCTCTGCGGTGTGTCACCAGCACACCCCATATACACAAGTGCGGTAGTGATAGGAATGAAGACATGGGAAAATGGCGGTGGGCATGCTCTGCCATCCATATCACGGTATCTACTGCCTGGCCCCAGCGGTGTGTCACCAGCACCCCCATTCCACAAGGGCGGTAGTGGTAGGCATGGAGACATAGGGAAAATGGCGTTGAGCATGCTCCGCCGCATGAATCGCGGTTTCTCGTGTGAGTGTATGGCACCCATATCGCGTTAGTTACTGCCTGGCCTCTGCGGTGTGTCACCAGCACACCCCATTCACACAAGTGCGGTAGTAGTAGGCATGGAGACATGGGAAAATGGCGGTGGTCATGCTCCACCGCATGAATCGCGGTGCCTCGTGTCAATGTATGGCACCCATATCGCCGTAGCTACCGCCTGGCCCAGCGGTGTGTACCCAGCACCCTCCATTCACACAAGTGCGGTAATGATAGGCATGGAGACATGGGAAAATGGCAGTGGGCATGTTTCGCCGCATTAATCGCAGTGCCTCGTGTCAATGTAGGGCACCCATATTGCGGAAGCTACCGCCTGGCCCCAGTGGTGTGTCACCAGCACCCCCCATTCACACAAGTGCAGTAGTGATAGGCATGGAGACATGGAAAAATGGCAGTGGGCATTCTCCGCCGCATAAATCATGATGCTTTGTGTCAATGTATGGCACCCATATCGTGGTAGCTACCGCCTGGCCCCAGCGGTGTGGCACCAGCACCCCCCATTCACACAAGTACAGTAGTAATAGGCATGGAGACATGGGAAAATGGCGGTGGGCATGCTCTGCCACATGAATCGCGGTGCCTCATGTCAATGTATAGCAACCATATCGCGGTAGCTAGCGTCTGGCCCCAGCGGTGTGTTACCAGCACCCCCCATTTACACAAGTGCGGTAGTGATAGACATGGAGACATGGGAAAATGGAGGTGGGCATGCTCTGCATCATGAATCGTGGTGCCTTGTGTCAATGTATGACACCCATATTGCGGTAGCTACCGCCTGGCCCCAGCGGTGTGTCACCAGCACCCCCCATTCACACAAGTGTGGTAGTGATAGGCATGGAGACATGGGAAAATGGCGGTGGTCATGCTCCACCGCATGAATCGCGGTGCCTCGTGTCAATGTCTGGCACCCATATCGCCGTAGCTACCGCCTGGCCCAGCGGTGTGTACCCAGCACCCCCCATTCACACAAGTGCGGTAATGATAGGCATGGAGACATGGGAAAATGGCAGTGGACATGTTTTGCCGCATTAATTGCGGTGCCTCGTCTCAATGTATGGCACCCATATTGCAGTAGCTACCGTCTGGCCCCAGCGGTGTGTCACCAGCACCCCCATTCACACAAGTGCAGTAGTGATAGGCATGGAGATATGGGAAAATGGCGGTGAGTATGGTCCGCCGTATGAATCACGGTGCCTCGTGTCAATGTATGGCACCCATATTGCAGTAGCTACCGCCTGGCCCCAGCGGTGTGTCACCAGGACCCCCATTCACACATGTGCGGTAGTGATAGGCTTGGAGACATGGGAAAATAGCGCTGGGCATGCTCTGCCACCCATATCGCGGTAGCTACCACCTGGCCCCAGCGGTGTGTCACCAGCATCCCCCATTCACACAAGTACAGTAGTAATAGACATGGAAAAATGGCGGTGGGCATGCTCTGCCACATGAATCGCGGTGCCTCATGTCAATGTATAGCACCCATATCGTGGTAGCTACCGTCTGGCCCCAGCGGTGTGTCACCAGCACCCCCCATTCACACAAGTGTGGTAGTGATAGGCATGTAGACATGGGACAATGGCGGTGGGCATGCTCCACTGCATGAATCGCGGGTGCCTCTTGTCAATGAATAGCACCCATATCGTGGTAGCTACCGCTTGGCCCCAGCGGTGTGTCACCAGCTCCCCCCCATTCACACAAGAGCGATAGTGATAGGCACGGAGACATGTGAAAATGGAGGTGGGCATGCTCCGCAACCCATATCGCAGTTGCTACCGCCTGGCCCCTGCGGTGTGTCACCAGCACCCCCCATTCACACAAGTGCTGTAGTGATAGGCATGGAGACATGGGAAAATGGCGGTGGGCATTCTCCCCCGCATGAATCGCGGGGCCTTGTGTCAATGTATTGCACCCATATCGCCGTAGTTACCACCTGGCCCCAGCGGTGTGTCACCAGCACCCCCCATGCACACAAGTGCGGTAGTGATAGGCATGGAGACATGGGAAAATGGTGGTGGGCATGCTCCACCACATAAATTGCGGTGCCTCGTGTCAATGTATGGCACCCATATTGCGGTAGCTATCGCCTGGCCCCAGCGGTTTGTCACCAGCACCCCCATTCACACAAGTGCGGTAGTGATAGGCATGGAGATATGGGAAAATGGCAGTGGGCATGCTCCACCACTTGAATCGCGGTGCCTCGTGTCAATGTATGGCACCCATATCGCGGTAGCTCCCGCCTGGCCCCAGCGGTGTGTCACCAGCTCCCCCCATTCACACAAGTGCAGTAGTGATAGGCATTGAGACATGGGAAAATGGCGGTGGGCATGCTCCACCACCCATATCGCGGTAGCTACCACCTGGCCCCAGCGGTGTGTCACCAGCACCCTCCAATCACATAAGTACAGTAGTAATAGGCATGGAGACATGGGAAAATGGCGGTGGGTATGCTCTGTCACATGAATCGCGGTGCCTCCTGTCAATGTATAGCACCCATTTCGCGGTAGCTACTGTCTGACCCCAGCGGTGTGTCACTAGCACCCCCCATTTACACAAGTGCGATAGTGATCGGCATGGAGACATGGGAAAATGGCGTTGAGCATGCTCTGCCGCATGAATCGCGGTGCCTCGTGTCAATGTATGGCACCCATATCGCGGTAGCTACCGTCTGCCCCCAGCGGTGTGTCACCAGCACCCCTCATTCACACAACTGCGTTAGTTATAGGCATGGAGACATGGGAAAATGACAGTGAGCATGCTCTGCTGCATGAATCACGGTGACTCGTGTCAATGTATGGCACCCACATCGCGGTAGTTACCGCCTGGCCCCAGCAGTGTGTCACCAGCACCCCCATTCACACAAGTGGGGTATTGATAGGCATGGAGACATGGGAAAATGGCGGTGGGCATGCTCCACCGCATGAATCGCAGTGCCGTGTGTCAATGTATGGCACCCATATCGTGGTAGTTTTCGCCTGGCCCCAGCTGTGTGTCACCAGCACCCCCATTCACACAAGTGCGGTAGTGATAGGCATGGAGACATGGGAAAATGGTGGAGGGCATGCTCTACCACATGAATCGCTGTGCCTCGTGTCAATGTATGGCACCCATATCCTGGTAGCTACCGCCTGGCCCCAGCGGTGTGTACCCAGCTCCCCCCATTCACACAAGTGTGGTAGTGATAGGCATGGAGACATGGGAAAATGGCATTGAGCATGCTCCGCCGCATGAATCGCGGTGCCTCGTGTCAATGTATGGCACCCATATTGTGTTAGTTACGGCCTGGCCCCAGCTGTGTGTCACCAGCACCCCCATTCACACAAGTGCGGTAGTGATAGGCATGGAGACATGGGAAAATGGTGGTGGGCATGCTCCGCCACCCATATCGCGGTAGCTACTGCCTGGCCCCAGCGGTGTGTCACCAGCACCCCCCATTAAAACAAGTGCGGTAGTGATAGGCATGGAGACATGGGAAAATGGTGGTGGGCATGCTCCACCGCATGAATCGCGGTGCGTCTCGTGTCAATGTATGGCACCCATATCGCGGTACCTACTGCCTGGCCCTAGCGGTGTACACCCAGCACCCCCCATTCACACAAGTGCGGGAGTGATAAGCATGGAGACATGGGAAAATGGCGTTGAGCATGCTCCGCCGCATGAATCGCGGTGCCTCGTGTCAGTGTATGGCACCCATATCGCTTTGGTTACCGCCTGGCCCCAGCGGTGTGTCACCAGCACCCCCCATTCACAAAAATGCGGTAGTGATAGGCATGGAGACATGGGAAAATGGCGGTGGGCATGCTTTGCCACCCATATCATGGTAGCTACTGCCTGGCCCCAGCAGTGTGTCACCAGCACCCCCCATTCACACAAGTGCGGTAGTGATAGGTATGGAGACATGGGAAAATGGCGGTGGTCATGCTCCACCGCATGAATCGTGGTGCCTCGTGTCAATGCATGGCACCCATATCGCAGTAGCTACCGCCTGGCCCAGCGGTGTGTACCCAGAACCCCCCATTTACACAAGTGCTGTAGTGATAGGTATGAAGACATAGAAAAATGGGCAGTGGGCATGTTTCGCCGCATTAATCGCGGTGCTTCGTGTGAATGTATGGCACCCATATCACGGTAGCTACCGCCTGGCCCCAGCGGTGTGTCACCAGCACCCCCCATTCACACAAGTGCAGTAGTGATAGGCATGGAGATATGGGAAAATGGCGGTGAGCATGTTCCGCCGTATGAATCACGGTACCTCGTGTCAATGTCTGGCACCCATATCGCGGTAGCTACCGCCTGGCCCCAGCGGTGTGTCACCAGCACCCCCATTCACACAAGTGCGGTAGTGATAGGCTTGGAGACATGGAAAAACAGCGCTGGGTATGCTCCGCCACCCATATCGCGGTAGCTACCACCTGGCCCCAGCGGTGTGTCACCAGCACCCCCCATTCACACAAGTACAGTAGTAATAGGCATGGAGACATGGGAAAATGGTGGTGGGCATGCTCCGCCACCCATATCGCGGTAGCTACTGCCTGGCCCCAGCTGTGTGTCACCAGCACCCCCCAATCACACAAGTGCGGTAGTGATAGGCATGGAGACATGGGAAAATGGCGGTGGGCATGCTCCACCGCATGAATCGCGGTGCCTCGTGTCAATGTATGGCACCCATATCGCGGTACCTACCGCCTGGCCCAAGCGATGTCACCAGCACCCCCCATTCACACATGTGCGGTAGTGATAGGCATAGAGACATGGGAAAATGGTGATGGGCATGCTCCGCCACCCATATCGCGGTAGCTACCACCTGGCCCCAGCGGTGTGTCACCAGCACCCCCCCATTCACACAAGTGCGGTAGTGGTAGGCATGGAGACATAGGAAAATGGTGGTGGGCATGGTCCACCGCATGAATCGCTGTGCCTCGTGTCAATGTATGGCACCCATATCGTGGTAGCTCCCACCTGGCCCCAGCGGTGTGTCACCAGCACCGCACATTCACACAATTGCGGTAGGAATAGGCATGGAGACATGGGAAAATGGCGGTGGGCATGCTCCGCCACCCATATCGCGGTAGCTACCGCTTGGCAACAGCGGTGTGTCACCAGCACCCCCCATTCACACAAGTGCGGTAGTGATAGGCATGGACACATGAAAAAATGGTGGTGGGCATGCTCCACCACATGAATCGTGGTTCTTCGTGTCAATGTATGGCACCCATATCAGGGTAGCTACCGCCTGGCCCAAGTGGTGTGTCACCAGCACCCCCCATTCACACAAGTGTGGTAGTGATAGGCATGGAGACATGGTAAAATGGCGGTGGGCATGCTCCGCCACCCATATCGCGGTAGCTACCACCTGGCCCCAGCGGTGTGTCACCAGCACCCCCATTCACACAAGTGCGGTAGTGGTAGGCATGGAGACATAGGAAAATGGTGGTGGGCATGCTCCGCCGCATGAATCGCTGTGCCTCGTGTCAATGTATGGCACCCATATCGTGGTAGTTACCGCCTGGCCCCAGCTGTGTGTCACCAGCACCCCCATGCACACAAGTGCGGTAGTGATAGGCATGGAGACATGGGAAAATGGTGGTGGGCATGCTCCGCCACCCATATTGCGGTAGCTACTGCCTGCCCCCAGCGGTGTGTCACCAACACCCCCATTCACACAACTGCATTAGTGATTGGCATGGAGACATGGGAAAATGACGGTGAGCATGCTCCGCTGCATGAATCGCGGTGCCTCATGTCAATGTATGGCACCCATATCGCGGTAGCTACCGCCTGGCCCAATCGGTGTGTCACCAGCACCCCCCATTCACACAAGTGCGGTAGTGATAGGCATGGAGACATGGGAAAATCGTGGTGGGCATGCGCCGACGCATAAATCGTGTTGATTCGTGTCAATGTATGTCACCCATATGAGGGTAGCTACCACCTGGCCCCAGCGGTATGTCACCAGCACCCCTCATTCAAACAAGTGCAGTAGTGATAGGCATGGAGACGTGGGAAAATGTCGTTGGGCATGCTCTGCCGCATGAATCGCGGTGCCTCGTGTCAATGTATGGCACCCGTATCGTGGTAGTTACCGCCTGGCCCCAGCTGTGTGTCACCAGCTCCCCCATTCACACAAGTGCGGTAGTGATAGGCATGTAGGCATGGGAAAATGGGAAAATGGTGATGGGCATGCTCCGCCACCCATATCGCGGTTGCTACTGCCTGGCCCCAGCGATGTGTCTCCAGCACGCCCTATTCACACAAGTGCGGTAGTGATAGGCATGGAGACATGGTAAAATGGCGTTGAGCATGCTCTGCCACCCATATCGCGGTAGCTACCGATTGGCCCCAGTGGGGTGTCACCAGCACCCTCCATTCACACAAGTGCGCTAGTGATAGGCATGGAGACATGGGAAAATGGCGTTGAGCATGCTCCGCCGAATGAATCGCTGTGCCTCGTGTCAATGTATGGCACCCATATCGCGATAGTTACCGCCTGGCCCCTGCGATGCGTCACCAGCACCCCCAATTCACAAGAGTGCGGTGGTGATAGGCATGGAGACATGGGAAAATGGCGGTGTGCATGCTCTGCCACCCATATCACGGTAGCTACTGCCTGGCCCCAGCGGTGTGTCACCAGCCCCCCTATTCACACAAGTGCGGTAGTGGTAGGCATGGAGACATGGGAAAATGGCGGTGGTCACGCTCCACCGCATGAATCGCGGTGCCTCGTGTCAATGTATGGCACCCATATCGCGGTAGTTACCCCCTGGCCCAGCGGTGTGTACCCAGCACCCCCCATTCACACAAGTGCGGTAGTGATAGGCATGGCGACATGGGAAAATTGCAGTGGGCATGTTTCGCCGCATTAATCGCGGTGTCTCGTGACAATGTATGGCACCCATATCGCCGTAGCTACCACCTGGCCCCAGCGGTGTGTCACCAGCACCCCCCATTCACACAAGTGCAGTAGTGATAGGCATGGAGATATGGGAAAATGGCAGTGGGCATGTTCTGCAGTATGAATCACGGTGCCTCGTGTCAATGTATGGCACCCATATCGCGGTAGCTACCGCCTGGCCCCAGCGGTGTGTCACCAGCACCCCCATTCACACAAGTGCGGTAGTGATAGGCTTGTAGACATGGGAAAATAGTGGTGGGCATGCGCCGACGCATAAATCGTGTTGATTCGTGTCAATGTATGTCACCCATATGAGGGTAGCTACCACCTGGCAACAGCGGTGTGTCACCAGCACCCCCCATTCACACAAGTGCGGTAGTGATAGGCATGGACACATGAAAAAATGGTGGTGGGCATGCTCCACCACATGAATCGTGGTTCTTCGTGTCAATGTATGGCACCCATATCAGGGTAGCTACCGCCTGGCCCAAGTGGTGTGTCACCAGCACCCCCCATTCACACAAGTGTGGTAGTGATAGGCATGGAGACATGGTAAAATGGCGGTGGGCATGCTCCGCCACCCATATCACGGTAGCTACCACCTGGCCCCAGCGGTGTGTCACCAGCACCCCCATTCACACAAGTGCGGTAGTGGTAGGCATGGAGACATAGGAAAATGGTGGTGGGCATGCTCCGCCGCATGAATCGCTGTGCCTCGTGTCAATGTATGGCACCCATATCGTGGTAGTTACCGCCTGGCCCCAGCTGTGTGTCACCAGCACCCCCATGCACACAAGTGCGGTAGTGATAGGCATGGAGACATGGGAAAATGGTGGTGGGCATGCTCCGCCACCCATATTGCGGTAGCTACTGCCTGCCCCCAGCGGTGTGTCACCAACACCCCCATTCACACAACTGCATTAGTGATTGGCATGGAGACATGGGAAAATGACGGTGAGCATGCTCCGCTGCATGAATCGCGGTGCCTCATGTCAATGTATGGCACCCATATCGCGGTAGCTACCGCCTGGCCCAATCGGTGTGTCACCAGCACCCCCCATTCACACAAGTGCGGTAGTGATAGGCATGGAGACATGGGAAAATCGTGGTGGGCATGCGCCGACGCATAAATCGTGTTGATTCGTGTCAATGTATGTCACCCATATGAGGGTAGCTACCACCTGGCCCCAGCGGTATGTCACCAGCACCCCTCATTCAAACAAGTGCAGTAGTGATAGGCATGGAGACGTGGGAAAATGTCATTGGGCATGCTCTGCCGCATGAATCGCGGTGCCTCGTGTCAATGTATGGCACCCGTATCGTGGTAGTTACCGCCTGGCCCCAGCTGTGTGTCACCAGCTCCCCCATTCACACAAGTGCGGTAGTGATAGGCATGTAGGCATGGGAAAATGGGAAAATGGTGGTGGGCATGCTCCGCCACCCATATCGCGGTTGCTACTGCCTGGCCCCAGCGATGTGTCTCCAGCACGCCCTATTCACACAAGTGCGGTAGTGATAGGCATGGAGACATGGTAAAATGCCGTTGAGCATGCTCTGCCACCCATATCGCGGTAGCTACCGATTGGCCCCAGTGGGGTGTCACCAGCACCCTCCATTCACACAAGTGCGCTAGTGATAGGCATGGAGACATGGGAAAATGGCGTTGAGCATGCTCCGCCGAATGAATCGCTGTGCCTCGTGTCAATGTATGGCACCCATATCGCGATAGTTACCGCCTGGCCCCTGCGATGCGTCACCAGCACCCCCAATTCACAAGAGTGCGGTGGTGATAGGCATGGAGACATGGGAAAATGGCGGTGTGCATGCTCTGCCACCCATATCACGGTAGCTACTGCCTGGCCCCAGCGGTGTGTCACCAGCCCCCCTATTCACACAAGTGCGGTAGTGGTAGGCATGGAGACATGGGAAAATGGCGGTGGTCACGCTCCACCGCATGAATCGCGGTGCCTCGTGTCAATGTATGGCACCCATATCGCGGTAGTTACCCCCTGGCCCAGCGGTGTGTACCCAGCACCCCCCATTCACACAAGTGCGGTAGTGATAGGCATGGCGACATGGGAAAATTGCAGTGGGCATGTTTCGCCGCATTAATCGCGGTGTCTCGTGACAATGTATGGCACCCATATCGCCGTAGCTACCACCTGGCCCCAGCGGTGTGTCACCAGCACCCCCCATTCACACAAGTGCAGTAGTGATAGGCATGGAGATATGGGAAAATGGCAGTGGGCATGTTCTGCAGTATGAATCACGGTGCCTCGTGTCAATGTATGGCACCCATATCGCGGTAGCTACCGCCTGGCCCCAGCGGTGTGTCACCAGCACCCCCATTCACACAAGTGCGGTAGTGATAGGCTTGTAGACATGGGAAAATAGTGGTGGGCATGCGCCGACGCATAAATCGTGTTGATTCGTGTCAATGTATGTCACCCATATGAGGGTAGCTACCACCTGGCCCCAGCGGTATGTCACCTGCACCCCCCATTCAAACAAGTGCAGTAGTGATAGGCATGGAGACGTGGGAAAATGTCGTTGGGCATGCTCTGCCGCATGAATCGCGGTGCCTCGTGTCAATGTATGGCACCCGTATCGTGGTAGTTACCGCCTGGCCCCAGCTGTGTGTCACCAGCTCCCCCATTCACACAAGTGTGGTAGTGATAGGCATGTAGGCATGGGAAAATGGTGGTGGGCATGCTCCGCCACCCATATGGCGGTTGCTACTGCCCGGCCCCAGCGATGAGTCTCCAGCACGCCCCATTCACACAAGTGCGGTAGTGATAGGCATGGAGACATGGTAAAATGTCGTTGAGCATGCTCTGCCACCCATATCGCGGTAGCTACCGATTGGCCCCAGTGGGGTGTCACCAGCACCCTCCATTCACACAAGTGCGCTAGTGATAGGCATGGAGACATGGGAAAATGGCGTTGAGCATGCTCCGCCGAATGAATCGCTGTGCCTCGTGTCAGTGTATGGCACCCATATCGCGATAGTTACCGCCTGGCCCCTGCAATGCGTCACCAGCACCCCCAATTCACAAGAGTGCGGTGGTGATAGGCATGGAGACATGGGAAAATGGCGGTGTGCATGCTCTGCCACCCATATCACGGTAGCTACTGCCTGACCCCAGCGGTGTGTCACCAGCACCCCCATTCACACAAGTGCGGTAGTGGTAGGGATGGAGACATGGGAAAATGACGGTGGTCATGCTCCACCGCATGAATCGCGGTGCCTCGTGTCAATGTATGGCACCCATATCGCGGTAGTTACCGCCTGGCCCAGCGGTGTGTACCCAGCACCCCCATTCACACAAGTGCCGTAGTGATAGGCATGGCGACATGGGAAAATTCCAGTGGGCATGTTTCGCCGCATTAATCGCGGTGTCTCGTAACAATGTATGGCACCCATATCGCCGTAGCTACCACCTGGCCCCAGCGGTGTGTCACCAGCACCCCCCATTCACACAAGTGCAGTAGTGATAGGCATGGAGATATGGGAAAATGGCAGTGGGCATGTTTTGCCGTATGAATCACGGTGCCTCGTGTCAATGTATGGCACCCATATCGCGGTAGCTACCGCCTGGCCCCAGCGGTGTGTCACCAGCACCCCCATTCACACAAGTGCGGTAGTGATAGGCTTGTAGACATGGGAAAATAGTGGTGGGCATGCTCCGGCACCCATATCGCGGTAGCTCCCACCTGGCCCCAGTGGTGTGTCACCAGCACCCCCCATTCACACAAGTACAGTAGTAATAGGCATGGAGACATGGGAGAATGGCAGCGGGCATGCTCTGCCACATGAATCGCGGTGCCTCATGTCAATGTATAGCACCCATATCGCGGTAGCTACCACCTGGCCCCAGCGGTGTGTCACCAGCACCCACCATTTTCACATGTACGGTAGTGATAGACATGGAGACATGGGAAAATGGAGGTGAGCATGCTCCGCATCATGAATCGTGGTGCCTTGTGTCAATGTATGACACCCATATTGCGGTAGCTACCGCCTGGCCCCAGCGGTGTGTCACCAGCACCCCCCATTCACACAAGTGTGGTAGTGATAGGCATGGAGACATGGGAAAATGGTGGTGGGCATGCTCCGCCACCCATATCGCGGTAGCTACCGCTTGGCCCCAGCGGTGTGTCACCAGCACCCCCATTCACACAAGTGCGGTAGTGATAGGCATGGAGACATGGGAAAATGGCGTTGAGCATGCTCCTCCACATGAATCTCAGTGCCTCGTGTCAATGTATGGCACCCATATCGCGGTAGCTCCCGCCTGGCCCCAGCGGTGTGTCACCAGCAGCGCACATTCACACAAGTGCGGTAGGGATAGACATGTAGACATGAAAAAATGGTGGTGGGCATGCTCCACCACATGAATCGTGGTGCTTCGTGTCAATGTATGGCACCCATATCAGGGTTGCTACCGCCTGGCCCCAGCGGTGTGTACCCAGCTACCCCCATTCACACAAGTGTGGTAGTGATAGGCATGGAGACATGGGAAAATGGCGTTGAGCATGCTCCGCTGCATGAATCGCGGTGCCTCATGTCAATGTATGGCACCCATATCACGGTAGCTACCGCCTGGCCCAATCGGTGTGTCACCAGCACCCCCCATTCAAACAAGTGCAGTAGTGATAGGCATGGAGACGTGGGAAAATGTCGTTGGGCATGCTCTGCCGCATGAATCGCGGTGCCTCGTGTCAATGTATGGCACCCGTATCGTGGTAGTTACCGCCTGGCCCCAGCTGTGTGTCACCAGCACCCCCATTCACACAAGTGCGGTAGTGATAGGCATGGAGACATGGTAAAATGGCGTTGAGCATGCTCTGCCACCCATATCGCGGTAGCTACCGATTGGCCCCAGTGGTGTGTCACCAGCACCCCCCATTCACACAAGTGCGCTAGTGATAGGCATGGAGACATGGGAAAATGGCGTTGAGCATGCTCCGCCGAATGAATCGCTGTGCCTCGTGTCAGTGTATGGCACCCATATCGCGATAGTTACCGCCTGGCCCCTGCGATGCGTCACCAGCACCCCCAATTCACAAGAGTGCGGTAGTGATAGGCATGGAGACATGGGAAAATGGCGGTGTGCATGCTCTGCCACCCATATCACGGTAGCTACTGCCTGGCCCCAGCGGTGTGTCACCAGCACCCCCATTCACACAAGAGCGGTAGAGGTAGGTATGGAGACATGGGAAAATGGCGGTGGTCATGCTCCACCGCATGAATCGCGGTGCCTCGTGTCAATGTATGGCACCCATATCGCGGTAGTTACCGCCTGGCCCAGCGGTGTGTACCCAGCACCCCCATTCACACAAGTGCGGTAGTGATAGGCATGGCGACATGGGAAAATTGCAGTGGGCATGTTTCGCCGCATTAATCGCGGTGTCTCGTGACAATGTATGGCACCCATATCGCGGTAGCTACCGCCTGGCCCCAGCGGTGTGTCACCAGCACCCCCATTCACACAAGTGCGGTAGTGATAGGCTTGTAGACATGGGAAAATGGCGTTGAGCATGCTCCGCCGAATGAATCCGTGTGCCTCGTGTCAGTGTATGGCACCCATATCACGATAGTTACCGCCTGGCCCCTGCGATGCGTCACCAGCACCCCCAATTCACAAGAGTGCGGTAGTGATAGGCATGGAGACATGGGAAAATGGCGTTGAGCATGCTCCGCCGAATGAATCGCTGTGCCTCGTATCAGTGTATGGCACCCATATCGCGATAGTTACCGCCTGGCCCCTGCGATGCGTCACCAGCACCCCCAATTCACAAGAGTGCGGTAGTGATAGGCATGGAGACATGGGAAAATGGCGGTGTGCATGCTCTGCCACCCATATCACGGTAGCTACTGCCTGGCCCCAGCGGTGTGTCACCAGCACCCCCATTCACACAAGTGCGGTAGTGGTAGGCACGGGGACATGGGAAAATGGCGGTGGTCATGCTCCACCGCATGAATTGCGGTGCCTCGTGTCAATGTATGGCACCCATATCGTGGTAGTTACCGCCTGGCCCAGCGGTGTGTACCCAGCACCCCCATTCACACAAGTGCGGTAGTGATAGGCATGGCGACATGGGAAAATTGCAGTGGGCATGTTTTGCCACATTAATCGCGGTGTCTCGTGACAATGTATGGCACCCATATCGCGGTAGCTACCGCCTGGCCCCAGCGGTGTGTCACCAGCACCCCCATTCACACAAGTGCGGTAGTGATAGGCTTGTAGACATGGGAAAATAGTGGTGGGCATGCTCCGGCACCCATATCGCGGTAGCTCCCACCTGGCCCCAGCGGTGTGTCACCAGCACCCCCCATTCACACAAGTACAGTAGTAATAGGCATGGAGACATTGGAAAATGGCAGTGGGCATGCTCTGCCACATGAATCGCGGTGCCTCATGTCAATGTATAGCACCCATATCGCGGTAGCTACCGCCTGGCCCCAGCGGTGTTTACCCAGCTCCCCCCATTCACAAAAGTGTGGTAGTGATAGGCATGGAGACATGGGAAAATGGCGGTGGGCATGCTCCGCCACCCATATCGCGGTATCTACCGCCTGGCCCCAGCGGTGTGTCACCAGCACCCTCCATTCACACAAGTACAGTAGTAATATGCATGGAGACATGGGAAAATGGCAGTGGGCATGCTCTGCTGCATGAATCTCGGTGCCTCGTGTCAATGTGTGACACCTATATCGCGGTAGCTACCACCTGTCCCCAGCGGTGTGTACCCAGCTCCCCCCATTCACACAAGTGTGGCAGTGATAGTTTGGAGACATGGGAAAATGGCGGTGGGCATGCTCCGCCACCCATATCGCGGTAGCTACCACCTGGTCCCAGCGATGTGTCACCAGCACCCCCATCCACACATGTACAGTAGTAATATGCATGGAGACATGGGAAAATGGCGGT
Organism: Triturus cristatus; assembly: GCF_964204655.1. Taxonomy (NCBI): domain Eukaryota; kingdom Metazoa; phylum Chordata; class Amphibia; order Caudata; family Salamandridae; genus Triturus; species Triturus cristatus. Next base: position 1,031,290,766 of record NC_140579.1, on the reverse strand, counting down.
GGGCATGCTCTGCCGCATGAATCGCGGTGCCTCGTGTCAATGTATTGCACCCATATCGCGGTAGCTACCACCTGGCCCCTGCGGTGTGTCACCAGCAGCCCCATTCACACAAGTGCGGTAGTGATAGGCATGGAGACATGGGAAAATGGCAGTGGGCATGCTCCACCACATGAATCGCGGTGCCTCTTGTCAATGTATGGCACCCATATCGCGGTAGCTACCGCCTGGCCCCAGCGGTGTGTCACCAGCACCCCCCATTCACACAAGTGCAGTAGTGATAAGCATGGAGACATGGGAAAATTACGGTGGGCATGCTCCGTCTGCCATATCGCGGTAGCTACCGCCTGGCCCTAGCGGCGTGTCACCAGCAACCGCCATTCACACAAGTGTGGTGGTTTTAGGCATGGAGACATGGGAAAATGGCGGTGTGCATGGTCCACCACCCATATCGCGATAGCTACCACCTGGCCCCAGCGTTGTGTCACCAGCACCCCCCTTTCACACAAGTGCTGTAGTGATAGGCATGAAGACATGAGAATATGGCAGTGGGCATGCTCCACCGCATGAATCGCGGTGCCTCTTGTCAATGTATGGCACCCATATCGCGGTAGCTACCGCCTGGACCCAGCGGTGTGTCACCAGCACCCCCATTCACACAAGTGCAGTAGTGATAGGCATGGAGACATGGGAAAATGGCAGTGGGTATGCACCGCCTGGCATATCGAGGTAGCTACCGCCTGTCCCCAGCAGTGTGTCACCAGCAACCCCCATTCACGCAAGTGCGGTAGTGATAGGCATGGAGACATGGAAAAATGGCGGTGGGCATCGTCCACCACCCATATCCCGAAAGCTACCACCTGGCCCCAGCGTTTTGTCACCAGCACCCCCCATTCACACAAGTGTGGTAGTGATAGGCATGGAGACATAGGAAAATGGCAGTGGGCATGCTCTTCAGCATGAATCGCGGTGCCTCGTGTCAATGTATGGCACCCATATCACGGTAGCTACCACCTGGCGCCAGCGGTGTGTCACCAGCACCCCCCATTCACACCAGTGTGGTAGTGATAGGCATTGACACATGGGAAAATGGCAGTGGGCACTCTCCGCTGCATGAATCGTGGTACCTCGTGTCAATGTATGGCACCCATATCGTGGTAGCTACCGCCTGGCCCCAGCGGTGTGTCACCAGCACCCCCATTCACACAAGTGTGGTAGTGATAGGCATAGAGACATGGGAAAATGGTGATGGGCATGCTCCGCCACCCATATCGCGGTAGCTACCACCTGCAAGTGCGGTAGTGGTAGGCATGGAGACATAGGAAAATGGTGGTGGGCATGCTCCGCCACCCATATCACTGTAGCTACCGCCTGGCCCCAGCGGTGTGTCACCATGTTAGAATTGGGGATCTCTGGGTGGCACAGTTAGGTACTTGTGACAAGCAGGGACCCTCTCCTCCAGTCAGGGTAAGGGGTTACACTCCTAAAATAACCCCTGCTCACCCTCTAGGTAGCTTGGCGCGAGCAGACAAGGCTTATCTCAGAGCGTTATAGGTTAAGCATTTGTGACCACATACAGTAACTCAGTGACAACACCACAAATGGACACCACACTAGATTTATATCAAAAATAGTGATCTTTTATATAAAGACTTAGCACAAGATCAAATAACGACAAAAATTACATACACAGTTCAAGAATATGATTTCAGAAAGAGTTCTTAGGTTAGCGACAAAATCATTCACCTTAGTGTCCGTTTTAACCCACAGTACCTTATGATGCGATAAAACGTTCCTAGCGGCACTCCAGCGTTGAAAATCAAGGTGTAGCTTATCCAATAGAAATTTACTCGCTAAGGCACAATGCGACAAAATGCGGCCCGCTAACGAGCGGGGCGAGAGTTTCACCAGCGGTTATCTTGGTTGGGTCTGCGACGATTTTTGCAGCGATAGAATTCTTCCCGCTAACAGGCGAAGCGCGGATCTTGGGCTGGTAGCGATCAAATTCGGTCTGCTAACGAGCGGGGCGATGATTTTCCCAGCGCTGATCGGGCTCAGCGGCAGCAGGCTCTGCGACGATGTTCGCAAAGATAGAATTCTGCCCGCTGACAGGCGAAGTGCGGATCTTGGGCTGGTAGCGATCAAATTCGGTCCGCTAACAAGCGGGGCGACGATTTTCCCAGCGCTGATCGGGCTCAGCGGCAGCAGGCTCTGCGACAATGTCCTCAGCAATAAAATTCTGCACACTAACGAGCGATGCGAAAGAAATTTTCTCGCTAAGCCGGCTGTGCGTGAAAAAGTGGAGATCTTTGGTTTCTTTCTTCTTAGCCAGCTTCCCAACAGCAGGCACAGCTCCCAGAGGCCCCAAAACTGGTTCCGGCACTCACACAGCAGAGTTCAGGGGGAAGCTGGGGGTGATGTCCTTTTGTTCCTGGGACTTCTTAACAGGAGGCCAGCTCTACTCAGGCCCTTGGAGATCTTTTTAAGCACAAGTTGAAATAAAGTCTTTTGTAGTCTTTCTCCTCTCCTTCAGCAGCAAGGCTACCACTGCAGGCTAATCCCCCAGGTCAGGGACAGTACTCATCCTTCAGCTTTCCCAGTTCCTTCTCCTCAGGCAGAGGTTCTTCTTGTCAAGCAGGATCTAATTTCTTGGGAGCAGGGTCCCAATACTTATACCCCTAATTCCTTTGTTCCTCTGGGGTAGAGAGGCCTTTTCCCAGCCAGAACCAGTTCCTGAGCACTTTGTTGACATGACTCTGACTTTCTATTCAGTGTGCAGGGCAGAGACATCAGCCGCTCCACAGGAGGTGGAGCCAGCATTGTGGTGGCAGAGCACAGCCCTATTCAGAGTCCAGGTGCACTCCTCCCACCCATCTGGATGTAAATCTCTCTATTCACCACCGGGCTGCCCCAGCCTGTCTCCTGGAATTCCCCAGCCCTGTCACTCACAGAAACCAGACAGCAGATACACATCCTAGCAGAGGCGGGCTGAAATGGTTAGGCAAGCAAATACCAGCTTTCTAAAAGTGGCATTTGCAAACACAGAATATTAAAATAACCTTTACTAAAAGATGTATTTTATTATTCTGAGTTCAGGCATACTAAACTCGAATTTCTACCATGTTCCCTGGGTCTGTTAGGATCATAGAATGTAACAATTCTTACAGCCCATTCTGGCCTATGGAGAACAGGTAGCCTTACAATAGTGAGAAACAAAATTGGCTGTAATTCACTATTAGGACATGCCAAACACATCAGGGCTTGTCTCACCTTATGCTTACAATGCACCCTGTCCTTGGGCCTACCATAGGGGTGACTAATATGAAGTTAAGGGAAGGTTTAGGGACTGGCAAGTGGGTGCACTTGCCCAGTCAGCATGACAGTACCAGACTGCATGCAGGTTCTGCAATGGCAGACCTTAGACACATTTTACTAGGCCGCTTCTGAGGGTGGCACAACCAGTGCTGCAAGCCCACCAGCAGCATTTGTATTTACAAGCCCTGGGCACACCTGTTGCACTTTACTGGGGTCTGACAGTAAACCAAATAAGCCAATCATGGAATCCAACCAACCTATACATTTTATATAGGGAGCACTTGCACTGTGGCACTGATTGGCAGTGGCACAGTGCTCTGAGCAGCTAACACCAGCAAAACACATGAGGCACAGCGATAAAAAGTGGAAGGGAGACTCATGCCAAGGTGCCAGGTCTAACACGTGTCCCCTCCAGCTGAAATGTGGGGAGAACTACCCTACCCCAGGGAGTTCCCCATCACTAAGGCGGAAAAATCTGGACAGGCCGTCAGCATTGGCGTGATCTGTACCATGGCGATGTTCCACCGTGAAATCCATACCCTGTAGGGAAATGGACCACCTCAACAGCTTTGGATTCTCACCCCTCATATGCATAAATCATCTGACGGGCCTGTGGTCTGTCTGAACCCGGAAGTGAGACCCAAACAGGTAGGGTCTTAGCTTCTTCAGCGCCCAGACCACAGCAAATGCCTCACGCTCAATAGCACTCCATCTCTGTTCCCGTGGAACTATCCTCCTGCTAAGGAAGGCTACAGGTTGATCTTGGCCCTCCTCATTAATCTGTGAAAGAACAACCCCCCACCATGCTCTGAAGCGTCTGTCTGAATGATAAACTCTTTGGAGAAGTTGGGAGCCAAGAGCACGGGCGCCGTGCACATAGTAGCTTTCAGGGCCTCAAAAGCTTTCTGACAGGTGTCAGTCCAAATCACTTTCCTGGGCTGCTTCCTAGAAGTCAGCGCTGTCAAGGGGGCAACAATGTTGCAATACCCCTTGACAAACCTCCTGTAGTACCCGGTGAGACCTAGGAAGGCTCTCACCTCTGTCTGGGTTTTGGGCGACTCCCAATTCAGGATGGTTTCTATCTTGGGTTGAAGGGGCGCCACCTGGCCGCTCCCAACCTGGTGCCCCAAGTACACCACGGAACCCTGCCCGATCTGGCACTTACTCGCCTTGATCGTGAGGCCTGTCCTCCGCAGCGCCATCAACACTTCCCAGAGGTGGCGCAGGTGTTCTTCCCAAGTGGAGCTGAACACTGCGATGTCATCCAGGTAGGCATCACTGAACGAATCCAGTCCAGCCAACACCTGGTTGACCAACCTCTGGAAGGTGGCAGGGGCATTCTTCATCCCAAAGGGCATAACCCAGAACTGGTAGTGCCCATCTGGGGTGGAAAATGCTGACCTCTCTTTGGCCCCATCGGTCAAGGCGATCTGCCAGTACCCAGATATTAAATCAAACGTGCTGAGGTAGTTGGCAGCCCCTAGCCGATCTATGAGCTCATCAGCTCTGGGGATGGGATGTGCGTCAGTCCTGGTGACTGAATTGAGTCCTCTGTAGTCCACACAGAACCGGAGTTCGGGTGTGGCTCCCGGCGCTGCAGCCTTTGGGACCAAGACCACTGGGCTGGCCTAAGGACTGCTGGAGGACTCAATTATCCCGAGTGCAAACATCTTGGAGACCTCCTCCTTGATGCATGCCCTCACCCTGTCAGTCACCCTGTAGGCCTTGTGCCTCACAGGTGTACTATCCCCAGTGTCCACATCATGGACGCACCAATCAGTGACACCGGGAACCAGGGAAAACAGATCAGAAAATTGTCCCAGCAGCTGGCGACAATCATTCAGTTGCTCAGGGGTCAGGGCGGAAGAGAGGATGACACCATCCACTGACCCATCTTGCTCCTGGGCTGACAGGAGGTCAGGAAGAGGCTCGGTCTCCTCTTCCATCCCAGCATCTGTTGCCAAGAGCATGCCCACTTGGGACCTATCCAAGTGGGGCTTGAGGCGGTTGACATGCAGGACCCTTAAGGGGTTCCTTGGAGACCGCAAGTCCACCAAATAGGTAACAGGACTCTTGCGCTCTACAACCTCAAAGGAACCGGTCCACTTATCCTGGAGCGCACAAGGCTCCACGGGGGCCAAGACCCACACCTTCTGTCCAGGCTGAAGCTCGACCAGAGTGGCATTCTGGTCGTACCATCGCTTCATCTCCTCCTGGCTGGCTTCCAGATTTGCCTCAGCAAGTTGCCTGAATCGCCTAGTCTGATTCCTGAAGGCCAGCATGTAGCTATATACATTCTGGGATCTGGGGAGGCTTCCTGGGAGATTGCTCCCAGCCTTACTTGACCACACTTAGAGGTCCTCTCACTGGGTGGCTATACAGGAGCTCAAAGGGGCTGAACCCTAGAGATTTCTGTGGCACCTCACGGTACGCAAAGAGAAGGCATGGCAAGAGGACGTCCCACTTACGCCTCATGGGTTCTTCCAGACCCATTATCATGCCCTTGAGGGTACGGTTGAATCTCTCAACCAACCCGTTTCCTTGGGGGTGGTAAGGTGTGGTGAACTTGTAGGTTACACCACACTCTTGCCAAAGGGATTTCATATACTTGGTGTTAGAATTGGGGATCTCTGGTTGGCACAGGTAGGTACTTGTGACAAGCAGTGACCCTCTCCTCTAGTCAGGGTAAGGGGTTACACTCCAAAAATAACCCCTGCTCACCCTCTAGGTAGGTTGGCGCGAGCAGACCAGGCTTATCTCAGAGCGTTATAGGTTAAGCATTTGTGACCACATACAGTAACTCAGTGACAACACCACAAATGGACACCACACTAGATTTATATCAAAAATAGTGATTTTTTATATAAAGACTTAGCACAAGATCAAATAACGGCAAAAATGACATACACAGTTCAAAAATATGATTTCAGAAAGAGTTCTTAGGTTAGCGACAAAATCATTCACCTTAGCGTCCGTTTTAACGTACAGTACCTTATGATGCGATAAAAAGTTCCTAGCGGCACTCCAGCGTTGAAAATCAAGGTGTAGCTTATCCGGTAGAAATTTACTCGCTAAGGCACAATGCGACAAAATTCTGCCCGATAACGAGCGGGGCGACAATTTCACCAGCGGTTATCTTGGTTGGGTCTGCGACGATTTTCGCTGCGATAAAATTACTCACGCTAACGAGCGGTGCGATGATCTTGGCTTGTTCTGCGACGATTTCACACAGCAGCGGCAGGCTCTGCGATGAAGTTCGCAGCGATAGAATTCTTCCTGCTAACAGGCGAAGCGCGGATCTTGGGCTGGTAGCAATCAAATTCGGTCCGCTAACGAGCGGGGCGACGATTTTCCCAGCGCTGATCGGGCTCAGCGGCAGCAAGCTCTGCGACGATGTTCGCAGCAATAGAATTCTGCCTGCTAACAGGCGAAGTTCGGATCTTGGGCTGGTAGCGATCAAATTAGGTCCGCTAACGAGCGGGGCGACAATTTTCCCAGCGCTGATCGGGCTCAGCGGCAGCAGGCTTTGCGACGATGTCTTCAGCGATAAAATTCTGCACGGTAACGAGCGGTGCGACGGAAATTTTCTCGCTAAGCCGGCTGTGCGTGAAAAAATGGAGATCTTTGGTTTCTTTCTTCTTAGCCAGCTTTCCAAGAACAGGCACCGCTCCCAGAGGCCCCAAAACTGGTTACAGCACTCTAGGAGGGGAAGAACTCACACAGCAGAGTTCAGGGGGAAGCTGGGGGTGAAGTCCTTTTGTTCCTGGGACTTCTTAACAGGAGGCCAGCTCTACTCAGGCCCTTGGAGATCTTTTTAAGCACAAGTTGAAATAAAGTCTTTTGTAGTCTTTCTCCTCTCCTTCAGCAGCAAGGCAACCACTGCAGGCCAATCCCCCAGGTCAGGTCAGGGACAGTACTCCTCCTTCAGCTTTCCCAGTTCCTTCTACTCAGGCAGAGGTTCTTCTTGTCAAGCAGGATCTAATTTCTTGGGAGCAGGTTCCCAATACTTATACCCCTAATTCCTTTGTTCCTCTGGGGTAGAGGGGCCTTTGCCCAGCCAGAACCAGTTCCTGAGCACTTTGTTGACATGACTCTGACTTTCTATTCAGGGTGCAGGGCAGAGACATCAGCCGCTCCACAGGAGGTGGAGCCAGCATTGTGGTGGCAGAGCACAGCCCTATTCAGAGTCCAGGTGCACTCCTCCCACCCATCTGGATGTAAATCTCTCTATTCACCACCGGGCTGCCCCAGCCTGTCTCCTGGAATTCCCCAGCCCTGTCGCTCACAGAAACCAGACAGCAGATACACATCCTAGCAGAGGCGGGCTGAAATGGTTAGGCAAGCAAATACCAGCTTTCTAAAAGTGGCATTTTCAAACACAGAATATTAAAATAAACTTTACTAAAAGATGTATTTTATTATTCTGAGTCCAGGCATACTAAACTCAATTTTCTACCATGTTCCCTGGGTCTGTTAGGATCATAGAATGTAACAATTCTAACAGCCCATTCTGGCCTATGGAGAACAGATAGCCTCACAATAGTGAAAAACAAAATTGGCTATAATTCACTATTAGGACATGCCACACACATCAGGGCTTGTCCGTCCTTATGCTTACAATGCACCCTGCCCTTGGGCCTACTATAGGGGTGACTAATATGAAGTTAAGGGAAGGTTTAGGGACTGGCAAGTGGGTGCACTTGCCCAGTCAGCATGAGAGTACCAGACTGCATGCAGGTTCTGCAATGGCAGACCTTAGACACATTTTACTAGGGCGCTTCTGTGGGTGGCACAAGCAGTGCTGCAAGCCCACCAGCAGCATTTGTATTTACAAGCCCTGGGCACACCTGGTGCACTTTACTGGGGTCTGACAGTAAACCAAATAAGCCAATCATGGAATCCAACCAACATATACATTTTATATAGGGAGAACTTGCACTGTGGCACTGGTTGTCTGTGGCACAGTGCTCTGAGCAGCTAACACCAGCAAAACACAAGAGGCACAGCGATAAAAAATGGAAGGGAGACTCATGCCAAGGTGCCAGGTCTAACACACCAGCACCCCCATTCACACAAGTGCTGTAGTGATAGGCATGGAGACATGGGAAAATGGCGGTGGGCATGGTCCACCACCCATTTCGCGGTAGCTACCGCGTAGCCCCAGCGGTGTGTCACCAGCACCCCCCATTCACACAAGTACAATAGTAATAGGCATGGAGACATGGGAAAATGGCGGTGGGCATGCTCTGCAGCATGAATCGTGGGGCCTCGTGTCAATGTATGGCACCCATATCGTGGTAGCTACTGCCTGGCCCCAGCGGTGTGTCACCAGCCCCCCCCATTCACACAAGTGCTGTAGTGATAGGCATAGAGACATGGGAAAATGGTGGTGTGCATGCTCCTCCACCCATAGCTCTGAGCAGCTAACACCAGCAAAACACATGAGGCACAGCGATAAAAAGTGGAAGGGAGACTCACGCCAAGGTGCCAGGTCTAACACACCAGCACCCCCATTCACACAAGTGCTGTAATGATAGGCATGGAGACATGGGAAAATGGCGGTGGGCATGCTCCGCCACAAGAATCGTGGTGCCTCATGTCAATATATCGCACCCATATCAGGGTAGCTACCGCCTGGCCCCAGCGGTGTGTCACCAGCACCCCCATTCACACAAGTGTGATAGTGATAGGCATAGAGACATGGGAAAATGGTGGTGTGCATGCTCCTCCACCCATATCGCGGTAGCTACTGCCTGGCCCCAGCGGCGTGTCACCAGCACCTCCCTTTCACACAAGTGCTGTAGTGGTAGGCATGGAGACATAGGAAAATGGCGGTGGGCATGCTCCGCCGCATGAATCGCGGTGCCTTGTGTCAATATATGGCACCCATATAAGGGTAGCTACCGCCTGGCCCCAGCGGTGTGTCACCAGCACCCCCATTCACACAAGTGTGGAAGTTATAGGCATAGAGACATGGGAAAATGGCGGTGGGCATGCTCCGCCACCCATATCGCGGTAGCTATCGCCTGGCCCCAGCGGCGTGTCACCAGCACCCCCCATTCACACAAGTGCGGTAGTGATAGGCATGGAGACATGGGAAAATGGCAGTGGACATGCTCCGCCGCATGAATCGCGGTGCCTCATGTCAATGTATGGCACCCATATCACAGTAGCTACCGCCTGGCCCCAGCTGTGTGTCACCAGCACCCCCCATTCACACAAGAGTGGTAGTGATAGGCATGGAGACATGGGAAAATGGCGGTGGGCATGCTCTGTCACCCATATCGCGGTAGCTACCGCCTGGCCCCAGCGGTGTGTCACCAGCACCCCCCATTCACACAAGTGCTGTAGTGATAGGTATGGAGACATGGGAAAATGGCGGTGGGCATTCTCCGCCGCATGAATCGCAGGGTCTCGTGTCAATGTATGGCACCCATATCGCGGTAGTTACCACCTGGCCCCAGCGGTGTGTCACCAGCACCCCCCATTCACACAAGTGCGGTAGTGATAGGCATGGAGACATGAAAAAATGGTGGTGGGCATGCTCCACCACATGAATCGTGGTGCTTCATGTCAATGTATGGCACCCATATCAGGGTAGCTACCGCCTGGCCCAAGCAGTGTGTCACCAGCACCCACCATTCACACAATCACACAAGTGTGGTAGTGATAGGCATGGAGACATGGTAAAATGGTGGTGGGAAAGCTCCGCCACCCATAGCGCGGTAGATACCGCCTGGCCTCAGCGGTGTGTCACCAGCACCCCCCATTCACACAAGTGCGGTAGTGATAGGCATGGAGACATGGGAAAATGGCGTTGGGCATGCTCCTCCGCATGAATCGCTGTACCACGTGTCAATGTATGGCACCCATATCATGGTTGTTACTGCCTGGCCCCAGCTGTGTGTCACCAGCACCCCCATTCACACACGTGCGGTAGTGATAGGCATGGAGACATGGGAAAATGGTGGTGAGCATGCTCTGCAGCATGAATCGTGGGGCCTCGTGTCAATGTATGGCACCCATATCATAGTAGCTACTGCCTGGCCCCAGCGGTGTGTCACCAGCCCCCCCCATTCACACAAGTGCTGTAGTGATAGGCATAGAGACATGGGAAAATGGTGGTGTGCATGCTCCTCCACCCATAGCTCTGAGCAGCTAACACCAGCAAAACACATGAGGCACAGCGATAAAAAGTGGAAGGGAGACTCACGCCAAGGTGCCAGGTCTAACACACCAGCACCCCCATTCACACAAGTGCTGTAGTGATAGGCATGGAGACATGGGAAAATGGCGGTGGGCATGCTCCGCCGCATGAATCGCGGTGCCTTGTGTCAATATATGGCACCCATATCAGGGTAGCTACCGCCTGGCCCCAGCGGTGTGTCACCAGCACCCCCATTCACACAAGTGTGCTAGTTATAGGCATAGAGACATGGGAAAATGGCGGTGGGCATGCTCCGCCACCCATATCGCGGTAGCTATCGCCTGGCCCCAGCGGTGTGTCACCAGCACCCCCCATTCACACAAGTGCGGTAGTGATAGGCATGGAGACATGGGAAAATGGCAGTGGACATGCTCCGCCGCATGAATCGCGGTGCCTCATGTCAATGTATGGCACCCATATCACAGTAGCTACCGCCTGGCCCCAGCTGTGTGTCACCAGCACCCCCCATTCACACAAGAGCGGTAGTGATAGGCATGGAGACATGGGAAAATGGCGGTGGGCATGCTCTGCCACCCATATCGCGGTAGCAACTGCCTGGCCCCAGCGGTGTGTCACCAGCACCCCCCATTCACACAAGTGCTGTAGTGATAGGCATGGAGACATGGGAAAATGGCGGTGGGCATTCTCCGCCGCATGAATCGCAGGGTCTCGTGTCAATGTATGGCACCCATATCGCGGTAGTTACCTCCTGGCCCTAGCGATGTGTCACCAGCACCCCCCATGCACACAAGTGCGGTAGTGATAGGCATGGAGACATGGGAAAATGGTGGTGGGCATGCTCCACCACATAAATTGCAGTGCCTCGTGTCAATGTATGGCACCCATATTGCGGTAGCTATCGCCTGGCCCACGGTGTGTCACCAGCACCCCCCAATCACACAAGTGCGGTAGTGATAGGCATGGAGATATGGGAAAATGGCAGCAGGCATGCTCCGCTGCATGAATCGCGGTGCCTCGTGTCAATGTATGGCACCCATATCGCGCCAGCTACCGCCTGGCCCCAGCGGTGTGTCACCAGCACCGCCCATTCACACAAGTGCGGTAGGGATAGGCATGGAGACATGGGAAAATGACGGTGGGCATGCTCCGCCACCCATATCGCGGTAGCTACCGCTTGGCCCCAGCGTTGTGTCACCAGCACCCCCCATTCACACAAGTGCGGTAGTGATAGGCATGGAGACATGAAAAAATGGTGGTGGGCATGCTCCACCACATGAATTGTGGTGCTTCATGTCAATGTATGGCACCCATATCAGGGTAGCTACCGCCTGGCTCAAGCGGTGTGTCACCAGCACCCCCCATTCACACAATCACACAAGTGTGGTAGTGATAGGCATGGAGACATGGTAAAATGGTGGTGGGAAAGCTCCACCACCCATATCGCGGTAGATACCGCCTGGCCTCAGCGGTGTGTCACCAGCACCCCCCATTCACACAAGTGCAGTAGTGATAGGCATGGAGACATGGGAAAATGGCGTTGGGCATGCTCCTCCGCATGAATCGCTGTACCACGTGTCAATGTATGGCACCCATATCATGGTTGTTACTGCCTGGCCCCAGCTGTGTGTCACCAGCACCCCCATTCACACACGTGCGGTAGTGATAGGCATGGAGACATGGGAAAATGGTGGTGAGCATGCTCCACCGCATGAATCGCAGTGCCTCGTGTCAATGTATGGCACCCATATCGCGGTAGCTACCGCCTGGCCCCAGCAGTGTGTACCCAGCTACCCCCATTCACACAAGTGTGGTAGTGATAGGCATGGAGACATGGGAAAATGGTGTTGAGCATGCTCCGCCGCATGAATCGCGGTGCCTCGTGTCGATGTATGGCACTCATATCGCGGTAGCTACTGCCTGCCCCCAGCGGTGTGTCACCAGCACCCCCATTCACACAACTGCATTAGTCATTGGCATGGAGACATGGGAAAATGATGGTGAGCATGCTCCGCTGCATGAATCGCGGTGCCTCGTGTCAATGTATGGCACCCATATCACGGTAGCTACCACCTGGCCCAATCGGTGTGTCACCAGCACCCCCCATTCACACAAGTACAGTAGTAATAGGCATGGAGACATGGGAAAATGGCGATGGGCATGCTCTGCCACATGAATCGCGGTGTCTCATGTAAATGTATAGCACCCATATTGCGGTAGCTACCGCCTGGCCCCAACGGTGTGTCACCAGCACCTCCCATTCACACAAGTGCGGTAGTGATAGGCATGGAGACATGGGAAAATGGAGGTGGGCATGCTCCGCATCATGAATTGTGGTGCCTTGTGTCAATGTATGACACCCATATTGCGGTAGCTACCGCCTGGGCCCAGCGGTGAGTCACCAGCACCCCCATTCACACAAGTGCGGTAGTGATAGGCATGGAGACATGAGAAAATGGTGGTGGGCATGCTCTGCCTCCCATATCGCGGTAGCTACCGCCTGGCCCCAGCTGTGTGTCACCAGCACCCCCCATTCACACAAGTGCGTTAGTGATAGGCATGGAGACATGGTAAAATGGCGGTAGGCATGCTCCACCGCATGAATCGCGGGTGCCTCTTGTCAATTAATAGCACCCATATCGCGGTAGCTACCGCCTGGCCCCAGCAGTGTGTCACCAGCACCCGCCCATTCACACAAGTGCAGTAGTGATAGGCATGGAGACATGGGAAAATGGCAGTGGGCATGCTCCACCGCATGAATCGCGGTGCCTCGTGTCAATGTATGTCACCCATATCGCGGTAGCTACCGCCTGGCCCCAGAAGGCGACCTCAGAGGAACCCGGAGGGGGCCCTGACTATCCTGAGACCAACCCTCGAGGTATCGCAGCCGGGCACTGGCGGGTGACTCCTAAGGGGAGGAATCTCGTATCTAGGATCGTACACTCGGCACCACACGACAAAGAGACACCACACCGGAAGTTCTTAAGAACAAGTCTTTATCAGATCGGAGTTGTAGGATCTTTATGATCAGCAAGGCAAATATATACAAGTGGAGCGCGGGATCACAGAGTCTTGGAGGGGGGTAGGAGGTAGCGGGACAGTCTTTGGGGATATGGATCAAATGCAGGGGCATACCCGGCGCACAGCTCACAATCCTCGAGCTGGGGGATACGCTTGTCGTCGTCGGGGTCCGGCGGGACCAAGAGAGTCTGTGGGAGCCGCGAGTCACTCAGCAGGGCTCAAGCACAAGTCGGAGGTCTTACGATCTTTTCGGGGAGCCGCGAGTCACTCAGCAGGGCTCAAGCACAGGTTCGGATGTCTTACGATCTTCAGGGAGCCGCGAGTCACTCAGCAGGGCTCAAGTACAAGTTCGGAGGTCTTACGATCTTCAGGGAGCCGCGAGTAACTCAGCAGGGCTCAGGTGTTTCCAAAGGCGAATCTGCCGGACAGTCCCAGAGCACCCCTTGTTACAGGACGACTCCTCTTTGATGTCCGGAGTCTGTGCAGGCAGGGGTCTTGTCACCTGGGGGTCGCTTGTCGGGGTTTCCTGCCATTGTCTTTTGATCCTTTCAGGGCCGGGTCGGGAGGAGTCCCAGAACCCAGCAGGCGTGGAGCCAGCCCTCGGGGAGGCCGGCGGGCTGATCGAAACCCACCTTCCCAGGGGAGCTCAGAGGTGCGATGGAAACTGCTCCTCCCTCTCTCATCCCAATGGGAGCGCAATGTCCCCCAGCCGGAGTGGCGCCTCTAGGCCAGGGTCGCGCTGGGGCCGGGCGGCCATCATGGTGCATGAAGTGGGCACGCAGGCCCGGTGTGGCCGAAAGGAGGAAGGCCACGGACGGGGAAGTCCGGGTCGGGTGTGTGTGTGTGTTCTGGTGGGAAGGATCGGCTAGGCCGTGGGCTCGGGGGCTGCGTGAGGTGCATGGGTCAGGTTATGTGGTGCGGGGACAGGGATGGCTATGCTACGAGGCCGGGTCTAACACGCGTCCCCCCCAGCTGAAAGCCGGAGAGAACTACCCATCCTCTTGGGGGTTCTCTTCGCTGAGGCGGAAGAACCGGGAGAGGCCATCGGCGTTGGCGTGGTCAGTACCAGGGCGATGTTCCACGGTGAAATCCATCCCCTGGTGCCCCAGGTAGGTTACCGAACCTTGCCCAATCTGGCACTTGCTGGCTTTCACGGTGAGGCCTGCCTGGCGCAGGGCGGTTAGCACCCTCCGGAGGTGCTGGAGGTGCTCACTCCATTCGGAACTAAAAACTGCGATATCGTCTAGATAGGCAGCGCTGAATTTTTCCAGCCCGGCCAGGACTCTATTTACCAGTCGCTGGAATGTGGCCGGGGCATTTTTCATCCCGAAGGGCATCACGCGAAAGCGATATCAATCAATCAATCAAAGGCATTTATAACGCGCACTACTCACCCGGAGGGTCTCAAGGCGCTTGGGGGGGGGGTCCGCTACTGCTCGAACAGCCAGGTCTTGAGCTTCTTCCTGAAGGAGAGGTGGTCTTGGGTCAGGCATAGGTCGGGAGGGAGGGAGTTCCAGGTCTTGGCGGCCAGGTGGGAGAAGGACCTTCCTCCTGTTGTCGCTCTTCGGATTCGGGGGACGGCGGCGAGGGCGTGACTGGTCGATCGGAGATGGCGTTTGGGAGCGTAGAAGTTGAGGCGGCTGTTGAGGTAACTCGGGCCTTGGTTGTGTAGGGCTTTGTGTGCGTGGGTGAGGAGCCGGAAGGTAATTCTCTTGTTGACCGGGAGCCAGTGCAGGTCTCTCAGGTGTCTGGAGATGTGGCTGTGTCTGGGGATGTCGAGGATGAGTCTCGCTGAGGCGTTCTGGATCCGCTGGAGTCTCTTCTGGAGCTTGGCGGTGGTTCCGGTGTAGAGGGCGTTGCCGTAGTCCAGACGGCTGGTGACGAGGGCCTGGGTGACCGTCTTCCTGGTCTCGGTGGGGATCCACCGGAAGATCTTACGTAGCATGCGCAGGATGTTGAAACAAGACGAGGAGACGGCGTTGACTTGTCTGGTCATGGAGAGGGAGGAGTCCAGGATGAAGCCCAGGTTGCGTGCGTGGTCTGTCGGTTTGGGTGCGGTGCCCAGGGCGGGGGGCCACCAGGAGTCGTCCCAGGCGGAGGGCGAGGAGCCCAGGATGAGGACTTCCGTCTTGTCTGAGTTCAGTTTCAAGCGGCTGGTCGTCATCCATTCGGCTAAGTCTTTCATCCCTTGGTGTAGGTTGGCTCTGGCGGTGGCGGGGTCGTTGGTGAGGGAGAGGATCAGCTGTGTGTCGTCGGCGTAGGAGATGATGTTGAGGTTGTGTTGGCGTGCGATGGCCGCAAGGGGGCTCATGTAGACATTGAAGAGGGTGGGGCTGAGCGAGGAGCCTTGGGGAACGCCGCAGATGACTTCTGTTGATGCAGATCTGAACGGGGGTAGGCAAACTCTCTGTGTCCTTCCAACGAGGATGGAGATGATCCAATCCAGTGCCTTCTCCTGGATTCCGACGTTGTTGAGGCGCTGCACTAGGGTGCGGTGGCAGACAGTGTCGAATGCCGCGGAGAGGTCTAGGAGGATGAGGGCCGCTGTTTCTCCGTTGTCCAGCAGGGCTCGGATGTCATCGGTGGCAGCGATGAGGGCGGTTTCGGTGCTGTGGTTGGCCCGGAAGCCAGACTGTGAGGGGTCGAGGGATCCGTTCGTCTCGAGGAAGGCGGCCAGCTGCTTGTTGACTGTCTTCTCGATGACTTTGGCTGGAAACGGGAGGAGCGAGATGGGGCGGTAGTTCTTGAGTTCGGTGGGGTCCGCTGTTGGTTTCTTTAGTAGAGCGCTGAGATCGGCGTGCTTCCAGCTCTCCGGGAAGGTGGCGGTGTCGAAGGAGGTATTGATGTTGTCGCGCAGGTGGGGTGCGATGACAGCGTCAGCCTTGTTGAAGACGGGGTGAGGGCAGGGGTCGGTTGGGGATCCGGAGTGGATGGAGTTCATCGTGCGGATGGTGTCTTCGGTGTTGATCGGTGTCCAGGCGCTGAGGGTGGTGGTGGGGGGCGTTGGTGCGGTCGTGGGGGGCGTTGGTTGTGTGCTGAAGCTGTTGTGTATGTCAGCGATCTTGTTGTGGAAGTACGAGGCGAGGGAGTTGCAGAGGTCTTGCGATGGGGTGATGTCGTTGTTTCCGGCGTTGGGGTTGGAGAGCTCTTTCACGATGTTGAAGAGTTCCTTGCTGTTGTGTGCGTTGTTGTCCAGGCGGTCCTTGAATGCTGTTTTCTTGGTGGCGTGGATCAGTTGATGGTGCTTTCGGGTGGCGAGCTTGAGGGTAGTCATGTTGTCCTTTGTTGGGTCTCTTCTCCAGGCTTTCTCGAGGGCTCGGCAGTTCTTCTTGGAGCATTTGAGTTCGTCGGTGAACCAAGGGGCCTTCTTGCTGCCGGGTCTGCTGGGCGGGGTCCTCAGGGGGGCGAGTTCGTTCGCGCAGTTGCTGATCCACTTCGTGAGGTTGTCGGTGGCCTGGCTGGGGTTCGCTGAGCTGGCGGGAGGGTGCTGGCTCAGGGATGCGGCGAGTTGGTCGGCTGTGATCTTGTTCCAGCTTCCTCGTGCAACCTGTGGCTGGTGGTGGTGGATCGTGGTCCTTATGAAGCTGAAGTGGATGCAGCTGTGGTCCGTCCAGTAGAGTCCGGTGGCGTGGCTGAAGACGATGTCCTTGCTGGATGAGAAGACGGCGTCGAGTGTGTGTCCGGCGAGGTGGGTGGGGGTGGTCACCAGCTGCTTGAGTCCGAGGTTGGCGAGGTTGTCAAGCAGGGTAGTGGTGTTGCGGTCGTTGTCGTTCTCCAGGTGGAAGTTGAGGTCCCCGAGGAGGATGTAGTCAGCGGAGGGGAGGGCGTGCGGGCTGATGAAGTCGGCGATGTCTTCGCTGAATGGTGTGCGGGGTCCCAGGGGTCGGTAGATCAGGGTGCCTCTGAGGGTGGTCTTGGGGTCGGTGTGGATCTGGAAGTGCAGGTGTTCGGCGGTTGTCAGGGTGTCGTCGGTGTTGGTCGTGATGCGGATGGTGTTCCTGTGGATGATGGCGATGCCTCCTCCGGTCTGGTTGCCGCGGTCCCTCCGGGTGATCTTGTAGCCCTCTGGGATGGCGATGGCGATGTCGGGCGCTGAGGAGGCGTTCATCTATGTTTCCGTGAGGAAGGCGACGTCAGGAGCTGTGGTGTCGAGGAGGTTCCAGAGTTGGACGGCGTGTCTGTGGACGGAGCGGGTGTTGAGCAGGATGCACTTCAGGTGGTTGCTGCTGGTGTTCGGCTTGGTGAGTGTTGGTGCAGTGCAGGTCCGGATGCAGGTGAACTTGCAGGAGTGGCAGCTGAAGGGTCCGTGGGTGCGTCTCGGGGTGGCTCGGTAGCATCCTGGGATTCGGCCGGTGTTGAGTGCGTTGAGGGTGGCGGCGTCGTAAGTCCGGCGGGTGGGCTGGGGTCTGCGGGGGCCAGGGGTCCTGGCGCGGGGCGCGGTCCAGGCGCGGACGGGCGTAGACGGGCTTACCTTTGGTGCACCTTCGGCGCTCAATCGGTGCTCCCGCTGCGCGCGTCCGCTGCGTGGTCGCTTAGGGGGCGTCATAAGAAGGGAGCCGGGAGGGAGGGTCCGCTGGGAGGCGGGGAGCGTGGGGGCCAATCGGCAGGCGGGGGGCGGGGTCGCGGCAGGGAACGGCGGGAAAACCTATGCGGGCTTGGTGGGCGGCCCTGCGGCGGCTGGGGCGCCGGGGATCCGAGGTCGGGCGGCCCTGCGGCGGCTGGGGCGCCGGGGATCCGAGGTCGGGCAGGCAGCAGGTAAGGAGGCAGGCAGAGCAGGCGGGCAGCATGGGGGCGACCAGGCCGTGGAGGGCGCAGTGGTCGCTCCTGAGCCGAGGTCTGGGTCCCCTTAAGAAGGGAGCCGGGAGGGAGGGTCCGCTGGGAGGCGGGGAGCGCGGGGGCCAATCGGCAGGCGGGGGGCGGGGTCGCGGCAGGGAACGGCGGGAAAACCGATAGTGCCCATCCGGGGTGGAGAAGGCGGACCGCTCCTTGGCTCCTTCTGTGAGCGCTATTTGCCAGTAGCCGCAGGTGAGATCGAAGGTGCTGAGGAACCGAGCAGCCCCGAGTCGGTCAATGAGCTCGTCGGCTCTGGGAATGGGGTGGGCATCGGCTCGGGTGACTTCATTGAGTCCCCGGTAGTCCACGCAGAAGCGGAGTTCTGGGGCAACACCGGGGGCAGCTGCTTTCGGGACCAGGACCACGGGGCTGGCCCAGGGACTGTCTGAGGGTTCGATCACTCCTAAGGTCAATATCTTCGAGACCTCGGTTTGAATGCAGGACCGGACCCGATCAGGGACTCGGTAGGCTCGGTGTTTCACCGGCGGGCTGTCTCCGGTATCCACGTCATGGACACACCAGTCAGTGACTTGGGGGACCAGGGAGAAGAGGTCGGAAAACTGCCCTAGGAGCTGGCGGCAATCCTCACGTTGCTGGGAAGAGAGGGATGGGGAGAGGTTCACTCCCTCTACGGAGCCGTCCTTCTCTTTGGTGCACAGGAGATCAGGGAGGGGATCCGACTCCTCCTCTGCCCCGTCATCAGTGGCCAGCAGGAGGCTCAGCTCCGTCCGCACAAAGTGGGGCTTGAGGCGGTTCACGTGGAGGACCCGGAGGGGGTCCCGTGGTGACTGGACGTCCACCAAGTACGTGACCTGGCTCTTCCGCTCAACCACTTTGAAGGGCCCGGTCCATTTATCCTGGAGGGCGCAGGGTTTCACGGGGGCCATGACCCATACCTGCTGGCCCGGCTGGAACTCGACCAGAGTGGCATTCTGGTCGTACCAGCGCTTCATCTCTTCCTGGCTCGCCTCTAGGTTGGCCTCGGCCATCTCTCGGAACTTCCTAGTCTGGTTTCGGAGGGTCAGGATGTATCGGAACACATCTCGGGGGTGGCCTCGGTGCGCCGCCTCCCACCCTTCCTTGACCAGGCTGAGGGGCCCGCGGACGGGGTGCCCGTAGAGTAACTCAAAGGGGCTGAACCCCAAGGATTTCTGGGGGACTTCTCGGTAGGCGAACAGGAGGCAGGGGAGCAGGACGTCCCACTTACGCCGGAGGGGCTCTTCCAGGCCCACGATCATCCCTTTCAGAGTCCGGTTAAACCGCTCTACCAGGCCGTTTCCTTGGGGGTGGTACGGGGTGGTGAATTTATAGGACACTCCGCATTGTTGCCACAAGGACGTCATGTATCTGGAGATGAAGTTCGTACCGCGATCGCTCACGACCTCGCGGGGAAAACCCATATGGGAAAAGATTCCCATCAACGCCCGGCCCACCACAGGGGCTGTGACAGTGCGCAGGGGTATGGCTTCAGGGTATCGGGTGGCATGATCCACCAGGACGAGGATAAAGCGGTGCCCTTGGGAGGTTGGGGGGTCCAGAGGCCCCACGATGTCGATCCCGACCCGCTCAAAAGGGGTACTGACGACAGGGAAGGGTTGGAGGGGAGCCTTGCGCTTTCCTCCGCTCTTCCCACTGGCCTGGCACGTGGGACAGGACTTGCAGTGGGCTTCTACATCTGCTTTCATTCTGGGCCAGTAGAAGTGAGTCACGAGGCGACTGTAGGTTTTGTCCTGGCCCAAGTGGCCTGCGAGGGGAACGTCCTGGGCCAAGCCCAGGAGGAGGTCTCGGAAGCGTAGGGGTACCACCAGCACCCGGGCGGATCCTAGCTCCACCGACTTCTGCTCGCTGTACAGAAGGTCATTCTCCCAATACACCCGGTGCGTTCCAGTTTGGTCGCCCGCGGCCTGGGCCTCTGCCTGTTGCCGGGGCCCGACCAGGGAAGGACAGGTAGCCTGCTCTCGGCAGAAGAACTCCTCTCGGGAGGGGCCCCCCTCGTGGCGCCACTGGGCCAATTCGGGCAGATCGCCTAACTCGGTGACCTGTGCGGAGTCGGAAGGTGGGGGTTCGTCACTGGCGACCGACCCTCCTTGTGGGGGGATGTGGGGACCCTCGGCGGGGACCATCCTGTCTTCAGTGGTCGGGGCGTCGTCGACTTCCCCCAGGGGGGTCAGTCGGGCCGCCATGGATCGGGTGGTGGCGCACACCCACTCAGGGAGACCCATCATCCCTAGGTGGGTCTTGCGCTCGACTTGTTTCCAGGGGGAACTTTCCAGGTCGTTCCCCAGGAGACAGTGGACTGGCTGGGAGGTTCTCACTGCGACTTTCAGTTTACCGACCACCCCTCCCCATTCAAAAGGCACCAGGGCTACCTTACACAGACTTTCCGTATTGTCAGCGGAAATGACCGGGTAAAAGACGTTGGGGAGGACCTGGTCTTCGTTGACCAAATGACTGAGGACACCGGTGATGCTGGCCCCGGTGTCACGAAGGGCTTCTACTTGGTGGCCATTGATCGTTACGAGCTGCCCATATTTCTTCGTGTTGGAGGGCAGGAGGCTTCCAGGGACCATTTCTCTATCTCCTAAGAATACTAGGGCCATGGCTGCGGGTTCCCACTCTACGGTCTCCTCAACCTCCTCCCCCAGTGCTACATTGGCTATCTGTCTAGCGGGGGTGCTGCCAGGGTGATGTGTGGGGCCATGGGGCATTCAGGGTCGTTGGCGTAATGCCCGGGCTTCTGACAACGGAAACAAGTGATGGTCACCCGGTGCCCCCGTCTCAGGGGGGGGCCGGATACAGCTGGTGGGGGTGCCGGGAAAGGCGGAGGTTGGGTTTTCGGGGGACTGGACTGGGACTCTCTGCCCTCCCTGGTTCCCCCCCCCTCTCTGGCGGGGTGGTCCCTGACTGGCTCGGGGGTACTCTCCTACAGGGCCCTGGGAGACCCGGGTGTTAGTCCAGCGATCCGCCTCGACAGCCAGCTTTCTCGGATCTGTGAGCTTGCTGTCGAGCAGATGCTGGCGCAGTTCCACAAAGCAGTTCGCAGCCAGGTGTTCCCACAACATAAGGTCGGTTAGTTCTTCTAGGGTGGTTACCTTGCTGCCCTTGATCCACCCATCGAATGCGCTGCTGAAGAAGTTTACATACTCCACCCAGGTGGTGCGCGGGATCTTCCTGGAGTCCCGGAACCGCTGGCGGTACATCTCTGGGGTGAGGCCGTACCTTGTGAGGAGGGCCTCTTTCATGTGGTCGTAGGAGGTCTGCATGGAGGTTGGTAGGTCGAGCAGGGTGTCTCTCCCCTCGCTCAGGAATCGTCCCCACAACCCGGCCCCCCAATCCTTCTGCGGGACCCGATGGGAGGTCATGGCAACCTCGTAGGCCCTGAACCACTGTTGAATGTCATCGTTTTTGTAATATTCTTTGACCACATCCTTAGGGATGTGGACCTTCTGCTCCGCCGGGGAGGCCGACTCTCGGTTCCCCGGGGGCCGCGCTTCTTTGCTTTTTGCTCTTAGCTCCATTTCCTTCAAGCTGCGTTCGTGTTCCAGTTGAAGTCTCCTTCCTTCGTGTTCCCGTTGGAGTTTCTTCTCTTCTAGTTCTCCTTGCACCCGCATCTTTTCCACTGCTAGCTTTTTCTCGGCTAATTTCAACTCGCCCTCGATTTTGAGTTTGGCTAATTCGAGTTCGTGATGGCGACTTCTTTCTCTGTCTGCGAGTTCCTCCGGGGATAGGCCCCCGTCTGGTACGAAGCTTCGCACCTGGTTGCTGCTGCGTTCTCCTTGGGAGGGTCCAGCTTCGTCGTGGGGCTCCACCGCTCCTTCTGGGCGGGGGGCTCCAGAATCCACCCAAGCTTTCAGTGCCTTCTGCATATCTTCTTTGGTGTTGAGACCAGTGGTAGCGATTTTGAGTTCTTTGCAGAATTGCTTCAGTTCTCTGTGTGTGTACTCCTCCAGTTGTTCCGCCTGGAACGCGGTACTGGTGTCGTTTTCTGTGATAACCACGGCGTTTCCTTCTGCCATCCTTGTCGGTAGTGCGTCAGCCGTTCACGGTACGATCTCTAGATTATGGGCCCGAATCCCGTCGCTTGCCACCAATGTTAGAAGGCGACCTCAGAGGAGCCCGGAGGGGGCCCTGACTATCCTGAGACCAACCCTCGAGGTATCGCAGCCGGGCACTGGCGGGAGACTCCTAAGGGGAGGAATCTCGTATCTAGGATCGTTCACTCGGCACCACACGACAAAGAGACACCACACCGGGAGTTCTTAAGAAAAAGTCTTTATCAGATCGGAGTTGTACGATCTTTATGATCAGCAACGCAAGTATATACAAGTGGAGCGCGGGCTCACAGAGTCTTGGAGGGGGGTAGGAGGTAGCGGGACAGTCTTTGGGGATATGGATTAAATGCAGGGGCGTACCCGGCGCACAGCTCACAATCCTCGAGCTGGGGGATACGCTTGTCGTCGTCGGGGTCCGGCGGGACCAAGAGAGTCTGTGGGAGCCGCGAGTCACTCAGCAGGGCTCAAGCACAAGTCGGAGGTCTTACGATCTTTTCGGGGAGCCGCGAGTCACTCAGCAGGGCTCAAGCACAGGTTCGGATGTCTTACGATCTTCAGGGAGCCGCGAGTCACTCAGCAGGGCTCAAGTACAAGTTCGGAGGTCTTACGATCTTCAGGGAGCCGCGAGTCACTCAGCAGGGCTCAGGTGTTTCCAAAGGCGAATCTGCCGGACAGTCCCAGAGCACCCCTTGTTATAGGACGACTCCTCTTTGATGTCCGCAGTCTGTGCAGGCAGGGGTCTTGTCACCTGGGGGTCGCTTGTCGGGGTTTCCTGCCATTGTCTTTTGATCCTTTCAGGGCCGGGTCGGGAGGAGTCCCAGACACCCAGCAGGCGTGGAGCCAGCCCTCGGGGAGGCCGGCGGGCCGATCGAAACCCACCTTCCCAGGGGAGCTCAGAGGTGCGATGGAAACTGCTCCTCCCTCTCTCATCCCAATGGGAGCGCGATGTCCCCCAGCCGGAGTGGCGCCTCTAGGCCGGGGTCGCGCTGGGGCCGGGCGGCCATCATGGTGCATGAAGTGGGCACGCGGGCCCGGTGTGGCCGAAAGGAGGAAGGCCACGGACGGGGAAGTCCGGGTCGGGTGTGTGTGTGATCTGGTGGGAAGGATCGGCTAGGCCGTGTGCTCGGGGGCTGCGTGAGGTGCATGGGTCAGGTTATGTGGTGCGGGGACAGGGATGGCCATGCTACGAGGCCGGGTCTAACAACTTGTGTGAATGGGGTGTGCTGGTGACACACCGCAGAGGCCAGGCAGTAACTAACGCGATATGGGTGACATACACTCACACGAGAAACCACGATTCATGCGGCGGAGCATGCTCAACGCCATTTTCCCATGTCTCCATACCTATCACTACCGCACTTGTGTGAATGGGGGGTGCTGGTGACACACCGCTGGGGCCAAGGGGTAGCTACCGTGATATGGATTATCAAAAATAATAGCTTCCCTGGTTAGCCCATGGCAGCATGGCTTTATCCCTGCTCGTGGAACAACAGATCATGTGCGTCGGGTGATTTCTTTATTCGATATCACCGAACAGACGGGGGGTCAAATGTCTCTGATCTTATTAGATGCTCAGAAAGCCTTCGATCAGGTTGAGTGGGCCTTCCTATGGCAGATCTTAAACACCAATGGTTTTGGCCCTCGTATTCAGACAGCTATAAAGGCCATGTATTCACAACCTTACACAAGAATACAAATGATGGGGATGGAATCCGGGAGAATTAAGATCTCACGTGGCACCAGACAGGGATGTCCGTGCTCCCCGATTCTTTTCGCTCTGTACATAGACCCTTTAATCAGAGCTATGCTTAATGATCAGGTTATTAAACCTATAGTGGTCAGGGGATTTAGCACAAAAGTCTTAGCCTATGCGGACGACATTGCCATAGTTACCCCTGACCCCCAGGCTGCGTTGGTCCGTATTGAGGCTCTTGCATTAGAATTTGGTAGCCAATCTGGCTACAGGCTGAATACAGCGAAAACTAAGATTGTTTGTTCTAGTAATACCCTGTTTAACGATGCTAGGAGGTCCTTGGAGGCTACTTACTTAGGGATAAATATAAGTGCGGTGGTTTCAACTATTTGGGACATTAATTTGCCACAGCTGCTAACTAAGATCAGCACTGATTTAAAGCGCATAGATAAATTATATATTTCTATCATACGACGTGCTAATACCATTAAAATGACTATGTTCCCTAAAATTTTTTACCTTTTTAGATGTATCCCAATAGAACCCCCTAAAGAGTTTTTTATAAAAATTGATGGGATATTTTCTCAGTTTATATGGGGGTATAAAAAGATTAGAAGATCTATAAAGTTGTTGACTCTGCCACAAAATCGTGGCGGATTGGCAATCCCCCGTATGCAATATTATTTTTGGGCTGCAATGTTGCAGCAAATGATTAGTTTATTTCGACCTAAAACTGGGCTAGGAATTACTTCGGCGATTGATAGCAGGGATTCACCTCCTTCTGTCTATGAGTTGGCCCTAGGAGATTATGCACCAGGCGTTTTACTAAGGCAATTAGACGGTAGCTACTATAAAAGAACGCGGTTCAAAATTGTCAGAACCGCCTGGAATGTCTGGAGTAAAATTAGCAAACTTCTGAGGATCCCCAAGCTACATAGATATCACGTTATCTGGCGCTCGTCCATTTTCCCACCTTTATTTTACGATAATCTAGGAAAAACCTGGGAACAGGCTGGCATAAATGTAATTGGAGATTTATTTGTGCAATCCGAGTTAAAATCTTTTCAAGAGCTTCAAATTCAATTTGGGGTGGAAACTAAGACCTTCTTTAAATATTTACAATTTAGGGAGATTATCAAAACTGCAAAGGCTCAAATAACTGGATTTGATAATATTCCGATACTTGATTGGCTCGGGCATAGGCAGCCTCGAGTAAAGGATTTATATTTAACCTTGTTGAATGCCAACCAAGATGATATTGCCAGTTCAGAAAGTGTTTGGGCAGGTTTGCTTGGGGATCCTGACGTGGATATATGCAAGTCTCTTTATTTGTCAAAAAAAATATTTCTCGCAGCTAACCTTAAAGCTCAACATTTTAAAACTTTGTTTAGGCTTTATTATACCCCTGCTAAACTCTTCAGCTGGGGGAAAAGGGAAACCGACCGATGCCCTAGATGCAATTATGGCCCGGCAGATAAAATTCATATGTTCAGTGGATGTAATCAACTTGATAATTTGAAATTAAAGACAGAGAATTTTCTTAATCAAGTTACTGGTGGCTCGGCACGACTAACACCAACTCTGATCATATTAGGGATTGATGATAGTTTATGTTTAGATTCTTCCCAAGTCTATTTTTATTTTATGGCCTCAGCCATTCTGCGTTTAATCATTGCGACTCATTGGAAGGATCCTGAACCACCCTCCTTCCAGGAATGGTATTCAAGACTTCATCATGTTTTTAATTTAGAGAAGGCTCTTTATAAATCCAAAGGAAAAAGAGCCAAAAGAAGAGGTCTTCGGGTATGGGGCCCGATTTGGGAAACTGATGAGATTTAGTGAAGGAGATGTATTCCTTTGAGGTGTTTACCTTGTATTTTGAGATGTATAATTGGTTTTGTAATGTGGAATTTGCAGTGATTATTCGGTTCTTTTCCTCTGTTTGTACGATTGCTTCTTTTTTTCCCATTTTTCTCTCAGTGTAATAATGTTTCTCTTGATTTCCCTGTGCAAACTAATAAAAAAAATAATTTTAAAAAAAAAAGGAAACTGCTCCTCCCTCTCTCATCCCAATGGGAGCGCGATGTCCCCCAGCCGGAATGGCGCCTCTAGGCCAGGGTCGCGCTGGGGCCGGGCGGCCATCATGGTGCATGAAGTGGGCATGCGGGCCCGGTGTGGCCGAAAGGAGGAAGGCCACGGACGGGGAAGTCCGGGTCGGGTGTGTGTGTGTTCTGGTGGGAAGGATCGGCTAGGCCGTGGGCTCGGGGGCTGCGTGAGGTGCATGGGTCAGGTTATGTGGTGCGGGGACAGGGATGGCTATGCTACGAGGCTGGGTCTAACAGGTAGTGATAGGCATGGAGACATGGGAAAATGGCGGTGGGCATGCTCTTCCACCCATATCGCGGTAGCTACCGCCTGGCCCCAGCGGTGTGTCACCAGCACCCTCCATTCACACAAGTACAGTAGTAATATGCATTGAGACATGGGAAAATGGCAGTGGGCATGCTCTGCTGCATGAATCGCGGTGCCTCGTGTCAATGTGTGGCACCCATATCGCGGTAGCTACCACCTGTCCCCAGCGGTGTGTACCCAGCTCCCCCCATTCACACAAGTGTGGTAGTGATAGGCATGGAGACATGGGAAAATGGCGGTGGGCATGCTCCGCCACCCATATCGCGGTAGCTACCACCTGGCCCCAGCGGTGTGTCACCAGCACCCCCCATCCACACATGTACAGTAGTAATATGCATGGAGACATGGGAAAATGGCGGTGGGCATGCTCTGCCGCATGAATCGCGGTGCCTCGTGTCAATGTATGGCACCCATATCACGGTAGCTACCACCTGGCCCCTGCGGTGTGTCACCAGCACCCCCATTCACACAAGTGCGGTAGTGATAGGCATGGAGACATGGGAAAATGGCAGTGGGCATTCTCCGACGCATGAATCGTGGTGCCTAGGGTCAATGTATAGCACCCATATCGCGGTAGCTACCACCTGGCCCCAGCGATGTGTCACCAGCACCCCCCATTCACATAAGTGCGGTAGTGATAGGCATGGAGACATGGGAAAATGGCGGTGGGCATGGTCCACCACCCATATCGCGGTAGCTACCGCCTGGCCCCAGCGGTGTGTCACCAGCACCTCCCATTCACACAAGTGCGGTAGTGATAGGCATGGATACATGGGAAAATGGCGTTGGGCATGCTCCGCCACCCATATCACGGTAGCTACCGCCTGGCCCCATCGGTGTGTCACCAGCACCCCCATTTACACAAGTGCTGTAGTGATAGGCATGAAGACATGAGAATATAGCGGTGGGCATGCTCCAACGCATGAATCGCGGTGCCTCTTGTCAATGTATGGCACCCATATCGCGGTAGCTACCACCTGGCCCCAGCGGTGTGTCACCAGCACCCCCCATTCACACAAGTGCTGTAGTAATAAGCATGGAGACATGGGAAAATTACGGTGGGCATGCTCCGTCTGCCATATCGCGGTAGCTACCACCTGGCCTCAGCGGCGTGTCACCAGCAACCCCCATTCACACAAGTGCGGTAGTTTTAGGCATGGAGACATGGGAAAATGGCGGTGGGTATGGTCCACCACCCATATCGCGATAGCTACCACCTGGCCCCAGCGTTGTGTCACCAGCACCCCCCATTCACACAAGTGCTGTAGTGATAGGCATGAAGACATGAGAATATGGCAGTGGGCATGCTCCACCGCTTGAATCGCGGTGCCTCTTGTCAATGTATGGCACTGTCGCGATCACAGGCCATAGACCAAAGCGCAGGGCATTGAGCAGTCTCCCTAGTACCTTCTGCAGAACAAACAGGGCTTCAAATGAACGCATCACTGGGGGGATCTCTCTGCCTACCATCGTTCCTGCTGATGTTCTACCGAGGTTAGTGGCTACAAAATTCCATGAGCTACTGGCGTCGTGACAGATCGTCAAGCCCACGTATACCATCAGCCTGAGTGATGGACAATAACACGGTGTTGACCTCGCTGATAGAGAGCCTGGCGGCTCTGCAGCAAGAGGTTCACACCTTACGCCAAGAATCCCAAGAGTTAAGAGCCGAGATAGGGACCCTACACAGGGAGGTAGCAGGCATCTCAAGGAGTGGCAAGACCTCCGTCTCAGGGAAGAGTCCGTACATTAAGGACTGGACACTACCCCTGCCTACCACCTCTATGGGGGTGGGCTCTCAGAACACAGGGTTCTTTTCCGTACACACAGCCAGTCCTCCTTCCCAAGGGGCTACTCCCACAGTGCAGGTTATACATAACCCGGGTATACCCTTGGCTCCACCAGAACGTTTCTATGGTGATCCGAAGAAATACGAGACCTTCCTTAACCAAAGCCGCCTCCATTTTCTATGCAAACCAGCCATCTTTCAGGAAGACGCGGCAAAGACTTCATTTATGATGTCCTATATGGGGGGGAACGCTGCTAACTGGACAATCCCATTGATGGAGCGGAACGATCCAATGCTACATGACTTTAAGGGCTTCTGTCTTGAAATGAGGAAACTCTTCGACAGGAAAACGCACATGTTGACCCTGGATAGGGAACTACTCACCCTTCGACAAGGGTCACAGGATCTGTTGACGTACATTACGGCTTTCAATCGCCTGTTGGTGGAAACTGACTGGCCACCGGAAAAAAGGACAACCCTGTTCTATCAAGGACTCCGAAGCGAACTAAAGGACTTCCTCTCCCAAGTGGTGCAACTGCCCCATTCCTGTGAGGAGTTAATAGAGCTTACAGTCCAGTTGGACCATCGGGTGCAAGAACGAAAAGGGGATAGAAGCCGAGGAGAAACACGCCCCATCAATTTCCGACCACAACCTACCCAGGTAGACTCCACCAAGTCGTTAGACAGACCCGAGCCCATGCAGATCGGGGGAATCCGAGGGCCACTGACGGCAGACGAGAGGGAGAAGAGGAGACAACAGAAGCTGTGTTTGTATTGCGGGAAAGGCGGGCATTTTATCCTTGGTAACCATCCAACAGGAGACGGAAAACTAAGAAACCCAAGGACAGACGGGACCACCGCCTTGGGTTTAGGTACACATACAGTCCCTGCCCTTCTAGCAAATATCATCCAACCTGCAGTGGCACATATATCAGTGAGTGTCGAGTTATAGGTCTCCGTTGCCTCTCCTCTCAGTGTCTCTGCACTGCTGGATTCCGGAGCCACAGGAAATTACATGGATCAGCAGTACGCAAAGAATATCAGAGTTCCTTGCGAACGCAAGAAAGCCCCTGAAGCAGTGAAAGCAGTAGACGGGAAGGCATTAACGTCTGGGCCCGTCACACACCATACCATTCCACTCAACATGCGAATCGGGGCGGATCACTACGAAACCATCCAGTTCGATCTTATCGACGCTCCCCATTTCCGCGTCATCCTTGGTATGCCCTGGCTGACACTGCATGATCCGGTTGTCAGATGGACGGAGCGTACCATCTCCTTGTCGTCCACATTTTGTAGAGAGCATTGCACCCATCGGTCCCTCATCCCAGAAGACTCCATCAGTACTCAGGCGGAGTTGTTGGCCACAGGTTGTAGTGACGTTGGATACTGCTGCTCTACCTTCTTACCCGAGGACTTCGAAGACTACAAAGGGATCTTCGACAAACAAAAAGCCACTCAGCTACCACCCCATCGACCCTACGATTGTCGAATAGAACTTGTTGCCGGAGCGGACATCCCCTGCATGAGAGTGTATGCTCTTACAGAACCAGAGACGCAGTACCTCAAGACATACTTGGAAGAAAACCTTGCTTCCAGATTTATCAGACATTCCACGTCCCCTGCATCTTCCCCCCTCTTTTTTATTTCTAAGAAGGACTGTGATGAGCTCAGGACATGTATTGACTACCGGGCGATCAACAAAGTGACGATAAAAACAGATACCCGTTACCCCTGATCCCTGTCTTGCTGGACCAACTGCGAGGGGCACGTATCTTTACCAAGCTGGATCTGCGAGGGGCCTATCATCTGGTACGAGTCAAGCCTGGTGATGAATGGAAAACCGCTTTCCGGACCAAATAGGGGCTTTACGAGTACCAGGTGATGCCTTTCGGGTTGGGTAACGCCCCCGCAGCTTTCCAATACTTCATGGATGAGGTATTACGCGGACTGTTGGACACCCACTGTATCGTCTATATCGACGACATCCTGGTATATTCGGACAACCTTCCAGAACATATATGCCACATCAAGGCCGTACTGAACAGACTCCGAGCACATTCCTTGTATGCCAAGCTTGAGAAATGTTTGGTCCATGTCGAGGAGGTTGCCTTTCTGGGGTACGTTATTAACGCACGTGGCTTTCAGATGGATACGGGAAAAGTAGAGGCCATAACAGGATGGAAGCCACCCCAGCATGTAAAGGCAGTTCAGAGTTTTCTGGGGTTTGCTAATTATTATAGACGCTTCACCAAGGACTTCTCCAAAGTGATACACCCCATCTCCAGCCTCCTTAGGAAAAATACCCCGTTCGTTTGGAGTACAGACGCAAACCAGGCCTTTGAAACATTGAAAGGTCGGTTCACCCAGGCCCCCATCCTGCGGCATCCTGACACCTCCTTGCCGTTTGTGGTGGAAATGGTTGCGTCACACTACGCACTTGTGGGAGTGTTATCCCAACGGCACCCAGATACAGGACAGCTACATCCTGTCGCATATTACTCCAAGAAGCTTACCCCGAGTGAAATAAATTACTCCGTGTCAGACAAGGAACTGCTTGCCATCAAACGAGCCTGCGAGGAATGGAGGCATTACCTACTTGGAGCACGCCATACGGTAGAAATTTACACGGACCATCGAAACCTTCTGTTTCTGAAAACAGCCAGAGCCCTGACCCCACGCCAGCTACGATGGTCCTTGTTCTTCTCCGATTATGATTTTGTGATCAAGTATAAACCCGGACCCCAGAACGGAAAGGCAGATGCCTTGTCTCGACAGGAAGACGATGCAACCCCTCCCTTGGTCGAAACCCTAGACCCTCCTACCATACTTCCTGCTTCGGTATTCCAGGACAAAACCCTCGCCTTCGTTGTCTCTCAAGATTTCATCGAGGATGTCAAAGTTGCTCTAGCCAACCTTGATGGCCAAGCATGGCTACAAGAATCACCTGGACACAGAAGCTCCACCGGGGACTTGTTGTACCACCAACATGTCTTGTACATACCTCAAGCAGAACTACAGCAACAAGTATTAACCTGGGCTCATGACTCCAAGCTCGGAGGACATTTAGGGGAATATAAAACCATTGCTAACATCGAAAGGTCATTTTGGTGGCCTACGCTGTGTAAGGATACAAGGGAGTATCTAAAGAACTGTGCTGTTTGTGCTCAGGGAAAAAACAGCCATTCCAAACCCGTGGGACTTCTGAGGCCCATACCTATACCTCCTGTTCCCTGGCACACTGTATCCATGGATTTTATAGTCGAAATGCCCCCCTGTGAAGGATACACTACTATTCTCGGGGTCGTCGACCATCTAACGAAAATGGGGCATTTCGTTTCACTACAGAGACTGCCTACCTCATCGGAGTTGGCATTGGTATTCCTACAACATATAGTATGAGCTCATGGGATCCCCTAGATTCTCATCACAGACCGAGGCTCACAGTTCACTTCACGGTTTTGGAGGGCGCTGTGCACTACCATGAACATCGACGCCCGGTTATCTACTAGCTACCATCCCCAAACTGATGGAAAAACCGAGCGGCTCAACCAAACGTTAGAACAATACCTACGGTGTTTCACCCTCCAAAACGATTCTGACTGGTATTCCCTGATATGGACGGCTGAATTTGCGTACAACAACGCAGAACACTCCACACTAGGGTGCTCACCCTTCTTTTGTTTACATGGGTTCCATCCAAACATACTACCCTTTGACTGGCCTGTAGTGTCCAAACACCCTTCTATACAGGAACATCACGCTCACTTGAGAGCAGTACTCATAGACGCCAAACATCATTTAGCCCTCGCTCAGGCAACACAGAAAAGAGTGGCAGATACAAAAAGGGCTCCGGAACCTGCATATCAGGTGGGAGACAAAGTGTGGCTGTCCACTAAATACCTACACTTAAGAGGGGTGGGTAAATTGGCACCTAAATACATCGGGCTCTATGGGATAGAGGAAATCATTAACCCCGTGGCTGTGCGGCTCACTTTACCCCTTGCGTGGCGTATCCATCCAGTATTCCATGTGTCCTTGCTTCGACCGTGTCCTGTGAATATGAGGCTGTCATCCAAACCAGCTCCCTTAGGCATAGACGGACAGGAAGAGTACGAAGTCAGAGAAATACTGGATTCCCGATTAAATAGAGCCCGGGTGCAGTACCTAGTGGACTGGGAAGGATATGGGGTGGAGGCTAGGACATGGGAACCTTCCACCAATCTACACTGCCCCCGTTTGTTGGAACGTTTCCACGCTAGATATCCCGGTAAGCCAGGACAACCGCCGAGACGGCGGTCCTTAATGGGAGGTTCTGTCGCGATCACAGGCCATAGACCAAAGCGCAGGGCATTGGGCAGTCTCCATAGTACCTTCTGCAGAACAAACAGGGCTTCGAATGAACGCATCACCGGGGGGAGGCCACTAGGGGGCAACAGACGAAACCAGAACTACACTACCCATGAGCCTACTCGGAGGCAGACCGGAAACAGGAGGCGGCTCCCTGACCTCCGGAAGAACTACAAAGCCCCGCCACTCCCACTGCTTGGGGCTTGACAATTCGTTTGAGTTTCGAGGACGAGGAACCTGACCGCAGAGTTCCGAACTACTTGTCCCGTTACAGCCGGAATACTCCAAGCTGTGCTGTATTCCCTTGAGTCCCTGGTATTTCTCACTCCCAGCCCCAACCATCCTCTTTGTCGAGACTCGGCCGGCGGAAGGTGTGTCCCCGCAGGACAGCTGAGTCTCGGAAACCCATTTTTTCATCAGCTCCCTGAAGGACGAACACGGAACGCTTTTCCTACTTGGCGGAAGACCAATAACCTAACGGTGACGCAAACCGAAGGGAGAGAGTGGTGAATTCTACATGCGGAACAGCTGTGGCGCTTTGTTTGTGCTATATTCAGGTATTTAGGTTTTCTCTACAACATTCAGCTCACGCCTCGGTGTAAAGCCATTGGAGGGTCGTCCTGGGAGCTGTGCGTGTTCCTAAGTGCTGATTTTGTTTTCGTTTTTTTAAGTGTACTACACGTGATGAAAGCAACGTGTTGTACTTCCCACAGAAGAACCCTTGCTGATTTTGTTTAGTTGTTTCTGTGCACTACACGTGAAGAAAGCAACGTGTCGTACACTACTCAGAATAATCCTTGCTGATTTTGGTTATCTCGTGACATTTCTGTATGAGCATGTACTTCCGAATCCATGGAATAGGAGCCTGGAAGACACTCTTTACAACCCCGGACCGTGTTCACGACCTCCTGCACCCTGCTGCCTTCTTTCTGTCGTGTATTCTGATGTAGAGGGGAAAAAGAACCATCGTGGGGTTACCTTGGTGGGGGGATACCTAAGGGAGTTCTAATGTTCTCTGCTGACCTTGGGCATCTTGTCTCCTTTTCCGTGTAGTGACCCCGGCTGGCCTGGCCTGACTGATTTGGAGAACTAGGAGCACCAGAGTGCCGCAGTGGTGATTTATTTGTCCCTTTCCTTTTCTTCCCTTGGGAGCAGTGGTACATAGTGGTGTTGGCTTCAACCTGTGTGGGGCTGCGCCCAGAGGGAATTGGGGGATCTCTCTAACTACCATCGTTCCTGCTGATGTTCTACCGAGGTTAGTGGCTACACAATTCCACGAGCTACTGGCATCGTGACAGGCACCCATATCGCGGTAGCTACCGCCTGGACCCAGCGGTGTGTCACCAGCACCCCCCATTCACACAAGTGCAGTAGTGATAGGTATGGAGACATGGGAAAATGGCGGTGGGCATGCTCTGCCTGCCATATCGCGGTAGCTACCGCCTGTCCCCAGCAGTGTGTCACCAGCAACCCCCAATCACACAAGTGCGGTAGTGATAGGCATGGAGACATGGAAAAATGGCGGTGGGCATCGTCCACAACCCATATCCTGATAGCTACCACCTGGCCCCAGCGTTTTGTCACCAGCACCCCCTATTCACACAAGTGCGGTAGTGATAGGCATGGAGACATGGGAAAATGGCGGTTGGCATGCTCTTCAGCATGAATCGCGGTGCCTTGTGTCAATGTATGGCACCCATATCGCGGTAGCTACCGCCTGGCCCCAGCGGTGTGTACCCAGCACCCCCCATTCACACAAGTGTGGTAGTGATAGGCATGTAGACATGGGAAAATGGCAGTGGGCATGTTTCGCCGCATTAATCGCGTTGCCTCGTGTCAATGTATGGCACCCATATCGCGGTAGCTACCGCCTGGCCCCAGCGGTGTGTCACCAGCACCCCCCATTTACACAAGTGCGGTAGTGATAGACATGGAGACATGGGAAAATGGAGGTGCGCATGCTCCGCATCATAAATCGTGGTGCATTGTGTCAATGTATGGCACCCATATCGCAGTAGTTACTGCCTGCCCCCAGCGGTGTGTCACCAGCACCCCCCATTCACACAAGTGCGGTAGTGATAGGCATGGAGACATGGGAAAATGGCGGTGGGCATGCTCCGTCACCCATATCGCGGTAGCTACCTTCCTGGCGCCAGCTGTGTGTCACCAGCACCCCCCATTCACACAAGTGCGGTAGTGATAGACATGGAGACATGGTAAAATGGCGGTGGGCATGCTCCACCACATGAATCGCGGGTGCCTCTTGTCAATGAATAGCACCCATATCACGGTAGCTACCGCCTGGCCCCAGCGGTGTGTCACCAGCACCCCCCATTCACACAAGTGCAGTAGTGATAGGCATGGAGACATGGGAAAATGGAAGTGGCCATGCTCCACCGCATGAATCGCGGTGCCTCGTGTCAATGTATGGCACCCATAACACGGTAACTACCGCCTGGCCCCAGCGGTGTGTACCCAGCTCCCCCCATTCACACAAGTGTGGTAGTAATAGACATGGAGACATGGGTTAAATGGCGGTCGGGATGCTCCGCCACCCATATCGCGGTAGCTATCGTCTGGCCCCAGCGGTGTGTCCCCAGCACCCCCCATTTACACAAAGTGCGGTAGTGATAGGCATGGAGACATGGGAAAATGGCAGTGGGCATGTTTCGCTGCATTAATCGCGGTGCCTCGTGTCAATGTACGGCACCCATATCGCGGTAGCTACCGCCTGGCCCAGCGGTGTGTCCCCAGCACCCCCCATTTACACAAGTGCGATAGTGATAGGTATGGAGACATGGGAAAATGGCAGTGGGCATGTTTCGCCGCATTAATCGCGGTGCCTCGTGTCAATGTATGGCACCCATATCGCGGTAGATACCGCCTTGCCCCAGCGGTGTGTCACCAGCACCCCCCATTTAAACAAGTGCGGTAGTGATAGACATGGAGACATGGGAAAATGGAGGTGGGCATGCTCCGCATCATGAATCGTGGTGCATTGTGCCAATGTATGGCACCCATATCGCGGTAGTTACTGCCTGCCCCCAGCGGTGTGTCACCAGCACCCCCCATTCACACAAGTGCGGTAGTGATAGGCATGGAGACATGGGAAAAAGGCGGTGGGCATGCTCCGCCACCCATATCGCGGTAGCTACCGCCTGGCGCCAGCTGTGTGTCACCAGCACCCCCCATTCACACAAGTGCGGTAGTGATAGGCATGGAGACATGGTAAAATGGCGGTGGGCATGCTCCACCGCATGAATCGCGGGTGCCTCTTGTCAATGAATAGCACCCATATCACGGTAGCTACCGCCTGGCCCCAGCGGTGTGTCACCAGCACCTCCATTCACACAAGTACAGTAGTAATAGGCATGGAGACATGGGAAAATAGCGCTGGGCATTCTCTGCCACCCATATCGCGGTAGCTACCATCTGGCCCCAGCGGTGTGTCACCAGCACCTCCATTCACACAAGTACAGTAGTAATAGGCATGGAGACATGGGAAAATGGCGGTGGGCATGCTCTGCCACATGAATCGTGGTGCCTCATGTCAATGTATGGCACCCATATCGCGGTAGCTACCGCCTGGCCCCAGCGGTGTGTCACCAGCAACCCCATTTACACAAGTGCGATAGTGATAGGCATGGAGACATGGTGAATTGGCGGCGGGCATGCTCCACCGCATGAATCGCGGGTGCCTCTTGTCAATGAATAGCACCCATATCGCGGTAGCTGCCGCCTGGCCCCAGCGGTGTTTCAACAGCACCCCCCAAATTCACACAAGTGCAGTAGTGATAGGCATGGAGACATGGGAAAATGGCAGTGGGCATGCTCCACTGCATGAATCACGGTGCCTAGTGTCAATATATGGCACCCATAACGCGGTAGCTACCGCCTGGCCCCAGCTGTTGTCACCAGCACCCCCCCTTCACACAAGAACGGTAATTTTAGGCATGGAGACAGGGGAAAATGGCGGTGGGCATGGTCCACCACCCATATCGCAATATCTACCACCTGGCCCCAGCGTTGTGTCACCAGCACCCCCCATTCACACAAGTGCGGTAGTGATAGGCATGGAGACATGGGAAAATGGCGTTGAGCATGCTCCGCCGCATGAATCGCGGTGCCTCGTGTCAGTGTATGGCACCCATATCGCTTTAGTTACCGCCTGGCCCCAGCGGTGTGTCACCAGCACCCCCCATTCACAGAAGTGCGGTAGTGATAGGCATGGAGACATGGGAAAATGGCGGTGGGCAGGCTCTGCCAGCCATATCATGGTAGCTACTGCCTGGCCCCAGCGGTGTGTCTCCAGCACCCCCATTCACACAGGTGCGGTAGTAGTAGGCATGGAGACATGGGAAAATGGCGGTGGTCATGCTCCACCGCATGAATCGCGGTGCCTCGTGTCAATGTATGGCACCCATATCGCGGTAGCTACCGCCTGGCCCCAGCGGTGTGTCACCAGCACCCCCCATTCACACAAGTACAGTAGTAATAGGCATGGAGACATGGGAAAATGGCGGTGGGCATGCTCCACCACATGAATCGCGGTGCCTCGTGTCAATGTATGGCACCCATATCGCGGTACCTACCGCCTGGCCCCAGCGGTGTGTCACCAGAACCCCCCCTTCACACATGTGCGGTAGTGATAGGAATAGAGACATGGGAAAATGGTGATGGGCATGCTCCGCCACCCATATCGCGGTAGCTACCACCTGGCGCCAGCGGTGTGTCACCAGCACCCCCCATTCACACAAGTGCGGTAGTGATAGGCATGGAGACATGGGAAAATGGCGTTGAGCATGCTCCATCACATGAATCGCGGTGACTCGTGTCAATGTATGGCACCCATATCGCGGTAGCTACCGACTGGCCCAGCGGTGAGTACCCAGCACCCCCCATTCACACATGTGCGGTAGTGGTAGGCATGGAGACACAGGAAAATGGCGGTGGGCATGCTCCACCACATGAATCGCGGTGCCTCGTGTCAATGTATGGCACCCATATCGTGGTAGTTAACGCCTGGCCCCAGCTGTGTGTCCCCAGCACCCCCATGAACACAAGTGCGGTAGTGATAGGCATGGAGACATGGGAAAATGGTGGTGGGCATGCTCCGCCACCCATATCGCGGTAGCTACTGCCTGGCCCCAGCGGTGTGTCACCAGCATCCCCATTCACACAAGTGCGGTAGTCATAGGCATGGAGACATGGGAAAATGGCGGTGGGCATGCTCCACCGCATGAATCGCGGTGCCTCGTGTCAATGTATGGCACCCATATCGCGGTACCTACCGCCTGGCCCCAGCGGTGTGTACCCACCACCCCCCATTCACACAAGTCGGGTAGTGATAGGCATGTAGACAAGGGAAAATGGCGGTGGGCATGCTCTGCCACCCATATCGCGGTAGCTATCCCCTGGCCCCAATGGTGTCTCACCAGCACCCCCCATTCACACAAGTGTGGTAGTGATAGGCATGGAGACATGGGAAAATGGCGTTGAGCATGCTCTGCCACATGAATCGCGGTGCCTCGTGTCAATGTATGACACCCATATCGCGGTAGCTACCGACTGGCCCAGCCGTGTGTACCCAGCACCCCTTATTTACACAAGTGCGGTATTGATAGACATGGAGACATGGAAAAATGGAGGTGGGCATGCTCCGCATCATGAATCGTGGTGCCTTGTGTGAATGTATGACACCCATATCGCAGTAGCTACTGCCTGGTCCAGCGGTGTTTCACCAGCACCCCCCCATTCACACAAGTGCGGTAGTGATAGGCATGGAGACATGGGAAAATGGCGGTGGGCATGCTCCGCCACCCATATCGCGGTAGCTACCGCCTGGCCCCAGCTGTGTGTCACCAGCACCCCCCATTCACACAAGTGCGGTAGTGATAGGCAAGGAGACATGGTAAAATGGCAGTGGGCATGCTCCACTGCATGAATCGCGGTACCTCGTGTCAATATATGGCACCCATAACGCGGTAGCTACCGCCTGGCTTCGACCGTGTCCTGTGAATATGAGGCTGTCATCCAAACCAGCTCCCTTAGGCATAGACGGACAGGAAGAGTACGAAGTCAGAGACATACTGGATTCCCGATTAAATAGAGCCCGGGTGCAGTACCTAGTGGACTGGGAAGGATATGGGGTGGAGGCTAGGACATGGGAACCTTCCACCAATCTACACTGCCCCCGTTTGTTGGAACGTTTCCACGCTAGATATCCCGGTAAGCCAGGACAACCGCCGAGACGGCGGTCCTTAATGGGAGGTTCTGTCGCGATCACAGGCCATAGACCAAAGCGCAGGGTATTGGGCAGTCTCCATAGTACCTTCTGCAGAACAAACAGGGCTTCGAATGAACGCATCACCGGGGGGAGGCCACTAGGGGGCAACAGACGAAACCAGAACTACACTACCCATGAGCCTACTCGGAGGCAGACCAGAAACAGGAGGCGGCTCCCTGACCTCCGGAAGAACTACAAAGCCCCGCCACTCCCACTGCTTGGGGCTTGACAATTCGTTTGAGTTTCGAGGACGAGGAACCTGACCGCAGAGTTCCGAACTACTTGTCCCGTTACAGCCGGAATACTCCAAGCTGTGCTGTATTCCCTTGAGTCCCTGGTATTTCTCACTCCCAGCCCCAACCATCCTCTTTGTCGAGACTCGGCCGGCGGAAGGTGTGTCCCCGCAGGACAGCTGAGTCTCGGAAACCCATTTTTTCATCAGCTCCCTGAAGGACGAACACGGAACGCTTTTCCTACTTGGCGGAAGACCAATAACCTAATGGTGACGCAAACCGAAGGGAGAGAGTGGTGAATTCTACATGCGGAACAGCTGTGGCGCTTTGTTTGTGCTATATTCAGGTATTTAGGTTTTCTCTACAACATTCAGCTCACGCCTCGGTGTAAAGCCATTGGAGGGTCGTCCTGGGAGCTGTGCGTGTTCCTAAGTGCTGATTTTGTTTTCGTTTTTTTAAGTGTACTACACGTGATGAAAGGAACGTGTTGTACTTCCCACAGAAGAACCCTTGCTGATTTTGTTTAGTTGTTTCTGTGCACTACACGTGAAGAAAGCAACGTGTCGTACACTACTCAGAATAATCCTTGCTGATTTTGGTTATCTCGTGACATTTCTGTATGAGCATGTACTTCCGAATCCATGGAATAGGAGCCTGGAAGACACTCTTTACAACCCCGGACCGTGTTCACGACCTCCTGCACCCTGCTGCCTTCTTTCTGTCGTGTATTCTGATGTAGAGGGGAAAAAGAACCATTGTGGGGTTACCTTGGTGGGGGGATACCTAAGGGAGTTCTAATGTTCTCTGCTGACCTTGGGCATCTTGTCTCCTTTTCCGTGTAGTGACCCCGGCTGGCCTGGCCTGACTGATTTGGAGAACTAGGAGCACCAGAGTGCCGCAGTGGTGATTTATTTGTCCCTTTCCTTTTCTTCCCTTGGGAGCAGTGGTACATAGTGGTGTTGGCTTCACCCTGTGTGGGGCTGCGCCCAGAGGGAATTGGGGGATCTCTCTAACTACCATCGTTCCTGATGATGTTCTACCGAGGTTAGTGGCTACACAATTCCACGAGCTACTGGCATCGTGACAGGCACCCATATCGCGGTAGCTACCGCCTGGACCCAGCGGTGTGTCACCAGCACCCCCCATTCACACAAGTGCAGTAGTGATAGGTATGGAGACATGGGAAAATGGCGGTGGGCATGCTCTGCCTGCCATATCGCGGTAGCTACCGCCTGTCCCCAGCAGTGTGTCACCAGCAACCCCCA
This sequence comes from Triturus cristatus, assembly GCF_964204655.1. Taxonomy (NCBI): domain Eukaryota; kingdom Metazoa; phylum Chordata; class Amphibia; order Caudata; family Salamandridae; genus Triturus; species Triturus cristatus. The sequence continues at coordinate 1,031,250,355 of NC_140579.1, read as the reverse complement.
ATCACACAAGTGCGGTAGTGATAGGCATGGAGACATGGAAAAATGGCGGTGGGCATCGTCCACAACCCATATCCTGATAGCTACCACCTGGCCCCAGCGTTTTGTCACCAGCACCCCCTATTCACACAAGTGCGGTAGTGATAGGCATGGAGACATGGGAAAATGGCGGTTGGCATGCTCTTCAGCATGAATCGCGGTGCCTTGTGTCAATGTATGGCACCCATATCGCGGTAGCTACCGCCTGGCCCCAGCGGTGTGTACCCAGCACCCCCCATTCACACAAGTGTGGTAGTGATAGGCATGTAGACATGGGAAAATGGCAGTGGGCATGTTTCGCCGCATTAATCGCGTTGCCTCGTGTCAATGTATGGCACCCATATCGCGGTAGCTACCGCCTGGCCCCAGCGGTGTGTCACCAGCACCCCCCATTTACACAAGTGCGGTAGTGATAGACATGGAGACATGGGAAAATGGAGGTGCGCATGCTCCGCATCATAAATCGTGGTGCATTGTGTCAATGTATGGCACCCATATCGCAGTAGTTACTGCCTGCCCCCAGCGGTGTGTCACCAGCACCCCCCATTCACACAAGTGCGGTAGTGATAGGCATGGAGACATGGGAAAATGGCGGTGGGCATGCTCCGTCACCCATATCGCGGTAGCTACCGTCCTGGCACCAGCTGTGTGTCACCAGCACCCCCCATTCACACAAGTGCGGTAGTGATAGGCATGGAGACATGGTAAAATGGCGGTGGGCATGCTCCACCACATGAATCGCGGGTGCCTCTTGTCAATGAATAGCACCCATATCACGGTAGCTACCGCCTGGCCCCAGCGGTGTGTCACCAGCACCCCCCATTCACACAAGTGCAGTAGTGATAGGCATGGAGACATGGGAAAATGGAAGTGGCCATGCTCCACCGCATGAATCGCGGTGCCTCGTGTCAATGTATGGCACCCATAACACGGTAACTACCGCCTGGCCCCAGCGGTGTGTACCCAGCTCCCCCCATTCACACAAGTGTGGTAGTAATAGACATGGAGACATGGGTTAAATGGCGGTCGGGATGCTCCGCCACCCATATCGCGGTAGCTATCGTCTGGCCCCAGCGGTGTGTCCCCAGCACCCCCCATTTACACAAAGTGCGGTAGTGATAGGCATGGAGACATGGGAAAATGGCAGTGGGCATGTTTCGCTGCATTAATCGCGGTGCCTCGTGTCAATGTACGGCACCCATATCGCGGTAGCTACCGCCTGGCCCAGCGGTGTGTCCCCAGCACCCCCCATTTACACAAGTGCGATAGTGATAGGTATGGAGACATGGGAAAATGGCAGTGGGCATGTTTCGCCGCATTAATCGCGGTGCCTCGTGTCAATGTATGGCACCCATATCGCGGTAGATACCGCCTTGCCCCAGCGGTGTGTCACCAGCACCCCCCATTTAAACAAGTGCGGTAGTGATAGACATGGAGACATGGGAAAATGGAGGTGGGCATGCTCCGCATCATGAATCGTGGTGCATTGTGCCAATGTATGGCACCCATATCGCGGTAGTTACTGCCTGCCCCCAGCGGTGTGTCACCAGCACCCCCCATTCACACAAGTGCGGTAGTGATAGGCATGGAGACATGGGAAAAAGGCGGTGGGCATGCTCCGCCACCCATATCGCGGTAGCTACCGCCTGGCGCCAGCTGTGTGTCACCAGCACCCCCCATTCACACAAGTGCGGTAGTGATAGGCATGGAGACATGGTAAAATGGCGGTGGGCATGCTCCACCGCATGAATCGCGGGTGCCTCTTGTCAATGAATAGCACCCATATCACGGTAGCTACCGCCTGGCCCCAGCGGTGTGTCACCAGCACCTCCATTCACACAAGTACAGTAGTAATAGGCATGGAGACATGGGAAAATAGCACTGGGCATTCTCTGCCACCCATATCGCGGTAGCTACCATCTGGCCCCAGCGGTGTGTCACCAGCACCTCCATTCACACAAGTACAGTAGTAATAGGCATGGAGACATGGGAAAATGGCGGTGGGCATGCTCTGCCACATGAATCGTGGTGCCTCATGTCAATGTATGGCACCCATATCGCGGTAGCTACCGCCTGGCCCCAGCGGTGTGTCACCAGCAACCCCATTTACACAAGTGCGATAGTGATAGACATGGAGACATGGGAAAATGGAGGTGGCAATGCTCCGCATCATGAATCGTGGTGCCTTGTGTCAATGTATGACACCCATATCGCGGTAGCTACTGCCTGGCTCCAGCGGTGTGTCACCAGCACCCCCCCATTCACACAAGTGCGGTAGTGATAGGCATGGAGACATGGTGAATTGGCGGTGGGCATGCTCCGTCACCCATATCGCGGTAGCTACCTTCCTGGCGCCAGCTGTGTGTCACCAGCACCCCCCATTCACACAAGTGCGGTAGTGATAGGCATGGAGACATGGTAAAATGGCGGTGGGCATGCTCCACCACATGAATCGCGGGTGCCTCTTGTCAATGAATAGCACCCATATCACGGTAGCTACCGCCTGGCCCCAGCGGTGTGTCACCAGCACCCCCCATTCACACAAGTGCAGTAGTGATAGGCATGGAGACATGGGAAAATGGAAGTGGCCATGCTCCACCGCATGAATCGCGGTGCCTCGTGTCAATGTATGGCACCCATAACACGGTAACTACCGCCTGGCCCCAGCGGTGTGTACCCAGCTCCCCCCATTCACACAAGTGTGGTAGTAATAGACATGGAGACATGGGTTAAATGGCGGTCGGGATGCTCCGCCACCCATATCGCGGTAGCTATCGTCTGGCCCCAGCGGTGTGTCCCCAGCACCCCCCATTTACACAAAGTGCGGTAGTGATAGGCATGGAGACATGGGAAAATGGCAGTGGGCATGTTTCGCTGCATTAATCGCGGTGCCTCGTGTCAATGTACGGCACCCATATCGCGGTAGCTACCGCCTTGCCCAGCGGTGTGTCCCCAGCACCCCCCATTTACACAAGTGCGATAGTGATAGGTATGGAGACATGGGAAAATGGCAGTGGGCATGTTTCGCCGCATTAATCGCGGTGCCTCGTGTCAATGTATGGCACCCATATCGCGGTAGATACCGCCTTGCCCCAGCGGTGTGTCACCAGCACCCCCCATTTAAACAAGTGCGGTAGTGATAGACATGGAGACATGGGAAAATGGAGGTGGGCATGCTCCGCATCATGAATCATGGTGCATTGTGCCAATGTATGGCACCCATATCGCGGTAGTTACTGCCTGCCCCCAGCGGTGTGTCACCAGCACCCCCCATTCACACAAGTGCGGTAGTGATAGGCATGGAGACATGGGAAAAAGCGGTGGGCATGCTCCGCCACCCATATCGCGGTAGCTACCGCCTGGCGCCAGCTGTGTGTCACCAGCACCCCCATTCACACAAGTGCGGTAGTGATAGGCATGGAGACATGGTAAAATGGCGGAGGGCATGCTCCACCGCATGAATCGCGGGTGCCTCTTGTCAATGAATAGCACCCATATCACGGTAGCTACCGCCTGGCCCCAGCGGTGTGTCACCAGCACCTCCATTCACACAAGTACAGTAGTAATAGGCATGGAGACATGGGAAAATAGCGCTGGGCATTCTCTGCCACCCATATCGCGGTAGCTACCATCTGGCCCCAGCGGTGTGTCACCAGCACCTCCATTCACACAAGTACAGTAGTAATAGGCATGGAGACATGGGAAAATGGCGGTGGGCATGCTCTGCCACATGAATCGTGGTGCCTCATGTCAATGTATGGCACCCATATCGCGGTAGCTACCGCCTGGCCCCAGCGGTGTGTCACCAGCAACCCCATTTACACAAGTGCGATAGTGATAGACATGGAGACATGGGAAAATGGAGGTGGCAATGCTCCGCATCATGAATCGTGGTGCCTTGTGTCAATGTATGACACCCATATCGCGGTAGCTACTGCCTGGCTCCAGCGGTGTGTCACCAGCACCCCCCCATTCACACAAGTGCAGTAGTGATAGGCATGGAGACATGGGAAAATGGCAGTGGGCATGCTCCACTGCATGAATCGCGGGTGCCTCTTGTCAATGAATAGCACCCATATCGCGGTAGCTGCCGCCTGGCCCCAGCGGTGTTTCAACAGCACCCCCTAAATTCACACAAGTGCAGTAGTGATAGGCATGGAGACATGGGAAAATGGCAGTGGGCATGCTCCACTGCATGAATCGCGGTGCCTAGTGTCAATATATGGCACCCATAACGCGGTAGCTACCGCCTGGCCCCAGCTGTTGTCACCAGCACCCCCCCTTCATACAAGTGCGGTAATTTTAGGCATGGAGACAGGGGAAAATGGCGGTGGGCATGGTCCACCACCCATATCGCAATATCTACCACCTGGCCCCAGCGTTGTGTCACCAGCACCCCCCATTCACACAAGTGCGGTAGTGATAGGCATGGAGACATGGGAAAATGGCGTTGAGCATGCTCCGCCGCATGAATCGCGGTGCCTCGTGTCAGTGTATGGCACCCATATCGCTTTAGTTACCGCCTGGCCCCAGCGGTGTGTCACCAGCACCCCCCATTCACAGAAGTGCGGTAGTGATAGGCATGGAGACATGGGAAAATGGCGGTGGGCAGGCTCTGCCACCCATATCATGGTAGCTACTGCCTGGCCCCAGCGGTGTGTCTCCAGCACCCCCATTCACACAGGTGCGGTAGTAGTAGGCATGGAGACATGGGAAAATGGCGGTGGTCATGCTCCACCGCATGAATCGCGGTGCCTCGTGTCAATGTATGGCACCCATATCGCGGTAGCTACCGCCTGGCCCCAGCGGTGTGTCACCAGCACCCCCCATTCACACAAGTACAGTAGTAATAGGCATGGAGACATGGGAAAATGGCGGTGGGCATGCTCCACCACATGAATCGCGGTGCCTCGTGTCAATGTATGGCACCCATATCGCGGAACCTACCGCCTGGCCCCAGCGGTGTGTCACCAGAACCCCCCCTTCACACATGTGCGGTAGTGATAGGAATAGAGACATGGGAAAATGGTGATGGGCATGCTTCGCCACCCATATCGCGGTAGCTACCACCTGGCGCCAGCGGTGTGTCACCAGCACCCCCCATTCACACAAGTGCGGTAGTGATAGGCATGGAGACATGGGAAAATGGCGTTGAGCATGCTCCATCACATGAATCGCGGTGACTCGTGTCAATGTATGGCACCCATATCGCGGTAGCTACCGACTGGCCCAGGGGTGTGTACCCAGCACCCCCCATTCACACATGTGCGGTAGTGGTAGGCATGGAGACACAGGAAAATGGCGGTGGGCATGCTCCACCACATGAATCGCGGTGCCTCGTGTCAATGTATGGCACCCATATCGTGGTAGTTAACGCCTGGCCCCAGCTGTGTGTCCCCAGCACCCCCATGCACACAAGTGCGGTAGTGATAGGCATGGAGACATGGGAAAATGGTGGTGGGCATGCTCCGCCACCCATATCGCGGTAGCTACTGCCTGGCCCCAGCGGTGTGTCACCAGCATCCCCATTCACACAAGTGCGGTAGTCATAGGCATGGAGACATGGGAAAATGGCGGTGGGCATGCTCCACCGCATGAATCGCGGTGCCTCGTGTCAATGTATGGCACCCATATCGCGGTACCTACCGCCTGGCCCCAGCGGTGTGTACCCACCACCCCCCATTCACACAAGTCGGGTAGTGATAGGCATGTAGACAAGGGAAAATGGCGGTGGGCATGCTCTGCCACCCATATCGCGGTAGCTATCCCCTGGCCCCAGTGGTGTGTCACCAGCACCCCCCATTCACACAAGTGTGGTAGTGATAGGCATGGAGACATGGGAAAATGGCGTTGAGCATGCTCTGCCACATGAATCGCGGTGCCTCGTGTCAATGTATGACACCCATATCGCGGTAGCTACCGACTGGCCCAGCCGTGTGTACCCAGCACCCCTTATTTACACAAGTGCGGTATTGATAGACATGGAGACATGGAAAAATGGAGGTGGGCATGCTCCGCATCATGAATCGTGGTGCCTTGTGTGAATGTATGACACCCATATCGCAGTAGCTACTGCCTGGTCCAGCGGTGTTTCACCAGCACCCCCCATTCACACAAGTGCGGTAGTGATAGGCATGGAGACATGGGAAAATGGTGGTGGGCATGCTCCGCCACCCATATCGCGGTAGCTACCGCCTGGCCCCAGCTGTGTGTCACCAGCACCCCCCATTCACACAAGTGCGGTAGTGATAGGCAAGGAGACATGGTAAAATGGCAGTGGGCATGCTCCACTGCATGAATCGCGGTACCTCGTGTCAATATATGGCACCCATAACGCGGTAGCTACCGCCTGGCCCCAGCGGTGTTTCAACAGCACCCTCCAAATTCACACAAGTGCAGTAGTGATAGGCATGTAGACATGGGAAAATGGCAGTGGGTTTGCTCCACTGCATGAATCGCGGTGCCTCGTGTCAATATATGGCACCCATAACGCGGTAGCTACCGCCTGGCCCCAGCTGTTGTCACCAGCACCCCCCATTCTCACAAGTGCGGTAATTTTAGGCAGGGAGACATGCGAAAATGGCAGTGGGCATGGTCCACCACCCATATCGCGATATCTACCACCTGGCCCCAGCGTTGTGTTACCAGCACCCCCCATTCACACAAGTGCGGTAGTGATAGGCATGGAGACATGGCAAATTGGCAGTGGGCATGCTCCGCCGCATGAATCACGGGGCCTCATGTCAATGTATGGCACCTGTATCGCGGTAGTTACCACCTGGCCCCAGCGGAGTGTCACCAGCACCCCTCATTCACACAAGTGCGGTAGCGATAGGCATGGAGACATGGGAAAATGGCATTGGGCATGCTCCGCCACCCATATCACGGTAGCTACCGCCTAGCCCCAGCTGTGTGACACCAGCACCCCCATTTACACAAGTGCTGTAGTGATAGGCATGAAGACATGAGAATATGGGTGTGGGCATGCTCCACCGCATGAATCGCGGTGCCTCGTGTCAATATATGGCACCCATATAGCGGTAGCTACCGCCTGGACCCAGCGGTGTGTCACCAGCACCCCCCATTCACACAAGTGCAGTAGTGATAGGCATGGAGACATGGGAAAATGGGGTGGGCATGCTCCACCTGTCCCCAGCAGTGTGTCACCAGCAACCCCCATTCACACAAATGCTGTAGTGATAGGCATGGAGACATGGGAAAATGGCGGTGGGCATGCTCCGCCGCATGAATTGTGGTGCTTTATGTCAATGTATGGTACCCATATCAGGGTAGCTACCGCCTGGCCTCAGCGGTGTGTCACCAGTACCCCCGTTCACACAAGTCTAGTAGTGATAGGCATGGAGACATGGGAAAATGGTGGTGGGCATGCTCCACCGCATGAATCACGGTGCCTCGTGTCAATGTTTGGTACCCATATCAGGGTAGCTACCGCCTGGCCTCAGCTGTGTGTCACCAGTACCCCCATTTACACAAGTCTAGTAGTGATAGGCATGGAGACATGGGAAAATGGCGTTGAGCATGCTCCGCAGCATGAATCGCGGTGCCTCATGTCAATGTATGGCACCCATATCGCGGTAGCTACTGCCTGCCCCCAGCAGTGTGTCACCAGCAACCCCCATTCACACAACTGCATTAGTGATTGGCAAGCAGACATGGGAAAATGTCAGTGAGCATGCTCCGCTGCATGAGTCGCGGTGCCTCGTGTCAATGTATGGCACCCATATCGCGGTAGCTACCGTCTGGCTCCATCGGTGTGCCACCAGCACCGCCCATTCACACAAGTGCGGTAGTGATAGGCATGGAGACATGGGAAAATGGTGGTGGGCATGCGCCAACACATGAATCGTGTTGATTCGTGTCAATGTATGGCACCCATATCAGGGCACCTACCACCTGGCCCCAGCGGTTTGTCACCAGCACCCCCCATTCACACAAGTGCAGAATGATAGGCATGGAGACATGGAAAATGGCGTTGGGCATGCTCCACCACATGAATCGCGGTGCCTCGTGTCAATGTATGGCACCCATATCGAGGTGGTTACCGCCTGGCCCCAGCTGTGTGTCACCAGCACCCCCATTCACACAAGTGCTGTAGTGATAGGCATAGAGACATGGGAAAATGGTGGTGGGCATGCTCCGCCACCCATATCGCGGTAGCTACTGCCTGGCCCCAGCGGTGTGTCACCAGCACCCCCATTCACACAAGTGTTGTAGTGATAGGCATGGAGACATGGGAAAATGGCGGTGGGCATTCTCCGCCGCATGAATCGCGGTGCCTCGTGTCAATGTATGGGACCCATATTGCGGTAGCTACCGCCTGGCCCCAGCGGTGTGTCACCAGCATCCCCCATTCACACAAGTGCAGTAGTGATAGGCATGGAGACATGGAAAATGGCGTTGGGCATGCTCCGCACATGAATCGCGGTGCCTCGTGTCAATGTATGACACCCATATCGATGTGGTTACCGCCTGGCCCCAGCTGTGTGTCACCAGCACCCCCATTCACACAAGTGCTGTAGTGATAGGCATAGAGACATGGGAAAATGGTGGTGGGCATGCTCCGCCACCCATATCGCGGTAGCTACTGCCTGGCCCCAGCGGTGTGTCACCAGCACCCCCATTCACACAAGTGCGGTAGTGATAGGCATGGAGACATGGGAAAAAGCCAGTGGGCATGCTCCACCGCATGAATCGCGGTGCCTCGTGTCAATGTATGGCACCCATATCGCAGTACCTACCGCCTGGCCCCAGCGGTGTGTACCCAGCCCCCCCATTCACACAAGTCTGGTAGTGATAGGCATGTAGACATGGGAAAATGGCGGTGGGCATGCTCCACCACCCATATCGCTGTAGCTACCGCCTGGCCCCCGCGATGTGTCACCAGCACCCCCCATTCACACAAGTGTGGTAGTGATAGGCATGGAGACATGTGAAAATGGCGTTGGGCATGCTCTGCCACCCTTATCACGGAAGCTACAGCCTGGCCCCGGCGGTGTGTCACCAGCACCCCCATTTACACAGGTGCTGTAGTGATAGGCATGAAGACATGAGAATATGGCAGAGGGCATGCTCCACCGCATGAATCGCGGTGCCTTGTGTCAATATATGGCACCCATATAGCAGTAGCTACCGCCTGGCCCCAGCTGTGTGTCACCAGGACCCCCCATTCACACAAGTGCAGTAGTGATAGGCATGGAGACATGGGAAAATGGCAGTGGGCATGCTCCGACTCCCATATCGCGCTAGCTACCGCTTGTCCCCAGCAGTGTGTCACCAGCACCCTCCATTCACACAAGTGCATTAGTGATAGGCATGGAGACATGGGAAAATGGCGGTGGACATGCTCCGCCGCATGAATCGTGGTGCCTCGTGTCAATGTATGGCACCCATATCACAGTAGCTACCGCCTGGCCGCAGCGGTGTGTCACCAGCACCCCCCATTCACACAAGAGCGGTAGTGATAGGCATGGAGACATGGGAAAATGGCGGTGGGCATACTCTGCCACCCATATCATGGTAGCTACCGCCTGGCCCCACCGGTGTGTCACCAGCACCCCCCATTCACACAAGAGCGGTAGTGATAGGCATGAAGACATGGGAAAATGGCAGTGGGCATACTCTGCCACCCATATCATGGTAGCTACCGCCTGTCCCCAGCGGTGTGTCACCAGCACCCCACATTCACACAAGTGCAGTAGTGATAGGCATGGAGACATGGGAAAATGGCGGTGGACATGCTCCGCCGCATAAATCGTGGTGCCTCGTGTCAATGTATGGCACCCATATCACAGTAGCTACCGCCTGGCCGCAGCGGTGTGTCACCAGCACCCCCCATTCACACAAGAGCGGTAGTGATAGGCATGGAGACATGGGAAAATGGCGGTGGGCATACTCTGCCACCCATATCATGGTAGCTACCGCCTGGCCCCACCGGTGTGTCACCAGCACCCCCCATTCACACAAGAGCGGTAGTGATAGGCATGAAGACATGGGAAAATGGCAGTGGGCATACTCTGCCACCCATATCATGGTAGCTACCGCCTGGCCACAGCGGTGTGTCACCAGCACCCCCATTCACACAAGTGCTGTAGTGATAGGCATAGAGACATGGGAAAATGGTGGTGGGCATGCTCCGCCACCCATATCGCGGTAGCTACTGCCTGGCCCCAGCGGTGTGTCACCAGCACCCCCCATTCACACAAGTGCAGTAGTGATAGGCATGGAGACATGGGAAAAAGCCGGTGGGCATGCTCCACCGCATGAATTGCGGTGCCTCGTGTCAATGTATGGCACCCATATCGCAGTACCTACCGCCTGGCCCCAGCGGTGTGTACCCAGCCCCCCCATTCACACAAGTGTGGTAGTGATAGGCATGTAGACATGGGAAAATGGCGGTGGGCATGCTCCGCCACCCATATCGCTGTAGCTACCGCCTGGCCCAGCGGTGTGTCCCCAGCACCCCCCATTCACACAAGTGCGGTAGTGATAAGCATGGAGACATGGGAAATGGCGTTGAGCATGTTCCGCCGCATGAATCGTGGTGCCTAGTGTCAATGTATAGCACCCATATCGCGGTAGCTACCACCTGGCCCCAGCGATGTGTCACCAGCACCCCCCATTCACACAAGTGTGGTAGTGATAAGCATGGAGACATGTGAAAATGGCGTTGGGCATGCTCTGCCACCCTTATCACGGAAGCTACAGCCTGGCCCCAGCGGTGTGTCACCAGCACCCCCATTTACACAGGTGCTGTAGTGATAGGCATGAAGACATGAGAATATGGCGGTGGGCATGCTCCACCGCATGAATCACGGTGCCTCGTGTCAATATATGGCACCCATATCGCGGTAGCTACCGCCTGGCCCCAGCTGTGTGTCACCAGGACCCCCCATTCACACAAGTGCAGTAGTGATAGGCATTTAGACATGGGAAAATGGCAGTGGGCATGCTCCGACTCCCATATCGCGGTAGCTACCGCTTGGCCCCAGCAGTGTGTCACCAGCACCCTCCATTCACACAAGTGCGTTAGTGATAGGCATGAAGACATGGGAAAATGGCAGTGGGCATACTCTGCCACCCATATCATGGTAGCTACTGCCTGGCCCCAGCGGTGTGTCACCCGCACCCCACATTCACACAAGTGCAGTAGTGATAGGCATGGAGACATGGGAAAATGGCGGTGGACATGCTCTGCCGCATGAATCGCGGTGCCTCGTGTCAATGTATGGCACCCATATCGCGGTAGCTACTGCCTGGCCCCAGCGGTGTGTCACCAGCGCCCCCCATTTACACAAGTGCGGTATTGATAGACATGGAGACATGGGAAAATGGAGGTGGGCATGCTCCGCATCATGAATCGTGGTGCCTTGTGTGAATGTATGACACCCATATCGCAGTAGCTTCTGCCTGGCCCAGCGGTGTTTCACCAGCACCCCCCATTCACACAAGTGCGGTAGTGATAGGCATGGAGACATGGGAAAATGGCGGTGGGCATGCTCCGCCACCCATATCGCGATAGCTACCGCCTGGCCCCAGCTGTGTGTCACCAGCACCCCCCATTCACACAAGTGCGGTAGTGATAGGCACGGAGACATGGTAAAATGGCGGTGGGCATGCTCCACTGCATGAATCGAGGTACCTTGTGTCAATATATGGCACCCATAATGCGGTAGCTACCGCCTGGCCCCAGCGATGTTTCAACAGCACCCTCCAAAGTCACACAAGTGCAGTAGTGATAGGCATGGAGACATGGAAAAATGGTAGTGGGCATGCTCCACTGCATGAATCGCGGTGCCTCGTGTCAATATATGGCACCCATAACGCGGTAGCTACCGCCTGGCCCCAGCTGTTGTCACCAGCACCCCCCATTCACACAAGTGCGGTAATTTTAGGCATAGAGACATGCGAAAATGGCGGTGGGCATGGTCCACCACCCATATCGCGATATCTACCACCTGGCCCCAGCGTTGTGTTACCAGCACCCCCCATTCACACAAGTGCGGTAGTGATAGGCATGGAGACATGGCAAAATGGCAGTGGGCATGCTCTGCCGCATGAATCACGGGGCCTCGTGTCAATGTATGGCACCTGTATCGCGGTAGTTACCACCTGGCCCCAGCGGAGTGTCACCAGCACCCCCCATTCACACAAGTGCGGTAGCGATAGGCATGGAGACATGGGAAAATGGCATTGGGCATGCTCCGCCACCCATATCACGGTAGCTACCGCCTAGCCCCAGCTGTGTGACACCAGCACCCCCATTTACACAAGTGCTGTAGTGATAGGCATGAAGACATGAGAATATGGGTGTGGGCATGCTCCACCGCATGAATCGCGGTGCCTCTTGTCAATGTACGGCACCCATATCGCGGTAGCTACCGCCTGTCCCCAGCAGTGTGTCACCAGCAACCCCCATTCACACAAGTGCGGTAGTGATAGGCATGGAGACATGGGAAAATGGCGGTGGGCATGCTCCGCCGCATGAATTGTGGTGCTTCATGTCAATGTATGGTACCCATATCAGGGTAGCTACCGCCTGGCCTCAGCTGTGTGTCACCAGTACCCCCATTCACACAAGTCTAGTAGTGATAGGCCTGGAGACATGGGAAAATGGTGGTGGGCATTCTCCACCGCATGAATCACGGTGCCTCGTGTCAATGTATGGTACCCATATCAGGGTAGCTTCCGCCTGGCCTCAGCTGTGTGTCACCAGTACCCCCATTTACACAAGTCTAGTAGTGATAGGCATGGAGACATGGGAAAAAGGCGTTGAGCATGCTCCGCAGCATGAATCGCGGTGCCTCATGTCAATGTATGGCACCCATATCGCGGTAGCTACTGCCTGCCCCCAGCAGTGTGTCACCAGCACCCCCCATTCACACAACTGCATTAGTGATTGGCAAGGAGACATGGGAAAATGACAGTGAGCATGCTCCGCTGCATGAATCGCGGTGCCTCGTGTCAATGTATGGCACCCATATCGCGGTAGCTGCCGCCTGGCTCCATCGGTGTGCCACCAGCACCGCCCATTCACACAAGTGCGGTAGTGATAGGCATGGAGACATGGGAAAATGGTGGTGGGCATGCGCCAACACATGAATCGTGTTGATTCATGTCAATGTATGGCACCCATATCAGGGCAGCTACCACCTGGCCCCAGCGGTTTGTCACCAGCACCCCCCATTCACACAAGTGCAGTAGTGATAGGCATGGAGACATGGAAAATGGCGTTGGGCATGCTCCGCCACATGATTCGCGGTGCCTCGTGTCAATGTATGACACCCATATCGATGTGGTTACCGCCTGGCCCCAGCTGTGTGTCACCAGTACCCCCATTCACACAAGTGCTGTAGTGATAGGCATAGAGACATGGGAAAATGGTGGTGGGCATGCTCCGCCACCCATATCGCGGTAGCTACTGCCTGGCCCCAGCGGTGTGTCACCAGCACCCCCCATTCACACAAGTGCGGTAGTGATAGGCATGGAGACATGGGAAAAAGCCGGTGGGCATGCTCCACCCTATGAATCGCGGTGCCTCGTGTCAATGTATGGCACCCATATCGCAGTACCTACCGCCTGGCCCCAGCGGTGTGTACCCAGCCCCCCATTCACAGAAGTCTGGTAGTGATAGGCATGTAGACATGGGAAAATGGCGGCGGGCATGCTCCACCACCCATATCGCTGTAGCTACCGCCTGGCCCAGCGGTGTGTCCCCAGCACCCCCCATTTACACAAGTGCGGTAGTGATAAGCATGGAGACATGGGAAATGGGGTTGAGCATGTGCCGCCGCATGAATCGTGGTGCCTAGTGTCAATGTATAGCACCCATATCGCGGTAGCTACCACCTGGCCCCAGCGATGTGTCACCAGCACCCCCATTCACACAAGTGTGGTAGTGATAGGCATGGAGACATGTGAAAATGGCATTGGGCATGCTCTGCCACCCTTATCACGGAAGCCACAGCCTGGCCCCAGCGGTGTGTCACCAGCACCCCCATTTACACAGGTGCTGTAGTGATAGGCATGAAGACATGAGAATATGGCGGTGGGCATGCTCCACCGCATGAATCTCGGTGCCTCGTGTCAATATATGGCACCCATATCGCGGTAGCTACAGCCTGGCCCCAGCTGTGTGTCACCAGGACCCCCCATTCACACAAGTGCAGTAGTGATAGGCATGGAGACATGGGAAAATGGCAGTGGGCATGCTCCGACTCCCATATCGCGGTAGCTACCGCTTGGCCCCAGCAGTGTGTCACCAGCACCCTCCATTCACACAAGTGCGTTAGTGATAGGCATGAAGACATGGGAAAATGGCAGTGGGCATACTCTGCCACCCATATCATGGTAGCTACCGCCTGGCCCCAGCGGTGTGTCACCAGCACCCCACATTCACACAAGTGCAGTAGTGATAGGCATGGAGACATGGGAAAATGGCGGTGGACATGCTCCGCCGCATGAATCGCGGTGCCTCGTGTCAATGTATGGCACCCATATCACAGTAGCTACTGCCTGGCCGCAGCGGTGTGTCACCAGCAACCCCCATTCACACAAGAGCGGTAGTGATAGGCATGGAGACATGGGAAAATGGTGGTGGGCATGCTCCGCCACCCATATCGCGGTAGCTACCGCCTGGCCCCAGCGGTGTGTCACCAGCACCCCCATTCACACAAGTGTTGTAGTGATAGGCATGGAGACATGGGAAAATGGCGGTGGGCATTCTCCGCCGCATGAATCGCGGTGCCTCGTGTCAATGTATGGGACCCATATTGCGGTAGCTACCGCCTGGCCCCAGCGGTGTGTCACCAGCATCCCCCATTCACACAAATGCAGTAGTGATAGGCATGGAGACATGGAAAATGGCGTTGGGCATGCTCCGCCACATGAATCGCGGTGCCTCGTGTCAATGTATGACACCCATATCGATGTGGTTACCGCCTGGCCCCAGCTGTGTGTCACCAGCACCCCCATTCACACAAGTGCTGTAGTGATAGGCATAGAGACATGGGAAAATGGTGGTGGGCATGCTCCGCCACCCATATCGCGGTAGCTACTGCCTGGCCCCAGCGGTGTGTCACCAGCACCCCCATTCACACAAGTGCGGTAGTGATAGGCATGGAGACATGGGAAAAAGCCGGTGGGCATGCTCCACCGCATGAATCGCGGTGCCTCGTGTCAATGTATGGCACCCATATCGCCGTACCTACCGCCTGGCCCCAGCGGTGTGTACCCAGCCCCCCCATTCACACAAGTCTGGTAGTGATAGGCATGTAGACATGGGAAAATGGCGGTGGGCATGCTCCACCACCCATATCGCTGTAGATACCGCCTGGCCCCCGCGATGTGTCACCAGCACCCCCCATTCACACAAGTGTGGTAGTGATAGGCATGGAGACATGTGAAAATGGCGCTGGGCATGCTCTGCCACCCTTATCACGGAAGCTACAGCCTGGCCCCGGCGGTGTGTCACCAGCACCCCCATTTACACAGGTGCTGTAGTGATAGGCATGAAGACATGAGAATCTGGCGGAGGGCATGCTCCACAGCATGAATCGCGGTGCCTCGTGTCAATATATGGCACCCATATAGCGGTAGCTACCGCCTGGCCCCAGCTGTGTGTCACCAGGACCCCCCATTCACACAAGTGCAGTAGTGATAGGCATGGAGACATGGGAAAATGGCAGTGGGCATGCTCCGACTCCCATATCGCGGTAGCTACCGCTTGTCCCCAGCAGTGTGTCACCAGCACCCTCCATTCACACAAGTGCATTAGTGATAGGCATGGAGACATGGGAAAATAGCGGTGGACATGCTCCGCCGCATGAATCGTGGTGCCTCGTGTCAATGTATGGCACCCATATCACAGTAGCTACCGCCTGGCCGCAGCGGTGTGTCACCAGCACCCCCCATTCACACAAGAGCGGTAGTGATAGGCATGGAGACATGGGAAAATGGTGGTGGGCATACTCTGCCACCCATATCATGGTAGCTACCGCCTGGCCCCACCGGTGTGTCACCAGCACCCCCCATTCACACAAGAGCGGTAGTGATAGGCATGAAGACATGGGAAAATGGCAGTGGGCATACTCTGCCACCCATATCATGGTAGCTACCGCCTGGCCCCAGCGGTGTGTCACCAGCACCCCACATTCACACAAGTGCAGTAGTGATAGGCATGGAGACATGGGAAAATGGCGGTGGACATGCTCCGCCGCATGAATCGTGGTGCCTCGTGTCAATGTATGGCACCCATATCACAGTAGCTACCGCCTGGCCGCAGCGGTGTGTCACCAGCACCCCCCATTCACACAAGAGCGGTAGTGATAGGCATGGAGACATGGGAAAATGGCGGTGGGCATGCTCCACCACCCATATCGCGGTAGCTACCGCCTGGCCACAGCGGTGTGTCACCAGCACCCCCATTCACACAAGTGTTGTAGTGATAGGCATGGAGACATGGGAAAATGGCGGTGGGCATTCTCCGCCGCATGAATCGCGGTGCCTCGTGTCAATGTATGGCACCCATATTGTGGTAGCTACCGCCTGGCCCCAGCGGTGTGTCACCAGCATCCCCCATTCACACGAGTGCGGTAGGAATAGGCATGGAGACATGAGAAAATGGCAGTGGGCATGCTCCGCCACCCATATCATGGTAGATACCGCTTGGCCCCAGTGGTGTGCCACCAGCACCCCCCATTCACACAAGTGCGGTAGTGATAGGCATGGAGACATGGGAAAATGGCGTTGGGCATGCTGCTCCACATGAATCGCGGTGCCGCGTGCCAATGTATGGCACCCATATCGTGGTAGTTACCGCCTGGCCCCAGCTGTGTGTCACCAGTACCCCCATTCACACTAGTGCAGTAGTGATAGGCATGGAGACATGGGAAAATGGTGGTGGGCATGCTCCACCGCATGAATCACGGTGCCTCGTGTCAATGTATGGCACCCATATCGCGTTAGCTACCGCCTGGCCTCAGCAGTGTGTACCCAGCTCCCCCCATTCACACAAGTGTGGTAGTGATAGGCATGGAGACATGGGAAAATGGCGTTGAGCATGCTCCGCAGCATGAATCGCGGTGCCTCATGTCAATGTATGGCACCCATATCGCGGTAGCTACTGCCTGCCCCCAGCAATGTGTCACCAGCACCCCCCATTCACACAACTGCATTAGTGATTGGCAAGGAGACATGGGAAAATAACGGTGAGCATGCTCCGCTGCATGAATCGCGGTGCCTCGTGTCAATGTATGGCACCCATATCGCGGTAGCTACTGCCTGGCTCCATCGGTGTGTCACCAGCACCGCCCATTCACTTAAGTGCGGTAGTGATAGGCATGGAGACATGGGAAAAGGGTGGCGGGCATGCGCCAACACATGAATCGTGTTGATTCATGTCAATGTATGGCACCCATATGAGGGCAGCTACCACCTGGCCCCAGCGGTTTGTCTCCAGCACCCCCCATTCACACAAGTGCGGTAGTGATAGGCATGAAGACATAGGAAAATGGCGTTGGGCATGCTCCGCCACATGAATCGCGGTGCCTCGTGTCAATGTATGGCACCCATATCGAGGTAGTTACCGCCTGGCCCCAGCTGTGTGTCACTAGCACCCCCTTTCACACAAGTGCGGTAGTGATAGGCATAGAGACATGGGAAAATGGTGGTGGGCATGCTCCGCCACCCATATCGCGGTAGCTACTGCCTGGCCCCAGCGGTGTGTCACCAGCACCCCCCATTCACACAAGTGCGGTAGTGATAGGCATAGAGACATGGGAAAATGGCGGTGGGCATGCTCCACCGTATGAATCGCGGTGCCTCGTGTCAATGTATGGCACCCATATCGCAGTACCTACCGCCTGGCCCCAGTGGTGTGTACCCAGCACCCCCCATTCACACAAGTGTGGTAGTGATAGGCATGTAGACATGGGAAAATGGCAGTGGGCATGTTTCGCCGCATTAATCGCGGTGCCTCGTGTCAATGTATGGCACCCATTTTGCGGTAGCTACCGCCTGGCCCCAGCGGTCTGTCACCAGCACCCCCCATTTACACAAGTGCGGTAGTGATAGACATGGAGACATGGGAAAATGGAGGTGGGCATGCTCCGCATCATGAATCGTGGTGCATTGTTGGCACCCATATCGCGGTAGTTACTACCTGCCCCCAGCGGTGTGTCACCAGCACCCCCCATTCACACAAGTGCGGTAGTGATAGGCATGGAGACATGGGAAAATGGCGGTGGGCATGCTCCGCCACCCATATCGCGGTAGCTACCGCCTGGCGCCAGCTGTGTGTCACCAGCACCCCCCATTCACTCAAGTGCGGTAGTGATAGGCATGGAGACATGGCAAAATAGCGGTGGACATGCTCCACCGCATGAATCGCGGGTGCCTCTTGTCAATGAATAGCACCCATATCACGGTAGCTACCGCCTGGCCCCAGCGGTGTGTCACCAGCACCCCCCCATTCATACAAGTGCAGTAGTGATAGGCATGGAGACATGGGAAAATGGAAGTGCCCATGCTCCACCGCATGAATCGCTGTGCCTCGTGTCAATGTATGGCACCCATAACGCGGTAGCTACCGCCTGGCCCCAGCGGTGTGTACCCAGCTCCCCCCATTCACACAAGTGTGGTAGTGATAGACATGGAGACATGGGTTAAATTGCGGTCGGGATGCTCCGTCACTCATATCGCGGTAGCTATCGTCTGGCCCCAGCGGTGTGTCCCCAGCACCACCCATTTACACAAAGTGCGGTAGTGATAGGCATGGAGACATGGGAAAATGGCAGTGGGCATGTTTCGCCGCATTAATCGCGGTGCCTCGTGTCAATGTATGGCACCCATATCGCGGTAGCTACCGCCTGGCCCAGCGGTGTGTCCCCAGCACCCTCCATTTACACGAGTGCGGTAGTGATAGGTATGGAGACATGGGAAAATGGCAGTGGGCATGTTTCGCCGCATTAATCGCGGTGCCTCGTGTCAATGTATGGCACCCATATCGCAGTACCTACCGCCTGGCCCCAGTGGTGTGTACCCAGCACCCCCCATTCACACAAGTGTGGTAGTGATAGGCATGTAGACATGGGAAAATGGCAGTGGGCATGATTCGCCGCATTAATCGCGGTGCCTCGTGTCAATGTATGGCACCCATTTTGCGGTAGCTACCGCCTGGCCCCAGCGGTGTGTCACCAGCACTTCCCATTTACACAAGTGCGGTAGTGATAGACATGGAGACATGGTAAAATGGAGGTGGGCATGCTCTGCATCATGAATCGTGGTGCATTGTTGGCACCCATATCGCGGTAGTTACTACCTGCCCCCAGCGGTGTGTCACCAGCACCCCCCATTCACACAAGTGCGGTAGTGATAGGCATGGAGACATGGGAAAATGGCGGTGGGCATGCTCCGCCACCCATATCGTGGTAGCTACCGCCTGGCGCCAGCTGTGTGTCACCAGCACCCCCCATTCACACAAGTGCAGTAGTGATAGGCATGGAGACATGGCAAAATGGCGGTGGGCATGCTCCACCGCATGAATCGCGGGTGCCTCTTGTCAATGAATAGCACCCATATCACGGTAGCTACCGCCTGGCCCCAGCGGTGTGTCACCAGCACCCCCCCATTCATACAAGTGCAGTAGTGATAGGCATGGAGACATGGGAAAATGGAAGTGCCCATGCTCCACCGCATGAATTGCTGTGCCTCGTGTCAATGTATGGCACCCATAACGCGGTAGCTACCGCCTGGCCCCAGCGGTGTGTACCCAGCTTCCCCCATTCACACAAGTGTGGTAGTGATAGACATGGAGACATGGGTTAAATTGCGGTCGGGATGCTCCGTCACTCATATCGCGGTAGCTATCGTCTGGCCCCAGAGGTGTGTCCCCAGCACCACCCATTTACACAAAGTGCGGTAGTGATCGGCATGGAGACATGGGAAAATGGCAGTGGGCATGTTTCGCCGCATTAATCGCGGTGCCTCGTGTCAATGTATGGCACCCATATCGCGGTAGCTACCGCCTGGCCCAGCGGTGTGTCCCCAGCACCCCCCATTTACACGAGTGCGGTAGTGATAGGTATGGAGACATCGGAAAATGGCAGTGGGCATGTTTCGCCGCATTAATCGCGGTGCCTCGTGTCAATGTATGGCACCCATATCGCGGTAGCTACCGCCTGGCCCCAGCGGTGTGTCACCAGCACCCCCCATTTACACAAGTGCGGTAGTGATAGACATGGAGACATGGGAAAATGGAGGTGGCAATGCTCCGCATCATGAATCGTGGTGCATTTTGTCAATGTATGGCACCCATATCGCGGTAGTTACTGCCTGCCCCCAGCGATGTGTCACCAGCACCCCCCATTCACACAAGTTCGGTAGTGATAGGCATGGAGACATGGGAAAATGGCGGTGGGCATGCTCCGCCACCCATATCGCGGTAGCTACCGCCTGGCGCCAGCTGTGTGTCACCAGCACCCCCCATTCACACAAGTGCGGTAGTGATAGGCATGGAGACATGGTAAAATGGCAGTGGACGAAACCGGTCCTAGGATGCTTGTTTCCAGTCCAGGGAGGACCTGGCTTGGCAGTTTGGGCTGGACTGTTCCCATGGGGCACAGGGTCAAGACTGATTTGCATATGGCTGGGTTCAAACTAGAATGGCATGGTGAGCAAAAAAACGATGGATTTAGGCCCAGATCTCTGTACTGGGGTGAATGTATGACATTGTTCTGCATTCTGTCCATCAATTGTTGTTTTTGCATTTGTCACCCGAGTGGGAAGGGTATGCTCAGACGTGAGTCCCTTGCTCTCCATGCCACTGGAATCAAGCTATCCTGGCTGACCTGGGCTGAAAGCCCGAAACCGGTCCTAGGATGCTTGTTTCCAGTCCAGGGAGGACCTGGCTTGGCAGTTCAGGCTGGACTGTTCCCATGGGGCACAGGGTCAAGACTGATTTGCATATGGCTGGGTTCAAACTGGAATGGCATGGTGAGCAAAAAAACGATGGATTTAGGCCCAGATCTCTGTACTGGGGTGAATGTATGACATTGTTCTGCATTCTGTCCATCAATTGTTGTTTTTGCTCGTGTCAATGTATGGCACCCATAACGCGGTAGCTACCTCCTGGCCACAGCGGTGTGAACCCAGCTCCCCCCATTCACACAAGTGTGGTAGTGATAGACATGGAGACATGGGAAAATGGCGGTCGGGATGCTCCGCCACCCATATCGCGGTAGCCATCGTCTGGCCCCAGCGGTGTGTCACCAGCACCCCCCATTCACACATGTACAGTAGTAATATGCAGTGAGACATGGGAGAATGGCGGGGGGCATGCTCTGCCACATGAATCGCGGTGCCTAGTGTCAATGTATCACCCATATCGTGGTAGCTACCACCTGGCCCCAGTGGTGTGTACCCAGCTTCCCCCATTCACACAAGTGTGGTAGTGATAGGCATGGAGACATGGGAAAATGGCGGTGGGCATGCTCCGCCACCAATATCGCGGTAGCAACAGCCTGGCCCCAGCGGTGTCACGAGCACCCCCCATTCACATAAGTACAGTAGTAATAGGCATGGAGACATGGGAAAATGGCGGTGGGCATGCTCTGCAGCATGAATCGCGGTGCCTCGTGTCAATGTATGGCACCCATATTGCGGTAGCTACCGCCTGTCCACAGCCGTGTGTTACCAGCACCCCCCATTCACACAAGTGCGGTAGTGATAGGCATGGAGACATGGGAAATGGCAGTGGCCATTCTCTGCCGCATGAATCGTGATGCTTCGTGTCAATGTATGGCACCCATATCGTGGTAGCTACCGCCTGGCCCCAGTGACGTGTCACCAGCACCCCCCATTCACACAAGTGCGGTAGTGATAGGTATGGAGAGATGGGAAAGTGGCAGTGGGCATGCTCTGCCACCCATATCACGGTAGCTACCCCTTGGCCCCAGCAGTGTGTCACCAGCACCCCCCATTCACACAAGTGCGGTGGTGATAGGTATGGAGACATGGGAAAATGGCGTTGAGCATACTCCGCCGCATGAATCGCGGTTTCTCGTATGAGTGTATGGCACCCATATCGCATTTGTTACTGCCTGGCCTCTGCGATGTGTCACAAGCCCACCCCATTCACACAAGTGCAGTAGTGATAGGAATGGAGACATGGGAAAATGGCGGTGGGCATGCTCTGCCATCCATATCACGGTATTTAATGCCTGGCCCCAGCGGTGTGTCACCAGCACCCCCATTCACACAAGTGCGGTAGTGGTAGGTATGGAAACATGGGAAAATGGCGGTGGTCATGCTCCACCGCATGAATCGCGGTGCCTCGTGTCAATGTATGGCACCCATATCGCCGTAGCTACCGCCTTGCCCAGCGGTGTGTACCCAGCACCCTCCATTCACACAAGTGCGGTAATGATAGGCATGGAGACATGGGAAAATGGCAGTGGGCATGTTTCGCCGCATTAATCGCGGTGCCTCGTGTCAATGTAGGGCACCCATATTGCGGTAGCTACCGCCTGGCCCCAGCGGTTTGTCACCAGAACCCCCCATTCACACAAGTGCAGTAGTGATAGGCATGGAGATATGGGAATATAGCGGAGAGCATGTTCCGCCATATGAATCACGGTACCGCGTGTCAATGTATGGCACCCATATCGCGGTAGCTACCGCCTGGCCCCAGCGGTGTGTCACCAGCACCCCCATTCACACAAGTGCGGTAGTGATAGGCTTGGAGACATGGGAAAATAGCGCTGGGCATGCTCTGCCACCCATATCGCGGTAGCTACCACCTGGCCTCAGCGGTGTGTCACCAGCACCCCCCATTCACACAAGTACAGTAGTAATTGGCATGGAGACATGGGAAAATGGCAGTGGGCATGCTCTGCAGCATGAATCGCGGTGCCTCGTGTCAATGTATGGCACCCATATTGCGGTAGCTACCGCCTGGCCCCAGTGGTGTGTCACCAGCACCCACATTCACACAAGTGCGGTAGTGATAGTTTTGGAGACATGGGAAAATAGCGCTGGGCATGCTCTGCCATCCATATCGCGGTATCTACCACCTGGCCCCAGCGGTGTGTCACCAGCATCCCCCATTCACACAAGTACAGTAGTAATAGGCATGGAGACATGGGAAAATGGCGGTGGGCATGCTCTGCCACATGAATCGCGGTGCCTCATGTCAATGTATGGCACCCATATCACAATAGCTACCGCCTGGCCGCAGCGGTGTGTCACCAGCACCCCCCCATTCACACAAGAGCGGTAGTGATAGGCATGGAGACATGGGAAAATGGCGGTGGGCATGCTCCGCCACCCATATCGCGGTAGCTACCGCCTGGCCCCAGCGGTGTGTCACCAGCACCCCCATTCACACAAGTGTTGTAGTGATAGGCATGGAGACATGGGAAAATGGCGGTGGGCATTCTCCGCCGCATGAATCACGGTGCCTCGTGTCAATGTATGGCACCCATATTGCGGTAGCTACCGCCTGGCCCCAGCGGTGTGTCACCAGCATCCCCCATTCACACGAGTGCGGTAGGAATAGGCATGGAGACATGAGAAAATGGCAGTGGGCATGCTCCGCCACCCATATCATGGTAGATACCGCTTGGCCCCAGCGGTGTACCACCAGCATCCCCCATTCACACAAGTGCGGTAGTGATAGGCATGGAGACATGGGAAAATGGCGTTGGGCATGCTGCTCCACATGAATCGCTGTGCCGCGTGCCAATGTATGGCACCCATATCGTGGTAGTTACCGCCTGGCCCCAGCTGTGTGTCACCAGTACCCCCATTCACACAAGTGCAGTAGTGATAGGCATGGAGACATGGGAAAATGGTGGTGGGCATGCTCCACCGCATGAATCACGGTGCCTCGTGTCAATGTATGGCACCCATATCGCGTTAGCTACCGCCTGGCCTCAGCGGTGTGTACCCAGCTCCCCCCATTCACACAAGTGTGGTAGTGATAGGCATGGAGACCTGGGAAAATGGCGTTGAGCATGCTCCGCAGCATGAATCGCGGTGCCTCATGTCAATGTATGGCACCCATATCGCGGTAGCTACCGCCTGCCCCCAGCAATGTGTCACCAGCACCCCCCATTCACACAACTGCATTAGTGATTGGCAAGGAGACATGGGAAAATAACGGTGAGCATGCTCCGCTGCATGAATCGCGGTGCCTCGTGTCAATGTATGGCACCCATATCGCGGTAGCTACCGCCTGGCTCCATCGGTGTGTCACCAGCACCGCCCATTCACACAAGTGCGGTAGTGATAGGCATGGAGACATGGGAAAATGGTGGTGGGCATGCGCCAACACATGAATCGTGTTGATTCATGTCAATGTATGGCACCCATATCAGGGCAGCTACCCATTCACACAAGTGTGGTAGTGATAGGCATGGAGACATGGGAAAATGGTGGTGGGCATGCTCCACCGCATGAATCACGGTGCCTCGTGTCAATGTATGGCACCCATATCGCGTTAGCTACCGCCTGGCCTCAGCGGTGTGTACCCAGCTCCCCCCATTCACACAAGTGTGGTAGTGATAGGCATGGAGACATGGGAAAATGGCGTTGAGCATGCTCCGCAGCATGAATCGCGGTGCCTCATGTCAATGTATGGCACCCATATCGCGGTAGCTACCGCCTGCCCAATAACGGTGAGCATGCTCCGCTGCATGAATCGCGGTGCCTCGTGTCAATGTATGGCACCCATATCGCGGTAGCTACCGCCTGGCTCCATCGGTGTGTCACCAGCACCGCCCATTCACACAAGTGCGGTAGTGATAGGCATGGAGACATGGGAAAATGGTGGTGGGCATGCGCCAACACATGAATCGTGTTGATTCATGTCAATGTATGGCACCCATATCAGGGCAGCTACCCATTCACACAAGTGTGGTAGTGATAGACATGGAGACATGGGTTAAATTGCGGTGGGGATGCTCAGTCACTCATATCGCGGTAGCTATCGTCTGGCCCCAGCGGTGTGTCCCCAGCACCACGCATTTACACAAAGTGCGGTAGTGATAGGCATGGAGACATGGGAAAATGGCAGTGGGCATGTTTCGCCGCATTAATCGCGGTGCCTCGTGTCAATGTATGGCACCCATATCGCGGTAGCTACCGCCTGGCCCAGCGGTGTGTCCCCAGCACCCCCCATTTACACGAGTGCGGTAGTGATAGGTATGGAGACATGGGAAAATGGCAGTGGGCATGTTTCGCCGCATTAATCGCGGTGCCTCGTGTCAATGTATGGCACCCATATCGCGGTAGCTACCGCCTGGCCCCAGCGGTGTGTCAACAGCACCCCCATTTACACAAGTGCGGTAGTGATAGACATGGAGACATGGGAAAATGGAGGTGGCAATGCTCCGCATCATGAATCGTGGTGCATTTTGTCAATGTATGGCACCCATATCGCGGTAGTTACTGCCTGCCCCCAGCGATGTGTCACCAGCACCCCCTATTCACACAAGTTCGGTAGTGATAGGCATGGAGACATGGGAAAATGGCGGTGGGCATGCTCCGCCACCCATATCGCGGTAGCTACCGCCTGGCGCCAGCTGTGTGTCACCAGCACCCCCCATTCACACAAGTGCGGTAGTGATAGGCATGGAGACATGGTAAAATGGCAGTGGACGAAACCGGTCCTAGGATGCTTGTTTCCAGTCCAGGGAGGACCTGGCTTGGCAGTTCAGGCTGGACTGTTCCCATGGGGCACAGGGTCAAGACTGATTTGCATATGGCTGGGTTCAAACTGGAATGGCATGGTGAGCAAAAAACGATGGATTTAGGCCCAGATCTCTGTACTGGTGTGAATGTATGACATTGTTCTGCATTCTGTCCATCAATTGTTGTTTTTGCATTTGTCACCCCGAGTGGGAAGGGTATGCTCAGACGTGAGTCCCTTGCTCTCCAATCCACTGGAATCAAGCTATCCTGGCTGACCAGGGCTGAAAGCCCGAAACCGGTCCTAGGATGCTTGTTTCCAGTACAGGGAGGACCTGGCTTGGCAGTTCAGGCTGGACTGTTCCCATGGGGCACAGGGTCAAGACTGATTTGCATATGGCTGGGTTCAAACTGGAATGGCATGGTGAGCAAAAAAACGATGGATTTAGGCCCAGATCTCTGTACTGGGGTGAATGTATGACATTGTTCTGCATTCTGTCCATCAATTGTTGTTTTTGCTCGTGTCAATGTATGGCACCCATATCGCGGTAGCTACCGCCTGGCCCAGCGGTGTGTCCCCAGCACCCCCCATTTACACGAGTGCGGTAGTGATAGGTATGGAGACATGGGAAAATGGCAGTGGGCATGTTTCGCCGCATTAATCGCGGTGCCTCGTGTCAATGTATGGCACCCATATCGCGGTAGCTACCGCCTGGCCCCAGCGGTGTGTCACCAGCATCCCCCATTTACACGAGTGCGGTAGTGATAGGTATGGAGACATGGGAAAATGGCAGTGGGCATGTTTCGCCGCATTAATCGCGGTGCCTCGTGTCAATGTATGGCACCCATATCGCGGTAGCTACCGCCTGGCCCCAGCGGTGTGTTACCAGCACCCCCCCATTTACACAAGTGCGGTAGTGATAGACATGGAGACATGGGAAAATGGAGGTGGCAATGCTCCGCATCATGAATTGTGGTGCATTTTGTCAATGTATGGCACCCATATCGCGGTAGTTACTTCCTGCCCCCAGCGATGTGTCACCAGCACCCCCCATTCACACAAGTTCGGTAGTGATAGGCATGGAGACATGGGAAAATGGCGGTGGGCATGCTCCGCCACCCATATCGTGGTAGCTACCGCCTGGCGCCAGCTGTGTGTCACCAGCACCCCCCATTCACACAAGTGCGGTAGTGATAGGCATGGAGACATGGTAAAATGGCAGTGGGCATGCTCCACCGCATGAATCGCGGGTGCCTCTTGTCAATGAATAGCACCCATATCAAGGTAGCTACCGCCTGGTCCCAACGTTGTGTCACCAGCACCCCCCCATTCACACAAGTGCAGTAGTGATAGGCATGGAGACATGGGAAAATGGAAGTGGCCATGCTCCACCGCATGAATCGCGGTGCCTCGTGTCAATGTATGGAACCCATAACGCGGTAGCTACCAACTGGCCCCAGTAGTGTGAAAACAGCTCCCCCCATTCACACAAGTGTGGTAGTGATAGACATGGAGACATGGGAAAATGGCGGTCGGGATGCTCCGCCACCCATATCGCGGTAGCTATCGTCTGGCCCCAGCGGTGTGTCACCAGCACCCCCCATTCACACAAGTACAGTAGTAACATGCATTGAGACATGGGAGAATGGCGGTGAGCATGCTCTGCCACATGAATCGCGGTGCCTCGTGTCAACGTATGGCACCCATATCGTGGTAGCTACCACCGGGCCACAGCGGTGTGTATCCAGCTCCCCCCATTCACACAAGTGTGGTAGTGATAGGCATGGAGACATGGGAAAATGGCGGTGGGCATGCTCCGCCACCCATATCGCGGTAGCTACAGCCTGGCGCCAGCGGTGTGTCAGCACCCCCATTCACATAAGTACAGTAGTAATAGGCATGGAGACATGGGAAAATGGCGGTGGGCATGCTCTGCAGCATGAATCGCGGTACCTCGTGTCAATGTATGGCACCCATATCGCGGTAGCTACCGCCTGGCCCCAGCGATGTGTTACCAGCACCCCCCATTCACACAAGTGCGGTAGTGATAGGCATGGAGACATGGGAAAATGGCAGTGGCCATTCTCTGCTGCATGAATCGTGATGCTTCGTGTCAATGTATGGCACCCATATCGTGGTAGCTACCGCCTGGCCCCAGTGATGTGTCACCAGCACCCCCATTCACACAAGTGCGGTAGTGATAGGTATGGAGACATAGGAAAATGGCGTTGAGCATGCTCCGGCGCATGAATCGCGGTTTCTCGTGTGAGTGTATGGCACCCATATCGCGTTAGTTACTCCCTGGCCTCTGTGGTGTGTCACCAGCACACCCCATTCACACAAGTGCGGTAGTGATAGGAATGGAGACATGGGAAAGTGGCGGTGGGCATGCTCCGCCACCCATATCACGGTAGCTACCCCTTGGCCCCAGCGGTGTGTCACCAGCACCCCCCATTCACACAAGTGCGGTAGTGATAGGTATGGAGACATAGGAAAATGGCGTTGAGCATGCTCCGGCGCATGAATCGCGGTTTCTCGTGTGAGTGTATGGCACCCATATCGCGTTAGTTACTCCCTGGCGTCTGTGGTGTGTCACCAGCACACCCCATTCACACAAGTGCGGTAGTGATAGGAATGGAGACATGGGAAAATGGCGGTGGGCATGCTCTGCCATCCATATCACGGTATCTACTGCCTGGCCCCAGTGGTGTGTCACCAGCACCCCCATTCACACAAGTGCGGTAATGATAGGCATGGAGACATGGGAAAATGGCAGTGGGCATGTTTTGCCGCATTAATCGCATTGCCTCGTGTCAATGTTGGGCACCCATACCGCGGTAGCTACTGCCTGGCCCCAGCGGTGTGTCACCAGCACCCCCATTCACACAAGTGCGGTAGTGATAGGCTTGGAGACATGGGAAAATAGCGCTGGGCATGCTCTGCCACCCATATCGCGGTAGCTACCACCTGGCCCCAGCGGTGTCACCAGCACCCCCCATTCACACAAGTACAGTAGTAATAGGCATGGAGACATGTGAAAATGGCGGTGGGCATGCTCTGCCACATGAATCGCGGTGCCTCATGTCAATGTATAGCACCCATATCGCTGTAGCTAGCGTCTGGCCCCTGCGGTGTGTCACCAGCACCCCCCATTTACAAAAGTGCGGTAGTGATAGACATGGACACACGGGAAAATGGAGGTGGGCATGCTCCGCATCATGAATCGTGGTGCCTTGTGTCAATGTATGATACCCATATCGCGGTAGCTACCGCCTGGCCCCAGCGGTGTGTCACCAGCACCCCCCATTCACACAAGTGTGGTAGTGATAGGCATGGAGACATGGGAAAATGGCGGTGGTCATGCTCCACCACATGAATCGCGGTGCCTCGTGTCAATGTATGGCACCCATATCGCCGTAGCTACCGCCTGGCCCAGCGATGTGTACCCAGCACCCCCCATTCACACAAGTGCGGTAATGATAGGCATGGAGACATGGGAAAATGGCAGTGGGCATGTTTCGCCGCATTAATCGCAGTGCCTTGTGTCAATGTATGGCACCCATAACGCGGTAGCTACCTCCTGGCCACAGCGGTGTGAACCCAGCTCCCCCCATTCACACAAGTGTGGTAGTGATAGACATGGAGACATGGGAAAATGGCGGTCGGGATGCTCCGCCACCCATATCGCGGTAGCTATCGTCTGGCCCCAGCGGTGTGTCACCAGCACCCCCCATTCACACATGTACAGTAGTAATATGCAGTGAGACATGGGAGAATGGCGGTGGGCATGCTCTGCCACATGAATCGCGGTGCCTCGTGTCAATGTATGGCACCCATATTGTGGTAGCTACCACCTGGCCCCAGCGGTGTGTGCCCAGCTCCCCCCATTCACACAAGTGTGGTAGTGATAGGCATGGAGACATGGGAAAATGGCGGTGGGCATGCTCCGCCACCCATATCGCGGTAGCAACAGCCTGGCCCCAGCGGTGTCACGAGCACCCCCCATTCACATAAGTACAGTAGTAATAGGCATGGAGACATGGGAAAATGGCGGTGGGCATGCTCTGCAGCATGAATCGTGGTGCCTCGTGTCAATGTATGGCACCCATATTGCGGTAGCTACCGCCTGTCCCCAGCCGTGTGTTACCAGCACCCCCCATTCACACAAGTGCGGTAGTGATAGGCATGGAGACATGGGAAATGGCAGTGGCCATTCTCTGCCGCATGAATCGTGATGCTTCGTGTCAATGTATGGCACCCATATCGTGGTAGCTACCGCCTGGCCCCAGTGATGTGTCACTAGCACCCCCCATTCACACAAGTGCGGTAGTGATAGGTATGGAGAGATGGGAAAGTGGCGGTGGGCATGCTCTGCCACCCATATCACGGTAGCTACCCCTTGGCCCCAGCAGTGTGTCACCAGCACCCCCCATTCACACAAGTGCGGTAGTGATAGGTATGGAGACATGGGAAAATGGCGTTGAGCATGCTCCGCCGCATGAATCACGGTTTCTCGTAGGAGTGTATGGCACCCATATCGCGTTAGTTACTGCCTGGCCTCTGCGATGTGTCACAAGCCCACCCCATTCACACAAGTGCGGTAGTGATAGGAATGGAGACATGGGAAAATGGCGGTGGGCATGCTCTGCCATCCATATCACGGTATCTAATGCCTGGCCCCAGCGGTGTGTCACCAGCACCCCCATTCACACAAGTGCGGTAGTGGTAGGCATGGAGACATGGGAAAATGGCGGTGGTCATGCTCCACCGCATGAATCGCGGTGCCTCGTGTCAATGTATGGCACCCATATCGCCGTAGCTACCGCCTGGCCCAGCGATGTGTACCCAGCACCCTCCATTCACACAAGTGCAGTAGTGATAGGCATGGAGATATGGGAAAATGGCAGTGGGCATGTTTCGCCGCATTAATCGCGGTGCCTCGTGTCAATGTAGGGCACCCATATTGCGGTAGCTACCGCCTGGCCCCAGCAGTGTGTCACCAGCACCCCCCATTCACACAAGTGCAGTAGTGATAGGCATGGAGATATGGGAATATGGCGGAGAGCATGTTCCGCCATATGAATCACGGTACCGCGTGTCAATGTATGGCACCCATATCGCGGTAGCTACCGCCTGGCTCCAGCGGTGTGTCACCAGCACCCCCATTCACACAAGTGCGGTAGTGATAGGCTTGGAGACATGGGAAAATAGCGCTGGGCATGCTCTGCCACCCATATCGCGGTAGCTACCACCTGGCCCCAGCGGTGTGTCACCAGCACCCCCCATTCACACAAGTACAGTAGTAATAGGCATGGAGACATGGGAAAATGGAGGTGGGCATGCTCCGCATCATGAATCGTGGTGCCTTCTGTCAATGTATGACACCCATATCGCGGTAGCTACCGCCTGGCCCCAGCGGTGTGTCACCAGCACCCCCCATTCACACAAGTGTGGTAGTGATAGGCATGTAGACATGGGAAAATTGCGGTGGGCATGCTCCAACGCATGAATCGCGGGTGCCTCTTGTCAATGTATGGCACCCATATTGCCGTAGCTACCGCCTGGCCTTGCGGTGTGTACCCAGCACCCCCCATTCACACAAGTGCCGTAATGATAGGCATGGAGACATGGGAAAATGGCAGTGGGCATGTTTTGCCACATTAATCGCGGTGCCTCGTGTCAATGTAAGGCACCCATATTGCAGTAGCTACCGCCTGGCTCCAGCGGTGTGTCACCAGCACCCCCCATTCACACAAGTGCAGTAGTGATAGGCATGGAGATATGGGAAAATGGCGGTGAGCATGGTCCGCTGTATGAATCACGGTGCCTCGTGTCAATGTATGGCACCCATATTGCGGTAGCTACCGCCTGGCTCCAGTGGTGTGTCACCAGCACCCACATTCACACAAGTGCGGTAGTGATAGTTTTGGAGACATGGGAAAATAGCGCTGGGCATGCTCTGCCATCCATATCGCGGTAGCTGCCACCTGGCCCCAGCGGTGTGTCACCAGCATCCCCCATTCACACAAGTATAGTAGTAATAGGCATGGAGACATGGGAAAATGGCGGTGGGCATGTTCTGCCACATGAATCGCGGTGCCTCATGTCAATGTATAGCACCCATATCGCGGTAGCTACCGTCTGGCCCCAGCGGTGTGTCACCAGCACCCCCCATTTACACAAGTGCGGTAGTGATAGACATGGAGACATGGGAAAATGGAGGTGGACATGTTCCGCATCATGAATCGTGGTGCCTTCTGTCAATGTATGACACCCATATCGCAGTAGCTACCGCCTGGCCCCAGCGGTGTGTCACCAGCACCCCCCATTCACACAAGTGTGGTAGTGATAGGCATGTAGACATGGGAAAATTGCGGTGGGCATGCTCCAACGCATGAATCGCGGGTGCCTCTTGTCAATGAATAGCACCCATATCGCGGTAGCTTCCGCCTGGCCCGAGCAGTGTGTCACCAGCACCCCCCCATTCACACAAGTGCAGTAGTGATAGGCATGGAGACATGGGAAGATGGCAATGGGCATGCTCCACCGCATGAATCGCGGTGCCTCGTGTCAATGTATGGCACCCATATCGCGGTAGCTACCGCCTGGCCCCAGCGGTGTGTCACCAGCACACCCCATTCACACAAGTGCAGTAGTGATAGGCATGGAGACATGGGAAAATGGCAATGGGCATGCTCCACCGCATGAATCGCGGTGCCTCGTGTCAATGTATGACACCCATATCGCGGTAGCTACCACCTGGCCCCAGTGGTGTGTCACCAGCACCCCCCATCCACACAAGTACAGTAGTAATATGAATGGAGACATGGGAAAATGGCGGTGGGCATGCTGTGCCGCATGAATCGCTGTGCCTCATGTCAATGTATGGCACCCATATCGCGGTAGCTACCACCTGGCCCCAGCGGTGTGTCACCAGCACCCCCATTTACACATGTGCGGTAGTGATAGGCATGGAGACATGGGAAAATGGCAGTGGGCATTCTCCGCCGCATGAATCGTGGTGCCTAGTGTCAATGTAGAGCACCCATATCGCGGTAGCTAACACTTGGCCCCAGCGATGTGTCACCAGCACCCCCCATTCACATAAGTGCGGTAGTGATAGGCATGGAGACATGGGGAAATGGCGGTGGGCATGGTCCACCACCCATATCGCGGTAGCTACCGCCTGGCCCCAGCGGTGTGTCACCAGCAACCCTCATTCACACAAGTGCGGTAGTGATAGGCATGGAGACATGGGAAATTGGCGGTGGGCATGCTCCACCACATGAATCGCGGTGCCTTGTGTCAATGTATGGCACCCATATCGCCGTAGCTACAGCCTGGCCCGGCGGTGTGTACCCAGCACCTCCCATTCACACAAGTGCGGTAATGATAGGCATGGAGACATGGAAAAATGGTGGTGGGCATGCTCCGCTGCATGAATCGCGGGGCCTCGTGTCATTGTATGGCACCCATATCGCGGTAGATGCCACCTGGCCCCAGCGGTGTGTCACCAGCACCCCCGATTCACACAAGTGCAGTAGTGATAGGCATGGAGACATGGGAAAATGGTGGTAGGCATGATCCGCCACCGATATCGCGGTAGCTAACGCCTGGCCCCAGCGGTGTGTCACCAGCACCCTCCATTCACATAAGTACAGTAGTAATAGGCATGGGGACATGGGAAAATGGCGGTGGGCATGCTCTGCAGCATGAATCGCGGTGCCTCGTGTCAATGTATGGCACCCATATCGCGGTATCTACCGCCTGGCCCCCGCGGTGTGTCACCAGCACCCTCCATTCACATAAGTGCGGTAGTGATAGGCATGAAGACATGGGAAAATGGCAGTGGGCATACTCTGTGTTGGACTTGGCCCTTCTGGCAAGTTCACCCCTAGAACTTTTTGCAGTATCCTAGCCTTTTTCCTATGTGTACTAGTGGTTTTAGGCCTCTAGGCGCTTTCACACTGTGTCCCAGTGGAAAGCGCGTGCGCGCTGTGTGGTTGAATGGGACTGACCTGCCCTCCCATAGGAATGCATGGGGGATCTGAGTGACCGTGCTAGTTCCTGATGCGTGGGGAGTGCAGGGTCGAGTTTGATATGTGCAAACTCGTGAGAGTGAATGCTGCGCAATGATGTGTGCGGCGTTACTGTAGCTAGTATAGAAGCGCCACTTCTAGACACTGGCATAAATGTGCAGTGACTGTCTGGCGTGTGATTGGCTGGTGTGCCTGGCTCCAGGAGTCAGGGTGGGTCTGCCCAAGTGGTGGGTGGAGAGCTCTGCAGGTTGATGAGTGGGAGGAGTACACCTAGGACCTGAATAGGGATGGGCTTTCCCCACACAATGCTGGCTCCGCCCCCTGTGGTGCGGCTGATGACCCTGGCCTGCTCTGTGAATAGGGAGAGGGGCTGAGCAAAACAAAGTGCTCAGGAACCAGTTGCATCTGGTTCGCCCCTTCCCTGCACCTTTTGAGAACAAAGGATTTGGTGTATAAAAGAGGGGCTGTGACCCCATGAAAATGTTCTTGTTCTTGCGCTTAACTTGAAACAACCAGGGATGTGCTGCTGCTGGGGTCCAGGGGAAGGCTTGCCTCCCTGGGCCCTGCCCAGCCCCTGGATGCCTGATGGACTTTGTGGGACCTTTTGTTTCTGTTCCTGGATCTATCAATGACTTTGTGCTGGTCCTCCACATAGCGCCTGGAGAGCGCTTATTCTAATTTCCTCCAGAGAGAGGAGATCTTGATTGAACCACAAAGAAACTCTGCCTGACTAGAAGGACCTGGAAGAAGCTGAAGGAGGAGTAACTTTCCCTGACCTGGGGGATTGGCCTGCAGTTGGTGCCTTGCTGAGAAAGGAGAGGAAAAGACTAAGAGAGACTTTGCACTTTGTTTCAACAATCTCCAAGGGCTTGGAAGAGAGCTTGCCCCCTGAACTGAGTCCCAGGACCTTCCAAAACTGAGTTGCCTGGACAATTCTTGCTTGTGTCCCGCTGGATTTGGCCCCAGTACGACTCGTACTCCATCCGCCGCGAAGCCGTGTCTTTGCCGCCCGGCACCGCGCGTCTACGCTGATCCAAAAGCGTTAGTACGCGCCGTATCCCTCCCAGCCGCATCGCACCTAACCTTCCCCGCCGATTCGAGTCGTACAGCCCTGGCTGCCGAACCCTGTACGCTGAACACAAGCTTCGCTGTCCCACAGGTACGGTCCGTACGCTGCTAACGTACTGCACTGTGCCGTGCTCAGAGCCGAGACGCCGCATCGCACCGATCCTCCCCGTACGCTGTACGGCGCCGAGAAGTGTCGCCGCCTATCCGCACCGAAGGTACGGCTCGGACGCCGAACGCCATGGACTCTGCAAGCTGATCCAGGCCATCCGCAACGTATCCCTGAAGGTCCCGTATCAACGCCGCGTCCCGACGCCGCGACCCGACCAGCATCTGAATACGCTGCCGAGCTACGACCCGGACTCATCGACTTGTCCCGCACTGTCCGTCGCGGACCCCACGAACTTAAGGTACTTTGTTCTGTTCGCACCGCAGCGTGCATGCCACGGACCCCGGAGTCCGCAACGATTGTTTGACTCGTACTTTCCTTGTTTTTAATGCCAACGAGTCGCACATCCAGGTACGAACCGTACAGAACCTGAAAAGAAGCGTAATTGACTAAAAGAAGCCTATTTTTGTATTTTAAGCCTTTCTACAAGAACATTGAACTTTAAAATAATACTGTGGTCATTTTATTCGTTATTCTGGTCTTGTGCTAAGCCTTATATAAAGAAAACTATTTTTGATACAACCTTGACTGGTGTCCATTTGTGGTGTGTCATTGTATTACTGTATGTGTTCACAAATGCTTAACCTATGACGCACTGAGAATAGTCTTGACTGCTTGCGCCACACTACCTAAAGGGTGAGCAGGGGTTATTTGAAAGGGTGATCCCCTTATCCTGACTTAGAAGTAAGAGTCCCTGCTTGTCACAAGTGCATACCTGTGCCAACCAGAGATTCCCAATTCTAACATTGGTGGTCAGCGGTGGGATTTGAATTTGCATTTGTGATTCATGTACAGTGATTGAGTGAACACCACGTAGTGAGTTCAGACCGATAACGCAGCCACACAGTATTGATTTTTGTTTTGCTGAAGAATCTCCACGCTAAGAAACCATGCCTAGCTCAGTCAATGGAGGCAGGACGGCCTCTATATTCTCTGGGGTTGATGACATAGATTGGGAGGAGAAGGCACTGCTGAGGTGCACAAGTGAAGTCTTGAAAGGATACCTCTCCGAGTATAGAATTAACCAAACTGGATTGAAAAACAAGGAGCAGTATACCAAGGCGCTGAGGGCCTGGTACGAATCCAAGTTCCCAGAGAATGTGCTGGAGGTGATACCCCCAGAAGGTGCTTCTAAGCCTGGCAGAGGCCTGTCGCCAGAGGAGATGGCCGACAGGATTGCTGCAAGAGCACATGAAGTGGAGATGGCAAAGCTTCAAATGGAAAGGGATTATTGTTCTAAACTTGTTTTTAAGTGTCATTTCTGTGGAAATGTGTTTCTGGATTCACCAGTAAGGGTGGGATCCAGTGGTGGCAGCAGATGTGTGTCCAGTGCATGTATTCCCATTCCCAGTTCCCGGGGTAATGGTACCTGTGTCACGTGGTGGTCAGGTTGAGAAATCAGGGGCGGTAGAAACTGTCTTACCAGTCTGGGGGGTGTGTGTGTGGATGATTGGTGTGAGTTCTCTGAAATAAGGAGCTTGCTGGTTGATTGGGTGTGAGTTCTCTGGGATAGGGAGCTTGCATTGGGGAGTGATCCCAAAAGGAGTGGCTGAGGTGTTTTCCAGCCCAGCGTGGTGGAAGAGGTTCAGAGTAGCCCAGCTAGGTCTCGGTGTAGGGGCTCACGTCCTGTCTCTGCGGAGAAGGAGTGGGTGGGACTGCGTGTCTCCAGGTGCCCGAAACCCAGTCTCAGGGCCTGGATAGTTTCTTTAGGGAATATCAGGTCGGGGGCCTAGGCTGTACCAATAGGTCATTTGAGGAGGATCTCCCAGTGTCTAGAGGACGTGGAGTGTCTGTAATCAGAGCTCCAGTAGTCCTGGTGTCTGGCGGTACCGCTCCAGTTGGGAGGGTGCAGAAGTCCAGAGGGAGGGGTGAGAGGGGGAGGGATTCCCCAGTGGGAACCAATAGGTCAGGGACCAGCCGGGAGGGCTGAGTCGCCACTGAGTGACCGTGGTGTCGCCACTTCTGTCCTGGGGGGTCTGCATGCACTGTCAGATGGACAGGAGGTCGTGAGATCAGCGCCAGGCAGACTGTCACACGACCCATTAGTTATGTGTCACCCTTGTTAAGTCCTGGTTCGCCAGGCATCTGACCAAAGGGTACGTCCCTCGGTTGGGGAGCCAGTAGTCGGTGTTTCCGGATCTGGACGTAAGGGCAGCTGTAGTCCTGAGGGCAGGTGGGGCTCATCTTAAGTGAAGAGACCCTGCTCTACAGTGGAAGGGGGTGCAGAGGGAGGGAGTCCTCGCCTCTGACCCCGTGGATCCCAGGTGGTAGACCAGTTGGTGGAGAGAGGTCCTGAACTGGTGGGAGAGTTGTGTTCTGGAAGGTGCTTCCCTGGGAGGGTGCGGAACCCCAGAAGTAGAGGTAGGGTGGGGCATTCTTGCCCATGACCTCAGGTCAGCCTGAGGGTGCGGACCCTAGTTTGAAGGATCAGTGGCAGTTGGGAACTACACTGAGAGGGAGAGTGGAGAATGGCTTGTATGCCAGGGGTTACCACCCCCCACTCTGGGTTTGGCAAGGACCAGTGGTATCTGAGTGGCCTAGGGCCTGGTCCTGGCCGTGGACAACTAGGTAGTACCAGTGGGGTATCCTAGTTGGGCCTGAGGTTTTTTTCGGTTGTTTTTTTTTTCAGATGGAACCACGTTGATTCAGAATGGCGTAGAACCGGAGAGTGTCCCTGCAGTGCGGGCCTGCGTCCGTGTTCTATCGCCCCAAGCAGGGAAGACCATCACGGTGGTGATTGGTCTGCCCTGCATTTTGGCTGGAAGGGGGTTGTGTTGGACTTGGCCCTTCTAGCAAGTTCACCCCTAGAACTTTTTCCAGTATCCTAGCCTTTTTCCTGTGTGTACTAGTGGTTTTAGGCCTCTAGGCGCTTTCACACTGTGTCCCAGTGGAAAGCGCGTGCGCTCTGTGTGGTTGAATGGGACTGACCTGCCCTCCCATAGGAATGCATGGGGGATCTGTGTGACCGTGCTAGTTCCTGATGCGTGGGGAGTGCAGGGTCGAGTTTGATATGTGCAAACTCGTGA
Organism: Triturus cristatus; assembly: GCF_964204655.1. Lineage (NCBI taxonomy): Eukaryota > Metazoa > Chordata > Amphibia > Caudata > Salamandridae > Triturus > Triturus cristatus. The sequence continues at coordinate 1,031,212,315 of NC_140579.1, read as the reverse complement.
GAGTGAATGCTGCGCAATGATGTGTGCGGCGTTACTGTAGCTAGTATAGAAGCGCCACTTCTAGACACTGGCATAAATGTGCAGTGACTGTCTGGCGTGTGATTGGCTGGTGTGCCTGGCTCCAGGAGTCAGGGTGGGTCTGCCCCAGTGGTGGGTGGAGAGCTCTGCAGGTTGATGAGTGGGAGGAGTACACCTAGGACCTGAATAGGGCTGGGCTTTCCCCACACAATGCTGGCTCCGCCCCCTGTGGTGCGGCTGATGACCCTGGCCTGCTCTGTGAATAGGGAGAGGGGCTGAGCAAAAGAAAGTGCTCAGGAACCAGTTGCATCTGGTTCACCCCTTCCCTGCACCTTTTGAGAACAAAGGATTTGGTGTATAAAAGAGGGGCTGTGACCCCATGAAAATGTTCTTGTTCTTGCGCTTAACTTGAAACAACCAGGGGCGTGCTGCTGCTGGAGACCAGGGGAAGGCTTGCCTCCCTGGGCCCTGCCCAGCCCCTGAATGCCTGATGGACTTTGTGGGACCTTTTGTTTCTGTTCCTGGATCTATCAATGACTTTGTGCTGGTCCTCCACATAGCGCCTGGAGAGCGTTTTATTCTAATTTCCTCCAGAGAGAGGAGATCCTGATTGAACCACGAAGAAACTCTGCCTGACTAGAAGGACCTGGAAGAAGCTGAAGGAGGAGTAACTTTCCCTGACCTGGGGGATTGGCCTGCAGTTGGTGCCTTGCTGAGAAAGGAGAGGAAAAGACTAAGAGAGACATTGCACTTTGTTTCAACAATCTCCAAGGGCTTGGAAGAGAGCTTGCCCCCTGAACTGAGTCCCAGGACCATTGGACTCATCTGCCTTCCAAAACTGAGTTGCCTGGACAATTCTTGCTTGTGTCCCGCTGGATTTGGCCCCAGTACGACTCGTACTCCATCCGCCGCGAAGCCGTGTCTTTGCCGCCCGGCACCGCGCGTCTATGTTGATCCAAAAGCGTTAGTACGCGCCGTATCCCTCCCAGCCGCATCGCACCTAACCTTCCCTGCCGATTCGAGTCGTACAACCCTGGCTGCCGAACCCTGTACGCTGAACACAAGGTTCGCTGTCCCACAGGTACGGTCCGTACGCTGCTAACGTACTGCACTGTGCCGTGCTCAGAGCCGAGATGCCGCATCGCACCGATCCTCCCCGTACGCTGTACGGCGCCGAGAAGTGTCGCCGCCTATCCGCACCGAAGGTACGGCTCGAACGCCGAACGCCACGGACTCTGCAAGCCGATCCAGGCCATCCGCAACGTATCCCTGAAGGTCCTGTATCAACGCCGCGTCCCGACGCCGCGACCCGACCAGCATCTGAATACGCTGCCGAGCTACCACCCGGACTCATCGACTTGTCCCGCACTGTCCGTCGCGGATCCCACGAACTTAAGGTACTTTGTTCTGTTCGCACCGCAGCGTGCATGCCACGGACCCCGGAGTCCGCAACGATTGTTTGACTCCTACTTTCCTTGTTTTTAATGCCGAGTCGCACATCCAGGTACGAACCGTACAGAACCTGAAAAGAAGCGTAATTGACTAAAAGAAGCCTATTTTTGTATTTTAAGCCTTTCTACAAGAACATTGAACTTTAAAATAAAACTGTGGTCATTTTATTCGTTATTCTGGTCTTGTGCTAAGCCTTATATAAGGAAAACTATTTTTGATACAACCTTGACTGGTGTCCATTTGTGGTGTGTCATTGTATTACTGTATGTGTTCACAAATGCTTAACCTATGACGCCCTGAGAATAGTCTTGACTGCTTGCACCACACTACCTAAAGGGTGAGCAGGGGATATTTGAAAGGGTGATCCCCTTATCCTGACTTAGAAGTAAGAGTCCCTGCTTGTCACAAGTGCATACCTGTGCCAACCAGAGATTCCCAATTCTAACACTCTGCCACCCATATCATGGTATCTGCTGCCTTGCCCCAGCGGTGTGTCACCAGCACCCCCCATTCACACAAGTGCAGTAGTGATAGGCATGGAGACATGGGAAAATAGCGGTGGACATGGTCCGCCGCATGAATCGCGGTGCCTCGTGTCAATGTATGGCACCCATATCACAGTAGCTACCGCGTGGCCCAAGCGGTGTGTCACCAGCACCCCCCATTCACACAAGAGCGGTAGTGATAGGCACGGAGACATGGGAAAATGGAGGTGGGCATGCTCCGCCACCCATATCGCAGTTGCTACCGCCTGGCCCCAGCGGTGTGTCACCAGCACCCCCATTCACACAAGTGCTGTAGTGATAGGCATGGAGACATGGGAAAATGGCGGTGGGCATTCTCCCCCGCATGAATCGCGGGGCCTTGTGTCAATGTATTGCACCCATATCGCGGTAGTTACCACCTGGCCCCAGCGGTGTGTCACCAGCACCCCCCATGCACACAAGTGCGGTAGTGATAGGCATGGAGACATGGGAAAATGGTGGTGGGCATGCTCCACCACATAAATTGCGGTGCCTCGTGTCAATGTATGGCACCCATATTGCGGTAGCTATCGCCTGGCCCCAGCGGTTTGTCACCAGCACCCCCATTCACACAAGTGCAGTAGTGATAGGCATGGAGATATGGGAAAATGGCAGTGGGCCTGCACCGCCGCTTGAATCGCGGTGCCTCGTGTCAATGTATGGCACCCATATCGCGGTAGCTCCCGCCTGGCCCCAGCGGTGTGTCACCAGCTCCCCCCATTCACACAAGTGCGGTAGTGATAGGCATTGAGACATGGGAAAATGGCGGTGTGCATGCTCCACCACCCATATTGCGGTAGCTACCGCGTGGCCCCAGAGGTGTTTCACCAGCACCCCCCATTCACACAAGTGCGGTAGTGATAGGCTTGGAGACATGGGAAAATAGCGCTGGGCATGCTCCGCCACCCATATCGCGGTAGCTACCACCTGGCCCCAGCGGTGTGTCACCAGCTCCCCCCATTCACACAAGTACAGTAGTAATAGGCATGGAGACATGGGAAAATGGCGGTGGGCATGCTCTGCCACATGAATCGCGGTGCCTCATGTTAATGTATTGCACCCATATCGCGGTAGCTAGCGTCTGGCCCCAGCGGTGTGTCACCAGCACCCCCCATTTACACAAGTGCGGTAGTGATAGACATGGAGACACGGGAAAATGGAGGTGGGCATGCTCCGCATCATGAATCGTGGTGCCTTGTGTCAATGTATGATACCCATATCGCGGTAGCTACCGCCTGGCCCCAGCGGTGTGTCACCAGCACCCCCCATTCACACAAGTGTGGTAGTGATAGGCATGGAGACATGGGAAAATGGCGGTGGTCATGCTCCACCACATGAATCGCGGTGCCTCGTGTCAATGTATGGCACCCATAACGCGGTAGCTACCGCCTGGCCACAGCGGTGTGAACCCAGCTCCCCCCATTCACACAAGTGTGGTAGTGATAGACATGGAGACATGGGAAAATGGCGGACGGGATGCTCCGCCACCCATATCGCGGTAGCTATCGTCTGGCCCCAGCGGTGTGTCACCAGCACACCCCATTCACACATGTACAGTAGTAATATGCATTGAGACATTGGAGAATGGCGGTGGGCATGCTCCAACGCATGAATCGCGGGTGCCTCTTGTCAATGAATAGCACCCATATCGCGGTAGCTACCGCCTGGCCCCAGCAGTGTGTACCCAGCTCCCCCCATTCACACAAGTGTGGTAGTGATAGGCATGGAGACATGGGAAAATGGCGGTGGGCATGCTCCGCCACCCATATCGCGGTAGCTACAGCCTGGCCCCAGCGGTGTGTCACGAGCACCCCCCATTCACATAAGTACAGTAGAAATAGGCATGGAGACATGGGAAAATGGTGGTGGGAATGCTCTGCAGCATGAATCGCGGTGCCTCGTGTCAATGTATGGCACCCATATCGCGGTAGCTACCGCCTGTCCCCAGCCGTGTGTTACCAGCACCCCCCATTCACACAAGTGCGGTATTGATAGGCATGGAGACATGGGAAAATGGCAGTGGCCATTCTCTGCTGCATGAATCGTGATGCTTCGTGTCAATGTATGGCACCCATATCGTGGTAGCTACCGCCTGGCCCCAGTGATGTGTCACTAGCACCCCCCATTCACACAAGTGCGGTAGTGATAGGTATGGAGAGATGGGAAAGTGACGGTGGGCATGCTCTGCCACCCATATCACGGTAGCTACCCCTTGGCCCCAGCGGTGTGTCACCAGCACCCCCCATTCACACAAGTGCGGTAGTGATAGGTATGGAGACATGGGAAAATTGCGTTGAGCATGCTCCGACGCATAAATCGCGGTTTCTCGTGTGAGTGTATGGTACCCATATCGCGTTAGTTACTGCCTGGCCTCTGCGGTATGTCACCAGCACACCCCATTCACACAAGTGCGGTAGTGATAGGAATGGAGACATGGGAAAATGGCGGTGGGCATGCTCTGCCATCCATATCATGGTATCTACTGCCTGGCCCCAGCAGTGTGTCACCAGCAACCCCATTCACACAAGTGCGGTAGTGGTAGGCATGGAGACATGGGAAAATGGCGGTGGTCATGCTCCACCGCATGAATCGCGGTGCCTCGTGTCAATGTATGGCACCCATATCGCCGTAGCTACCGCCTGGCTCAGCGGTGTGCACCCAGCACCCTCCATTCACACAAGTGCGGTAATGATAGGCATGGAGACATGGGAAAATGGAAGTGGGCATGTTTTGCCGCATTAATCGCGGTGCCTCGTGTCAATGTGGGGCACCCATATTGCAGTAGCTACCGCCTGGCCCCAGCGGTGTGTCACCAGCACCCCCCATTCACACAAGTGCAGTAGTGATAGGCATGGAGATATGGGAATATGGCGGTGAGCATGTTCCGCCGTATGAATCACGGTACCACGTGTCAATGTATGGCACCCATATCGCGGTAGCTACCGCCTGGCCCCAGCGGTGTGTCACCAGTACCCCCATTCACACAAGTGCGGTAGTGATAGGCTTGGAGACATGGGAAAGTAGCGCTGGGCATGCTCTGCCACCCATATCGCGGTAGCTACCACCTGGCGCCAGCGGTGTGTCACCAGAACCCCCTATTCACACAAGTACAGTAGTAATAGGCATGGAGACATGGGAAAATGGCGGTGGGCATGCTCTGCCACATGAATCGCTGTGCCTCATGTCAATGTATAGCACCCATATCGCGGTAGCTAGCGTCTGCCCCCAGTGGTGTGTCACCAGCACCCCCCATTTACACAAGTGCAGTAGTGATAGACATGGAGACACGGGAAAATGGAGGTGGGCATGCTCCGCATCATGAATCGTGGTGCCTTGTGTCAATGTATGACACCCATATCGCGGTAGCTACCGCCTGGCCCCAGCGGTGTGTCACCAGCACCCCCCATTCACACAAGTGTGGTAGTGATAGGCATGGAGACATGGGAAAATGGCAGTGGGCATGTTTCGCCGCATTAATCGCGGTGCCTCGTGTCAATGTAAGGCACCCATATTGCAGTAGCTACCACCTGGCCTTGCGGTGTGGACCCAGCACCCCCCATTCACACAAGTGCCGTAATGATAGGCATGGAGACATGGGAAAATGGCAGTGGGCATGTTTCGCCGCATTAATCGCGGTGCCTCGTGTCAATGTAAGGCACCCATATTGCAGTAGCTACCGCCTGGCTCCAGCGGTGTGTCACCAGCACCCCCCATTCACACAAGTGCAGTAGTGATAGGCATGGAGATATGGGAAAATGGCGGTGAGCATGGTCCGCTGTATGAATCACGGTGCCTCGTGTCAATGTATGGCATCCATATTGCGGTAGCTACCGCCTGGCCCCAGTGGTGTGTCACCAGCATCCACATTCACACAAGTGCGGTAGTGATAGGTTTGGAGACATGGGAAAATAGCGCTGGGCATGCTCTGCCACCCATATCGCGGTAGCTACCACCTGGCCCTAGTGGTGTGTCACCAGCACCCCCCATTCACACAAGTGTGGTAGTGATAGGCATGTAGACATGGGAAAATGGCGGTGGGCATGCTCCAACGCATGAATCGCGGGTGCCTCTTGTCAATGAATAGCACCCATATCGCGGTAGCTACCGCCTGGCCCCAGCAGTGTGTCACCAGCACCCCCCCATTCACACAAGTGCAGTAGTGATAGGCATGGAGACATGGGAAAATGGCAATGGGCATGCTCCACCGCATGAATCGCGGTGCCTCGTGTCAATGTATGGCACCCATATCGCGGTAGCTACCACCTGGCCTTAGCGGTGTGTCACCAGCACCCCCTATTCACACAAGTGCAGTAGTGCTAGGCATGGAGACATGGGAAAATGGCAATGGGCATGCTCCACCGCATGAATCGCGGTGCCTCGTGTCAATGTATGGCACCCATATCGCGGTAGCTACCGCCTGGCCCCAGCTGTGTGTCACCAGCACACCCCATTCACACAAGTGCAGTAGTGATAGGCATGGAGACATCGGAAAATGGCAATAAGCATGCTCCACCGCATGAATCGCGGTGCCTCGTGTCAATGTATGGCACCCATATCGCAGTAGCTACCACCTGGCCCCAGCGGTGTGTCACCAGCACCCCCCATCCACACAAGTACAGTAGTAATATGAATGGAGACATGGGAAAATGGCGGTGGGCATGCTCTGCCGCATGAATCGCTGTGCCTCGTGTCAATGTATGGCACCCATACCGTGGTAGCTACCACCTGGCCCCAGCGGTGTGTCACCAGCACCCCCCATTCACACATCTGCGGTAGTGATAGGCATGGAGACATGGGAAAATGGCAGTGGGCATTCTCCGCCGTGGTGCCTAGTGTCAATGTAGAGCACCCATATCGCGGTAGCTAACACCTGGCCCCAGCGATGTGTCACCAGCACCCCCCATTCACATAAGTGCGGTAGTGATAGGCATGGAGACATGGGAAAATGGCGGTGGGCATGGTCCACCACCCATATCGCGGTAGCTACCACCTGGCCCCAGCGGTGTGTCACCAGCAACCCCCATTCACACAAGTGCGGTAGTGATAGGCATGGAGACATGGGAAAATGGCGGTGGGCATGCTCCACCACATGAATCGCGGTGCCTTGTGTCAATGTATGGCACCCATATCGCCGTAGCTACAGCCTGGTCCGGCAGTGTGTACCCAGCCCCTCCCATTCACACAAGTGCGGTAATGAAAGGCATGGAGACATGGAAAAATGGTGGTGGGCATGCTCCACCGCATGAATCGCGGTGCCTCGTGTCAACGTATGGCACCCATATCGCGGTACCTACCGCCTGGCCCCAGCGGTGTGTACCCAGCACCCCCCCATTCACACAAGTGCGGTAGTGATAGGCATGGAGACATGGGAAAATGGAGTTGAGAATGCTCCGCCGCATGAATCGCGGTGCATCGTGTCAGTGTATGGCACCCATATCGCGGTAGATGCCACCTGGCCCCAGCGGTGTGTCACCAGCACCCCCGATTCACACAAGTGCAGTAGTGATAGGCATGGAGACATGGGAAAATGGTGGTAGGCATGATCCGCCACCGATATCGCGGTAGCTACCGCCTGGCCCCAGCGGTGTGTCACCAGTACCCCCCATTCACATAAGTACAGTAGTAATAGGCATGGAGACATGGGAAAATGGCGGTGGGCATGCTCTGCAGCATGAATCGCGGTGCCTCGTGTCAATGTATGGCACCCATATTGCGGTATCTACCGCCTGGCCCCAGCGGTGTGTCACCAGCACCCTCCATTCACATAAGTGCGGTAGTGATAGGCATGAAGACATGGGAAAATGGCAGTGGGCATACTCTGTGTTGGACTTGGCCCTTCTGGCAAGTTCACCCCTAGAACTTTTTGCAGTATCCTAGCCTTTTTCCTGTGTGTACTAGTGGTTTTAGGCCTCTATGCGCTTTCACACTGTGTCCCAGTGGAAAGCGCGTGCTCTCTGTGTGGTTGAATGGGACTGACCTGCCCTCCCATAGGAATGCATGGGGGATCTGAGTGACCGTGCTAGTTCCTGATGCGTGGGGAGTGCAGGGTCGAGTTTGATATGTGCAAACTCGTGAGAGTGAATGCTGCGCAATGATGTGTGCGGCGTTACTGTAGCTAGTATAGAAGCGCCACTTCTAGACACGGGCATAAATGTGCAGTGACTGTCTGGCGTGTGATTGGCTGGTGTGCCTGGCTCCAGGAGTCAGGGTTGGTCTGGCCCAGTGGTGGGTGGAGAGCTCTGCAGGTTGATGAGTGGGAGGAGTACACCTAGGACCTGAATAGGGCTGGGCTTTCCCCACACAATGCTGGCTCCGCCCCCTGTGGTGCGGCTGATGACCCTGGCCTGCTCTGTGAATAGGGAGAGGGGCTGAGCAAAACAAAGTGCTCAGGAACCAGTTGCATCTGGTTTGCCCCTTCCCTGCACCTTTTGAGAACAAAGGATTTGGTGTATAAAAGAGGGGCTGTGACCCCATGAAAATGTTCTTGTTCTTGCGCTTAACTTGAAACAACCAGGGGCGTGCGGCTGCTGGGGTCCAGGGGAAGGCTTGCCTCCCTGGGCCCTGCCCAGCCCCTGGATGCCTGATGGACTTTGTGGGACCTTTTGTTTCTGTTCCTGGATCTATCAATGACTTTGTGCTGGTCCTCCACATAGAGCCTGGATAGCGCTTTATTCTAATTTCCTCCAGAGAAAGGAGATCCTGATTGAACCACGAAGAAACTCTGCCTGACTAGAAGGACCTGGAAGAAGCTGAAGGAGGAGTAACTTTCCCTGACCTTGGGGATTGGCCTGCAGTTGGTGCCTTGCTGAGAAAGGAGAGGAAAAGACTAAGAGGGACTTTGCACTTTGTTTCAACAATCTCCAAGGGCTTGGAAGAGAGCTTGCCCCCTGAACTGAGTCCCAGGACCATTGGACTCATCTGCCTTTCAAAACTGAGTTGCCTGGACAATTCTTGCTTGTGTCCTGCTGGATTTGGCCCCAGTACGACTCGTACTCCATCCGCCACGAAGCCGTGTCTTTGCCGCACGGCACCGCGCGTCTACGCTGATCCAAAAGCGTTAGTACGCGCCGTATCCCTCCCGGCCGCATCGCACCTGACCTTCCCCGCCGATTCGAGTCGTACAGCCCTGGCTGCCGAACCCTGTACGCTGAACACAAGCTTCGCTGTCCCACAGGTACGGTCCGTACGCTGCTAACGTACTGCACTGTGCCGAGCTCAGAGCCGAGACACCGCATCGCACCGATCCTCCCCGTACGCTGTACGGCGCCGAGAAGTGTCGCCGCCTATCCGCACCGAAGGTACGGCTCGAACGCCGAACGCCACGGACTCTGCAAGCCGATCCAGGCCATCCGCAACGTATCCCTGAAGGTCCCGTATCAACGCCGCGTCCCGACGCCGCGACCCGACCAGCATCTGAATACGCTGCCGAGCTACGACCCGGACTCATCGACTTGTCCCGCACTGTCCGTCGCGGACCCCACGAACTTAAGGTACTTTGTTCTGTTCGCACCGCAGCGTGCATACCACGGACCCCGGAGTCCGCAACGATTGTTTGACTCGTACTTTCCTTGTTTTTAATGCCAACGAGTCGCACATCCAGGTACGAACCGTACAGAACCTGAAAAGAAGCGTAATTGACTAAAAGAAGCCTATTTTTGTATTTTAAGCCTTTCTACAAGAACATTGAACTTTAAAATAATACTGTGGTCATTTTATTCGTTATTCTGGTCTTGTGCTAAGCCTTATATAAAGAAAACTATTTTTTATACAACCTTGACTGGTGTCCATTTGTGGTGTGTCATTGTATTACTGTATGTGTTCACAAATGCTTAACCTATGACGCCCTGAAAATAGTCTTGACTGCTTGCGCCACACTACCTAAAGGGTGAGCAGGGGTTATTTGAAAGGGTGATCCCCTTATCCTGACTTAGAAGTAAGAGTCCCTGCTTGTCACAAGTGCATACCTGTGCCAACCAGAGATTCCCAATTCTAACACTCTGCCACCCATATCATGGTATCTGCCGCCTGGCCCCAGCGGTGTGTCACCAGCACCCCCCATTCACACAAGTGCAGTAGTGATAGGCACGGAGACATGGGAAAATGGAGGTGGGCATGCTCCGCCACCCATATCGCAGTTGCTACCGCCTGGCCCCAGCGGTGTGTCACCAGCACCCCCCATTCACACAAGTGCTGTAGTGATAGGCATGGAGACATGGGAAAATAGAGGTGGACATGGTCCGCCGCATGAATCGCGGTGCCTCGTGTTAATGTATGGCACCCAGATCACAGTAGCTACCGCCTGGCCCAAGCGGTGTGTCACCAGCACCCCCCATTCACACAAGAGCGGTAGTGATAGGCACGGAGACATGGGAAAATGGAGGTGGGCATGCTCCGCCACCCATATCGCAGTTGCTACCGCCTGGCCCCAGCGGTGTGTCACCAGCACCCCCCATTCACACAAGTGCTGTAGTGATAGGCATGGAGACATGGGAAAATGGCGGTGGGCATTCTCCCCTGCATGAATCGCGGGGCCTTGTGTCAATGTATTGCACCCATATCGCGGTAGTTACCACCTGGCCCCAGCGGTGTGTCACCAGCACCCCCCATGCACACAAGTGCGGTAGTGATAGGCATGGAGACATGGGAAAATGGTGGTGGGCATGCTCCACCACATAAATTGCGGTGCCTCGTGTCAATATATGGCACCCATATTGCGGTAGCTATCGCCTGGCCCCAGCGGTTTGTCACCAGCACCCCCATTCACACAAGTGCGGTAGTGATAGGCATGGAGATATGGGAAAATGGCAGTGGGCCTGCACCGCCGCTTGAATCGCGGTGCCTCGTGTCAATGTATAGCACCCATATCGCGGTAGCTACCGTCTGCCCCTAGAGGTGTGTCACCAGCACCCCTCATTCACACAACTGGGTTACTTATAGGCATGGAGACATGGGAAAATGACTATGAGCATGTTCCGCTGTGTGAATCACGGTGACTCGTGTCAATGTATGGCACCCATATCGCTGTAGTTACTGCCTGGCCCCAGCAGTGTGTCACCAGCACACCCAATCACACAAGTGGGGTAGTGATAGGCATGGAGACATGGGAAAATGGCGGTGGGCATGGTCCACCGCATGAATCGCAGTGCCGTGTGTCAATGTATGGCACCCATATCGTGGTAGTTACCGCCTGGCCCCAGCTGTGTGTCACCAGCACCCCCATTCACACAAGTGCGGTAGTGATAGGCATGGAGACATGGGAAAATGGTGGAGGGCATGCTCCACCATATGAATCGCTGTGCCTTGTGTCAATGTATGGCACCCATATCCCGGTAGCTACCGCCTGGCCCCAGCGGTGTGTACCCAGCTCCCACCATTCACACAAGTGTGGTAGTGATAGGCATGGAGACATGGGAAAATGGCATTGAGCATGCTCCGCCGCATGAATCGCGGTGCCTTGTGTCAATGTATGGCACCCATATTGCGGTAGCTATCGCCTGGCCCCAGCGGTTTGTCACCAACACCCCCATTCACACAAGTGCGGTAGTGATAGGCATGGAGATATGGGAAATTGGCAGTGGGCCTGCACCGCCACTTGAATCGCGGTGCCTCGTGTCAATGTATAGCACCCATATCGCGGTAGCTCCCGCCTGGCCCCAGCGGTGTGTCACCAGCTCCCCCCATTCACACAAGTGCGGTAGTGATAGGCATTGAGACATGGGAAAATGGCGGTGGGCAGGCTCCACCACCCATATTGCGGTGGCTACCGCGTGGCCCCAGAGGTGTTTCACCAGCACCTCCCATTCGCACAAGTGCGGTAGTGATAGGCTTGGAGACATTGGAAAATAGCGCTGGGCATGCTCCGCCACCCATATCGCGGTAGCTACCACCTGGCCCCAGCGGTTTGTCACCAGCACCCCCATTCACACAAGTGCGGTAGTGATAGGCATGGAGATATGGGAAAATGGCAGTGGGCCTGCACCGCCGCTTGAATCGCGGTGCCTCGTGTCAATGTATAGCACCCATTTAGCGGTAGCTACCGTCTGCCCCTAGCGGTGTGTCACCAGCACCCCTCATTCACACAACTGGGTTACTTATAGGCATGGAGACATGGGAAAATAACTATGAGCATGTTCCGCTGCGTGAATCACGGTGACTCGTGTCTATGTATGGCACCCATATCGCTGTAGTTACTGCCTGGCCCCAGCAGTGTGTCACCAGCACACCCATTCACACAAGTGGGGTAGTGATAGGCATGGAGACATGGGAAAATGGCGGTGGGCATGGTCCACCGCATGAATCGCAGTGCCGTGTGTCAATGTATGGCACCCATATCGTGGTAGTTACCGCCTGGCCCCAGCTGTGTGTCACCAGCACCCCCATTCACACAAGTGCGGTAGTGATAGGCATGGAGACATGGGAAAATGGTGGAGGGCATGCTCCACCATATGAATCGCTGTGCCTTGTGTCAATGTATGGCACCCATATCCCGGTAGCTACCGCCTGGCCCCAGCGGTGTGTACCCAGCTCCCACCATTCACACAAGTGTGGTAGTGATAGGCATGGAGACATGGGAAAATGGCATTGAGCATGCTCCGCCGCATGAATCGCGGTGCCTTGTGTCAATGTATGGCACCCATATTGCGGTAGCTATCGCCTGGCCCCAGCGGTTTGTCACCAACACCCCCATTCACACAAGTGCGGTAGTGATAGGCATGGAGATATGGGAAATTGGCAGTGGGCCTGCACCGCCACTTGAATCGCGGTGCCTCGTGTCAATGTATAGCACCCATATCGCGGTAGCTCCCGCCTGGCCCCAGCGGTGTGTCACCAGCTCCCCCCATTCACACAAGTGCGGTAGTGATAGGCATTGAGACATGGGAAAATGGCGGTGGGCAGGCTCCACCACCCATATTGCGGTGGCTACCGCGTGGCCCCAGAGGTGTTTCACCAGCACCTCCCATTCGCACAAGTGCGGTAGTGATAGGCTTGGAGACATTGGAAAATAGCGCTGGGCATGCTCCGCCACCCATATCGCGGTAGCTACCACCTGGCCCCAGCGGTGTGTCACCAGCACCCCCCATTCACACAAGTACAGTAGTAATAGGCATGGAGACATGGGAAAATGGCGGTGGGCATGCTCTGTCACATGAATCGCAATGCCTCATGTCAATGTATAGCACCCATTTCGCGGTAGCTACTGTCTGACCCCAGCGGTGTGTCACTAGCACCCCCCATTTACACAAGTGCGGTAGTGATAGGCATGGAGACATGGGAAAATGGCGTTGAGCATGCTCCGCCGCATGAATCGCAGTCCCTCGTGTCAATGTATGGCACCCATATCGCGGTAGCTACCGTCTGCCCCCAGCGGTGTGTCACCAGCACCCCTCATTCACACAACTGGGTTACTTATAGGCATGGAGACATGGGAAAATGACTATGAGCATGTTCCGCTGCGTGAATCACGGTGACTCGTGTCAATGTATGGCACCCATATCGCTGTAGTTACTGTCTGGCCCCAGCAGTGTGTCACCAGCACACCCATTCACACAAGTGGGGTAGTGATAGGCATGGAGACATGGGATAATGGCGGTGGGCATGGTCCACCGCATGAATCGCAGTGCCGTGTGTCAATGTATGGCACCCATATCGTGGTAGTTACCGCCTGGCCCCAGCTGTGTGTCACCAGCACCCCCATTCACACAAGTGCGGTAGTGATAGGCATGGAGACATGGGAAAATGGTGGAGGGCATGCTCCACCATATGAATCGCTGTGCCTTGTGTCAATGTATGGCACCCATATCCCGGTAGCTACCGCCTGGCCCCAGCGGTGTGTACCCAGCTCCCCCCATTCACACAAGTGTGGTAGTGATAGGCATGGAGACATGGGAAAATGGCATTGAGCATGCTCCGCCGCATGAATCGCGGTGCCTTGTGTCAATGTATGGCACCCATATCGCGGTAGCTACTGCCTGGCCCCAGCGGTGTGTCACCAGCACCCCCCATTCACACAAGTGCGGTAGTGATAGGCATGGAGACATGGGAAAATGACTATGAGCATGTTCCGCTGCGTGAATCACGGTGACTCGTGTCAATGTATGGCACCCATATCGCTGTAGTTACTGCCTGGCCCCAGCAGTGTGTCACCAGCACACCCATTCACACAAGTGGGGTAGTGATAGGCATGGAGACATGGGAAAATGGTGGAGGGCATGCTCCACCATATGAATCGCTGTGCCTTGTGTCAATGTATGGCACCCATATCCCGGTAGCTACCGCCTGGCCCCAGCGGTGTGTACCCAGCTCCCACCATTCACACAAGTGTGGTAGTGATAGGCATGGAGACATGGGAAAATGGCATTGAGCATGCTCCGCCGCATGAATCGCGGTGCCTTGTGTCAATGTATGGCACCCATATCGCGGTAGTTACCGCCTGGCCCCAGCAGTGTGTCACCAGCACCCCCATTCAAACAAGTGGGGTAGTGATAGGCATGGAGACATGGGAAAATGGCGGTGGGCCTTGTTCCACCGCATGAATCGCTGTGCCGGGTGTCAATGTATGGCACCCATATCGTGGTAGTTACCGCCTGGCCCCAGCTGTGTGTCACCAGCACCCCATTCACACAAGTGCGGTAGTGATAGGCATGGAGACATGGGAAAATGGTGGAGGGCATGCTCCACCACATGAATCGCGGTGCCTCATGTCAATGTATAGCACCCATTTCGCGGTAGCTACTGCCTGGCCCCAGCGGTGTGTCACCAGCACCCCCCATTCACACAAGTGCGGTGGTGATAGGCATGGATACATGGGAAAATGGCGGTGGGCATGCTCCACCGCATGAATCGCGGTGCCTCGTGTCAATGTATGGCACCCATATCGCGGTACCTACCGCCTGGCCCCAGCGGTGTGTACCCAGCACCCCCCATTCACACAAGTGTGGTAGTGATAGGCATGTAGACATGGGAAAATGGCGGTGGGCATGCTCCGCCACCCATATCGCGGTAGCTACCCCCTGTCCCCAGTGGTGTGTCACCAGCACCCCCCATTCACACAAGTGCGGTAGTGATAGGCTTGGAGACATTGGAAAATAGCGCTGGGCATGCTCCGCCACCCATATCGCGGTAGCTACCACCTGGCCCCAGCGGTGTGTCACCAGCACCCCCCATTCACACAAGTACAGTAGTAATAGGCATGGAGACATGGGAAAATGGCGGTGGGCATGCTCTGTCACATGAATCGCAATGCCTCATGTCAATGTATAGCACCCATTTCGCGGTAGCTACTGTCTGACCCCAGCGGTGTGTCACTAGCACCCCCCATTTACACAAGTGCGGTAGTGATAGGCATGGAGACATGGGAAAATGGCGTTGAGCATGCTCCGCCGCATGAATCGCAGTCCCTCGTGTCAATGTATGGCACCCATATCGCGGTAGCTACCGTCTGCCCCCAGCGGTGTGTCACCAGCACCCCTCATTCACACAACTGGGTTACTTATAGGCATGGAGACATGGGAAAATGACTATGAGCATGTTCCGCTGCGTGAATCACGGTGACTCGTGTCAATGTATGGCACCCATATCGCTGTAGTTACTGTCTGGCCCCAGCAGTGTGTCACCAGCACACCCATTCACACAAGTGGGGTAGTGATAGGCATGGAGACATGGGATAATGGCGGTGGGCATGGTCCACCGCATGAATCGCAGTGCCGTGTGTCAATGTATGGCACCCATATCGTGGTAGTTACCGCCTGGCCCCAGCTGTGTGTCACCAGCACCCCCATTCACACAAGTGCGGTAGTGATAGGCATGGAGACATGGGAAAATGGTGGAGGGCATGCTCCACCATATGAATCGCTGTGCCTTGTGTCAATGTATGGCACCCATATCCCGGTAGCTACCGCCTGGCCCCAGCGGTGTGTACCCAGCTCCCCCCATTCACACAAGTGTGGTAGTGATAGGCATGGAGACATGGGAAAATGGCATTGAGCATGCTCCGCCGCATGAATCGCGGTGCCTTGTGTCAATGTATGGCACCCATATCGCGGTAGCTACTGCCTGGCCCCAGCGGTGTGTCACCAGCACCCCCCATTCACACAAGTGCGGTAGTGATAGGCATGGAGACATGGGAAAATGACGGTGAGCATGCTCCGCTGCGTTAATCACGGTGAGTCGTGTCAATGTATGGCACCCATATCGCGGTAGTTACCGCCTGGCCCCAGCAGTGTGTCACCAGCACCCCCATTCAAACAAGTGGGGTAGTGATAGGCATGGAGACATGGGAAAATGGCGGTGGGCCTTGTTCCACCACATGAATCGCTGTGCCGGGTGTCAATGTATGGCACCCATATCGTGGTAGTTACCGCCTGGCCCCAGCTGTGTGTCACCAGCACCCCATTCACACAAGTGCGGTAGTGATAGGCATGGAGACATGGGAAAATGGTGGAGGGCATGCTCCACCACATGAATCGCGGTGCCTCATGTCAATGTATAGCACCCATTTCGCGGTAGCTACTGCCTGGCCCCAGCGGTGTGTCACCAGCACCCCCCATTCACACAAGTGCGGTGGTGATAGGCATGGATACATGGGAAAATGGCGGTGGGCATGCTCCACCGCATGAATCGCGGTGCCTCGTGTCAATGTATGGCACCCATATCGCGGTACCTACCGCCTGGCCCAGCGGTGTGTACCCAGCACCCCCCATTCACACAAGTGTGGTAGTGATAGGCATGTAGACATGGGAAAATGGCGGTGGGCATGCTCCGCCACCCATATCGCGGTAGCTACCCCCTGTCCCCAGTGGTGTGTCACCAGCACCCCCCATTCACACAAGTGCGGTAGTGATAGGCATGGAGACATGGGAAAATGGCGTTGAGCATGCTCCGCCACATGAATCGCAGTGCCTCGTGTCAATGTATGGCACCCATATCGCGGTAGCTACCGACTGGCTCAGCCGTGTGTACCCAGCACCCCCCATTCACACAAGTGTGGTGGTGATAGGCATGTAGACATGGGAAAATGGCGGTTGGCATGCTCCGCCACCCATATCGCGGTAGCTACCCCCTGGCCCCAGTGGTGTGTCACCAGCACCCCCCATTCACACAAGTGCGGTATTGATAGACATGGACACATTGGAAAATGGAGGTGGGCATGCTCCGCATCATGAATCGTGGTGCCTTGTGTCAATGTATGACACCCATATCGCGGTAGCTACTGCCTGGCCCCAGCGGTGTGTCACCAGCACCCCCCATTCACACAAGTGCGGTAGTGATAGGCATGGAAGCATGGTAATATGGCGGTGGGCATGCTCCACCGCATGAATCGTGGGTGCCTCTTGTCTATGAATAGCACCCATATCGCTGTAGCTACCGCCTGGCCCCGGCGGTGTTTCAACAGCACCCCCCAAATTCACACAAGTGCAGTAGTGATAGGCATGGAGACATGGGAAAATGGCAGTGGGCATGCTCCACTGCATGAATCGCGGTGCCTCGTGTCAATGTATGGCACCCATAACGCGGTGGCTACCGCCTGGCTCCAGCTGTGTCACACAAGTGCGGTAATTTTAGGCATGGAGACATGGGAAAATGGCGGTGGGCATGGTCCACCACCCATATCACGATATCTACCACCTGGCCCCAGCATTGTGTCACCACCACCCCCCATTCACACAAGTGCGGTAGTGATAGGCATGGAGACATGGCAAAATGGCAGTGGGCATGCTCCGCCGCATGAATCACGGGGCCTAGTGTCAATGTATGGCACCTGTATCGCTTTAGTTACCACCTGGCCCTAGCGGAGTGTCACCAGCACCCCCCATTCACACAAGTGCGGTAGCGATAGGCATGGAGACATGCGAAAATGGCATTGGGCATGCTCCGCCACCCATATCACGGTAGCTACCGCCTAGCCCCAGCTGTGTGTCACCAGCACCCCCATTTACACAAGTGCTTTAGTGATAGGCATGAAGACATGAGAATATGGCAGTGGGCATGCTCCACCTCATGAATCGCGGTGCCTCTTGTCAATGTATGGCACCCATATCGCGGTAGCTGCTGCCTAGACGGAACGGTGTGTCACCAGCACCCCCCATTCACACAAGTGCAGTAGTGATAGGCATGGAGACATGGGAAAATGGCGGTGGGCATGCTCCGCCTGCCATATCGCGGTAGCTACCGCCTGTCCCCAGCAGTGTGTCACCAGCAACCCCCATTCACACAAGTGCGGTAGTGATAGGCATGGAGACATGGGAAAATGGCGGTGGGCATGCTCCGCCGCATGAATTGTGGTGCTTCATGTCAATGTATGGTACCCATATCAGGGTAGCTACCGCCTGGCCCCAGCTGTGTGTCACCAGTACCCCCATTCACACAAGTGCAGTACTGATAGGCATGGAGACATGGAAAAATGGTGGTGGGCATGCTCCACCGCATGAATCACGGTGCCTCGTGTCAATGTATGGCACCCATATCGCGTTAGCTACCGCCTGGCCTCAGCGGTGTGTACCCAGCTCCCCCCATTCACACAAGTGTGGTAGTGATAGGCATGGAGACATGGGAAAATGGTGTTGAGCATGCTCCGCAGCATGAATTGCGGTGCCTCATGTCAATGGATGGCACCCATATCGCGGTAGTTACTGCCTGCCCCCAGCAGTGTGTCACCAGCACCCACCATTCACACAACTGCATTAGTGATTGGCAAGGAGACATGGGAAAATGACAGTGAGCATGCTCCGCTGCATGAATCGCGGTGCCTCGTGTCAATGTATGGCACCCATATCGCAGTAGCTACCGCCTGGCTCCATCGGTGTGTCACCAGCACCGCCCATTCACACAAGTGCGGTAGTGATAGGCATGGAGACATGGGAAAATGGTGGTGGGCATGCGCCAACACATGAATCGTGTTGATTCATGTCAATGTATGGCACCCATATCAGGGCAGCTACCACCTGGCCCCAGCGGTTTGTCACCAGCACCCCCATTCACACAAGTGCGGTAGTGATAGGCATAGAGACATGGGAAAATGGTGGTGGGCATGCTCCGCCACCCATATAGCGGTAGGTACTGCCTGGCCCCATCGGTGTGTCACCAGCACCCCCCATTCACACAAGTGTGGTAGTGATAGGCATGGAGACATTGGAAAATGGTGGTGGGCATGCTCCACCGCATGAATTGCGGTGCCTCGTGTCAATGTATGGCACCGATATCGCAGTACCTACCGGCTGGCCCCAGCGGTGTTTACCCAGCACCCCCCATTCACACAAGTGTGGTAGTGATAGGCATGTAGACATGGGAAAATGGCAGTGGGCATGTTTCGCCGCATTAATCGTGGTGCCTCGTGTCAATGTATGGCACCCATGTCACGGTAGCTACCGCCTGTCCCCAGCGGTGTGTCACCAGCACCCCCCATTTACACAAGTGCGGTAGTGATAGACATGGAGACATGAGAAAATGGAGGTGGGCATGCTCCGCATCATGAATCGTGGTGCATTGTGTCAATGTATGGCACCCATATCGCGGTAGTTACTGCCTGCCCCCAGCAGTGTGTCACCAGCACCCCCCATTCACACAAGTGCGGTAGTGATAGGCATGGAGACATGGGAAAATGGTGGTGGGCATGCTCCGCCACCCATATCGCGGTAGCTACCACCTGGCGCCAGCTGTGTGTCACCAGCACCCCCCATTCACACAAGTGCGGTAGTTAGGTATGGAGACATGGTAAAATGGCGGTGGGCATGGTCCACCGCATCAATCGCGGGTGCCTCTTGTCAATGAATAGCACCCATATCACGGTAGCTACCGCCTGGCCCCAGCGGTGTGTCACCAGCACCCCCCCATTCACACAAGTGCAGTAGTGATAGGCATGGAGACATGGGAAAATGGAAGTGGCCATGCTCCACCGGATGAATCGCGGTGCCTCGTGTCAATGTATGGCACCCATAACGCGGAAGCTACCGCCTGGCCCCAGTGGTGTGTACCCAGCTCCCCCCATTCACACAAGTGTGGTAGTGATAGACATGGAGACATGGGTTAAATGGCGGTCGGGATGCTGCGCCACCCATATCGCGGTAGCTATCGTCTGGCCCCAGCGGTGTGTCCCCAGCCCCCCCCATTTACACAAGTGCGGTAGTGATAGGTATGGAGACATGGGAAAATGGAGGTGGGCATGCTCCGCATCATGAATCGTGGTGCATTGTGTCAATGTATGGCACCCATATCGCTGTAGTTACTTCCTGCCCCCAGCGGTGTGTCACCAGCACCCCCCATTCACACAAGTGCGGTAGTGATAGGCATGGAGACATGGGAAAATGGCGGTGGGCATGCTCCGCCACCCATATCGCGGTAGCTACCACCTGGCGCAAGCTGTGTGTCACCAGCACCCCCCATTCACACAAGTGCGGTAGTGATAGGCATGGAGACATGGTAAAATGGCGGTGGGCATGCTCCACCGCATGAATCGCGGGTGCCTCTTGTCAATGAATAGCACCCATATCACGGTAGCTACTGCCTGGCCCCAGCGGTGTGTCACCAGCACCCCCCATTCACACAAGTGCAGTAGTGATAGGCATGGAGACATGGGAAAATGGAAGTGGCCATGCTCCACCGCATGAATCGCGGTGCCTCGTGTCAATGTATGGCACCCATAACGTGGTAGCTACTGCCTGGCCCCAGCAGTGTGAACCCAGCTACCCCCATTCACACAAGTGTGGTAGTGATAGACATGGAAACATGGGAAAATGGCGGTCGGGATGCTCCGCCACCCATATCGCGGTAGCTATCGTCTTGCCCCAGCGGTGTGTCTCCAGCACCCCCCATTCACACAAGTACAGTAGTAATATGCATTGAGACATGGAAGAATGGCGGTGGGCATGCTCTGCCACATGAATCGCGGTGCCTCGTGTCAATGTCCTGCACCCATATCGCGGTAGCTACCACCTGGCCCCAGCGGTGTGTACCCAGCTCCCCCCATTCACACAAGTGTGGTAGTGATAGGCATGGTGTGGTAAATAATTTAATTACCGGTACTTAATTTGATGCGGAAAATCTATAATAATAGCTCAGTAAAATAAGAGGCAGAATCCGTGGTATTAGAGGTTCGGAACGGGCTTTATTCCAAAATCAATTCGAATTGAGGACTCCATATTCCGTCACCACGAAGGTTCAGGAAGTGAAGGACCATACTTTATTGACAGATAATCATATTTATAGAAGAGGCATTATAGTGAAACAGATGCAGGAGGCGTAACAGTTGATAACAAAGATAAAAACATACATGCGTAACTAAAAATGGGTGTAACTAGGCGTAACTAAAGAACGTCTTTAGGTATGATGTCACAAATGGGTGGTTCCATGAAAGAATTTCGCAATGTCAGCAAAAATACTTGGCAGAGATGCGCGCGCAGCAGCATGACGTGTGATTGACGTGTAACTAGAGGGTGAAGGGGACTTGACATTTAGCTCTACATGTGGAGACAGAAGTCTGGGGTTATATCAACCTAATCCCAAATCATATCTAACATCCTATGTTTAAAGAACTGTGTTATCCAAAAGGAGAGGTCTCTTAGGATAGAATCTTATTCTATACTGACTATACTGACTGTTAGTGCGTGTACAAGCGTCTAAGTGTCTACATGAGATGCAAGGGCAGAAATCTTCCATAGTAACAGGGCTATGAATTACTTGCATAAAGACAGAGAAGCCGGGCCCTTTTACACGGTAGCTAGAGGAATGTTTACTTAAACTGCTAGACAGGAATGCATTGGATGAGGAGCGGAGCAGAGCAGATAATCTTGAAGGTGAAATACAGTTTTTGGCAAGCAGACAGGTCGAGTCAGGCACCGTTAGCCGCGCAGGGAGTAGGACAAAGTTCATGGATACAGATGCGAGCTCAGACTGGAGCTTTCAGAGGCAGAAGGCAGGAAAAGGCTTAATGGCAGAATCAGGGCCTACTCGCCTGGACTGTAAAATGGGATAAATGAACCATATAAAGCCGGTGGCCTTTCATACTTAGGAATAGAATATCCGGCCCATTCATGGCGGATCTGAAAGAGGACATGTTGACGGTGGACGCACATGTGTTTGCGTCTTCATAACTGGAACTGGAGGGAACATACATGTACTTGTGATTTATACATGAAACCGTTGGGGTCCAAGATAGGGGACATAACTGATCATAAAAATCCATATTTCCACATTCCCTCCTTGTCCCCTACTTGCCCTTAAGAGATATCAATCTTCATCAATCCGTTGATCTGTTCATATAACATCATTTGTTCTTCTTTCTTCTTCCGGAATCTCGAACGAAAACTTAGATGTGGGATACACGAGGTGGCACACAGACCACAAAGCGCTGGCCCACATTGTAGACATAAGCAGCAACTGAATAGTATGAGAAAGCCAATACCTAGGAAGGAGAGCATTCTCCATCCCCAGGCTGACAACACGCCCCAGAACCAACCGGACCAAGTCCAGGTGCCTGGATTCTGGTGTATCTGGCTTACAATCTTATGAAGGCGGGTTATGGCTTTATATACAGACGGCGAATTTTCTGGTATGAAAATGCAACAACTTGATCCGATGACCCTACAAGCTCCGCCCCTATCGGCCAGGATGACGTCAAGGACAAGACGATTTTGAAGCACAACAATCCGCATAGCAGACTGCTCTTCTGTTAAATTGCCTAAGGCGGAAATAGTTTAGTTCACTACTGCTTCAAGGGTTCTGGTTAATCTACGTATCAGCTTACTATTAGTGACTGTACCTATATAAGGAAAGAAACCTTTATTGAAATCTGTGTATTTTTCCCATGCTGTTTCAGTGTAATCGACGATTGGGAGATCTCTCTGCTGTCTATTGTGTACTAAATGAGTATTTCTATGATAATCAGGAGGAGCTAGGAAAACAGGTGGCAGAAGGAATGCTATGTAACAGGTACCATCCCAATCTAGAGGTAGGCGTATATATGCGGTCTGGCCACATATAAAGTAGGAATGACGAGAAGCTCTAAATGTAGACTTGCCTTGATCACTGAATTTTACTACAGTGGTGCATTTACTATGGCCCATGTGTATGGAGCCATTCTTTTTTATACACAATTCACCTTTAACTGGAAATACTGACATAGCGGGTAAAATTGGTGCAGCTTCGGATTCAATATTCAGGATCATGAGGTTAAGCGTGAAATTACCTAATCCATATACTTCATTTTCTAGATCAGTTCCTGTTCTTTTGGGAAGTCCCTCCTTGTTAGGGTAGCAGACTTTAAGCAAAACTAAGTTCAGGTTTCCCCATACCCAGTTGTCTTGATAAACTGCGGAATTCGAATCTAGGGATTTAATTAAACTAAACCATGCTCCACAGGAGCCATTGTGTGTGAACGGATATGGAAAGAGAGGCAGAATTCCCTTATAGTTCTGATAGGGAGGGAGTCGGCCACATATCCAACAATTTGTAGCATTGCTAGCCTGATGGGAATGATGTAACATACTAATAAAAGTGTTATTGCGCAGCGCAAATCTATAGGACAACTCATGCGGGGGTAATTCACTAAAAGAATGTTCAACAGTAACATTGTAAACATGTTTAGAAATAGGATAATATATGTGTAACAATATACTTGCAGTGATTATTAAAAGACTTAAGAAAAACAAAATTAATAACGTCACTGTGCAATGACTACGCAGTGATTTACAGTACGCATGTTGTTTCAACTGCATCCTTCGGTTTCTTTCTCTAGTCAGGTCTAGGGGATACATGTCAGAGACAAATTCGACCGATTCACCTTGGAGAGGACTTAAACAATCAAATTGTCTGACTTGTTAGACCGTAGTTTTAGTTTGTATAGTTCCTTATTACTCTGTTCAACCAAAGGAAGCTTTGAGTCAATCGGTGAAGACACGCGAGGTGTATCGTTTACATCAGACGGTAGTCCATGAAATTTCTTGATGTGACTTGAATGTATCCAACCTTTGCGACCTTCGATCTTCACGGCTGTCCTCGTGGTGAGCAGTACAAGTTGAGGCGATTTCCACCTAGGATCCAGCTGAGTCTTCCGGTCAAAATTCCTCACTAACACCAGGTCCCCGGGAACTACGTCATGGGGTTTCACCTCGGTGTTGTCGGGAAAGGCTGCAGCTACCTGTGAACGACAAGATTGTAGTGCAGACATCAAGGAAGCCAAGTAATCTGTCAGCATATTACAGTCAACATCAGTTATTTTGCGTGGTATAGGCGTCCCCCACATATTTGGTGGTCTACCGAAGATCACCTCATAAGGGGATAGCCCTGTTCGAGAGTGCGCTACCATTCTCATGTAAAAGAGTGCGACTGGTAAAGCTACTACCCAATCGACACCTTTCTCCCTACATATTTTGGACAATCTAATTTTCAGAGTTTGATTATGTCGTTCCACGAGACCTGCTGCCTTGGGGTGTCGGACACAGTGAAATCTCCATTGATAGCCTAACAGAAGTGAAACGTGTTTCATTAGTTCGGATGAGAACGGCTGGCCGTTATCTGAGTAGACAACACGTGGTAAACCGTACCGTGGGAAGAATTCTCGAACTAACTGTTTGGCAGTAGTCGGGGCAGTGTAATCTGAAACCGGGTATGCTTCTGTCCAACGGGACAGAGCACAGACAACTACGAGAACATATTTGAATCCTCGACATCGTTCCATCTGGATATAATCCATCTGGAGGACTTCAAAAGGGTGATCAAGAGGCTGAAATCCACCCTGTTCTACGGGAATGCTTTTACCTGGGTTAAACTGACAACAGATCATACAGGTACGAACTTTTTGTTTAGCTGCTGCTCGTAAATTTTTGTTGAACCAAATGTGTTGAATGCTGTCTAGCATAGCTTTTTCTCCTAGGTGGGCTGGACTATGTATTGTATTAATGATAACTTGAACCATAGAATCAGGAAGGAACCACACAGATTTTTCCTTCGTCATCCATCCTTGATCCGTTTGGATCCCTCCTAATTCAGTCCATTTCTTTATTTCATCTGGTGTAGCATGTGTCTGTATGTCAATTACGTCAAGAGCGGGATCCTTAACCATAATGCAATGTGTTGGTGTCGGAACTATTGTCTTTGTCATGTCAGATGTGTGAGTTTGAGCAGTCTGTTTAGCTGTTCTGTCAGCTAGATCATTGCCTTGGGAAATGATATCAGTAACTTTCGTATGAGCTTTACATTTCATAATTGATATTGCAGCGGGTAGATGTATTGCATCTAATAAGGCATGAATGAGGGGTCCGTGCTGAATGTGGGCACCGTGAGAAGTTAAATAACCTCTCTCTCGCCACAGCACGCCGAAGTCATGTACAACTCCGAATGCATAACGTGAATCAGTGTATATGTTGACTTTCTTATTTGTGGCTTGAATACAGGCTTGTGTCAGAGCGATGAGCTCTGCTGCTTGAGCTGACAAGGTATTTATGCAATTTGTTTCAATGACTTCAGTGTCTGTTGTGACTGCATACGCGGCCACTAGCTCTCCTGTACTTGTTCTCATACATGAACCATCTACATACAACGTCAGGTCTGGGTCTGACAATGGGACGTCAAGTCTGTCAAGTCTTGTCTGGGTTTCGTCGTGATAGTAATAACTTCAATACAATCATGTGCTAGTGGGTCTGTTCCGTTTACTGGTAACAGTGTGGCAGGATTTAATGTACTACAACGTCTGATTTCTATGTGTGGCTGAAACAATGTTAATTCGTAACCGGTGAGTCTTGCTATAGTCAAGTGTTGTGTTTGCGTTCGGTTCAAGAGAACCTCTACTGCGTGTGGTACTTGTACTGTCAATGGATGTCCTAACACTATGGCATCGCTTTGTCTGATTGCTAAAGCTGTCGCTGCCACTGATTTCAGGCACGCAGGCAGAGCCTGAGCTACGGGATCTAATGTACTAGAAAAATAAGCACATGGTTTGTGTGATCCTGCTTGTTCCTGTGTGAGTACTGACAAGGCAGTACCTTCGCGTTCTGTAACAAAGAGTGTAAACTGTTTATTGTAACATGGTGTTGCTAAAACAGGTGCTTGACATAAAGCTTTCTTTAGGCTTTCAAAAGCTTGTGTATGTTCCTGAGTCCAAGGGAGGACAGTCGATGTGGCTGCCTCCTGTGTTGTCAACTGAATGAGTGGTTTTGCTAGAAATGCATACTGAGGGATCCACTGCCTACAATATGAAGTGAGGCCTATAAAAGCCCGCACCTCCTTTTGTGTCTTGGGTATTGGCATGTTAGCAATTAACTGGATGCGATCGGGTGTAAGCTGCCTTCCCTCCTTGGACAGCGAGTGACCAAGGTAAACAACTCGCTGAACACAGAATTGCAGCTTAGAAGGGGACACCTTGTGCCCCTTTTCGGCCAGAAATTGTAAAACCGTCAGTGACGCTTTTTCACATTCAGGTTCGCTTCTAGCGGTGATCAGCAGATCGTCGACATATTGAAGCAGGGCAGTGTTGACTGGCATGTGTATACTGTCAAGTTCTCGTTTCAGTGCTTGGCTATAGATGCTGGTGCTTTCTGTGAACCCTTGAGGTGCGCGTGTGAATTTAAAGCTTCGTCCATTTAAACTAAATCCGAACAAGTATTGGCTTTCCGGATCTATTGGGATGCTAAAAAAAGCATTCTTGAGATCAATTACAGTAAAGAATGTGGCTTCGGAATCAATGGCTGTCAGTAATTAAGAAATGTCTGGGACTACGGGGTATTGTGGTACAATACATTTATTTAATTTGCGCAGATCAATAACCAATCGATATACTGGCGGGGCTTTTGGATCAGTTCGTTTAAGAATCGGAATTATCGGGGAATTACATACATTGGAGTCAGTTTCCACAACCACTCCTTGGGTAATAAGCTCGTCAATGATTTGCAGTAAAGCCACTACAGCATCTGGGGGTAACTTGTATTGTCGCATTCGTGGTAGTACCACTCCTGTCTTTAGTGTGACTCGATATGGTGTAATGTTCATGCAACCAACATCTGTAGGGCCTTGTGCCCATAAATGTGCGGGTAAAGTCTGCAGTCGGTGATCCATGTCTCGGGACACGTAGTGCCCTTTGAAATCACGTAAAAACAATCTTACTCCTTCCGGAGAACAACATATTATAGCTCCTAGAGCTTTCAATGTTTTTATACCTAACAGGTTTTCTGGACATGATTTAGTAAGCAATAAATCTGTAGTTCGTGTCAAAGGACCAATCGTAAGTGGAAGAGGCTGTGATACTTCGTTAATGATAGGTTTTCCTGAAAAACCAAGGGAAATATTCTGTGAGCCTGAGAGGGGTGCCCCTGGAACTTCACTACGTTTTATTGTTGTTCGGCTTGCCCCTGTATCAAGTAAAAATTTTCTGTCTTGGCCTAATAATTCACTGTGTACATAAGGTCCTTCTTGATCTACAGGGACCTCAATAAGGGGTAAGCCAACTTCCCTCTCTAGGCTGTTTCATGAGTATCGTTGATAATCAGGATAGTCATACTGTGCGGTCTGGTACATCTGTTGTGTCGTTGTCTGTGTGGCAGCAATAGGCTGCGGTGGTGGAGCTGGCATAGACTGTTGCGGAGCCGGCATGGACTGTGCATGCTGCGGGGCTCCTTGTTTGTTCTGATCCTGTCTAAGTGGCCGTTGTCTTTCTTTTGTATTACCTATGGCGATATTATGTTTTAAAACTGGACAATCGTGTACATAATGACCTGGCTGTTTACAATAGTTGCATGTCCCTTTTACAGGACCTGGTGAAACACTGGACTGTGTCATACCCTTTTTATGACCGTCAGCTGGAACTGTCTGGGAAACTAGCATTTTCATTTTCGTGTCTTTCATGCGTCTTTGTTCATGTTCTTGTTCCTCTCTAATTCTATTGTGATGGTACTGTAACATTTGTAACATTTGTGACGGAGTGTTACCTTGCCAGGTACTCTCGAATTTCAATACTCTATTCTTAACTTGGGGCAGGGAATTTTCAACTAATTTTGTCACAAACAGATGTGGATACGACTCGCTACTTGCTTTTATTCCACTATTTATACCAAAACATTTTTCGAATCGGGCATAGAAATCACTAGTGTCTTCATCTTGCTTTTGTTTACAGGCTGAGATTGCACCCCAGTCTTCCTTTTTCGTAGTTAATAAACGTGGCAGTACCTGTACTAGTAAACCTGGTAGTATTTTGGTCTTTTCCCCAAGCCCTAAACCTGGACCTCGAGCGGTTTCTTCGTTTTCTAATGCTGTCCAATCTATCTTTTGGTCTCCCACCTCCCAATCCTTTTCCTTGAGTTTTTCGTAAATGCCCGCAGGCATTAATACCTTTAATATTTTCATAATGTCGGGATAGGTATACTCTCCCATGAGCAACATGTCTTTAATTTCACGGTGGAAACCCGCTGGGTCTTTGTCATGACTGGGTACCACTTTCTTCATTTCTAAAAGTTCCATTTTAGATATGGGTGTGTATACAAACACACGTTTAAACTGATTGTCATCACCTTTTATCGGGTGCACTTCGCGTAAGGGATTCTGTCTATCCATATAATACGTCGTTCTTTCCTTGATGGGCAGTGAGACATGTTCGGGGCATACAAAAAGAATGTACTGCTTTCTGGATTCTAGTATTTCTCTAATTAACTCAGTACCTGAACCTCTCCATTTATTCGTGAGTAATTCAGTCAATATATCAGGTAAGGGACCAGGATCGGAGTGTTGGCTTTTATATAATATAAGGAGTTGTTCAATCATATAGATACCAGCTAAACGCTGTTCATCTGGGGTGAAGTTCAAAAACGTGTGCGCTAATGTATCATCACTATATTTTCCGGGACTGTCAACCCAGTGAACGGCTGACCTGGCTAATTCTTGTTCGTCCATAGAATCGAGTATATGATAACCCCTTCGTTCTCGGAGTAATTTGTCAGCGGCTTGGAACGCATGTTCGGGGGACCTTATATTTATTATAGGTGTTTGGAAATTTCTGTTATTATCTGGACGTATCGGACGTATCGGATCAGTAAAGCATCTAGTATTATTGCAAGATCTTCCTCTACCTACATAGGCCATTGTTTCTAACTGTCCTGTGGGCAGTTCTAATTCTTCCTCCTCTTCGGTTTGTTCAGGCTGGTCTACTGCTAATCTTTCTTCGTGTATTCGTTCTACTTCTTTGCGGATTTTTCGGCACATAGCTATTATACTTAATCGTTTATCATGTCTCCCTTCTGATATATTCCGACTCCATGTGGTAAGAATTTGCATTTCTTCCGGATTTACTCCTGGTCGGTCTTGATTTCTGATCACACAATTTATGAGGAAACGTAACAGTTCCCCCTGTATTTCCACTTTCTGGTACTCCATGGCTCTATTAATACTCTCAGAATCTCGTCCTGACTGGACAAAGTGATATATATTCTCTAAATGTGTAGTCATTCCGGGTAGCCTCCCTAAATATATTGCAGCTCGTCGGATACGTAATGATGCCAGCAGCATTTCGTCCTCTTTGCCGGGCACAGGATCATATCTACAATCTATTAGAAGTTCCTTAAGCATGTCGGGAGTTACCAGTTTGGGCGTACGTTGGTGGGCTAATTCTTGAAAGGAAAGTTTATTTACTCTGGGTGGCGTGGAAAAAATGTTTGTTGTACCTCCTGTAGCACCGCCTGGGGTGCTGGATGTGAAAGGATTCGTTGAACGTGATATAGCAACCATAGGTGTGGGTACAGCTGTAGAAACAGATGTGCTTGCCGGAACTTGTATCGGAGTTTGTTGTTGCGGAGGTACAGACGGAGGGTCTTGGCGTTGAACCCCCTCGGCAGGCGGTCTATGTGGCGCGGTATTAGCATACTCAGGAGCTGCGTCGTCTAAATAAGAAGAAAGGAAAACATCTTCTGCGGTTCTGGGATGCCCTTTGGGATGTGCTTTTATCGGAAACAATGGGGGTGGCAAGTCTTTTGGTATCTCCGGAGTAGCCTTAGGTAACCCTTCGGCCAGAAGAGGATACATACCATTCATAAGGGCATTTCTTTGTCTGTCTACTTGTTCTGATTTTACTCGGGTACCTTCTTCAATTAATAGATTTTCTCGGATTTTATTGGAATTCTCCTTACTTTTCTCTTCCTGTCTGAGGGCTTTTTCTGTACGTCTATATGATTCTTTACGCCATAATTCAATGGCATCTTTCTGTGATTGTCTAGCTTTCTTTTTCCATAATTCTTCCTCTACTTTCATGATGCAATCTGCATCCCAGGTCCCAGCTGCGGGCCACCTCTGACTTGCTGGTAATTCCTTGGTGTAGTCTACCCATAAATCAAGAAATAATATGGCGTCTAGGCCATGTTTATGATACATGAAGTACCCTGGAGTGTCCCTAGGAGGAATGGGAACAGCTTCTTCGAGTACCCCTTTTCTAGTTTTGATCTGTCTTAATTTCGAAAAGAGCGGCATATTGAGAACTGATCTGATCCCTAATTCTGAACACGTTTAATACAACAAAACACAATAATGAACAGTCATTCACACCACAATATGCAGAACGTATTTAAAACATTTTAACATTTAACATTTAATGAACAACAATGATGGCCATTTAGGGAACTAGTCACTAAGCATAATACTCGGCACTAACTAGGTAATTCTGAATTATATACTAGACATACTTGATATACTGCTAAACAGTACAGATACACTGCTGAAACAGTGCAGACCGGATTTGTGTACCCAAACCCGTCTTGACCGGCACAACCTATGTGCACGTCAGAACGCCTCCCCGACAATGGTACTCACCGGGTAGCTCGGAACGGAAGGCCTCGGAACTGAACTGGACTCGGACCGGACTGGACTCGACTCGAAACTTCGGAACTTCGGAATCTGGTGGGCCTCTGTATACCTCGGATCTTGCTCTCTCAGCTAGGCTCTGGTCGGGATACTTCGCACTTCTCACCGCCTCGTCTGGGTGTTGATCGCAGCCTCAGTTACCCCCGCTCGGCAGGAGGGAGATACAGGAAATCCTGTGGGTACGCGTTGTTGTCCGTCCAGCTGTGGCAGGAGACCGGGCCTGCAACGCACCTCCGGCGCGTGAGATGAGAAAGTGTCCCTGTTCGGGCGCCATATATGTGGTAAATAATTTAATTACCGGTACTTAATTTGATGCGGAAAATCTATAATAATAGCTCAGTAAAATAAGAGGCAGAATCCGTGGTATTAGAGGTTCGGAACGGGCTTTATTCCAAAATCAATTCGAATTGAGGACTCCATATTCCGTCACCACGAAGGTTCAGGAAGTGAAGGACCATACTTTATTGACAGATAATCATATTTATAGAAGAGGCATTATAGTGAAACAGATGCAGGAGGCGTAACAGTTGATAACAAAGATAAAAACATACATGCGTAACTAAAAATGGGTGTAACTAGGCGTAACTAAAGAACGTCTTTAGGTATGATGTCACAAATGGGTGGTTCCATGAAAGAATTTCGCAATGTCAGCAAAAATACTTGGCAGAGATGCGCGCGCAGCAGCATGACGTGTGATTGACGTGTAACTAGAGGGTGAAGGGGACTTGACATTTAGCTCTACATGTGGAGACAGAAGTCTGGGGTTATATCAACCTAATCCCAAATCATATCTAACATCCTATGTTTAAAGAACTGTGTTATCCAAAAGGAGAGGTCTCTTAGGATAGAATCTTATTCTATACTGACTATACTGACTGTTAGTGCGTGTACAAGCGTCTAAGTGTCTACATGAGATGCAAGGGCAGAAATCTTCCATAGTAACAGGGCTATGAATTACTTGCATAAAGACAGAGAAGCCGGGCCCTTTTACACGGTAGCTAGAGGAATGTTTACTTAAACTGCTAGACAGGAATGCATTGGATGAGGAGCAGAGCAGAGCAGATAATCTTGAAGGTGAAATACAGTTTTTGGCAAGCAGACAGGTCGAGTCAGGCACCGTTAGCCGCGCAGGGAGTAGGACAAAGTTCATGGATACAGATGCGAGCTCAGACTGGAGCTTTCAGAGGCAGAAGGCAGGAAAAGGCTTAATGGCAGAATCAGGGCCTACTCGCCTGGACTGTAAAATGGGATAAATGAACCATATAAAGCCGGTGGCCTTTCATACTTAGGAATAGAATATCCGGCCCATTCATGGCGGATCTGAAAGAGGACATGTTGACGGTGGACGCACATGTGTTTGCGTCTTCATAACTGGAACTGGAGGGAACATACATGTACTTGTGATTTATACATGAAACCGTTGGGGTCCAAGATAGGGGACATAACTGATCATAAAAATCCATATTTCCACAATGGAGACATGGGAAAATGGCGGTGGGCATGCTCCGCCACCCATATCGCGGTAGCTACAGCCTGGCCCCAGCGGTGTGTCAAGAGCACCCCCCATTCACATAAGTACAGTAGTAATAGACATGGAGACATGGGAAAATAACGGTGAGCATGCTCCGCTGCATGAATCGCGGTGCCTCGTGTCAATGTATGGCACCCATATCACGGTAGCTACCGCCTGGCTCCATCGGTGTGTCACCAGCACCGCCCATTCACACAAGTGCGGTAGTAATAGGCATGGAGACATGGGAAAATGGTGGTGGGCATGCGCCAACACATGAATCGTGTTGATTCATGTCAATGTATGGCACCTATATCAGGGCAGCTACCACCTGGCCCCAGCGGTTTGTCACCAGCACCCCCCATTCACACAAGTGCGGTAGTGATAGGCATGGAGACATAGGAAAATGGCATTGGGCATGCTCCGCTGTAGGAGAGTAGGGTCTGCTATCCTATGGTCACCCCAAATTTTTGCTTTTTGCTTCACTGGTTTTTGACATATTGAGGCTGTGGGCCTGCCAATCAGACCCCCAGCCTGCTGTTCTCTCTACTAAATTAAAACTATGCACCCTAGGTGCATAACCAATTGGAAGTGGATCACCCTGTCAGCCCCTGTACCAGTGTACACTAGGTACCCAGGGTATTGGTGTACCCAAGGCCTGCCAAGGGCTGAAGCATGTATTATGCCACCCCAGGCTTGGCCTAACAATTTGACACAACTGGCTGATCACTCAGCTGGGGTAAGTTGGTGTAATCACCTCTTACTTAGGTGTAGTATACCTATACCTAACCGTACATGGGACACCTGGTAACCTATAAGCCACTCCTATGGCAGGCCTTAACAATCCTGAAGGCAGAGTGCTTGGTTCCATGTGAGATGGTGCTCTGGCATGAGCTGAGCCTGTCTGCAGTGGTCGGAACAACTTCCTTCTACTGTTTCCAGATATCGTCATACCATATACTCTTAAGTGCATTATGAACCTCGCGGTTAAATGCTATCTTTGGTTTGGCTTTATCAAAACATGTCGAGTAAGGTGTCATACGAATTGGAATACTAACCCCTCGCCAATTCTGGCGACGGGGTTAGCATTCCACCCTTCTAGAGGGACACGACATGTACAGTACCTGAAACCCGGGTAAAATCAGACATAGCCTCAGCTCCACAAAATGGATGCTGCCACCACAGACACAAGTCTGCCCTCCTGCTGCTGGGAGTCCTTCCAGCTTGGGAGGTGTGGACAAAGGGTTTCCTGCCAGGGGAGGTGCGTGCACCACCCCAGACAGGATTTTGTGTATTGGTCAGGTAGGGCTTGAAAGAAACCAGACATGCCTGTGGCTCACAAGGAGCCTCGGTGCATATGCCAGTTCAAACCGGTCCTGGGGCACACCAGTCCCGGGCCTGGGGCGAGCTGGACAAAGGATTGGGGGTGTAACCACCCCCCTTCCTGGTCCCACCCATAGGGAGGGACCTAGCAGGTAGTCCGGCCCCTAGAATCCGAATAAAGGTAGGAGCTGTGTCCTAAGACTTCAGACATCCTGGAATCAACTTAACACTAAGAAGAAGACGGGAACTTCGACGCTCTGCTGCACAGAGGACTGAAGCCAATCTCCCCTGTGGTCAGGGAGTGACCACCTTGCTAACGCAAGCACCATCCAGCGAATCAACGTCTGCTTTGCCGCCACCTCCCGCCAGAGCCCGAGCCCAGAGACTGACAAGACCTGGACCTCCAGACCTCTCACCGCCCGATCCACAGTCCCTGAGAAGAGGAGACCCGTGGAGGCACCGAGACACGTGGAGCCAGCCATCTTGGATCGACTACGACAAGCTGACAAGTGCAACAACCGAGGCTCCCTCCAAGTTGTGCTTTGGGATCTGAGATGCCCAACTCTCGAGCAGCACTTGCACCAAAGGTGAGCCCTCCAGCATCTCCACGATCTGCGTGGGGCCCTTCTGCATTTTGCCACTCGACGCGCCTAACCGGTTGCTGGCCCGCTGGCTAGTGGCCATCTTGGCGACGAACTCTACGAAAAACACCGCTGGTCTGGTTGCTCCAGACTGGCCCTTGCTCCTCTCCAAAGGAGCAATCCCTCTGACCTTGCTGGTCAGAACCAACAGCTGATTTCCGAATCCTCCTACAATTGCTTTTGCCAAGGCTTGTTTGCTTCGACCAAGTCGCCGACACCGCCGACAGCGAGAGCCTGCGTGGGACAGCTCGTGAGCCGACTCCTGGACGTCGTCGACCTTCAGGGACCACGTGGCTGCGGAGACAAGCTACCCCTCATCACCTGGTTGCACCCGACATCGCCTGGTACCTACCTGGTGCCACGCCGGTCACTGGCTAGTGACTGTGAACACTGTCCCCTCTGCTTTCAGGTCTTCTGCAACTCCGATCCACCCATGGATCCACCGCATCTCTCCCGGACCGACCGCCTGCAGCATCTTTGTCCCAGGCTCAACGGAACCGATAGAAGAAACCCGACGCACTTTGAGGCCTATGCACCCGCTTCCTGTGGGTGAGGTAAAGCTGGTACTCCGGTGCCCAAGTGTAGTAATACATCTCTAGTGCCTGTGTTCCAAATCTTAAGTTCCTAGTTAACCCGGAAGATCTTCTTTGCAGTAACTTTGTACTTTTTACGCACCCATTGAAACCTATGGGAGCACGCGTGTGACTATTTGCTCTGCACACGCCACTCGTGGACCTCCTGGTCACTAACTGACGTTAGCTCCTTGTAGGCCCAGCGATTCTAGAGGCCCTAGGCCTTTTCCCTTTCCTGTTCGTGGTACTTATACCACTATTTTAGTATATGGTTCGAGTGGCCACCAGGGCCTATCCATATAAAGTGCAACTTCTGTGTATTCTGTGATAATCTTGTTTGACGATTTGTGCTCCTGTGCTCATAAAGAGACTAGGGGTTACTTTGAGAAATAAATACATATATATTTTGAATATATATCTGTGTGGTGTCCTTTCATTGGTATAAAAGGGGGTTGCATTTGGTAAAACAGCTGGCTTAACACGCATCACGAGTTTAGCCTCAAAGACTGCTTAGCCTACGCTACCACTAGGGCAGCTAGTCCGAAAAGGTTGACTTACAACCACACCATAAGGGTTGCTTGGCATGGTACAAGGTGATCACTTTAACTAGTGAGCATCATATACCAGGCCAACTTCTCACATTGGTGAGCAGCGGTTGGATTTAAGCTTGCTGTGTTTTACCATTGTAATCTCTTGGTTACCAATTGAAAGATCACATAGGTACCTATAGGTACATATAAAACAAGATTAGATATACATAAGTTCTACTGAACTTAGTTGTTGTAGAGCAAAGGGAGTAGCACACCCTGACTACAACTACTAGATAGGTTTAGTAGGTAAACCCAAGTGTAGGTAGATTGCAACACATCCACCCACACTTAAGAGCAATGGCCGGGGCAGAGGGGTCCACTGTACCCATCTCTGTTGAGAGTGACCCCCAGAGGGCACCATCCAGCTTTGCTACCCTTAATCAGAATGAGCTCAGGCATTTGGCAACTCTTAGAGGCCTTAAACAGCCCAAGAACCCAAACTCTGCTGAGCTCAGAGAGCTCTTACAGAATGGTGAGAATCAGAGAGCACTCAAGAAAGCTTCCCAGTTAGCCCCCTTAGGGTCAGGAACAGGAGGCCCCCCTTCTGAAGATACTACAGAGGTACCCAGTTCCAATAGCCATCCCTTAGATGAGAACCATACTACAGGGGAGGAAAGTGGTGAGGATACAGAAAGTAGTGATGATGAAGGGAGAACTAGCCCAGTGCCAAGTATTATACTTGGCCCAGCTAAACTAAGGCTATTGGGGACTGACAATGGGTTCACCCCATTGGATCTCCCCAGTGGACTTAACACAGGGCTTGGGAGGCAAAGGAATCGCTCAGGTGACTCCAATGCTTCTCATGGCTCTAGAGGCTCTCAAGGTCACTCCAGGAAAAGGATGACCACCCCTCAGAGGAGGGAACATGAGGCCAGAATGCAGGAAGCCCAGCTGAGGATCAGGAAGCAGGAGCTAGAAGTAGCCCTGATGGAAGAAAAACTGAACAAGGCTAGGCAACCTAGAGAGAGTGGGTCTATACCCACTGGTGGCAGCATTGTCCCTAAGGACAAAGATAGGGTCTTTGACAATAGGAACCTGTCTAAGGTTGTGCCCCCCTACAAAAGTGGGGATGACATCCACAAATGGATAACTGCTCTTGAGAGAGCCTGCAAAGTACAGCAGGTTCCTGAAGACCAGTGGGCAGCAATCCTCTGGCTCTCCTTTGAAGGAAGAGGCAGAGACAGACTCCTCACTGTTAGAGAAGAGGATGTCAGAAATTACAGAGTCCTGAAGAGTGTTCTGGTAGATGGGTTAGGCTTAACCACTGAACAGTACAGGTTAATGTTCAGAGACACCCAAAAGACACAGACTCAGGACTGGTCTGAATATGTTGAATGTGCCACTAAGGCTTTGGAGGGTTGGTTGCTGGGAAGTAAGGTATCTGATTTTACAGGATTGTATAATTTGATGATGAGAGAACAGATTTTAAATAACTGTCAAAACCAGCAACTGCATCAACACTTGGTTGACTCTGATCTGACCTCTCCCCAAGAATTGGGAAAGAAGGCAGACAAATGGGTCAGAACCAGGGTTAAGCAAAAGAACCAGAACCAGGGCCAAGGGGGTGATCAGAAGAAAACAGACCAAAAGGGTGGAGATCAGAAATCTAAAGACCAGAAGTCTTCAACAGGGCCCCAAACTACTGCTAAGGAGGGTGGGTCCCAACAACAGTCCAAAAAGAAGAAAGAAGGTCAAAAGAAACCCTGGTGCAATCATTACAAAAATACAACTCACTGGACTAGTGATTGCAAAAAGGGTGGAGCCCCCAACACTGTTGCCCCTAAGGCACCTGCTCCCAGTACTACTGTTAGCAGTGTTGGTCCCCAGACAAAGGGTGTAGTGGGAATCACTATGGGAACTGAAGGAGATTCTGACTTAGACAGAACCCTGACACAGGCAGTCTTGATCTGTGATGGGGACATTGATTTGTCCCTGACTGTGAGCCCCAGTAACCTGGGCAAGTACAGATAGACTCCTTTAATTAATGACAAAGTGGCTCAAGCCTACAGGGACACATGTGCCAGTGTCACTATGGTGACACCAGGGTTTGTGGACCCTGGACAGTACATACCAGGTGAGAACTACCTGGTGACCAATGCCAGCAATGCCACTACTTCACATAGTGTGGCAGTTGTTAACTTCTCATGGGGAGGGGTAACTGGCCTCAAAAGGGTTGTGGTTAGTGCAGACCTCCCAGTAGAATGTTTGTTGGGCAATGACCTAGAGAGTTCTCTATGGTCAGAAGTGGAGTACAGGACTCATGCAGAGATGTTAGGTATATCATCACATGTCCTTGCTGTGACCAGGTCACAGGCCAAAAAGTGCCTCACTGAACCTCAGGTCTTGGATCCTGGAACAATGGACCAAGCACCTACCAAGAAGAAGAACAGGAGGGTCAAGGCTGTGCCTTCCCCCCTGCCTCAGAGTGATGATCAGCCTTCCCAGGAAGCTGATCTAGAGGACCCTGAAGGAACTGTCCCTGAAGAGCTTGAACCTGATCAGGTTGAGTTTCTGGGGACAGGGGGACCTTCAAGGGCTGACTTGAGGCAGGCTCAGTTATCCTGTCCCTCTCTTGAACCCCTCAGACAGCTGGCTGCTGCTGAGGCTGCTGGGAATGCTCAAGGTACCCATAAAGTGTATTGGGATGAAGGGCTCCTTTATTCAGAGGCTAGAGACCCCAAGCCTGGTGCTACCAGGAGGTTGGTTATACCTCTGCAATTTAGGGGCTTCCTTCTTACCTTGGCCCATGACATTCCTTTAGCAGGACACTTAGGCCAG
Organism: Triturus cristatus; assembly: GCF_964204655.1. Lineage (NCBI taxonomy): Eukaryota > Metazoa > Chordata > Amphibia > Caudata > Salamandridae > Triturus > Triturus cristatus. The sequence goes on along the minus strand of NC_140579.1, from coordinate 1,031,174,083 downwards.
AACAAGACTTGGGACAGACTTGTCCCTCACTTTCACTGGCCTCACATGAATGAAGATACAAAGGAGTTTTGTCGCTCCTGTGTTACCTGCCAAGCCAGTGGCAAATCAGGTGGCACAACAAAGGCCCCCCTAATACCACTACCTGTGGTGGGGGTCCCCTTTGAAAGAGTGGGAATAGACATAGTGGGTCCCATGGATCCTCCCACTGCATCTGGGCACAGATTTATACTGGTGGTAGTGGATCATGCCACCAGGTATCCAGAGGCAATTCCCCTTAGGACCACTACAGCACCTGTTGTGGCCAGGGCCCTGCTGGGAGTATTCTCCAGAGTGGGGTTTCCTAAGGAGGTAGTATCTGACAGAGGTACCAACTTTATGTCAGGATACTTGACAGCTATGTGGAAGGAATGTGGTGTCAACTACAAGTTCACCACCCCCTATCACCCACAATGCAATGGGCTTGTTGAGAGATTCAATAAGACCCTAAAGGGTATGATCAAAGGATTACCTGAAAAGCTCAGGCGAAGATGGGACATCCTTCTACCCTGCCTTCTGTTTGCTTACAGAGAGGTCCCACAAAAAGGAGTTGGCTACAGCCCCTTTGAATTGTTGTTTGGGCACCCTGTGAGAGGCCCACTGTGTTTGGTGAAGGAAGGATGGGAGTTACCTCTCAAAAAGCCTAAGCTAGACATAGTGGACTATGTACTTGGTCTCCGCTCCAGGATGGCTGAGTATATGGAGAAGGCATCCAAAAACCTTGAGGCAAGCCAGGCCTTACAGAAAGCTTGGCATGACCAAAAGGCTGTCTTGGTTGAGTTTCAGCCAGGACAGAAGGTATGGGTGTTGGAGCCAGTGGCCCCAGCAGCACTCCAAGACAAATGGTCTGGACCCCATACAATCCTGGAAAAGAAGGGAGAGGTCACCTACTTGGTCGACCTAGGAACTCCCAGGAGTCCCCACAGGGTACTCCATGTTAACAGGCTTAAAGCATATGTTGACAGGGCAGACATGGGCTTGCTCATGGCTACAGATGAGGGACAGGAGGAAGAGAGTGACCCTCTCCCAGACCTGTTGTCTCAGAACCCTGAAGATGGCTCAGTTGAAGGAGTGACCCTTGGAGGCAACCTCACTGCCCATCAGCAGACTGAATGTAGACAGGTTCTACAATCATTTTCACATATGTTTTCCTTGATACCTAGTCAAACTGACTGGTGTACCCATGTGGTGGACACTGGTGACAGTCTGCCTGTAAAGAACAAGCTTTATAGACAACCTGACCACGTCAGGGACTGTATAAAGGCTGAGGTACATAAAATGCTGGAACTGGGTGTCATTGAACCCTCAGAGAGCCCCTGGGCTAGCCCAGTGGTTCTGGTCCCCAAACCTCACACCAAAGATGGCAAGAGAGAGATGAGGTTCTGTGTGGATTACAGAGGACTCAATGCTGTCACCAGGACAGATGCACACCCTATTCCAAGGGCAGATGAGCTCATAGACAAACTAGCTTCTGCAAAGTTTTTGAGCACATTTGACTTAACAGCTGGCTATTGGCAAATCAGATTAGCTGAGGAGTCTAAGGCCAAAACAGCATTCTCAACCCCAGGTGGGCACTACCAGTTTGTGGTGATGCCCTTTGGTCTGAAGAATGCACCTGCCACCTTCCAAAGGCTGGTGAACCAAGTCCTTACTGGGTTGGATGACTTTTGCGCAGCATATCTTGCTGACATTGCTGTCTTTAGCTCCACCTGGGAGGATCACCTGATCCACCTGAAGAAGGCTCTTGAGGCTCTGCAAAGGGCAGGCCTCACTATCAAGGCTACAAAGTGCCAGATAGGGCAGAGTAAGGTTGTATATTTGGGCCACCTTGTAGGTGGAGGCCAAGTTCAACCACTGGAGAGTAAGATACAATCCATCAAGGACTGGTCCCCTCCAACCACCCAGACTCAAGTTCGAGCTTTCTTGGGCTTGACTGGGTACTACAGGAAGTTTGTTAAGAACTATGGGTCCATTGTGACTCCTCTTAATGATCTGACATCCAAGAAGATGCCCAAAAAGGTTCAGTGGACAGTAAGCTGTCAAAAGGCATTTGATGACCTGAAGGAGGCCATGTGCTCTGCACCTATCCTGAAAAGTCCTGACTACTCCAAAGAGTTTATTGTCCAAACAGATGCTTCTGAGTTGGGTGTGGGAGCTGTGCTGTCACAACTTAATGTAGATGGTCAAGACCAACCCATTGCTTTTATTAGCAGAAGGTTGACCCCCAGAGAGAAGAATTGGTCAGCTATTGAGAGGGAGGCCTTTGCTGTGGTGTGGGCCCTGAAGAAGCTGAGGCCATACTTGTTTGGCACTCACTTCAAGATTCAGACCGACCATAAGCCCCTCTTGTGGCTAAATCAGATGAAGGGTGAAAACCCCAAACTGCTTAGGTGGTCCATTTCCCTACAGGGGATGGACTTTACAGTGGAGCACCAGCCAGGTACTGACCATGGGAATGCAGATGGTCTCTCCAGGTACTTCCACTTAGGACATGAAGACGAGACAGCGTTTGGGGGGGGGTTGTGTAGGAGAGTAGGGTCTGCTATCCTATGGTCACCCCAAATTTTTGCTTTTTGCTTCACTGGTTTTTGACATATTGAGGCTGTGGGCCTGCCAATCAGACCCCCAGCCTGCTGTTCTCTCTACTAAATTAAAACTATGCACCCTAGGTGCATAACCAATTGGAAGTGGATCACCCTGTCAGCCCCTGTACCAGTGTACACTAGGTACCCAGGGCATTGGTGTACCCAAGGCCTGCCAAGGGCTGAAGCATGTATTATGCCACCCCAGGCTTGGCCTAACAATTTGACACAACTGGCTGATCACTCAGCTGGGGTAAGTTGGTGTAATCACCTCTTACTTAGGTGTAGTATACCTATACCTAACCTTACATGGGACACCTGGTAACCTATAAGCCACTCCTATGGCAGGCCTTAACAATCCTGAAGGCAGAGTGCTTGGTTCCATGTGAGATGGTGCTCTGGCATGAGCTGAGCCTGTCTGCAGTGGTCGGAACAACTTCCTTCTACTGTTTCCAGATATCGTCATACCATATACTCTTAAGTGCATTATGAACCTCGCGGTTAAATGCTATCTTTGGTTTGGCTTTATCAAAACATGTCGAGTAAGGTGTCATACGAATTGGAATACTAACCCCTCGCCAATTCTGGCGACGGGGTTAGCATTCCACCCTTCTAGAGGGACACGACATGTACAGTACCTGAAACCCGGGTAAAATCAGACATAGCCTCAGCTCCACAAAATGGATGCTGCCACCACAGACACAAGTCTGCCCTCCTGCTGCTGGGAGTCCTTCCAGCTTGGGAGGTGTGGACAAAGGGTTTCCTGCCAGGGGAGGTGCGTGCACCACCCCAGACAGGATTTTGTGTATTGGTCAGGTAGGGCTTGAAAGAAACCAGACATGCCTGTGGCTCACAAGGAGCCTCGGTGCATATGCCAGTTCAAACCGGTCCTGGGGCACACCAGTCCCGGGCCTGGGGCGAGCTGGACAAAGGATTGGGGGTGTAACCACCCCCCTTCCTGGTCCCACCCATAGGGAGGGACCTAGCAGGTAGTCCGGCCCCTAGAATCCGAATAAAGGAAGGAGCTGTGTCCTAAGACTTCAGACATCCTGGAATCAACTTAACACTAAGAAGAAGACGGGAACTTCGACGCTCTGCTGCACAGAGGACTGAAGCCAATCTCCCCTGTGGTCAGGGAGTGACCACCTTGCTAACGCAAGCACCATCCAGCGAATCAACGTCTGCTTTGCCGCCGCCTCCCGCCGGAGCCCGAGCCCAGAGACTGACAAGACCTGGACCTCCAGACCTCTCACCGCCCGATCCACAGTCCCTGAGAAGAGGAGACCCGTGGAGGCACCGAGACACGTGGAGCCAGCCATCTTGGATCGACTACGACAAGCTGACAAGTGCAACAACCGAGGTTCCCTCCAAGTTGTGCTTTGGGATCTGAGATGCCCAACTCTCGAGCAGCACTTGCACCAAAGGTGAGCCCTCCAGCATCTCCACGATCTGCGTGGGGCCCTTCTGCATTTTGCCACTCGACGCGCCTAACCGGTTGCTGGCCCGCTGGCTAGTGGCCATCTTGGCGACGAACTCTACGAAAAACACCGCTGGTCTGGTTGCTCCAGACTGGCCCTTGCTCCTCTCCAAAGGAGCAATCCCTCTGACCTTGCTGGTCAGAACCAACAGCTGATTTCCGAATCCTCCTACAATTGCTTTTGCCAAGGCTTGTTTGCTTCGACCAAGTCGCCGACACCGCCGACAGCGAGAGCCTGCGTGGGACAGCTCGTGAGCCGACTCCTGGACGTCGTCGACCTTCAGGGACCACGTGGCTGCGGAGACAAGCTACCCCTCATCACCTGGTTGCACCCGACATCGCCTGGTACCTACCTGGTGCCACGCCGGTCACTGGCTAGTGACTGTGAACACTGTCCCCTCTGCTTTCAGGTCTTCTGCAACTCCGATCCACCCTTGGATCCACCGCATCTCTCCCGGACCGACCGCCTGCAGCATCTTTGTCCCAGGCTCAACGGAACCGATAGAAGAAACCCGACGCACTTTGAGGCCTATGCACCCGCTTCCTGTGGGTGAGGTAAAGCTGGTACTCCGGTGCCCAAGTGTAGTAATACATCTCTAGTGCCTGTGTTCCAAATCTTAAGTTCCTAGTTAACCCGGAAGATCTCCTTTGCAGTAACTTTGTACTTTTTACGCACCCATTGAAACCTATGGGAGCACGCATGTGACTATTTGCTCTGCACACGCCACTCGTGGACCTCCTGGTCACTAACTGACGTTAGCTCCTTGTAGGCCCAGCGATTCTAGAGGCCCTAGGCCTTTTCCCTTTCCTGTTCGTGGTACTTATACCACTATTTTAGTATATGGTTCGAGTGGCCACCAGGGCCTATCCATATAAAGTGCAACTTCTGTGTATTCTGTGATAATCTTGTTTGAAGATTTGTGCTCCTGTGCTCATAAAGAGACTAGGGGTTACTTTGAGAAATAAATACATATATATTTTGAATATATATCTGTGTGGTGTCCTTTCATTGGTATAAAAGGGGGTTGCATTTGGTAAAACAGCTGGCTTAACACGCATCACGAGTTTAGCCTCAAAGACTGCTTAGCCTACGCTACCACTAGGGCAGCTAGTCCGAAAAGGTTGACTTACAACCACACCATAAGGGTTGCTTGGCATGGTACAAGGTGATCACTTTAACTAGTGAGCATCATATACCAGGCCAACTTCTCACATCCGCCACATAAATCGCGGTGCCTCGTGTCAATGTATGGCACCAATATCGAGGTAGTTACCGCCTGGCCCCAGCTGTGTGTCACCAGCACCCCCATTCACACAAGTGCGGTAGTGATAGGCAAAGAGACGTGGGAAAATGGTGGTGGGCATGCTCCGCAACCCATATCGCGATAGGTACTGCCTGGCCCCAGCGGTGTGTCACCAGCACCCCCCATTCACACAAGTGTGGTAGTGATAGGCATGGAGACATTGGAAAATGGTGGTGGGCATGCTCCACCGCATGAATTGCGGTGCCTCATGTCAATGTATGGCACCCATATCGCAGTACCTACCGGTTGGCCCCAGCGGTGTGTACCCAGCACCCCCCATTCACACAAGTGTGGTAGTGATAGGCATGTAGACATGGGAAAATGGCAGTGGGCATGTTTCGCCGCATTAATCGCGGTGCCTCGTGTCAATGTATGGCACCCATATCGCGGTAGCTACCGCCTGGCCCCAGCGGTGTGTCACCAGCACCCCCCATTTACACAAGTGCGGTAGTGATAGACATTGAGACATGGGAAAATGGAGGTGGGCATGCTCCGCATCATGAATCGTGGTGCATTGTGTCAATGTATGGCACCCATATCGCTGTAGTTACTTCCTGCCCCCAGCGGTGTGTCACCAGCACCACCCATTCACACAAGTGCGGTAGTGATAGGCATGGAGACATGGGAAAATGGCGGTGGGCATGCTCCGCCACCCATATCGCGGTAGCTACCACCTGGCGCAAGCTGTGTGTCACCAGCACCCCCCATTCACACAAGTGCGGTAGTGATAGGCATGGAGACATGGTAAAATGGCGGTGGGCATGCTCCACCGCATGAATCGCGGGTGCCTCTTGTCAATGAATAGCACCCATATCACGGTAGCTACTGCCTGGCCCCAGCGGTGTGTCACCAGCACCCCCCATTCACACAAGTGCAGTAGTGATAGGCATGGAGACATGGGAAAATGGAAGTGGCCATGCTCCACCGCATGAATCGCGGTGCCTCGTGTCAAGGTATGGCACCCATAACGCGGAAGCTACCGCCTGGCCCCAGTGGTGTGTACCCAGCTCCCCCCATTCACAGAAGTTTGGTAGTGATAGGCATGGAAACATGGGAAATTGGCGGTTGGGATGCTCCGCCACCCATATCGCGGTAGCTATCGTCTGGCCCCAGCGGTGTGTCACCAGCACCCCCCATTCACACAAGTACAGTAGTAATATGCATTGAGACATGGAAGAATGGCGGTGGGCATGCTCTGCCACATGAATCGCGGTGCCTCGTGTCAATGTATGGCACCCATATCGCGGTAGCTACCACCTGGCCCCAGCGGTGTGTACCCAGCTCCCCCCATTCACACAAGTGTGGTAGTGATAGGCATGGAGACATGGGAAAATGGCGGTGGGCATGCTCCGCCACCCATATCGCGGTAGCTACAGCCTGGCCCCAGCGGTGTGTCACGAGCACCCCCCATTCACATAAGTACAGTAGTAATATGCCTGGAGACATGGGAAAATAGCGGTGGGCATGCTCTGCAGCATGAATCGCGGTGCCTCGTGTCAATGTATGGCACCCATCTCGCGGTAGCTACCGCCTGGCCCCAGCGGTGTGTCACCAGCACCCTCCATTCACATAAGTGCGGTAGTGATAGGCATGAAGACATGGGAAAATGGCAGTGGGCATACTCTGCCACCCATATCATGGTATCTGCCGCCTGGCCCCAGCGGTGTGTCACCAGCACCCCCCATTCACACAAGTGCAGTAGTGATAGGCATGGAGACATGGGAAAATGGCGGTGGACATTGTCCGCCGCATGAATCGCGGTGCCTCGTGTCAATGTATGGCACCCATATCACAGTAGCTACCGCCTGGCCCAAGTGGTGTTTCACCAGCACCCCCCATTCACACAAGAGCGGTAGTGATAGGCACGGAGACATGGGAAAATGGAGGTGGGCATGCTCCGCCACCAATATCGCAGTTGCTACCGCCTGGCCCCAGAGGTGTGTCACCAGCACCCCCCATTCACACAAGTTCTGTAGTGATAGACATGGAGACATGGGAAAATGGCGGTGGGCATTCTCCCCCGCATGAATCGCGGGGTCTTGTGTCAATGTATTGCACCCATATCGCGGTAGTTACCACCTGGCCCCAGCGGTGTGTCACCAGCACCCCCCATGCACACAAGTGCGGTTGTGATAGGCATGGAGACATGGGAAAATTGTGGTGGGCATGCTCCACCACATAAATTGCGGTGCCTTGTGTCAATGTATGGCACCCATATTGCGGTAGCTATCGCCTGGCCCCAGCGGTTTGTCACCAGCACCCCCATTCACACAAGTGCGGTAGTGATCGGCATGGAGATATGGGAAAATGGCAGTGGGCATGCTCCGCCGCTTGAATCGCGGTGCCTCGTGTCAATGTATGGCACCCATATCGCGGTAGCTCCCGCCTGGCCCCAGCGGTGTGTCACCAGCTCCCCCCATTCACACAAGTGCGGCAGTGATAGGCATTGAGACATTTGAAAATGGCGGTGGGCATGCTCCACCACCCATATCGCGGTAGCTACCACCTGGCCCCAGCGGTTTGTCACCAGCACCCCTATTCACACAAGTGCGGTAGTGATAGGCATGGAGATATGGGAAAATGGCAGTGGGCATGCTCTGCCGCTTGAATCGCGGTGCCTCGTGTCAATGTATGGCACCCATATCGCAGTAGCTCCCACCTGGCCCCAGCGGTGTGTCACCAGCTCCCCCCATTCACACAGGTGCGGCAGTGATAGGCATTGAGACATGGGAAAATGGCGGTGGGCATGCTCCACCACCGATATCGCGGTAGCTACCGCCTGGCATCAGAGGTGTTTCACCAGCGCCCCCCATTCACACAAGTGCGGTAGTGATAGGCTTGGAGACATGGGAAAATAGCGCTGGGCATGGTCCGCCACCCATATCGCGGTAGCTACCACCTGGCCCCAGCGGTGTGCCACCAGCACCCCCCATTCACACAAGTACAGTAGTAATAGGCACGGAGACATGGGAAAATGGCGGTGGGCATGCTCTGTCACATGAATCGCGGTGCCTCATGTCAATGTATAGCACCCATTTCACGGTAGCTACTGTCTGACCCCAGCGGTGTGTCACTAGCACCCCCCATTTACACAAGTGTGGTAGTGATAGGCATGGAGACATGAGAAAATGGCGTTGAGCATGCTCCGCCGCATGAATCGCGGTGCCTCATGTCAATGTATGGCACCCATATCGCGGTAGCTGCCGTCTGCCCCCATCGGTGTGTCACCAGCACCCCTCATTCACACAACTGCGTTAGTTATAGGCATGGAGACATGGGAAAATGACGGTGAGCATGCTCCGCTGCATGAATCACAGTGACTCGTGTCAATGTATGACACCCATATCGCGGTAGTTACCGCCTGGCCCCAGCAGTGTGTCACCAGCACCCCCATTCACACAAGTGGGGTAGTGATAGGCATGGAGACATGGGAAAATGGCAGTGGGCATGCTCCACCGCATGAATCGCAGTGCTGTGTGTCAATGTATGGCACCCATATCATGGTAGTTACCGCCTGGCCCCAGCTGTGTGTCACCAGCACCCCCATTCACACAAGTGCGGTAGTGATAGGCATGGAGACATGGGAAAATGACGGTGAGCATGCTCCGCTGCGTGAATCACGGTGACTCGTGTCAATGTATGACACCCATATCGCGGTAGTTACCGCCTGGCCCCAGCAGTGTGTCACCAGCACCCCCCTATTCACACAGGTGCAGTAGTGATAGGCATGGAGACATGGGAAAATGGAAGTGGCCATGCTCCACCGCATGAATCGCGGTGCCTCGTGTCAATGTATGGCACCCATAACGCGGTAGCTACCGCCTGGACCCAGCGGTGTGAACCCAGCTCCCCCCATTCACACAAGTGTGGTAGTGATAGACATGGAGACATGGGAAAATGGCGGTCGGGATGCTCCGCCACCAATATCGCGGTAGCTATCGTCTGGCCCCAGCGGTGTGTCACCAGCACCCCCCATTCACACAAGTACAGTAGTAATATGCATTGAGACATGGGAGAATGGCGGTGGGCATGCTCTGCCACATGAATCGCGGTGCCTCATGTCAATGTATGGCACCCATATCGCGGTAGCTACCACCTGGCCCCAGCGGTGTGTACCCAGCTCCCCCCATTCACACAAGTGTGGTAGTGATAGGCATGGAGACATGGAAAATGGCTGTGGGCATGCTCCACCGCATGAATCGCGGTGCCTCGTGTCAATGTATGGCACTCATATCGCGGTACCTACCGCCTGGCCCCAGCGGTGTGTACCCAGCACGCCCCATTCACACAAGTGTGGTAGTGATGGGCATGTAGACATGGGAAAATGGCGGTGGGCATGCTCCGCCACCCATATCACGGTAGCTACTGCCTGGCCCCAGCGGTGTGTCACCAGCACCCCCATTCACACAAGTGCGGTAGTGATAGGCATGGAGACATGGGAAAATGGCGTTGAGCATGCTCTGCCACCCATATCACGGTAGCTACTGCCTGGCCCCAGCGGTGTGTCTCCAGCACCCCCCATTCACAGAAGTGCGGTAGTGATAGGCATGGAGACATGGGAAAATGGCGGTGGGCATGCTCTGCCACCCATATCACGGTAGCTACTGCCTGGCCCCAGAGGTGTGTCTCCAGCATCCCCATTCACACAAGTGCGGTAGTGATAGGCATGGAGACATAGGAAAATGGCGGTTTACATGCTCCACCGCATGAATCACGGTGCCTCGTGTCAATGTATGGCACCCATATTGTGTTCGATACGCCCTGGCCCCAGCTGTGTGTCACCAGCACCCCCATTCACACAAGTGCGGTAGTGATAGGCATGGAGATATGGGAAAATGGTGGTGGGCATGCTCCGCCAACCATATCGCAGTAGCTACCGCCTGGCCCAGGGGTGTGTACCCAGCACCCCCCATTTACACTAGTGCTGTAGTGATAGGTATGGAGACATAGAAAAATGGGCAGTGGGCATGCTTCGCAGCATGAATCGCGGTGCCTCATGTCAATGTATGGGGATATAAAATTAGGGGGGGGATTCTATGAGGTTTTTAGAGGCCAGAATCATGTAGTAACTTTTTTTAAGCGAATACCTCTGACACCATTGATCACACTTTTTACTTATCTCAGCAAGCCTATTTATTGACTGCGAGTCTTATCTCTTTTGTACAATTCTTGAACTCTTTGAAACAAATAGAACACTTCTTCACTGTGCCAAATACATGTCCTTTACATGAAACATAAACAACACTTGATACAAACATTGAAAATTACTTTACATATTGTACATTGACTTAATGACAAATCTACAAATGTACAGGAGAAAGATGTCCATTTGGATCCATCCATGAGCCCTGATGAAGACCTCTTGAATAAAACATAGGTCCATTTATACCACAGGTCGAAACGCGTCGGCTAGCAGATAACGAGACATACTTGGGATAGCAATCAGACACCTTCATCCCCAGGAGAGCGAAAGCAATACATATAGTCAATGCCCTGTATAACTAACTTTGAATACTGCTCCTTGACCCTGTATAGGACCAGAAAGTAATTCACGTAGAGGCAACAATAAGTTTAAGTTCCCGCGATTTTCAAAAAAGAGGGATATCTGAATACTGTAGAGTTATAATTTCCTTATGTTTTGTCTACATTTGTAGATTTGTCATTAAGTCAATGTACAATATGTAAAGTAATTTTCAATGTTTGTATAAAGTGTTGTTTATGTTTCATGTAAAGGACATGTATTTGGCACAGTGAAGAAGTGTTCTATTTGTTTCAAAGAGTTCAAGATTTGTACAAAAGAGATAAGACTCGCAGTCAATAAATAGGCTTGCTGAGATAAGTAAAAAGTGTGATCGATGGTGTCAGAGGTATTCGCTTAAAAAAAGTCATGTCAATGTATGGCACCCATATCGCGGTAGCTACTGCCTGCCCCCAGCAGTGTATCACCAGCACCCCCCATTCACACAACTGCATTAGTGATTGGCAAGGAGATATGGGAAAATGACAGTGAGCATGCGCCGCTGCATGAATCGCGGTGCCTTGTGTCAATGTATGGCACCCATATCGTGGTAGCTACCGCCTGGCTCCATCGGTGTGTCACCAGCACTGCCCATTCACACAAGTGCGGTAGTGATAGGCATGGAGACATGGGAAAATGGTGGTGGGCATGCGCCAACACATGAATCGTGTTGATTCATGTCAATGTATGGCACCCATATCAGGGCAGCTACCACCTGGCCCCAGCGGTTTGTCACCAGCACCCCCCATTCACACAAGTGCGGTAGTGATAGGCATAGAGACATGGGAAAATGGTGGTGGCATGCTCCACCACCTATATCGCGGTAGCTACTGCCTGGCCCCAGTGGTGTGTCACCAGCACCCCCCACTCACACAAGTGCGGTAGTGATAGCCATAGAGACATGGGAAAATGGTGGTGTCATGCTCCACCATCCATATCGCGGTAGCTACCGCCTGGCCCCAGCTGTGTGTCACCAGGACCCCCCATGCACACAAGTGCAGTAGTGATAGTCATGGGGACATGGGAAAATGGCAGTGGGCATGCTCCGACTCCCATATCGCGGTAGCTCCCGCCTGGCCCCAGCAGTGTGTCACCAGCACCCTCCATTCACACAAGTGCATTAGTGATAGGCATGAAGACATGGGAAAATGGCAGTGGGCATACTCTGCCACCCATATCATGGTAGCTACCGCCTGGCCCCAGCGGTGTGTCAACAGCACCCCACATTCACACAAGTGCAGTAGTGATAGGCATGGAGACATGGGAAAATGGCGGTGGACATGCTCCGCCGCATGATTCGCGGTGCCTTGTGTCAATGTATGGCACCCATATCACAGTAGCTACCGCCTGGCCCCAGCGGTGTGTCACCAGCACCCCCCATTCACACAAGAGCGGTAGTGATAGGCATGGAGACATGGGAAAATGGCGGTGGGCATGCTCCGCCACCCATATCGCGGTAGCTACCGCCTGGCCCCAGCGGTGTGTCACCAGCACCCCCCATTCACACAAGTGCTGTAGTGATAGGCATGGAGACATGGGAAAATGGTGGTGGGCATTCTCCGCCACATGAATCGCGGTGCCTCGTGTCAATGTATGGCACCCATATTGCGGTAGCTACCGCCTGGCCCCAGTGGTGTGTCACCAGCATCCCCCATTCACACGAGTGCGGTAGGAATAGGCATGGAGACATGGGAAAATGGCAGTGGGCATGCTCCACCACCCATATCGCGGTAGCTACCGCTTGGCCCCAGCGGTGTGTCACCAGCACCCCCCATTCACACAAGTGCGGTAGTGATAGGCATGGAGACATGGGAAAATGGCGTTGGGCATGCTCCTCCACATGAATCGCGGTGCCGCGTGCCAATGTATGGCACCCATATCGTGGTAGTGACCGCCTGGCCCCAGCTGTGTGTCACCAGTACCCCCATTCACACAAGTGCAGTAGTGATAGGCATGGAGAGATGGGAAAATGGTGGTGGGCATGCTCCACCGCATGAATCACGGTGCCTCGTGTTAATGTATGGCACCCATATCACGTTAGCTACCGCCTGGCCTCAGCGGTGTGTACCCAGCTCCCCCCATTCACACAAGTGTGGTAGTGATAGGCATGGAGACATGGGAAAATGGCGTTGAGCATGCTCCGCAGCATGAATCGCGGTGCCTCATGTCAATGTATGGCACCCATATCGCAGTAGCTACTGCCTGCCCCCAGCAGTGTGTCACCAGCACCCCCCATACACACAACTGCATTAGTGATTGGCAAGGAGACATGGGAAAATAACGGTGAGCATGCTCCGCTGCATGAATCGCGGTGCCTCGTGTGAATGTGTGGCACCCATATCGCGGTAGCTACCGCCTGGCTCCATCGGTGTGTCACCAGCACCGCCCATTCACACAAGTGCGGTAGTGATAGGCATGGAGACATGTGAAAATGGTGGTGGGCATGCGCCAACACATGAATCGTGTTGATTCATATCAATGTATGGCACCCATATCAGGGCAGCTACCACCTGGCCCAAGGGGTTTGTCACCAGCACCCCCCATTCACACAAGTGCGGTAGTGATAGGCATGGAGACATAGGAAAATGGCATTGAGCATGCTCCGCCACATGAATCGCGGTGCCTCGTGTCAATGTATGGCACCCATATCAAGGTAGTTACCGCCTGGCCCCAGCTGTGTGTCACCTGCACCCTCATTCACACAAGTGCGGTAGTGATAGGCATGGAGACATGGGAAAATGGTGGTGGGCATGCTCCGCCACCCATATCGCGGTAGCTACTGCCTGGCCCCAGCGGTGTGTCACCAGCACCCCCCATTCACACAAGTGCGGTAGTGATAGGCATGGAGACATGGGAAAATAGCGGTGGGCATGCTGCACCGCATGAATCGCGGTGCCTCGTGTCAATGTATGGCACCCATATCCCAGTACCTACCGCCTGGCCCCAGCGGTGTGTACCCAGCACCCCCCATTCAGACAAGTGTGGTAGTGATAGGCATGAAGACATGGGAAAATGGCAGTGGGCATGTTTCGCCGCATTAATCGCGGTGCCTCGTATCAATGTATGGCACCCATATCGCGGTAGCTACCGCCTGGCCCAGCGGTGTGTCCCCAGCACCCCCCATTTACACATGTGCGGTAGTGATAGGCATGGAGACATGGGAAAATGGCAGTGGGCATGTTTCGCCGCATTAATCGCGGTGCCTCGTGTCAATGTATGGCACCCATATCGTGGTAGCTACCGCCTGGCCCCAGCGGTGTGTCACCAGCACCCCCCATTTACACAAGTACGGTAGTGATAGACATGGAGACATGGGAAAATGGAGGTGGGCATGCTCCGCATCATGAATCGTGGTGCATTGTGTCAATGTATGGCACCCATATCGCGGTAGTTACTGCCTGCCCCCAGCGGTGTGTCACCAGCACCCCCCATTCACACAAGTGCGGTAGTGATAGGAATGGAGACAAGGGAAAATGGCGGTGGGCATGCTCCGCCACCCATATCGCGGTAGCTACCGCCTGGCGCCAGCTGTGTGTCACCAGCACCCCCCATTCACACAAGTGCGGTAGTGATAGGTATGGAGACATGGTAAAATGGCGGTGGGCATGCTCCACCGCATGAATCGCGGGTGCCTCTTGTCAATGAATAGCACCCATATCACGGTAGCTACCGCCTGGCCCCAGCGGTGTGTCACCAGCACCCCCCATTCAGACAAGTGTGGTAGTGATAGGCATGAAGACATGGGAAAATGGCAGTGGGCATGTTTCGCCGCATTAATCGCGGTGCCTCGTGTCAATGTATGGCACCCATATCGCGGTAGCTACCGCCTGGCCCAGCGGTGTGTCCCCAGCACCTCCCATTTACACAAGTGCAGTAGTGATAGGCATGGAGACATGGGAAAATGGCAGTGGGCATGTTTCGCCGCATTAATCGCGGTGCCTCGTGTCAATGTATGGCACCCATATCGCGGTAGCTACCGCCTGGCCCAGCGGTGTGTCCCCAGCATCCCCCATTTACACAAGTGCGGTAGTGATAGGCATGGAGACATGGGAAAATGGCAGTGGGCATGTTTCGCCGCATTAATCGCGGTGCCTCGTGTCAATGTATGGCACCCATATCGCGGTAGCTACCGCCTGGCCCAGCGGTGTGTCCCCAGCACCCCCCATTTACACAAGTGCGGTAGTGATAGGCATGGAGACATGGGAAAATGGCAGTGGGCATGTTTCGCCGCATTAATCGCGGTGCCTCGTGTCAATGTATGGCACCCATATCGCGGTAGCTACCGCCTGGCCCCAGCGGTGTGTCACCAGCACCCCCCATTTACACAAGTACGGTAGTGATAGACATGGAGACATGGGAAAATGGAGGTGGGCATGCTCCGCATCATGAATCGTGGTGCATTGTGTCAATGTATGGCACCCATATCGCGGTAGTTACTACCTGCCCCCAGCGGTGTGTCACCAGCACCCCCCATTCACACAAGTGCGGTAGTGATAGGAATGGAGACAAGGGAAAATGGCGGTGGGCATGCTCCGCCACCCATATCGCGGTAGCTACCGCCTGGCGCCAGCTGTGTGTCACCAGCACCCCCCATTCACACAAGTGCGGTAGTGATAGGCATGGAGACATGGTAAAATGGCGGTGGGCATGCTCCACCGCATGAATCGCGGGTGCCTCTTGTCAATGAATAGCACCCATATCATGGTAGCTACCGCCTGGCCCCAGCGGTGTGTCACCAGCACCCCCCCATTCACACAAGTGCAGTAGTGATAGGCATGGAGACATGGGAAAATGGCGTTGGGCATGCTCCTCCACATGAATCGCGGTGCCGCTTGCCAATGTATGGCACCCATATCGTGGTAGTTACTGCCTGGCCCCAGCTGTGTGTCACCAGTACCCCCATTTACACAAGTGCAGTAGTGATAGGCATGGAGACATGGGAAAATGGTGGTGGGCATGCTCCACCGCATGAATCACGGTGCCTCGTGCCAATGTATGGCACCCATATCGCGTTAGCTACCGCCTGGCCTCAGCGTTGTGTACCCAGCTCCCCCCATTCACACAAGTGTGGGAGAAATAGGCATGGAGACATGGGAAAATGGCGTTGAGCATGCTCCGCAGAATGAATCGCGGTGCCTAATGTCAATGTATGGCACCCATATTGCGGTATCTACTGCCTGCCCCCAGCAGTGTGTCACCAGCACCCCCCATTCACACAACTGCATTAGTGATTGGCAAGGAGACATGGGAAAATAACGGTGAGCATGCTCCACTGCATGAATCGCGGTGCCTCGTGTCAATATATGGCACCCATATCGCGGTAGCTACCGCCTGGCTCCATCGGTGTGTCACCAGCACCGCCCATTCACACAAGTGCGGTAGTGATAGGCATGGAGACATGGGAAAATGGTGGTGGGCATGCGCCAGCACATGAATCGTGTTGATTCATGTCAATGTATGGCACCCATATCAGGTCAGCAACCACCTGGCCCCAGCGGTTTGTCACCAGCACCCCCCATTCACACAAGTGCGGTAGTGAGAGGCATAGAGACATGGGAAAATGGTGGTGGGCATGCTCCACCAACCATATCGCGGTAGCTGCTGCCTGGCCCCAGCGGTGTGTCACCAGCACCCCCCATTCACACAAGTGCGGTAGTGATAGGCATGTAGACATGGGAAAATGGCAGTGGGCATGTTTCGCCGCATTAATCGCGGTGCCTCATGTCAATGTATGGCACCCATATCGCGGTAGCTACCGCCTTGCCCCAGCGGTGTGTCACCAGCACCCCCCATTTACACAAGTGCGGCAGTGATAGACATGGAGACATGGGAAAATGGAGGTGGGCATACTCCGCATCATGAATCGTGGTGCATTGTGTCAATCTATGGCACCCATATCGCGGTAGTTACTGCCTGCCCCCAGCGGTGTGTCACCAGCACCCCCCATTCACACAAGTGCGGTAGTGATAGGCATGGAGACATGGGAAAATGGCGGTGGGCATGCTCCGCCACCCATATCGCGGTAGCTACCGCCTGGCTCCAGCTGTGTGTCACCAGCCCCCCCATTCACACAAGTGCGGTAGTGATAGGCATGGAGACATGGTAAAATGGCGGTGGGCATGCTCCACCGCATGAATCGCGGGTGCCTCTTGTCAATGAATAGCACCCATATCACGGTAGCTACCGCCTGGCCCCAGCGGTGTGTCACCAGCACCCCCCATTCAGACAGGTGTGGTAGTGATAGGCATGAAGACATGGGAAAATGGCAGTGGGCATGTTTCGCCGCATTAATCGCAGTGCCTCGTGTCAATGTATGGCACCCATATCGCGGTAGCTACCGCCTGGCCCAGCGGTGTGTCCCCAGCACCCCCCATTTACACAAGTGCGGTAGTGATAGATATGGAGACATGGTTTAAATGGCGGTCGGGATGCTCCGCCGCCCATATCGCGGTAGCTATCGTCTGGCCCCAGCGGTGTGTGTCCAGCACCCCCCATTTACACAAAGTGCGGTAGTGATAGGTATGGAGACATGGGAAAATGGCAGTGGGCATATTTCGCCGCATTAATCGCGGTGCCTCGTGTCAATGTATGGCACCCATATCGCGGTAGCTACCGCCTGGCCCAGCGGTGTGTCCCCAGCACCCCCCATTTACACAAGTGCGGTAGTGATAGGTATGGAGACATGGGAAAATGGCAGTGGGCATGTTTCGCCGCATTAATCGCGGTGCCTCGTGTCAATGTATGGCACCCATATCGCGGTAGCTACCACCTGGCCCTAGCGGTGTGTCACCAGCACCCCCAATTTACACAAGTGTGGTAGTGATAGAGATGGAGACATGGGAAAATGGAGGTGGGCATGCTCCGCATCATGAATCGTGGTGCATTGTGTCAATATATGGCACCCATATCGCGGTAGTTACTTCCTGCCCCCAGCGGTGTGTCACCAGCACCCCCCATTCACACAAGTGCGGTAGTGATAGGCATGGAGACATGGGAAAATGGCGGTGGGCATGCTCCGCCACCCATATCGCGGTAGCTACCGCCTGGCGCCAGCTGTGTGTCACCAGCACCCCCATTCACACAAGTGCGGTAGTGATAGGCATGGAGACATGGGAAAATGGCAGTGGGCATGTTTCGCCGCATTAATCGCGGTGCCTCGTATCAATGTATGGCACCCATATCGCGGTAGCTACCGCCTGGCCCAGCGGTGTGTCCCCAGCACCCCCCATTTACACATGTGCGGTAGTGATAGGCATGGAGACATGGGAAAATGGCAGTGGGCATGTTTCGCCGCATTAATCGAGGTGCCTCGTGTCAATGTATTTATACAAAATAATGGGGTAACCCTGTGTCCCTCAGAACCTGGGTATATGTATTATACGGATACAATGGTTCTGTCGGGGAATTACAATTGCTTTGGGATGTTCACAATATAAATGCATTACATGTAACATGTATCCATGATTTAGGAAAAGCAATGACAGCACCCAAGCAATACTTTTGAATCGATATTTTTAAGAAAGAATAATGAATAATTAGGGCTACAAAAATACAATTGACAGAAATGTGAAGAAGAAGTGACATGTAAAGGTGAATACAAACGATACACTTAATATAACAAACACGATTGGGTAGAAGTAATTTTTGGAAGATTGAGTCCATATACTTGATCACATACGCATCCTGTTCATGTATGAATTGGTTTTGGAACTGAGACGTTGTGTGGACTCATGGTGTACGTCGACGTTTCGACCCTATGTTAGGCGCAAAATTTTAAAAAAGCGTCACGGCGGGTCTTCCTCGGGACGAAGGGGTAGAAGTGTAGCCTATGGGGTAGAAAGGAACTTCTTTAAGGGTGTGTACTTGTCATTACAAGTAGTTAAATAAGTGTTCAGTAAGTAATTAATGCTTACCCTGCGCAAAAATCAATCACTGCGCGTGAATTGGGCTTCTAATTAACGAAGGTCGGTATGAGTTGACCTAAAGGATAATATCAAAAGTGTGGTAGTTTCAGAAACTGGCCTTATCAAGAAAGCCAAGGTTAATAAACACAGTGTGTGTGCTAGATTATATAAATGCAATAAAGGTGAAATAGCTTCAAAAAGCTTTTAGTTGAGATGAAGCTCAGACGACTAAATCGGACTTGGTTCGAGTAAAAAAAGTCATGCAGTGCATTTAAAGGCTCCGTGTATGGACACAAAAAGGGATTCAGAGTGCTCCCCGGACAAAAGATTATATCTGGTGTTCAAAGGTCAAGTATTCTATTTCAAGGCTACACGCTCAAGGCTTAAATACACATACCTCCAGAGTGACACGGGTCATGAAAGTCTGGGAGGGTTGCCAGGTGATTAAATCCTTTAAAGCCAGTCGAGTAATTTTACTGTAACGAAAATGAAGGGGTTTTAAAAGGGTGTCTGTTTAAATGATTAAGGAGGGTCAAGGCTAGAGACTTCGCACTTACCATGATCTGGTGAAAAAGCATCTCTCCAGCTCTCAGTCCGATGCAGTACTGAGGCGAGAGAAGGGAAACTGTTTATATGCGCCAGTAAACGTGCCTCAGACGTGCACGTTCACCCATGACGATGCAAAAAGTGTCACTGGCTACACCTGTGTAATTGCAAGGGATGTGATGTAAAAAGAAAGGCGCGTGAAAACCTGAGTCAAGGGATGTGCTGAAAATCACGTGTGCTGAAAAACACAGGTATAACACAAGTTGATTACGTATGATAAAAGTTAGCACAATAATCATGTTTTGGTGCTGGGTAGACACAGAAGAACTGAATTGCAGCCGATTATTTGGTTTAAACAAATATAAAAAGTCCTCGCTGGGCTGAAACTTCTGTTTGGCATCAATTATCAGCAAGTGAATAAATCATGTTATAGTGCTGGGTAAACCAATTATTTAAATAAATTATAAATGCCTCGCTGGGCTGAAAAGAACGAGATAACATTTCTGTTTAGCATCAAAGAATGTGACATATTTTCCAACACGAAACATCAAGTTGCAGCAAGTAAATAGATCATAGTTTGGTGCTGGGTAAACACAGAGGAATTAAATTAAATTAAAGCCAACTATTTAAACAATTATAAAATACTGGCTAGGCAAAAGCGAACGAGATAACATTTCTGTTTGGCATCCAAGGATGTGACACCTATAATATCTTCAGGAGGAATTAAAACAGATTGAAAAGCATTCTTATTCAAGCAAAGGCAAAATTTGTCACATTCTTTGATGCTAAACAGAAATGTTATCTCGTTCTTTTCAGCCTAGCGAGGCATTTATAATTTCACTTGCTGATAATTGATGCCAAACAGAAGTTTCAGCCCAGCGAGGACTTTTTATATTTGTTTAAACCAAATAATCGGCTGCAATTCAGTTCTTCTGTGTCTACCCAGCACCAAAACATGATTATTGTGCTAACTTTTATCATACGTAATCAACTTGTGTTATACCTGTGTTTTTCAGCACACATGATTTTCAGAACATCCCTTGACTCAGGTTTTCACGCGCCTTTCTTTTTACATCACATCCCTTGCAATTACACAGGTGTAGCCAGTGACACTTTTTGCATCGTCATGGGTGAACGTGCACGTCTGAGGCACGTTTACTGGCGCATATAAACAGTTTCCCTTCTCTCGCCTCAGTACTGCATCGGACTGAGAGCTGGAGAGATGCTTTTTCACCAGATCATGGTAAGTGCGAAGTCTCTAGCCTTGACCCTCCTTAATCATTTAACAGACACCCTTTTAAAACCCCTTCATTTTCGTTACAGTAAAATTACTCGACTGGCTTTAAAGGATTTAATCACCTGGCAACCCTCCCAGACTTTCATGACCCGTGTCACTCTGGAGGTATGTGTATTTAACCCTTGAGCGTGTAGCCTTGAAATAGAATACTTGACCTTTGAACACCAGATATAATCTTTTGTCCGGGGAGCACTCTGAATCCCTTTTTGTGTCCATACACAGAGCCTTTAAATGCACTGCATGACTTTTTTTACTCGAACCAAGTCCGATTTGGTCGTCTGAGCTTCATCTCAACTAACAGCTTTTTGAAGCTATTTCACCTTTATTGCATTTATATAATCTAGCACACACACTGTGTTTATTAACCTTGGCTTTCTTGATAAGGCCAGTTTCTGAAACTACCACACTTTTGATATTATCCTTTAGGTCAATTCATACCGACCTTCGTTAATTAGAAGCCCAATTCACGCGCAGTGATTGATTTTTGCGCAGGGTAAGCATTAATTACTTACTGAACACTTATTTAACTACTTGTAATGACAAGTACACACCCTTAAAGAAGTTCCTTTCTACCCCATAGGCTACACTTCTACCCCTTCGTCCCGAGGAAGACCCGCCGTGACGCTTTTTTAAAATTTTGCGCCTAACATAGTGTCGAAACGTCGACGTACACCATGAGTCCACACAACGTCTCAGTTCCAAAACCAATTCATACATGAACAGGATGCGTATGTGATCAAGTATATGGACTCAATCTTCCAAAAATTACTTCTACCCAATCGTGTTTGTTATATTAAGTGTATTAAGTGTATCGTTTGTATTCACCTTTACATGTCACTTCTTCTTCACATTTCTGTCAATTGTATTTTTGTAGCCCTAATTATTCATTATTCTTTCTTAAAAATATCGATTCAAAAGTATTGCTTGGGTGTTGTCATTGCTTTTCCTAAATCATGGATACATGTTACATGTAATGCATTTATATTGTGAACATCCCAAAGCAATTGTAATTCCCCGACAGAACCATTGTATCCGTATAATAACTCGTGTCAATGTATGGCACCCATATCGCTGTTGCTACCGCCTTGCCCCAGCGGTGTGTCACCAGCACCCCCCATTCACACAAGTGCAGTAGTGATAGGCATGGAGATATGGGAAAATGGCGGTGAGCATGTTCCGCCGTATGAATCACGGTACCTCATGTCAATGTATGGCACCCATATCGCGGTAGCTACCGCCTGGCCCCAGCGGTGTGTCACCAGCACCCCATACACACAAGTGCGGTAGTGATAGGGTTGGCGACATGGGAAAACAGCTCTGGGCATGCTCCGCCACCCATATCGCAGTAGTACCACCTGGCCCCAGCGGTGTGTCACCAGCACCCCCCATTCACACAAGTACAGTAGTAATAGGCATGGAGACATGGGAAAATGGCGGTGGGCATGGTCTGTCACATGAATCGCGGTGCCTCATGTCAATGTATAGCACCCATTTCGCGGTAGCTACTGTCTGACCCCAGCGGTGTGTCAGCAGCACCCCCCATTTACACAAGTGCGGTAGTGATAGACATGGAGACATGGGAAAATGGAGGTGGGCATGCTCCGCATTATGAATCGTGGTGCCTTGTGTCAATGTATGACACCCATATCGCGGTAGCTACCGCCTGGCCCCAGCGGTGTGTCACCAGCACCCCCCATTCACACAAGTGCGGTAGTGATAGGCATGTAGACATGGGAAAATGGCGGTGGGCATGCTCCACTGCATGAATTGCGGGTGCCTCTTGTCAATGAATAGCACCCATATCGCGGTAGCTACCACCTGGCCCCAGCGGTGTGTACCCAGCTCCCCCATTCACACAGGTGTGGTAGTGATAGGCATGGAGACATGGGAAAATGGCGGTGGGCATGCTCCGCCACCCATATCGTGGTGGCTACCGCCTGGCCCCAGTGGTGTGTCACCAGCACCCCCCATTCACACAAGTACAGTAGGAATATGCATGGAGACTTGGCGGTGGGCATGCTCTGCCGCATGAATTTGCTGTGCCTCGTGTCAATATAAGGCACCCATATCGCGGTAGCTACCACCTGGCCCCAGCGGTGTGTACCCATCTCCCCCCATTCACACAAGTGTGGTAGTGATAGGCATGGAGACATGGGAAAATGGCAGTGGGCATGCTCCGCCACCCATATCGCGGTAGCTACCACCTGGCCCCAGCAGTGTGTCACCAGCACCCCCCATCCACACAAGTACTGTAGTAATATGAATGGAGACATGGGAAAATGGCGGTGGGCATGCTCTGCCACATGAATCGCGGTGCCTCGTTGTTAGAAGGCGACCTCAGAGGAGACAGGGAGGGTACCTGAGCACCCTGAGACCTACATTTGGGGTATCGTAGCCGGGCACTGGCGGGAGACTCCTCAGGGGAAGAGTCTCGTGTCTAGGATCGTACACACTGCACCACACGACAAAGAGACACCACACTGTATGTTCTTGGGAACAGATCTTTATCTAATCAGCTTTGTAGGATCTCTATGATCAACAAGGTGGATATTTACAAATAGAGCACGGGCTCAAAGAGTCTCGGTAGGGATAGGGGGAAGCGGGACAGTCTTTGGGGATCCGGATCAATGCAGGGACGTACCCGGCGCACAGCTCACAATCCTCGAGCTGGGGGATACGCTGTGGTCACTGGGGTCCAGCCGGACCGAGGGAGTCTTCAGGAGCCGCGAGTCACTCAGCAGGGCTCAAGCACAAGGTCGGAGGTCTTACGATCTTCATGGGAGCCGCGAGTCACTCAGCAGGGCTCAGGTGTTCCAAGGTTGCAAGAGAGCCGCGACCACGTCAGCAGGGCTCTCGTCGAATCTGCCAGATAGTCCCAGAGCACCCCTTGTTATAGGTCAACTCCTCTTTGATATCCGGAGTCTGTGTAGGCAGGGGTCTTAGCACCTGGGGGTCGCTTGTTGGAGTTTCCTGCCAGGTCGTCCTTTGATCCTTTCAGGGCCGGGTTGGGAGGAGTCCCAGACACGCAGCAGGCGTGGAGCCAGCCCTCAGGGAGGCCGGAGGGCCGATCGAAACCCATCTCCCAAGGGGAGGTCAGAGGTGCGATGGAAACTGCTCCTCCCTCTCTCACTCCGTGGGAGCGCGATGTCCTCCAGCCGGGGCGGCGCCTCTAGGCCGGGGTTGCGCTTGAGCCAGGCAGCCATCGTAGGTGCATGAAGTGGGCACGCGGGCCCTGTGGTGCTGGGAAGATGGAGGGCACGGACGGGGAAGTCCGGGTCGGGTGTGTGTGGGTTCTGGCGGGAAGGACCGGCTAGGCCGTGTACTCGGGGGCTGAATGAGGTGCACGGGTCAGGGTGTGTGGCTAGGGGTCAGGGATGGTCGCGCCACAAGGCCGGGTCTAACACGCTTCCCCCCCAACTGAAAGCCGGAGAGAACTACCCATCCTCTTGGGGGTTCTCTTCGCTGAGGCGGAAGAACCGGGAGAGGCCGTCAGCGTTGGCGTGGTCAGTACCAGGGCGATGCTCTACGGTGAAATCCATCCCCTGGAGGGAGATTGACCACCGCAGTAGTTTGGGGTTTTCTCCTCGCATCTGCATGAGCCATCGCAAG
Source organism: Triturus cristatus (assembly GCF_964204655.1). Taxonomy (NCBI): domain Eukaryota; kingdom Metazoa; phylum Chordata; class Amphibia; order Caudata; family Salamandridae; genus Triturus; species Triturus cristatus. The sequence goes on along the minus strand of NC_140579.1, from coordinate 1,031,149,810 downwards.
GGGCGATGGTCGGTTTGGACTTTGAAATGGGTGCCGAACAGATAAGGTCGTAATTTCTTGAGGGCCCAGACTACGGCGAACGCCTCGCGCTCAATGGTGCTCCATTTCTGTTCTCTGGGTAACAGCCTTCGGCTGAGGAAGGCTACGGGCTGGTCTAGGCCTTGGTCATTCACCTGTGACAGGACTGCCCCAATGCCATGCTCGGAGGCATCAGTTTGCACCACAAACTCCTTGGAGTAGTCGGGGGCCTGGAGCACGGGGGCAGTACACATGGCCGCTTTCAGGGCATCGAACGCCTCCTGGCAGGCAGAGGTCCACTGCACTTTCTTGGGCTGTTTCTTGGACGTGAGTTCCGTGAGGGGACCGACAAGGCTGCCAGATGAATCTCCGGTAGTAGCCGGTGAGGCCCAGAAAGTCTTGGACCTCCGTTTGGGTAGTGGGGGGTTCCCAGGCTAGAATGGCGTCGATCTTAGGCTGCAAAGGGGCGACCTGCCCGCTTCCGACCCGGTGCCCTAGGTAGACCACTGAACCTTGCCCAATCTGACACTTGCTGGCTTATACTGTGAGGCCTGCCTGGCGCAGGGCCGTTAGCACCCTCCGGAGGTGCTGGAGGTGCTCACTCCATTCAGGACTGAAAACCGCGATATCGTCTAGATATGCGGCGCTGAACTTTTCCAGCCCGGCCAGGACTCTATTTACCAGTCGCTGGAAGGTGGCCGGGGCATTTTTCATCCTGAAGGGCATCACGCGAAAGTGATAGTGCCCATCCGGGGTGGAGAAGGCGGACCGCTCCTTGGCTCCTTCTGTGAGCGCAATTTGCCAGTACCCGCAGGTTAGATCGAATATGCTGAGGAAATGAGCAGACCCGATGCGGTCAATGAGCTCGTCTGCTCAGGGAATGGGGTGAGCGTCGGCTCGGGTGACTTCATTGAGTCCCCGGTAGTCCACACAGAATCGGAGTTCTGGGGCGACACCGGGGGCAGCTGCTTTCGGGACCAGTACCACGGGGCTGGCCCAGGGGCTGTCTGAGGGTTTGATCACCCCCAAGGTCAACATCTTCGAGACCTCGGCCTGAATGCAGGACCGGACTCGATCAGGGACTCGGTAGGCTCGGTGCTTCACCGGCGGGCTGTCTCCGGTGTCCACGTCATGGACACACCAGTCGGTGACTTGGGGGACAAGAGAGAATAAGGCGGGGAACTGCCCAAGAGCTGGCGGCAGTCCTCGCGTTGCTGGGAAGTGAGGGATGGAGAGAGGTTCACTCCTTCCACGGAGCCATCCTTCTCCTTGGTACACAGGAGGTCAGGGAGGGGATCTGACTCCTCTTCGGCCCCGTCATCGGTGGCCAGTAGTAGACTCAGCTCCGTCCGCACGAAGTGAGGCTTGAGGCGGTTCACGTCAAGGACCCGTAGGGGGTCCCGAGGTGACTGGACGTCCACCAACTACGTGACCTGGCTCTTCCGCTCAACGACTTTGAAGGGCCTGGTCCATTTATCCTGGAGGGCGCAAGGTTTCACTGGGGCCATGACCCATACCTGCTGGCCCGGCTGGAACTCGACCAGAGTGGTATTCTGGTCGTACCAGCTCCTCATTTCTTCCTGGCTCGCCTCCAGGTTGGCCTCGGCCAGTTCTCGAAACTTCCTAGTCTGGTTTCGGAGGGTCAGAACGTATCGGAACACATCTCGGGGGGGGGGTGTCGGGGCGCCGCCTCCCACCCTTCCTTGACCAGGCTGAGGGGCCCCCGGACGGGATGCCCGTAGAGTAACTCAAACGGGCTGAACCCCAAGGATTTCTGGGGAACTTCCCGGTAGGCGAACAAAAGGCAGGGGAGCAGGACGTCCCACTTGCGCCAGAGGGGCTCTTCCAGGCCCGCGATCATCCCCTTCAGAGTCTGGTTAAACCGCTCTACTAGGCCATTTCCTTGGGGATGGTACGGAGTGGTGAACTTATAGGACACTCCACATTGTTGCCACAGGGACGTCATGTATTTGGAGATAAAGTTCGTCCCGCGATCGCTCACGACCTCGCGGGGAATACCCACACGGGAAAAGATCCCCATCAACGCCCGGCCCACCACGGGGGCTGTGATGGTGCGTAAGGGAATGGCCTCAGGGTATCGGGTGGCATGGTCCACTAGGACGAGGATGAAGCGGTGACCTTGTGAGGTTGGGGGGTCCAGGGGCCCCACGATGTCGATCCCGACCCGTTCAAAAGGGGTACCGATGACAGGGAAGAGTTGGAGGGGAGCCTTGCGCTTTCCTCCACTTTTCCCACTAGCCTGGCACGTAGGACAGGACTTGCAGTGGGTTTCTACATCTGCTTTCATTTTAGGCCAGTAGAAGTGAGTCACTAGGCGACTGTAGGTTTTGTCTTGGCCCAAGTGGCCTGCGAGGGGGACATTGTGGGCCAAGCCCAGGAGGAAGTCTCGGAAGCGTAGGGGTACCACCAGCACCCGGGCTGATCCTAGCTCCACCGACTTCTGCTCGCTGTACAAAAGGTAATTTTCCCAATATAACCGGTGTGTTCCAGATTGGTTGCCCGTGGCTTGGGCCTCTGCTTGCCGCCGGGGTCAGACCAGGGAAGGACAGGTAGCTTGATCCTTGCAGGACTCCTCTCGGGAGGGGCCTCCCTCATGGCGCCACTGGGCCAACTCAGGCAGATCGCCTAACTCTGCGATCTGTGCAGGGTCATTGGCGTAATGCCCGGGCTTCTGGCAACGGAAACAAGTGATGGTCACCCGGTGCCCCCGTCTCACGGGTGGACCGGATACAGCTGGTGGGGGTGCCGGGAAGTGCGGAGGTTGGTTTTTCGGAGGACCGGACTGGGATTCTTTCTGCCCTCCCTGGTTCCCCCCCCTCTCTGGCGGGGTGGTCCCTGACTGGCTCGGGGGTATTCCCCTACAGGGCCCCGGGAGACCCGGGTGTTGGTCCAGCGATCCGCCTCGACAGCCAGCTTACTCGGATCCGTCAGCTTGCTGTCGAGCAGGTGCTGGCGTAGTTCCACAAAGCAGTTCGCGGCCAGGTGTTCCCATAACATGAGGTCGGTTAGTTCGTCCAGGGTGGTTACTTTGCTGCCCTTAATCCACCCGTCGAATGCACGGCTGAAAAAGTTCACATACTCCACCCACGTGGTGCCAGGGATCTTCGTGCAGTCCCGGAACCGCTGGCGGTACATCTCCGGAGGAGGGCCTCCTTCATGTGGCTGTAGGAGGTCTGCATGGAGGATGGTAGGTCGAGCAGGGTGTCTCTCCCCTCGCTCAAAAATTGGCCCCACAACCCGGCCCCCCAATCCTTCTGCGGGACTCGGTGTGAGGTCATGGCGACCTCGTAGGCCTTGAACCATTGTTGGATGTCATCGTTTTTGTAATATTCCTTGACCACATCTTTGGGGATGTGGACCTTCTGTTCCGCCGGGGGGGGCGCCTCTCGGTTCTCCGGGGGTCGAGCTTCTTCGCTCCTTGCTTTGAGCTCGATTTCTTTCAAGCTGCGTTCGTGCTCCAGTTGAAGTCTTCTTCCTTCGTGCTCCCGTTGGAGTTTCTTCTCTTCTAGTTCGCCTTGTACTCGCATCTGTTCTACTGCTAGTTTCTTCTCAGCTAATTTCAACTCGCCCTCGATTTTCAGTTTGGCCAGTTCGAGTTCGTGATTACGACTTCTCTCTCTGTCTGCGAGTTCTTCCGGGGATAGACCCCCATCTGGTTCCAAGCTTCGTACCTGGTTGCTGCTGCTTTCTCTTTGGGAGGGTCCAGCTTCGTCGTGGAGCTCCACCGCTCCTTCTGGGCGGGGGCTCCGGATTCCACCCACGCTTTCAGTGCCTTCTGCATATCTTATTTGGTGTTGAGACCAGTCGTAGCGATTTTTAGTTCTTTGCAGAATTGCTTCAGTTCTTTGTGCGTGTACTCTTCCAGTTGTTCCGCCTGGAACACAGTACTCGCGTCGGTTTCTGTGAGACTCATGGCGCTTTCTTCTGCCGTCTTTGCCGGTAGTGCGTCAGCCGTTTACGGTACGATCTCTAGATTATGGGCCCGAATCCCGATGCTTGCCACCAATGTTAGAAGGCGACCTCAGAGGAGACAGGGAGGGTACCTGAGCACCCTGAGACCTACCCTCGGGGTATCGTAGCCGGGCACTGGCGGGAGACACCTCAGGGGAAGAGTCTCGTGTCTAGGATCGTACACACTGCACCACACGACAAAGAGACACCACACTGTATGTTCTTGGGAACAGATCTTTATCTAATCAGCTTCGTAGGATCTCTATGCTCAACAAGGTGGCTATTTACAAATAGAGCACGGGCTCAAAGAGTCTCGGTAGGGATAGGGGGAAGCGGGACAGTCTTTGGGGATCCGGATCAATGCAGGGACGTACCCGGCGCACAGCTCACAATCCTCGAGCTGGGGGATACGCTGTGGTCACTGGGGTCCAGCCGGACCGAGGGAGTCTTCAGGAGCCGCGAGTCACTCAGCAGGGCTCAAGCACAAGGTCGGAGGTCTTACGATCTTCAGGGGAGCCGCGAGTCACTCAGCAGGGCTCAGGTGTTCCAAGGTTGCAAGAGAGCCGCGACCACGTCAGCAGGGCTCTCGTCGTTCCAGAGTCGAATCTGCCAAATAGTCCCAGAGCACCCCTTGTTATAGGTCAACTCCTCTTTGATGTCCGGAGTCTGTGTAGGCAGGGGTCTTAGCACCTGGGGGTCGCTTGTTGGAGTTTCCTGCCAGGTCGTCCTTTGATCCTTTCAGGGCCGGGTCGGGAGGAGTCCCAGACACGCAGCAGGCATGGAGCCAGCCCTCAGGGAGGCCGGAGGGCCGATCGAAACCCATCTCCCAAGGGGAGGTCAGAGGTGCGATGGAAACTGCTCCTCCATCTCTCACTCCGTGGGAGCGCGATGTCCTCCAGCCGGGGCGGCGCCTCTAGGCCGGGGTTGCGCTGGAGTCGGGCGGCCATCGTAGGTGCATGAAGTGGGCACGCGGGCCCTGTGGTGCTGGGAAGATGGAGGGCACGGACGGGGAAGTCCGGGTCGGGTGTGTGTGGGTTCTGGCGGGAAGGACCGGCTAGGCCGTGTACTCGGGGGCTGAATGAGGTGCACGGGTCAGGGTGTGTGGCTAGGGGTCAGGTGCCATACATGTCAATGTATGGCACCCATATCGCGGTAGCTACCACCTGGCCCCAGCGGTGTGTCACCAGCACCCCCCATTTACACATGTGCGGTAGTGATAGGCATGGCGACATGGGAAAATGGCAGTGGGCATTCTCCGCCGCATGAATTGTGGTGCCTAGTGTCAATGTAGAGCACCCATATCGCGGTAGCTAACATCTGGCTCCAGCAATGTGTCACCAGCACCCCCCATTCACATAAGTGCGGTAGTGATAGGCATGGAGACATGGGAAATGGCGATGGACATGGTCCACCACCCATGTCGCAGTAGCTACCGCCTGGCCCCAGCGGTGTGTCACCAGCAACCCCCATTCACACAAGTGCGGTAGTGATAGGCATGGAGACATGGAAAAATAGCGGTGGGCATGCTCCGCCGCTTGAATCGCGGGGCCTCGTGTCATTGTATGGCACCCACATTGCGGTAGATACCACCTGGCCCCAGCGGTGTGTCACCAGCACTCCCGATTCACACAAGTACAGTAGTGATAGGCATGGAGACATGGGAAAATGGTGGTAGGCATGCTCCGCCACCGATATCGTGGTAGCTACCGCTTGGCCCCAGCGGTGTGTCACCAGCACCCCCCATTCACGCAAGTGCAGTAGTGATAGGCATGGAGATATGGGAAAATGGCGGTGAGCATGTTCCGCCGTGTGAATCATGGTACCTTGTGTCAATGTATGGCACCCATATCGCGGTAGCTACCGCCTGGCCCCAGCGGTGTGTCACCAGCACCCCCATTCACACAAGTGCGGTAGTGATTGGCTTGGAGACATGGGAAAACAGCGCTGGGCATGCTCCGCCACCTATATCGCGGTAGCTACCACCTGCCCCAGCGGTGTGTCACCAGCACCCCCCATTCACACAAGTACAGTAGTAATATGCATGGAGACATGGGAAAATGGCGGTGGGCATGCTCTGCCGCATGAATCGCTGTGCCTCGTGTCAATGTATGGCACCCATATCGCGGTAGCTACCACCTGGCCCCAGCGGTGTGTCACCAGCACCCCCCATTCACACATGTGCGGTAGTGATAGGCATGGAGACATGGGAAAATGGCAGTGGGCATTCTCCGCCGCATGAATCATGGTGCCTAGTGTCAATGTAGAGCACCTATATCGCGGTAGCTAACACCTGGCCCCAGCAATGTGTCACCAGCACCCCCCATTCACATAGGTACGGTAGTGATAGGCATGGAGACATGGGAAAATGGCGGTGGGCATGGTCCACCACCCATATCGCGGTAGCTACCGCCTGGCCCCAGCGGTGTGTCACCACCAACCCCCATTCACACAAGTGCTGTAGTGATAGGCATGGAGACATGGAAAAATGGCGGTGGGCATGCTCCGCCGCATGAATCGCGGGGCTTCGTGTCATTGTATGGCACCCATATCGCGGTAGATACCACCTGGCCCCAGCGGTGTGTCACCAGCACCCCCGATTCACACTAGTGCAGTAGTGATAGGCATGGAGACATGGGAAAATGGTGGTAGGCATGCACCGCCACCGATATCTCGGTAGCTACCGACTGGCCCCAGTGGTGTGTCACCAGCACCCCCCATTCACACAAGTGCGGTAGTTATAGTTATGGAGAGATGGGGAAGTGGCGGTGGGCATGCTCTGCCACCCATATCACGGTAGCTACCACTTGGCCCCAGCGGTGTGTCACCAACACCCCCCATTCACACAAGTGCGGTAGTGATGGGCATGTAGACATGGAAAAATGGTGGTGGGCATGCTCCACCGCATGAATCGCGGTGCCGCGTATCAATGTATGGCACCCATATCGCGGTAGCTACCGTCTGCCCCCAGCGGTGTGTCACCAGCACCCCTCATTCACACAACTGTGTTAGTTATAGGCATGGAGAGGTGGGAAAATGACGGTGAGCATGCTCCGCTGCGTGAATCACGGTGCCTCGTGTCAATGTATGGCACCCATATCGCGGTAGTTACTGCCTGGCCCCAGCAGTGTGTCACCAGCACCCCCCATTCACACAAGTGGGGTAGTGATAGGCATGGAGACATGGGAAAATGGCGATGGGCATGCTCCACCGCATGAATTGCGGTGCCGCGTGTCAATGTATGGCACCCATATCGGGGTAGTTACCGCCTAGCCCAGCTGTGTGTCACCAGCACCCCCATTCACACAAGTGCGGTAGTGATAGGCATGGAGACATGGGAAAATGGTGGAGGGCATACTCCACCACATGAATCCCTGTGCCTCGTGTCAATGTATGGCACCCATATCCCGGTAGCTACCGCGTGGCCCCAGCGATGTGTACCCAGCTCCCCCCATTCACACAAGTGTGGTAGTGATCGGCATGGAGACATGGGAAAATGGCATTGAGCATGCTCCGCCGCATGAATCGCGGTGCCTCGTGTCAGTGTATGGCACCCATATCGCTTTAGTTACCGCCTGGCCCCAGCGGTGTGTCACCAGCACCCCCCTTTCACACAAGGGTGGTAGTGATAGGCATGGAGACATGGGAAAATGGCGGTGGGAATGCTCTGCCACCCATATCATGGTAGCTACTGCCTGGCCCCAGCGGTGTGTCACCAGCACCCCCATTCACCAAAGTGCGGTAGTGGTAGGCATGGAGACATGGGAAAATGGCGCTGGTCATGCTCCACCGCATGAATCGCGGTGCCTCGTGTCAATGTATGGCACCCATATCGCAGTAGCTACCGCCTGGCCCAGCGATGTGTACCCAGCACCCCCATTTACACAAGTGCTGTAGGTAGTGATAGGTATGGAGACATAGAAAAATGGACAGTGGGCATGTTTCGCCGCATTAATCGCGGTGCCTCGTGTCAATGTATGGCACCCATATCGCGGTAGCTACCGCCTGGCCCCAGCGGTGTGTCACCAGCACCCCCCATTCACACAAGTGCAGTAGAGATAGTCATGGAGATATGGGAAAATGGCGGTGAGCATGTTCCGCCGTATGAATCACGGTGCCTCGTGTCAATGTATGGCACCCACATCGCGGTAGCTACCGCCTGGCCCCAGCGGTGCGTCACCAGCACCCCCATTCACACAAGTGCGGTAGTGATAGGCTTGGAGACATGGGAAAATAGCGGTGGGCATGCTCCGCCACCCATATCGCGGTAGCTACCGCCTGGCCCCAGCGGTGTGTCACCAGCACCCCCAATTCACACAAGTACAGTAGTAATAGGCATGGAGACATGGGAAAATGGCAGTGGGCATGGTCTGTCACATGAATCGCGGTGCCTCATGTCAATGTATAGCACCCATTTTGCGGTAGCTACTGTCTGACCCCAGCGGTGTGTCACCAGCACCCCCCATTTACATAAGTGCGGTAGTGATAGACATGGAGACATGGGAATATGGAGGTGGGCATGCTCTGCATCATGAATCGTGGTGGCTTGTGTCAATGTATGACACCCATATCGCGGTAGCTACTGCTTGGCCCCAGCGGTGTGTCACCAGCATCCGCCATTCACACAAGTGCGGTAGTGATAGGCATGTAGACGTGGGCATGCTCCACCGCATGAATCGCGGGTGCCTCTTGTCAATGAATAGCACCCATATCGTGGTAGCTGCCGCCTGGCCCCAGCGGTGTGTCACCAGCACCCCCCATTCACACAACTACAGTAGTAATAGGCATGGAGACATGGGAAAATGGCAGTGGGCATGCTCTGCCACATGAATCGCGGCGCCTCATGTCAATGTATAGCACCCATATCGCGGTAGCTACCGTCTGGCCCCAGCGGTGTGTCACCAGCACCTCCCATTTACACAAGTGCGGTAGTGATAGACATGGAGACATGGGAAATTGGAGGTGGGCATGCTCCGTGTAGGAGAGTAGGGTCTGCTATCCTATGGTCACCCCAAATTTTTGCTTTTTGCTTCACTGGTTTTTGACATATTGAGGCTGTGGGCCTGCCAATCAGACCCCCAGCCTGCTGTTCTCTCTACTAAATTAAAACTATGCACCCTAGGTGCATAACCAATTGGAAGTGGATCACCCTGTCAGCCCCTGTACCAGTGTACACTAGGTACCCAGGGCATTGGTGTACCCAAGGCCTGCCAGGGGCTGAAGCATGTATTATGCCACCCCAGGCTTGGCCTAACAATTTGACACAACTGGCTGATCACTCAGCTGGGGTAAGTTGGTGTAATCACCTCTTACTTAGGTGTAGTATACCTATACCTAACCTTAAATGGGACACATGTTAACCTATAAGTCACTCCTATGGCAGGCCTTAACAATCCTGAAGGCAGAGTGCTTGGTTCCATGTGAGATGGCGCTCTGGCATGAGCTGAGCCTGTCTGCAGTGGTCGGAACAACTTCCTTCTACTGTTTCCAGATATCGTCATACCATATACTCTTAAGTGCATTATGAACCTCGCGGTTAAATGCTATCTTTGGTTTGGCTTTATCAAAACATGTCGAGTAAGGTGTCATACGAATTGGAATACTAACCCCTCGCCAATTCTGGCGACGGGGTTAGCATTCCACCCTTCTAGAGGGACACGACATGTACAGTACCTGAAACCCGGGTAAAATCAGATATAGCCTCAGCTCCACAAAATGGATGCTGCCACCACAGACACAAGTCTGCCCTCCTGCTGCTGGGAGTCCTTCCAGCTTGGGAGGTGTGGACAAAGGGTTTCCTGCCAGGGGAGGTGCATGCACCACCCCAGACAGGATTTTGTGTATTGGTCAGGTAGGGCTTGAAAGAAACCAGACATGCCTGTGGCTCACAAGGAGCCTCGGTGCATATGCCAGTTCAAACCGGTCCTGGGGCACACCAGTCCCGGGCCTGGGGCGAGCTGGATAAAGGATTGGGGGTGTAACCACCCCCCTTCCCGGTCCCACCCATAGGGAGGGACCTAGCAGGTAGTCCGGCCCCTAGAATCCGCTTAAAGGTAGGAGCTGTGTCCTAAGACTTCAGACATCCTGGAATCAACTTGAAACTAAGAAGAAGACGGGAACTTCGACATTCTGCTGCACAGAAGACTGAAGGAAATCTCCCCTGTGGTCAGGGAGTGACCACCTTGCTAACGCAAGCACCATCCAGCGAATCAACGTCTGCTTTGCCGCCGCCTCCCGCCGGAGCCCGAGCCCAGAGACTGACAAGACCTGGACCTCCAGACCTCTCACCGCCCGATCCACAGTCCCTGAAAAGAGGAGACCCGTGGAGGCAACGAGACACGTGGAGCCAGCCATCTTGGAACGACGACGACAAGCTGCAAGTGCAACAACCGAGGCTCCCTCCAAGTTGTGCTTTGGGATCTGAGAAGCCCAACCCTCGAGCAGCATCTGCACCAAAGGTGAGCCCCCCAGCATCTCCACGATCTGCGTGGGGCCCTTCTGCATTTTGCCACTCGACGCGCCTAACCGGTTGCTGGCCCGCTGGCTAGTAGCCATCTTGGCGACGAACTTCACAAAATACACTGCTGGTCTAGTTGCTCCAGACTGGCCCTTGCTCCCCTCCAAAGGAGCAGTCCTTCTGACCTTGCTGGTCAGAACCATCAGCTTATTTCATCTCCTACAACAATTGCTTTTGCCAAGGCTTGTTTGCTTCGATCAAGTCGCCGACACCGCAGACAGTGAGAACCTGCGTGGGACAGCTCGTGAACCGACACCTGGACGTCGTCAACCTCCAGGGACCACGTGGCTGCAGAGACAAGCTACACCTTTCTTCCTGTTTGCACCCGACATTGCCTGGTACCCACCTGGTGCCACGCTGGTCACTGGCTAGTGACTGTGAACACTGTCCCCTCTGCTTACAGGTCTTCAACATCTCCGATCCACTCTTGGATCCACCGCATCTCTCCCGGACCGACCGCCTGCAGCATCTTTGTCTTCAGGCTCCACGGAACAGATAGAAGAAACCCGACGCACTTCGAGGCCTATGCACCCGCTTCCTGTGGGTGAGGTAAAGCTGGCACTCCTGTGCCCAAGTGTAGTATTACATCTCTAGTGCCTGTGTTCCAAATCTTGAGTTCCTAGTCCATCCGGAAGATCCTCTTTGCAGTAACTTTGTACTTTTTACGCACCCATTGAAACCTATGGGAGCACGCATTTGACTATTTGCTCTGCACACGCCACCCGTGGACCTCCTGGTCACTAACTGAAGTTAGCTCCTTGTAGGCCCAGCGATTCTAGAGGCCCTAGGCCTTTTCCCTTTTCTGTTCGTGGTACTTATACCACTATTTTAGTATATGGTTCGAGCGACCACCAGGGCCTATCCATATAAAGTGCAACTTCTGTGTATTCTACTGTAATCTTGTTTGACGATTTGTGCTCCTGTGCTCATAAAGAGACTAGGGGTTACTTTGAGAAATAAATACATATATATTTTGAATATACATCTGTGTGGTGTCCTTTCATTGGTATAAAAGGGGGTTGCATTTGGTAAAACAGCTGGCTTAACACGCTTCACGAGTTTAGCCTCAAAGACTGCTTAGCCTACGCTACCACTAGGGCAGCTAGTCCGAAAAGGTTGACTTACAACCACACCATAAGGGTTGCTTGGCATGGTACAAGGTGGTCACTTTAACTAGTGAACATCATATACCAGGCCAACTTCTCACATTGGTGGCAGCGGTGGGATTTGAGCTTGCTGTGTTTTACCATTGTAATCTCTTGGTTACCAATTGAAAGATCACATAGGTACCTGTAGGTACATATAAAACAAGATTAGATATACATAAGTTCTACTGAACTTAGTTGTTGTAGAGCAAAGGGAGTAGCACACCCTGACTACAACTACTAGATAGGTTTAGTAGGTAAACCCAAGTGTAGGTAGATTGCAACACATCCACCCACACTTAAGAGCAAAGGCTGGGGCAGAGGGGTCCACTGTACCCATCTCTGTTGAGAGTGACCCCCAGAGGGCACCATCCATCTTTGCTACCCTTAACTAGAATGAGCTCAGGCATTTGGCAACTCTTAGAGGCCTTAAACAGCCCAAGAACCCTACCTCTGCTGAGCTCAGAGAACTCTTGCAAAATGATGAAAATCAGAGAGAGCTCAAGAAAGCTTCCCAGTTAGCCCCCTTAGGGTCAGGAACAGGAGGCCCCCCTTCTGAAGATGCTACAGAAGTACCCCTTTCCAATAGCCATCCCTTAGATGAGAACCATACTACAGAGGAGGAAAGTGGAGAGGATACAGAGAGTAGTGATGATGAAGGGAGAACTAGCCCAGTGCCAAGTGTTATACTTGGCCCAGCTAAACTAAGGCTATTGGGGACTGACAATGGGATCATCCCATTGGATCTCCCCAGTGGACTTAACCAGGGGCTTGGGAGGCAAAGGAATCGCTCAGGTGACTCTAATGCTTCTCATGCCTCTAGAGGCTCTCAAGGTCACTCCAGGAAAAGGATGACCACCCCTCAGAGGAGGGAACATGAGGCCAGAATGCAGGAAGCCCAGCTGAGGATCAGGAAGCAGGAGCTAGAGGTAGCCCTGATGGAAGAAAAACTGAACAAGGCTAGGCAACCTAGAGAGAGTGGGTCTATACCCACTGGTGGCAGCATTGTCCCTAAGGACAAAGATAGGGTCTTTGATAATAGGAACCTGTCTAAGGTTGTGCCCCCCTACAAAAGTGGGGATGACATCCACAAATGGGTAACTGCTCTTGAGAGAGCCTGCAAAGTACAGCAGGTTCCTGAAGACCAGTTGGCAGCAATCCTCTGGCTCTCCTTTGAAGGAAGAGGCAGAGACAGACTCCTCACTGTTAGAGAAGAGGATGTCAGAAATTACAGAGTCCTGAAGAGTGTTCTAGTTGATGGGTTAGGCTTAACCACTGAACAGTACAGGTTAATGTTCAGAGACACCCAAAAGACACAGACTCAGGACTGGTCTGAATATGTTGAATGTGCCACTAAGGCTTTGGAGGGTTGGTTGCTGGGAAGTAAGGTATCTGATTTTACAGGATTGTATAATTTGATGATGAGAGAACAGATTTTAAATAACTGTCAAAACCAGCAACTGCATCAACACTTGGTTGACTCTGATCTGACCTCTCCCCAAGAATTGGGAAAGAAGGCAGACAAATGGGTCAGAACCAGGGTTAAGCAAAAGAACCAGAACCAGGGCCAAGGGGGTGATCAGAAGAAAACAGACCAAAAGGGTGGAGATCAGAAATCTAAAGACCAGAAGTCTTCAACAGGGCCCCAAACTACTGCTAAGGAGGGTGGGTCCCAACAACAAACTAAGGGAAAGAAGAAAGAAGGTCAAAAGAAACCCTGGTGCAATCATTGCAAGAATACAACTCACTGGACTAGTGATTGTAAGAAGGGTGGAGCCCCCAACACTGTTGCCCCTAAGGCACCTGCTCCCAGTACTACTGTTAGCAGTGTTGGTCCCCAGACAAAGGGTGTAGTGGGAATCACTATGGGAACTGAAGGAGATTCTGACTTAGACAGAACCCTGACACAGGCAGTCTTGATCTGTGATGGGGACATTGATTTGTCCCTGACTGTGAGCCCCAGTAACCTGGGCAAGTACAGACAGACTCCTTTAATTAATGACAAAGTGGCTCAAGCCTACAGGGACACATGTGCCAGTGTCACTATGGTGACACCAGGCTTTGTGGACCCTGGACAGTACATACCAGGTGAGAACTACCTGGTGACCAATGCCAGCAATGCCACTACTTCACATAGTGTGGCAGTTGTTAACTTCTCATGGGGAGGGGTAACTGGCCTCAAAAGGGTTGTGGTTAGTGCAGACCTCCCAGTAGAATGTTTGTTGGGCAATGACCTAGAGAGTTCTCTATGGTCAGAAGTGGAGTACAGGACTCATGCAGAGATGTTAGGTATATCATCACATGTCCTCGCTGTGACCAGGTCACAGGCCAAAAAGTGCCTCACTGAACCTCAGGTCTTGGGTCCTGGAACAATGGACCAAGCACCTACCAAGAAGAAGAACAGGAGGGTCAAGGCTGTGCCTTCCCCCCTGCCTCAGAGTGATGATCAGCCTTCCCAGGAAGCTGATCTAGAGGACCCTGAAGGAACTGTCCCTGAAGAGCTTGAACCTGATCAGGTTGAGTTTCTGGGGACAGGGGGACCTTCAAGGGCTGACTTGAGGCAGGCTCGGTTATCCTGTCCCTCTCTTGAACCCCTCAGACAGCTGGCTGCTGCTGAGGCTGCTGGGAATGCTCAAGGTACCCATAAAGTGTATTGGGATGAAGGGCTCCTTTATTCAGAGGCTAGAGACCCCAAGCCTGGTGCTACCAGGAGGTTGGTTATACCTCTGCAATTTAGGGGCTTCCTTCTTACCTTGGCCCATGATATTCCTTTAGCAGGACACTTAGGCCAGAACAAGACTTGGGACAGGCTGGTCCCTCACTTTCACTGGCCTCACATGAATGAAGATACAAAGGAGTTTTGTCGCTCCTGTGTGACCTGCCAAGCCAGTGGCAAATCAGGTGGCACAACAAAGGCCCCCCTAATACCACTACCTGTGGTGGGGGTCCCCTTTGAAAGAGTGGGAATAGACATAGTGTGTCCCATGGATCCTCCCACTGCATCTGGGCACAGATTTATACTGGTGGTAGTGGATCATGCCACCAGGTATCCAGAGGCAATTCCCCTTAGGACCACTACAGCACCTGTTGTGGCCAGGGCCCTGCTGGGAGTATTCTCCAGAGTGGGGTTTCCTAAGGAGGTAGTATCTGACAGAGGTACCAACTTTATGTCAGGATACTTGACAGCTATGTGGAAGGAATGTGGTGTCAACTACAAGTTCACCACCCCTTATCACCCACAATGCAATGGGCTTGTTGAGAGATTCAACAAGACCCTAAAGGGTATGATCAAAGGATTACCTGAAAAGCTCAGGCGAAGATGGGACATCCTTCTACCCTGCCTTCTGTTTGCTTACAGAGAGGTCCCACAAAAAGGAGTTGGCTACAGCCCCTTTGAATTGTTGTTTGGGCACCCTGTAAGAGGCCCACTGTGTTTGGTGAAGGAAGGATGGGAGTTACCTCTCAAAAAGCCTAAGCAAGACATAGTGGACTATGTACTTGGTCTCCGCTCCAGGATGGCTGAGTATATGGAGAAGGCATCCAAAAACCTTGAGGCAAGCCAGGCCTTACAGAAAGCTTGGCATGACCAAAAGGCTGTCTTGGTTGAGTTTCAGCCAGGACAGAAGGTATGGGTGTTGGAGCCAGTGGCCCCAGCAGCACTCCAAGACAAATGGTCTGGACCCCATACAATCCTGGAAAAGAAGGGAGAGGTCACCTACTTGGTAGACCTAGGAACTCCCAGGAGTCCCCACAGGGTACTCCATGTTAACAGGCTTAAAGCATATGTTGACAGGGCAGACATGGGCTTGCTCATGGCTACAGATGAGGGACAGGAGGAAGAGAGTGACCCTCTCCCAGACCTGTTGTCTCAGAACCCTGAAGATGGCTCATTTGAAGGAGTGACCCTTGGAGGCAACCTCACTGCCCATCAGCAGACTGAATGTAGACAGGTTCTACAATCATTTTCACATATGTTTTCCTTGATACCTAGTCAAACTGACTGGTGTACCCATGTGGTGGACACTGGTGACAGTCTGCCTGTAAATAACAAGCTTTACAGACAACCTGACCACGTCAGGGACTGTATAAAGGCTGAGGTACATAAAATGCTGGAATTAGGTGTCATTGAACCCTCAGAGAGCCCCTGGGCTAGCCCAGTGGTTCTGGTCCACAAACCTCACACCAAAGATGGCAAGAGAGAGATGAGGTTCTGTGTGGATTACAGAGGACTCAATGCTGTCACCAGGACAGATGCACACCCTATTCCAAGGGCAGATGAGCTCATAGACAAACTAGCTTCTGCTAAGTTTTTGAGCACATTTGACTTAACAGCTGGCTATTGGCAAATCAGATTAGCTGAGGAGTCTAAGGCCAAAACAGAATTCTCAACCCCAGGTGGGCACTACCAGTTTGTGGTGATGCCCTTTGGTCTGAAGAATGCACCTGCCACCTTCCAAAGGCTGGTGAACCAAGTCCTTACTGGGTTGGATGACTTTTGCGCAGCATATCTTGATGACATTGCTGTCTTTAGCTCCACCTGGGAGGATCACCTGATCCACCTGAAGAAGGCTCTTGAGGCTCTGCAAAGGGCAGGCCTCACTATCAAGGCTACTAAGTGCCAGATAGGGCAGAGTAAGGTTGTATATTTGGGCCACCTTGTAGGTGGAGGCCAAGTTCAACCACTGGAGAGTAAGATACAATCCATCAAGGACTGGTCTCCTCCAACCACCCAGACTCAAGTTCGAGCTTTCTTGGGCTTGACTGGGTACTACAGGAAGTTTGTTAAGAACTATGGGTCCATTGTGACTCCTCTTAATGATCTGACATCCAAGAAGATGCCCAAAAAGGTTCAGTGGACAGTAAGCTGTCAAAAGGCATTTGATGACCTGAAGAAGGCCATGTGCTCTGCACCTATCCTGAAAAGTCCTGACTACTCCAAAGAGTTTATTGTCCAAACAGATGCTTCTGAGTTGGGTGTGGGAGCTGTGCTGTCACAACTTAATGTAGATGGTCAAGACCAACCCATTGCTTTTATTAGCAGAAGGTTGACCCCCAGAGAGAAGAATTGGTCAGCTATTGAGAGGGAGGCCTTTGCTGTGGTGTGGGCCCTGAAGAAGCTGAGGCCATACTTGTTTGGCACTCACTTCAAGATTCAGACCGACCATAAGCCCCTCTTGTGGCTAAATCAGATGAAGGGTGAAAACCCCAAACTGCTTAGGTGGTCCATTTCCCTACAGGGGATGGACTTTACAGTGGAGCACCGGCCAGGTACTGACCATGGGAATGCAGATGGTCTCTCCAGGTACTTCCACTTAGGACATGAAGACGAGACTGGTCAAGGCTAGTTTAATGTCCCAGCGTTTGGGGGGGGGTTGTGTAGGAGAGTAGGGTCTGCTATCCTATGGTCACCCCAAATTTTTGCTTTTTGCTTCACTGGTTTTTGACATATTGAGGCTCTGGGCCTGCCAATCAGACCCCCAGCCTGCTGTTCTCTCTACTAAATTAAAACTATGCACCCTAGGTGCATAACCAATTGGAAGTGGATCACCCTGTCAGCCCCTGTACCAGTGTACACTAGGTACCCAGGGCATTGGTGTACCCAAGGCCTGCCAGGGGCTGAAGCATGTATTATGCCACCCCAGGCTTGGCCTAACAATTTGACACAACTGGCTGATCACTCAGCTGGGGTAAGTTGGTGTAATCACCTCTTACTTAGGTGTAGTATACCTATACCTAACCTGAAATTGGACACATGTTAACCTATAAGTCACTCCTATGGCAGGCCTTAACAATCCTGAAGGCAGAGTGCTTGGTTCCATGTGAGATGGTGCTCTGGCATGAGCTGAGCCTGTCTGCAGTGGTCGGAACAACTTCCTTCTACTGTTTCCAGATATCGTCATACCATATACTCTTAAGTGCATTATGAACCTCGCGGTTAAATGCTATCTTTGGTTTGGCTTTATAAAAACATGTCGAGTAAGGTGTCATACGAATTGGAATACTAACCCCTCGCCAATTCTGGCGACGGGGTTAGCATTCCACCCTTCTAGAGGGACACGACATGTACAGTACCTGAAACCCGGGTAAAATCAGATATAGCCTCAGCTCCACAAAATGGATGCTGCCACCACAGACACAAGTCTGCCCTCCTGCTGCTGGGAGTCCTTCCAGCTTGGGAGGTGTGGACAAAGGGTTTCCTGCCAGGGGAGGTGCATGCACCACCCCAGACAGTATTTTGTGTATTGGTCAGGTAGGGCTTGAAAGAAACCAGACATGCCTGTGGCTCACAAGGAGCCTCGGTGCATATGCCAGTTCAAACCGGTCCTGGGGCACACCAGTCCCGGGCCTGGGGCGAGCTGGATAAAGGATTGGGGGTGTAACCACCCCCCTTCCCGGTCCCACCCATAGGGAGGGACCTAGCAGGTAGTCCGGCCCCTAGAATCCGCTTAAAGGTAGGAGCTGTGTCCTTAGACTTCAGACATCCTGGAATCAACTTGAAACTAAGAAGAAGACGGGAACTTCGACATTCTGCTGCACAGAAGACTGAAGGAAATCTCCCCTGTGGTCAGGGAGTGACCACCTTGCGAACGCAAGCACCATCCAGCGAATCAACGTCTGCTTTGCCGCCGCCTCCCGCCGGAGCCCGAGCCCAGAGAATGACAAGACCTGGACCTCCAGACCTCTCACCGCCCGATCCACAGTCCCTGAAAAGAGGAGATCCGTGGAGGCAACGAGACACGTGGAGCCAGCCATCTTGGAAAGACGACGACAAGCTGCAAGTGCAACAACCGAGGCTCCCTCCAAGTTGTGCTTTGGGATCTGAGAAGCCCAACCCTCGAGCAGCATCTGCACCAAAGGTGAGCCCCCCAGCATCTCCACGATCTGCGTGGGGCCCTTCTGCATTTTGCCACTCGACGTGCCTAACCGGTTGCTGGCCCGCTGGCTAGTAGCCATCTTGGTGACGAACTTCACAAAATACACCACTGGTCTGGTTGCTCCAGACTGGCCCTTGCTCCCCTCCAAAGGAGCAGTCCTTCTGACCTTGCTGGTCAGAACCATCAGCTTATTTCATCTCCTACAACAATTGCTTTTGCCAAGGCTTGTTTGCTTTGATCAAGTCGTCGACACCGCCGACAGCGAGAGCCTGCGTGGGAAAGCTCGTGAACCAACTCCTGGACGTCGTCGACCTCCAGGGACCACGTGGCTGCAGAGACAAGCTACACCTTTCTTCCTGTTTGCACCCAACATTGCCTGGTACCCACCTGGTGCCACGCTGGTCACTGGCTAGTGACTGTGAACACTGTCCCCTCTGCTTACAGGTCTTCAACATCTCTGATCCACTCTTGGATCCACCGCATCTCTCCCGGACCGACCGCCTGCAGCATCTTTGTCTTCAGGCTCCACGGAACAGATAGAAGAAACCCGACGCACTTCGAGGCCTATGCACCCGCTTCCTGTGGGTGAGGTAAAGCTGGCACTCCTGTGCCCAAGTGTAGTATTACATCTCTAGTGCCTGTGTTCCAAATCTTGAGTTCCTAGTCCATCCGGAAGATCCTCTTTGCAGTAACTTTGTACTTTTTACGCACCCATTGAAACCTATGGGAGCACGCGTGTGACTATTTGCTCTGCACACGCCACCCGTGGACCTCCTGGTCACTAACTGAAGTTAGCTCCTTGTAGGCCCAGCGATTCTAGAGGCCCTAGGCCTTTTCCCTTTTCTGTTCGTGGTACTTATACCACTATTTTAGTATATGGTTCGAGCGGCCACCAGGGCCTATCCATATAAAGTGCAACTTCTGTGTATTCTACTATAATCTTGTTTGACGATTTGTGCTCCTGTGCTCATAAAGAGACTAGGGGTTACTTTGAGAAATAAATACATATATATTTTGAATATATATCTGTGTGGTGTCCTTTCATTGGTATAAAAGGGGGTTGCATTTGGTAAAACAGCTGGCTTAACAAGCTTCACGAGTTTAGCCTCAAAGACTGCTTAGCCTACGCTACCACTAGGGCAGCTAGTCCGAAAAGGTTGACTTACAACCACACCATAAGGGTTGCTTGGCATGGTACAAGGTGGTCACTTTAACTAGTGAACATCATATACAAGGTCAACTTCTCACACTCCGCATCATGAATCGTGGTGCCTTGTGTCAATGTATGACACCCATATCGCGGTAGCTACCGCCTGGCCCCAGCGGTGTGTCACCTGCACCCCCCATTCACACAACTGCGGTAGTGATAGGCATGTAGACATGGGAAAATGGCGGTGGGCATGCTCCGCCACCCATATCGCGGTAGCTACCACCTGGCCCCAGCTGTGTGTCACCAGCAACCCCCATTCACACAAGTGCGGTAGTGATAGGCATGGAGATATGGAAAAATGGCGGTGGGCATGCTCTGCAGCATGAATCGCGGTGCCTCGTGTCAATGTATGGCACCCATATCACGGTAGATACCCCCTGGCCCCAGCGGTGTGTCACCAGCACCCCTCCATTCACACAAGTGCGGTAGTGATAGGCATGGAGACATGGGAAAATGGAGGTGGGCATGCTCCGCATCATGACTCGTGGTGCCTTGTGTCAATGTATGACACCCATATCGCGGTAGCTACCGCCTGGCCCCAGCGATGTGTCACCAGCCCCCCCCATTCACACAAGTGTGGTAGTGATAGGCATGTAGACACGGGAAAATGGCATTGAGCATGCTCCGCTGCATCAATCGCGGTGCCTGGTGTGAGTGTATACCACCCATATCACGTTAGTTACGCCTGGCCCCAGCGGTGTTTCACCAGCACCCCCCTTTCACACAAGTGCGGTAGTGGTAAGCATGGAGACATAGGAAAATGGCGCTGGACATGCTCTACCGCTTGAATCGCGGTGCCTCGTGTCAATGTATGGCACCCAGATCGTGGTAGTTGCCACCTGGCCCCAGCGGTGTGTCACCAACACCCCCATTTACACAAGTGCGGTAGTGATAGGCATGGAGACTTAGGAAAATGGCAGTGGCCTTGCTCCGCCACCCATTTCGCGGTAGCTACCGCCTGGCCCCAGCGGTGTTTCACCAGCACCCCCATTCACACAAGTGCGGTAGTGATAGGCATGGAGACATGGGAAAATGGCAGTGGGCATTCTCCGCCGCATGAATTGCGGTGCCTCGTCTCAATGTATGTCACCCATATCGTGGTAGCTACCGCCTGGCCCCAGCGGTGTGTCACCAGCACCCTCCACTCACATAAGTGCGGTAGTGATAGGCATGAAGACATGGGAAAATGGCAGTGGGCATACTCTGCCACCCATATCATGGTATCTGCCGCCTGGCCCCAGCGGTGTGTCACCAGCACCCCCCATTCACACAAGTGCAGTAGTGATAGGCATGGAGACATGGGAAAATGGCGGTGGACATGGTCCGCAGCATGAATCGCGGTGCCTCGTGTCAATGTATGGCACCCATATCACAGTAGCTACCTCCTGGCCCCAGCGGTGTATCACCAGCACCCCCCATTCACACAAGAGCGGTAGTGATAGGCACGGAGACATGGGAAAATGGTGGTGGGCATGCTCCACCACATAAATTGCGGTGCCTCGTGTCATTGTATGGCACCCATATCACAGTAGCTACCTCCTGGCCCCAGCGGTGTATCACCAGCACCCCCCATTCACACAAGAGCGGTAGTGATAGGCACGGAGACATGGGAAAATGGCGGTGGACATGGTCCGCAGCATGAATCGCGGGGCCTTGTGTCATTGTATGGCACCCATATCGCGGTAGATACCACCTGGCCCCAGCGGTGTGTCACCAGCACTCCCGATTCACACAAGTGCAGTAGTGATAGGCATGGAGACATGGGAAAATGGTGGTAGGCATGCTCCGCCACCGATATCGCGCTAGCTGCCACCGATATCGCGCTAGCTACCGCCTGGCCCCAGCGGTGTGTCACCAGCACCCCCATTCACATAAGTACAGTAGTAATAGGCATGGAGACATGGGAAAATGGCGGTGGACATGCTCTGCAGCATGACTCGCGGTGCCTCATGTCAATGTATAGCACCCATATCGCGGTAGCTACCGTCTGGCCCCAGCGGTGTGGCACCAGAACCCCCCATTTACACAAGTGCAGTAGTGATAGACATGGAGACATGGGAAAATGGAGGTGGGCATGCTCCGCATCATGAATCGTGGTGCCTTGTGTCAATGTATGACACCCATATCGCAGTAGCTAAAGCCTGGCCCCAGCGGCGTGTCACCAGCACCCCCCATTCACACAAGTGTGGTAGTGATAGGCATATAGACATGGGAAAATGGCGGTGGGCATGCTCCGCCACCCATATCGCGGTAGCTACCGCCTGGCCCCAGCGGTGTGTCACCAGCACCCCCCATTCACACAAGTGCGGTAGTGATAGGCATGGAGACATGGAAAAATGGCAGTGGGCATTCTCTGCCGCATAAATCATGATGCTTTGTGTCAATGTATGGCACCCATATCGTGGTAGCTACCGCCTGGCCCCAGCGATTTGTCACCAGCACCCCCCATTCACACAAGTGCGGTAGTGATAGGTATGGAGAGATGGGAAAGTGGCGGTGGGCATGCTCCGCCACCCATATCATGGTTGCTACCGCTTGGCCCCAGCGGTGTGTCACCAGCACCCCCATTCACACAAGTGCGGTAGTGCTAGGTATGGAGACATGGGAAAATGGCGTTGAGCATGCTCCGCCGCAAGAATCGCGGTTCCTCGTGTGAGTGTATGGCACCCATATCGTGTTAGTTACCGCCTGGCCCCAGCGGTGTGTCACCAGCACACCCCATTCACACAAGTGCGGTAGTGATAGGCATGGAGACTTGGAAAAATGGCAGTGGGCATTCTCTGCCGCATAAATCATGATGCTTTGTGTCAATGTATGGCACCCATATCGTGGTAGCTACCGCCTGGCCCCAGCGATTTGTCACCAGCACCCCCCATTCACACAAGTGCGGTAGTGATAGGTATGGAGAGATGGGAAAGTGGCGGTGGGCATGCTCCGCCACCCATATCATGGTTGCTACCGCTTGGCCCCAGCGGTGTGTCACCAGCACCCCCATTCACACAAGTGCGGTAGTGCTAGGTATGGAGACATGGGAAAATGGCGTTGAGCATGCTCCGCCGCAAGAATCGCGGTTCCTCGTGTGAGTGTATGGCACCCATATCGCGTTAGTTACCGCCTGGCCCCAGCGGTGTGTCACTAGCACACCCCATTCACACAAGTGCGGTAGTGATAGGAATGGAGACATGGGAAAATGGCGATGGGCATGCTCTGCCATCCATATCACGGTAGCTACTGCCTGGCCCCAGAGGTGTGTCACCAGCACCCCCATTCACACAAGTGCGGTAGTGGTAGGCATGGAGACATGGGAAAATGGCGGTGGTTATGCTCCACCGCATGAATCGCGGTGCCTCGTGTCAATGTATGGCACCCATATCGCTGTAGCTACCGCCTGGCCCAGCGGTGTGTACCCAGAACCCCCCATTCAGACAAGTGCGGTAATGATAGGCATGGAGACATGGGAAAATGGCAGTGGACATGTTTCGTAGCATTAATCGTGGTGCCTCGTGTCTGTTTGGCACCCATGTCGCGGTAGCTACCGCCTGGCCTCAGCGGTGTGTCACCAGCACCCCCGATTCACACAAGTGCAGTAGTGATAGGCATGGAGACATGGAAAAATGGCGGTGGGCATGCTCCGACGCATGAATCGCGGGGCCTTGTCTCATTGTATGGCACCCATATCGCGGTAGATACCACCTGGCCCCAGCGGTGTGTCACCAGCACTCCCGATTCACACAAGTGCAGTAGTGATAGGCATGGAGACATGGGAAAATGGTGGTAGGCATGCTCCGCCACCGATATCGCGCTAGCTGCCACCGATATCGCGCTAGCTACCGCTTGGCCCCAGCGGTGTGTCACCAGCACCCCCATTCACATAGGTACAGTAGTAATAGGCATGGAGACATGGGAAAATGGCGGTGGACATGCTCTGCAGCATGACTCGCGGTGCCTCATGTCAATGTATAGCACCCATATCGCGGTAGCTACCGTCTGGCCCCAGCGGTGTGGCACCAGCACCCCCCATTTACACAAGTGCGGTAGTGATAGACATGGAGACATGGGAAAATGGAGGTGGGCATGCTCCGCATCATGAATCGTGGTGCCTTGTGTCAATGTATGACACCCATATCGCAGTAGCTAAAGCCTGGCCCCAGCGGCGTGTCACCAGCACCCCCCATTCACACAAGTGTGGTAGTGATAGGCATATAGACATGGGAAAATGGCCGTGGGCATGCTCCGCCACCCATATCGCGGTAGCTACCGCCTGGCCCCAGCGGTGTGTCACCAGCACCCCCCATTCACACAAGTGCGGTAGTGATAGGCATGGAGACATGGAAAAATGGCAGTGGGCATTCTCTGCCGCATAAATCATGATGCTTTGTGTCAATGTATGGCACCCATATCGTGGTAGCTACCGCCTGGCCCCAGCGATTTGTCACCAGCACCCCCCATTCACACAAGTGCGGTAGTGATAGGTATGGAGAGATGGGAAAGTGGCGGTGGGCATGCTCCGCCACCCATATCATGGTTGCTACCGCTTGGCCCCAGCGGTGTGTCACCAGCACCCCCATTCACACAAGTGCGGTAGTGCTAGGTATGGAGACATGGGAAAATGGCGTTGAGCATGCTCCGCCGCAAGAATCGCGGTTCCTCGTGTGAGTGTATGGCACCCATATCGGGTTAGTTACCGCCTGGCCCCAGCGGTGTGTCACCAGCACACCCCATTCACACAAGTGCTGTAGTGATAGGCATGGAGACATGGAAAAATGGCAGTGGGCATTCTCTGCCGCATAAATCATGATGCTTTGTGTCAATGTATGGCACCCATATCGTGGTAGCTACCGCCTGGCCCCAGCGGTGTGTCACCAGCACACCCCATTCACACAAGTGCGGTAGTGATAGGAATGGAGACATGGGAAAATGGCGGTGGGCATGCTCTGCCATCCATATCACGGTAGCTACTGCCTGGCCCCAGAGGTGTGTCACCAGCACCCCCATTCACACAAGTGCGGTAGTGGTAGGCATGGAGACATGGGAAAATGGCGGGGGTTATGCTCCACCGCATGAATCGTGGTGCCTCGTGTCAATGTATGGCACCCATATCGCTGTAGCTACCGCCTGGCCCAGCGGTGTGTACCCAGCACCCCCCATTCACACAAGTGCGGTAATGATAGGCATGGAGACATGGGAAAATGGCAGTGGGCATGTTTCGTAGCATTAATCGTTGTTAGACGGACCGGGAGGGTCGGCCGAGGACAAGGGGAGAGGTCTCCGGGGAGAGCCGTCTCCAGCGATCGTACAGATGAGTAACTTCCCCCCCCACAGATACACACCACACAAGGATAGGATTTAACGTTCTTTATAGGCGATTTCTTGAGGTACGATGAAATGGTACAAGGAGGTCTGGACTCAGGGGTCCCCTCGATTCTAGTCTCTTGGTTTGGGAAAGGGGGTAGCGGGACAGTCTGGTTACCAATCTGGTAGCTAGATGGTATGGTGGGTAGCTCACAATCCTCGAGCTCGGTGTTCTAGCTTGGACGGGCCGCGGCAGCACCAGCAGGTCCCGGTGAAGGTGGTCGTTACACGGTCCGCGGCAGCGCCAGCAGGTCCCGGTGAAGGTGGTCGTTACACGGTCCGCGGCAGCGCCAGCAGGTCCCGAGGAAGGTGGTCGTTACACGGTCCGCGGCAGCGCCAGCAGGTCCCGATGAAGGTGGTCGTTACAACGGTCCGCGGCAGCGCCAGCAGGTCCCGATGAAGGTGGATGATGCAGAAGGCCGCGGCAGCGCCAGCAGGCAGGACGATAATTCACAAGGCAGGGCTACGGCAGCGCCAGTAGTCCGTCAAGGCTGAGTTCTTCTTGGTGTCTCTCGACTCCAGGATACAACTGCCTTCCTGCTCTGGAGCTGCCCTAGTTATAGGTCTGGCGCCCTTTGATGTCCGGACCCTCGCACTTGGAGGTCGGGGGGTCCGGGATGAGGGAGTCCAGACACCCAGCAGGGGGTGGAGCCAGCGCCCGGGGGAGCTGGAGGGCGATCGGCACCTGGCGGGGGAGAGCCATCGACACTTCGTTCTCCCATTGACCTGCCAAGTGGTCCGTTCACCTCCTGGGTGGAGGGTGGTGCCGGGCTGTCGGGGCCGGGCCAGGCCCAGGGTTAGGGTCAAGCTGAGGCCACGCGGCCTCGTGGGGCAGTGTCCAAGATGGCGGCTGATCCGGCCGGGGGAGCCGGTAGGGGTTCGGCCCCATGATACATGGATGTCCGGGGGCAGGAGTTCCGTCGGGAGACGGGGTGCGGGTTGCTCTTGTGGGTAACACCTAGGAGTCCAGGGCTTGGGCCGTGTCATGCGGGGAGGGAGCGAGCCCTTCATGTGGCCTGTCCAACATGCGTCCCCCCCAGCTGAAGGCGGGGAGAGTCACCCATCCTCTTGGGGACTCTCCTCGTCGAGGCGGAAAAAGCGTGACAGGCCATCTGCGTTGGCGTGGTCTTGGCCCGGTCGATGTTCCACAGTGAAGTCCATCCCCTGCAGGGAGATGGACCAGCGCAATAGTTTTGGGTTTTCCCCCCGCATCTGCATTAGCCACTGCAGGGGTCGATGATTGGTTTGCACCCGGAAGTGGGTACCGAAGAGATAGGGCCGGAGCTTTTTGAGGGCCCACACCACTGCGAAGGCCTCCCTCTCGATTGTGCTCCAGCGCTGTTCTCGGGCCAGGAGGCGTCTGCTGATGAAGGCCACCGGCTGGTCAAGACCCTCGGGGTTCAGCTGGGAGAGAACCGCCCCGATGCCGTGGTCGGAGGCGTCCGTTTGCACAATGAATTCCCGACTGTAATCGGGGGCCTGGAGCACAGGGGCGGTGCACAGGGCGGCTTTCAGCTTCTCGAAGGCCGCTTGACAGTCGGGGGTCCAGTTAATCTTCTTCGGTTGGTTTTTGGACGTGAGACCCGTGAGGGGCCCCACAATGCTGCCATAGTCCCTCACGAACCGCCGGTAGTAGCCGGTGAGTCCCAAGAAGGCTCGGACCTCGGTCTGCGTGACTGGGGGTTGCCAGGACTGGATGGCAGCGATTTTGAGTTGCAGAGGGGCCACCAGACCGCTTCCCACCTGGTGTCCGAGGTAGGTCACGGACCCCTGACCAATTTGGCACTTGCCGGCCTTGATTGTGAGGCCGGCCCGCTGGAGGGCTTGCAGGACCTCTCGGAGGTGGTGGAGGTGGTCGGACCAGTGGTGGCTGTACACAGCGATATCGTCCAGGTAGGCGGCGCTGAACTCTTCGAGCCCCGCCAAGACCTGGTTCACTAGTCGCTGAAAAGTAGCTGGGGCATTCTTCATGCCGAAGGGCATGACCTTGAAGTGGTAGTGGCCATCGGGGATAGAAAAGGCGGACCGTTCTTGGGCTCGGGGTGTGAGACCGATCTGCCAGTAGCCCGCTGTCAGGTCGAAGATGCTGAGGTAGCGGGCAGCCCCCATGCGGTCGATCAATTCATCCGCTCGGGGGATGGGATGAGCGTCGGTCCTGGTGACAGCATTCAAGCCCCGATAGTCGACGCAGAATCGGAGTTCAGGAGTGGTGCCGGGGGCAGCGGCTTTGGGGACCAGCACGACCGGGCTGGCCCAGGGGCTGTCCGAGGGCTCGATGACCCCGAGCGTGAGCATCTTGAACACTTCCTCTTGGATGCAGGCCCGCACCCTATCTGGTACGCGGTATGCCCGGTGTCTGATAGGGGGACTGTCCCCCGTGTCCACGTCGTGCAAGCACCAGGGGGTGACCCCTGGGGTGAGGGAAAACAGAGTAGCAAACTGCAGCAGGAGGTTCCGGCAGCCTTGGCGTTGCTCTGGGGTGAGGGCATCGGAGAGCCGGACCCCGTCCACGGAACCGTCTTTCTCCTGAGTCTTCAGGAGATCAGGGAGAGGCTCGGAGTCTTCTTCCGCCCCACTGTCTGTAGCCATCAGGAGGCTGAGTTCCGAGCGCACAAAGTGGGGTTTGAGTCTGTTGGTGTGGAGGACCCGGAGGGGGTTCCGGGGAGACTCCATATCGATGAGATAGGTGACGGGGCTCTTGCGTTCGACCACTTTGAAGGGCCCCGTCCACTTGTCCTGCAAGGCACATGGTTCGGTGGGGGACATCACCCACACTTGTTGACCAGGTTCGAATTCGACGGAGGAGGCATTTTGATCGTACCATTTTTTCATGTCCTCCTGACTGGCCTCAAGATTCGCTTTTGCCATTTCCCTGAATCGCCGGGTCTGATTGCGCAGTGCCAGGAGGTACTTGAAGACGTCTGGAGGGGTCTTTAGGGGGGCCATCTCCCAACCTTCTTTGACTAGGCTGAGGGGCCCTCGCACAGGGTGCCCGTACAACAGTTCGAAGGGGCTAAAACCGAGGGACTTCTGGGGAACTTCTCGATAGGCGAAGAGGAGGCACGGAAGTAGTACATCCCACTGGCGACGGAGGGGCTCTTCCAATCCCCCAATCATTCCCTTGAGCGTGCGGTTGAATCGCTCAACTAGTCCGTTTCCTTGAGGATGATAGGGGGTCGTGAATCGGTAGGTGACCCCGCACTGTTGCCAGAGGGACTTCATATATTTCGAGATAAAGTTTGTGCCTCGGTCGCTGACGACTTCTCGGGGGAAGCCCACCCGGGAGAAGATCCCCATTAAGGCCCGGCCGACCACCGGAGCTGTTACAGTTCGCAGGGGCACAGCCTCGGGGTAGCAGGTGGCGTGGTCCACCAGTACCAGGATGAACCGATGTCCTTGTGCTGTGCGGGGGTCCAGGGGCCCCACAATGTCTATTCCCACCCTCTCGAACGGGGTGGTGACAACTGGGAAGGGTTGCAGAGGTGCTTTGAGCTTGCGGCCGCTCTTCCCACTGGCCTGGCACGTGGGGCAGGACCGGCAGTGGTTGAGGACGTCGTTTCGCATCCTCGGCCAGAAAAAGTGGGTCACCAGGCGACTGTAGGTTTTGTCCTGGCCCAGGTGTCCCGCCAGAGGGACGTCGTGGGCCAAATTTAGCAGGAAGTCTCTGAAACGGAGGGGCACCACCAGCACTCAACTGGCCCCTAACTCCGCGATTCTCTGTTCACTGTATAGCAGGTCGTTATCCCAATAGACCCAATGGGCTCCGGTGGAGTCCCCTGCGCTCTGGGCGATGGCTTGCTGGCAGAGTCCCTCGAGGGAGGGACAGGTCTTCTGCTCCTGGCGGAACTGTTCCTGGGTGGGCCCCCCTTCTTGACGCCACTGAGCCAGGCCGGGAAGGTCCTGGGGCTGGGCCACCGCTTCGGGGGTTGGCTCTGGGGGGTCGGTATAGTCGGTGTCCTCTACTGGAGCGATCGGGGGAGGAGGTGCAGGCCATTCTGGTTCTTCTGGTCGGGGGATGGCACGGGCGGCCATGGACCGGGTGGTTACGCACGCCCAGTCCGGGAGGCCCAGCATCCCCAGGTGCTCTCTTCTTTCGACGGCGGCCCACGGGGAACTCTCAAGATCATTCCCCAGGAGACAGTCCATGGGGGCATCATCCCGGACCGTCACCTTCAACATGCCGGAGACCCCTCCCCATTCGAAGGGGACGCAGGCCATCCGACATAGACTCTCGGAATTGTCGGCTGAGCGGACGGGGCAGAGAATGTTCGGCAGGATCTGCTCTGGTTTTACCAGGTGACAGCGGACGGCCGTCACACTGGCCCCTGTGTCACGTAGGGCTTCGGCCCGGCGCCCATTAATGTTCACCCACTGGCTATATTTTCTGGTGTTGGCGGGTAGGGGAGCCCGCGGGACCATGTCTTTTCCCCCTAGGCACGCTAGAACCATGGCGGCCGGTTCCCACTCTTGTTGTGCCTGCTCATATTCTTCTTGTTCCTCGGAGGTTTGTTCTCCCCCCAGGGCGGCGGCAGCTACCTGGCGGGGTTTTGGCGTTTGGTTCTGCGGGCAGTTCGGGTCATTGGCGTAGTGGCCGACTCGCTGGCATCGGTGACACGTGACGTTGGCTCGGAACCCCGGGCGCATCGGGGGGTTGCCCCGGCCGGCCGGGGGCAGGGTGCTGGCAGCGGGAGTGGCCGGGACGGTGTCTCTCCCTCGCCTCTGGCCTCCTCCTCCTCCTCGGGGACGGTGCTGACCTTGGTTGTTCCGGTTTTGCTCGTGTGGCCCTCTCCGGCCCACTCGGGTGCTTTCCCACCGGTCAGCTTCGGCGGCGAGTTGCCGTGGGTCAGTCAATTTACTGTCGAGGAGGTGCTGCCTGAGCTCGACGAAGCAGTTGTTAGACAGGTGCTCCCACACCATGAGGTTAAAAAGTTGCTCGTAGGTCGTTACGTGGCTTCCCTTGATCCAACCCTCGAAGGCTCGGCTGAAATAGTTGACATATTCCACCCACGTTGTACCCGGGATCCGGGTGCAGTCCCGAAACCTCTGGCGGTACATTTCGGGTGTGAGCCCATATCGGGTGAGGAGGGCAGCCTTCATGTGGTCATAGGATGACATCTGATGGTCTGGGAGCTGCAGTAGGGCATCGCGGCCTTCGTTGACGAACCTCCCCCATAGGCCGGCTCCCCAGTCACTCCGATCGATCCGGTGGGAGGTCATGGCGATCTCGTAGGCCTTGAACCACTGTTGTATGTCGTCCTCTCGGACATACTCTCGGACAACATCCTTGGGGATGTGGACTTTCTTTTCTGTCGCTCCCGGGGTGCGCGGTCGCTCGGGCACCTCCGGTTCTTTGTTCTGCTTCCGTAGTTCTATTTCTGCCAGTTTGCGCTCGTGTTCGAATGTTAGTCTTTTTTCTTCGAGCTCTCTCTGCCTCTGTTTTTCTTCCCGTTCTTCTCGGAGCCGCAGATGTTCTAGGTTCAGTTTTTGCTCGGCTAATTTTAGTTCACCGTCCATTTTGAGTCGTGCCATTTCCAACTCATGTAGTCTGTTTTTTTCTCTTTCTTGGATCTCTTCCTGCGAGAGGCCCGTTCCTCGCTCCTCGGGAGCCGTGGCGTTCCTCTCCGATGCTGCACCGTTTTGGTCTGGGGATCCGGCGACCCCGGTTTCTGCCCACGACTCAATGGCGTGCTTAAAATCGTCTTTGGTACTCAGGCCGGTGGTAGCAATGCCTAGTTCCATGCAGAATTGTTTTAGTTCACGATGGCTATACTCTTCCAATTTATCCATCTGGAATTTCTCGGTGGATCCGCTCTCTTTGGTTGACATCGTGGTTTTGTCGTGGGGTGAGCTACTCTCTGTACGATTACGCGTTGATTCGGATCGCGCCGCTGGCCACCAATGTTAGACGGACCGGGAGGGTCGGCCGAGGACAAGGGGAGAGGTCTCCGGGGAGAGCCGTCTCCAGCGATCGTACAGATGAGTAACTTCCCCCCCACAGATACACACCACACAAGGATAGGATTTAACGTTCTTTATAGGCGATTTCTTGAGGTACGATGAAATGGTACAAGGAGGTCTGGACTCAGGGGTCCCCTCGATTCTAGTCTCTTGGTTTGGGAAAGGGGGTAGCGGGACAGTCTGGTTACCAATCTGGTAGCTGAGATGGTATGGTGGGTAGCTCACAATCCTCGAGCTCGGTGTTCTAGCTTGGACGGGCCGCGGCAGCGCCAGCAGGTCCCGGTGAAGGTGGTCACTACACGGTCCGCGGCAGCGCCAGCAGGTCCCGGTGAAGGTGGTCGTTACACGGTCCGCGGCAGCGCCAGCAGGTCCCGAGGAAGGTGGTCGTTACACGGTCCGCGGCAGCGCCAGCAGGTCCCGATGAAGGTGGTCGTTACAACGGTCCGCGGCAGCGCCAGCAGGTCCCGATGAAGGTGGATGATGCAGAAGGCCGCGGCAGCGCCAGCAGGCAGGATGATAATTCACAAGGCAGGGCTACGGCAGCGCCAGTAGTCCGTCGAGGCTGAGTTCATCTCGGTGTCTCTCGACTCCAGGATACAACTGCCTTCCTGCTCTGGAGCTGCCCTAGTTATAGGTCTGGCGCCCTTTGATGTCCGGACCCTCGCACTTGGAGGTCGGGGGGTCCGGGATGAGGGAGTCCAGACACCCAGCAGGGGGTGGAGCCAGCGCCCGGGGGAGCTGGAGGGCGATCGGCACCTGGCGGGGGAGAGCCATCGACACTTCGTTCTCCCATTGACCTGCCAAGTGGTCCGTTCACCTCCTGGGTGGAGGGTGGTGCCGGGCTGTCGGGACCGGGCCAGGCCCAGGGTTAGGGTCGAGCTGAGGCCACGCGGCCTCGTGGCGCAGTGTCCAAGATGGCGGCTGATCCGGCCGGGGGAGCCAATAGGGGTTCGGCCCCATGATACATGGATGTCCGGGGCAGGAGTTCCGTCGGGAGACTGGGTGCGGGTTGCTCTTGTGGGTAACACCTAGGAGTCCGGGGCTTGGGCCGTGTCATGCGGGGAGGGAGCGAGCCCTTCATGTGGCCTGTCCAACAATCGTGGTGCCTCGTGTCAATGTTTGGCACCCATGTCGCGGTAGCTACCGCCTGGCCTCAGCGGTGTGTCACCAGCACCCCCGATTCACACAAGTGCAGTAGTGATAGGCATGGAGACATGGAAAAATGGCGGTGGGCATGCTCCGCCGCATGAATCGCGGGGCCTTGTGTCATTGTATGGCACACATATCGCGGTAGATACCACCTGGCCCCAGCGGTGTGTCACCAGCACTCCCGATTCACACAAGTGCAGTAGTGATAGGCATGGAGACATGGGAAAATGGCGGTGGACATGCTCTGCAGCATGACTCGCGGTGCCTCATGTCAATGTATAGCACCCATATCGCGGTAGCTACCACCTGGCCCCAGCGGTGTGGTACCAGCACCCCCCATTTACACAAGTGCGGTAGTGATAGACATGGAGACATGGGAAAATGGAGGTGGGCATGCTCCGCATCATGAATCGTGGTGCCTTGTGTCAATGACACCCATATCGCAGTAGCTACCGCCTGGCCCCAGCGGCGTGTTACCAGCACCCCCCATTCACACAAGTGTGGTAGTGATAGGCATATAGACATGGGAAAATGGCGGTGGGCATGCTCCGCCACCCATATCGCGGTAGCTACCTCCTGGCCCCAGCGGTGTGTCACCAGCACCCCCCATTCACACAAGTGCGGTAGTGATAGGCATGGAGACATGGAAAAATGGCAGTGGGCATTCTCCGCCGCATAAATCATGATGCTTTGTGTCAATGTATGGCACCCATATCGTGGTAGCTACCGCCTGGCCCCAGCGATTTGTCACCAGCACCCCCCATTCACACAAGTGCGGTAGTGCTAGGTATGGAGACATGGGAAAATGGCGTTGAGCATGCTCCGCCCCATGAATCGCGGTTCCTCGTGTGAGTGTATGGCACCCATATCGCGTTAGTTACCGCCTGGCCCCAGCGGTGTGTCACCAGAACACCCCATTCACATAAGTGCGGTAGTGATAGGAATGGAGACATGGGAAAATGGCGGTGTGCATGGTCCACCACTCATATCGCGGTAGCTACCACCTGGCCCCCGCGGTGTGTCACCAGCAACCCCTATTCACACAAGTGCGGTAGTGAAAGGCATGGAGACATGGAAAAATGGCGGTGGGCATGCTCCGCCGCATGAATCGCGGGGCCTTGTGTCATTGTATGGCACCCATATCGCGGTAGATACCACCTGGCCCCAGCGGTGTGTCACCAGCACTCCCGATTCACACAAGTGCAGTAGTGATAGGCATAGAGACATGGGAAAATGGTGGTAGGCATGCTCCGCCACCGATATCGTGCTAGCTGCCACCGATATCGCGCTAGCTACCGCCTGGCCCCAGCGGTGTGTCACCAGCACCCCCATTCACATAAGTACAGTAGTAATAGGCATGGAGACATGGGAAAATGGCGGTGGACATGCTCTGCAGCATGACTCGCGGTGCCTCATGTCAATGTATAGCACCCATATCGCGGTAGCTACCACCTGGCCCCAGCGGTGTGTCACCAGCAGCCCCCATTTACACAAGTGCGGTAGTGATAGACATGGAGAAATGGGAAAATGGCGGTGAGCATGTTCCGCCATATGAATCACGGTGCCTTGTGTCAATGTATGGCACCCATATCGCGGTAGCTACCGCCTGGCCCCAGCGGTGTGTCATCAGCACCCCCATTCACACAAGTGCGGTAGTGATAGGC
This sequence comes from Triturus cristatus, assembly GCF_964204655.1. Taxonomy (NCBI): domain Eukaryota; kingdom Metazoa; phylum Chordata; class Amphibia; order Caudata; family Salamandridae; genus Triturus; species Triturus cristatus. The sequence continues at coordinate 1,031,115,953 of NC_140579.1, read as the reverse complement.
TTGGAGACATGGGAAAATAGCGCTGGGCATGCTTCGCCACCCATATCGCGGTAGCTACCACCTGGCCCCAGCTGTGTGTCACCAGCACCCCCCATTCACACAACTACAGTAGTAATAGGCATGGAGACATGGGAAAATGGCGGTGGGCATTCTCTGCCACATGAATCGCGGTGCCTCATGTCAATGTATAGCACCCATATCGCGGTAGCTACAGTCTAGCCCCAGCGGTGTGTCACCAGCACCCCCCATTCACATTAGTGCGGTAGTGATAGGCATGGAGACATGGGAAAATGGCGGTGTGCATGGTCCACCACCCATATCGCGGTAGCTACCACCTGGCCCCCGCGGTGTGTCACCAGCAACCCCTATTCACACAAGTGCGGTAGTGATAGGCATGGAGACATGGAAAAATGGCGGTGGGCATGCTCCGCCGCATGAATCGCGGGGCCTTGTGTCATTGTATGGCACCCATATCACGGTAGATACCACCTGGCCCCAGCGGTGTTTCACCAGCACTCCCGATTCACACAAGTGCAGTAGTGATAGGCATGGAGACATGGGAAAATGGTGGTAGGCATTCTCCGCCACCGTTATCGCGCTAGCTACCGCCTGGCCCCAGCGGTGTGTCACCAGCACCCCCCATTCACATAAGTACAGTAGTAATAGGCATGGAGACATGGGAAAATGGTGGTGGACATGCTCTGCAGCATGACTCGCGGTGCCTCATGTCAATGTATAGCACCCATATCGCGGTAGCTACCGTCTGGCCCCAGCGGTGTGTCACCAGCAGCCCCCATTTACACAAGTGCGGTAGTGATAGACATGGAGACATGGGAAAATGGAGGTGGGCATGCTCTGCCACCCATATCGCGGTAGCTACCGCCTGGCCCCAGCGGTGTGTCACCAGCACCCCCCATTCACACAAGTGCGGTAGTGATAGGCATGGAGACATGGAAAAATGGCAGTGGGCATTCTCCGCCGCATAAATCATGATGCTTCGTGTCAATGTATGGCACCCATATCGTGGTAGCTACCACCTGGCCCAAGCGATTTGTCACCAGCACCCCCCATTCACACAAGTGTGATAGTGATAGGCATGGAGACGTGGGAAAATGGCAGTGGGCATGCTCCACCACCCATATCGCGGTAACTACCGCCTGGCCCCAGCGGTGTGTCACCAGCACCCCCCATTCACACAAGTACAGTAGTAATATGCATGGAGACATGGGAAAATGGCGGTGGGCATGCTATGCCGCATGAATCGTGGTGCCTCGTGTCAATGTATGGCACCCATATCGCAGTAGCTAACACCTGGCCCCAGCGATGTGTCACCAGCACCCCCATTCACCTAAGTGTGGTAGTAATAGGCATGGAGACATGGGAAAATGGCGATGGGCATGGTCCACCACCCATATCGCGGTAGCTACCGCCTGTCCCCAGCGGTTTGTCACCAGCAACCCCCATTCACACAAGTTCGGTAGTGATACGCATGGAGACATGGAAAAATGGCGGTGAGCATTTCCGCCATATGAATCACGGTGCCTTGTGTCAATGTATGGCACCCATATCGCGGTAGCTACCGCCTGGCCCCAGCGGTGTGTCATCAGCACCCCCATTCACACAAGTGCGGTAGTGATAGGCTTGGAGACATGGGAAAATAGCGCTGGGCATGCTCCGCCACCCATATCGCGGTAGCTACCACCTGGCCCCAGCTGTGTGTCACCAGCACCCCCCATTCACATAAGTACAGTAGTAATAGGCATGGAGACATGGGAAAATGGCGGTGGACATGCTCTGCAGCATGACTCGCGGTGCCTCATGTCAATGTATAGCACCCATATCGCGGTAGCTACCGTCTGGCCCCAGCGGTGTGTCACCAGCAGCCCCCATTTACACAAGTGCGGTAGTGATAGACATGGAGACATGGGAAAATGGAGGTTGGCATGCTCCGCCACCCATATCGCGGTAGCTACCGCCTGGCCCCAGCGGTGTGTCGCCAGCACCCCCCATTCACACAAGTGCGGTAGTGATAGGCATGGAGACATGGAAAAATGGCAGTGGGCATTCTCCGCCGCATAAATCATGATGCTTCGTGTCAATGTATGGCACCCATATCGTGGTAGCTACCACCTGGCCCAAGCGATTTGTCACCAGCACCCCCCATTCACAAAAGTGCGGTAGTGATAGACATGGAGACATGGGAAAATGGAGGTTGGCATGCTCCGCCACCCATATCATGGTAGCTACCGCTTGGCCCCAGCGGTGTGTCACCAGCACCCCCCATTCACACAAGTGCGGTAGTGATAGGCATGGAGACATGGGAAAATGGAGGTGGGCATGCTCCGCATCATGAATCGTGGTGCCTTGTGTCAATGTATGACACCCATATCGCGGTAGCTACCGCCTATCCCCAGCGGTGTGTCACCAGCACCCCCCATTCACACAACTGCGGTAGTGATAGGCATGTAGACATGGGAAAATGGCGGTGGGCATGCTCCACCACCCATATCGCGGTAGCTACCACCTGGCACCATCTGTGTGTCACCAGCACCCCCATGCTTACAAGTGCAGTAGTGATAGGCATGTAGACTTGGTAAAATGGTGGTGGGCATGCTCCACCGCATGAATCGCGGTTGCCTCTTTATCAATGAATAGCACCCATATCGCGGTAGCTACCGCCTGGCCCGAGCGGTGTGTCACCAGCACCCCCCATTCACACAACTGCGGTAGTGATAGGCATGTAGACATGGGAAAATGGCGGTGGGCATGCTCCACCACCCATATCGCGGTAGCTACCACCTGGCACCATCTGTGTGTCACCAGCACCCCCATTCACACAAGTGCAGTTGTGATAGGCATGGAGACATGGGAAAATGGCAATGGGCATGCTCCACCGCATGAATCGTGGTGCCTCGTGTCACTGTATGGCACCCATATTGCGGTAGCTACCGCCTGGCCCCAGCGGTGTTTACCCAGCTCCCCCATTCACACAAGTGCGGTAGTGATAGGCATGGAGACATGGGAAAATGGCGATGGGCATGGTCCACCAACCATATCGCTGTAGCTACCGCCTGTCCCCAGCGGTTTGTCAGCAGCAACCCCCATTCACACAAGTGCGGTAGTGATACGCATGGAGACATGGAAAAATGGCGGTGGGCATGCTCCGCCGCATGAATCGCGGGGCCTCGTGTCATTGTATGGCACCCATATCGCGGTAGATACCACCTGGCCCCAGCGGTGTGTCACCAGCACCCCCTATTCACATAATTACAGTAGTCATAGGCATGGAGACATGGGAAAATGGCGGTGGGCATGCTCTGCAGCATGAATCGCAGTGCCTCGTGTCAATGTATGGCACCAATATCGCGGTAGCTACCGCCTGGCCCCAGCGGTGTGTCACCAGCACCCCCCATTCACACAAGTGCGGTAGTGATAGGCATGGAGGCATGGGAAAATGGAAGTGGGCATTCTCCGGCGCATGAATCGTGGTGCTTCGTGTCAATGTATGGTACCCATATTGTGGTAGCTACCCTCTGGCCCCAGCGATGTGTCACCAGCACCCCCCATTAACACAAGTGCAGTAGTGATAGGTATGGAGAGATGGGAAAGTGGCGGTGAGCATGCTCTGCCACCCATATCACGGTAGCTACCACTTGGCCCCAGCGGTGTGTCACCAACACCCCCATTCACACAAGTGCGGTAGTGATAGGCATGGAGACATGGGAAAATGGCGGTGGGCATGCTCTGCCATCCATATCACGATAGCTACTGCCTGGCCCCAGCGGTGCGTCACCAGCACCCCCATTCACACAAGTGCGGTAGTGGTAGGCATGGAGACATGGGAAAATGGCGGTGGTTATGCTCCTCCGCATGAATCGCGGTGCCTTGTGTCAATCTTTGGCACCCATATTGCCGTAGCTACCGCCTGGCCTCAGCGGTGTGTCACCAGCACCCCCATTCACACAACTACAGTAGAAATAGGCATGGAGACATGGGAAAATGGCGGTGGGCATGCTCTGCCACATGAATCGCGGTGCCTCATGTCAATGTATAGCACCCATATCGCGGTAGCTACCGTCTGGCCCCAGCGGTGTGTCACCAGCATCCCCCATTTACACAAGTGCGGTAGTGATAGACATGGAGACATGGGAAAATGGAGGTGGGCATGCTCCGCATCATGAATCGTGGTGCCTTGTGTCAATGTATGACACCCATATCGCGGTAGCTACCGCCTGGCCCCAGCGGTGTGTCACCAGCACCCCCCATTCACACAACTGTGGTAGTGATAGGCATGTAGACATGGGAAAATGGCGGTGGGCATGCTCCGCCACCCATATCGCGGTAGCTACCACCTGGCCCCAGCTGTGTGTCACCAGCAACCCCCATTCACACAAGTGCGGTAGTGATAGGCATGGAGACATGGAAAAATGGCGGGGTGCATGCTCTGCAGCATGAATCGCGGTGCCTCGTGTCAATGTATGGCACCCATATCACGGTAGATACCACCTGGCCCCAGCGGTGTGTCACCAGCACCCCCCATTCACACAAGTGCGGTAGTCATAGGCATGGAGACATGGGAAAATGGAAGTGGGCATTCTCCGCCGCATGAATCGTGGTGCTTCATGTCAATGTATGGCACCCATATCGTGGTAGCTACCCTCTGGCCCCAGCGATGTGTCACCAGCACCCCCCATTCACACAAGTGCGGTAGTGATAGGTATGGAGAGATGGGAAAGTGGCAGTGGGTATGCTCTGCCACCCATTTCACGGTAGCTACCACTTGGCCCCAGCGGTGTGTCACCAACACCCCCCCATTCACACAAGTGCGGTAGTGATAGGCATGGAGACATGGGAAAATGATGTTGAGCATGCTCCGCCGCTTGAATCGCGGTGCTTCGTGTCAATGTATTTCACCCATATCGTGGTAGTTAACGCCTGGCCCCAGCGGTGTTTCAACAGCACCCCCTTTCACACAAGTGCGGTAGTGGTAAGCATGGAGACATAGGAAAATGGCGGTGGGCATGCTCTGCCGCTTGAATCGCGGTGCTTCGTGTCAATGTATTTCACCCATATCGTGGTAGTTAACGCCTGGCCCCAGCGGTGTGTCACCAGCACCCCCCATTCACACAACTGTGGTAGTGATAGGCATGGAGAAATGGGAAAATGGCGGTGGGCATGCTCCGTCTCCCATATCGCGGTAGCTACCGCCTGGCCCCAGCGGTGTGTCACCAGCACCCTCCATTCACATAAGTGCGGTAGTGATAGGCATGAAGACATGGGAAAATGGCAGTGGGCATACTCTGCCACCCATATCATGGTATCTGCTGCCTGGCCCCAGCGGTGTGTCACCAGCACCCTCCATTCACACAAGTGCAGTAGTGATAGGAATGGAGACATGGGAAAATGGCGGTGGACATGGTCCGCCGCATGAATCGCGGTGCCTCGTGTCAATGTATGGCACCCATATCACAGTAGCTACAGCCTGGCCCCAGCGTTGTGTCACCAGCACCCCCCATTCACACAAGAGCGGTAGTGATAGGCACGGAGACATGGGAAAATGGCGGTGGGCATGCTCCGCCACCCATATCGCAGTTGCTACCGCCTGGCCCCCAGGGGTGTGTCACCAGCACCCCCCATTCACACAAGTGCGGTAGTGATAGGCATGGAGACATGGGAAAATGGTGGTGGGCATGCTCCACCACATAAATTGCGGTGCCTCGTGTCAATGTATGGCATCCATATTGCGGTAGCTATCGCCTGGCCCCAGCAGTTTGTCACCAGCACCCCCATTCACACAAGTGCAGTAGTGATAGGCATGGAGATATGGGAAAATGGTGGTGAGCATGTTCCGCCGTATGAATCACGGTGCCTTTTGTCAATGTATGGCACCCATATCGCGGTAGCTACCGCCTGGCCCCAGCGGTGTGTCACCAGCACCCCCCATTCACACAACTGCGGTAGTAATAGGCATGGAGACATGGGAAAATGGTGGTGGGCATGCTCTGCCACATCAATCGCGGTGCCTCATGTCAATGTATGGCACCCATATCGCGGTAGCTACCGTCTGGCCCCAGCGGTGTGTCACCAGCAACCCCCATTTACACAAGTGCGGTAGTGATAGACATGGAGACATGGGAAAATGGAGGTGGGCATGCTCCGCATCATGAATCGTGGTGCCTTGTGTGAATGTATGACACCCATATCGCGGTAGCTACCACCTGGCCCCAGCGGTGTGTCACCAGCACCCCCCATTCACACAACTGTGGTAGTGATAGGCATGGAGACATGGGAAAATGGCAGTGGGCATGCTCCACCACCCATATCGCGGTAGCTACCACCTGGCCCCAGCTGTGTGTCACCAGCAACCCCAATTCACACAACTGCGGTAGTGATAGGCATGGAGACATGGAAAAATGGCGGTGGGCATGCTCTGCAGCATGAATCGCGGTGCCTCGTGTCAATGTATGGCACCCATATCACGGTAGATACCACCTAGCCCCAGCGGTGTGTCACCAGCACCCCCCATTCACACAAGTGCGGTAGTGATAGGCATGGAGACATGGGAAAATGGCAGTGGGCATGCTCCGCCACCCATATCGCGGTAGCTACCACCTGGCCCCAGCTGTGTGTCACCAGCAACCCCAATTCACACAAGTGCGGTAGTGATAGGCATGGAGACATTGGAAAATGGAAGTGGGCATTCTCCGCCGCATGAATCGTGGTGCTTCGTGTCAATGTATGGCACCCATATCGTGGTACCTACCCTCTGGCCCCAGCGATGTGTCACCAGCACCCCCCATTCACACAAGTGCGGTAGTGATAGGTATGGAGAGATGGGAAAGTGGCGGTGGGCATGCTCTGCCGCTTGAATCGCGGTGCCTCGTGTCAATGTATTTCACCCATATCGTGGTAGTTAACACCTGGCCCCAGCGGTGTGTCACCAGCACCCTCCATTCACATAAGTGCGGTAGTGATAGGCATGAAGACATGGGAAAATGGCAGTGGCCATACTCTGCCACCCATATCATGGTATCTGCCGCCTGGCCCCAGCGGTGTGTCACCAGCACCCCCATTCACACAAGAGCGGTAGTGATAGGCATGGAGACATGGGAAAATGGCGGTGGGCATGCTCCGCCACCCATATCGCAGTTGCTACCTCCTGGCCCCAGCGGTGTGTCACCAGCACCCCCCAGTCACACAAGTGGTGTAGTGATAGGTATTGAGACATGGGAAAATGGCGGTGGGCATTCTCCGCCGCATGAATCGCGGGACCTTGTGTCAATGTATTGCACCCATATCGCGGTAGTTACCACCTGGCCCCAGCGGTGTGTCACCAGCACCCCCCATGCACACAAGTGCGGTAGTGATAGGCATGGAGACATGGGAAAATGGTGGTGGGCATGCTCCACCACATAAATTGCGGTGCCTCGTGTCAATGTGTGGCACCCATATTGCGGTAGCTATCGCCTGGCCCCAGCGGTATTTCACCAGCACACCCATTCGCACAAGTGCGGTAGTGATAGGCATGGAGACTTAGGAAAATGGCAGTGGGCATGCTCTGCCGCATGAATCGCAGTGCCTCGTGTCAATGTATGGCACCCATATCGCGGTAGCTACCGTCTGCCCCCAGCAGTGTGTCACCAGCACCCCTCATTCACACAACTGCGTTAGTGATAGGCATGGAGACATGGGAAAATGGTGGTGGGCATGCTCCACCACATAAATTGCGGTGCCTCGTGTCAATGTGTGGCACCCATATCGCAGTAGCTACCGCCTGGCCCCAGCAGTTTGTCACCAGCACCCCCATTCGCACAAGTGCGGTAGTGATAGGCATGGAGACTTAGGAAAATGGCAGTGGGCATGCTCTGCCGCATGAATCGCAGTGCCTCGTGTCAATGTATGGCACCCATATCGCGGTAGCTACCGTCTGCCCCCAGCAGTGTGTCACCAGCACCCCTCATTCACACAACTGCGTTAGTGATAGGCACGGAGACATGGGAAAATGACTGTGAGCATGCTCCGCTGCGTGAATCACGGTGCCTCGTGTCAATGTATGGCACCCATATCGCGGTAGTTACCGCCTGGCCCCAGCAGTGTGTCACCAGCACCCCCCATTCACACAAGTGCGGTAGTGATGGGCATGGAGACATAGGAAAATGGCGGTGGGCATGCTCCACCGCATGCATCGCCGTGCTGCATATCAATGTATGGCACCCATATCGTGGTAGTTACCGCCTGGCCCCAGCTGTGTGTCACCAGCACCCCCCTTCACACGAGTGCGGTAGTGATAGGCATGGAGACATGGGAAAATGTTGAAGGGCATGCTCCACCAAATGAATCGCGGTGCCTCGTGTCAATGTATGGCACCCATATCCCGGTAGCTACCACCTGGCCCCAGCGGTGTGTCACCAGCACCCCCATCCACACAAGTACAGTAGTAATATGCATGGAGACATGGGAAAATGGCGGTGGGCATGGTCTGCCACATGAATCGCGGTGCCTCGTGTCAATGTATGGCACCCATATCGTGGTAGCTACCACCTGGCTCCAGCGGTGTGTCACCAGCACCCCCCATTCACACAAGTGCGGTAGTGATAGGCATTGAGACATGGGAAAATGGCGGTGGGCATGCTCCACCACCCATATCGCGGTAGCTACCGCCTGGCGCCAGCGGTGTGTCACCAGCACCCCCATTCGCACAAGTGCGGTAGTGATAGGCATGGAGACTTGGGAAAATGGCAGTGGGCATGCTCTGCCGCATGAATCGCAGTGCCTCGTGTCAATGTATGGCACCCATATCGCGGTAGCTACCGTCTGCCCCCAGCGGTGTGTCACCAGCACCCCTCATTCACACAACTGCGTTAGTGATAGGCATGGAGACATGGGAAAATGACTGTGAGCATGCTCCGCTGCGTGAATCATGGTGCCTCGTGTCAATGTATGGCACCCATATCGCGGTAGTTACCGCCTGGCCCCAGCAGTGTGTCACCAGCACCCCCCATTCACACAAGTGTGGTAGTGATGGGCATGGAGACATGGGAAAATGGCGGTGGGCATGCTCCACCGCATGCATTGCCATGCCGCGTATCAATGTATGGCACCCATATCGTGGTAGTTACCGCCTGGCCCCAGCTGTGTGTCACCAGCACCCCCATTCACACGAGTGCGGTAGTGATAGGCATGGAGACATGGGAAAATGGTGAAGGGCATGCTCCACCACATGAATCGCGGTGCCTCGTGTCAATGTATGGCACCCATATCCCGGTAGCTACCACCTGGCCCCAGCGGTGTGTCACCAGCACCCCCCATCCACACAAGTACAGTAGTAATATGCATGGAGACATGGGAAAATGGCGGTGGGCATGCTCTGCCACCCATATCGCGGTAACAACAGCCTGGCCCCAGCGGTGTCACGAGCACCCTCCATTCACATAAGTACAGTAGTAATAGGCATGGAGACATGGGAAAATGGCGGTGGGCATGCTCTGCAGCATGAATCGCGGTGCCTCGTGTCAATGTATGGCACGCATAGCGGTAGCTACCACCTGGCCCCAGTGGTGTGTCACCAGCACCCCCCATTCACACATGTGCGGTAGTGATAGGCATGGAGACATGGGAAAATGGCAGTGGGCATTCTCCGGCACATGAATCGTGGTGCCTAGTGTCAATGTAGAGCACCCATATCGCGGTAGCTACCACCTGGCCCCAGCGGTGTGTCACCAGTAACCCCCATTCACACAAGTGCGGTAGTGTTAGGCATGGAGACATGGGAAAATGGCGGTGGGCATGCTCTGCAGCATGAATCGCGGTGCCTCATGTCAATGTATGGCACCCATATCGCGGTAGCTACTGCCTGGCCCCAGCGGTGTGTCACCAGCACCCCCCATTCACTCAAGTGCGGTAGTGATAGGCATGGAGACATGGGAAAATGGAAGTGGGCATTCTCCGCCGCATGAATCGTGGTGCTTCGTGTCAATGTATGGCACCCATATCGCGGTAGCTACCGCCTGGCCTCAGCAGTGTGTCACCAGCACCCCCCATTCACACAAGTGCAGTAGTGATAGGTTTGGAAATATGGGAAAATGGCGGTGAGCATGTTCCGCCGTATGAATCACGGTGCCTTGATTCAATGTATGGCACCCATATCGCGGTAGCTACCGCCTGGCCCCAGCGGTGTGTCTCCAGCACCCCCATTCACACAAGTGCGGTAGTGATAGCCTTGGAGACATGGGAAAATAGCGCTGGGCATGCTCCGCCACCCATATTGCGGTAGCTACCACCTGGCCCCAGCGGTGTGTCACCAGCACCCCCCATTCACACAACTACAGTAGTAATAGGCATGGAGACATGGGAAAATGGTGGTGGGCATGCTCTGCCACATGAATCGCGGTGCCTAATGTCAATGTATTGCACCCATATCGCGGTAGCTACCGTCTGGCCCCAGCGGTGTGTCACCAGCACCCCCCATTTACACAAGTGCGGTAGTGATAGACATGGAGACATGGGAAAATGGAGGTGGGCATGCTCCGCATCATGAATCGTGGTGCCTTGTGTCAATTTATTACACCCATATCGCGGTAGCTACCGCCTGGCCCCAGCGGTGTGTCACCAGCAACCCCCATTCACACAACTGCGGTAGTGATAGGCATGTAGACATGGGAAAATGGTGGTGGGCATGCTCCGCCACCCATATTGCGGTAGCTACCACCTGGCCCCAGCTGTGTGTCACCAGCAACCACCATTCACACAAGTGCGGTAGTGATAGGCATGGAGACATGGAAAAATGGTGGTTGGCATGCTCTGCAGCATGAACCGCGGTACCTCGTGTCAATGTATGGCACCCATATCACGGTAGATACCACCTTGCCCCAGCGGTGTGTCACCAGCACCCCCCATTCACACAAGTGCGGTAGTGATAGGCATGGGAAAATGGAAGTGGGCATTCTCCGCCGCATGAATTGTGGTGCTTCGTGTCAATGTATGGCACCCATATCGTGGTAGCTACCCTCTGGCCCCAGCGATGTGTCACCAGCACCCCCCATTCACACAAGTGCGGTAGTGATAGGTATGGAGAGATGGGAAAGTGGCGGTGGGCATGCTCTGCCACCCATATCACGGTAGCTGCCACTTGGCCCCAGCGGTGTGTCACCAACACCCCCCATTCACACAAGTGCGGTAGTGATAGGCATGGAGACATGGGAAAATGGCGTTGAGCATGCTCCGCCGCATGAATCGCGGTGCCTGGTGTGAGTGTATACCACCCATATCGCGTTAGTTACGCCTGGCCCTAGCGGTGTTCCACCAGCACCCCCCTTTCACACAAGTGCGGTAGTGGTAAGCATGGAGACATAGGAAAATGACAGTGGGCATGCTCTGCCTCTTGAATCGTGGTGCCTCGTGTCAATGTATGGCACCCATATCGTGGTAGTTACCACCAGGCGCAAGCGGTGTGTCACCAACACCCCCATTCACACAAGTGCGGTAGTGATAGGCATGGAGACTTGGGAAAATGGCGGTGGGCATGCTCTGCCACCCATATCGCGGTAGCTACCGCCTGGCCCCAGCGGTGTGTCACCAGCAGCCCCCATTCACACAAGTACAGTAGTAATATGCATGGAGACATGGGAAAATGGCGGTGGGCATGCTCTGCCGCATGAATCGCAGTGCCTTGTGTCAGTGTATGGCACCCATATCGCGGTAGCTACCGCCTGGCCCCAGCGGTGTTTCACCAGCACCCCCCATTCACACAAGTGCGGTAGTGATAGGCATGGAGACATGGGAAAATGGCAGTGGGCATTCTCCGCCGCATGAATCGCGGTGCCTCGTGTCAATGTATGTCACCCGTATCACGGTAGCTACTGCCTGGACCTAGCGGTTTGTCACCAGCACCCCCCATTCACACAAGTGCAGTAGTGATAGGCATGGAGAAATGGGAAAATGGCGGTGGGCATGCTCCGTCTCCCATATCGCGGTAGCTACCACCTGGCCCCAGCGGTGTGTCACCAGCACCCTCCATTCACATAAGTGCGGTAGTGATAGGCATGAAGACATGGGAAAATGGCAGTGGGCATACTCTGCCACCCATATCATTGTATCTGCTGCCTGGCCCCAGCGGTGTGTCACCAGCACCCCCCATTCACACAAGTGCAGTAGTGATAGGTATGGAGACATGGGAAAATGGCGGTGGACATGGTCCGCCGCATGAATCGCGGTGCTTCGTGTCAATGTATGGCACCCATATAACAGTAGCTACCGCCTGGCCCCAGCGATGTGTCACTAGCACCCCCCATTCACACAAGAGCGGTAGTGACAGGCACGGAGACATGGGAAAATGGCGGTGGGCATGCTCCGCCACCCATATCGCAGTTGCTACCGCCTGGCCCCAGTGGTGTGTCACCAGCACCCCCCATTCACACAAGAGCTGTCGTGATAGGCATTGAGACATGGGAAAATGGCAGTGGGCATGCTCCGCCACCCATATCGCAGTAACTACCGCCTGGCACCAGTGGTGTGTCACCAGCACCCCCGATTCACACAAGTGCAGTAGTGATAGGCATGGAGACATGGGAAAATGGCACTGGGCATTCTCTGCCGCATGAATCGTGGTGCCTAGTGTCAATGTAGAGCACCCATATCGCTTTAGCTAACACCTGGCCCTAGCGATGTGTCACCAGCACCCCCCATTCACATAACTGCGGTAGTGATAGGCATGGAGACATGGGAAAATGGCGATGGGCATGATCCACCACCCATATCGCGGTAGCTACCGCCTGGCCCCAGCGGTGTGTTACCAGCAACCCCCATTCACACAAGTGCGGTAGTGATAGGCATGGAGATATGGAAAAATGGAGGTGGGCATGCTCCGCCGCATGAATCGCGGGGCCTCGTGTCATTGTATGGCACCCATATCGTGGTAGATACCACCTGGCCCCAGCGGTGTGTCACCAGCACCCCCGATTCTCACAAGTGCAGTAGTGATAGGCATGGAGACATGGGAAAATGGTGGTAGGCATGCTCTGCCACCTATATTGCAGTAGCTATCGCCTGGCCCCAGGGGTGTGTCACCAGCACCCCCCATTCACATAAGTACAGTAGTCATAGGCATGGAGACATGGGAAAATGGCGGTGGGCATGCTCTGCCACATGAATCGCGGTGCCTAATGTCAATGTATTGCACCCATATCGCGGTAGCTACCGTCTGGCCCCAGCGGTGTGTCACCAGCACCCCCCATTTACACAAGTGCGGTAGTGATAGACATGGAGACATGGGAAAATGGAAGTGGGCATGCTCCGCATCATGAATCGTGGTGCCTTGTGTCAATTTATTACACCCATATCGCCGTAGCTACCGCCTGGCCCCAGCGGTGTGTCACCAGCACCCCCCATTCACACAACTGCGGTAGTGATAGGCATGTAGACATGGGAAAATGGTGGTGGGCATGCTCCGCCACCCATATCGCGGTAGCTACCACCTGGCCCCAGCTGTGTGTCACCAGCAACCACCATTCACACAAGTGCGGTAGTGATAGGCATGGAGACATGGAAAAATGGCGGTTGGCATGCTCTGCAGCATGAATCGCGGTACCTCGTGTCAATGTATGGCACCCATATCACGGTAGATACCACCTTGCCCCAGCGGTGTGTCACCAGCACCCCCCATTCACACAAGTGCGGTAGTGATAGGTATGGAGTGATGGGAAAGTGGCGGTGGGCATGCTCTGCCACCCATATCACGGTAGCTGCCACTTGGCCCCAGCGGTGTGTCACCAACACCCCCCATTCACACAAGTGCGGTAGTGATAGGCATGGAGACATGGGAAAATGGCATTGAGCATGCTCCGCCGCATGAATCGCGGTGCCTGGTGTGAGTGTATACCACCCATATCGCGTTAGTTACGCCTGGCCCTAGCGGTGTTCCACCAGCACCCCCCTTTCACACAAGTGCGGTAGTGGTAAGCATGGAGACATAGGAAAATGACAGTGGGCATGCTCTGCCTCTTGAATCGTGGTGCCTCGTGTCAATGTATGGCACCCATATCGTGGTAGTTACCACCAGGCCCCAGCGGTGTGTCACCAACACCCCCATTCACACAAGTGCGGTAGTGATAGGCATGGAGACTTGGGAAAATGGCGGTGGGCATGCTCTGCCACCCATATCGCGGTAGCTACCGCCTGGCCCCAGCGGTGTGTCACCAGCAGCCCCCATTCACACAAGTACAGTAGTAATATGCATGGAGACATGGGAAAATGGCGGTGGGCATGCTCTGCCGCATGAATCGCAGTGCCTTGTGTCAGTGTATGGCACCCATATCGCGGTAGCTACCGCCTGGCCCCAGCGGTGTTTCACCAGCACCCCCCATTCACACAAGTGCGGTAGTGATAGGCATGGAGACATGGGAAAATGGCAGTGGGCATTCTCCGCCGCATGAATCGCGGTGCCTTGTGTCAATGTATGTCACCCGTATCACGGTAGCTACTGCCTGGACCTAGCGGTTTGTCACCAGCACCCCCCATTCACACAAGTGCAGTAGTGATAGGCATGGAGAAATGGGAAAATGGCGGTGGGCATGCTCCGTCTCCCATATCGCGGTAGCTACCACCTGGCCCCAGCGGTGTGTCACCAGCACCCTCAATTCACATAAGTGCGGTAGTGATAGGCATGAAGACATGGGAAAATGGCAGTGGGCATACTCTGCCACCCATATCATTGTATCTGCTGCCTGGCCCCAGCGGTGTGTCACCAGCACCCCCCATTCACACAAGTGCAGTAGTGATAGGTATGGAGACATGGGAAAATGGCGGTGGACATGGTCCGCCGCATGAATCGTGGTGCTTCGTGTCAATGTATGGCACCCATATAACAGTAGCTACCGCCTGGCCCCAGCGGTGTGTCACTAGCACGCCCCATTCACACAAGAGCGGTAGTGACAGGCACGGAGACATGGGAAAATGGCGGTGGGCATGCTCCGCCACCCATATCGCAGTTGCTACCGCCTGGCCCCAGTGGTGTGTCACCAGCACCCCCCATTCACACAAGTGCTGTAGTGATAGGCATTGAGACATGGGAAAATGGCAGTGGGCATGCTCCGCCACCCATATCGCAGTAACTACCGCCTGGCACCAGCGGTGTGTCACCAGCACCCCCGATTCACACAAGTGCAGTAGTGATAGGCATGGAGACATGGGAAAATGGCACTGGGCATTCTCTGCCGCATGAATCGTGGTGCCTAGTGTCAATGTAGAGCACCCATATCGCTTTAGCTAACACCTGGCCCCAGCGATGTGTCACCAGCACCCCCCATTCACATAAGTGCATTAGTGATAGGCATGGAGACATGGGAAAATGGCGATGGGCATGATCCACCACCCATATCACGGTAGCTACCGCCTGGCCCCAGCGGTGTGTTACCAGCAACCCCCATTCACACAAGTGCGGTAGTGATAGGCATGGAGATATGGAAAAATGGAGGTGGGCATGCTCCGCCGCATGAATCGCGGGGCCTCGTGTCATTGTATGGCACCCATATCGTGGTAGATACCACCTGGCCCCAGCGGTGTGTCACCAGCACCCCCGATTCACACAAGTGCAGTAGTGATAGGCATGGAGACATGGGAAAATGGTGGTAGGCATGCTCTGCCATCTATATCGCAGTAGCTATCGCCTGGCCCCAGCGGTGTGTCACCAGCACCCCCCATTCACATAAGTACAGTAGTCATAGGCATGAAGACATGGGAAAATGGCGGTGGGCATGCTCTGCAGCATGAATCGCGGTGCCGCGTGTCAATGTATGGCACCCATATCGCGGTAGCTACCACCTGGCCCCAGCGGTGAGTCACCAGCACCCCCCATTCACCCAAGTGCGGTAGTGATAGGCATGGAGACATGGGAAAATCGAAGTGGGCATTCTCCGCCGCATGAATCGTGGTGCTTCGTGTCAATGTATGGCACCCATATCGTGGTAGATACCCTCTGGCCCCAGCGATGTGTCACCAGCACCCCCAATTCACACAAGTGTGGTAGTGATAGGTATGGAGAGATGGGAAAGTGGCAGTGGGCATGCTCTGCCACCCATATCACGGTAGCTACCACTTGGCTCCAGCGGTGTGTCACCAACACCCCTCATTCACACAAGTGCGGTAGTGATAGGCATGGAGACATGGGAAAATGGTGGTGGGCATGCTCTGCCATCCATATCACGGTAGCTACTGCCTGGCCCCAGCGGTGTGTCACCAGCACCCCCATTCACACAAGTGCGGTAGTGGTAGGCATGGAGACATGGGAAAATGGCGGTGGTTATGCTCCACCGCATGAATCGCGGTGCCTCGTGTCAATGTATGGCACCCATATCGCCGTAGCTACTGCCTGGCCCAGCGGTGTATACCCAGCACCCCCCACTCACACAAGTGCGGTAATGATAGGCATGGAGACATGGGAAAATGGCAGTGGGCATGTTTCGCCGCATTAATCGTGGTGCCTCGTGTCAATGTATGGCACCCATATCGCAGTAGCTACCGCCTGGCCTCAGCGGTGTGTCACCAGCACCCCCCATTCACACAAGTGCAGTAGTGATAGGTATGGAGATATGGGAAAATGGCGGTGAGCATGTTCCGCCGTATGAATCACGGTGCCTTGATTCAATGTATGGCACCCATATCGCGGTAGCTACCGCCTGGCCAAAGCGGTGTGTCTCCAGCACCCCCATTCACACAAGTGCGGTAGTGATAGGCTTGGAGACATGGGAAAATAGTGCTGGGCATGCTCCGCCACCCATATTGCTGTAGCTACCACCTGGCCCCAGCGGTGTGTCACCAGCACCCCCCATTCACACAACTACAGTATTAATAGGCATGGAGACATTGGAAAATGGTGGTGGGCATGCTCTGCCACATGAATCGCGGTGCCTAATGTCAATGTATTGCACCCATATCGCGGTAGCTACCGTCTGGCCCCAGCGGTGTGTCACCAGCACCCCCCATTTACACAAGTGCAATAGTGATAGACATGGAGACATGGGAAAATGGAGGTGGGCATGCTCCGTATCATGAATCGTGGTGCGTTGTGTCAATTTATGACACCCATATCGCGGTAGCTACCGCCTGGCCCCAGCGGTGTGTCACCAGCACCCCCCATTCACACAACTGCGGTAGTGATAGGCATGTAGACATGGGAAAATGGTGGTGGGCATGCTCCGCCACCCATATCGCGGTAGCTACCACCTGGCCCCAGCTGTGTGTCACCAGCAACCCCCATTCACACAAGTGCGGTAGTGATAGGCATGGAGACATGGAAAAATGGAGGTGGGCATGCTCTGCAGCATGAATCGCGGTACCTCGTGTCAATGTATGGCACCCATATCACGGTAGATACCACCTGGCCCCAGCGGTGTGTCACCAGCACCCCCCATTCACACAAGTGCGGTAGTGATAGGCATGGAGACATGGAAAAATGGCAGTGGGCATGCTCCGCCGCATGAATCGTGGTGCTTTGTGTCAAAGTATGGCACCCATATCGTGGTAGCTACCCTCTGGCCCCATCGATGTGTCACCAGCACCCCCATTCACACAAGTGCGGTAGTGATAGGCTTGGAGACATGGGAAAATAGCGCTGGGCATGCTCCGCCACCCATATCGCAGTAGCTACCACCTGGCCCCAGCGGTGTGTCACCAACACCCCCTATTTACACATCTACAGTAGTAATAGGCATGGAGACATGGGTAAATGGCGGTGGGCATGCTCTGCCACATGAATCGCGGTGCCTAATGTCAATGTATAGCACCCATATCGCGGTAGCTACCGTCTGGCCCCAGCGGTGTGTCACCAACACCCCCCATTTACACAAGTGCTGTAGTGATAGAGATGGAGACATAGGAAAATGGAGGTGGGCATGCTCCACATCATGAATCTTGGTGCCTTGTGTCAATGTATGACACCCATATCGCGGTAGCTACCGCCTGGCCCCAGCGGTGTGTCACCAGCACCCCCCATTCACACAAGTGCGTTAGTGATAGGTATGGAGAGATGGGAAAGTGGTGGTGGGCATGCTCTGCCACCCATATCACGGTAGCTACCACTTGGCCCCAGTGGTGTGTCACCAACACCCCCCATTCACACAAGTGCGCTAGTAATAGGCATGGAGACACGGAAAAATGGCGTTGAGCATGCTCCGCCGCATGAATCGTGGTGACTGGTGTGAGTGTATACCACCCATATCGCGTTAGTTACGCCTGGCCCCAGCGGTGTTTCACCAGCACCCCCCTTTCACACAAGTGCGGTAGTGGTAAGCATGGAGACATAGGAAAATGGCGGTGGGCATGCTCTGCCGCTTGAATCGCGGTGCCTTGTGTCAATGTATGGCACCCATTTCGTGGTAGTTACCACCTGGCCCCAGCGGTGTGTCACCAACTTCCCCATTCACACAAGTGCGGTAGTGATAGGCATGGAGACTTGGGAAAATGGCCGTGAGCATGCTCCGCCACCCATATCGCGGTAGCTACCGCCTGGCCCCAGCGGTGTGTCACCAGCACCCCCCATTCACACAAGTACAGTCGTAATATGCATGGAGACATGGGAAAATGGCGGTGGGCATGCTCTGCCGCATGAATCGCGGTGCCTTGTGTCAGTGTATGGCACCCATATCGCGGTAGCTACCACCTGGCCCCAGCTGTGTGTCACCAGCAACCCCCATTCACACAAGTGCGGTAGTGATAGGCATGGATACATGGAAAAATGGCGGTGGGCATGCTCTGCAGCATGAATCGCGGTACCTCGTGTCAATGTATGGCACCCATATCACGGTAGATACCACCTGGCCCCATCGGTGTGTCACCAGCACCCCCTATTCACACAAGTGCGTTAGTGATAGGTATGGAGAGATGGGAAAGTGGTGGTGGGCATGCTCTGCCACCCATATCACGGTAGCTACCACTTGGCCCCAGTGGTGTGTCACCAACACCCCCCATTTACACAAGTGCGCTAGTGATAGGCATGGAGACACGGGAAAATGGCGTTGAGCATGCTCCGCCGCATGAATCGCGGTGACTGGTGTGAGTGTATACCACCCATATCGCGTTAGTTACGCCTGGCCCCAGCGGTGTTTCACCAGCACCCCCCTTTCACACAAGTGCGGTAGTGGTAAGCATGGAGACATAGGAAAATGGCCGTGGGCATGCTCTGCCGCTTGAATCGCGGTGCCTTGTGTCAATGTATGGCACCCATTTCGTGGTAGTTACCACCTGGCCCCAGCGGTGTGTCACCAACTTCCCCATTCACACAAGTGCGGTAGTGATAGGCATGGAGACTTGGGAAAATGGCGGTGAGCATGCTCCGCCACCCATATCGCGGTAGCTACCGCCTGGCCCCAGCGGTGTGTCACCAGCACCCCCCATTCACACAAGTGCAGTCGTAATATGCATGGAGACATGGGAAAATGGCAGTGGGCATGCTCTGCCGCATGAATCGCCTGGCCCCAGCGGTGTGTCACCAGCACCCTCCATTGACACAAGTGCAGTAGTGATAGGCATGGAGAAATGGGAAAATGGTGGTGGGCATGCTCCGCCACCTATATCGCAGTAGCTACCGCCTGACCCCAGCGGTGTGTCACCAGCACCCCCGATTCACATAATTACAGTAATCATAGGCATGGAGACATGGGAAAATGGCGGTGGGCATGCTCTGCAGCATGAATCGCGGTGCCTCGTGTCAATGTATGGCACCCATAGCGGTAGCTAACACCTGGCCCCAGTGGTGTGTCACCAGCACCCCCCATTCACACATGTGCGGTAGTGATAGGCATGGAGACATGGGAAAATGGCAGTGGGCATTCTCCGCCGCATGAATCGTGGTGCCTAGTGTCAATGTAGAGCACCCATATCGCGGTAGCTCCCGCCTGGCCCCAGCGGTGTGTCACCAGTAACCCCCATTCACACAAGTGCGGTAGTGATAGGCATGGAGACATGGGAAAATGGCGGTGGGCATGCTCTGCAGCATGAATCGCGGTGCCTCATGTCAATGTATGGCACCCATATCGCGGTAGCTACTGCCTGGCCCCAGCGGTGTGTCACAAGCACCCCCCATTCACTCAAGTGCGGTAGTAATAGTCATGGAGACATGGGAAAATGGAAGTGGGCATTCTCCGCCGCATGAATCGTGGTGCTTCGTGTCAATGTATGGCACCCATATCGCGGTAGCTACCGCCTGGCCCCAGCGGTGTGTCTCCAGCACCCCCATTCACACAAGTGCGGTAGTGATAGGCTTGGAGACATTTGAAAATAGCGCTGGGCATGCTCCGCCACCCATATTACGGTAGCTACCACCTGGCCCCAGCTGTGTGTCACCAGCACCCCCCATTCACACAACTACAGTAGTAATAGGCATGGAGACATGGGAAAATGGCAGTGGGCATGCTCTGCCACATGAATCGCGGTGCCTAATGTCAATGTATTGCACCCATATCGCGGTAGCTACCGTCTGGCCCCAGCGGTGTGTCACCAGCACCCCCCATTTACACAAGTGCGGTATCGATAGACATGGAGACATGGGAAAATGGAGGTGGGCATGCTCCGCATCATGAATCGTTGTGCCTTGTGTCAATTTATTACACCCATATCGCGGTAGCTACTGCCTGGCCCCAGCGGTGTGTCACCAGCACCCCCCATTCACACAACTGCGGTGGTGATAGGCATGTAGACATGGGAAAATGGTGGTGGGCATGCTCCGCCACCCATATCGCGGTAGCTACCACCTGGCCCCAGCTGTGTGTCACCAGCAACCCCCATTCACACAAGTGCGGTAGTGATAGGCATGGGGACATGGAAAAATGGCGGTTGGCATGCTCTGCAGCATGAATCGCGGTACCTCGTGTCAATGTATGGCACCCATATCACGGTAGATACCACCTTGCCCCAGCGGTGTGTCACCAGCACCCCCCATTCACACAAGTGCCGTAGTTATAGGCATGGAGACATGGAAAAATGGCGGTGGGCATGCTCTGCAGCATGAATCGCGGTGCCTCGTGTCAATGTATGGCACCCATATCACGGTAGATACCACCTGGCCCCAGCGGTGTGTCACTGTTAGAAGGCGACCTCAGAGGGGCCCGGAAGGGGCCCTGACTGCCCTGAGACCCACCCTCGAGGTATCGTAGCCGGGCACTGGCGGGAGACTCCTCAGGGGAGGAACCTCGTATCTAGGATCGTACACTCGGCACCACACGACAGAGAGACAGTACACGAGAAGTTCTTAAGAGCAAATCTTTATCAGATCGGAGTTGTGGGATCTTTATGATCAGCAAGGCAAAATATATACAAGTAGAGCGCGGGCTCACAAAGTCTTGGAGGGGGGTTAGGAGGTAGCGGGACAGTCTTTGGGGATAAGAATCAAATGCAGGAGCGTACCCGGCGCACAGCTCACAATCCTCGAGCTGGGGGATACGCTTGTCGTCGTGGGGTCCGGCGGGACCAAGAGAGTCTGTGGGAGCCGCGAGTCACTCAGCAGGGCTCAAGCACAAGTTCGGAGGTCTTACGATCTTCAGGGAGCCGCGAGTCACTCAGCAGGGCTCAAGCACAAGTTCGGAGGTCTTACGATCTTCAGGGAGCCGCGAGTCACTCAGCAGGGCTCAGGCACAAGGTCGGAGGTCTTACGATCTTCAGGGGAGCCGCGAGTCACTCAGCAGGGCTCAGGTGTTCCAAGGCGAATCTGCCGGACAGTCCCAGAGCACCCCTTGTTATAGGGCGACTCCTCTTTGATGTCCGGAGTCTGTGCAGGCAGGGGTCTTGTCACCTGGGGGTCGCTTGTTGGGGGTTTCCTGCCATTGTCCTTTGATCCTTTCAGGGCCGGGTCGGGAGGAGCCCCAGACACCCAGCAGGCGTGGAGCCAGCCCTCGGGGAGGCCAGCGGGTCGATCGAAACCCACCTTCCCAGGGAAGCGCAGAGGTGTGATGGAAACTGCTCCTCCCTTTCTCATCCCAAGGGGAGCGCGATGTCCTCCAGCCGGAGTGGCGCCTCTAGGCCAGGGTCGCGCTGGGGCCGGGCGGCCATCTTGGTGCATGAAGTGGGCACGCTGGCCCGGGGTGGCTGAAGGAGGAAGGCCACGGACGGGGGAAGTCCGGGTCGGGTGTGTGTGTTCTGGTGGGAAGGATCGGCTAGGCCGTGGGCTCGGGGCTGGTGTGAGGTGCAGGGGTCAGGTCTGACTATGTTACGAGGGCCGGGTCTAACACGCGTCCCCCCCAGCTGAAAGCCGGAGAGAACTACCCATCTTCTTGGGGGTTCTCTTCGCTGAGGCGGAAGAATCGGGAGAGGCCATCGGCGTTGGCGTGGTCCGTACCAGGGCGATGTTCCACGGTGAAATCCATCCCCTGGAGGGAGATTGACCACCGCAGAAGCTTGGGGTTTTCTCCTCGCATCTGCATGAGCCATCGCAAGGGGCGATGATCGGTTTGGACCCTGAAATGGGTGCCAAACAGGTAAGGGCGTAGTTTCTTGAGGGCCCAGACTACGGCGAACGCCTCGCGCTCGATGGTACTCCATCTCTGTTCCCGGGGCAACAGCCTTCGGCTGAGGAAGGCCACGGGCTGGTCTAGACCCTGATCATTTACTTGGGAGAGGACTGCCCCGATGCCATGCTCGGAGGCATCAGTTTGTACTACAAACTCTTTGGAGTAGTCGGGGGCCTGGAGGACGGGGGCCGTACACATGGCCGTTTTCAGGGCATTGAACGCCTCTTGGCAGGCAAGGGACCACTGTACCTTCTTGGGCTGTTTCTTGGACGTAAGTCCCGTGAGGGGACCGACCAGGCTGCCGTAATTCCAGATGAATCTCCGGTAGTAGCCCGTGAGGCCCAGAAAGGCTCGGACCTCTGTTTGGGTAGTGGGGGGTTCCCAGGCTAGGATGGCGTCGATTTTGGGCTGTAGAGGGGCGACCTGCCCGCTTCCGACCTGGTGCCCCAGGTAGGTTACCGAACCTTGCCCAATCTGGCATTTGCTGGCTTTCACGGTGAGGCCCGCCTGGCGTAGGGCGGTTAGCACCCTCCGGAGGTGCTGGAGGTGCTCACTCCATTCGGAACTAAAAACTGCAATATCGTCGAGATATGCAGCGCTGAATTTTTCCAGCCCGGCCAGGACTCTATTTACCAGTCGCTGGAAGGTGGCCGGGGCATTTTTCATCCCGAAAGGCATCACGCGAAAGCGATAGTGCCCATCCGGGGTGGAGAAGGCGGACCGCTCCTTGGCTCCCTCTGTGAGCGCAATTTGCCAGTAGCCGCAGGTGAGATCGAAGGTGCTTAGGAACCGAGCAGCCCCGAGCCGGTCAATGAGCTCGTCGGCTTGGGGAATGGGGTGGGCATCGGCTCGGGTGACTTCATTGAGTCCCCGGTAGTCCACGCAGAAGCGGAGTTCTGGGGCGACCCCGAGGGCAGCTGCTTTTGGGACCAGGACTACGGGGCTGGCCCAGGGGCTGTCTGAGGGTTCGATCACGCCTAGGGTCAACATTTTTGAGACTTCGGCTTGGATACAGGACCGGACCCGATCAGGGACTCGGTAGGCTCGGTGTCTTACTGGCGGGCTGTCCCCGGTATCCACATCATGGACACACCAGTCGGTGACCTTGGGGACCAAGGAGAAAAGGTCCGGAAACTGCCCTAGGAGCTGGCGGCAATCCTCACGTTGCGGGGGAGTGAGAGACGGGGAGAGGTTCACTCCCTCTACGGAGCCGTCCTTCTCCTTGGTGCACAGAAGATCAGGGAGAGGATCTGACTCTTCTTCGGACCCGTCGTCAGTGGCCAGTAGGAGGCTCAGCTCCGTCCGCACAAAGTGGGGCTTGAGGCGGTTCACGTGGAGGACCCGGAGGGGGTCCCGGGGTGACTGGACGTCTACCAAGTACGTGACCGGGCTCTTCCGCTCAACTACTTTGAAGGGCCCGGTCCATTTATCCTGGAGAGCGCAGGGTTTCACGGGGGCCATGACCCACACCAGCTGGCCCGGCTGAAACTCGACTAGCGCGGCGTTCTGGTCGTACCAGCGCTTCATCTCCTCCTGACTCGCCTCCAGGTTGGCCTCTGCCATCTCCCGGAACCTCCTAGTCTGATTTCGGAGGGTCAGGACGTAACGGAACACGTCTCGGGGGGGGGGCCTTGGGGCGCCGCCTCCCACTCTTCCTTGACCAGGCTGAGGGGCCCCCTGACGGGGTGCCCGTAGAGTAACTCAAATGGGCTGAAACCCAAGGATTTCTGGGGAACCTCTCGGTATGCGAATAGGAGGCAGGGGAGCAGGAGGTCCCACTTACGCCGGAGGGGCTCTTCCAGGCCCGCGATCATCCCCTTCAGAGTCCGGTTAAACCGCTCTACCAGGCCGTTTCCTTGGGGGTGGTACGGGGTGGTGAACTTGCAGGACACCCGCACTGTTGCCATAAGGACCTCATGTATCGGGAGATAAAGTTGGTACCGCGATCGCTCACGACCTCGCGGGGAAAACCCATGCGGGAGAAGATTCCCATCAACGCCCGGCCCACCACGGGGGCCGTGACGTTACGCAGTGGGATGGCCTCAGGGTAACGGGTGGCATGGTCCACCAGGACGAGGATGAACCGGTGCCCCTGGGAAGTTGGGGGGTCCAGAGGTCCTACAATGTCGATCCTGACCCCCTCAAAAGTGGTACTGACGACAGGGAAGGGTTGGAGGGGAGCCTTGCGCTTCCCTCCACTCTTCCCACTGGCCTGGCACGTGGGACAGGACTTGCAGTGGGCTCCCACATCCGCTTTCATTCTGGGCCAGTAGAAGTGAGTCACGAGGCGACTGTATGTTTTGTCCGGACCCAAGTGGCCTGCGAGGGGAACGTCGTGGGCCAAGCCCAGGAGGAGGGTTCGGAAGCGTAGGGGTACCACCAGCACCCGGCCAGACCCTAGCTCCACCGACTTCTGTTCGCTGTACAAAAGGTCATTCTCCCAGTATACCCGGTGCGTCCTCGTCTGGTCGCCTGCGGCCTGGGCCTCTGCCTGCTGCCGGGGCCCGACCAGGGAGGGACAGGTAGCCTGCTCTCGGCAGAACTCCTCTCGGGAGGGGCCCCCCTCGTGGCGCCACTGGGCTAATTCGGGCAGATCGCCTAACTCGGTGTCTGGGGTGGAGTCGGAAGGCGGGGGTTCGTCACTGGCGATCGACTCTTCTGGTGGGGGGATGTGGGGACCCTCGGCCGGGACCATCCCATCTTCAGGGGCCGGGGCGTCGTCGATGTCCCTCAGGGGGGTCAGTCGAGCCGCCATGGATCGAGTGGTGGCGCACACCCACTCAGGGAGGCCCATCCCTAGGAGGGTCTTGCGCTCAACTTGTCCCCAGGGGGAACTTTCCAGGTCGTTCCCCAGGAGACAGTCGACGGGCTGGGAGGTTCTCACTGTGACCTTCAGTTTGCCGACCACCCCTCCCCACTCAAAGGGCACCAGGGCTACCTTACATAGGCTTTCTGTGTTGTCGGCTGAAATGACAGGGCAAAATACGTTGGGGAGGACCTGGTCTTTGTGGACTAAGTGGCTGAGGACCCCGGTGATGCTGGCCTCTGTGTCACGGAGGGCTTCTACTTGGTGGCCATTGATCGTTACGAGCTGCCCATATTTCTTTGTGTTAGAGGGCAGGAGGCTCCCAGGGACCATCTCTCTATCTCCTAAGGATACTAGGGCCATAGCGGCGGGTTCCCACTCCTCGGCCTCCTCAACCTCCTCCCCCAGGGCTACATTGGCTATCTGTCTAGCGGGGGGTGCTGCCTGGGTGGTGCGTGGGGCCATGGGGCATTCAGGGTCGTTGGCGTAATGCCCGGGCTTCTGGCAACGGAAACAAGTGATGGTTACCCGGTGCCCCCGTCTCAGGGGGGGGCCGGATACAGCTGGTGGGGGTGCCGGGAAAGGTGGAGATTGGGACTTCGGGGGACTAGCCTGGGACTCTCTCTGCCCTCCCTGGTTTCCCCCCCTCTCTGGCGGGGTGGTCCCTGACTGGCTCGGGGGTACTCTCCTACAGGGCCCCGGGAGACCCGGGTGTTGGTCCAGCGATCCGCCTCAACAGCCAGCTTCCTCGGGTCCGTGAGCTTGCTGTCGAGCAGATGCTGGCGTAGTTCCTCAAAGCAGTTGGCAGCCAGGTGCTCCCACAACATAAGGTCGGTTAGTTCTTCCAGGGTGGTTACCTTGCTGCCCTTGATCCACCCATCGAAGGCGCGGCTGAAGAAATTCACATATTCCACCCAGGTGGTACCCGGGATCTTCCTGCAGTCCCGGAACCGCTGGCGGTATATCTCCGGGGTGAGGCCGTACCTAGTGAGGAGGGCCGCTTTCATATGTTCATAGGAGGTCTGCATGGAGGTGGGTAGGTCGAGCAGGGTGTCTCTCCCTTCGCTCAGGAATCTTCCCCATAACCCAGCCCCCCAATCCTTCTGTGGGACCCGATGGGAGGTCATGGCGACCTCGTAGGCCCGGAACCACTGCTGACTGTCATCATTTTTGTAATATTCTTTGACCACATCCTTGGGGATGTGGACCTTCTGCTCCGTCGGGGCGGCCGCCTCCCGGTTCCCCGGGGGCCGCGCTTCTTCGCTTCTTGCTTTCAGTTCTATTTCCTTCAAGCTGCGTTCATGTTCCAGTTGAAGTCTCCTTCCCTCGTGTTCTCGTTGGATTTTCTTCTCTTCTAGTTCTCCTTGTACTCGCAACTGTTCTACTGCTAGCTTTTTCTCGGCTAATTTCAACTCGCCCTCAATTTTGAGTTTGGCTAATTCGAGCTCGTGATGGCGACTTTTTTCTCTGTCTGCGAGTTCCTCCGGGGATAGGCCCCCGTCTGGTACGAAGCCTTGCACCTGGTTGCTGCTGCGTTCTCCTTGGGAGGGTCCAGCTTCGTCGTGGGGCTCCCCCGCTCCTTCTGGGCGGGAGGCTCCAGAATCCACCCAAGCTTTCAGTGCCTTTTGCATATCTTCTTTGGTGTTGAGACCAGTGGTAGCGATTCTGAGTTCCTTGCAGAATTGCTTAAGTTCTTTGTGAGTGTACTCTTCCAGCTGTTCCACCTGGAACACGGTACTGGCGTCTTCTCTGAGAACCGCGGCGTTTCCTTCTGCCATCTTTGTCGGTAGTGCGTCAGCCGTTCACGGTACGCTCTCTAGATTATGGGCCCGAATCCCACCGCTGCCACCAATGTTAGAAGGCGACCTCAGAGGGGCCCGGAAGGGGCCCTGACTGCCCTGAGACCCACCCTCGAGGTATCGTAGCCGGGCACTGGCGGGAGACTCCTCAGGGGAGGAACCTCGTATCTAGGATCGTACACTCGGCACCACACGACAGAGAGACAGTACACGAGAAGTTCTTAAGAGCAAATCTTTATCAGATCGGAGTTGTGGGATCTTTATGATCAGCAAGGCAAAATATATACAAGTAGAGCGCGGGCTCACAAAGTCTTGGAGGGGGGTTAGGAGGTAGCGGGACAGTCTTTGGGGATAAGAATCAAATGCAGGAGCGTACCCGGCGCACAGCTCACAATCCTCGAGCTGGGGGATACGCTTGTCGTCGTGGGGTCCGGCGGGACCAAGAGAGTCTGTGGGAGCCGCGAGTCACTCAGCAGGGCTCAAGCACAAGTTCGGAGGTCTTACGATCTTCAGGGAGCCGCGAGTCACTCAGCAGGGCTCAAGCACAAGTTCGGAGGTCTTACGATCTTCAGGGAGCCGCGAGTCACTCAGCAGGGCTCAGGCACAAGGTCGGAGGTCTTACGATCTTCAGGGGAGCCGCGAGTCACTCAGCAGGGCTCAGGTGTTCCAAGGCGAATCTGCCGGACAGTCCCAGAGCACCCCTTGTTATAGGGCGACTCCTCTTTGATGTCCGGAGTCTGTGCAGGCAGGGGTCTTGTCACCTGGGGGTCGCTTGTTGGGGGTTTCCTGCCATTGTCCTTTGATCCTTTCAGGGCCGGGTCGGGAGGAGCCCCAGACACCCAGCAGGCGTGGAGCCAGCCCTCGGGGAGGCCAGCGGGTCGATCGAAACCCACCTTCCCAGGGAAGCGCAGAGGTGTGATGGAAACTGCTCCTCCCTTTCTCATCCCAAGGGGAGCGCGATGTCCTCCAGCCGGAGTGGCGCCTCTAGGCCAGGGTCGCGCTGGGGCCGGGCGGCCATCTTGGTGCATGAAGTGGGCACGCTGGCCCGGGGTGGCTGAAGGAGGAAGGCCACGGACGGGGGAAGTCCGGGTCGGGTGTGTGTGTTCTGGTGGGAAGGATCGGCTAGGCCGTGGGCTCGGGGCTGGTGTGAGGTGCAGGGGTCAGGTCTGACTATGTTACGAGGGCCGGGTCTAACACGCGTCCCCCCCAGCTGAAAGCCGGAGAGAACTACCCATCTTCTTGGGGGTTCTCTTCGCTGAGGCGGAAGAATCGGGAGAGGCCATCGGCGTTGGCGTGGTCCGTACCAGGGCGATGTTCCACGGTGAAATCCATCCCCTGGAGGGAGATTGACCACCGCAGAAGCTTGGGGTTTTCTCCTCGCATCTGCATGAGCCATCGCAAGGGGCGATGATCGGTTTGGACCCTGAAATGGGTGCCAAACAGGTAAGGGCGTAGTTTCTTGAGGGCCCAGACTACGGCGAACGCCTCGCGCTCGATGGTACTCCATCTCTGTTCCCGGGGCAACAGCCTTCGGCTGAGGAAGGCCACGGGCTGGTCTAGACCCTGATCATTTACTTGGGAGAGGACTGCCCCGATGCCATGCTCGGAGGCATCAGTTTGTACTACAAACTCTTTGGAGTAGTCGGGGGCCTGGAGGACGGGGGCCGTACACATGGCCGTTTTCAGGGCATTGAACGCCTCTTGGCAGGCAGGGGACCACTGTACCTTCTTGGGCTGTTTCTTGGACGTAAGTCCCGTGAGGGGACCGACCAGGCTGCCGTAATTCCAGATGAATCTCCGGTAGTAGCCCGTGAGGCCCAGAAAGGCTCGGACCTCTGTTTGGGTAGTGGGGGGTTCCCAGGCTAGGATGGCGTCGATTTTGGGCTGTAGAGGGGCGACCTGCCCGCTTCCGACCTGGTGCCCCAGGTAGGTTACCGAACCTTGCCCAATCTGGCATTTGCTGGCTTTCACGGTGAGGCCCGCCTGGCGTAGGGCGGTTAGCACCCTCCGGAGGTGCTGGAGGTGCTCACTCCATTCGGAACTAAAAACTGCAATATCGTCGAGATATGCAGCGCTGAATTTTTCCAGCCCGGCCAGGACTCTATTTACCAGTCGCTGGAAGGTGGCCGGGGCATTTTTCATCCCGAAAGGCATCACGCGAAAGCGATAGTGCCCATCCGGGGTGGAGAAGGCGGACCGCTCCTTGGCTCCCTCTGTGAGCGCAATTTGCCAGTAGCCGCAGGTGAGATCGAAGGTGCTTAGGAACCGAGCAGCCCCGAGCCGGTCAATGAGCTCGTCGGCTTGGGGAATGGGGTGGGCATCGGCTCGGGTGACTTCATTGAGTCCCCGGTAGTACACGCAGAAGCGGAGTTCTGGGGCGACCCCGAGGGCAGCTGCTTTTGGGACCAGGACTACGGGGCTGGCCCAGGGGCTGTCTGAGGGTTCGATCACGCCTAGGGTCAACATTTTTGAGACTTCGGCTTGGATACAGGACCGGACCCGATCAGGCACTCGGTAGGCTCGGTGTCTTACTGGCGGGCTGTCCCCGGTATCCACATCATGGACACACCAGTCGGTGACCTTGGGGACCAAGGAGAAAAGGTCCGGAAACTGCCCTAGGAGCTGGCGGCAATCCTCACGTTGCGGGGGAGTGAGAGACGGGGAGAGGTTCACTCCCTCTACGGAGCCGTCCTTCTCCTTGGTGCACAGAAGATCAGGGAGAGGATCTGAATCTTCTTCGGACCCGTCGTCAGTGGCCAGTAGGAGGCTCAGCTCCGTCCGCACAAAGTGGGGCTTGAGGCGGTTCACGTGGAGGACCCGGAGGGGGTCCCGGGGTGACTGGACGTCTACCAAGTACGTGACCGGGCTCTTCCGCTCAACTACTTTGAAGGGCCCGGTCCATTTATCCTGGAGAGCGCAGGGTTTCACGGGGGCCATGACCCACACCAGCTGGCCCGGCTGAAACTCGACTAGCGCGGCGTTCTGGTCGTACCAGCGCTTCATCTCCTCCTGACTCGCCTCCAGGTTGGCCTCTGCCATCTCCCGGAACCTCCTAGTCTGATTTCGGAGGGTCAGGACGTAACGGAACACGTCTCGGGGGGGGCCTTGGGGCGCCGCCTCCCACTCTTCCTTGACCAGGCTGAGGGGCCCCCTGACGGGGTGCCCGTAGAGTAACTCAAATGGGCTGAAACCCAAGGATTTCTGGGGAACCTCTCGGTATGCGATTAGGAGGCAGGGGAGCAGGAGGTCCCACTTACGCCGGAGGGGCTCTTCCAGGCCCGCGATCATCCCCTTCAGAGTCCGGTTAAACCGCTCTACCAGGCCGTTTCCTTGGGGGTGGTACGGGGTGGTGAACTTGTAGGACACCCGCACTGTTGCCATAAGGACCTCATGTATCGGGAGATAAAGTTGGTACCGCGATCGCTCACGACCTCGCGGGGAAAACCCATGCGGGAGAAGATTCCCATCAACGCCCGGCCCACCACGGGGGCCGTGACGGTACGCAGGGGGATGGCCTCAGGGTAACGGGTGGCATGGTCCACCAGGACGAGGATGAACCGGTGCCCCTGGGAAGTTGGGGGGTCCAGAGGTCCTACAATGTCGATCCTGACCCCCTCAAAAGTGGTACTGACGACAGGGAAGGGTTGGAGGGGAGCCTTGCGCTTCCCTCCACTCTTCCCACTGGCCTGGCACGTGGGACAGGACTTGCAGTGGGCTCCCACATCCGCTTTCATTCTGGGCCAGTAGAAGTGAGTCACGAGGCGACTGTATGTTTTGTCCTGACCCAAGTGGCCTGCGAGGGGAACGTCGTGGGCCAAGCCCAGGAGGAGGGTTCGGAAGCGTAGGGGTACCACCAGCACCCGGCCAGACCCTAGCTCCACCGACTTCTGTTCGCTGTACAAAAGGTCATTCTCCCAGTATACCCGGTGCGTCCTCGTCTGGTCGCCTGCGGCCTGGGCCTCTGCCTTCTGCCGGGGCCCGACCAGGGAGGGACAGGTAGCCTGCTCTCGGCAGAACTCCTCTCGGGAGGGGCCCCCCTCGTGGCGCCACTGGGCTAATTCGGGCAGATCGCCTAACTCGGTGTCTGGGGTGGAGTCGGAAGGCGGGGGTTCGTCACTGGCGATCGACTCTTCTGGTGGGGGATGTGGGGACCCTCGGCCGGGACCATCCCATCTTCAGGGGCCGGGGCGTCGTCGATGTCCCTCAGGGGGGTCAGTCGAGCCGCCATGGATCGAGTGGTGGCGCACACCCACTCAGGGAGGCCCATCCCTAGGATGGTCTTGCGCTCAACTTGTCCCCAGGGGGAACTTTCCAGGTCGTTCCCCAGGAGACAGTCGACGGGCTGGGAGGTTCTCACTGCGACCTTCAGTTTGCCGACCACCCCTCCCCACTCAAAGGGCACCAGGGCTACCTTACATAGGCTTTCTGTGTTGTCGGCTGAAATGACAGGGCAAAATACGTTGGGGAGGACCTGGTCTTTGTGGACTAAGTGGCTGAGGACCCCGGTGATGCTGGCCTCTGTGTCACGGAGGGCTTCTACTTGGTGGCCATTGATCGTTACGAGCTGCCCATATTTCTTTGTGTTAGAGGGCAGGAGGCTCCCAGGGACCATCTCTCTATCTCCTAAGGATACTAGGGCCATAGCGGCGGGTTCCCACTCCTCGGCCTCCTCAACCTCCTCCCCCAGGGCTACATTGGCTATCTGTCTAGCGGGGGGTGCTGCCTGGGTGGTGCGTGGGGCCATGGGGCATTCAGGGTCGTTGGCGTAATGCCCGGGCTTCTGGCAACGGAAACAAGTGATGGTTACCCGGTGCCCCCGTCTCAGGGGGGGGCCGGATACAGCTGGTGGGGGTGCCGGGAAAGGTGGAGATTGGGACTTCGGGGGACTAGCCTGGGACTCTCTCTGCCCTCCCTGGTTTCCCCCCCTCTCTGGCGGGGTGGTCCCTGACTGGCTCGGGGGTACTCTCCTACAGGGCCCCGGGAGACCCGGGTGTTGGTCCAGCGATCCGCCTCAACAGCCAGCTTCCTCGGGTCCGTGAGCTTGCTGTCGAGCAGATGCTGGCGTAGTTCCTCAAAGCAGTTGGCAGCCAGGTGCTCCCACAACATAAGGTCGGTTAGTTCTTCCAGGGTGGTTACCTTGCTGCCCTTGATCCACCCATCGAAGGCGCGGCTGAAGAAATTCACATATTCCACCCAGGTGGTACCCGGGATCTTCCTGCAGTCCCGGAACCGCTGGCGGTATATCTCCGGGGTGAGGCCGTACCTAGTGAGGAGGGCCGCTTTCATATGTTCATAGGAGGTCTGCATGGAGGTGGGTAGGTCGAGCAGGGTGTCTCTCCCTTCGCTCAGGAATCTTCCCCATAACCCAGCCCCCCAATCCTTCTGTGGGACCCGATGGGAGGTCATGGCGACCTCGTAGGCCCGGAACCACTGCTGACTGTCATCATTTTTGTAATATTCTTTGACCACATCCTTGGGGATGTGGACCTTCTGCTCCGTCGGGGCGGCCGCCTCCCGGTTCCCCGGGGGCCGCGCTTCTTCGCTTCTTGCTTTCAGTTCTATTTCCTTCAAGCTGCGTTCATGTTCCAGTTGAAGTCTCCTTCCCTCGTGTTCTCGTTGGATTTTCTTCTCTTCTAGTTCTCCTTGTACTCGCAACTGTTCTACTGCTAGCTTTTTCTCGGCTAATTTCAACTCGCCCTCAATTTTGAGTTTGGCTAATTCGAGCTCGTGATGGCGACTTTTTTCTCTGTCTGCGAGTTCCTCCGGGGATAGGCCCCCGTCTGGTACGAAGCCTTGCACCTGGTTGCTGCTGCGTTCTCCTTGGGAGGGTCCAGCTTCGTCGTGGGGCTCCCCCGCTCCTTCTGGGCGGGAGGCTCCAGAATCCACCCAAGCTTTCAGTGCCTTTTGCATATCTTCTTTGGTGTTGAGACCAGTGGTAGCGATTCTGAGTTCCTTGCAGAATTGCTTAAGTTCTTTGTGAGTGTACTCTTCCAGCTGTTCCACCTGGAACACGGTACTGGCGTCTTCTCTGAGAACCGCGGCGTTTCCTTCTGCCATCTTTGTCGGTAGTGCGTCAGCCGTTCACGGTACGCTCTCTAGATTATGGGCCCGAATCCCACCGCTGCCACCAATGTTAGAAGGCGACCTCAGAGGGGCCCGGAAGGGGCCCTGACTGCCCTGAGACCCACCCTCGAGGTATCGTAGCCGGGCACTGGCGGGAGACTCCTCAGGGGAGGAACCTCGTATCTAGGATCGTACACTCGGCACCACACGACAGAGAGACAGTACACGAGAAGTTCTTAAGAGCAAATCTTTATCAGATCGGAGTTGTGGGATCTTTATGATCAGCAAGGCAAAATATATACAAGTAGAGCGCGGGCTCACAAAGTCTTGGAGGGGGGTTAGGAGGTAGCGGGACAGTCTTTGGGGATAAGAATCAAATGCAGGAGCGTACCCGGCGCACAGCTCACAATCCTCGAGCTGGGGGATACGCTTGTCGTCGTGGGGTCCGGCGGGACCAAGAGAGTCTGTGGGAGCCGCGAGTCACTCAGCAGGGCTCAAGCACAAGTTTGGAGGTCTTACGATCTTCAGGGAGCCGCGAGTCACTCAGCAGGGCTCAAGCACAAGTTCGGAGGTCTTACGATCTTCAGGGAGCCGCGAGTCACTCAGCAGGGCTCAGGCACAAGGTCGGAGGTCTTACGATCTTCAGGAGAGCCGCGAGTCACTCAGCAGGGCTCAGGTGTTCCAAGGCGAATCTGCCGGACAGTCCCAGAGCACCCCTTGTTATAGGGCGACTCCTCTTTGATGTCCGGAGTCTGTGCAGGCAGGGGTCTTGTCACCTGGGGGTCGCTTGTTGGGGGTTTCCTGCCATTGTCCTTTGATCCTTTCAGGGCCGGGTCGGGAGGAGCCCCAGACACCCAGCAGGCGTGGAGCCAGCCCTCGGGGAGGCCAGCGGGTCGATCGAAACCCACCTTCCCAGGGAAGCGCAGAGGTGTGATGGAACCTGCTCCTCCCTTTCTCATCCCAAGGGGAGCGCGATGTCCTCCAGTCGGAGTGGCGCCTCTAGACCAGGGTCGCGCTGGGGCCGGGCGGCCATCTTGGTACATGAAGTGGGCACGCTGGCCCGGGGTGGCCGACGGAGGAAGGCCACGGACGGGGGTAGTCTGGGTCGGGTGTGTGTGTTCTGGTGGGAAGGATCGGCTAGGCCGTGGGCTCGGGGCTGGTGTGAGGTGCAGGGGTCAGGTCTGACTATGTTACGAGGGCCGGGTCTAAAAGTCATCAGCACCCCCATTCACACAAGTGCGGTAGTGATAGGCATGGAGAGATGGATAAATGGAAGTGGGCATTCTCCGCCGCATGAATCGTGGTGCTTTGTGTCAATGTATGGCACCCATATCGTGGTAGCTACCCTCTGGCCCCAGCGATGTGTCACCAGCACCCCCATTCACACAAGTGCGGTAGTGATAGGCTTGGAGACATGGGAAAATAGCGCTGGGCATGCTCCGCCACCCATATCGCAGTAGCTACCACCTGGCCCCAGCGGTGTGTCACCAGCACCCCCCATTTACACAAGTGCTGTAGTGATAGAGATGGAGACATGGGAAAATGGAGGTGGGCATGCTCCACATCATGAATCGTTGTGCCTTGTGTCAATGTATGACACCCATATCGCGGTAGCTACCGCCTGGCCCCAGCGGTGTGTCACCAGCACCCCCCATTCACACAACTGTGGTAGTGATAGGCATGTAGACATGGGAAAATGGCGGTGGGCAATCTCCGCCACCCATATCGCTGTAGCTACCACCTGGCCCCAGCTGTGTGTCACCAGCAACCCCCATTCACACAAGTGCGGCAGTGATAGGCATGGATACATGGAAAAATGGCGGTGGGCATGCTCTGCAGCATGAATCGCGGTACCTCGTGTCAATGTATGGCACCCATATCGCGTTAGTTACTCCTGGCCCCAGCGGTGTTTCACCAGCACCCCCCTTTCACACAAGTGCGGTAGTGGTAAGCATGGAGACATAGGAAAATGGCAGTGGGCATGCTCTGCCGCTTGAATCGCGGAGCCTTGTGTCAATGTATGGCACCCATATCGTGGTAGTTACCACCTGGCTTCAGCGGTGTGTCACCAACACCCCCCTTCACACAAGTGCGGTAGTGATAGGCATGGAGACATGGGAAAATGGCGTTGAGCATGCTCCGCTACATGAATCGCGGTGCCTTGTGTCAGTGTATGGCACCCATATCGCTGTAGCTACCGCCTGGTTCCAGCGGTGTTTCACCAGCACCCCCCATTCACACAAGTGCGGTAGTGATAGGCATGGAGACATGGGAAAATGTCAGTGGGCATTCTCCGCCACATGAATCGCGGTGCCTCGTGTCAATGTATGACACCCATATCGCGGTAGCTACCGCCTGGCCCCAGCGGTGTGTCACCAGCACCCCCCATTCACACAAGTGCAGTAGTGATAGGCATGGAGAAATGGGAAAATGGTGGTGGGCACGCTCCGCCACCTATATCGCAGTAGCTACCGCCTGACCCCAGCGGTGTGTCACCAGCACCCCCCATTCACATAAGTACAGTAATCATAGGCATGGAGACATGGGAAAATGGCGGTGGGCATGCTCTGCAGCATGAATCGCGGTGCCTCATGTCAATGTATGGCACCGATAGCGGTAGCTACCACCTGGCCCCAGCGGTGTGTCACCAGCACCCCCCATTCACACAAGTGCGGTAGTGATAGGCATGGAGACATGGGAAAATGTCAGTGGGCATTCTCCGCCACATGAATCGCGGTGCCTCGTGTCAATGTATGACACCCATATCGCGGTAGCTACCGCCTGGCCCCAGCGGTGTGTCACCAGCACCCCCCATTCACACAAGTGCAGTAGTGATAGGCATGGAGAAATGGGAAAATGGTGGTGGGCACGCTCCGCCACCTATATCGCAGTAGCTACCGCCTGACCCCAGCGGTGTGTCACCAGCACCCCCCATTCACATAAGTACAGTAATCATAGGCATGGAGACATGGGAAAATGGCGGTGGGCATGCTCTGCAGCATGAATCGCGGTGCCTCATGTCAATGTATGGCACCGATAGCGGTAGCTACCACCTGGCCCCAGCGGTGTGTCACCAGCACCCCCCATTCACACATGTGCGGTAGTGATAGGCATGGAGACATGGGAAAATGGCAGTGGGCATTCTCCGGCGCATGAATCGTGGTGCCTAGTGTCAATGTAGAGCACCCATATCGCGGTAGCTACCGCCTGGCCCCAGCGGTGTGTCACCAGTAACCCCCATTCACACAAGTGCGGTAGTGATAGGCATGGAGACATGGGAAAATGGCGGTGGGCATGCTCTGCAGCATGAATCGCGGTGCCTCATGTCAATGTATGGCACCCATATCGCGGTAGCTACCGCCTGGCCCCAGCGGTGTGTCACCAGCACCCCCCATTCACTCAAGTGCGGTAGTGATAGGCATGGAGACATGGGAAAATGGAAGTGGGCATTCTCCGCCGCATGAATCGTGGTGCTTCGTGTCAATGTATGGCACCCATATCGTGGTAGCTACCCTCTGGCCCCAGCGATGTGTCACCAGCACCCCCCATTCACACAAGTGCGGTAGTGATAGGTATGGAGAGATGGGAAAGTGGCGGTGGGCATGCTCTGCCACCCATATCACGGTAGCTACCACTTGGCCCCAGCGGTGTGTCACCAACACCCCCCATTCACACAAGTGCGGTAGTGATAGGCATGGAGACATGGGAAAATGGCGGTGGGCATGCTCTGCCATCCATATCACGGTAGCTACTGCCTGGCCCCAGCGGTGTGTCACCAGCACCCCCATTCACACAAGTGCAGTAGTGATAGGCTTGGAGACATGGGAAAATAGCGCTGGGCATGCTCCGCCACCCATATCGCGGTAGCTACCACCTGGCCCCAGCGGTGTGTCACCAGCACCCCCCATTCACACAACTACAGTAGTAATAGGCATGCATGGAGACATGGGAAAATGGCGGTGGTTATGCTCCACCGCATGAATCGCGGTGCCTCGTGTCAATGTATGACACCCATATCGCCGTAGCTACCGCCTGGCCCAGCGGTGTGTACCCGGCACCCCCCATTCACACAAGTGCGGTAATGGTAGGCATGGAGACATGGGAAAATGGCAGTGGGCATGTTTCGCCGCATTAATCGTGGTGCCTCGTGTCAATGTATGGCACCGATATCGCGGTAGCTACCGCCTGGCCTCAGCGGTGTGTCACCAGCACCCCCCATTCACACAAGTGCAGTAGTGATAGGCATGGAGATATGGGAAAATGGCGGTGAGCATGTGCCGCGTATGAATCACGGTGCCTTGATTCAATGTATGGCACCCATATCGCGGTAGCTACCGCCTGGCCCAGCGGTGTGTCACCAGCACCCCCATTCACACAAGTGCAGTAGTGATAGTCTTGGAGACATGGGAAAATAGCGCTGGGCATGCTCCGCCACCCATATCGCGGTAGCTACCACCTGGCCCCAGCGGTGTGTCACCAGCACCCCCCATTCACACAACTACAGTAGTAATAGGCATGCATGGAGACATGGGAAAATAGCGGTGGGCATGCTCTGCCACATGAATCGCGGTGCCTAATGTCAATGTATAGCACCCATATCGCGGTAGCTACCGTCTGGCCCAGCGGTGTGTCACCAGCACCCCCCATTTACACAAGTGCGGTAGTGATAGACATGGAGACATGGGAAAATGGAGGTGGGCATGCTCCACATCATGAATCGTGGTGCCTTGTGTCAATGTATGACACCCATATCACGGTAGCTACCACCTGGCCCCAGCGGTGTGTCACCAGCACCCTCCATTCACACAACTGCGGTAGTGATAGGCATGTAGACATGGGAAAATGGCGGTGGGCATGCTCCGCCACCCATATCGCGGTAGCTACCACCTGGCCCGAGCTGTGTGTCACCAGCAACCCCCATTCACACAAGTGCGGTAGTGAAAGGCATGGAGACATGGAAAAATGGCGGTGGGCATGCTCTGCAGCATGAATCGCGGTGCCTTGTGTCAATGTATGGCACCCATATCACGGTAGATACCACCTGGCCCCAGCGGTGTGTCACCAGCACCCCCCATTCACACAAGTGCCGTAGTGATAGGCATGGAGACATGGAAAAATGGTGGTGGGCATGCTCTGCAGCATGAATCGCGGTGCCTCGTGTCAATGTATGGCACCCATATCACGGTAGATACCAGCTGGCCCCAGCGGTGTGTCACCAGCACCCCCCATTCACACAAGTGCGGTAGTGATAGGCATGGAGAAATGGGAAAATGGTGGTGGGCATGCTCCGCCACCTATATCGCAGTAGCTATCGCCTGACCCCAGCGGTGTGTCACCAGCACCCCCGATTCACATAAGTACAGTAATCATAGGCATGGAGACATGGGAAAATGGCGGTGGGCATGCTCTGCAGCATGAATCGCGGTGCCTCGTGTCAATGTATGGCACCCATAGCGGTAGCTACCACCTGGCCCCAGTGGTGTGTCACCAGCACCCCCCATTCACACATGTGCGGTAGTGATAGGCATGGAGACATGGGATAATGGAAGTGGGCATTCTCTGCCGCATGAATCGTGGTGCTTCGTGTCAATGTATGGCACCCATATCGCGGTAGCTACCGCCTGGCCTTAGCGGTGTGTCACCAGCACCCCCCATTCACACAAGTGCAGTAGTGATAGGTATGGAGATATGGGAAAATGGCGGTGAGCATGTTCCGCCGTATGAATCACGGTGCCTTGATTCAATGTATGGCACCCATATCGCGGTAGCTACCCTCTGGCCCCAGCGATGTGTCACCAGCACCCCCATTCACACAAGTGCGGTAGTGATAGGCTTGGAGACATGGGAAAATGGAGATGGGCATGCTCCGCATCATGAATCGTGGTGCCTTGTGTCAATTTATTACACCCATATCGCGGTAGCTACCGCCTGGCCCCAGCGGTGTGTCACCAGCACCCCCCATTCACACAAGTGCGGTAGTGATAGGCATGGAGAGATGGATAAATGGAAGTGGGCATTCTCCGCCGCATGAATCGTGGTGCTTTGTGTCAATGTATGGCACCCATATCGTGGTAGCTACCCTCTGGCCCCAGCGATGTGTCACCAGCACCCCCATTCACACAAGTGCGGTAGTGATAGGCTTGGAGACATGGGAAAATAGCGCTGGGCATGCTCCGCCACCCATATCGCAGTAGCTATCACCTGGCCCCAGCGGTGTGTCACCAGCACCCCCCATTCACACATCTACAGTAGTAATAGGCATGGAGACATGGGAAAATGGCGGTGGGCATGCTCTGCCACATGAATCGCGGTGCCTAATGTCAATGTATAGCACCCATATCGCGGTAGCTACCATCTGGCCCCAGCGGTGTGTCACCAGCACCCCCCATTTACACAAGTGCTGTAGTGATAGAGATGGAGACATGGGAAAATGGAGGTGGGCATGCTCCACATCATGAATCGTGGTGCCTTGTGTCAATGTATGACACCCATATCGCGGTAGCTACCGCCTGGCCCCAGCGGTGTGTCACCAGCACCCCCCATTCACACAACTGTGGTAGTGATAGGCATGTAGACAT
Source organism: Triturus cristatus (assembly GCF_964204655.1). NCBI lineage: Eukaryota > Metazoa > Chordata > Amphibia > Caudata > Salamandridae > Triturus > Triturus cristatus. Next base: position 1,031,076,214 of record NC_140579.1, on the reverse strand, counting down.
GGGAAAATGGCGGTGGGCAATCTCCGCCACCCATATCGCTGTAGCTACCACCTGGCCCCAGCTGTGTGTCACCAGCAACCCCCATTCACACAAGTGCGGCAGTGATAGGCATGGATACATGGAAAAATGGCGGTGGGCATGCTCTGCAGCATGAATCGCGGTACCTCGTGTCAATGTATGGCACCCATATCATGGTAGATACCACCTGGCCCCAGCGGTGTGTCACCGGCACCCCCCATTCACACAAGTGCGGTAGTGATAGGGATGGAGACATGGGAAAATGGCGTTGAGCATGCTCCGCCGCATGATTTGCGGTGCCTGGTGTGAGTGTATACCACCCATATCGCGTTAGTTACTCCTGGCCCCAGCGGTGTTTCACCAGCACCCCCCTTTCACACAAGTGCGGTAGTGGTAAGCATGGAGACATAGGAAAATGGCAGTGGGCATGCTCTGCCGCTTGAATCGCGGTGCCTTGTGTCAATGTATGGCACCCATATCGTGGTAGTTACCACCTGGCCCCAGCGGTGTGTCACCAACACCCCCATTCACACAAGTGCGGTAGTGATAGGCATGGAGACATGGGAAAATGGCGTTGAGCATGCTCCGCCGCATGAATCGCGGTGCCTGGTGTGAGTGTATACCACCCATATCGCGTTAGTTACTCCTGGCCCCAGCGGTGTGTCACCAGCACCCCCCATTCACACAAGTACAGTAGTAATATGCATGGAGACATGGGAAAATGGCGGTGGGCATGCTCTGCCGCATGAATCGCGGTGCCTTGTGTCAGTGTATGGCACCCATATCGCTGTAGCTACCGCCTGGCCCCAGCGGTGTTTCACCAGCACCCCCCATTCACACAAGTGCGGTAGTGATAGGCATAGAGACATGGGAAAATATCAGTGGGCATTCTCCGCCACATGAATCGCGGTGCCTCGTGTCAATGTATGACACCCATATCGCGGTAGCTACCGCCTGGCCCCAGCGGTGTGTCACCAGCACCCCCCATTCACACAAGTGCAGTAGTGATAGGCATGGAGAAATGGGAAAATGGTGGTGGGCACGCTCCGCCACCTATATCGCAGTAGCTACCGCCTGACCCCAGCGGTGTGTCACCAGCACCCCCATTCACATAAGTACAGTAATCATAGGCATGGAGACATGGGAAAATGGCGGTGGGCATGCTCTGCAGCATGAATCGCGGTGCCTCGTGTCAATGTATGGCACCCATAGCGGTAGCTACCACTTGGCCCCAGCGGTGTGTCACCAGCACCCCCCATTCACACATGTGCGGTAGTTTTAGGCATGGAGACATGGGAAAATGGCAGTGGGCATTCTCCGGCGCATGAATCGTGGTGCCTAGTGTCAATGTAGAGCACCCATATCGCGGTAGCTACCGCCTGGCCCCAGCGGTGTGTCACCAGTAACCCCCATTCACACAAGTGCGGTAGTGATAGGCATGGAGACATGGGAAAATGGCGGTGGGCATGCTCTGCAGCATGATTCGCGGTGCCTCATGTCAATGTATGGCACCCATATCGCGGTAGCTACCGCCTGGCCCCAGCGGTGTGTCACCAGCACCCCCCATTCACTCAAGTGCGGTAGTGATAGGCATGGAGACATGGGAAAATGGAAGTGGGCATTCTCCGCCGCATGAATTGTGGTGCTTCGTGTCAATGTATGGCACCCATATCGTGGTAGCTACCCTCTGGCCCCAGCGATGTGTCACCAGCACCCCCCATTCACACAAGTGCGGTAGTGATAGGTATGGAGAGATGGGAAAGTGGCGGTGGGCATGCTCTGCCACCCATATCACGGTAGCTACCACTTGGCCCCAGCGGTGTCTCACCAACACCCCCCATTCACACAAGTGCGGTAGTGATAGGCATGGAGACATGGGAAAATGGCGGTGGGCATGCTCTGCCATCCATATCACGGTAGCTACTGCCTGGCCCCAGTGGTGTGTCACCAGCACCCCCATTCACATAAGTGCGGTAGTGGTAGGCATGGAGACATGGGAAAATGGCGGTGGTTATGCTCTACCGCATGAATCGCGGTGCCTCGTGTCAATGTATGACACCCATATCGCCGTAGCTACCGCCTGGCCCAGCGGTGTGTACCCAGCACCCCCCATTCACACAAGTGTGGTAATGATAGGCATGGAGACATGGGAAAATGGCAGTGGGCATGTTTCGCCGCATTAATCGTGGTGCCTCGTGTCAATGTATGGCACCGATATCGCGGTAGCTACCGCCTGGCCTCAGCGGTGTGTCACCAGCACCCCCCATTCACACAAGTGCAGTAGTGATAGGCATGGAGATATGGGAAAATGGCAGTGAGCATGTGCCGCGTATGAATCACGGTGCCTTGATTCAATGTATGGCACCCATATCGCGGTAGCTACCGCCTGGCCCCAGCGGTGTGTCACCAGCACCCCCATTCACACAAGTGCAGTAATGATAGGCTTGGAGACATGGGAAAATAGCGCTGGGCATGCTCCGCCTCCCATATCGCGGTAGCTACCACCTGGCCCCAGCGGTGTGTCACCAGCACCCCCAATTCACACAACTACAGTAGTAATAGGCATGCATGGAGACATGGGAAAATGGCGGTGGGCATGCTCTGCCACATGAATCGCGGTGCCTAACGTCAATGTATAGCACCCATATCGCGGTAGCTACCGTCTGGCCCCAGCGGTGTGTCACCAGCACCCCCCATTTACACAAGTGCGGTAGTGATAGACATGGAGACATGGGAAAATGGAGGTGGGCATGCTCCACATCATGAATCGTGGTGCCTTGTGTCAATGTATGACACCCATATCGCGGTAGCTACCACCTGGCCCCAGCGGTGGGTCACCAGCACCCCCCATTCACACAACTGCGGTAGTGATAGGCATGTAGACATGGGAAAATGGCGGTGGGCATGCTCCGCCACCCATATCGCGGTAGCTACCACCTGGCCCGAGCTGTGTGTCACCAGCAACCCCCATTCACACAAGTGCGGTAGTGATAGGCATGGAGACATGGAAAAATGGTGGTGGGCATGCTCTGCAGCATGAATCGCGGTGCCTTGTGTCAATGTATGGCACCCATATCACGGTAGATACCACCTGGCCCCAGCGGCGTGTCACCAGCACCCCCCATTCACACAAGTGCCGTAGTGATAGGCATGGAGACATGGAAAAATGGCGGTGGGCATGCTCTGCAGCATGAATCGCGGTGCCTCGTGTCAATGTATGGCACCCGTATCACGGTAGATACCACCTGGCCCCAGCGGTGTGTCACCAGCACCCCCCATTCACACAAGTGCGGTAGTGATAGGCATGGAGACATGGGAAAATGGAAGTGGGCATTCTCCACCACATGAATCGTTGTGCTTCTTGTCAATGTATGGCACCCATATCGTGGTAGCTACCCTCTGGCCCCAGCGATGTGTCACCAGCACCCCCATTCACACAAGTGCAGTAGTGATAGGCTTGGAGACATGGGAAAATAGCGCTGGACATGCTCCGCCACCCATATCGCGGTAGCTACCACCTGGCCCCAGCGGAGTGTCACCAGCACCCCCCATTCACACAACTACAGTAGTAATAGGCATGTCTAATGTCAATGTATAGCACCCATATCGCGGTAGCTACCATCTGGCCTCAGCGGTGTGTCACCAGCACCCCCCATTTACACAAGTGCGGTAGTGATAGACATGGAGACATGGGAAAATGGAGGTGGGCATGCTCCGCATCATGAATCGTGGTGCCTTTTGTCAATGTATGACACCCATATCGCGGTAGCTACTGCCTGGCCCCAGCGGTGTGTCACCAGCACCCCCCATTCACACAACTGCGGTAGTGATAGGCATGTAGACATGGGAAAATGGCGGTGGGCATGCTCCGCCACCCATATCGCGGTAGCTACCACCTGGCCCCAGCTGTGTGTCACCAGCAACCCCCATTCACTCAAGTGCGGTAGTGATAGGCATGGAGACATCGAAAAATGGTGGTGGGCATGCTCTCCAGCATGAATCGTTGTGCTTCGTGTCAATGTATGGCACCCATATCGTGGTAGCTACCCTCTGGCCCCAGCGATGTGTCACTAGCACCCCCATTCACACAAGTGCAGTAGTGATAGGCTTGGAGACATGGGAAAATAGCGCTGGACATGCTCCGCCACCCATATCGCGGTAGCTACCACCTGGCCCCAAACGGAGTGTCACCAGCACCCCCCATTCACACAACTACAGTAGTAATAGGCATGTCTAATGTCAATGTATAGCACCCATATCGCGGTAGCTACCATCTGGCCTCAGCGGTGTGTCACCAGCACCCCCCATTTACACAAGTGCGGTAGTGATAGACATGGAGACATGGGAAAATGGAGGTGGGCATGCTCCCCATAATGAATCGTGGTGCCTTTTGTCAATGTATGACACCCATATCGCGGTAGCTACCGCCTGGCCCCAGCGGTGTGTCACCAGCACCCCCCATTCACACAACTGCGGTAGTGATAGGCATGTAGACATGGGAAAATGGCGGTGGGCATGCTCTGCCACCCATATCGCGGTAGCTACCACCTGGCCCCAGCTGTGTGTCACCAGCAACCCCCATTCACTCAAGTGCGGTAGTGATAGGCATGGAGACATCGAAAAATGGTGGTGGGCATGCTCTCCAGCATGAATCGCGGTGCCTTGTGTCAATGTATGGCACCCATATCACGGTAGATACCACCTGGCCCCAGCAGTGTGTCACCAGCACCCCCCATTCACACAAGTGCGGTAGTGATAGGCATGGGAAAATGGAAGTGGGCATTCTCCGCCGCATGAATCGTGGTGCTTCGTGTAAATGTATGGCACCCATATCGTGGTAGCTACCCTCTGGCCCCAGCGATGTGTCAACAGCACCCCCCATTCACACAAGTGCGGTAGTGATAGGTATGGAGAGATGGGAAAGTGGCGGTGGGCATGTTCCGCCGTATGAATCACGGTGCCTGGTGTGAGTATATACCACCCATATCGCGTTAGTTACGCCTGGCCCCAGCTGTGTTTCACCAGCACCCCCCTTTCACACAAGTGCGGTAGTGGTAAGCATGGAGACATAGGAAAATGACGGTGGGCATGCTCTGCCGCTTGAATCGTGGTGCCTCGTGTCAATGTATGGCACCCATATCATGGTAGTTACCACCTGGCCCCAGCGGTGTGTTACCAACACCCCCATTCACACAAGTGCGGTAGTGATAGGCATGGAGACTTGGCTAAATGGCGGTGGGCATGCTCTGCCACCCACATCAAGGTAGCTACCGCCTGGCCCCAGCGGTGTGTCACCAGCACCCCCCATTCACACAAGTACAGTAGTAATATGCATGGAGACATGGGAAAATGGCGGTGGGCATGCTCTGCAGCATGAATCGCGGTGCCTCGTGTTAATGTATGGCACCCATAGCGGTAGCTACCACCTGGCCCCAGCGGTGTGTCACCAGCACCCCCCATTCACACATGTGCGGTAGTGATAGGCATGGAGACATGGGAAAATGGCAGTGGGCATTCTCCGCCGCATGAATCGTGGTGCCTAGTGTCAATGTAGAGCACCCATATCACGGTAGCTACTGCCTGGCCCCAGCGGTGGTTCACCAGTAACCCCCATTCACACAAGTGCGGTAGTGATAGGCATGGAGACATGGGAAAATGGCGGTGGGCATGCTCTGCAGCATGAATCGCGGTGCCTCATGTCAATGTATGGCACCCATATCGCGGTAGCTACTGCCTGGCCCCAGCGGTGTGTCACCAGCACCCCCCATTCACTCAAGTGCGGTAGTGATAGGCATGGAGACATGGGAAAATGGAAGTGGGCATTCTCCGCCGCATGAATCGTGGTGCTTCGTGTCAATGCATGGCACCCATATCGTGGTAGCTACCCTCTGGCCCCAGCGATGTGTCACCAGCACCCCCCATTCACACAACTGCGGTAGTGATAGGTATGGAGAGATGGGAAAGTGGCGGTGGGCATGCTCTGCCACCCATATCACGGTAGCTACCACTTGGCCCCAGCGGTGTGTCACCAACACCCCCCATTCACACAAGTGCGGTAGTGATAGGCATGGAGACATGGGAAAATGGCGGTGGGCATGCTCTGCCATCCATATCACGGTAGCTACTGCCTGGCCCCAGTGGTGTGTCACCAGCACCCCCATTCACACAAGTGCGGTAGTGGTAGGCATGGAGACATGGGAAAATGGCGGTGGTTATGCTCCACCGCATGAATCGCGGGTGCCTCTTGTCAATGAATAGCACCCATATCACGGTAGCTACTGCCTGGCCCCAGCGGTGTGTCACCAGCACCCCCCATTCACACAAGTGCAGTAGTGATAGGCATGGAGACATGGGAAAATGGAAGTGGCCATGCTCCACCGCATGAATCGCGGTGCCTCGTGTCAAGGTATGGCACCCATAACGCGGAAGCTACCGCCTGGCCCCAGTGGTGTGTACCCAGCTCCCCCCATTCACAGAAGTTTGGTAGTGATAGGCATGGAAACATGGGAAATTGGCGGTTGGGATGCTCCGCCACCCATATCGCCGTAGCTACCGCCTGGCCCAGCGGTGTGTACCCAGCATCCCCCATTCACACAAGTGTGGTAATGATAGGCATGGAGACATGGGAAAATGGCAGTGGGCATGTTTTGCCGCATTAATCGTGGTGCCTCGTGTTAATGTATGGCACCGATATCGCGGTAGCTACCGCCTGGCCTCAGCGGTGTGTCACCAGCACTCCTCATTCACACAAGTGCAGTAGTGATAGGCATGGAGATATGGGAAAATGGCGGTGAGCATGTGCCGCGTATGAATCACGGTGCCTTGATTCAATTTATGGCACCCATATCGCGGTAGCTACCGCCTGGCCCCAGCGGTGTGTCACCAGCACCCCCATTCACACAAGTGCGGTAGTGATAGGCTTGGAGACATGGGAAAATAGCGCTGGGCATGCTCCGCCACCCATATCGCAGTAGCTACCACCTGGCCCCAGCGGTGTGTCACCAGCACCCCCCATTCACACATCTACAGTAGTAATAGGCATGGAGACATGGGAAAATGGCGGTGGGCATGCTCTGCCACATGAATCGCGGTGCCTAATGTCAATGTATAGCACCCATATCGCGGTAGCTACCGTCTGGCCCCAGCGGTGTGTCACCAGCACCCCCCATTCACACAACTGCGGTAGTGATAGGCATGGAGACATGGGAAAATGGTGGTGGGCATGCTCCGCCACCCATATCGCGGTAGCTACCACCTGGCCCCAGCTGTGTGTCACCAGCAACCCCCATTCACACAAGTGCGGTAGTGATAGGCATGGAGACATGGAAAAATGGCGGTTGGCATGCTCTGCAGCATGAATCGCGGTACCTCGTGTAAATGTATGGCACCCATATCACGGTAGATACCACCTGGCCCCAGCGGTGTGTCACCAGCACCCCCCATTCACACAAGTGCCGTAGTGATAGGCATGGAGACATGGAAAAATGGCGGTGGGCATGCTCCACTGCATGAATTGCGGGTGCCTCTTGTCAATGAATAGCACCCATATCGCGGTAGCTACCCTCTGGCCCCAGCGATGTGTCACCAGCACCCCCATTCACACAAGTGCGGTAGTGATAGGCTTGGAGACATGGGAAAATAGCGCTGGGCATGCTCCGCCACCCATATCGCAGTAGCTACCACCTGGCCCCAGCGGTGTGTCACCAGCACCCCCCATTCACACATCTACAGTAGTAATAGGCATGGAGACATGGGAAAATGGCGGTGGGCATGCTCTGCCACATGAATCGCGGTGCCTAATTTCAATGTATAGCACCCATATCGCGGTAGCTACCGTCTGGCCCCAGCGGTGTGTCACCAGCACCCCCCATTTACACAAGTGCTGTAGTGATAGAGATGGAGACATGGGAAAATGGAGGTGGGCATGCTCCACATCATGAATCGTGGTGCCTTGTGTCAATGTATGACACCCATATCGCGGTAGCTACCGCCTGGCCCCAGCGGTGTGTCACCAGCACCCCCCATTCACACAACTGTGGTAGTGATAGGCATGTAGACATGGGAAAATGGCGGTGGGCGATCTCCGCCACCCATATCGCTGTAGCTACCACCTGGCCCCAGCTGTGTGTCACCAGCAACCCCCATTCACACAAGTGCGGCAGTGATAGGCATGGATACATGGAAAAATGGCGGTGGGCATGCTCTGCAGCATGAATCGCGGTACCTCGTGTCAATGTATGGCACCCATATCACGGTAGATACCACCTGGCCCCAGCGGTGTGTCACCAGCACCCCCCATTCACACAAGTGCGGTAGTGATAGGCATGGAGACATGGGAAAATGGCGTTGAGCATGCTCCGCCGCATGGATCGCGGTGCCTGGTGTGAGTGTATACCACCCATATCGCGTTAGTTACGCCTGGCCCCAGCGGTGTTTCACCAGCACCCCCCTTTCACACAAGTGCGGTAGTGGTAAGCATGGAGACATAGGAAAATGGCAGTGGGCATGCTCTGCCGCTTAAATCGCGGTGCCTTGTGTCAATGTATGGCACCCATATCGTGGTAGTTACCACCTGGCCCCAGCGGTGTGTCACCAACACCCCCATTCACACAAGTGCGGTAGTGATAGGCATGGAGACATGGGAAAATGGCGTTGAGCATGCTCCGCCGCATGAATCGCGGTGCCTGGTGTGAGTGTATACCACCCATATCGCGTTAGTTACTCCTGGCCCCAGCGGTGTGTCACCAGCACCCCCCATTCACACAAGTACAGTAGTAATATGCATGGAGACATAGGAAAATGGCGGTGGGCATGCTCTGCCACATGAATCGCGGTGCCTTGTGTCAGTGTATGGCACCCATATCGCTGTAGCTACCGCCTGGCCCCAGCGGTGTTTCACCAGCACCCCCCATTCACACAAGTGCGGTAGTGATAGGCATGGAGACATGGGAAAATGTCAGTGGGCATTCTCCGCCACATGAATCGCGGTGCCTCGTGTCAATGTATGACACCCATATCGCGGTAGCTACCGCCTGGCCCCAGCGGTGTGTCACCAGCACCCCCCATTCACACAAGTGCAGTAGTGATAGGCATGGAGAAATGGGAAAATGGTGGTGGGCATGCTCCGCCACCTATATCGCAGTAGCTACCGCCTGACCCCAGCGGTGTGTCACCAGCACCCCCCATTCACATAAGTACAGTAATCATAGGCATGGAGACATGGGAAAATGGCGGTGGGCATGCTCTGCAGCATGAATCGCGGTGCCTCGTGTCAATGTATGGCACCCATAGCTTTAGCTACCACCTGGCCCCAGCGGTGTGTCACCAGCACCCCCCATTCACACATGTGCGGTAGTGATATGCATGGAGACATGGGAAAATGGCAGTGGGCATTCTCCGGCGCATGAATCGTGGTGCCTTGTGTCAATGTAGAGCACCCATATCGCGGTAGCTACCGCCTGGCCCCAGCTGTGTGTCACCAGTAACCCCCATTCACACAAGTGCGGTAGTGATAGGCATGGAGACATGGGAAAATGGCGGTGGGCATGCTCTGCAGCATGAATCGCGGTGCCTCATGTCAATGTATGGCACCCATATCGCGGTAGCTACCGCCTGGCCCCAGCGGTGTGTCACCAGCACCCCCCATTCACTCAAGTGCGGTAGTGATAGGCATGGAGACATGGGAAAATGGAAGTGGGCATTCTCCGCCGCATGAATCGTGGTGCTTCGTGTCAATGTATGGCACCCATATCGTGGTAGCTACCCTCTGGCCCCAGCGATGTGTCACCAGCACCCCCCATTCACACAAGTGCGGTAGTGATAGGTATGGAGAGATGGGAAAGTGGCGGTGGGCATGCTCTGCCACCCATATCACGGTAGCTACCACCTGGCCCCAGCGGTGTGTCACCAGCACCCCCATTCACACAAGTGCGGTAGTGATAGGCATGGAGAGATGGATAAATGGAAGTGGGCATTCTCCGCCGCATGAATCGTGGTGCTTTGTGTCAATGTATGGCACCCATATCGTGGTTGCTACCCTCTGGCCCCAGCGATGTGTCACCAGCACCCCCATTCACACAAGTGCGGTAGTGATAGGCTTGGAGACATGGGAAAATAGCGCTGGGCATGCTCCGCCACCCATATTGCGGTAGCTACCACCTGGCCCCAGCGGTGTGTCACCAGCACCCCCCATTCACACAACTACAGTAGTAATAGGCATGGAGACATGGGAAAATGGCGGTGGGCATGCTCTGCCACATGAATCGCGGTGCCTAATGTCAATGTATTGCACCCATATCACGGTAGCTACCGTCTGGCCCCAGCGGTGTGTCACCAGCACCCCCCATTTACACAAGTGCGGTAGTGATAGACATGGAGACATGGGAAAATGGAGGTGGGCATGCTCCGCATCATGAATCGTGGTGCCTTGTGTCAATTTATTACACCCATATCGCGGTAGCTACCGCCTGGCCCCAGCGGTGTGTCACCAGCACCCCCCATTCACACAACTGCGGTAGTGATAGGCATGTAGACATGGGAAAATGGTGGTGGGCATGCTCCGCCACCCATATCGCGGTAGCTACCACCTGGCCCCAGCTGTGTGTCACCAGCAACCCCCATTCACACAAGTGCGGTAGTTATAGGCATGGAGACATGGAAAAATGGCGGTTGGCATGCTCTGCAGCATGAATCGCGGTACCTCATGTAAATGTATGGCACCCATATCACGGTAGATACCACCTGGCCCCAGCGGTGTGTCACCAGCACCCCCCATTCACACAAGTGCTGTAGTGATAGGCATGGAGACATGGGAAAATAGGGCTGGGCATGCTCCTCCACCCATATCGCAGTAGCTACCACCTGGCCCCAGCGGTGTGTCACCAGCACCCCCCATTAACACATCTACAGTAGTAATAGGCATGGAGACATGGAAAAATGGCGGTGGGCATGCTCTGCCACATGAATCGCGGTGCCTAATGTCAATGTATAGCACCCATATCGCGGTAGCTACCGTCTGGCCCCAGCGGTGTGTCACCAGCACCCCCCATTTACACAAGTGCTGTAGTGATAGAGATGGAGACATGGGAAAATGGAGGTGGGCATGCTCCACATCATGAATCGTGGTGCCTTGTGTCAATGTATGACACCCATATCGCGGTAGCTACCACCTGGCCCCAGCTGTGTGTCACCAGCAACCCCCATTCACACAAGTGCGGCAGTGATAGGCATGGATACATGGAAAAATGGCGGTGGGCATGCTCTGCAGCATGAATCGCGGTACCTCGAGTCAATGTATGGCACCCATATCACGGTAGATACCACCTGGCCCCAGCGGTGTGTCACCAGCACCCCCCATTCACACAAGTGCGGTAGTGGTAAGCATGGAGACATAGGAAAATGGCAGTGGGCATGCTCTGCCGCTTGAATCGCGGTGCCTTGTGTCAATGTATGGCACCCATATCGTGGTAGTTACCACCTGGCCCCAGCGGTGTGTCACCAACACCCCCATTCACACAAGTGCGGTAGTGATAGGCATGGAGACATAAGAAAATGGCGTTGAGCATGCTCCGCCACATGAATCGCGGTGCCTGGTGTGAGTGTATACCACCCATATCGCGTTAGTTACTCCTGGCCCCAGCGGTGTGTCACCAGCACCCCCCATTCACACAAGTACAGTAGTAATATGCATGGAGACATGGGAAAATGGCGGTGGGCATGCTCCGCCACCCATATTGCGGTAGCTATCACCTGGCCCCAGCGGTATGTAACCAGCACCCCCCATTCACACAACTACAGTAGTAATAGGCATGGAGACATGGGAAAATGGCGGTGGGCATGCTCTGCCACATGAATCGCGGTGCCTAATGTCAATGTATTGCACCCATATCACGGTAGCTACCGTCTGGCCCCAGCGGTGTGTCACCAGCACCCCCCATTTACACAAGTGCGGTAGTGATAGACATGGAGACATGGGAAAATGGAGGTGGACATGCTCCGCATCATGAATCGTGGTGCCTTGTGTCAATTTATTACACCCATATCGCGGTAGATACCGCCTGGCCCCAGCGGTGTGTCACCAGCACCCCCCATTCACACAACTGCAGTAGTGATAGGCATGTAGACATGGGAAAATGGTGGTAGGCATGCTCCGCCACCCATATCGCGGTAGCTACCACCTGGCCCCAGCAGTATGTCACCAGCAACCCCCATTCACACAAGTGCGGTAGTTATAGGCATGGAGACATGGAAAAATGGCGGTTGGCATGCTCTGCAGCATGAATCGCGGTACCTCATGTAAATGTATGGCACCCATATCACGGTAGATACCACCTGGCCCCAGCGGTGTGTCACCAGCACCCCCCATTCACACAAGTGCTGTAGTGATAGGCATGGAGACATGGGAAAATAGGGCTGGGCATGCTCCTCCACCCATATCGCAGTAGCTACCACCTGGCCCCAGCGGTGTGTCACCAGCACCCCCCATTCACACATCTACAGTAGTAATAGGCATGGAGACATGGAAAAATGGCGGTGGGCATGCTCTGCCACATGAATCGCGGTGCCTAATGTCAATGTATAGCACCCATATCGCGGTAGCTACCGTCTGGCCCCAGCGGTGTGTCACCAGCACCCCCCATTTACACAAGTGCTGTAGTGATAGAGATGGAGACATGGGAAAATGGAGGTGGGCATGCTCCACATCATGAATCGTGGTGCCTTGTGTCAATGTATGACACCCATATCGCGGTAGCTACCACCTGGCCCCAGCTGTGTGTCACCAGCAACCCCCATTCACACAAGTGCGGCAGTGATAGGCATGGATACATGGAAAAATGGCGGTGGGCATGCTCTGCAGCATGAATCGCGGTACCTCGAGTCAATGTATGGCACCCATATCACGGTAGATACCACCTGGCCCCAGCGGTGTGTCACCAGCACCCCCCATTCACACAAGTGCGGTAGTGGTAAGCATGGAGACATAGGAAAATGGCAGTGGGCATGCTCTGCCGCTTGAATCGCGGTGCCTTGTGTCAATGTATGGCACCCATATCGTGGTAGTTACCACCTGGCCCCAGCGGTGTGTCACCAACACCCCCATTCACACAAGTGCGGTAGTGATAGGCATGGAGACATAAGAAAATGGCGTTGAGCATGCTCCGCCACATGAATCGCGGTGCCTGGTGTGAGTGTATACCACCCATATCGCGTTAGTTACTCCTGGCCCCAGCGGTGTGTCACCAGCACCCCCCATTCACACAAGTACAGTAGTAATATGCATGGAGACATGGGAAAATGGCGGTGGGCATGCTCCGCCACCCATATTGCGGTAGCTATCACCTGGCCCCAGCGGTATGTAACCAGCACCCCCCATTCACACAACTACAGTAGTAATAGGCATGGAGACATGGGAAAATGGCGGTGGGCATGCTCTGCCACATGAATCGCGGTGCCTAATGTCAATGTATTGCACCCATATCACGGTAGCTACCGTCTGGCCCCAGCGGTGTGTCACCAGCACCCCCCATTTACACAAGTGCGGTAGTGATAGACATGGAGACATGGGAAAATGGAGGTGGACATGCTCCGCATCATGAATCGTGGTGCCTTGTGTCAATTTATTACACCCATATCGCGGTAGATACCGCCTGGCCCCAGCGGTGTGTCACCAGCACCCCCCATTCACACAACTGCAGTAGTGATAGGCATGTAGACATGGGAAAATGGTGGTAGGCATGCTCCGCCACCCATATCGCGGTAGCTACCACCTGGCCCCAGCAGTATGTCACCAGCAACCCCCATTCACACAAGTGCGGTAGTTATAGGCATGGAGACATGGAAAAATGGCGGTTGGCATGCTCTGCAGCATGAATCGCGGTACCTCGTGTAAATGTATGGCACCCATATCACGGTAGATACCACCTGGCCCCAGCGGTGTGTCACCAGCACCCCCCATTCACACAAGTGTTGTAGTGATAGGCATGGAGACATGGAAAAATGGCGGTGGGCATGCACTGCAGCATGAATCGTGGTGCCTGGTGTGAGTGTATACCACCCATATCGCGTTAGTTACTCCTGGCCCCAGCGGTGTTTCACCAGCACCCCCCTTTCACACAAGTGCGGTAGTGGTAAGCATGGAGACATAGGAAAATGGCAGTGGGCATGCTCTGCCGCTTGAATCACGGTGCCTTGTGTCAATGTATGGCACCCATATCGTGGTAGTTACCACCTGGCCCCAGCGGTGTGTCACCAACACCCCCATTCACACAAGTGCGGTAGTGATAGGCATGGAGACATGGGAAAATGGCGTTGAGCATGCTCCGCCGCATGAATCGCGGTGCCTGGTGTGAGTGTATACCACCCATATCGCGTTAGTTACTCCTGGCCCCAGCGGTGTGTAACCAGCACCCCCCATTCACACAAGTACAGTAGTAATATGCATGGAGACATGGGAAAATGGCGGTGGGCATGCTCTGCCGCATGAATCGCGGTGCCTTGTGTCAGTGTATGGCACCCATATCGCTGTAGCTACCGCCTGGCCCCAGCGGTGTTTCACCAGCACCCCCCATTCACAAAAGTGCGGTAGTGATAGGCATGGAGACATGGGAAAATGTCAGTGGGCATTCTCCGCCACATGAATCGCGGTGCCTCGTGTCAATGTATGATACCCATATCGCGGTAGCTACCGCCTGGCCCCAGCGGTGTGTCACCAGCACCCCCCATTCACACAAGTGCAGTAGTGATAGGCATGGAGAAATGGGAAAATGGTGGTGGGCACGCTCCGCCACCTATATCGCAGTAGCTACCGCTTGACCCCAGCGGTGTGTCACCAGCACCCCCCATTCACATAAGTACAGTAATCATAGGCATGGAGACATGGGAAAATGGCGGTGGGCATGCACTGCAGCATGAATCGCGGTGCCTCGTGTCAATGTATGGCACCCATATCGCGGTAGCTACCGCCTGGCCCCAGCGGTGTGTCACCAGCACCCCCCATTCACTCAAGTGCGGTAGTGATAGGCATGGAGACATGGGAAAATGGAAGTGGGCATTCTCCGCCGCATGAATCGTGGTGCTTCGTGTCAATGTATGGCACCCATATCGTGGTAGCTACCCTCTGGCCCCAGCGGTGTGTCACCAACACCCCCCATTCACACAAGTGCGGTAGTGATAGGCATGGAGACATGGGAAAATGGCGGTGGGCATGCTCTGCCATCCATATCATGGTAGCTACTGCCTGGCCCCAGTGGTGTGTCACCAGCACCCCCATTCACACAAGTGCGGTAGTGGTAGGCATGGAGACATGGGAAAATGGCGGTGGTTATGCTCCACTGCATGAATCGCGGTGCCTCGTGTCAATGTATGACACCCATATCGCCGTAGCTACCGCCTTGCCCAGCGGTGTGTACCCAGCACCCCCATTCACACAAGTGCGGTAATGATAGGCATGGAGACATGGGAAAATGGCAGTGGGCATGTTTCGCCGCATTAATCGTGGTGCCACGTGTCAATGTATTGCACCGATATCGCGGTAGCTACCGCCTGGCCTCAGCGGTGTGTCACCAGCACCCCCCATTCACACAAGTGCAGTAGTGATAGGCATGGAGATATGGGAAAATGGCGGTGAGCATGTGCTGCGTATGAATCACGGTGCCTTGATTCAATGTATGGCACCCATATCGCGGTAGCTCCCTCCTGGCCCCAGCGGTGTGTCACCAGCACCCCCATTCACACAAGTGCAGTAGTGATAGGCTTGGAGACATGGGAAAATAGCGCTGGGCATGCTCCGCCACCCATATCGCGGTAGCTACCACCTGGCCCCAGCGGTGTGTCACCAGCACCCCCCATTCACACAACTACAGTAGTAATAGGCATGCATGGAGACATGGGAAAATGGTGGTGGGAATGCTCTGCCACATCAATCGCGGTGCCTAATGTCAATGTATAGCACCCATATCGCGGTAGCTACCGTCTGGCCCCAGCGGTGTGTCACCAGCACCCCCCATTTACACAAGTGCGGTAGTGATAGACATGGAGACATGGGAAAATGGAGGTGGACATGCTCCACATCATGAATCGTGGTGCCTTGTGTCAATGTATGACACCCATATCGCGGTAGCTACCACCTGGCCCCAGCGGTGTGTCACCAGCACCCCCCATTCACACAACTGCGGTAGTGATAGGCATGTAGACATGGGAAAATGGCGGTGGGCATGCTCCGCCACCCATATCGCGGTAGCTACCACCTGGCCCGAGCTGTGTGTCACCAGCAACCCCCATTCACACAAGTGCGGAAGTGATAGGCATGGAGACATGGAAAAATGGCGGTGGGCATGCTCTGCAGCATGAATCGCGGTGCCTTGTGTCAATGTATGGCACCCATATCACGGTAGATACCACCTGGCCCCAGCGGTGTGTCACCAGCACCCCCCATTCACACAAGTGCCGTAGTGATAGGCATGGAGACATGGAAAAATGGCGGTGGGCATGCTCTGCAGCATGAATCGCGGTGCCTCGTGTCAATGTATGGCACCCATATCACGGTAGATACCACCCGGCCCCAGCGGTGTGTCACCAGCACCCCCCATTCACACAAGTGCGGTAGTGATAGGCATGGAGACATGGGAAAATGGAAGTGGGCATTCTCCACCACATGAATCGTTGTGCTTCGTGTCAATGTATGGCACCCATATCGTGGTAGCTACCCTCTGGCCCCAGCGATGTGTCACCAGCACCCCCATTCACACAAGTGCGGTAGTGATAGGCTTAGAGACATGGGAAAATAGCGCTGGACATGCTCCGCCACCCATATCGCGGTAGCTACTACCAGGCCCCAGCGGAGTGTCACCAGCACCCCCCATTCACACAGCTACAGTAGTAATAGGCATGTCTAATGTCAATGTATAGCACCCATATCGCGGTAGCTACCATCTGGCCCCAGCGGTGTGTCACCACCACCCCCCATTTACACAAGTGCGGTAGTGATAGACATGGAGACATGGGAAAATGGAGGTGGGCATGCTCCGCATCATGAATCGTGGTGCCTTTTGTCAATGTATGACACCCATATCGCGGTAGCTACCGCCTGGCCCCAGCGGTGTGTCACCAGCACCCCCATTCACACAACTGCGGTAGTGATAGGCATGTAGACATGGGAAAATGGCGGTGGGCATGCTCCGCCACCCTTATCGCGGTAGCTACCACCTGGCCCCAGCTGTGTGTCACCAGCAACCCCCATTCACTCAAGTGCGGTAGTGATAGGCATGGAGACATCGAAAAATGGCAGTGGGCATGCTCTCCAGCATGAATCGCGGTGCCTTGTGTCAATGTATGGCACCCATATCACGGTAGATACCACCTGGCCCCAGCGGTGTGTCACCAGCACCCCCCATTCACACAAGTGCGGTAGTGATAGGCATGGTAAAATGGAAGTGGGCATTCTCCGCCGCATGAATCGTGGTGCTTCGTGTCAATGTATGGCACCAATATCGTGGTAGCTACCCTCTGGCCCCAGCGATGTGTCAACAGCACCCCCCATTCACACAAGTGCGGTAGTGATAGGTATGGAGAGATGGGAAAGTGGCGGTGGGCATGCTCTGCCACCCATATCACGGTAGCTACCACTTGGCCCCAGCGGTGTGTCACCAACACCCCCCATTCACACAAGTGCGGTAGTGATAGGCATGGAGACATGGGAAAATGGCGTTGAGCATGCTCCACCGCATGAATCGCGGTGCCTGGTGTGAGTATATACCAGCCATATCGCGTTAGTTACGCCTGGCCCCAGCTGTGTTTCACCAGCACCCCCCTTTCACACAAGTGCGGTAGTGGTAAGCATGGAGACATAGGAAAATGACGGTTTGCATGCTCTGCCGCTTGAATCGTAGTGCCTCGTGTCAATGTATGGCACCCATATCATGGTAGTTACCACTTGGCCCCAGCGGTGTGTTACCAACACCCCCATTCACACAAGTGCGGTAGTGATAGGCATGGAGACTTGGGAAAATGGCGGTGGGCATGCTCTGCCACCCACATCAAGGTAGCTACCGCCTGGCCCCAGCGGTGTTTCACCAGCACCCCCCATTCACACAAGTACAGTAGTAATATGCATGGAGACATTGGAAAATGGCGGTGGGCATGCTCTGCTGCATGAATCGCGGTGCCTTGTGTCAGTGTATGGCACCCATATCGCGGTAGCTACCGCCTGGCCCCAGCGGTGTTTCACCAGCACCCCCCATTCACACAAGTGCGGTAGTGATAGGCATGGAGGCATGGGAAAATGGCAGTGGGCATGCTCTGCCACATGAATCGCGGTGCCTTGTGTCAGTGTATGGCACCCATATCGCGGTAGCTACCGCCTGGCCCCAGCGGTGTTTCACCACCACCCCCCATTCACACAAGTGCAGTAGTGATAGGCATGGAGAAATGGGAAAATGGCGACGGGCATGCGCCGTCTCCCATATTGCGGTAGCTACCGCCTGGCCCCAGCGGTGTGTCACAAGCACTCTCCATTCACATAAGTGCGGTAGTGATAGGCTTGGAGACATAGGAAAATGGCGGTGGGCATGCTCTGCCACCCATATCACGGTAGCTACCGCCTGGCGCCAGCGGTGTGTCACCAGCACCCCCATTCACACAAGTGCGGGAGTGATGGACATGGAGACTTGGGAAAATGGCAGTGGGCATGCTCTGCCACATGAATCGCGGTGCCTCGTGTCAATGTATGGTAGCCATATCGCGGTAGCTACCGTCTGCCCCCAGCGGTGTGTCACCAGCACCCCTCATTCACACAACTGCGTTAGTGATAGGCATGGAGACATGGGAAAATGACGGTGAGCATGCTCTGCCACCCATATCACGGTAGCTACCACTTGGCCCCAGCGGTGTGTCACCAACACCCCCCATTCACACAAGTGCGGTAGTGATAGGCATGGAGACATGGGAAAATGGCGGTGGGCATGCTCTGCCATCCATATCACGGTAGCTACTGCCTGGCCCCAGTGGTGTGTCACCAGCACCCCCATTCACACAAGTGCGGTAGTGGTAGGCATGGAGACATGGGAAAATGGCGGTGGTTATGCTCCACCGCATGAATCGCGGTGCCTCGTGTCAATGTATGACACCCATATCGCCGTAGCTACCGCCTGGCCCAGCGGTGTGTACCCAGCGTCCCCCATTCACACAAGTGCGGTAATGATAGGCATGGAGACATGGGAAAATGGCAGTGGGCATGTTTCGCCGCATTAATCGTGGTGCCTCGTGTCAATGTATGGCACCGATATCGCGGTAGCTACCGCCTGGCCTCAGCGGTGTGTCACCAGCACCCCCCATTCACACAAGTGCAGTAGTGATAGGCATGTTGATATGGGAAAATGGCGGTGAGCATGTGCCGCGTATGAATCACGGTGCCTTGATTCAATGTATGGCACCCACATCACGGTAGCTACCGCCTGGCCCCAGCGGTGTATCACCAGCACCCCCATTCACACAAGTGCGGTAGTGATAGGCTTGGAGACATGGGAAAATAGCGCTGGGCATGTTCCGCCACCCACATCGCGGTAGCTACCACCTGGCCCCAGCGGTGTGTCACCAGCACCCCCCATTCACACAACTACAGTAGTAATAGGCATGCATGGAGACATGGGAAAATGGAGGTGGGCATGCTCTGCCACATGAATCCCGGTGCCTAATGTCAATGTATAGCACCCATATCGCGGTAGCTACCGTCTGGCCCCAGTGGTGTGTCACCAGCACCCCCCATTTACACAAGTGCGGTAGTGATAGACATGGAGACATGGGAAAATGGAGGTGGGCATGCTCCACATCATGAATCATGGTGCCTTGTGTCAATGTATGACACCCATATCGCGGTAGCTACCACCTGGCCCCAGCGGTGTGTCACCAGCACCCCCCATTCACACAACTGCGGTAGTGATGGGCATGTAGACATGGGAAAATGGCGGTGGGCATGCTCCTCCACCCATATCGCGGTAGCTACCACCTGGCTCAAGCTGTGTGTCACCAGCAACCCGCACTCACACAAGTGCGGTAGTGATAGGCATAGAGACATGGAAAAATGGCGGTGGGCATGCTCTGCAGCATGAATCGCGGTGCCTTGTGTCAATGTATGGCACCCATATCACGGTAGATACCACCTGGCCCCAGCGGTGTGTCACCAGCACCCCCCATTCACACAAGTGCCGTAGTGATAGGCATGGAGACATGGAAAAATGGCGGTGGGCATGCTCTGCAGCATGAATCGCGGTGCCTCGTGTCAATGTATGGCACCCATATCACGGTAGATACCATCTGGCCCCAGCGATGTGTCACCAGCACCCCCCATTCACACAAGTGCGGTAGTGATAGGCATGGAGACATGGGAAAATGGAAGTGGGCATTCTCCACCACATGAATCGTTGTGCTTCGTGTCAATGTATGGCACCCATATCGTGGTAGCTACCCTCTGGCCCCAGCGATGTGTCACCAGCACCCCCATTCACACAAGTGCGGTAGTGATAGGCTTGGAGACATAGGAAAATAGCGCTGGACATGCTCCGCCACCCATATCGCGGTAGCTACCACCTGGCCCCAGCGGTGTGTCACCAGCACCCCCCATTCACACAAGTGCGGTTGTGATAGGCATGGGAAAATGGAAGTGGGCATTCTCCGCCGCATGAATCGTGGTGCTTCGTGTCAATGTATGGCACCCATGTCGTGGTAGCTACCCTCTGGCCCCAGCGATGTGTCAACAGCACCCCCCATTCACACAAGTGCGGTAGTGATAGGTATGGAGAGATGGGAAAGTGGCGGTGGGCATGCTCTGCCACCCATATCACGGTAGCTACCACTTGGCCCCAGCGGTGTGTCACCAACACCCCCCATTCACACAAGTGCGGTAGTGATAGGCATGGAGACATGGGAAAATGGCGTTGAGCATGCTCCACCGCATGAATCGCGGTGCCTGGTGTGAGTGTATACCACCCATATCGCGTTATTTACGCCTGACCCCAGCTGTGTTTCACCAGCACCCCCCTTTCACACAAGTGCGGTAGTGGTAAGCATGGAGACATAGGAAAATGACGGTGGGCATGCTCTGCCGCTTGAATCATGGTGCCTCGTGTCAATGTATGGCACCCATATCATGGTAGTTACCACCTGGCCCCAGCGGTGTGTTACCAACACCCCCATTCACACAAGTGCGGTAGTGAGAGGCATGGAGACTTCGGAAAATGGCGGTGGGCATGCTCTGCCACATCAAGGTAGCTACCGCCTGGCCCCAGCGTTGTGTCACCAGCACCCCCCATTCACACAAGTACAGTAGTAATATGCATGGAGACATGGGAAAATGGTGGTGGGCATGCTCTGCCGCATGAATCGCGGTGCCTTGTGTCAGTGTATGGCACCCATATCGCGGTAGCTACCGCCTGGCCCCAGCGGTGTTTCACCAGCACCCCCCATTCACACAAGTGCGGTAGTGATAGGCATGGAGGCATGGGAAAATGGCAGTGGGCATGCTCTGCCGTATGAATCGCGGTGCCTTGTGTCAGTGTATGGCACACATATCGCGGCAGCTACCGCCTGGCCCCGAGCGTGTTTCACCAGCACCCCCCATTCACACAAGTGCAGTAGTGATAGGCATGGAGAAATGGGAAAATGGCGACGGGCATGCGCCGTCTCCCATATTGCGGTAGCTACCGCCTGGCCCCAGCGGTGTGTCACCAGTACTCTCCATTCACATAAGTGCGGTAGTGATAGGCTTGGAGACATAGGAAAATGGCGGTGGGCATGCTCTGCCACCCATATCACGGTAGCTACCGCCTGGCACCAGCGGTGTGTCACCAGCACCCCCATTCACACAAGTGCGGTAGTGATGGGCATGGAGACTTGGGAAAATGGCAGTGGGCATGCTCTGCCACATGAATCGCGGTGCCTCGTGTCAATGTATGGTAGCCATATCGCGGTAGCTACCGTCTGCCCACAGCGGTGTGTCACCAGCACCCCTCATTCACACAACTGCGTTAGTGATAGGCATGGAGACATGGGAAAATGACGGTGAGCATGCTCTGCTGCGTGAATCACGGTGCCTCGTGTCAATGTATGGCACCCATATCGCGGTAGTTACCGCCTGGCCCCAGCAGTGTGTCACCAGCACCCCCCATTCACACAAGTGCAGTAATGATAGGCATGGAGACATGGGAAAATGGCAGTGGGCATGCTCCACCGCATGAATCGCGGTGCCGCGTATCAATGTATGGCACCCATATCGTGGTAGCTACCGCCTGACCCAGCTGTGTGTCACCAGCACCCCCATTCACACAAGTGCGGTAGTGATAGGCTTGGAGACATGGGAAAATAGCGCTGGGCATTCTCCGCCACCCATATCGCGGTAGCTACCACCTGGCCCCAGCGGTGTGTCACCAGCACCCCCCATTCACACATCTACAGTAGTAATAGGCATGGAGACATGGGAAAATGGCAGTGGGCATGCTCTGCCACATGAATCGCGGTGCCTAATGTCAATGTATAGCACCCATATCGCGGTAGCTACCGTCTGGCCCCAGCGGTGTGTCACCAGCACCCCCCATTTACACAAGTGCTGTAGGGATAGAGATGGAGACATGGGAAAATGGAGGTGGGCATGCTCCGCATCATGAATCGTGGTGCCTTGTGTCAATGTATGACACCCATATCGCGGTAGCTACCTCCTGGCCCCAGCGGTGTGTCACCAGCACCCCCCATTCACACAACTGCGGTAGTGATAGGCATGTAGACATGGGAAAATGGCGGTGGGCATGCTCCGTCTCCCATATCGCGGTATCTGCCGCCTGGCCCCAGCGGTGTGTCACCAGCACCCCCCATTCACACAAGTGCAGTAGTGATAGGCATGGAGACATGGGAAAATGGCTGCGGACATGGTCCGCCGCATGAATCGCGGTGCCTCGTGTCAATGTATGACACCCATATCACAGTAGCTACCGCCTGGCCCCAGCGGTGTGTTACCAGCACCCCCATTCACACAAGAGCGGTAGTGATAGGCACAGAGACATGGGAAAATGGCAGTGGGCATGCTCCGCCGCATGAATCGCGGGGCCTTGTGTCAATGTATTGCACCCATATCGCGGTAGTTACCACCTGGCCCCAGCGGTGTGTCACCAGCACCCCCCATGCACACAAGTGCGGTAGTGATAGGCATGGAGACATGGGAAAATGGTGGTGGGCATGCTCCACCACATAAATTGTGGTGCCTCGTGTCAATGTATGGCACCCATATTGTGGTAGCAATCGCCTGGCCCTAGCAGTTTGTCACCAGCACCCCCATTCACACAAGTGCGGTAGTGATAGGCATGGAGACATGGGAAAATGGCAGTGGGCATGCTCCGCCTCTTGAATCGCGGTGCCTCGTGTCAATGTATGGCACCCATATTGCGGTAGCTCCCTCCTGGCCCCAGCGGTGTGTCACCAGCAACCCCCATTCACACAAGTGCGGTAGTGATAGGCATTGAGACATGGGAAAATGGCGTTGGGCATGCTCCACCACCCATATCGCGGTAGCTACCACCTGGCCCCAGAGGTGTTTCACCAGCACCCCCCATTCACACAAGTGCGGTAGTGATACGCTTGGAGACATAGGAAAATGGCGGTGGGCATGCTCTGCCACCCATATCGCGGTAGTTACCGCCTGGCGCCAGCGGTGTGTCACCAGCACCCCTCATTCACACAACTGCGTTAGTGATAGGCATGGAGACATGGGAAAATGACGGTGAGCATGCTCTGCTGCGTGAATCACGGTGCCTCGTGTCAATGTATGGCACCCATATCGCGGTAGTTACCGCCTGGCTCCAGCAGTGTGTCACCAGCACCCCCCATTCACACAAGTGCGGTAGTGATAGGCATGGAGACATGGGAAAATGGCGGTGGGCATGCTCCACCGCATGAATCGCGGTGCAGCGTATCAATGTATGGCACCCATATCGTGGTAGTTACCGCCTGGCCCCAGCTGTGTGTCACCAGCACCCCCATTCACACAAGTGCAGTAGTGATAGGCATGGAGACATGGGAAAATGGTTGAGGGCATGCTCCACCACATGAATCAAGGTGCCTCATGTCAATGTATGGAGCCCATATCCTGGTAGCTACCACCTGGCCCCAGCGGTGTGTCACCAGCACCCCCCATCCACACAAGTACAGTAGTAATATGCATGGAGACATGGGAAAATGGCGGTGGGCATGCTCTGCCGCATGAATCGCGGTGCCTCATGTCAATGTATGGCACCCATATCGCGGTAGCTACCACCTGGCCCCAGCGGTGTGTCACCAGCACCCCCCATTCACACATGTGCGGTAGTGATAGGCATGGAGACATGGGAAAATGGCAGTGGGAATTCTCCGGCACCCATATCGCAGTTGCTACCGCCTGGCCCCAGCGCTGTGTCACCAGCACCCCCCATTCACAAAAGTGCTGTAGTGATAGTCATTGAGACATAGGAAAATGGCGGTGGGCATTCTCCGCCGCATGAATCGCGGGGCCTTGTGTCAATGTATTGCACCCATATCGCGGTAGTTACCACCTGGCCCCAGCGGTGTGTCACCAGCACCCCCCATGCACACAAGTGCGGTAGTGATAGGCATGGAGACATGGGAAAATGGTGGTGGGCATGCTCCACCACATAAATTGTGGTGCCTCGTGTCAATGTATGGCACCCATATTGCGGTAGCTATCGCCTCTCCCTAGCAGTTTGTCACCAGCACCCCCATTCACACAAGTGCGGTAGTGATAGGCATGGAGACATGGGAAAATGGCAGTGGGCATGCTCCGCCTCTTGAATCGCGGTGCCTCGTGTCAATGTATGGCACCCATATTGCGGTAGCTCCCGCCTGGCCCCAGCGGTGTGTCACCAGCAACCCCCATTCACACAAGTGCGGTAGTGATAGGCATTGAGACATGGGAAAATGGCGTTGGGCATGCTCCACCACCCATATCGCGGTAGCTACCACCTGGCCCCAGAGGTGTTTCACCAGCACCCCCCATTCACACAAGTGCGGTAGTGATACGCTTGGAGACATAGGAAAATGGCGTTGGGCATGCTCCACCACCCATATCGCGGTAGCTACCACCTGGCCCCAGAGGTGTTTCACCAGCACCCCTCATTCACACAACTGCGTTAGTGATAGGCATGGAGACATGGGAAAATGACGGTGAGCATGCTCTGCTGCGTGAATCACGGTGCCTCGTGTCAATGTATGGCACCCATATCGCGGTAGTTACCGCCTGGCTCCAGCAGTGTGTCACCAGCACCCCCCATTCACACAAGTGCGGTAGTGATAGGCATGGAGACATGGGAAAATGGCGGTGGGCATGCTCCACCGCATGAATCGCGGTGCCGCGTATCAATGTATGGCACCCATATCGTGGTAGTTACCGCCTGGCCCCAGCTGTGTGTCACCAGCACCCCCATTCACACAAGTGCGGTAGTGATAGGCATGGAGACATGGGAAAATGGTTGAGGGCATGCTCCACCACATGAATCAAGGTGCCTCATGTCAATGTATGGAGCCCATATCCTGGTAGCTACCACCTGGCCCCAGCGGTGTGTCACCAGCACCCCCCATCCACACAAGTACAGTAGTAATATGCATGGAGACATGGGAAAATGGCGGTGGGCATGCTCTGCCGCATGAATCGCGGTGCCTCATGTCAATGTATGGCACCCATATCACGGTAGCTACCACCTGGCCCCAGCGGTGTGTCACCAGCACCCCCCATTCACACATGTGCGGTAGTGATAGGCATGGAGACATGGGAAAATGGCAGTGGGAATTCTCCGGCGCATGAATCGTGGTGCCTAGTGTCAATGTAGAGCACCCATATCACGGTAGCTAATACCTGGCCCCAGCGATGTGTTACCAGCACCCCCCATTCACACAAGTGCGGTAGTGATAGGCATGGAGACATGGAAAAATGGCGGTGGGCATGCTCCGCCGCATGAATCGCTGGGCCTCGTGTCATTGTATGGCACCCATATCGCGGTAGATACCACCTGGCCCCAGCGGTGTGTCACCAGCACCCCCGATTCACACAAGTGCAGTAGTGATAGGCATGGAGACATGGGAAAATGGTGGTAGACATGTTCTGCCACCGATATCGCGGTAGCTACCGCCTGGCCCCAGCAGTGTGTAATCAGCACCCCCCATTCACATAAGTACAGTAGTAATAGGCATGGAGACATGGGAAAATGGCAGTGGGCATGGTCTGCAGCATGAATAGCGGTGCCTCGTGTCAATGTATGGCACCCATATTGCGGTAGCTCCCGCCTGGCCCCAGCGGTGTGTCACCAGCAACCCCCATTCACACAAGTGCGGTAGTGATAGGCATTGAGACATGGGAAAATGGCGTTGGGCATGCTCCACCACCCATATCGCGGTAGCTACCACCTGGCCCCAGAGGTGTTTCACCAGCACCCCCCATTCACACAAGTGCGGTAGTGATACGCTTGGAGACATAGGAAAATGGCGTTGGGCATGCTCCACCACCCATATCGCGGTAGCTACCACCTGGCCCCAGAGGTGTTTCACCAGCACCCCTCATTCACACAACTGCGTTAGTGATAGGCATGGAGACATGGGAAAATGACGGTGAGCATGCTCTGCTGCGTGAATCACGGTGCCTCGTGTCAATGTATGGCACCCATATCGCGGTAGTTACCGCCTGGCTCCAGCAGTGTGTCACCAGCACCCCCCATTCACACAAGTGCGGTAGTGATAGGCATGGAGACATGGGAAAATGGCGGTGGGCATGCTCCACCGCATGAATCGCGGTGCCGCGTATCAATGTATGGCACCCATATCGTGGTAGTTACCGCCTGGCCCCAGCTGTGTGTCACCAGCACCCCCATTCACACAAGTGCGGTAGTGATAGGCATGGAGACATGGGAAAATGGTTGAGGGCATGCTCCACCACATGAATCAAGGTGCCTCATGTCAATGTATGGAGCCCATATCCTGGTAGCTACCACCTGGCCCCAGCGGTGTGTCACCAGCACCCCCCATCCACACAAGTACAGTAGTAATATGCATGGAGACATGGGAAAATGGCGGTGGGCATGCTCTGCCGCATGAATCGCGGTGCCTCATGTCAATGTATGGCACCCATATCACGGTAGCTACCACCTGGCCCCAGCGGTGTGTCACCAGCACCCCCCATTCACACATGTGCGGTAGTGATAGGCATGGAGACATGGGAAAATGGCAGTGGGAATTCTCCGGCGCATGAATCGTGGTGCCTAGTGTCAATGTAGAGCACCCATATCACGGTAGCTAATACCTGGCCCCAGCGATGTGTTACCAGCACCCCCCATTCACACAAGTGCGGTAGTGATAGGCATGGAGACATGGAAAAATGGCGGTGGGCATGCTCCGCCGCATGAATCGCTGGGCCTCGTGTCATTGTATGGCACCCATATCGCGGTAGATACCACCTGGCCCCAGCGGTGTGTCACCAGCACCCCCGATTCACACAAGTGCAGTAGTGATAGGCATGGAGACATGGGAAAATGGTGGTAGACATGTTCTGCCACCGATATCGCGGTAGCTACCGCCTGGCCCCAGCAGTGTGTAATCAGCACCCCCCATTCACATAAGTACAGTAGTAATAGGCATGGAGACATGGGAAAATGGCAGTGGGCATGGTCTGCAGCATGAATAGCGGTGCCTCGTGTCAATGTATGGCACCCATATTGCGGTAGCTCCCGCCTGGCCCCAGCGGTGTGTCACCAGCAACCCCCATTCACACAAGTGCGGTAGTGATAGGCATTGAGACATGGGAAAATGGCGTTGGGCATGCTCCACCACCCATATCGCGGTAGCTACCACCTGGCCCCAGAGGTGTTTCACCAGCACCCCCCATTCACACAAGTGCGGTAGTGATACGCTTGGAGACATAGGAAAATGGCGTTGGGCATGCTCCACCACCCATATCGCGGTAGCTACCACCTGGCCCCAGAGGTGTTTCACCAGCACCCCTCATTCACACAACTGCGTTAGTGATAGGCATGGAGACATGGGAAAATGACGGTGAGCATGCTCTGCTGCGTGAATCACGGTGCCTCGTGTCAATGTATGGCACCCATATCGCGGTAGTTACCGCCTGGCTCCAGCAGTGTGTCACCAGCACCCCCCATTCACACAAGTGCGGTAGTGATAGGCATGGAGACATGGGAAAATGGCGGTGGGCATGCTCCACCGCATGAATCGCGGTGCCGCGTATCAATGTATGGCACCCATATCGTGGTAGTTACCGCCTGGCCCCAGCTGTGTGTCACCAGCACCCCCATTCACACAAGTGCGGTAGTGATAGGCATGGAGACATGGGAAAATGGTTGAGGGCATGCTCCACCACATGAATCAAGGTGCCTCATGTCAATGTATGGAGCCCATATCCTGGTAGCTACCACCTGGCCCCAGCGGTGTGTCACCAGCACCCCCCATCCACACAAGTACAGTAGTAATATGCATGGAGATATGGGAAAATGGCGGTGGGCATGCTCTGCCGCATGAATCGCGGTGCCTCATGTCAATGTATGGCACCCAGATCACGGTAGCTACCACCTGGCCCCAGCGGTGTGTCACCAGCACCCCCCATTCACACATGTGCGGTAGTGATAGGCATGGAGACATGGGAAAATGGCAGTGGGAATTCTCCGGCGCATGAATCGTGGTGCCTAGTGTCAATGTAGAGCACCCATATCACGGTAGCTAATACCTGGCCCCAGCGATGTGTTACCAGCACCCCCCATTCACACAAGTGCGGTAGTGATAGGCATGGAGACATGGAAAAATGGCGGTGGGCATGCTCCGCCGCATGAATCGCTGGGCCTCGTGTCATTGTATGGCACCCATATCGCGGTAGATACCACCTGGCCCCAGCGGTGTGTCACCAGCACCCCCCATTCACACAAGTGCGGTAGTGATAGGCATGGAGACATGGGAAAATGGAAGTGGGCATTCTCCGCCGCATGAATCGCGGTGCCTCATGTCAATGTATGGCACCCATATCGCGGTAGCTACCACCTGGCCCCAGCGGTGTGTCACCAGCACCCCCCATTCACACATGTGAGGTAGTGATAGGCATGGAGACATGGGAAAATGGCAGTGGGAATTCTCCGGCACCCATATCGCAGTTGCTACCGCCTGGCCCCAGCGCTGTGTCACCAGCACCCCCCATTCACAAAAGTGCTGTAGTGATAGTCATTGAGACATAGGAAAATGGCGGTGGGCATTCTCCGCCGCATGAATCGCGGGGCCTTGTGTCAATGTATTGCACCCATATCGCGGTAGTTACCACCTGGCCCCAGCGGTGTGTCACCAGCACCCCCCATGCACACAAGTGCGGTAGTGATAGGCATGGAGACATGGGAAAATGGTGGTGGGCATGCTCCACCACATAAATTGTGGTGCCTCGTGTCAATGTATGGCACCCATATTGCGGTAGCTATCGCCTCTCCCTAGCAGTTTGTCACCAGCACCCCCATTCACACAAGTGCGGTAGTGATAGGCATGGAGACATGGGAAAATGGCAGTGGGCATGCTCCGCCTCTTGAATCGCGGTGCCTCGTGTCAATGTATGGCACCCATATTGCGGTAGCTCCCGCCTGGCCCCAGCGGTGTGTCACCAGCAACCCCCATTCACACAAGTGCGGTAGTGATAGGCATTGAGACATGGGAAAATGGCGTTGGGCATGCTCCACCACCCATATCGCGGTAGCTACCACCTGGCCCCAGAGGTGTTTCACCAGCACCCCCCATTCACACAAGTGCGGTAGTGATACGCTTGGAGACATAGGAAAATGGCGTTGGGCATGCTCCACCACCCATATCGCGGTAGCTACCACCTGGCCCCAGAGGTGTTTCACCAGCACCCCTCATTCACACAACTGCGTTAGTGATAGGCATGGAGACATGGGAAAATGACGGTGAGCATGCTCTGCTGCGTGAATCACGGTGCCTCGTGTCAATGTATGGCACCCATATCGCGGTAGTTACCGCCTGGCTCCAGCAGTGTGTCACCAGCACCCCCCATTCACACAAGTGCGGTAGTGATAGGCATGGAGACATGGGAAAATGGCGGTGGGCATGCTCCACCGCATGAATCGCGGTGCCGCGTATCAATGTATGGCACCCATATCGTGGTAGTTACCGCCTGGCCCCAGCTGTGTGTCACCAGCACCCCCATTCACACAAGTGCGGTAGTGATAGGCATGGAGACATGGGAAAATGGTTGAGGGCATGCTCCACCACATGATCAAGGTGCCTCATGTCAATGTATGGAGCCCATATCCTGGTAGCTACCACCTGGCCCCAGCGGTGTGTCACCAGCACCCCCCATCCACACAAGTACAGTAGTAATATGCATGGAGACATGGGAAAATGGCGGTGGGCATGCTCTGCCGCATGAATCGCGGTGCCTCATGTCAATGTATGGCACCCATATCACGGTAGCTACCACCTGGCCCCAGCGGTGTGTCACCAGCAGCCCCCATTCACACATGTGCGGTAGTGATAGGCATGGAGACATGGGAAAATGGCAGTGGGAATTCTCCGGCGCATGAATCGTGGTGCCTAGTGTCAATGTAGAGCACCCATATCACGGTAGCTAATACCTGGCCCCAGCGATGTGTTACCAGCACCCCCCATTCACACAAGTGCGGTAGTGATAGGCATGGAGACATGGAAAAATGGCGGTGGGCATGCTCCGCCGCATGAATCGCTGGGCCTCGTGTCATTGTATGGCACCCATATCGCGGTAGATACCACCTGGCCCCAGCGGTGTGTCACCAGCACCCCCGATTCACACAAGTGCAGTAGTGATAGGCATGGAGACATGGGAAAATGGTGGTAGACATGTTCTGCCACCGATATCGCGGTAGCTACCGCCTGGCCCCAGCAGTGTGTAATCAGCACCCCCCATTCACATAAGTACAGTAGTAATAGGCATGGAGACATGGGAAAATGGCAGTGGGCATGGTCTGCAGCATGAATAGCGGTGCCTCGTGTCAATGTATGGCACCCATATCGCGGTAGCTACCACCTGGCCCCAGTGGTGTGTCACCAACACTCCCCATTCACACAAGTGTGGTAGTGATAGGCATGGAGAGATGGGAAAATGGCGTTGAGCATGCTCCGCCGCATGAATCGCGGTGCCTGGTGTGAATGTATACCACCCATATGGCATTAGATACCGCCTGGCCCCAGCGCTGTGTCACCAGCACCCCCCATTCACACAAGTGCTGTAGTGATAGGCATTGAGACATAGGAAAATGGCGGTGGGCATTCTCCGCCGCATGAATCGTGGGGCCTTGTGTCAATGTATTGCACCCATATCGCGGTAGTTACCACCTGGCCCCAGCGGTGTGTCACCAGCACCCCCCATGCACACAAGTGCGGTAGTGATAGGCATGGAGACATGGGAAAATGGTGGTGGGCATGCTCCACCACATAAATTGTGGTGCCTCGTGTCAATGTATGGCACCCATATTGCGGTAGCTCCCGCCTGGCCCCAGCGGTGTGTCACCAGCAACCCCCATTCACACAAGTGCGGTAGTGATAGGCATTGAGACATGGGAAAATGGCGTTGGGCATGCTCCACCACCCATATCGCGGTAGCTACCACCTGGCCCCAGAGGTGTTTCACCAGCACCCCCCATTCACACAAGTGCGGTAGTGATACGCTTGGAGACATAGGAAAATGGCGTTGGGCATGCTCCACCACCCATATCGCGGTAGCTACCGCCTGGCGCCAGCGGTGTGTCACCAGCACCCCCATTCACACAAGTGTGGTCGTGATGGGCATGGAGACTTGGGAAAATGGTAGTGGGCATGCTCTGCCGCATGAATCGCGGTGCCTCGTGTCAATGTATGGTGGCCATATCGCGGTAGCTACCGTCTGCCCCCAGCGGTGTGTCACCAGCACCCCTCATTCACACAACTGCGTTAGTGATAGGCATGGAGACATGGGAAAATGACGGTGAGCATGCTCTGCTGCGTGAATCACGGTGCCTCGTGTCAATGTATGGCACCCATATCGCGGTAGTTACTGCCTGGCCCCAGCAGTGTGTCACCAGCACCCCCTATTCACACAAGTGCGGTAGTGATAGGCATGGAGACATGGGAAAATGGCGGTGGGCATGCTCCACCGCATGATTTGCGGTGCCGTGTATCAATGTATGGCACCCATATCGTGGTAGTTACCGCCTGGCCCCGGCTGTGTGTCACCAGCACCCCCATTCACACAAGTGCGGAAGTGATAGGCATGGAGACATGGGAAAATGGTTGAGGGCATGCTCCACCACATGAATCACGGTGCCTCATGTCAATGTATGGAACCCATTTCCCGGTAGCTACCACCTGGCCCCAGCGGTGTGTCACCAGCACCCCCCATCCACACAAGTACAGTAGTAATATGCATGGAGACATGGGAAAATGGCGGTGGGCATGCTCTGCCGCATGAATCGCGGTGCCTCATGTCAATGTATGGCACCCATATCGCGGTAGCTACCACCTGGCCCCAGCGGTGTGTCACCAGCACCCCCCATTCACACATGTGCGGTAGTGATAGGCATGGAGACATGGGAAAATGGCAGTGGGCATTCTCCGGCGCATGAATCGTGGTGCCTAGTGTCAATGTAGAGCACCCATATCGCGGTAGCTAACACCTGGCCCCAGCGATGTGTCACCAGCACCCCCCATTCACACAAGTGCGGTAGTGATAGGCATGGAGACATGGAAAAATGGCGGTGGGCATGCTCCGCCGCATGAATCGCTGGGCCTCGTGTCATTGTATGGCACCCATATCGCGGTAGATACCACCTGGCCCCAGCGGTGTGTCACCAGCACCCCCGATTCACACAAGTGCAGTAGTGATAGGCATGGAGACATGGGAAAATGGTGGTAGACATGTTCCGCCACCGATATCGCGGTAGCTACCGCCTGGCCCCAGCAGTGTGTAACCAGCACCCCCCATTCACATAAGTACAGTGGTAATAGGCATGGAGACATGGGAAAATGGCAGTGGGCATGCTCTGCAGCATGAATCGCGGTGCCTCGTGTCAATGTATGGCACCCATATCACAGTAGCTACCACCTGGCCCCAGCGGTGTGTCACCAACACTCCCCATTCACACAAGAGTGGTAGTGATAGGCATGGACAGATGGGAAAATGGCGTTGAGCATGCTCCGCCGCATGAATCGCGGTGCCTGGTGTGAGTGTATACCACCCATATCGCATTAGTTACCGCCTGGCCCCAGCGGTGTTTAACCAGCCCCCCCCATTTACACAAGGGCGGTAGTGAGGTTCTGTAGCGATCCGAACCCGTGAATTCGGTATCGTAGTACGGACACGATTTCGGTACCAATGAACCGCAAATGATCCATTATATACATGACAGTGTTTTCGCTGCGCAACTAGCATGAATTCACTGGAAAATAGGGCATTCTGTCATAAAAGTCATGGCATCCATTTTAGTTACGGCATCCATCTTGTTTCTTGCCCTCACATAGTCAATGAACGGACGATGACCCCGGCAGAGTCACCTTGTTAAGGACACGTAAGCTCGAGCCCGAGAAAGGCTGACGCTGCATGACTAGGCAGAATCAAGCTACCTCCCCTTGCCTGAGGCCAGTCCTGTTGGACTGGTTCTCGTGTCCGTTGTCCTGACTGAAAGGCCGAAGACGGTAGCCATACCCATTTATGATCCATAAACACCTCTTATCCTACATTTCAATCCTTTGCACCTGGCTCTGCTCCTTACCTTCTGGGCTTTTACAATGGGGAGGTTACGATTTTTATGATGGGGAGGATCGGGCAAAGAATGGAAAACTGTCGAGAGGACCTGATCGAATACTGAAAACCTACGACTAATTATTGTTTGATGTCAAATTTACTGTTTGTTTGGAATACCGGGTTGGGCATGAGAAATATTCGTGTAATGTAGCCCAAAGACATTTTTCGTGTATTTAAAGAGTAACCCACTTAATGCAATTTGAACAGTCTCGTAGATTCTGCCTCTGTGTGGTTCCTATGATTTCTGTGTCCCTGCAGTAAATAAACCTTGGTCTTTGACGCCGCCATCGAGAAGCCCGTGTCTCTGTTTATTTGTGCACCGGGACAGGAGGAACTCAGGGGTCTTCGGGTGTTGTTTCCCTGACACCTCTGGACTCTTAAAAGTCCAGAACCTCAAATTGGCGCCAACGTGGGGCGACATCATCCGGTACCGGTCCAAAGCCTGAAAAGTTCGAGAAGTTTCGTGTGAAGATTCCGGAGGGAGGTACCCCGCTTCATCGATCCCTGCATGTCGTAAAAGTGGCCTGACGATCTCTTCCACGAGGGTTCC
This sequence comes from Triturus cristatus, assembly GCF_964204655.1. Taxonomy (NCBI): domain Eukaryota; kingdom Metazoa; phylum Chordata; class Amphibia; order Caudata; family Salamandridae; genus Triturus; species Triturus cristatus. Next base: position 1,031,041,814 of record NC_140579.1, on the reverse strand, counting down.
CGTTCCCAGACGGCTACAGAGGACCGCTGCCTTGACTGTCGCCCTGTCTTGGACCCGAGGTGCAGACCTTAGTACGGCGAGACGTAGACGGGTTCTCCTTGGTGACGTCTTCACATTTCAGTTTGGTTGTTCCTTGTTGCCCTGGCTTAATTCGTAGATTATCATTGGTTGCTCTTGTTTAGATAATCTTTGTTTTGGTATTGGTTCATTTTGGTAGGCCTAAGTTCTCTGCGCATTTTGGTTGGAATTTGTCTTTGTTTGTCATGACTACCAGTAGTAATTGTTTCTTGTCCTGGTTACGTTGCAACGGGGATTCCCGTTTGGAGGATTCGTGTTCGGTTCCTCCGATTGGAACTCCTACATATGAGCTCTATTGTAAACATGGTGTTGGTCCTATTGCGTATAATGAAGTATGGGTCCGTTATACCAGAAAAGATGGTGTCCTTAGTTGGCCACCGCATGGTAGCTTCGAAACGAAAATACTAGACAATCTAGAAATGAAGTTGTTCAAGAAAAAAGCCCGGCCGGCAATGTTTGATTCTTTTCGAGTATGGCGCAAAGAAGCCAAACAGAGAGAAATTAGGAAAACGAAGAAAGAACAGAAAGAGAAAGGGTTGACTTTAATGGAGTCTGCTAGGCAGCTGCATGTCAACGAGATTGAGAAAGCAATGGAGATGGCGAATAGAAAATATGATTTGGCAATTGATAAATGTTACCCTGTATTGCCATCATGTCCTACTAAGCCGATGGAGGATCATGAAAAGGATCCTCTGTTGTCTTACCTGTTGAATTCACCCCCACCATATGCACAGGGTATTACAGTACCACAGTTGCTACCTGTTGTACAGCCAGCTGCTGGTCAGCCTGGAATAGTTGCTCCACTTCCTTTGATTCCAGCTCCTATCCTTCCCGTGGTTAATGTTCCTTCGGCACCCCCTCTTCCTGGGGCGCCCGTTCCGCCTTTGCCTGTCGTTTCGCAAACTGCTTTACCTGCTACTCCTACCCTTACTATTTCATCTGCTTCAGCTGTTCTGTCCCCGAACCCTGTGAACATTCTGACTCCGCTTTCCGTTCGTCGGAAAATAACCGACTCTGTAACTAATATCTTAACTCCTCTCTACAGGTCTTTAATTGGGACCCCCGTTTCTGACTCTATACAGAGACGTAGCCAGCTTCCTGGTCCCCAGGAACGAGACACGTTAGATTCGACAGCTCTTAGGTGGATGTCAAAAACTGTGAAGTATGATGCACGAAGAGTGTCAGATACCTTTATGCAATGGAATGAACCAACTCAACGTTATGTTTTTGACGTGATGTGTTCTCTTGTGCGTGAAGAATGGGAAGATGATGATTTAGACTCCGTCCCCTCTGACCTGATAAATATTCAACAGAAGTTTGCCGCAGGAATGGTGATAGGTCCAGAGGTAAGGGGAGCGATAGAACTGATTTTAGCTTATAGGGATGAGTCCCCTCTTCGAGCGACAAGAGACCCTGATGGTTCACCGATTACTACTAGAAAAAAACGAGGTCAATATCCGATGAGGGAAGTTCCGCCGATATGGCGGGATGCAGTTCAAGCTGATGCGGCTAATAATATTGTCGCTGCCCCGGCACATTTCCAGAGAGTGTGGATACACATCCCTTGGAAACGGGCCGAAGTGTTAGCTGTAAAACAAGCATTACCAGACCCGTGTAAAAATCCTGCTGGTTATTACAAAGAGTTAACGCAAACCGTTCAAGCGTGCCTCATGAATTTGGCAGACATTGAAATGTTATTTGGTAATGTAGTGCCACAGCCTATATGGGCCAAAATTCGGCAAGAGAACCATCCAGTCGCCTTAGGAGGTGATTGGGCAGCTATTATGGCGGCAGATGCGCAACAAATTGGCGGTGCTAAACCTGAACCTCTGATTGCTGCTTTACCTGGCAGAATAATTACTCTAATGAAAACGATGATGCCAGCGTTACGAGTCAATTGGGATAAATTATCGGCATGCAAGCAAAAGAAGGACGAAAGCGTCTCTGACTTCTTCACTAGATTTGAAGAGACCTTCGTAGACCACAGTGGGCAAGATATGAGTACTGAGGGAGGCCAGAGATTGTTTGTCGACAAGTTCGTGTTTAATTTACTACCTGAGCTTAGTAACAAGTTAAAGGATTCTGAAAGTGCATGGGCAGTGTCGACGACAGCACAGATACTTGCAACTGCTCAGTATTATGAGAATAGAGAGAAAGAAGAGAAGGAAAAGTCAGAAAAGAAAACAAAAGATTTAAAGACTAAAGTTCTTTTGCAACAGGCGTATCCGCCTCGTTCGAATCAGTCAGATTCACAGCAGCGACCCCAGTTTCAGCCACAGCCACAATTCCAGCAAGGGACGGCCCAAAGATTTAATTATAATTTTCCGCGACAACAGTTAGCATGGAATCAGTGTGCTTATTGTAAAAAGGAGGGTCATTATAAAAATGAGTGTCCAGTACTGCACCCACAAACTAGTGGTGTCCCAGCTCAGAGAGGTAATGTTGGGTTTATGCTAGAGGTAGAGGACGTGGTACGATGACACCACAGGCTGATCGCCAATCGAATTATTTCGATCAGCGAAATGCACAATCTGCGCAAACAGGTAGATCTCCACAGTATCATGTTGAAGATTACTATGATCATAATGAGGAGATTCAAAGAAGCGAGCACTAGGACAGCCGCAGGCAAAGAGAGGGAGTAGTATCAGTTCCAGTTGATCAGAGTGGACCTTATGTCGCAGTAGTTACATCAGGCGTGGTCGAACCGTTTCTGTTGGATACTGGTGCGGCAAAAAGTTCAATTATGCATGCGAAACTCCCTGGCGCACCTTTGTCTGGCTTAACGAACACTTCGGTAGGATTCTCAGGCGCCCCTGTTCACAATCCTGTCTCTAGTCCTTTGTCAATATCTGTTGGGCCATGCGAACTAGAAGCACCCCTTATCTTAACAACCGGTTGTAATGAGAATCTGCTTGGTTTAGATCTGTTGAAACGCCTGCACGCGACACTGTACTGTTCCCCTTCAGGAGTACAGCTCACATTAGGCAAAAGAGTCATCTCTCCAATGTATATGTCGATGGATAAGCTCCCACCGGAGCTGCGTTCTCTCCCTGATACTCTTTGGGCGATTGGTCCTAATGATGTAGGCCTCTTGGAAATTCCCCCTTATGTGGTAAGTCTGAAAGCTAATGTTAAATTCCCACGAATCCCACAGTATCGGATTTCGAATGAAGGTGAATGAGCACTCTTATTGATTGTGAAAGACTTAATACAGAAAGATGTGATTGAGGAAACTAGAGGGAACGTCTGCAATAGTCCTGTTCTGCCGATTTTGAAACGTACTGACCCTTCCAAACCTCCAATTTACAGATTTGTGATTGACCTCAGAGAAGTTAACAAAATAGTGATTCCACAGTTTCCTGTAGTCCCAGATATCACTGCATTACTGACGTTGATTCCTGCCTCAGCTTCATGGTTTACAGTGATCGACTTGAAAAATGCCTTTTTCAGCATTCCCAGAGCCGAGGAAAGTAGAGACATATTTGGTTTCTCCTTAGGAGGTCGCAGCTTCAGGTTCAAACGCGCTCCACAAGGTTATTGTGAGAGCCCTTCAATATACAGCCAAGCATTGAAGAGTCAATTAGATGCCCTTGTACTCCCTCATGGTGTTGCTCTGATCCAATACGTAGACGATCTTTTACTGGCTGCTGATGACAAGGAAACTTGCAAAGCAGCTACAATTTCTTTATTACGTCATTTGTCAGACTTACATCACAAGGTGTCACCTTCTAAACTGCAATATTGTTGCCAAGAAGTGACCTACTTAGGTCATCTTTTGTCAAAGGAGGGAAGAAGGTTGACCCCAGAGAGAATCAAAGCAATTTCACAGATGACTGTACCAAGCACACAAAGAGAAGTGCGTGCGTTTTTGGGTATTACGTCACACTGTAGGCAATGGATCCCAAATTTTTCTCTCATGGCGAAACCATTGGTAGCCCTGACTGGAAAAGGTGTTCCAAGCCCTTTGCCATGGTCTGATGAATGTCAACAGAGCTTCTCTGACTTACGTGATGCGCTGTGTTCAGCTCCTGTGTTAGGTACTCCTGACTACAGTAAGCCGTTTACTCTATATGTCCATGAAAGAGAAGGTTGTGCATTGAGTGTATTAATGCAACAATTTGATGACAAACAGCGGCCTTGTGCATATTTCTCATCCACATTAGGTCCGGTAGCCAGAGCGTTGCCAAGTTGTTTGAGAGCTACAGCGGCAGCTTCAGTGTCTATTCGACAGTCTGCTGGACTAGTCATGAACAACATGTTGGTAGTCATGGTTCCACATGCTGTGGATACACTCATGAATCGAACGAAAACTCAGCACCTCACCAGTGCTAGACTATCAGGCTATGAGCTGACGCTTTTGGCAAGTCACATTCAGATCAAGCGATGCAACATATTGAATCCAGCAACACTGTTGCCGACTACTCAGGAGTCGAGTGATTCAGAGCCCCATGACTGTTGTTTCAGAACTGAGGAAGAGACAAAAGGTAGGATTGATTTAAAAGATACTCCGTTACTAGATCCAGACGGCACTTTATATGTCGATGGGTCTTGTTTTAAGCTACAGAATGGTGATGTGACGGCCGCGTATGCAGTTACGACTTTGAGTACGATTGTTGAGACTGCAAGAGTAAGTCAGAATTCTGCCCAAGCTGCAGAATTAATTGCACTAACAAGAGCGTGTGTTTTAGCTGAGGGAAAGAGAGTGAATGTGTTTACTGATAGCCAATACGCCTTCGGCGTTGCCCACAATTTTGGGCATCTCTGGAGAGAAAGAGGTTTTCTCACGTCCCATGGGACTAAGATCCAACATGGACAGTTAGTCAGCGATCTATTGGAATCCCTGACTCTACCGAATGAAGTTGCAATTGTGAAGTGCAGTGCACATCGGAAGATTACGGATGATGTTGGCCGTGGGAATGCGTTTGCTGATGAGGTCGCTAAAGAAACGGCCAAGAACATGATGAGCCGAATGTACGTTGCAACATCTGCAAGATGGATTGCTGAATCAGGAATGTGTGAGAATACGATTGAAAGTGTGAAGGCAATCCAGAATGAAGCAACTGAAACTGAGAAGAATGAATGGAAGGAGAAAACGGGTAAAATGGATTCAAGTGGATGTTGGGTCGATTTGTCTGAGCAGCAGCGTTGGATGTTACCTGATGCGTATGTACTTGCAGTAGTTACGATGGCGCATGGAGCGGCGCACATCAGTTCGAAAGGGATCTGTAAAATGTTAGCTCCAGTATGGAAGAACGATGGAATTACTAAGTGTGCAGAAAGAGTGGTGAAAAATTGTATGGTATGCCTGATGCATAATCCTGGCAAGGGAACCTCAACCCCAACTGGCCATTTTGCTCCCCCTTCTTGTCCCTTTGAAGTGATTCAGTTGGATTTTATCCACATGGACAGGTGTAACAATCTCAAATACGTCCTGGTGGTAGTCTGTGCCTTCTCAAGATGGATTGAGGCATATCCGTTGAAGGATAACACTGCTATGTCCACTGCCAAAATCCTCCTCAAAGAATACTTCCCCAGGTATGGTATGCCACGGATTGTTTGGTCGGACAATGGAAGTGAGTTTGTAGGGAAAGTTATGAAGAGTGTGTGTGCGGGTCTGGGTATTTCCCAAAAATACCACAGTGCGAATCACCCACAATCAGCGGGTTTGGTTGAAGGGTACAATGGCACCCTAAAGCTGAAACTTGCGAAAATTCAAGCTTCCACTGGCCTCTCTTGGCCAGACGCACTGCCTTTAGCTTTACTGTCCACCAGAGCGACTGTACACTCTCGAGTAGGGCTTAGCCCATACGAGATTGGGTTCGGCCGCCCTGCTAATGTTTGGGGAGTCCCTAGGCCAAAGGAATTCAAACAGATTGAATACCCAATGTTGATTGATTACCTTCATGATCTGACTGCTAAATTGAGCCTTATTCATCAACAGGTATTCGAATCCTTGCCTAAACTGCCGGAGAGTCCAGGCCACACGTTGAAACCAGGTGACCAAGTGGTAGTCCGGAAATTTGAACGTACTCGGAACCTCCAGCCAAGATTCGTGGGTCCGTTTCAAGTCCTCCTCACAACAAGAACTGCAGTACGCCTAGCTGGAAGGAAAAATTGGGTGCACGCCAGCCATACGAAGCGTGTCCCTCTTCCACTCCCCTATGATAATTGGGTTAGACAGGGAATTGGTGTATCCGAGACAGAACCTGTTCCTAGGCACATCCCTTTCAGTGATGCAGAGTACATAACGGACCACCCACGAACGGGAACACAGAACTTTGACACCCCAGCAGGAACCGCTCCTTTGAATCCTGAACCAAGTACTGTACAAAGTGAACATTTGTCACCTGTGGAGTCGAACATTTCCGCACCTGTAGACCAGCTATTTCAAGACCCGACAAGACCCGGAAAGTACAGATATAATCTACGTTCTCATGTTATGAACTAATGACATTGCATAATTACCCTTCTGTTTGAAAACTGTTTTGATCTTACTGCATTCCATTCAGTCAGGAAGTTTGCTCAAAATTTTTATCTTTTTGTTTTTTTTATTGTTTCTCTCACCTTGCCATCTGGGTTACCGTAGGGTCGTAACGTGTGCCTTGTTTTAATTTGCAGGGAATCAGACACTAGGTCGGTTTTTTCTGTTTGTCTTGGGAACTCCCAGGATAAACAGAGGCAAGTTTTTAACAGGTACAAACCATCCGTTGCGAACTGTTGTAGAAGATGGAGCTTCCTGAATTACGACGGGTTAAGGTCATAAATGTGCACAAGACAAAATTATATGACATATTGTACAGTAAATGTTTCCTAATGCAATGTACTCTGACACTTCTAATTGTCTTAATAACTTTGGTAGGCGGAATTATTTTTGGTATTCAGTTGATCTTTACACCTGTTGCATCTACAGTATCTCCCCATGCTCCTGTTTCTCCGACTGTTGTTTCTCTTCATTCTTTCCATCCTTTTCCTGCCCACGAGCAAGCTCGACGCTCTGAGTTTATAAATAACACTTTCATTCAACTCTTGCACCAACATCAACTAGTGGTTAATACAACAAACTGCTGGGTGTGTGGTTTGATACCACATACCATGGACAAGGGCATACCCTATCTGGTTCTGCCTTTTAGTTATAATGGATCATTTTGGGCATTTCAGACCATGTTCGCTTATGCCCTAGAGACCTATCCTCCGCGACCTCCGCGTTCCACCCGGTATAACTCTGCTAATAGAGCCTTGGTAAAAGGAATCACCGACATGGTGAGAGATGTCAATAATACTCCGTTCATTCCCAAGGACGAATTGCGAGTTTACATGGGTTGGAATGTTACGGAATATGGCATTACTCTGGGTGAGAACAAACGTAAGAGCTCAACTCCGATCTGGGTCGTACCCCACCGAGGTCAAGTCTGTTTGCAAGGAAATGGGAGGAATCCGAAAGCTCGACTAGGGAAGAGTGACTGTATCGAAACATATGTTTTTCCGTCACAGTCTTCCCCGTCATTCTTAGCTGCTAAGGGTACCTATTTTGTTTGCCAAGACAGAGCATACACATGGCTGCCTGCTGACTTCTCAGGCTCATGTTACAACGCTCAACTGTTACCTCTGACATATACTGCTGCACCGGACTATCACAAAACTAGAGTTGTGAGAGGTGTTTTCAGTAAAGAAGATACTGCTGGCCAAGAAGCAGGAGACTTTTTCAAGGGTTTCCTCCCATTCTGGGGGCCTATGGCCAACAGTAGAAACTTACGTCAACTAACACGGGTAGTTGAATCCACTATCACTGAAACGGCGGGTGCTCTTAGTAACCTGACAGCTGAGCTCCAAGCGGATCGCCTCATGACGTTACAGGACCGTATGGTCCTTGACGTGTTACTTGCAGATCGAGGTGGAGTATGTAAGATGATCCAATCAAGTTGCTGCGTTTTTATTCCAGATAATGCGCCAACAGTATACAAGGCCATTTCTAAGTTACATAAGATTTCTGACTCTATTCATGTAGAGGAAGGTGACTGGTCATTAATGGGATGGTTCTGGAGCCTGTTGTCTGCGTGGGGATGGAAGGTTCTGATAGTCACTGGTGTTGCATTAGTATTTTTATTTTCGTGCTGTCTCATTGTTCAGTGTGGTCCTGCCTTATGTAATCTCTGCATTTCTACATGCGTAAGAAGACCACCTGTTTTTAGAGATACACCACGGGATAGAGTAATGCTCCAACAACATATCAGTGACCTGATGAACATAGAAATGGACTCTGACATAGAGTGAGTTATTGCCTATGTAAGGGCAAAAGGACGGTCTGAGGTTCTGTAGCGATCCGAACCCGTGAATTCGGTATCCTAGTACTGACACGATTTTGGTACCAATGAACCGCAAATGATCCATTATATACATGACAGTGTTTTCGCTGCGCAACTAGCATGAATTCACTGGAAAATAGGGCATTCTGTCATAAAAGTCATGGCATCCATTTTAGTTACGGCATCCATCTTGTTTCTTGCCCTCACATAGTCAATGAACGGACGATGACCCCGGCAGAGTCACCTTGTTAAGGACACGTAAGCTCGAGCTCGAGAAAGGCTGACGCTGCATGACTAGGCAGAATCAAGCTACCTCCCCTTGCCTGAGGCCAGTCCTGTTGGACTGGTTCTCGTGTCCGTTGTCCTGACTGCAAGGCCGAAGACGGTAGCCATACCCATTTATGATCCATAAACACCTCTTATCCTACATTTCAATCCTTTGCACCTGGCTCTGCTCCTTACCTTCTGGGCTTTTACAATGGGGAGGTTACGATTTTTATGATGGGGAGGATCGGGCAAAGAATGGAAAACTGTCGAGAGGACCTGATCGAATACTGAAAACCTACGACTAATTATTGTTTGATGTCAAATTTACTGTTTGTTTGGAATACCGGGTTGGGCATGAGAAATATTCGTGTAATGTAGCCCAAAGACATTTTTCGTGTATTTAAAGAGTAACCCACTTAATGCAATTTGAACAGTCTCGTAGATTCTGCCTCTGTGTGGTTCCTATGATTTCTGTGTCCCTGCAGTAAATAAACCTTGGTCTTTGACGCCGCCATCGAGAAGCCCGTGTCTCTGTTTATTTGTGCACCGGGACAGGAGGAACTCAGGGGTCTTCGGGTGTTGTTTCCCTGACACCTCTGGACTCTTAAAAGTCCAGAACCTCAGTAGTGATAGCATGGAGACATGGGAAAATGGCGGTGGGCATGCTCTGCCACCCATATCACGGTAGCTACCGCCTGGCCCCAGCGGTGTGTCACCATCACCCCCCTTTCACACAAGTGTGGTAGTGGTAAGCATGGAGACATAGGAAAATGGCGGTGGGCATGCTCTGCTGATTGATTTGCGGTGCCTCGTGTCAATGTATGTCACCCATATCGTGGTAGTTACCACCTGGCCCCAGCGGTGTGTCACCAGCACCCCCATTCACACAAGTGCGGTAGTGATAGGCATGGAGACTTGGGAAAATGGCGGTGGGCATGCTCCGCCACCCATATCACGGTAGCTACCGCCTGGCCCCAGCGGTGTGTCACCAGCACCCCCCATTCACACAAGTACAGTAGGAATATGCATGGAGACATGGGAAAATGGTGGTGGGCATGCTCCACCACATAAATTGCGGTGCCTCGTGTCAATGTATGGCACCCATATTGCGGTAGCTATTGCCTGGCTCTAGCGGTTTGTCACCAGCACCCCCCATTCACACAAGTGCGGTAGTGATAGGCATGGAGATATGGGAAAATGGCAGAGGGCATGCTCCGCCGCTTGAATCGCGGTGCCTCGTGTCAATGTATGGCACCCATATCGCGGTAGCTCCCGCCTGGCCCCAGCGGTGTGTCACCAGCACCCTCCATTCACACAAGTGCGGTAGTGATAGGCATTGAGACATGGGAAAATGGCGGTGGGCATGCTCCACCACCCATTTTTTGGTAGCTAACGCCTGGCCCCAGAGGTGTGTCACCAGCACCCCCCATTCACACAAGTGTGGTAGTGATATGCTTGGAGACATGGGAAAATGGCGGTGGGCATGCTCTGCCACCCATATCGCAGTAGCTACCGCCTGGCGCCAGCGGTGTGTCACCAGCACCCTCCATTCACACAAGTGCGGTAGTGATAGGCGTGAAGACATGGGAAAATGGCAGAGGGCATGCTCGGCCACTTGAATCGCAGTGCCTCGTGTCAATGTATGGCACCCATATCGCGGTAGCTCCCGCCTGGCCCCAGCGGTGTGTCACCAGCACCCCCCATTCACACAAGTGCGGTAGTGATCGGCATGGAGATATGGGAAAATGGCAGAGGGCATGCTCCGCCGCTTGAATCGCGGTGCCTCGTGTCAATGTCTGGCACCCATATCACGGTAGCTCCCGCCTGGCCCCAGCGGTGTGTCACCAGCACCCCCCATTCACACAAGTGTGGTAGTGATAGGCATTGAGACATGGGAAAATAGCAGTGGGCATGCTCCACCACCCAGATCGCAGCAGCTAACGCCTGGCCCCAGAGGTGTGTCACCAGCACCCCCCAATCACACAAGTGCGGTAGTGATATGTTTGGAGACATGGGAAAATGGCGGTGGGCATGCTCTGCCACCCATATCGCGGTAGCTACCGCCTGGCGCCAGCGGTGTGTCACCAGCACCCTCCATTCACACAAGTGCGGTAGTGATAGGCATGAATACATGGGAAAATGGCAGTGGGAATACTCTGCCACCCATATCATGGTATCTACCGCCTGGCCCCAGCGGTGTGTCACCAGCACCCCCCATTCACACAAGTGCAGTAGTGATAGGCATGGAGACATGGGAAAATGGCAGTGGACATGCTCCACCGCATGAATCGCGGTGCCTCGTGTCAATGTATGGCACCCATATCACAGTAGCTACCGCCTGGCCACAGTGGTGTGTCACCAGCACCCCCCATTCACACAAGTGCGGTAGTGATAGCTATGGAGAGATGGGAAAGTAGCGGTGGGCATGCTCTGCCACCCATATCATGGTAGCTACCGCTTGGCACCAGCGGTGTGTCACCAACACCCCCCATTCACACAAGTGTGGTAGTGATAGGCATGGAGACATGGGAAAATGGCGTTGAGCATGCTCCACCGCATGAAACGCGGTGCCTGGTGTGAGTGTATACCACCCATATCGCATTAGTTACAGCCTGGCCCCAGAGGTGTTTCACCAGCACCCCCCATTCACATAAGTGCGGTAGTGATAGGCATGGAGACATGGGAAAATGGCGGTGGGCATGCTCTGCCACCCATATCACGGTAGCTACCGCCTGGCCCCAGCGGTGTTTCACCAGCACCCCCCTTTCACACAAGTGCGGTAGTGGTAAGCATGGAGACATAGGAAAATGGCGGTGGGCATGCTCTGCTGCTTGAATCGCGGTGCCTCGTGTCAATGTATGTCACCCATATCATGGTAGTTACCACCTGGCCCCAGCGGTGTGTCACTAGCACCCCCATTCACACAAGTGTGGTAGTGATAGGCATGGAGATATGGGAAAATGGCAGAGGGCATGCTCCGCCGCTTGAATCGCGGTGCCTCGTGTCAATGTATGGCACCCATATCGCGGTAGTTCCCGCCTGGCCCCAGCAGTGTGTCACCAGCACCCCCCATTCACACAAGTGCGGTAGTGATAGGCATTGAGACATGGGAAAATGGCAGTGGGCATGCTCCACCACCCATTTCGCGGTAGCTAATGCCTGGCCCCAGAGGTGTGTCACCAGCACTCCCCATTCACACATGTGTGGTAGGGATACGCTTGGAGACATGGGAAAATGGCGGTGGGCATGCTCTGCCACCCATATCGCGGTAGCTACCGCCTGGCACCAGCGGTGTGTCACCAGCACCCTCCATTCACACAAGTGCGGTAGTGATAGGCATGAAGACATGGGAAAATGGCAGTGGGAATACTCTGCCACCCATATCATGGTATCTACCGCCTGGCCCCAGCGGTGTGTCACCAGCACCCCCCATTCACACAAGTGCGGTAGTGATAGGCATTGAGACATGGGAAAATGGCAGTGGGCATGCTCCACCACCCATATCGCGGCAGCTAACGCCTGGCCCCAGAGGTGTGTCACCAGCACCCCCCATTCACACAAGTGCGGTAGTGATATGCTTGGAGACATGGGAAAATGGCGGTGGGCATGCTCTGCCACCCATATCGCGGTAGCTACCGCCTGGCGACAGTGGTGTGTCACCAGCACCCCCATTCACACAAGTGTGGTAGTGATAGGCATGGAGACATGGGAAAATGACGGTGAGCATGCTCCGCTGCGTGAATCACGGTGCCTCGTGTCAATGTATGGCACCCATATCGTGGTAGTTAACGCCTGGACCCAGCAGTGTGTACCCAGCACCCCCCATTCACACAAGTGCGGTAGTGATAGGTATGGAGAGATGGGAAAGTGGCGGTGGGCATGCTCTGCCACCCATATCACGGTAGCTACCACTTGGCCCCAGCGGTGTGTCACCAACACCCCCCATTCACACAAGTGCAGTAGTTATAGGCATGGAGACATGGGAAAATGGCGTTGAGCATGCTCCGCCGCATGAATCGCGGTGCCTGGTGTGAGTTTATACCACCTATACCAATATCGCGTTAGTTACCGCCTGGCTCCAGCGGTGTTTCACCAGCACCCCCCATTCACACAAGTGCTGTAGTGATAGGCATGGAGACATGGGAAAATGACGGTGGGCATGCTCTGCCACCCATATCACGGTAGCTACCGCCTGGACCCAGCGGTGTGTCACCAGCACCCCCCATTCACACAAGTGCGGTAGTGGTAAGCATGGAGACATAGGAAAATGGCGGTGGGCATGCTCTGCCGCTTGAATCGCGGTTCCTCGTGTCAATGTGTGGCACCCATATCGTGGTAGTTACCACCTGGCCCCAGCGGTGTGTCACCAGCACCCCCATTCACACAAGTGCAGTAGTGATAGGCATGGAGACTTGGGAAAATGGTGGTGGGCATGCTCCGCCACCCATATCGCGGTAGCTACCGCCTGGCCCCAGCGGTGTGTCACCAGCACCCCCCATTCACACAAGTACAGTAGTAATATGCATGGAGACATGGGAAAATGGCGGTGGGCATTGTTAGAATTGGGACTCTCTGGTTGGCACAGGTATGCACTTGTGACAAGCAGGGACTCTTACTTATAAGTCAGAGTAAGGGGATCACCCTTTCAAATAACCCCTGCTCACCCTCTAGGTAGTGTGGCGCAAGCAGTCAAGACTATTCTCAGGGCGTCATAGGTTAAGCATTTGTGAACACATACAGTAATACAATGACACACCACAAATGGACACCAGTCAAGGTTGTATCAAAAATAGTTCTCTTTATATAAGGCTTAGCACAAGACCAGAATAACAAATAAAATGACCACAGTATTATTTTAAAGTTCAATGTTCTTGTAAAAAGGCTTAAAATACAAAAATAGGCTTCTTTTAGTCAATTACGCTTCTTTTCAGGCTCTGTACGGTTCGTACCTGGATGTGCGACTCTTAGGCATTAAAAACAAGGAAAGTACGAGTCAAACAATCGTGGCGGACTCCGGGGTCCGTGACGTGCATGCTGCGGTGCGAACAGAACAAAGTACCTTGGTTTTGTGGGGTCCGCAACGGACAGTGCGGGACAAGTTGATGGGTCCGGGTCGTCGTTCGGCAGCGTATACGGATGCTGGTCGGGTCGCGGCGTTGGTACGGGACCTTCAGGGATACGTGCGGATGGCCCGGATCAGCTTGCAGAGTCCGTGGCGTTCAGCGTTCAAGCCGTACCTTCGGTGCGGATAGGCAGCGACACTTCTCGGCGCCGTACAGCGTACGGGGAGGATCGGTGCGATGCGGCGTCTCGGCTCTGAGCACGGCACGGTGCAGTACATTAGCAGCGTACGGACCGTACCTGCGGGACAGCGAAGCTTGGGTCCGGCGTACAGGATTAGGCAGCCAGAGTTGTACGTCTCGAATCGGCGGGGAAGGTTAGGTGCGATGCGGCCGGGAGGGATACGGTGCGCACTAACGCTTTTGGATCAGCGTAGACACACGGTGCCGGGCGGCAAAGACACGGCTTTGCGGCAGACGGGGTACGAGTCGTACTGGGGCCAAATCCAGCGGGAAACAAGCAAGAATTGTCCAGGCAACTCAGTTTTGGAAGGCAGATGAGTCCAATGGTCCTGGGACTCAGTTCAGGGGGCAAGCTCTTCTTCCAAGCCCTTGGAGATTTGTTGAAAACAAAGTGCAAAGTCTCTCTTAGTCTTTTCCTCTCCTTTCTCAGCAAGGCACCAACTGCAGGCCAATCCCCCAGGTTAGGAAAAGTTACTCCCCCTTCAGCTTCTTCCAGGTCCTTCTAGTCAGGCAGAGTTTCTTCGTGGTTCAATCAGAATCTGATTTCTTAGGAGCAGGGCTCCTACATTTATACCAAGTTTCTTTTGTCTTTACAGGCCAGGGGGGCCTTTGCATAATCCCAGTCCAGTTCTTTTCAGTGAGGAGCACTTTGTTGTTGGGACTCTGGCTTCTTCTTTCAGCAGGCAGGGCAGAGACATCAGATGTTCCCCAGGGGGCGGAGCCAGCATTGTGGTGGCAGAGCACTGCCCTATTCAGAGTCAAGGTGCACTCCTCCCACCCATCCTGGTGTAATCTCTCTATTCACCACCTGGCAGCCCCAGCCTGTCTCCTGGAACTTCCCAGCCCTGTCACTCAAGCTACACACAAAGAAGATAGCCCCCCCTCCGGAGGCGGACTGAGATGGTTAGGCACACAAAGGCTAACTTTCTAAAAGTAGCATTTGCAAGCCCAGGATAGGCATGGAGACTTGGGAAAATGGCAGTGAGCATGCTCCGCCGCATGAATCGCGGTGCCTCGTGTCAATGTATGGCACCCATATCGCGGTAGCTACCGTCAGCCCCCAGCGGTGTTCCTCCAGCACCCCTCATTCACACAACTGCGTTAGTGATAGGCATGGAGACATGGGAAAATGACGGTGAGCATGCTCCGCTGCGTGAATCACGGTGCCTCGTGTCAATGTATTACAACAAACAATTGATGGACGGAATGCTGACAATGCAGACATTCTCCCCCAGTCAAGAGATCTGAGTTAAATCCATCGTTCTTTTGCCCACTACACCACCCCGGTTTAGACATGGCCATATGCAAATCAGTCTTGACCCTGTGCCTCATGGGAACAGTCCAGCCCGAACTGCCAAGCCATGTCTTCCCTGGACCGGAATCAAGCATCCTAGGACCGGTTTCTGGCTATCAGCCGTCATCAGCCAGGATAGGTTGACTCCAGTGGCGTATTGAGCACGGGTCCCACGTCTGGGAATACCCATCCCACTTAGGGCGAAAAGCGTTACAACAAACAATTGATGGACGCAATGCTGACAATGCAGACATTCTCCCCCAGTCAAGAGAGCTGGGTTAAATCCATTGTTCTTTTGCCCACTACACCACCCCAGTTTAGACATGGCCATATGCAAATCAGTCTTGACCCTGTGCCTCATGGGAACAGTCCAGCCCGAACTGCCAAGCCATGTCTTCCTTGGACCGGAATCAAGCATCTTAGGACCGGTTTCTGGCTATCAGCCGTCATCAGCCAGGATAGCTTGACTCCAGTGGCGTAGTGAGCACGGGTCCCACGTCTGGGAATACCCATCCCACTTAGGGCGAAAAGCATTACAACAAACAATTGATGGACGGAATGCTGACAATGCAGACATTCTCCCCCAGTCAAGAGATCTGGGTTAAATCCATTGTTCTTTTGCCCACTACACCACCCCAGTTTAGACATGGCCATATGCAAATCAGTCTTGACCCTGTGCCTCATGGGAACAGTCCAGCCCGAACTGCCAAGCCATGTCTTCCCTGGACTGGAATCAAGCATCCTAGGACCGGTTTCTGGCTATCAGCCGTCATCAGCCAGGATAGCTTGACTCCAGTGGCGTAGTGAGCACGGGTCCCACGTCTGGGAATACCCATCCCACTTAGGGCGAAAAGCGTTACAACAAACAATTGATGGACGGAATGCTGACAACGCAAACATTCTCCCCCAGTCAAGAGATCTGGGTTAAATCCATCGTTCTTTTGCCCACTACACCACCCCAGTTTAAACATGGCCATATGCAAATCAGTCTTGACCCTGTGCCTCATGGGAACAGTCCAGCCCGAACTGCCAAGCCATGTCTTCCCTGGACCGGAATCAAGTATCCTAGGACCGGTTTCTGGCTATCAGCCGTCATCAGCCAGGATAGCTTGACTCCAGTGGCGTAGTGAGCACGGGTCCCACGTCTGGGAATTCCCATCCCACTTAGGGCGAAAAGCGTTACAACAAACAATTGATGGACGGAATGCTGACAATGCAGACATTCTCCCCCAGTCAAGAGATCTGGGTTAAATCCATTGTTCTTTTGCCCACTACACCACCCCAGTTTAGACATGGCCATATGCAAATCAGTCTTGACCCTGTGCCTCATGGGAACAGTCCAGCCCGAACTGCCAAGCCATGTCTTCCCTGGACCGGAATCAAGCATCCTAGGACCGGTTTCTGGCTATCAGCCGTCATCAGCCAGGATAGCTTGACTCCAGTGGCGTAGTGAGCACGGGTCCCACGTCTGGGAATACCCATCCCACTTAGGGCGAAAAGCGTTACAACAAACAATTGATGGACGGAATGCTGACAATGCAGACATTCTCCCCCAGTCAAGAGATCTGGGTTAAATCCATCGTTCTTTTGCCCACTACACCACCCCAGTTTAGACATGGCCATATGCAAATCAGTCTTGACCCTGTGCCTCATGGGAACAGTCCAGCCCGAACTGCCAAGCCATGTCTTCCCTGGACCGGAATCAAGCATCCTAGGACCGGTTTCTGGCTATCAGCCATCATCAGCCAGGATAGCTTGACTCCAGTGGCGTAGTGAGCACGGGTCCCACGTCTGGGAATACCCATCCCACTTAGGGCGAAAAGCGTTACAACAAACAATTGATGGACGGAATGCTGACAATGCAGACATTCTCTCCCAGTCAAGAGATCTGGGTTAAATCCATCGTTCTTTTGCCCACTACACCACCCCAGTTTAGACATGGCCATATGCAAATCAGTCTTGACCCTGTGCCTCATGGGAACAGTCCAGCCCGAACTGCCAAGCCATGTCTTCCCTGGACCGGAATCAAGCATCCTAGGACCGGTTTCTGGCTATCTGCTGTCATCAGCCAGGATAGCTTGGCTCCAGTGGCGTAGTGAGCACGGGTCCCACGTCTGGGAATACCCATCCCACTTAGGGCGAAAAGCGTTACAACAAACAATTGATGGACGGAATGCTGACAATGCAGACATTCTCCTCCAGTCAAGAGATCTGGGTTAAATCCATCGTTCTTTTGCCCACTACACCACCCCAGTTTAGACATGGCCATATGCAAATCATTCTTGACCCTGTGCTTCATGGGAACAGTCCAGCCCGAACAGCCAAGCCATGTCTTCCCTGGACCGGAATCAAGCATCCTAGGACCGGTTTCTGGCTATCAGCCGTCATCAGCCAGGATAGCTTGACTCCAGTGGCGTAGTGAGCACGGGTCCCACGTCTGGGAATACCCATCCCACTTAGGGCGAAAAGCGTTACAACAAACAATTGATGGACGGAATGCTGACAATGCAGACATTCTCCCCCAGTCAAGAGATCTGGGTTAAATCCATCGTTCTTTTGCCCACTACACCACCCCAGTTTAGACATGGCCATATGCAAATCAGTCTTGACCCTGTGCCTCATGGGAACAGTCCAGCCCGAACTGCCAAGCCATGTCTTCCCTGGACCGGAATCAAGCATCCTAGGACCGGTTTCTGGCTATCAGCCGTCATCAGCCAGGATAGCTTGACTCCAGTGGCGTAGTGAGCACGGGTCCCACGTCTGGGAATACCCATCCCACTTAGGGCGGTGTGTCACCAGCACCCCCCATTCACACAAGAGCGGTAGTGATAGGCACGGAGACATGGGAAAATGGAGGTGGGCATGCTCCGCCACCCATATCACAGTTGCTACCGCCTGGCCCCAGCTGTGTGTCACCAGCACCCCCCATTCACACAAGTGCTGTAGTGATAGGCATGGAGACATGGGAAAATGGTGGTAGGCATTCTCCGCCGCATGAATCACGGGGCCTTGTGTCAATGTATTGTACCCATATCGCGGTAGTTACCACCTGGCCCCAGCGGTGTGTCACCAGCAGCCCTCATGCACACAAGTGCGGTAGCGATAGGCTTGGAGACATGGGAAAATGGTGGTGGGCATGCTCCACCACATAAATTGCGGTGCCTCGTGTCAATGTATGGCACCCATATTGCGGTAGCTATTGCCTGGCCCCAGCGGTTTGTCACCAGCACCCCCTATTCACACAAGTGCGGTAGTGATAGGCATGGAGATATGGGAAAATGGCAGTGGGCATGCACCGCCGCTTGAATCGCAGTGCCTCGTGTCAATGTATGGCACCCATATCGCGGTAGCTCCCGCCTGGCCCCAGCGGTGTGTCACCAGCACCCCCCATTCACACAAGTGCGGTAGTGATAGGAATTGAGGCATGGGAAAATGGCGGTGGGCATGCTCCACCACCCATATCACGGTAGCTACCGCCTGGCCCCAGAGGTGTGTCACTTGCACCCCCCATTCACACAAGTGCGGTAGTGATACGTTTGGAGACATGGGAAAATGGCGGTGGGCATGCTCTGCCACCCATATCGCGGTAGCTACCGCCTGGCGTCAGCGGTGTGTCACCAGCACCCCCATTCACACAAGTGTAGTAGTGATAGGCATGGAGACATGGGAAAATGACGGTGAGCATGCTCCGCTGCGTGAATCACGGTGCCTCGTGTCAATGTATGGCACCCATATCGCGGTAGTTAACGCCTGGACCCAGCAGTGTGTCACCAGCACCCCCCATTCACACAAGTGCGGTAGTGATAGGCATGGAGACATGGGAAAATGGCGGTGGGCATGCTCCACCGCATGAATCGCTGTGCCGCGTGTCAATGTATGGCACCCATATCATGGGAGTTACCGCCAGGACCCAGCAGTGTGTACCCAGCACCCCCCTATTCACACTAGTGCGGTAGTGATAGGTATGGAGAGATGGGAAAGTGGCGGTGGGCATGCTCTGCCACCCATATCACGGTAGCTACCACTTGGCCCCAGCGGTGTGTCACCAACACCCCCCATTCACACAAGTGCAGTAGTTATAGGCATGGAGACATGGGAAAATGGCGTTGAACATGCTCCGCCGCATGAATCGCGGTGCCTGGTGTGAGTGTATACCACCTATATCAATATCGCGTTAGTTACCGCCTGGCCCCAGCGGTGTTTCACCAGCACCCCCATTCACACAAGTGCTATAGTGATAGGCATGGAGACATGGGAAAATGACGGTGGGCATGCTCTGCCACCCATATCACGGTAGCTACCGCCTGGACCCAGCGGTGTGTCACCAGCACCCCCCATTCACACAAGTGCGGTAGTGGTAAGCATGGAGACATAGGAAAATGGCGGTGGGCATGCTCTGCCGCTTGAATCGCGGTTCCTCGTGTCAATGTGTGGCACCCATATCGTGGTAGTTACCACCTGGCCCCAGCGGTGTGTCACCAGCACCCCCATTCACACAAGTGCAGTAGTGATAGGCATGGAGACTTGGGAAAATGGTGGTGGGCATGCTCCGCCACCCATATCACGGTAGCTACCGCCTGGCCCCAGCGGTGTGTCACCAGCACCCCCCATTCACACAAGTACAGTAGTAATATACATGGAGACATGGGAAAATGGCGGTGGGCATTGTTAGAATTGGGACTCTCTGGTTGGCACAGGTATGCACTTGTGACAAGCAGGGACTCTTACTTATAAGTCAGAGTAAGGGGATCACCCTTTCAAATAACCCCTGCTCACCCTCTAGGTAGTGTGGCGCAAGCAGTCAAGACTATTCTCAGGGCATCATAGGTTAAGCATTTGTGAACACATACAGTAATACAATGACACACCACAAATGGACACCAGTCAAGGTTGTATCAAAAATAGTTCTCTTTATATAAGGCTTAGCACAAGACCAGAATAACAAATAAAATGACCACAGTATTATTTTAAAGTTCAATGTTCTTGTAAAAAGGCTTAAAATACAAAAATAGGCTTCTTTTAGTCAATTACGCTTCTTTTCAGGCTCTGTACGGTTCGTACCTGGATGTGCGACTCGTAGGCATTAAAAACAAGGAAAGTACGAGTCAAACAATCGTGGCGGACTCCGGGGTCCGTGACGTGCATGCTGCGGTGCGAACAGAACAAAGTACCTTGGTTTTGTGGGGTCCGCAACGGACAGTGCGGGACAAGTTGATGGGTCCGGGTCGTCGTTCGGCAGCGTATTCGGATGCTGGTCGGGTCGCGGCGTTGGTACGGGACCTTCAGGGATAGGTGCGGATGGCCCGGATCAGCTTGCAGAGTCCGTGGCGTTCAGCGTTCAAGCCGTACCTTCGGTGCGGATAGGCAGCGACACTTCTCGGCGCCGTACAGCGTACGGGGAGGATCGGTGCGATGCGGCGTCTCGGCTCTGAGCACGGCACGGTGCAGTACATTAGCAGCGTACGGACCGTACCTGCGGGACAGCGAAGCTTGGGTCCGGCGTACAGGATTAGGCAGCCAGAGTTGTACGTCTCGAATCGGCGGGGAAGGTTAGGTGCGATGCGGCCGGGAGGGATACGGTGCGTACTAACGCTTTTGGATCAGCGTAGACACACGGTGCCGGGCGGCAAAGACACGGCTTTGCGGCAGACGGGGTACGAGTCGTACTGGGGCCAAATCCAGTGGGAAACAAGCAAGAATTGTCCAGGCAACTCAGTTTTGGAAGGCAGATGAGTCCAATGGTCCTGGGACTCAGTTCAGGGGGCAAGCTCTTCTTCCAAGCCCTTGGAGATTTGTTGAAAACAAAGTGCAAAGTCTCTCTTAGTCTTTTCCTCTCCTTTCTCAGCAAGGCACCAACTGCAGGCCAATCCCCCAGGTTAGGAAAAGTTACTCCCCCTTCAGCTTCTTCCAGGTCCTTCTAGTCAGGCAGAGTTTCTTCGTGGTTCAATCAGAATCTGATTTCTTAGGAGCAGGGCTCCTACATTTATACCAAGTTTCTTTTGTCTTTACAGGCCAGGGGGGCCTTTGCATAATCCCAGTCCAGTTCTTTTCAGTGAGGAGCACTTTGTTGTTGGGACTCTGGCTTCTTCTTTCAGCAGGCAGGGCAGAGACATCAGATGTTCCCCAGGGGGCGGAGCCAGCATTGTGGTGGCAGAGCACTGCCCTATTCAGAGTCAAGGTGCACTCCTCCCACCCATCCTGGTGTAATCTCTCTATTCACCACCTGGCAGCCCCAGCCTGTCTCCTGGAACTTCCCAGCCCTGTCACTCAAGCTACACACAAAGAAGATAGCCCCCCCCCTCCGGAGGCGGACTGAGATGGTTAGGCACACAAAGGCTAACTTTCTAAAAGTAGCATTTGCAAACCCAGGATAGGCATGGAGACTTGGGAAAATGGCAGTGAGCATGCTCCGCCGCATGAATCGCGGTGCCTCGTGTCAATGTATGGCACCCATATCGCGGTAGCTACCGTCAGCCCCCAGCGGTGTTCCTCCAGCACCCCTCATTCACACAACTGCGTTAGTGATAGGCATGGAGACATGGGAAAATGACGGTGAGCATGCTCCGGTGCGTGAATCACGGTGCCTCGTGTCAATGTATTACAACAAACAATTGATGGACGGAATGCTGACAATGCAGACATTCTCCCCCAGTCAAGAGATCTGGGTTAAATCCATCGTTCTTTTGCCCACTACACCACCCCAGTTTAGACATGGCCATATGCAAATCAGTCTTGACCCTGTGCCTCATGGGAACAGTCCAGCCCGAACTGCCAAGCCATGTCTTCCCTGGACCGGAATCAAGCATCCTAGGACCGGTTTCTGGCTATTAGCCGTCATCAGCCAGGATAGGTTGACTCCAGTGGCGTAGTGAGCACGGGTCCCACGTCTGGGAATACCCATCCCACTTAGGGCGAAAAGCGTTACAACAAACAATTGATGGACGGAATGCTGACAATGCAGACATTCTCCCCCAGTCAAGAGATCTGGGTTAAATCCATCGTTCTTTTGCCCACTACACCACCCCAGTTTAGACATGGCCATATGCAAATCAGTCTTGACCCTGTGCCTCATGGGAACAGTCCAGCCCGAACTGCCAAGCCATGTCTTCCCTGGACCGGAATCAAGCATCCTAGGACCGGTTTCTGGCTATCAGCCGTCATCAGCCAGGATAGCTTGACTCCAGTGGCGTAGTGAGCACAGGTCCCACATCTGGGAATACCCATCCCACTTAGGGCGAAAAGCGTTACAACAAACAATTGATGGACGCAATGCTGACAATGCAGACATTCTCCCCCAGTCAAGAGAGCTGGGTTAAATCCATTGTTCTTTTGCCCACTACACCAACCCAGTTTAGACATGGCCATATTCAAATCAGTCTTGACCCTGTGCCTCATGGGAACAGTCCAGCCCGAACTGCCAAGCCATGTCTTCCCTGGACTGGAATCAAGCATCCTAGGACCGGTTTCTGGCTATCAGCCGTCATCAGCCAGGATAGCTTGACTCCAGTGGCGTAGTGAGCACGGGTCCCACGTCTGGGAATACCCATCCCACTTAGGGCGAAAAGCGTTACAACAAACAATTGATGGACGGAATGCTGACAATGCAGACATTCTCCCCCAGTCAAGAGATCTGGGTTAAATCCATCGTTCTTTTGCCCACTACACCAACCCAGTTTAGACATGGCCATATGCAAATCAGTCTTGACCCTGTGCCTCATGGGAACAGTCCAGCCCGAACTGCCAAGCCATGTCTTCCCTGGACCGGAATCAAGTATCCTAGGACCGGTTTCTGGCTATCAGCCGTCATCAGCCAGGATAGCTTGACTCCAGTGGCGTAGTGAGCATGGGTCCCACGTCTGGGAATTCCCATCCCACTTAGGGCGAAAAGCGTTACAACAAACAATTGATGGACGGAATGCTGACAATGCAGACATTCTCCCCCAGTCAAGAGATCTGGGTTAAATCCATCGTTCTTTTGCCCACTACACCACCCCAGTTTAGACATGGCCATATGCAAATCAGTCTTGACCCTGTGCCTCATGGGAACAGTCCAGCCCAAACTGCCAAGCCATGTCTTCCCTGGACCGGAATCAAGCATCCTAGGACCGGTTTCTGGCTATCAGCAGTCATCAGCCAGGATAGCTTGACTCCAGTGGCGTAGTGAGCACGGGTCCCACGTCTGGGAATACCCATCCCACTTAGGGCGAAAAGCGTTACAACAAACAATTGATGGACGGAATGCTGACAATGCAGACATTCTCTCCCAGTCAAGAGATCTGGGTTAAATCCATCGTTCTTTTGCCCACTACACCACCCCAGTTTAGACATGGCCATATGCAAATCAGTCTTGACCCTGTGCCTCATGGGAACAGTCCAGCCCGAACTGCCAAACCATGTCTTCCCTGGACCGGAATCAAGCATCCTAGGACCGGTTTCTGGCTATCTGCTGTCATCAGCCAGGATAGCTTGACTCCAGTGGCGTAGTGAGCACGGGTCCCACGTCTGGGAATACCCATCCCACTTAGGGCGAAAAGCGTTACAACAAACAATTGATGGACGGAATGCTGACAATGCAGACATTCTCCCCCAGTCAAGAGATCTGGGTTAAATCCATCGTTCTTTTGCCCACTATACCACCCCAGTTTAGACATGGCCATATGCAAATCAGTCTTGACCCTGTGCCTCATGGGAACAGTCCAGCCCGAACAGCCAAGCCATGTCTTCCCTGGACCGTAATCAAGCATCCTAGGACCGGTTTCTGGCTATCAGCCGTCATCAGCCAGGATAGCTTGACTCCAGTGGCGTAGTGAGCACGGGTCCCACGTCTGGGAATACCCATCCCACTTAGGGCGAAAAGCGTTACAACAAACAATTGATGGACGGAATGCTGACAATGCAGACATTCTCCCCCAGTCAAGAGATCTGGGTTAAATCCATCGTTCTTTTGCCCACTACACCACCCCAGTTTAGACATGGCCATATGCAAATCAGTCTTGACCCTGTGTCTCATGGGAACAGTCCAGCCCGAACTGCCAAGCCATGTCTTCCCTGGACCGGAATCAAGCATCCTAGGACCGGTTTCTGGCTATCAGCCGTCATCAGCCAGGATAGCTTGACTCCAGTGGCGTAGTGAGCACGGGTCCCACGTCTGGGAATACCCATCCCACTTAGGGCGAAAAGCGTTACAACAAACAATTGATGGACGGAATGCTGACAATGCAGACATTCTCCCCCAGTCAAGAGATCTGGGTTAAATCCATCGTTCTTTTGCCCACTACACCACCCCAGTTTAGACATGGCCATATGCAAATCAGTCTTGACCCTGTGCCTCATGGGAACAGTCCAGCCCGAACTGCCAAGCCATGTCTTCCCTGGACCGGAATCAAGCATCCTAGGACCGGTTTCTGGCTATCAGCCGTCATCAGCCAGGATAGCTTGACTCCAGTGGCGTAATGAGCATGGGTCCCACGTCTGGGAATACCCATCCCACTTAGGGCGAAAAGCGTTACAACAAACAAATGATGGACGGAATGCTGACCATCAATTGTTTGTTGTAACGCTTTTCGCCCTAAGTGGGATCGGTATTCCCAGACATGGGACCCGTGCTCACTACGCCACTGGAGTCAAGCTATCCTGGCTGATGACGGCTGATAGCCAGAAACCGGTCCTAGGATGCTTGATTCCGGTCCAGGGAAGACATGGCTTGGCAGTTCGGGCTGGACTGTTCCCATGAGGCACAGGGTCAAGACTGATTTGCATATGGCCATGTCTAAACTGGGGTGGTGTAGTGGGCAAAAGAACGATGGATTTAACCCAGATCTCTTGACTGGGGGAGAATGTCTGCATTGTCAGAATTCCGTCTATCATTTGTTTGTTGTAACGCTTCGTGTCAATGTATGGCACCCATATCGCGGTAGTTAACGCCTGGACCCAGCAGTGTGTCACCAGCCCTCCCCATTCACACAAGTGCGGTAGTGATAGGCATGGGGACATGGGAAAATGGCGGTGGGAATGCTCCACCGCATGAATCGCGGTGCTGCGTGTCATTGTATGGCACCCATATCGCGGTAGTTACCGCCTGGCCCCAGCGGTGTTTCACCAGCACCCCCCATTCACACAAGTGCGGTAGTGATAGGCATGGAGACATGGGAAAATGGCGGTTGGCATGCTCCACCACATGAATCACGGTGCCGCGTGTCAATGTATGGCACCCATATTGTGGTAGTTACTGCTTGGCCCCAGCTGTGTGTCACCAGCACCCCCATTCAAACAAGTGCGGTAGTGATAGGCATGGAGACATGGGAAAATGGTGGAGGGCATGTTCCACCACATGAATCGCGGTGCCTCGTGTCAATGTATGGCACCCATATCCCGGTAGCTACCGCCTGGCCCCAGCGGTGTGTACCCTGCTCCCCCCATTCACACATGTGCGGTAGTGATAGGCATGGAGACATGGGAAAATGGCAGTGGGCATTTTCCGGCGCATGAATCGCGGTGCCTCGTGTCAATGTATGGCACCCATATCGCGGTAGCTAACACCTGGCTCCAGCGATGTGTCACCACCACCCCCCCATTCACATAAGTGCGGTAGTGATAGGCATAAAGACATCGGAAAATGGCGGTGGGCATGGTCCACCACCCATATCGTGGTAGCTACCGCCTGGCCCCAGCGGTGTGTCACCTGCAACCCCCATTCACACAAGTGCGGTAGTGATAGGCATGGAGACATGGAAAAATGGCGGTGGGCATGCTCTGCTGCTTGAATTGTGGTGCCTCATGTCAATGTATGGCACCCATATCGTGGTAGTTACCACCTGGCCCCAGCGGTGTGTCACCAGCACCCCCATTCACACAAGTGCAGTAGTGATAGGCATGGAGACTTGGGAAAATGGTGGTGGGCATGCTCCGCCACCCATATCACGGTAGCTACCGCCTGGCCCCAGCGGTGTGTCACCAGCACCCCCCATTCACACAAGTACAGTAGTAATATACATGGAGACATGGGAAAATGGCGGTGGGCATTGTTAGAATTGGGACTCTCTGGTTGGCACAGGTATGCACTTGTGACAAGCAGGGACTCTTACTTATAAGTCAGAGTAAGGGGATCACCCTTTCAAATAACCCCTGCTCACCCTCTAGGTAGTGTGGCGCAAGCAGTCAAGACTATTCTCAGGGCATCATAGGTTAAGCATTTGTGAACACATACAGTAATACAATGACACACCACAAATGGACACCAGTCAAGGTTGTATCAAAAATAGTTCTCTTTATATAAGGCTTAGCACAAGACCAGAATAACAAATAAAATGACCACAGTATTATTTTAAAGTTCAATGTTCTTGTAAAAAGGCTTAAAATACAAAAATAGGCTTCTTTTAGTCAATTACGCTTCTTTTCAGGCTCTGTACGGTTCGTACCTGGATGTGCGACTCGTAGGCATTAAAAACAAGGAAAGTACGAGTCAAACAATCGTGGCGGACTCCGGGGTCCGTGACGTGCATGCTGCGGTGCGAACAGAACAAAGTACCTTGGTTTTGTGGGGTCCGCAACGGACAGTGCGGGACAAGTTGATGGGTCCGGGTCGTCGTTCGGCAGCGTATTCGGATGCTGGTCGGGTCGCGGCGTTGGTACGGGACCTTCAGGGATAGGTGCGGATGGCCCGGATCAGCTTGCAGAGTCCGTGGCGTTCAGCGTTCAAGCCGTACCTTCGGTGCGGATAGGCAGCGACACTTCTCGGCGCCGTACAGCGTACGGGGAGGATCGGTGCGATGCGGCGTCTCGGCTCTGAGCACGGCACGGTGCAGTACATTAGCAGCGTACGGACCGTACCTGCGGGACAGCGAAGCTTGGGTCCGGCGTACAGGATTAGGCAGCCAGAGTTGTACGTCTCGAATCGGCGGGGAAGGTTAGGTGCGATGCGGCCGGGAGGGATACGGTGCGTACTAACGCTTTTGGATCAGCGTAGACACACGGTGCCGGGCGGCAAAGACACGGCTTTGCGGCAGACGGGGTACGAGTCGTACTGGGGCCAAATCCAGTGGGAAACAAGCAAGAATTGTCCAGGCAACTCAGTTTTGGAAGGCAGATGAGTCCAATGGTCCTGGGACTCAGTTCAGGGGGCAAGCTCTTCTTCCAAGCCCTTGGAGATTTGTTGAAAACAAAGTGCAAAGTCTCTCTTAGTCTTTTCCTCTCCTTTCTCAGCAAGGCACCAACTGCAGGCCAATCCCCCAGGTTAGGAAAAGTTACTCCCCCTTCAGCTTCTTCCAGGTCCTTCTAGTCAGGCAGAGTTTCTTCGTGGTTCAATCAGAATCTGATTTCTTAGGAGCAGGGCTCCTACATTTATACCAAGTTTCTTTTGTCTTTACAGGCCAGGGGGGCCTTTGCATAATCCCAGTCCAGTTCTTTTCAGTGAGGAGCACTTTGTTGTTGGGACTCTGGCTTCTTCTTTCAGCAGGCAGGGCAGAGACATCAGATGTTCCCCAGGGGGCGGAGCCAGCATTGTGGTGGCAGAGCACTGCCCTATTCAGAGTCAAGGTGCACTCCTCCCACCCATCCTGGTGTAATCTCTCTATTCACCACCTGGCAGCCCCAGCCTGTCTCCTGGAACTTCCCAGCCCTGTCACTCAAGCTACACACAAAGAAGATAGCCCCCCCCTCCGGAGGCGGACTGAGATGGTTAGGCACACAAAGGCTAACTTTCTAAAAGTAGCATTTGCAAACCCAGGATAGGCATGGAGACTTGGGAAAATGGCAGTGAGCATGCTCCGCCGCATGAATCGCGGTGCCTCGTGTCAATGTATGGCACCCATATCGCGGTAGCTACCGTCAGCCCCCAGCGGTGTTCCTCCAGCACCCCTCATTCACACAACTGCGTTAGTGATAGGCATGGAGACATGGGAAAATGACGGTGAGCATGCTCCGCTGCGTGAATCACGGTGCCTCGTGTCAATGTATTACAACAAACAATTGATGGACGGAATGCTGACAATGCAGACATTCTCCCCCAGTCAAGAGATCTGGGTTAAATCCATCGTTCTTTTGCCCACTACACCACCCCAGTTTAGACATGGCCATATGCAAATCAGTCTTGACCCTGTGCCTCATGGGAACAGTCCAGCCCGAACTGCCAAGCCATGTCTTCCCTGGACCGGAATCAAGCATCCTAGGACCGGTTTCTGGCTATTAGCCGTCATCAGCCAGGATAGGTTGACTCCAGTGGCGTAGTGAGCACGGGTCCCACGTCTGGGAATACCCATCCCACTTAGGGCGAAAAGCGTTACAACAAACAATTGATGGACGGAATGCTGACAATGCAGACATTCTCCCCCAGTCAAGAGATCTGGGTTAAATCCATCGTTCTTTTGCCCACTACACCACCCCAGTTTAGACATGGCCATATGCAAATCAGTCTTGACCCTGTGCCTCATGGGAACAGTCCAGCCCGAACTGCCAAGCCATGTCTTCCCTGGACCGGAATCAAGCATCCTAGGACCGGTTTCTGGCTATCAGCCGTCATCAGCCAGGATAGCTTGACTCCAGTGGCGTAGTGAGCACAGGTCCCACATCTGGGAATACCCATCCCACTTAGGGCGAAAAGCGTTACAACAAACAATTGATGGACGCAATGCTGACAATGCAGACATTCTCCCCCAGTCAAGAGAGCTGGGTTAAATCCATTGTTCTTTTGCCCACTACACCAACCCAGTTTAGACATGGCCATATTCAAATCAGTCTTGACCCTGTGCCTCATGGGAACAGTCCAGCCCGAACTGCCAAGCCATGTCTTCCCTGGACTGGAATCAAGCATCCTAGGACCGGTTTCTGGCTATCAGCCGTCATCAGCCAGGATAGCTTGACTCCAGTGGCGTAGTGAGCACGGGTCCCACGTCTGGGAATACCCATCCCACTTAGGGCGAAAAGCGTTACAACAAACAATTGATGGACGGAATGCTGACAATGCAGACATTCTCCCCCAGTCAAGAGATCTGGGTTAAATCCATCGTTCTTTTGCCCACTACACCAACCCAGTTTAGACATGGCCATATGCAAATCAGTCTTGACCCTGTGCCTCATGGGAACAGTCCAGCCCGAACTGCCAAGCCATGTCTTCCCTGGACCGGAATCAAGTATCCTAGGACCGGTTTCTGGCTATCAGCCGTCATCAGCCAGGATAGCTTGACTCCAGTGGCGTAGTGAGCATGGGTCCCACGTCTGGGAATTCCCATCCCACTTAGGGCGAAAAGCGTTACAACAAACAATTGATGGACGGAATGCTGACAATGCAGACATTCTCCCCCAGTCAAGAGATCTGGGTTAAATCCATCGTTCTTTTGCCCACTACACCACCCCAGTTTAGACATGGCCATATGCAAATCAGTCTTGACCCTGTGCCTCATGGGAACAGTCCAGCCCAAACTGCCAAGCCATGTCTTCCCTGGACCGGAATCAAGCATCCTAGGACCGGTTTCTGGCTATCAGCAGTCATCAGCCAGGATAGCTTGACTCCAGTGGCGTAGTGAGCACGGGTCCCACGTCTGGGAATACCCATCCCACTTAGGGCGAAAAGCGTTACAACAAACAATTGATGGACGGAATGCTGACAATGCAGACATTCTCTCCCAGTCAAGAGATCTGGGTTAAATCCATCGTTCTTTTGCCCACTACACCACCCCAGTTTAGACATGGCCATATGCAAATCAGTCTTGACCCTGTGCCTCATGGGAACAGTCCAGCCCGAACTGCCAAACCATGTCTTCCCTGGACCGGAATCAAGCATCCTAGGACCGGTTTCTGGCTATCTGCTGTCATCAGCCAGGATAGCTTGACTCCAGTGGCGTAGTGAGCACGGGTCCCACGTCTGGGAATACCCATCCCACTTAGGGCGAAAAGCGTTACAACAAACAATTGATGGACGGAATGCTGACAATGCAGACATTCTCCCCCAGTCAAGAGATCTGGGTTAAATCCATCGTTCTTTTGCCCACTATACCACCCCAGTTTAGACATGGCCATATGCAAATCAGTCTTGACCCTGTGCCTCATGGGAACAGTCCAGCCCGAACAGCCAAGCCATGTCTTCCCTGGACCGTAATCAAGCATCCTAGGACCGGTTTCTGGCTATCAGCCGTCATCAGCCAGGATAGCTTGACTCCAGTGGCGTAGTGAGCACGGGTCCCACGTCTGGGAATACCCATCCCACTTAGGGCGAAAAGCGTTACAACAAACAATTGATGGACGGAATGCTGACAATGCAGACATTCTCCCCCAGTCAAGAGATCTGGGTTAAATCCATCGTTCTTTTGCCCACTACACCACCCCAGTTTAGACATGGCCATATGCAAATCAGTCTTGACCCTGTGTCTCATGGGAACAGTCCAGCCCGAACTGCCAAGCCATGTCTTCCCTGGACCGGAATCAAGCATCCTAGGACCGGTTTCTGGCTATCAGCCGTCATCAGCCAGGATAGCTTGACTCCAGTGGCGTAGTGAGCACGGGTCCCACGTCTGGGAATACCCATCCCACTTAGGGCGAAACGCGTTACAACAAACAATTGATGGACGGAATGCTGACAATGCAGACATTCTCCCCCAGTCAAGAGATCTGGGTTAAATCCATCGTTCTTTTGCCCACTACACCACCCCAGTTTAGACATGGCCATATGCAAATCAGTCTTGACCCTGTGCCTCATGGGAACAGTCCAGCCCGAACTGCCAAGCCATGTCTTCCCTGGACCGGAATCAAGCATCCTAGGACCGGTTTCTGGCTATCAGCCGTCATCAGCCAGGATAGCTTGACTCCAGTGGCGTAATGAGCATGGGTCCCACGTCTGGGAATACCCATCCCACTTAGGGCGAAAAGCGTTACAACAAACAAATGATGGACGGAATGCTGACCATCAATTGTTTGTTGTAACGCTTTTCGCCCTAAGTGGGATCGGTATTCCCAGACATGGGACCCGTGCTCACTACGCCACTGGAGTCAAGCTATCCTGGCTGATGACGGCTGATAGCCAGAAACCGGTCCTAGGATGCTTGATTCCGGTCCAGGGAAGACATGGCTTGGCAGTTCGGGCTGGACTGTTCCCATGAGGCACAGGGTCAAGACTGATTTGCATATGGCCATGTCTAAACTGGGGTGGTGTAGTGGGCAAAAGAACGATGGATTTAACCCAGATCTCTTGACTGGGGGAGAATGTCTGCATTGTCAGAATTCCGTCTATCATTTGTTTGTTGTAACGCTTCGTGTCAATGTATGGCACCCATATCGCGGTAGTTAACGCCTGGACCCAGCAGTGTGTCACCAGCCCTCCCCATTCACACAAGTGCGGTAGTGATAGGCATGGGGACATGGGAAAATGGCGGTGGGAATGCTCCACCGCATGAATCGCGGTGCTGCGTGTCATTGTATGGCACCCATATCGCGGTAGTTACCGCCTGGCCCCAGCGGTGTTTCACCAGCACCCCCCATTCACACAAGTGCGGTAGTGATAGGCATGGAGACATGGGAAAATGGCGGTTGGCATGCTCCACCACATGAATCACGGTGCCGCGTGTCAATGTATGGCACCCATATTGTGGTAGTTACTGCTTGGCCCCAGCTGTGTGTCACCAGCACCCCCATTCAAACAAGTGCGGTAGTGATAGGCATGGAGACATGGGAAAATGGTGGAGGGCATGTTCCACCACATGAATCGCGGTGCCTCGTGTCAATGTATGGCACCCATATCCCGGTAGCTACCGCCTGGCCCCAGCGGTGTGTACCCTGCTCCCCCCATTCACACATGTGCGGTAGTGATAGGCATGGAGACATGGGAAAATGGCAGTGGGCATTTTCCGGCGCATGAATCGCGGTGCCTCGTGTCAATGTATGGCACCCATATCGCGGTAGCTAACACCTGGCTCCAGCGATGTGTCACCACCACCCCCCCATTCACATAAGTGCGGTAGTGATAGGCATAAAGACATCGGAAAATGGCGGTGGGCATGGTCCACCACCCATATCGTGGTAGCTACCGCCTGGCCCCAGCGGTGTGTCACCTGCAACCCCCATTCACACAAGTGCGGTAGTGATAGGCATGGAGACATGGAAAAATGGCGGTGGGCATGCTCTGCTGCTTGAATTGTGGTGCCTCATGTCAATGTATGGCACCCATATCGTGGTAGTTACCACCTGGCCCCAGCAGTGTGTCACCAGCACCCCCATTCACACAAGTGCGGTAGTGATAGGCATGGAGACATGGGAAAATGATGGTGAGCATGCTCCGCTGCATGAATCGCATTGCCTCGTGTCAATGTATGGCACCCATATCGCGTTAGTTACCGCCTGGCCCCAGCATTGTGTCTCCAGCACCCCCCATTCACACAAGTGCCATAGTGATAGGCATGGAGACATGCGAAAATGGCGTTGGGCATGCTGTGCCACCCACATCACCGTAGCTACTGCCTGGCCCCAGGAGTGTCACCAGCACCCACATTCACACAAGTGCGGTAGTGATAGGCATGGAGACATGGGAAAATAGCGGTGGGAATGCTCCACAGCATGAATCGCGGTGCCTCGTGTCAATGTATGGCACCCATATCGCGGTAGCTACCGTCTGCCCACAGCAGTGTGTCACCAGCACCCCTCATTCACACAACTGCGTTAGTGATAGGCATGGAGACTTGGGAAAATGGCGGTGGCCATTCTCTGCCACCCATATCGCGTTAGCTACCGCCTGGCCCCAGCGGTGTGTCACCAGCACCCCCCATTCACACAAGTGCGGTAGTGATAGGCATGGAGACATGGGAAAATGGCAGTGGGCATGCTCCGCCACCCATATCGCTGTACCTACCGCCTGGCCCCAGCTGTGTGTCACCAGCACCCCCATTCACATAAGTGCGGAAGTGATAGGCATGGAGACCTGGTAAAATGGCGATGGGCATGCTCCGCCACCCATATCGCGGTAGCTACCGCCTGGCCCCAGCGGTGTGTCACCAGCACCCCCATTCACACAAGTGTGTTAGTGATAGGCATGGAGACTTGGGAAAATGGCAGTGGGCATGCTCCGTCGCATGAATCACGGTGCCTCGTGTCAATGTATGGCACCCATATCGCGGTAGCTACCGTCTGCCCACAGCGGTGTGTCACCAGCACCCCTCATTCACACAACTGCGTTAGTGATAGGCATGGAGACATGGGAAAATGACGGTGAGCATGCTCCGCTGCGTGAATCACGGTGCCTCGTGTCAATGTATGGCACCCATATCGCGGTAGTTACCTCCTGGCCCCAGCAGTGTGTCACCAGCACCCCCCATTCACAAAAGTGCGGTAGTGATAGGCATGGAGACATGGGAAAATGGCGGTGGGCATGCTCCACTGCATGAATTGTGGTGCTTCGTGTCAATGTATGGCACCCATATCAGGGTAGCTACCGCTTGGCCCCAGCTGTGTGTCACCAGCACCCCCATTCACACAAATGCGGTAGTGATAGGCATGGAGACATGGTAAAATGGTGGTGGGAATGCTCCGCCACCCATATCGTGATAGATACCGCCTGGCCCCAGTGGTGTGTCACCAGCACCCCCCATTCACACAAGTGCGGTAGTGATAGGCATTGAGACATGGGGAAATGGCATTGGGCACGCTCCTCCGCATGAATCGCGGTGCCGCTTGTCAATGTATGGCACCCATATCGTGGTAGTTACCGCCTGGCCCCAGCTGTGTGTCACCAGCACCCCCCATTCATACAAGTGCTGTAGTGATAGGCATGGAGACATGGGAAAATGGTGGAGGGCATGCTCCACCACATGAATCGCGGTGCCTCGTGTCAATGTATGGCACCCATATCCCGGTAGCTACCGCCTGGCCCCAGCGGTTTGTACCCAGCTCCCCCCATTCACACAAGTGTGGTAGTGATAGGCATGGAGACATGGGAAAATGGCGTTGAGCATGCTCCGCCGCATGAATCGCGGTGCCTCTTGTCAATGTATGGCACCCATATTGTGTTAGTTACCTCCTTGCCCCAGCTGTGTGTCGCCAGCACCCCCCATTCACACAAGTGCGGTAGTGATAGGCATGGAGACATGGGAAAATGGTGGTGGGCATGCTCCGCCACCCTTATCACGGTAGCTACCGCCTGGCCCCAGCGGTGTGTTACTACCACCCCCCATTCACACAAGTGCGGTAGTGATAGGCATGGGTAAATGGCGGTGGGCATGCTCCGCCGCATGAATCGCGGTGCTTCGTGTCAATGTGTGGCACCCATATCGCGGTAGCTACCGCTTGGCCCCAGCGGTGTGTCACCAGCATCCCCCATTCACGCAAGTGCTGTAGTGATAGGCATGGAGACATGGGAAAATGGCGTTGAGCATGCTCCGCCGCATGAATTGCGGTGCCTCGTGTCAGTGTATGGCACCCATATCGCGTTAGTTACCGCCTGGCCCCAGCGGTGTGTCACCTGCACCCCCCATTCACACAAGTGCGGTAGTGATAGGCATGGAGACATGGGAAAATGGCGGTGGGCATGCTCTGCCACCCATACCACGGTAGCTACTGCCTGGCCCCAGCGGTGTGTCACCAGCACCCCCATTCACACAAGTGCGGTAGTGGTATCAATCAATCAATCAATCAAAACATTTATATAGGGCGCTACTCACCCGGAGGGTCTCAAGGCGCTTGGGGGTGGGGGGGTCTGCTACTGCTCGAAGAGCCAGGTCTTGAGTTACTTCCTGAAGGAGAGGTGGTCTTGGGTCTAACGGAGGTGGATGGGGAGGGAGTTCCAAGTCTTGGCTGCCAGGTAGGAGAAGGATCTTCCTCCCATGGTGGCTCTTCGGATGCGTGGCACGGCGGCGAGGGCGTGGTTGGTCGAACGAAGCTGGCGGGAGGGATTGTAGAAGGTCAGGCGGTTGTTGATGTACCTGGGTCCCAGGTCATGGAGGGCCTTGTGTGCGTGGGTGAGGAGACGGAACATAATTCTCTTGTTGACGGGGAGCCAGTGCAGGTCTCTCAGGTGTCCGGAGATGTGGTTGTGGTGGGGGATGTCCAGGATGAGTCGTGCGGAGGCGTTCTGGATGCGTTGGAGTCTCTTCTGAAGTTTGGCTGTGGTTCCGGTGTAGAGGGTGTTTCCGTAGTCCAGTCGACTGGTGACGAGTGCCTGTGTGACTGTCTTCCTGGTTTCGGTGTGGATCCATCGGAAGATCTTCCGGAGCATGCGTAGGATGTTGAAGCACGAGGACGAAACGGCGTTTACTTGTCTGGTCATTGAGAGGGAGGAGTCCAGGATGAAGCCCAGGTTGCGTGCGTGGTCCGTAGGTTTGGGAGCGCTGCCCAGGGCAGGGGGCCACCAGGAGTCGTCCCAGGCGGCGGAAGATGGTCCCAGGATGAGGACCTCCGTCTTGTCTGAGTTGAGCTTCAGGTGACTGGTCCTCATCCACTCGGCTACTTCTTTCATCCCTTCGTGTAGGTTGGTTCTGGCGGTGGCTGGGTCGTTGGTGAGGGAGAGGATCAACTGAGTGTCGTCGGCGTAGGAGATGATGTTGAGGTTGTGTTGGCGTACGATGGTCGCGAGGGGGCTCATATAGATGTTGAAGAGGGTGGGGCTGAGTGATGATCCTTGTGGTACGCCGCAGATGACTCCGGTGGCCTCGGATCTGAACGGGGGGAGGCGGACTCTCTGTGTTCTTCCGGCGAGGAACGAGATGATCCACTCCAGAACCTTCTCTCGGATTCCGATGTTGCTGAGGCGTTGAACTAGGGTGCGGTGGCAGACAGTGTCGAACGCTGCGGAGAGGTCCAGGAGGATGAGGGCAGCTGTTTCCCCGTTGTCGAGCAGGGCTCGGATGTCGTCAGTGGCTGCGATGAGGGCGGTCTCGGTGCTGTGGTTGGCTCGGAAGCCGGACTGCGAGGGGTCGAGGGATCCGTTCGTCTCGAGGAAGGCTGCAAGCTGTCGGTTGACGGTCTTCTCGATGACTTTGGCAGGAAACGGGAGGAGCGAGATGGGGCGGTAGTTCTTGAGGTCGGTGGGGTCAGCTGATGGTTTCTTCAAAAGGGTGCTGAGTTCGGCATGCTTCCATCTCTCCGGGAAGGTGGCGGTGTTGAAGGAGCAGTTGATGACGCCTCGGAGTTGGGGTGCGATGGCGGAGGTGGCCTTGTTGAAAATGTGGTGGGGGCATGGGTCGGTTGGTGATCCGGAGTGGATGGTGTTCATCGTGTGGATGGTGTCTTCGGTGCTGATCGGGGTCCAGGCGCGGAGGGTGATGGTGGGAGTCGTCGGTTCGGTGGTTGTGTGCATGGGCTGTGTGCTGAAGCTGTTGTGTATGTCGGCGATCTTGCTGTGGAAGAACGAGGTGAGTGAGTCGCAGAGTTCTTGCGAGGGGGTGATGTCGTTGGATCCGGCGTTGGGGTTCGAGAGCTCTTCGACTATGTTGAATAGTTCTTTGCTGTGGTGCGCGTTGTTGTCTAGTCGTTCTTTGAATGCTGTCTTCTTGGTGGCGTGGATCAACTGGTGGTGTTTGCGGGTGGCGTGCTTGAGGGCGGTCATGTTGTCTGTAGTCGGGTCTTTGCGCCAGGCTTTCTCGAGGGTGAGGCAGTTCTTCTTGGAGTTCATGAGATCGTCGTTGAACCAGGAAGCCTTCTTGCTGCCGGGTCTGCTGGGGTGGTTTTTTAGGGGTGCGAGGTCGTCAGCGCAGTTGGTGATCCACTGTGTGAGGTTGTTGGCTGCCTGGTTAGGGTCTGTTGAGCTGGCTGGAGGAATCAGGTTCAGGGATGTGAAGAGCTGGTCGGGGGTGATCTTGTTCCAGCTCCTGCGGGGAGCCTGTTGCGGGTGGTGGTGGGTTGTGGTCCTTTTGAAGCTGAAGTGGACGCAGCTGTGGTCTGTCCAGTGGTGTCCGGTGGAGTGACTGAAGGAGACGTCCTTTCAGGTAGGCATGGAGACCTGGGAAAATGGCGGTGGTCATGCTCCACCGCATGAATCGCGGTGCCTTGTGTCAATGTATGGCACCCATATCGCAGTAGCTACCGCCCGGCCCAGCGGTGTGTACCCAGCACCCCCCATTCACACAAATGCAGTAGTGATAGGCATGGAGATATGGGAAAATGGCGGTGGGCATGTTCCGCCATATGAATCACGGTGCCTCGTGTCAATATATGGCACCTATATCACGGTAGCTACCGCCTGGCCCCAGCGGTGTGTCACCAGCACCCCCATTCACACAAGTGCGGTAGTGATAGGTTTGGAGACATTGGAAAATAGCGGTGGGCATGCTCTGCCACCCATATCGCGGTAGCTACCGCCTAGCCACAGCGGTGTGTCACCTGCACCCCCCATTCACACATGTACAGTAGTAATAGTCATGGAGACATGGGAAAATGGCGGTGGGCATGCTCTGCCACATGAATCGTGGTGCCTCATGTCAATGTATAGCACCCATATTGTGATAGCTACCGCCTGGCCCCAGCGGTGTGTCACCAGCACCCCTCATTTACACAAGTGCGGTAGTGATAGACATGGAGACATGGGAAAATGGAGGTGGGCATGCTCCGCAACATGAATCGTGGTGCCTTGTGTCAATGTATGACACCCATATCGCAGTAGCTACCGCCTGGCCCCAGCTGTGTGTCACCAGCACCCCCATTCACACAAGTGCGGTAGTGATAGGCATGGAGACATGGGAAAATGTCGGTGGGCATGCTCCGCTACCCATATCGCGGTAGCTACCGCCTGGCACCAGCTGTGTGTCACCACCTCCCCCCCTTCACAAAAGTGCCGTACTGATAGGCATGGAGACATGGTAAAATGGCGTTGGGCATGCTTCACCGCATGAATCGTGGGTGCCTCTTGTCAATGAATAGCACCCATTTCGCGGTAGATACCGCCTGGCCACAGCGGTGTGTCACCAACACCCCCCATTCACACAAGTGCAGTAGTGATAGGCATGGAGACATGGGAAATGGCGGTGGGCATGCTCCACCACATGAATCGCGGTGTCTCGTGTCAATGTATGGCACCCATATCGCGGTAGCTACCGCCTGGCCCCAGCGGTGTGCACCCAGCTCCCCCCATTCACACAAGTGTGGTAGTGATAGGCATGGAGACATGGGAAAATGGCGGTGGGCATGCTCCGCCACCCATATCGCGGTAGCTACCTCCTTGCTCCAGTGGTGTGTCACCAGCACCCCCCATTCACACAAGTGCAGGAGTGATAGGTATGGAGACATAGGAAAATGGCGTTGAGCCTGCTCCGCTGCATGAATCGCGGTGCCTTGTTTCAATGTATGGCACCCATATTGCGGTAGCTACTGCCTGCCACCAGCGGTGTGTCACCAGCACCCCCCATTCACAAAACTGCGTTAGTGATAGGCATGAAGGCATGGGAAAATGATGGTGAGCATGCTCCGCTGCATGAATCGCATTGCCTCGTGTCAATGTATGGCACCCATATCGCGTTAGTTACCGCCTGGCCCCAGCGGTGTGTCTCCAGCACCCCCCATTCACACAAGTGCCACAGTGATAGGCATGGAGACATGGGAAAATGGCGTTGGGCATGCTGTGCCACCCATATCACCGTAGCTACTGCCTGGCCCCAGGAGCGTCACCAGCACCCCCATGCACACAAGTGCGGTAGTGATAGGCATGGAGACATGGGAAAATAGCGGTTGGAATGCTCCACAGCATGAATCGCGGTGCCTCGTGTCAATGTATGGCACCCATATCACGGTAGCTACCGCCTGACCCAGCGGTGTGTACCCAGCACCCTCCATTCACACAAGTGCGGTAGTGATAGGCTTGGAGACATGGCAAAATGGCGGTGGGCATGCTCCGCCACCCATATCGCGGTAGCTACCGCCTGGCCCCAGCGGTGTGTCACCAGCACCCCCCATTCACACAAGTACAGTAGTAATAGGCATGGAGACATGAAAAAATGGCGGTGGGCATGCTCTGCCGCATGAATCGCGGTGCCTCATGTCAATGTATAGCACCCATATCGCGGTAGCTACCGCCTGGCCCCAGCGGTGTGTCACCAGCACCCCCGATTTACACAAGTGCCGTAGTGATAGGCTTGGAGACATTGGAAAATAGCGGTGGACATGCTCTGCCACCCATATCGCGGTAGCTACCGCCTAGCCCCAGCCGTGTGTCACCAGCACCCCCCATTCACACAAGTGCGGTAGTGATAGGCATGGAGACATGGGAAAATGGAAGTGGGCATTCTCCGCCGCATGAATCGTGGTGCTTCGTGTCAATGTATGGCACCCATATCGTGATAGCTACCGCCTGGCCCCAGCGATGTGTCACCAGCACCCCCCATTCACACAAGTGCGGTAGTGATAGGTATGGAGAGATGGGAAAGTGGCGGTGGGCATGCTCTGCCACCCATATCACGGTAGCTACCGCTTGGCCCCAGCGGTGTGTCACCAACACCCCCCATTCACACAAGTGTGGTAGTGATAGGCATGGAGACATGGGAAAATGGCGTTGAGCATGCTCTACCACCCATATCACGGTAGCTACTGCCTGGCCCCAGCGGTGTGTCCCCAGCCCCCCCATTCAGACAAGTGCAGTAGTGATAGGCATGGAGACATGGGATGATGGCGTTGAGCATGCTCCGCCGCATGAATCGCGGTGCCTTGTGTCAATGTATGGCACCCATATCGCAGCAGCTACTGCCTGCCCCCAGCGGTGTGTCACCAGCACCCCCCATTCACACAACTGCGTTAGTGATAGGCATGGAGACATGGGAAAATGATGGTGAGCATGCTCTGCCAACCTTATCACGGTAGCTACCGCCTGGCCCCAGCAGTGTGTCACCACCACCCCCATTCACACAAGTGCAGTAGTGATAGGCATGGAGACATGGGAAAATGGCGTTGGGCATGCTCCTCCGCATGAACCGCTGTGTCTCTTGTCAATGTATGGCACCCATATCGTGGTAGTTACCGCCTGGCCCCAGCTGTGTGTCACCAGCCCCCCCATTCAGACAAGTGCAGTAGTGATAGGCATGGAGACATGGGAAAATGGAGTTGAGAATGCTCCGCCGCATGAATCGCGGTGCCTCGTGTCAGTGTATGCACCCATATCGCATTAGTTACTGCCTGACCCCAGCGGAGTGTCACCAGCACCCCCCATTCACACAAGTGCGATAGTGATATGCATGGAGACATGGGAAAATGGTGGTGTTCATTCTCCGCCACTCATATCACGGTAGCTACTGCCTGGCCCCAGCGGTGTGTCACCAGCACCCCCCATTCACACAAGTTCGGTAGTGATAGGCATGGAGACATAGGAACATGGCGGTGGGCATGCTCCGCCGCAAGAATCGTGGTGCCTTGTGTCAATATATGGCACCCATATCAGGGTAGCTACCACCTGGCCCCAGCGGTGTGTCACCAGCACCCCCATTCACACAAGTGCTGTAGTGATAGGCATGGAGACATGGGAAAATGGCGGTAGGCATTCTCTGCCGCATGAATCTCGGGGCCTTGTGTCAATGTATTGCACACATATCGCGGTAGTTACCAACTGGCCCCAGCGGTGTGTCACCAGCACCACCCATGCTAACAAGTGCGGTAGTGATAGGCATGGAGACATGGGAAAATGGCGTTGAGCATGCTCCGCCGCATGAATCGCGGTGCCTCGTGTCAGTGTATGGCACCCATATCGCGTTAGTTACCGCCTGGCCCCAGCGGTGTGTCACCAGCACCCCCCATTTACACAAGTGTGGTAGTGATAGGCATGGAGACATGGGAAAATGGTGGTGGGCATGCTCAGCCACCCATATCGCGGTAGCTACCGCCTGGCCCCAGTCTTGTGTCACCAGCACCCCCCATTCACACAAGTGCGGTAGTGATAGGCATGGAGACAAGGGAAAATGGCGTTGAGCATGCTCCGCCGCATGAATCGCGGTGCCTCTTGTCAATGTATGGCACCCATATCGCGTTAGTTACGGCCTGGCCCCAGCGGTGTGTCTCCAGCACCCCCCATTCACACAAGGGCCGTAGTGATAGGCTTGGAGACATGGGAAAATGGCGGTGGGCATGCTCCACCACCCATATCGCGGTAGCTACTGCCTGACCCCAGCTTTGTGTCATCAGCACCCCCCATTCACACAAGTGCGGTAGTGATAGGCATGGAGACATGGGAAAATAGCGGTGGGAATGCTCCACAGCATGAATCGCGGTGCCTCGTGTCAATGTATGGCACCCATATCACGGTAGCTACCGCCTGGCCCAGCGGTGTGTACCCAGCACCTCCTATTCACACAAGTGCAGTAGTCATAGGCCTGGAGACATGGGAAAATGGCGGTGGGCATGCTCCGCCACCCATATCGCTGTACCTACCGCCTGGCCCCAGCTGTGTGTCACCAGCACCCCCATTCACATAAGTGCGGAAGTGATAGGCATGGAGACCTGCTAAAATGGCGATGGGCATGCTCCGCCACCCATATCGCGGTAGCTACCGCCTGGCCCCAGCGGTGTGTCACCAGCACCCCCATTCACACAAGTGCGGTAGTGATAGGCATGGAGACATGGGAAAATGACTGTGAGCATGCTCCGCTGCGTGAATCACGGTGCCTCGTGTCAATGTATGGCACGCATATCGCGGTAGTTACCTCCTGGCCCCAGCAGTGTGTCACCAGCACTCCCCATTCACAAAAGTGCGGTGGT
Organism: Triturus cristatus; assembly: GCF_964204655.1. Classification (NCBI taxonomy): domain Eukaryota; kingdom Metazoa; phylum Chordata; class Amphibia; order Caudata; family Salamandridae; genus Triturus; species Triturus cristatus. The sequence continues at coordinate 1,030,999,929 of NC_140579.1, read as the reverse complement.
GATAGGCATGGAGACATGGGAAAATGGCGGTGGGCATGCTCCACCGCATGAATCGTGGTGCTTCGTGTCAATGTATGGCACCCATATCAGGGTAGCTACCGCCTGGCCCCAGCTGTGTGTCACCAGCACCCCCATTCACACAAATGCGGTAGTGATAGGCATGGAGACATGGTAAAATGGTGGTGGGAATGCTCTGCCACCCATATCGTGATACCGCCTGGCCCCAGCGGTGTGTCACCAGCACCCCCCATTCACACAAGTGCGGTAGTGATAGGCATGGAGACATGGGGAAATGGCATTGGGCACGCTCCTCCGCATGAATCGCGGTGCTGCTTGTCAATGTATGGCACCCATATCGTGGTAGTTACCGCCTGGCCCCAGCTGTGTGTCACCAGCACCCCCCATTCACACAAGTGCTGTAGTGATAGGTATGGAGACAAGGGAAAATGGTGGAGGGCATGCTCCACCACATGAATCACAGTGCCTCGTGTCAATGTATGGCACCCATATCCCGGTAGCTACCGCCTGGCCCCAGCGGTGTGTACCCAGCTCCCCCGATTTACACAAGTGCAGTAGTCATAGGCCTGGAGACATGGGAAAATGGCGGTGGGCATGCTCCGCCACCCATATCGCTGTACCTACCACCTGGCCCCAACTGTGTGTCACCAGCACCCCCATTCACATAAGTGCGGAAGTGATAGGCATGGAGACCTGCTAAAATGGCGATGGGCATGCTCCGCCACCCATATCGCGGTAGCTACCGCCTGGCCCCTGCGGTGTGTCACCAGCACCCCCATTCACACAAGTGCGGTAGTGATAGGCATGGAGACATGGGAAAATGACGGTGAGCATGCTCCGCTGCGTGAATCACGGTGCCTCGTGTCAATGTATGGCACGCATATCGCGGTAGTTACCTCCTGGCCCCAGCAGTGTGTCACCAGCACCCCCCATTCACAAAAGTGCGGTAGTGATAGGCATGGAGACATGGGAAAATGGCGGTGGGCATGCTCCACCGCATGAATCGTGGTGCTTCGTGTCAATGTATGGCACCCATATGAGGGTAGCTACCGCCTGGCCCCAGCTGTGTGTCACCAGCACCCCCATTCACACAAATGCGGTAGTGATAGGCATGGAGACATGGTAAAATGGTGGTGGGAATGCTCTGCCACCCATATCGTGATACCGCCTGGCCCCAGCGGTGTGTCACCAGCACCCCCCATTCACACAAGTGCGGTAGTGATAGGCATGGAGACATGTGGAAATGGCATTGGGCACGCTCCTCCGCATGAATCACGGTGCTGCTTGTCAATGTATGGCACCCATATCGTGGTAGTTACCGCCTGGCCCCAGCTGTGTGTCACCAGCACCCCCCATTCACACAAGTGCTGTAGTGATAGGTATGGAGACAGGGGAAAATGGTGGAGGGCATGCTCCACCACATGAATCACAGTGCCTCGTGTCAATGTATGGCACCCATATCCCGGTAGCTACCGCCTGGCCCCAGCGGTGTGTACCCAGCTCCCCCCATTCACACAAGTGCTGTAGTGATAGGCATGAAGACATGGGAAAATGGCGGTGGGCATTCTCCACCGCATGAATCGCTGTGCCTCGTGTCAATGTATGGCACCAATTTCACGGTAGCTACCGCCTGGCCCCAGCGGTGTGTCACCAGCACGCCCCATTCACATAAGTACAGTAGTGATAGGCATGGAGACATGGGAAAATGGCAGTGGGCATGCTCTGCAGCATGAATCGCGGTGCATCGTGTCAATGTATGGCACCCATATTGCGGTAGCTACCGCCTGGCCCCAGCGGTGTGTCACCAGCACCCCCCATTCACACAAGTGCGGTAGTGATAGGCATGGAGATATGGGAAAATGGCGGTGGGCATGCTCCACCACCCATATCGCGGTAGCTACCACCTGGCCCCAGAGGTGTGTCACCAGCACCCCCCATTCACACAAGTGCGGTAGTGATAGGCATGGAGACTTGGGAAAATGGCAGTGGGCATGCTCCGCCGCATGAATCACGGTGCCTCTTGTCAATGTATGGCACCCATATCGCGGTAGCTACCGTCTACCCACAGCGGTGTGTCACCAGCACCCCTCATTCACACAACTGCGTTAGTGATAGGCATGGAGACATGGGAAAATGGCGGTGGCCATTCTCTGCCACCCATATCGCGGTAGCTACCGCCTGGCCCCAGCGGTGTGTCACCAGCATCCCCCATAAACACAAGTGCGTTAGTGATAGGCATGGAGACATGGGAAAAAGGCGGTGGGCATGCTCCACCGCATGAATCGTGGTGCCTCGTGTCAATGTATGGCACCCATATCATGGTAGTTACCACCTGGCCCCGGTGGTGTGTCACCAGCACCCCCATTCACACAAGTGCGGTAGTGATAGGCATGGAGACATGGGAAAATGGTGGTGGGCATGCTCAACTTCATGAATCGTGGTGCATTGTGTCAAAGTATGGCACTCATATCGCGGTAGCTACCTCCTGTCCCTAGCGGTGTGTCACCAGCACCCCCCATTCACACAAGTGCGGTCGTGATAGGCATGGAGACATGGGAAAATGGCGGTGGGCATGCACCGCCACCTTTATCATGGTATCTGCCACCTGGCCCCAGCGGTGTGTCACCAGCACCCCCTATTCACACAAGTACAGTAGTAATAGGAATGGTGACATGGGAAAATGGCGGTGGGCATGTTCTGCCGCATGAATCGCGGTGCCGCGTGTCAATGTATGGCACCCATATCGCGGTAGCTACCGCCTGGCCCCAGCGGTGTGTCACCAGCACCCCTATTTACACAAGTGCGGTAGTAACAGGCATGGAGACATGAGAAAATGGCAGTGGGCATGCTCTGCCGCATGAATCGTGGTGCCTTGTTTCAATGTATGGCACCTATATCGCGGTAGCTACCGCCTGGCCCCAGCCGTGTGTCACCAGCACCCCCCATTCACACAAGTGCGGTAGTGATAGGCATGGAGACATGGGAAAATGGCAGTGGTCATGCTCCGCCACCCATATCGCTTTAGCTACCGTCTGGCCCCAGCGGTGTGTCACCAGCACCCCCGATTCACACAAGTGTGGGAGTGATAGGCAGTGAGATATGGGAAAATGGCGGTGGTCATGCTCCACCGCATGAGTCGCGGTGCCTCGTGTCAATGTATGGCACCCATATCGCGGTAGTTGCCACCTGGCCCCAGTGGTGTGTCACCAGCACACCCCATTCACACAAGTGCGGTAGTGATAGGCGTGGAGACATGGGAAAATGGCAGTGGGCATTCTCCGCCACCCATATCGCGGTAGCTGCCGCCTGGCCCCAGCCGTGTGTCACCAGCATCCCCAATTCACACAAGTGCGTTAGTGATAGGCATGGAGACATGGGAAAATGGCGGTGGTCATGCTCCACCGGATGAGTCGCGGTGCCTCGTGTCAATGTATGGCACCCATATCGCGGTAGTTGCCACCTGGCCCCAGTGGTGTGTCACCAGCACCCCCCATTCACACAAGTGTGGTAGTGATAGGCATGGAGACATGGGAAAATGGCAGTGGGCATTCTCCGCCACCCATATCGCGGTAGCTACCACCTGGCCCCAGTGGTGTGTCACCAGCACCCCCCATTCACACTAGTGCGGTAGTGATAGGCATGGAGACATGGGAAAATGGCGGTAGGCATGTTCCGCCACCCATATTACGGTAGCTACCGCCTGGCCCCAGCGGTGTGTCACCAGCACCCCCCATTCACACAAGTGCAGTAGTGATAGGCATGGAGACATGGGAAAATGGCGGTGGGCATGGCATGAATCGCGGTCTTTCGTGTCAATGTATGGCACCCATATCGCGGTAGCAACCGCCTGGCCCCAGCGGTGTGTCACCAGCACCCCCCATTCACACAAATGGTGTAGTGATAGGCATGGAGACATGGGAAAATGGCTGTAGGCATGCTCCGCCACCCATATTGTGGTAGCTACCGCCTGGCCCCAGTGGTGTGTCACCAGCACCCCGCTATTCACACAAGTGCGGGAGTGATAGGCATGGAGACATGGGAAAATGGCGGTAGGCATGCTCCGCCACCCATATCGTGGTAGCTACCGCCTGGCCCCAGTGGTGTGTCACTAGCACCCCCCATTCACACAAGTGCGGTAGTGATAGGCATGGAGACCTGGGAAAATGGCGGTGGGCATGGCATGAATCGCAGTGCTTCGTGTCGATGTATGGCACCCATATCGCGGTAGCTTTCGCCTGGCCCCAGCGGTGTATCAACAGCACCCCCCATTCACACAAGTGCGGTAGTGATAGGCATGGAGACATGGGAAAATTGTAGTGGGCATGCTCTGCCGCATGAATCGCGGTGTCTCGTGTCAATGTATGGCACCCATATCGCGGTAACTACTGCCTTGCCCCAGCGGTGTGTCACCAGCACCCCGCCATTCACACAAGTGCGGTAGTGATAGGCATGGAGACATGGGAAAATGTCAGTGGGCATGCTCTGCCGCATGAATCACAGTGCCTTGTGTCAATATATGACACCCATATTGTGGTAGCTACCACCTGGCCCCAGCGGTGTGTCACCAGCCCCCCCCTCATTCATACAAGTGCAGTAGTGATAGGCATGGAGACATGGGAAAATGGCAGTGGCCATGCTCTGTCACCCATATCACGGCAGCTGCCGCATGGCCCCAGCGGTGTGTCACCAGCACCCCCCATTCACACAAGTGCGGTAGTGATAGGCATGGAGACATGGGAAAATAGCGGTGGGAATGCTCCACAGCATGAATCGCTGTGCCTCGTGTCAATGTATGGCACCCATATCACGGTAGGTACCGCCTGGCCCAGCGGTGTGTACCCAGCACCCCCCATTCACACAAGTGCGGTAGTGATAGGCTTGGAGACATGGGAAAATGGCGGTGGGCATGCTCCGCCACCCATATCGCGGTAGCTACCACCTGGCCCCAGCGGTGTGTCACCAGCACCCCCCATTCACACAAGTACAGTAGTAATAGGCATGGAGATATGAGAAAATGGCGGTGGGCATGCTCTGCCGCATGAATCGCGGTGCCTCATGTCAATATATAGCACCCATATCGCGGTTTGTTAGACGGCGACCTTAGAGGAGCCCGGAGGGGGCCCTGACTATCCTGAGACCAACCCTCGAGGTATCGTAGCCGGGCACTGGTGGGAGACTCCTCAGGGGAGGAATCTCGTATCTAGGATCGTACACTCTGCACCACACGACAAAGAGACACCACACCGGGAGTTCTTAAAAACAAATCTTTATCAGATCGGAGTTGTAGGATCTTTATGATCAGCAAGGCAAATATATACAAGTGGAGCGCGGGCTCACAGAGTCTGGGAGGGGGGTAGGAGGTAGCGGGACAGTCGTTGGGGATATGGATCTAATGCAGGGGCGTACCCGGCGCGCAGCTCACAATCCTCGAGCTGGGGGATACGCTTGTCGTTGTCGGGGTCCGGCGGGACCAAGAGAGTCTGTGGGAGCCGCGAGTCACTCAGCAGGGCTCAAGCACAAGTCGGAGGTCTTACGATCTTTTCGGGGAGCCGCGAGTCACTCAGCAGGGCTCAAGCACAGGTTCGGAAGTCTTACGATCTTCAGGGAGCCGCGTGTCACTCAACAGGGCTCAAGCACAGGTTCGGAGGTCTTACGATCTTCAGGGAGCCGCGAGTCACTCAGCAGGGCTCAAGCACAGGTTCGGAGGTCTTACGATCTTCAGGGAGCCGCGAGTCACTCAGCAGGGCTCAGGTGTTTCCAAAGGCGAATCTGCCGGACAGTCCCAGAGCACCCCTTGTTATAGGACGACTCCTCTTTGATGTCCGGAGTCTGTGCAGGCAGGGGTCTTGTCACCTGGGGGTCTTTTGTCGGGGTTTCCTGCCATTGTCTTTTGATCCTTTCAGGGCCGGGTTGGGAGGAGTCCCAGGCACCCAGCAGGTGTGGAGCCAGCCCTCGGGGAGGCCGGCGGGCCGATCGAAACCCACCTTCCCAGGGGAGCTCAGAGGTGCGATGGAAACTGCTCCTCCCTCTCTTATCCCAATGGGAGTGCGATGTCCCCCAGCCGGAGTGGCGCCTCTAGGCCAGGGTCGCGCTGGGGCCGGGCGGCCATCATGGTGCATGAAGTGGGCACGCTGGCCCGGTGTGGCCGAAAGGAGGAAGGCCAGGGACGGGGAAGTCCGGGTCGGGTGTGTGTGTTCTGGTGGTAAGGATCGGCTAGGCCGTGGGCTCGGGGGCTGCGTGAGGTGCATGGGTTATGTGGTGCGGGGACAGGGATGGCTATGCTACGGGGCCAGGTCTAACACGGTTGCTACCGCCTGGCCCCAGCGGTGTGTCACCAGCACCCCCGATTTACACAAGTGCAGTAGTGATAGGCCTGGAGACATGGGAAAATGGAGGTGGTCATGCTCCGCATCATGAATCGTGTTGCCTTGTGTCAATGTATGACACCCATATCGCGGTAGCTACCACCTGGCCCCAGCGGTGTGTCACCAGCACCCCCATTCACACAAGTGCGGTAGTGATAGGCATGGAGACTTGGGAAAATGGCAGTGGGCATGCTCCGCCGCATGAATCACGGTGCCTCGTGTCAATGTATGGCACCCATATCACGGTAGCTACCGTCTGCCCACAGCGGTGTGTCACCAGCACCCCTCATTCACACAACTGCGTTAGTGATAGGCATGGAGACATGGGAAAATGACGGTGAGCATGCTTCGCTGCATGAATCACGGTGCCTCGTGTCAATGTATGGCACCCATATCAGGGTAGCTACCGCCTGGCCCCAGCTGTGTGTCACCATCACCCCCATTCACACAAATGCGGTAGTGATAGGCATGGAGACATGGTAAAATGGTGGTGGGAATGCTCCGCCACCATTATCGTGATAGATACCGCCTGGCCCCAGCGGTGTGTCACCAGCACCCCCCATTCACACAAGTGATGTAGTGATAGGCATGGAGACATGGGAAAATGGTGGAGGGCATGCTCCACCACATTAATCGCGGTGCCTCGTGTCAATGTATGGCACCCATATCCCGGTAGCTACCACCTGGCCCCAGCGGTGTGTATCCAGCTCCCCCCCATTCACACAAGTGTGGTAGTGATAGGCATGGAGACATGGGAAAATGGCATTGAGCATGCTCCGCCGCATGAATCGCGGTGCCTCGTGTCAATGTATGGCACCCATATTGTGTTAGTTACTGCCTGGCCCCAGCTATGTGTCGCCAGCATCCCCCATTCACACAAGTGTGGTAGTGATAGGCATGGAGACATGGGAAAATGGCGGTGGGCATGCTCCGCCACCCTTATCACGGTAGCTACCGCCTGGCCCCAGCGGTGTGTCACCACCACCCTCCATTCACACAAGTGCGGTAGTGATAGGCATGGAGACTTGGGAAAATGGCGGTGGGCATGCTCCGCCGCATGAATCACGGTGCCTCGTGTCAATGTATGGCACCCATATCGCGGTAGCTACCGTCTGCCCACAGCGGTGTGTCACCAGCACCCCTCATTCACTCAACTGCGTTAGTGATAGGCATGGAGACATGGGAAAATGACGGTGAGCATGCTTCGCTGCATGAATCACGGTGCCTCGTGTCAATGTATGGCACCCATATCAGGGTAGCTACCACCTGGCCCCAGCTGTGTGTCACCATCACCCCCATTCAAACAAATGCGGTAGTGATAGGCATGGAGACATGGTAAAATGGTGGTGGGAATGCTCCGCCACCCATATCGTGATAGATACCGCCTGGCCCCAGCGGTGTGTCACCAGCACCCCCCATTCACACAAGTGATGTAGTGATAGGCATGGAGACATGGGAAAATGGGAAAATGGTGGAGGGCATGCTCCACCACATGAATCGCGGTGCCTCGTGTCAATGTATGGCACCAATATCACAGTAGCTACCGCCTGGCCCCAGTGGTGTGTCACCAGCACGCCCCATTCACATAAGTACAGTAGTGATAGGCATGGGAAAATGGCAGTGGGCATGCTCTGCAGCATGAATCGCGGTGCATCGTGTCAATGTATGGCACCCATATCGCGGTAGCTACCGCCTGGCCCCAGCGGTGTGTCACCAGCACCCCCCATTCACACAAGTGCGGTAGTGATAGGCATGGAGATATGGGAAAATGGCGGTGGGCATGCTCCACCACCCATATCGTGGTAGCTACCACCTGGCCCCAGAGGTGTGTCACCAGCACCCCCCATTCACACAAGTGCGGTAGTGATAGGCATGGAGACTTGGGAAAATGGCAGTGGGCATGCTCCGCCGCATGAATCACGGTGCCTCGTGTCAATGTATGGCACCCATATCGCGGTAGCTACCGTCTACCCACAGCGGTGTGTCACCAGCACCCCTCATTCACACAACTGCGTTAGTGATAGGCATGGAGACATGGGAAAATGGCGGTGGCCATTCTCTGCCACCCATATCGCGGTAGCTACCGCCTGGCCCCAGCGGTGTGTCACCAGCATCCCCCATAAACACAAGTGCGGTAGTGATAGGCATGGAGACATGGGAAAATGGCGGTGGGCATGCTCCACCGCATGAATCGTGGTGCCTCGTGTCAATGTATGGCACCCATATCATGGTAGTTACCACCTGGCCCCGGCGGTGTGTCACCAGCACCCCCATTCACACAAGTGCGGTAGTGATAGGCATGGAGACATGGGAAAATGGTGGTGGGCATGCTCAACTTCATGAATTGTGGTGCATTGTGTCAAAGTATGGCACTCATATCGCGGTAGCTACCTCCTGTCCCTAGCGGTGTGTCACCAGCACCCCCCATTCACACAAGTGCGGTCGTGATAGGCATGGAGACATGGGAAAATGGCGTGGGCATGCACCGCCACCTTTATCATGGTATCTGCCGCCTGGACCCAGCGGTGTGTCACCAGCACCCCCCATTCACACAAGTACAGCAGTAATAGGAATGGTGACATGGGAAAATGGTGGTGGGCATGTTCTGCCGCATGAATCGCGGTGCCGCGTGTCAATGTATGGCACCCATATCGCGGTAGCTACCGCCTGGCCCCAGCGGTGTGTCACCAGCACCCCCATTCACACAAGTGCGGTAGTAACAGGCATGGAGACATGAGAAAATGGCAGTGGGCATGCTCTGCCGCATGAATCGTGGTGCCTTGTTTCAATGTATGGCACCTATATCGCAGTAGCTACCGCCTGGCCCCAGCCGTGTGTCACCAGCACCCCCCATTCACACAAGTGCGGTAGTGATAGGCATGGAGACATGGGAAAATGGCAGTGGTCATGCTCCGCCACCCATATCGCGGTAGCTACCGCCTGGCCCCAGCGGTGTGTCACCAGCACCCCCTATTCACACAAGTGTGGGAGTGATAGGCATGGAGATATGGGAAAATGGCGGTGGTCATGCTCCACCGCATGAGTCGCGGTGCCTCGTGTCAATGTATGGCACCCATATCGCGGTAGTTGCCACCTGGCCCCAGTGGTGTGTCACCAGCACACCCCATTCACACAAGTGCGGTAGTGATAGGCGTGGAGACATGGGAAAATGGCAGTGGGTATTCTCCGCCACCCATATCGCGGTAGCTGCCGCCTGGCCCCAGACGTGTGTCACCAGCATCCCCAATTCACACAAGTGCGTTAGTGATAGGCATGGAGACATGGGAAAATGGCGGTGGTCATGCTCCACCGGATGAGTCGCGGTGCCTCGTGTCAATGTATGGCACCCATATCGCGGTAGTTGCCACCTGGCCCCAGCGGTGTGTCACCAGCACCCCCATTCACATAAGTGCGGAAGTGATAGGCATGGAGACCTGGTAAAATGGCGATGGGCATGCTCCGCCACCCATATCGCGGTAGCTACCACCTGGCCCCAGCGGTGTGTCACCAGCACCCCCATTCACACAAGTGCGGTAGTGATAGGCATGGAGACTTGGGAAAATGGCAGTGGGCATGCTCCGCCGCATGAATCACGGTGCCTCGTGTCAATGTATGGCACCCATATCACGGTAGCTACCGTCTGCCCACAGCGGTGTGTCACCAGCACCCCTCATTCACACAACTGCGTTAGTGATAGGCATGGAGACATGGGAAAATGACGGTGAGCATGCTTCGCTGCATGAATCACTGTGCCTCGTGTCAATGTATGGCACCCATATCAGGGTAGCTACCACCTGGCCCCAGCTGTGTGTCACCATCACCCCCATTCACACAAATGCGGTAGTGATAGGCATGGAGACATGGTAAAATGGTGGTGGGAATGCTCCGCCACCATTATCGTGATAGATACCGCCTGGCCCCAGCGGTGTGTCACCAGCACCCCCCATTCACACAAGTGATGTAGTGATAGGCATGGAGACATGGTAAAATGGTGGAGGGCATGCTCCACCACATGAATCGCGGTGCCTCGTGTCAATGTATGGCACCCATATCCCGGTAGCTACCACCTGGCCCCAGCGGTGTGTATCCAGCTCCCCCCCCATTCACACAAGTGTGGTAGTGATAGGCATGGAGACATGGGAAAATGGCGTTGAGCATGCTCCGCCACATGAATCGCGGTGCCTCGTGTCAATGTATGGCACCCATATTGTGTTAGTTACTGCCTGGCCCCAGCTATGTGTCGCCAGCACCCCCCATTCACACAAGTGTGGTAGTGATAGGCATGGAGACATGGGAAAATGGCGGTGGGCATGCTCCGCCACCCTTATCACGGTAGCTACCGCCTGGCCCCAGCGGTGTGTCACCACCACCCTCCATTCACACAAGTGCGGTAGTGATAGGCATGGAGACTTGGGAAAATGGCGGTGGGCATGCTCCGCCGCATGAATCACGGTGCCTCGTGTCAATGTATGGCACCCATATCGCGGTAGCTACCGTCTGCCCACAGCGGTGTGTCACCAGCACCCCTCATTCACACAACTGCATTAGTGATAGGCATGGAGACATGGGAAAATGACGGTTAGCATGCTTCGCTGCATGAATCACGGTGCCTCATGTCAATGTATGGCACCCATATCAGGGTAGCTACCGCCTGGCCCCAGCGGTGTGTCACCATCACCCCCATTCACACAAATGCGGTAGTGATAGGCATGGAGACATGGTAAAATGGTGGTGGGAATGCTCCGCCACCCATATCGTGATAGATACTGCCTGGCCCCAGCGGTGTGTCACCAGCACCCCCCATTCACACAAGTGATGTAGTGATAGGCATGGAGACATGGGAAAATGGGAAAATGGTGGAGGGCATGCTCCACCACATGAATCGCGGTGCCTCGTGTCAATGTATGGCACCAATATCACAGTAGCTACCGCCTGGCCCCAGCGGTGTGTCACCAGCACGCCCCATTCACATAAGTACAGTAGTGATAGGCATGGAGACATGGGAAAATGGCAGTGGGCATGCTCTGCAGCATGAATCGCGGTGCATCGTGTCAATGTATGGCACCCATATCGCGGTAGCTACCGCCTGGCCCCAGCGGTGTGTCACCAGCACCCCCCATTCACACAAGTGCGGTAGTGATAGGCATGGAGATATGGGAAAATGGCGGTGGGCATGCTCCACCACCCATATCGCGGTAGCTACCACCTGGCCCCAGAGGTGTGTCACCAGCACCCCCCATTCACACAAGTGCGGTAGTGATAGGCATGGAGACTTGGGAAAATGGCAGTGGGCATGCTCCGCCGCATGAATCACGGTGCCTCGTGTCAATGTATGGCACCCATATCGCGGTAGCTACCGTCTACCCACAGCGGTGTGTCACCAGCACCCCTCATTCACACAACTACGTTAGTGATAGGCATGGAGACATGGGAAAATGGCGGTGGCCATTCTCTGCCACCCATATCGCGGTAGCTACCGCCTGGCCCCAGCGGTGTGTCACCAGCATCCCCCATAAACACAAGTGCGTTAGTGATAGGCATGGAGACATGGGAAAATGGCGGTGGGCATGCTCCACCGCATGAATCGTGGTGCCTCGTGTCAATGTATGGCACCCATATCATGGTAGTTACCACCTGGCCCCGGCGGTGTGTCACCAGCACCCCCATTCACACAAGTGCGGTGGTGATAGGCATGGAGACATGGGAAAATGGTGGTGGACATGCTCAACTTCATGAATTGTGGTGCATTGTGTCAAAGTATGGCACTCATATCGCGCTAGCTACCTCCTGTCCCTAGCGGTGTGTCACCAGCACCCCCCATTCACACAAGTGCGGTCGTGATAGGCATGGAGACATGGGAAAATGGCGTGGGCATGCACCGCCACCTTTATCATGGTATCTGCCGCCTGGCCCCAGCGGTGTGTCAACAGCACCCCCCATTCACACAAGTACAGTAGTAATAGGAATGGTGACATGGGAAAATGGTGGTGGGCATGTTCTGCCGCATGAATCGCGGTGCCGCGTGTCAATGTATGGCACCCATATCGCGGTAGCTACCGCCTGGCCCCAGCGGTGTGTCACCAGCACCCCCATTCACACAAGTGCGGTAGTAACAGGCATGGAGACATGAGAAAATGGCAGTGGGCATGCTCTGCCGCATGAATCGTGGTGCCTTGTTTCAATGTATGGCACCTATATCGCGGTAGCTACCGCCTGGCCCCAGCCGTGTGTCACCAGCACCCCCCATTCACACAAGTGCGGTAGTGATAGGCATGGAGACATGGGAAAATGGCAGTGGTCATGCTCCGCCACCCATATCGCGGTAGCTACCGCCTGGCCCCAGCGGTGTGTCACCAGCACCCCCTATTCACACAAGTGTGGGAGTGATAGGCATGGAGATATGGGAAAATGGCGGTGGTCATGCTCCACCGCATGAGTCGCGGTGCCTCGTGTCAATGTATGGCACCCATATCGCGGTAGTTGCCACCTGGCCCTAGTGGTGTGTCACCAGCACACCCCATTCACACAAGTGCGGTAGTGATAGGCGTGGAGACATGGGAAAATGGCAGTGGGCATTCTCCACCACCCATATCGCGGTAGCTGCCGCCTGGCCCCAGACGTGTGTCACCAGCATCCCCAATTCACACAAGTGCGTTAGTGATAGGCATGGAGACATGGGAAAATGGCGGTGGTCATGCTCCACCGGATGAGTCGCGGTGCCTCGTGTCAATGTATGGCACCCATATCGCGGTAGTTGCCACCTGGCCCCAGCGGTGTGTCACCAGCACCCCCCATTCACACAAGTGCGGTAGTGATAGGCATGGAGACATGGGAAAATGGCAGTGGGCATTCTCCGCCACCCATATCGCGGTAGCTACCACCTGGCCCCAGTGGTATGTCACCAGCACCCCCCATTCACACAAGTGCGGTAGTGATAGGCATGGAGACATGGGAAAATGGCGGTAGGCATGTTCCGCCACCCATATTACGGTAGCCACCGCCTGGCCCCAGCGGTGTGTCACCAGCACCCCCCATTCACACAAGTGCGGTCGTGATAGGCATGGAGACATGGGAAAATGGCGTGGGCATGCACCGCCACCTTTATCATGGTATCTGCCGCCTGGCCCCAGCGGTGTGTCAACAGCACCCCCCATTCACACAAGTACAGTAGTAATAGGAATGGTGACATGGGAAAATGGTGGTGGGCATGTTCTGCCGCATGAATCGCGGTGCCGCGTGTCAATGTATGGCACCCATATCGCGGTAGCTACCGCCTGGCCCCAGCGGTGTGTCACCAGCACCCCCATTCACACAAGTGCGGTAGTAACAGGCATGGAGACATGAGAAAATGGCAGTGGGCATGCTCTGCCGCATGAATCGTGGTGCCTTGTTTCAATGTATGGCACCTATATCGCGGTAGCTACCGCCTGGCCCCAGCCGTGTGTCACCAGCACCCCCCATTCACACAAGTGCGGTAGTGATAGGCATGGAGACATGGGAAAATGGCAGTGGTCATGCTCCGCCACCCATATCGCGGTAGCTACCGCCTGGCCCCAGCGGTGTGTCACCAGCACCCCCTATTCACACAAGTGTGGGAGTGATAGGCATGGAGATATGGGAAAATGGCGGTGGTCATGCTCCACCGCATGAGTCGCGGTGCCTCGTGTCAATGTATGGCACCCATATCGCGGTAGTTGCCACCTGGCCCCAGTGGTGTGTCACCAGCACACCCCATTCACACAAGTGCGGTAGTGATAGGCGTGGAGACATGGGAAAATGGCAGTGGGCATTCTCCGCCACCCATATCGCGGTAGCTGCCGCCTGGCCCCAGACGTGTGTCACCAGCATCCCCAATTCACACAAGTGCGTTAGTGATAGGCATGGAGACATGGGAAAATGGCGGTGGTCATGCTCCACCGGATGAGTCGCGGTGCTTCGTGTCAATGTATGGCACCCATATCGCGGTAGTTGCCACCTGGCCCCAGCGGTGTGTCACCAGCACCCCCCATTCACACAAGTGCGGTAGTGATAGGCATGGAGACATGGGAAAATGGCAGTGGGCATTCTCCGCCACCCATATCGCGGTAGCTACCACCTGGCCCCAGTGGTGTGTCACCAGCACCCCCCATTCACACAAGTGCGGTAGTGATAGGCATGGAGACATGGGAAAATGGCGGTAGGCATGTTCCGCCACCCATATTACGGTAGCTACCGCCTGGCCCCAGCGGTGTGTCACCAGCACCCCCCATTCACACAAGTGCAGTAGTGATAGGCATGGAGACATGGGAAAATGGCGGTGGGCATGGCATGAATCGCGGTCTTTCGTGTCAATGTATGGCACCCATATCGCGGTAGCAACCGCCTGGCCCCAGCGGTGTGTCACCAGCACCCCCCATTCACACAAATGGTGTAGTGATAGGCATGGAGACATGGGAAAATGGCTGTAGGCATGCTCCGCCACCCATATCGTGGTAGCTACCACCTGGCCCCAGTGGTGTGTCACCAGCACCCCGCTATTCACACAAGTGCGGGAGTAATAGGCATGGAGACATGGGAAAATGGCGGTAGGCATGCTCCGCCACCCATATCGTGGTAGCTACCGCCTGGCCCCAGTGGTGTGTCACTAGCACCCCCCATTCACACAAGTGCGGTAGTGATAGGCATGGAGACCTGGGAAAATGGCGGTGGGCATGGCATGAATCGCAGTGCTTCGTGTCGATGTATGGCACCCATATCGCGGTAGCTTTCGCCTGGCCCCAGCGGTGTATCAACAGCACCCCCCATTCACACAAGTGCGGTAGTGATAGGCATGGAGACATGGGAAAATTGTAGTGGGCATGCTCTGCCGCATGAATCGCGGTGTCTCGTGTCAATGTATGGCACCCATATCGCGGTAACTACTGCCTTGCCCCAGTGGTGTGTCACCAGCACCCCGCCATTCACACAAGTGCGGTAGTGATAGGCATGGAGACATGGGAAAATGTCGGTGGGCATGCTCTGCCGCATGAATCACAGTGCCTTGTGTCAATATATGACACCCATATTGTGGTAGCTACCACCTGGCCCCAGCGGTGTGTCACCAGCCCCCCCCTCATTCATACAAGTGCAGTAGTGATAGGCATGGAGACATGGGAAAATGGCAGTGGCCATGCTCCGTCACCCATATCACGGCAGCTGCCGCATGGCCCCAGCGGTGTGTCACCAGCACCCCCCATTCACACAAGTGCGGTAGTGATAGGCATGGAGACATGGGAAAATAGCGGTGGGAATGCTCCCCAGCATGAATCGCGGTGCCTCGTGTCAATGTATGGCACCCATATCACGGTAGGTACCGCCTGGCCCAGCGGTGTGTACCCAGCACCCCCCATTCACACAAGTGCGGTAGTGATAGGCTTGGAGACATGGGAAAATGGCGGTGGGCATGCTCCGCCACCCATATCGCGGTAGCTACCACCTGGCCCCAGCGGTGTGTCACCAGCACCCCCCATTCACACAAGTACAGTAGTAATAGGCATGGAGACATGAGAAAATGTCGGTGGGCATGCTCTGCCGCATGAATCGCGGTGCCTCATGTCAATATATAGCACCCTATCGCGGTTTGTTAGAAGGCGACCTTAGAGGAGCCCGGAGGGGGCCCTGACTATCCTGAGACCAACCCTCGAGGTATCGTAGCCGGGCACTGGTGGGAGACTCCTCAGGGGAGGAATCTCGTATCTAGGATCGTACACTCGGCACCACACGACAAAGAGACACCACACCGGGAGTTCTTAAGAACAAATCTTTATCAGATCGGAGTTGTAGGATCTTTATGATCAGCAAGGCAAATATATACAAGTGGAGCGCGGGCTCACAGAGTTTGGGAGGGGGGTAGGAGGTAGCGGGACAGTCTTTGGGGATATGGATCGAATGCAGGGGCGTACCCGGCGCGCAGCTCACAATCCTCGAGCTGGGGGATACGCTTGTCGTTGTCGGGGTCCGGCGGGACCAAGAGAGTCTGTGGGAGCCGCGAGTCACTCAGCAGGGCTCAAGCACAAGTCGGAGGTCTTACGATCTTTTCGGGGAGCCGCGAGTCACTCAGCAGGGCTCAAGCACAGGTTCGGAGGTCTTACGATCTTCAGGGAGCCGCGAGTCACTCAGCAGGGCTCAAGCACAGGTTCGGAGGTCTTACGATCTTCAGGGAGCCGCGAGTCACTCAGCAGGGCTCAAGCACATGTTCGGAGGTCTTACGATCTTCAGGGAGCCGCGAGTCACTCAGCAGGGCTCAGGTGTTTCCAAAGGCGAATCTGCCGGACAGTCCCAGAGCACCCCTTGTTATAGGACGACTCCTCTTTGATGTCCGGAGTCTGTGCAGGCAGGGGTCTTGTCACCTGGGGGTCTTTTGTCGGGGTTTCCTGCCATTGTCTTTTGATCCTTTCAGGGCCGGGTTGGGAGGAGTCCCAGGCACCCAGCAGGTGTGGAGCCAGCCCTCGGGGAGGCCGGCGGGCCGATCGAAACCCACCTTCCCAGGGGAGCTCAGAGGTGCGATGGAAACTGCTCCTCCCTCTCTTATCCCAATGGGAGTGCGATGTCCCCCAGCCGGAGTGGCGCCTCTAGGCCAGGGTCGCGCTGGGGCCGGGTGGCCATCATGGTGCATGAAGTCGGCACGCGGGCCCGGTGTGGCCGAAAGGAGGAAGGCCAGGGACGGGGAAGTCCGGGTCGGGTGTGTGTGTTCTGGTGGGAAGGATCGGCTAGGCCGTGGGCTCGGGGGCTGCGTGAGGTGCATGGGTTATGTGGTGCGGGGACAGGGATGGCTATGCTATGAGGCCGGGACTAACACGGTTGCTACTGCCTGGCCCCAGCGGTGTGTCACCAGCACCCCCGATTTACACAAGTGCAGTAGTGATAGGCCTGGAGACATGGGAAAATGGAGGTGGTCATGCTCCGCATCATGAATCGTGTTGCCTTGTGTCAATGTATGACACCCATATCGCGGTAGCTACCGCCTGGCCCCGGCGGTGTGTCACCAGCACCCCCCATTCACACAAGTGGGGTAGTGATAGGCATGGAGACATGGGAAAATGGCAGTGGGCATGCTCCGCCACCCATATCGCTGTACCTACCGCCTTGCCCCAGCTGTGTGTCACCAGCACCCCCATTCACATAAGTGCGGAAGTGATAGGCATGGAGACCTGGTAAAATGGCGATGGGCATGCTCCGCCACCCATATCGCGGTAGCTACCACCTGGCCCCAGCTGTGTGTCACCAGCACCCCCATTCACACAAGTGTGGTAGTGATAGGCATGGAGACTTGGGAAAATGGCAGTGGGCATGCTCCGCCGCATGAATCACGGTGCCTCGTGTCAATGTATGGCACCCATATCGCGGTAGCTACCGCCTGGCCCCGGCGGTGTGTCACCAGCACCCCCCATTCACACAAGTGGGGTAGTGATAGGCATGGAGACATGGGAAAATGGCAGTGGGCATGCTCCGCCACCCATATCGCTGTACCTACCGCCTTGCCCCAGCTGTGTGTCACCAGCACCCCCATTCACATAAGTGCGGAAGTGATAGGCATGGAGACCTGGTAAAATGGCGATGGGCATGCTCCGCCACCCATATCGCGGTAGCTACCACCTGGCCCCAGCTGTGTGTCACCAGCACCCCCATTCACACAAGTGTGGTAGTGATAGGCATGGAGACTTGGGAAAATGGCAGTGGGCATGCTCCGCCGCATGAATCACGGTGCCTCGTGTCAATGTATGGCACCCATATCGCGGTAGCTACCGTCTGCCCACAGCGGTGTGTCACCAGCACCCCTCATTCACACAACTGCGTTAGTGATAGGCATGGAGACATGGGAAAATGACGGTGAGCATGCATCGCTGCATGAATCACGGTGCCTCGTGTCAATGTATGGCACCCATATCAGGGTAGCTACCGCCTGGCCCCAGCTGTGTGTCACCATCACCCCCATTCACACAAATGCGGTAGTGATAGGCATGGAGACATGGTAAAATGGTGGTGGGAATGCTCCGCCACCATTATCGTGATAGATACCGCCTGGCCCCAGCGGTGTGTCACCAGCACCCCCCATTCACACAAGTGATGTAGTGATAGGCATGGAGACATGGGAAAATGGTGGAGGGCATGCTCCACCACATGAATCGCGGTGCCTCGTGTCAATGTATGGCACCAATATCCCGGTAGCTACCACCTGGCCCCAGCGGTGTGTATCCAGCTCCCCCCATTCACACAAGTGTGGTAGTGATAGGCATGGAGACATGGGAAAATGGCATTGAGCATGCTCCGCCGCATGAATCGCGGTGCCTCGTGTCAATGTATGGCACCCATATTGTGTTAGTTACTGCCTGGCCCCAGCTATGTGTCGCCAGCACCCCCCATTCACACAAGTGCGGTAGTGATAGGCATGGAGACATGGGAAAATGGCGGTGGGCATGCTCCGCCACCCTTATCACGGTAGCTACCGCCTGGCCCCAGCGGTGTGTCACCACCACCCTCCATTCACACAAGTGCGGTAGTGATAGGCATGGAGACCTGGGAAAATGGCGGTGGGCATGCTCCGCTGCATGAATCACGGTGCCTCGTGTCAATGTATGGCACCCATATCGCGGTAGCTACCGTCTGCCCACAGCGGTGTGTCACCAGCACCCCTCATTCACACAACTGCGTTAGTGATAGGCATGGAGACATGGGAAAATGGCAGTGGCCATTCTCTGCCACCCATATCGCGGTAGCTAGCGCCTGGCCCCAGCGGTGTGTCACCAGCGTCCCCCATAAACACAAGTGCGATAGTGATAGGCATGGAGACATGGGAAAATGGCGGTGGGCATTCTCCACCGCATGAATCGCTGTTCCTCGTGTCAATGTATGGCACCAATATCACGGTAGCTACCGCCTGGCCCCTGCGGTGTGTCACCAGCACCCCCCATTCACATAAGTACAGTAGTGATAGGCATGGAGACATGGGAAAATGGCAGTGGGAATGCTCTGCAGCATGAATCGCGGTGCATCGTGTCAATGTATGGCACCCATATCGCGGTAACTACCGCCTGGCCCCAGCTGTGTGTCACCAGCACCCCCCATTCAAACAAGTGCGGTAGTGATAGGCATGGAGATATGGGAAAATGGCGGTGGGCATGGTCAACCACCCATAACGCGGTAGCTACCGCCTGGCCCCAGAGGTGTGTCACCAGCACCCCCAATTCACACAACTGCGTTAGTGATAGGCATGGAGACATGGGAAAATGACGGTGAGCATGCTTCGCTGCATGAATCACGGTGCCTCGTGTCAATGTATGGCACCCATATCAGGGTAGCTACCGCCTGGCCCCAGCTGAGTGTCACCAGCACCCGCATTGCCACAAATGCGGTAGTGATAGGCATGGAGACATGGTAAAATGGTGGTGGGAATGCTCCGCCACCCATATCGTGATAGATACCGCCTGGCCCCAGCGGTGTGTCACCAGCACCCCCCATTCACACAAGTGATGTAGTGATAGGCATGGAGACATGGGAAAATGGGAAAATGGTGGAGGGCATGCTCCACCACATGAATCGCGGTGCCTCGTGTCAATGTATGTTATGTTATGTTATGCACTTTTGTATTGCGCACAGCTGCCCCAGCTAAGGGGCGTCCTGGCGCATGGCAGGCAATGTGCAACAGATAGCAGAAACACAACACAGATAAAAGATCTATTTAAAAAAGAAACGTTTTCAGAGCTTTGCGAAAGGCCAAGAGGTCAGTCAGTAGCCGCAAGTCCACTGGGAGGGAATTCCAGAGTTCAGCCGCCCTCACCCGAAAAGAGCGACCACCAGCCCGACACAACCTGTATCGGGGGACCACCGCGAGCGCTTGGCTACCCGATCTCAAAGCGCGGGAAGGAACATACCACGACAGGAGGTCAGCAAGAATTGGCGGACCTACTCCCCTCAAGATCTTAAACGCCAAGCACAACACCTTGAACTGGATGCGTGATTTAATGGGAAGCCAATGCAAGGATCTCGAGACACCTGAGACAGAGCTCCTTCGGGGTAAGCCTACAATGGCTCTAGCCGCGGCATTCTGCACTCGTTGAAGGCGGGTAGTCTCCGCCACGTTGGTCCCTACCAAAAGCGAGCTGGCATAGTCCAGGCGAGATAATACCGTGGCCTGGACTATCAGCTGCCTGGTACCACGGTCAAAGAACTTAAGAATGGGCCTCAGCGACCGCAAGATGCCAAAACAGCCGGCCGCGATTTTCTTCGAGTGGCCCTCGTAACTGAGAGCGGGATCCATCCACACTCCCAGATTCCTAAGTTCAGTGACCGGGAGAGGGACCGGCCCCAGTTCAATGGCACCAATATCACAGTAGCTACCGCCTGGCCCCAGCGGTGTGTCACCAGCACGCCCCATTCACATAAGTACAGTAGTGATAGGCATGGAGACATTGGAAAATGGCAGTGGGCATGCTCTGCAGCATGAATCGTGGTGCATCGTGTCAATGTATGGCACCCAAATCGCGGTAGCTACCGCCTGGCCCCAGCGGTGTGTCACCAGCACCCCCCATTCACATAAGTGCGGTAGTGATAGGCATGGAGATATGGGAAAATGGTGGTGGGCATGCTCCACCACCCATATCGCGGTAGCTACCACCTGGCCCCAGAGGTGTGTCACCAGCACCCCCCATTCACACAAGTGCGGTAGTGATACGCTTGGAGACATAGGAAAATGGCGGTGGTCATGCTCCACCGGATGAGTCGCGGTGCCTCGTGTCAATGTATGGCACCCATATCGCGGTAGTTGCCACCTGGCCCCAGCGGTGTGTCACCAGCACCCCCCATTCACACAAGTGCGGTAGTGACAGGCATGGAGACATGGGAAAATAGCAGTGGGCATTCTCCGCCACCCATATCCCGGTAGCTACCGCCTGGCCCCAGCGGTGTGTCACCAGCACCCCCCATTCACACAAGTGCAGTAGTGATAGGCATGGAGACATGGGAAAATGGCGGTGGGCATGGCATGAATCGCGGTCTTTCGTGTCAATGTATGGCACCCATATCGCGGTAGCAACCGCCTGGCCCCAGCGGTGTGTCACCAGCACCCCCCATTCACACAAATGGTGTAGTGATAGGCATGGAGACATGGGAAAATGGCTGTAGGCATGCTCCGCCCCCCATATCGTGGTAGCTACCGCCTGGCCCCAGTGGTGTGTCACCAGCACCCCGCTATTCACACAAGTGCGGGAGTGATAGGCATGGAGACATGGGAAAATGGCGGTAGGCATGCTCCGCCACCCATATCGTGGTAGCTACCGCCTGGCCCCAGTGGTGTGTCACTAGCACCCCCCATTCACACAAGTGCGGTAGTGATAGGCATGGAGACCTGGGAAAATGGCGGTGGCCATGGCATGAATCGCAGTGCTTCGTGTCGATGTATGGCACCCATATCGCGGTAGCTTTCGCCTGGCCCCAGCGGTGTATCAACAGCACCCCCCATTCACACAAGTGCGGTAGTGATAGGCATGGAGACATGGGAAAATTGTAGTGGGCATGCTCTGCCGCATGAATCGCGGTGTCTCGTGTCAATGTATGGCACCCATATCGCGGTAACTACTGCCTTGCCCCAGTGGTGTGTCACCAGCACCCCGCCATTTGCACAAGTGCGGTAGTGATAGGCATGGAGACATGGGAAAATGTCGGTGGGCATGCTCTGCCGCATGAATCACAGTGCCTTGTGTCAATATATGACACCCATATCGCTGTACCTACCGCCTGGCCCCAGCTGTGTGTCACCAGCACCCCCATTCACATAAGTGCGGAAGTGATAGGCATGGAGACCTGGTAAAATGGCGATGGGCATGCTCCGCCACCCATATCGCGGTAGCTACCGCCTGGCCCCAGCGGTGTGTCACCAGCACCCCCATTCACACAAGTGCGGTAGTGATAGGCATGGAGACTTGGGAAAATGGCAGTGGGCATGCTCCGCCGCATGAATCACGGTGCCTCGTGTCAATGTATGGCACCCATAGCGCGGTAGCTACCGTCTGCCCACAGCGGTGTGTCACCAGCACCCCTCATTCACACAACTGCGTTAGTGATAGGCATGGAGACATGGGAAAATGACGGTGAGCATGCTTCGCTGCATGAATCACGGTGCCTCGTGTCAATGTATGGCACCCATATCAGGGTAGCTACCGCCTGGCCCCAGCTGTGTGTCACCATCACCCCCATTCACACAAATGCGGTAGTGATAGGCATGGAGACATGGTAAAATGGTGTTGGGAATGCTCCGCCACCATTATCGTGATAGATACCGCCTGGCCCCAGCGGTGTATCACCAGCACCCCCCATTCACACAAGTGATGTAGTGATAGGCATGGAGACATGGGAAAATGGTGGAGGGCATGCTCCACCACATGAATCGCGGTGCCTCGTGTCAATATATGGCACCCATATCCCGGAAGCTACCACCTGGCCCCAGCGGTGTGTATCCAGCTCCCCCCATTCACACAAGTGTGGTAGTGATAGGCATTTAGACATGGGAAAATGGCGTTGAGCATGCTCCGCCGCATGAATCGCGGTGCCTCGTGTCAATGTATGGCACCCATATTGTGTTAGTTACCGCCTGGCCCCAGCTGTGTGTCGGCAGCACCCCCCATTCACACAAGTGTGGTAGTGATAGGCATGGAGACATGGGAAAATGGCGGTGGGCATGCTCCGCCACCCTTATCACGGTAGCTACCGCCTGGCCCCAGCTGAGTGTCACCACCACCCTCCATTCACACAAGTGCGGTAGTGATAGGCATGGAGACTTGGGAAAATGGCGGTGGGCATGCTCGGCCGCATGAATCACGGTGCCTCGTGTCAATGTATGGCACCCATATCGCGGTAGCTACCGTCTGCCCACAGCGGTGTGTCACCAGCACCCCTCATTCACACAACTGCGTTAGTGATAGGCATGGAGACATGGGAAAATGACGGTGAGCATGCTTTGCTGTATGAATCACGGTGCCTCGTGTCAATGTATGGCACCCATATCACGGTAGCTACCGCCTGGCCCCAGCTGTGTGTCACCATCACCCCCATTCACACAAATGCGGTAGTGATAGGCATGGAGACATGGTAAAATGGTGGTGGGAATGCTCCGCCACCCATATCGTGATAGATACCGCTTGGCCCCAGCGGTGTGTCACCAGCACCCCCCATTCACACAAGTGATGTAGTGATAGGCATGGAGACATGGGAAAATGGGAAAATGGTGGAGGGCATGCTCCACCACATGAATCGCGGTGCCTCCTGTCAATGTATGGCACCCATATCCCGGTAGCTACCACCTGGCCCCAGCAGTGTGTACCCAGCTCCCCCCATTCACACAAGTGTGGTAGTGATAGGCATGGAGACATGGGAAAATGGCGTTGAGCATGCTCCGCTGCATGAATCGCGGTGCCTCGTGTCAATGTATGGCACCCATATTGTGTTAGTTACCGCCTGGCCCCAGCTGTGTGTCGCCAGCACCCCCCATTCACACAAGTGCGGTAGTGATAGGCATGAAGACATGGGAAAATGGCGGTGGGCATGCTCCGCCACCCTTATCACGGTAGCTACCGCCTGGCCCCAGCGGTGTGTCACCACCACCCTCCATTCACACAAGTGCGGTAGTGATAGGCATGGGAAAATGGCGATGGGCATGCTCCGCCGCATGAATCGCGGTGCTTCGTGTCAATGTATGGCACCCATATCGCGGTAGCTACCGCCTGGCCCCAGCGGTGTGTCACCAGCATCCCCCATTCACACAAGTGCTGTAGTGATAGGCATGAAGACATGGGAAAATGGCGGTGGGCATTCTCCACCGAATGAATCGCTGTGCCTCGTGTCAATGTATGGCACCAATATCACGGTAGCTACCGCCTGGCCCCAGCGGTGTGTCACCAGCACACCCCATTCACATAAGTACAGTAGTGATAGGCACGGAGACATGGGAAAATGGCAGTGGTCATGCTCTGCAGCATGAATCGCGGTGCATCGTGTCAATGTATGGCACCCATATCGCGGTAGCTACCGCCTGGCCCCAGCGGTGTGTCACCAGCACCCCCCATTCACACAAGTGCGGTAGTGATAGGCATGGAGATATGGGAAAATGGCAGTGGGCATGCTCCACCACCCATATCGCAGTAGCTACCGCCTGGCCCCAGAGGTGTGTCACCAGCACCCCCCATTCACACAAGTGCGGTAGTGATAGGCATGGAGACTTGGGAAAATGGCAGTGGGCATGCTCCGCCGCATGAATCACGGTGCCTCGTGTCAATGTATGGCACCCATATCGCAGTAGCTACCGTCTGCCCACAGCGGTGTGTCACCAGCACCCCTCATTCACACAACTGCGTTAGTGATAGGCATGGAGACATGGGAAAATGGCGGTGGCCATTCTCTGCCACCAATATCGCGGTAGCTACCGCCTGGCCCCAGCGGTGTGTCACCAGCATCCCCCATAAACACAAGTGCGTTAGTGATAGGCATGGAGACATGGGAAAATGGCGGTGGGCATGCTCAACCGCATGAATCGTGGTGCCTCGTGTCAATGTATGGCACCCATATCATGGTAGTTACCACCTGGCCCCGGCGGTGTGTGTCACCAGCACCCCCATTCACACAATGCGGTAGTGATAGGCATGGAGACATGGGAAAATGGTGGTGGGCATGCTCCACTTCATGAATCTTGGTGCCTTGTGTCAATGTATGGCACCCATATCGCGGTAGCTACCTCCTGTCCCTAGCGGTGTGTCACCAGCACCCCCCATTCACACAAGTGCGGTAGTGACAGGCATGGAGACATGGGAAAATGGCGGTGGGCATGCTTCGCCACCGTTATCACGGTAGCTTCCGCCTGGCCCCAGCGGTGTGTCACCAGCACCCCCCATTCACACAAGTACAGTAGTAATAGGAATGGAGACATGGGAAAATGGCGGTGGGCATGTTCTGCCGCATGAATCGCGGTGCCGCGTGTCGATGTATGGCACCCATATTGTGTTAGTTATCGCCTGGCCCCAGCTGTGTGTCGCCAGCACCCCCCATTCACATAAGTGCGGTAGTGATAGGCATGGAGACATGGGAAAATGGCGGTGAGCATGCTCCGCCAACCTTATCACCGTAGCTACCGCCTGGCCCCAGCGGTGTGTCACCACCACCCCCCATTCACACAAGTGCGGTAGTGATAGGCATGGGGAAATGGCGGTGGGCATGCTCCGCCGCTTGAATCGCGGTGCTTCGTGTCATTGTATGGCACCCATAACGCAGTAGCTACCGCCTGGCCCCAGCGGTGTGTCACCAGCATCCCCCATTCACACAAGTGCTGTAGTGATAGGCATGAAGACATGGGAAAATGGCGGTGGGCATTCTCCACTGTTAGACCCGGCCCTCGTAACATAGTCAGACCTGACCCCTGCACCTCACACCAGCCCCGAGCCCACGGCCTAGCCGATCCTTCCCACCAGAACACATACACCCGATCCGGACTTCCCCCGTCCGTGGCCTTCCTCCTTCGGCCACCCCGGGCCCGCGTGCCCACTTCATGCACCAAGATGGCCGCCCGGCCCCAGCGCGACCCTAGCCTATAGGCGCCACTCCGGCTGGAGGACATCGCGCTCCCCTTGGGATGAGAAAGGGAGGAGCAGTTTCCATCACACCTCTGCGCTTCCCTGGGAAGGTGGGTTTCGATCGACCCGCCGGCCTCCCCGAGGGCTGGCTCCACGCCTGCTGGGTGTCTGGGGCTCCTCCCGACCCGGCCCTGAAAGGATCAAAGGACAATGGCAGGAAACCCCCAACAAGCGACCCCCAGGAGACAAGACCCCTGCCTGCACAGACTCCGGACATCAAAGAGGAGTCGCCTTATAACAAGGGGTGCTCTGGGACTGTCCGGCAGATTCGCCTTGGGAACACCTGAGCCCTGCTGAGTGACTCGCAGCTCCCTGAAGATCGTCAGACCTCCGAACTTGTGCCTGAGCCCTGCTGAGTGACTCGCGGCTCCCTGAAGATCGTAAGACCCCCGAACTTGTGCTTGAGCCCTGCTGAGTGACTCGCGGCTCCCTGAAGATCGTCAGACCTCCGAACTTGTGCCTGAGCCCTGCTGAGTGACTCACAGCTCCCTGAAGATCGTAAGACCTCCGAACTCGCGCTCGAGCCCTGCTGAGTAACTCACGGCTCCCGCACACTCTCTTGGTCCCGCCGGACCCCACGACGACAAGCGTATCCCCCAGCTCGAGGATTGTGAGCTGAGCGCCGGGTACGATCCTGCATTTGATCCATATCCCCAAAGACTGTCACGCTACCTCCTATCCCCCCTCTAAGACTTGGTGAGCCCGCGCTCTACTTGTATATATCTTGCCTTGCTGATCATAAAGATCCTACCACTCCGATCTGATAAAGATTTGCTCTTAAGAACTCCTCGTGTGGTGTCTCTCTGTCGTGTGGTGCCGAGTGTGCGATCCTAGATACGAGGTTCCTCCCCTGAGGAGTCTCCCGCCAGCGCCCGGCTACGATACCTCGAGGGTGGGTCTCAGGGTAGTCAGGGCCCCCTCCGGGCCCCTCTGAGGTCGCCTTCTAACATTGGTGGCAAGCGACGGGATTCGGGCCCATAATCTAGAGATCGTACCGTGAACGGCTGACGCACTACCGACAAAGATGGCAGAAGGAAACGCCGTGGTTCTCATAGAAAACGACGCCAGTACCGTGTTCCAGGTGGAACAGCTGGAAGAGTACACTCACAAAGAACTAAAGCAATTCTGTAAGGAACTCAGAATCGCTACCACTGGTCTCAACACCAAAGAAGATATGCAAAAGGCACTGAAAGCTTGGGTGGATTCTGGAGCCTCCCGCCCAGAAGGAGCGGGGGAGCCCCACGACGAAGCTGGACCCTCCCAAGGAGAACGCAGCAGCAACCAGGTGCGAGGCTTCGTACCAGACGGGGGCCTATCCCCGGAGGAACTCTCAGACAGAGAAAAAAGTCGCCATCACGAGCTCGAATTAGCCAAACTCAAAATTGAGAGCGAGTTGAAATTAGCCGAGAAAAAGCTAGCAGTAGAACAGTTGCGAGTACAAGGAGAACTAGAAGAGAAGAAACTCCAACGAGAACACGAGGGAAGGAGACTTCAACTGGAACATGAACGCAGCCTGAAGGAAATAGAACTGAAAGCATGAAGCGAAGAAGCGCGGCCCCCGGGGAACCGGGAGGCGGCCGCCCCGACGGAGCAGAAGGTCCACATCCCCAAGGATGTGGTCAAAGAATATTACAAAAATGATGATATTCAGCAGTGGTTCCGGGCCTACGAGGTCGCCATGACCTCCCATCGGGTCCCGCAGAAGGATTGGGGGGCTGGGTTATGGGGACGATTCCTGAGCGAAGGGAGAGACACCCTGCTTGACCTACCCACCTCCATGCAGACCTCCTATGAACACATGAAAGCGGCCCTCCTCACAAGGTACGGCCTCACCCCGGAGATGTACCGCCAGCGGTTCCGGGACTGCAGGAAGATCCCGGGTACCACCTGGGTGGAATATGTGAATTTCTTCAGCCGCGCCTTCGATGGGTGGATCAAGGGCAGCAAGGTAACCACCCTGGAAGAACTAACCGACCTTATGTTGTGGGAACACCTGGCTGCCAACTGCTTTGTGGAACTATGCCAGCATCTGCTCGACAGCAAGCTCACGGACCCAAGAAAGCTGGCTGTCGAGGCGGATCGCTGGACCAACACCCGGGTCTCCCGGGGCCCTGTAGGAGAGTACCCCCGAGTCAGTCAGGGACCACCCCGCCAGAGGGGGGGGAAACCAGGGAGGGCAGAGAGAGTCCCAGGCTAGTCCCCCGAAGTCCCAACCTCCACATTTCCCGGCACCCCCACCAGCTGTATCCGGCCCCCCCCTTAGACGGGGGCACCGGGTAACCATCACTTGTTTCCGTTGCCAGAAGCCCGGGCATTACGCCAACGACCCTGAATGCCCCATGGCCCCACGCACCACCCAGGCAGCACCCCCTGCTAGACAGATAGCCAATGTAGCCCTGGGGGAGGAGGTTGAGGAGGCCGAGGAGTGGGAACCCGCCGCTATGGCCCTAGTATCCTTAGGAGATAGAGAGATGGTCCCTGGGAGCCTCCTGCCCTCTAACACAAAGAAATATGGGCAGCTCGTAAAGATCCATGGCCACCAAGTAGAAGCCCTCCGTGACACCGGGGCCAGCATCACCGGTGTCCTCAGCCATTTAGTACACGAAGACCAGGTCCTCCCCAACGTATTTTGCCCTGTCATTTCAGCCGACAACACAGAAAGCCTATGTAAGGTAGCCCTGGTGCCCTTTGAGTGGGGAGGGTGGTCGGTAAACTGAAGGTCGCAGTGAGAACCTCCCAGCCCGTCGACTGTCTCCTGGGGAACGACCTGGAAAGTTCCCCCTGGGGACAAGTTGAGCGCAAGACCCACCTAGGGATGATGGGCCTCCCTGAGTGGGTGTGCGCCACCACTCGATCCATGGCGGCTCGACTGACCCCCCTGAGGGAAGTCGACGACGCCCCGACCCCTGAAGATAGGGTGGTCCCGGACGAGGGTCCCCCCATCCCCCCACCAGAAGAGTCGATCGCCAGTGACAAACCCCCGCCTTCCGACTCCACCCCAGTCACCGAGTTAGGCGATCTGCCCGAATTAGCCCAGTGGCGCCACGAGGGGGGCCCCTCCTGAGAGGAGTTCTGCCGAGAGCAGGCTACCTGTCCCTCCCTGGTCGGGCCCCGGCAACAGGCAGAGGCCCAGGCCGCAGTCGACCAGACGGGGACGCACCGGGTGTATTGGGAGAATGACCTTTTGTACAGCGAACAGAAGTCAGTGGAGCTAGGGTCCGGCCGGGTGCTGGTGGTACCCCTACGCTTCCGAAACCTCCTCCTGGGCTTGGCCCACGACGTTCCCCTCGCAGGCCACTTGGGTCAGGACAAAACATACAGTCGCCTCGTGACTCACTTCTACTGGCCCAGAATGAAAGCGGATGTGGAAGCCCACTGCAAGTCCTGTCCCACGTGCCAGGCCAGTGGGAAGCGTGGAGGGAAGCGCAAGGCTCCCCTCCAACCCTTCCCTGTCGTCAGTACCCCTTTTGAGTGGGTCGGGATCGACATTGTAGGACCTCTGGACCCCCCAACTTCCCAGGGGCACCGGTTCATCCTCGTCCTGGTGGACCATGCCACCCGTTACCCTGAGGCCATCCCCCTGCGCACCGTCACGGCCCCAGTGGTGGGCCGGGCGTTGATGGGGATCTTCTCCCGCATGGGTTTTCCCCGCGAGGTCGTGAGCGATCGCGGTACCAACTTTATCTCCCGATACATGAGGTCCTTATGGGAACAGTGCGGGGTGTCCTATAAGTTCACCACCCCGTACCACCCCCAAGGAAACAGCCTGGTAGAGCGGTTTAACCGGACTCTGAAGGGGATGATCGCGGGCCTGGAAGAGCCCCTCTGGCGTAAGTGGGACATCCTGCTCCCCTGCCTCCTATTCGCATACCGAGAAGTTCCCCAGAAATCCTTGGGTTTCAGCCCGTTTGAGTTACTCTACGGGCACCCCGTCAGGGGGCCCCTCAGCCTGGTCAAGGAAGAGTGGGAGGCGGCGCCCCGAGGCCCCCCCCCGAGATGTGTTCCGTTACGTCCTGACCCTCCGAAATCAGACTAGGAGATTCCGGGAGATGGCAGAGGCCAACCTGGAGGCGAGTCAGGAGGAGATGAAGCGCTGGTACGACCAGAACGCCGCACTGGTCGAGTTTCAGCCGGGCCAGCTGGTGTGGGTCATGGCCCCCGTGAAACCCTGCGCTCTCCAGGATAAATGGACCGGGCCCTTCAAAGTAGTTGAGCGGAAGAGCCCGGTCACGTACTTGGTAGACGTCCAGTCACCCCGGGACCCCCTCCGGGTCCTCCACGTGAACCGCCTCAAGCCCCACTTTGTGCGGACGGAGCTGAGCCTCCTACTGGCCACTGATGACGGGTCCGAAGAAGAGTCAGATCCTCTCCCTGATCTTCTGTGCACCAAGGAGAAGGACGGCTCCGTAGAGGGAGTGAACCTCTCTCCGTCTCTCACTCCCCAGCAACGGGAGGATTGCCGCCAGCTCCTAGGGCAGTTTCCGGACCTTTTCTCCCTGGTCCCCAACGTCACCGACTGGTGTGTCCATGATGTGGATACCGGGGACTGCCCACCAGTGAGACACCGAGCCTACCGAGTCCCTGATCGGGTCCGGTCCTGTATCCAAGCCGAATTCTCGAAAATGTTGTCCCTAGGCGTGATCGAACCCTCAGACAGCCCCTGGGCCAGCCCCGTGGTCCTGGTCCCAAAAGCAGCTGCCCCCGGGGTCTCCCCGGAACTCCGCTTCTGCGTGGACTACCGGGGACTCAATGAAGTCACCCGAGCCGATGCCCACCCCATTCCCCGAGCCGACGAGCTCATTGACCGGCTCGGGGCTGCTCGGTTCCTCAGCACCTTCGATCTCACCTGCGGCTACTGGCAAATTGCGCTCACAGAGGGAGCCAAGGAGCGGTCCGCCTTCTCCACCCCGGATGGGCACTATCGCTTTCGCGTGATGCCCTTCGGGATGAAAAATGCCCCGGCCACCTTCCAGCGACTGGTAAATAGAGTCCTGGCCGGGCTGGAAAAATTCAGCGCTGCATATCTCGACGATATTGCAGTTTTTAGTTCCGAATGGAGTGAGCACCTCCAGCACCTCCGGAGGGTGCTAACCACCCTACGCCAGGCGGGCCTAACCGTGAAAGCCAGCAAATGCCAGATTGGGCAAGGTTCGGTAACCTACCTGGGGCACCAGGTCGGGAGCGGGCAGGTCGCCCCTCTACAGCCCAAAATCGATGCCATCCTAGCCTGGGAACCCCCCACTACCCAAACAGAGGTCCGAGCATTTCTGGGCCTCACGGGCTACTACCGGAGATTCATCCGGAATTACGGCAGCCTGGTCGGTCCCCTCACGGGACTCACGTCCAAGAAGCAGCCCAAGAAGGTGCAGTGGTCCCCTGCCTGCCAAGAGGCGTTCAATGCCCTGAAAACAGCCATGTGTACGGCCCCCGTCCTCCAGGCCCCCGACTACTCCAAAGAGTCTGTGGTACAAACTGATGCCTCCGAGCATGGCATCGGGGCAGTCCTCTCCCAGGTAAATGACCAGGGTCTTGACCAGCCCGTGGCCTTCCTCAGCCGAAGGCTGTTGCCCCGGGAACAGAGATGGAGTACCATCGAGCGCGAGGCGTTCGCCGTAGTCTGGGCCCTCAAGAAACTACGCCCTTACCTGTTCGGCACCCATTTCAGGGTCCAAACCGACCATTGCCCCTTGCGATGGCTCATGCAGATGCGAGGAGAAAACCCCAAGCTTCTGCGGTGGTCAATCTCCCTCCAGGGGATGGATTTCACCGTGGAACATCGCCCTGGTACGGACCACGCCAACGCCGATGGCCTCTCCCGATTCTTCCGCCTCAGCGAAGAGAACCCCCAAGAAGATGGGTAGTTCTCTCCGGCTTTCAGCTGGGGGGGACGCGTGTTAGACCCGGCCCTCGTAACATAGTCAGACCTGACCCCTGCACCTCACACCAGCCCCGAGCCCACGGCCTAGCCGATCCTTCCCACCAGAACACATACACCCGACCCGGACTTCCCCCGTCCGTGGTCTTCCTCCTTCGGCCACCCCGGGCCCGCGTGCCCACTTCATGCACCAAGATGGCCGCCCGGCCCCAGCGCGACCCTAGCCTATAGGCGCCACTCCGGCTGGAGGACATCGCGCTCCCCTTGGGATGAGAAAGAGAGGAGCAGTTTCCATCACACCTCTGCGCTTCCCTGGGAAGGTGGGTTTCGATCGACCCGCCGGCCTGCCCGAGGGCTGGCTCCACGCCTGCTGGGTGTCTCGGGCTCCTCCCGACCCGGCCCTGAAAGGATCAAAGGACAATGGCAGGAAACCCCCAACAAGCGACCCCCAGGAGACAAGACCCCTGCCTGCACAGACTCCGGACATCAAAGAGGAGTCGCCTTATAAAAAGGGGTGCTCTGGGACTGTCCGGCAGATTCGCCTTGGAAACACCTGAGCCCTGCTGAGTGACTCGTGGCTCCCTGAAAATCGTCAGACCTCCGAACTTGTGCCTGAGCCCTGCTGAGTGACTCGCGGCTCCCTGAAGATCGTAAGACCCCCGAACTTGTGCTTGAGCCCTGCTGAGTGACTCGCGGCTCCCTGAAGATCGTCAGACCTCCGAACTTGTGCCTGAGCCCTGCTGAGTGACTCGCGGCTCCCTGAAGATCGTAAGACCTCCGAACTCGCGCTCGAGCCCTGCTGAGTAACTCGCGGCTCCCGCAGACTCTCTTGGTCCCGCCGTACCCCATGACGACAAGCGAATCCCCCAGCTCGAGGATTGTGAGCTGTGCGCCGGGTACGATCCTGCATTTGATCCATATCCCCAAAGACTGTCCCGCTACCTCCTACCCCCCCTCCAAGACTTGGTGAGCCCGCGCTCTACTTGTATATATCTTGCCTTGCTGATCATAAAGATCCTACCACTCCGACCTGATAAAGATTTGCTCTTAAGAACTCCTCGTGTGGTGTCTCTCTGTCGTGTGGTGCCGAGTGTGCGATCCTAGATACGAGGTTCCTCCCTTGAGGAGTCTCCCGCCAAAGCCCGGCTACGATACCTCGAGGGTGGGTCTCAGGGTAGTCAGGGCCCCCTCCGGGCCCCTCTGAGGTCGCCTTCTAACATCCACCGCATGAATCGCTGTGCCTCGTGTCAATGTATGGCCCCAATATCACGGTAGCTACCGCCTGGCCCCAGAGGTGTGTCACCAGCACCCCCCATTCACATAAGTACAGTAGTGATAGGCATGGAGACATGGGAAAATGGCAGTGGGCATGCTCTGCAGCATGAATCGCTGTGCATCGTGTCATTGTATGGCACCCATATCGCGGTAGCTACCGCCTGGCCCCAGCGGTGTGTCACCAGCACCCCCTATTCACACAACTGCGGTAGTGATAGACATGGAGATATGGGAAAATGGCGATGGGCATGCTCCACCACCCATATCGCGGTAGCTACCGCCTGGCCCTAGAGGTGTGTCACCAGCATCCCCCATAAACACAAGTGTGTTAGTGATAGGCATGGAGACATGGGAAAATGGCGGTCGGCATGCTCCACCGCATGAATCGTGGTGCCTCGTGTCAATGTATGACACCCATATCATGGTAGTTACCACCTGGCCCCGGCGGTGTGTCACCAGCACCCCCATTCACACAAGTGCGGTAGTGATAGACATGGAGACATGGGAAAATGGTGGTGGGCATGCTCCACTTCATGAATCGTGGTGCCTTGTGTCAATGTATGGCACCCATATCACGGTAGCTACCTCCTGTCCCTAGCGGTGTGTCACCAGCACCCCCCATTCACACAAGTGCGGTAGTGATAGGCATGGAGACATGGGAAAATGGCGGTGGGCATGCACCGCCACCTTTATCGTGGTAGCTGTCGCCTGGCCGCAGCGGTGTCACCAGCACCCCCATTCACACAAGTACAGTAGTAATAGGAATGGAGACATGGGAAAATGGCGGTAGGCATGTTCTGCCGCATGAATCGCGGTGCCGCGTGTCAATGTATGGCACCCATATCGCGGTAGCTACAGCCTGGCCCCAGCGGTGTGTCACCAGCACCCCCATTCACACAAGTGCGGTAGAAACAGGCATGGAGACATGAGAAAATGGCAGTGGGCATGCTCTGCCGCATGAATCGTGGTGCCTTGTGTCAATGTATGGCACCCATATTGTGTTCGTTACCGCCTGGCCCCAGCTGTGTCTCGCCAGCACCCGCCATTCACACAAGTGCGGTAGTGATAGGCATGGAGACATGGGAAAATGGCGGTGAGCATGCGCCGCCAACCTTATCACGGTAGCTACCGCCTGGCCCCAGCGGTGTGTCACCACCACCCCCCATTCACACAAGTGCGGTAGTGATAGGCATGGGGAAATGGCGGTGGGCATGCTCCGCCGCATGAATCACGGTGCTTCGTGTCAATGTATGCACCTATATCGCGGTAGCTACCGCCTGGCCCCAGCGGTGTGTCACCAGCATCCCCCATTCACACAAGTGCTGTAGTGATAGGCATGGAGACATGGGAAAATGGGGGTGGGCATTTTTCACCGCATGAATCGCTGTGCCTCGTGTCAATGTATGGCACCAATATCACGGTAGCTACCGCCTGGCCCCAGCGGTGTGTCACCAGCACCCCCCATTCACATAAGTACAGTAGTGATAGGCATGGAGACATGGGAAAATGGCAGTGGGCATGCTCTGCAGCATGAATCGCGGTGCATCGTGTCAATGTATGGCACCCATATCGCGGTAGCTACCGCCTGGCCCCAGCGGTGTGTTACCAGCACCCCCCATTCACACAAGTGCGGTAGTGATAAGCATGGAGATATGGGAAAATGACAGTGGGCATGCTCCACCACCCATATCGCGGTAGCTACCGCCTGGCCCCAGAGGTGTGTCACCAGCACCCCCCATTCACACAAGTGTGGTAGTGATAGGATTGGAGACTTGGGAAAATGGCAGTGGGCATGTTCCGCCGCATGAATCACAGTGCCTCGTGTCAATGTATGGCACCCATATCGCAGTAGCTACCGTCTGCCCACAGCGGTGTGTCACCAGCACCCCTCATTCACACAACTGCGGTAGTGATAGGCATGGAGACATGGGAAAAGGGCGGTGGCCATTCTCTGCCACCCA
Organism: Triturus cristatus; assembly: GCF_964204655.1. Lineage (NCBI taxonomy): Eukaryota > Metazoa > Chordata > Amphibia > Caudata > Salamandridae > Triturus > Triturus cristatus. The sequence goes on along the minus strand of NC_140579.1, from coordinate 1,030,964,804 downwards.
TATCGCGGGTAGCTACCGCCTGGCCCCAGCGGTGTGTCACCAGCATCCCCCATAAACACAAGTGCGTTAGTGATAGGCATGGAGACATGGGAAAATGGCGGTGGGCATGCTCCACCGCATGAATCGTGGTGCCTCGTGTCAATGTATGGCACCCATATCATGGTAGTTACCACCTGGCCCCGGCGGTGTGTCACCAGCACCCCCATTCACACAAGTTTGGTAGTGATAGGCATGGAGACATGGGAAAATGGTGGTGGGCATGCTCCACTTCATGAATCGTAGTGCCTTGTGTCAAAGTATGGCACCCATATCGCGGTAGCTACCTCCTGTCCCTAGCGGTGTGTCACCAGCACCCCCCATTCACACAAGTCCGGTAGTGATAGGCATGGAGACATGGGAAAATTGCGGTGGGCATGCACCGCCACCTTTATCGTGGTATCTGCCGCCTGGCCCAAGCGGTGTGTCACCAGCACACCCCATTCACTCAAGTACAGTAGTAATAGGAATGGAGACATGGGAAAATGGCGGTGGGCATGTTCTGCCGTGTGAATCGCAGTGCCACGTGTCAATGTATGGCACCCATATCGCGGTAGCTACCGCCTGGCCCCAGCGGTGTGTCACCAGCATCGCCATTCACACACGTGCGATAGTAACAGGCATGGAGACATGAGAAAATGGCAGTGGGCATGCTCTGCCGCATGAATCGTGGTGCCTTGTGTCAATGTATGGCACCCATATCGTGGTAGCTACCGCCTGGCCCCAGCCGTGTGTCACCAGCACCCCCCATTCACAAAAGTGCGGTAGTGATAGGCATGGAGACATGGGAAAATGGCAGTGGTCATGCTCCGCCACCCATATCGCGGTAGCTACCGCCTGGCCCCAGCGGTGTGTCTCCAGCACCCCCTATTCACACAAGTGTGGGAGTGATAGGCATGGACATATGGGAAAATGGCGGTGGTCATGCTCCACCGCATGAGTCGCGGTGCCTCGTGTCAATGTATGGCACCCATATCGCGGTAGCTGCCGCCTGGCCCCAGCCGTGTGTCACCATCATCCCCAATTCACACAAGTGCGTTAGTGATAGGCATGGCGACATGGGAAAATGGCGGTGGTCATGCTCCACCGGATGAGTCGCGGTGCCTCGTGTCAATGTATGGCACCCATATCACGGTAGTTGCCAACTGGCCCCAGCGGTGTGTCACCAGCACCCCCCATTCACACAAGTGCGGTAGTGATAGGCATGGAGACATGGGAAAATGGCAGTGGGCATTCTCCGCCACCCATATCGCGGTAGCTACCACCTGGCCCCGGTGGTGTGTCACCAGCATCCCCCATTCACACAAGTGCGGTAGTGATAGGCATGGAGACATGGGAAAATGGCGGTAGGTATGCTCCGCCACCCATATTGTGGTAGCTACCGCCTGGCCCCAGTGGTGTGTCACTAGCACCCCCAATTCACACAAGTGCGGTAGTGATAGGCATGGAGACCTGGGAAAATGGTGGTGGAAATGGCATGAATCGCAGTGCTTCGTATCGATGTATGGCACCCATATCGCGGTAGCTACCGCCTGGCCCCAGCGGTGTATCAACAGCACCCCCCATTCACACAAGTGCGGTAGTGATAGGCATGGAGACATGGGAAAATTGCAGTGGGCATGCTCTGCCGCATGAATCGCGGTGTCTCGTGTCAATGTATGGCACCCATATCGCGGTAACTACTGCCTTGCCCCAGCGGTGTGTCACCAGCACCCCGCCATTCACACAAGTGCGGTAGTGATAGGCATGGAGACATGGGAAAATGTCGGTGGGCATGCTCCACCGCATGAATCACGGTGCCTTGTGTCAATATATGACACCCATATTGTGGTAGCTACCACCTGGCCCCAGCGGTGTGTCACCAGCTTCCCCCCCCCATTCATACAAGTGCAGTATTGATAGGCATGGAGACATGGGAAAATGGCAGTGGCCATGCTCCATCACCCATATCACGGCAGCTGCCGCATGGCCCCAGCGGTGTGTCACCAGCACCCCCCATTCACACAAGTGCGGTAGTGATAGGCATGGAGACATGGGAAAATAGCGGTGGGAATGCTCCACAGCATGAATCGCGGTGCCTCGTGTCAATGTGTGGCACCCATATCACGGTAGCTACCGCCTGGCCCAGCGGTGTGTACCCAGCACCGCCCATTCACAAAAGTGCGGTAGTGATAGGCATGGAGACATGGGAAAATGGTGGTGGGCATGCTCCACCGCATGAATCATGGTGCTTCGTGTCAATGTATGGCACCCATATCAGGGTAGCTACCGCCTGGCCCCAGCTGTGTGTCACCAGCACCCCCATTCACACAAATGCGGTAGTGATAGGCATGGAGACATGGTAAAATGTTGGTGGGAATGCTCCGCCACCCATATCGTGATAGATACCGCCTGCCCCCAGCGGTGTGTCACCAGCACCCCCATTCACACAAGTGCGGTAGTGATAGGCATGGAGACATGGGAAAATGATGCTGAGCACGCTCCTCCGCATGAATCGTGGTGCCGCTTGTCAATGTATGGCACCCATATCGTGGTAGGTACCGCCTGGCCCCAGCTGTGTGTCACCAGCACCCCCCATTCACACAAGTGCTGTAGTGATAGGCATGGAGACATGGGAAAATGGGAAAATGGTGGAGGGCATGCTCCACCACATGAATCGCGGTGCCTCGTGTCAATGTATGGCACCCATATCCCGGTAGCTACCGCCTGGCCCCAGCGGTGTGTACCCAGCTCCCCCCATTCACACAAGTGTGGTAGTGATAGGCATGGAGACATGGGAAAATGGCATTGAGCATGCTCCGCCGCATGAATCGCGGTGCCTCGTGTCAATGTATGGCACCCATATTGTGTTAGTTACCGCCTGGCCCCAGCTGTGTGTCGCCAGCACCCCCCATTCACACAAGTGCGGTAGTGATAGGCATGGAGACATGGGAAAATGGCGGAGGGCATGCTCCGCCACCCATATCGCGGTAGCTACCACCTGGCCCCAGCGGTGTGTCACCAGCATCCCCCATTCACACAAGTACAGTAGTAATAGGCATGGAGACATGAGAAAATGGCGGTGGGCATGCTCTGCCGCATGAATCGCGGTGCCGCATGTCAATATATAGCACCCATATCGCGGTTGCTACCGCCTTGCCCCAGCGGTGTGTCACCAGCACCCCCGATTTACACAAGTGCAGTAGTGATAGGCCTGGAGACATGGGAACATGGAGGTGGTCATGCTCCGCATCATGAATCGTATTGCCTTGTGTCAATGTATGACTCCCATATCGCGGTAGCTACCGCCTGGCCCCAGCGGTGTGTCACCAGCACCCCCCATTCACACAAGTGCGGTAGTGATAGGCATGGAGACATGGGAAAATGGCGGTGGGCATGCTCCGCCACCGATATCGCTGTACCTACCGCCTGGCCCCAGCTGTGTGTCACCAGCACCCCCATTCACATAAGTGCGGAAGTGATAGGCATGGAGACCTGGTAAAATGGCGATGGGCATGCTCTGCCACCCATATCGCGGTAGCTACTGCCTGGCCCCAGCGGTGTGTCACCAGCACCCCCATTCACACAAGTGCGGTAGTGATAGGCATGGAGACTTGGGAAAATGGCAGTGGGCATGCTCCACCGCATGGATCACGGTGCCTCGTGTCAATGTATGGCACCCATATCACGGTAGCTACCGTCTGCCCACAGCGGTGTGTCACCAGCACCCCTCATTCACACAATTGCGTTAGTGATAGGCATGGAGACAAAGGAAAATGACGGTGAGCATGCTCCGCTGCGTGAATCACGGTGCCTCGTGTCAATGTATGGCACCCATATCGCGGTAGTTACCTCCTGACCCCAGCAGTGTGTCACCAGCACCCCCCATTCACAAAAGTGCGGTAGTGATAGGCATGGAGACATGGGAAAATGGCGGTGGGCATGCTCCACCGCATGAATCGTGGTGCTTCGTGTCAATGTATGGCACCCATATCAGGGTAGCTACCGCCTGGCCCCAGCTGTGTGTCACCAGCACCCCCATTCACACAAATGCAGTAGTGATAGGCATGGAGACATGGTAAAATGGTGGTGGGAATGCTCCGCCACCCATATCGTGATAGATATCGCCTGGCCCCAGCGGTGTGTCACCAGCACCCCCCATTCACACAAATGCGGTAGTGATAGGCATGGAGACATGGGAAAATGGTGCTGGGCACGCCCCTCCGCATGAATCGCGGTGCCGCTTGTCAATGTATGGCACCCATATCGTGGTAGTTACCGCCTAGCCCCAGCTGTGTGTCACCAGCACCCCCCATTCACACAAGTGCTGTAGTGATAGGCATGGAGACATGGGAAAATGGTGGAGGGCATGCTCCACCACATGAATCGCGGTGCCTCGTGTCAATGTATGGCACCCGTATCCCGGTACCTACCGCCTGGCCCCAGCGGTGTGTACCAGCTTCCCCCATTCACACAAGTGTGGTAGTGATAGGCTTGGAGACATGGGAAAATGGCGTTGAGCATGCTCCGCCGCATGAATCGCGGTGCCTTGTGTCAATGTATGGCACCCATATTGTGTTAGTTACCGCCTGGCCCCAGCTGTGTGTCGCCAGCACCCCCCATTCACACAAGTGCGGTAGTGATAGGCATGGGGAAATGGCGATGGGCATGCTCCGCCGCATGAATCGCGGTGCTTCTTGTCAATGTATGGCACCCATATCGCGGTAGCTACCGCCTGGCCCCAGCGGTGTGTCACCAGCATCCCCCATTCACACAAGTGCTGTAGTGATAGGCATGAAGACATGGGAAAATGGCGGTGGGCATTCTCCACCGCATGAATCGCTGTGCCTCGTGTCAATGTATGGCACCAATATCACGGTAGCTACCGCCTGGCCCCAGCAGTGTGTCACCAGCACCCCCCATTCACATAAGTACAGTAGTATAAACAACCGCAATGGACTGCACTCCGCCAGCCCCTCCTCCGGGTCGCCCCAAGGGAAGCTGGCACACGAAGTTCTTGAGTGGTTCACCCCAGTGGGTGCAAGTAAGTACTTGTTGAACTGATGATCTCTGATGGAGTTCTTGAGTGGTTCACCCCAGTGGGTGCAAGTAAGTACTTGTTGAACTGATGATCTCTAGACCCGATACATGTCCCGGGTTTTAAAATATCGCCCGAGACATAGCTCGGGTTTCGGGATAACTTCCCTCCTCAGCAGAGAAAACAGTCAGGGGTGGAAGAGAGGGCCGCCAAGCAACCGTCAAGGGCCTCAGTGCCCGCACAGGCACGCAGGTGCGTCGTCCAGGAGCTCGTCAGCTCAAAGCTCGAGGGAGCCATTTTTATAAACAACCACAATGGACCGCACTCCGCCAGCCCCTCCTCCGGGTCGCCCCAAGGGAAGCTGGCACACGAAGTTCTTGAGTGGTTCACCCCAGTGGGTGCAAGTAAGTACTTGTTGAACTGATGATCTCTGATGGAGTTCTTGAGTGGTTCACCCCAGTGGGTGCAAGTAAGTACTTGTTGAACTGATGATCTCTAGACCCGATACATGTCCCGGGTTTTAAAATATCGCCCGAGACATGGCTCGGGTTTCGGGATAACTTCCCTCCTCAGCAGAGAAAACAGTCAGGGGTGGAAGAGAGGGCCGCCAAGCAACCGTCAAGGGCCTCAGTGCCCGCACAGGCACGCAGGTGCGTCGTCCAGGAGCTCGTCAGCTCAAAGCTCGAGGGAGCCATTTTTATAAACAACCGCAATGGACCGCACTCCGCCAGCCCCTCCTCCGGGTCGCCCCAAGGGAAGCTGGCACACGAAGTTCTTGAGTGGTTCACCCCAGTGGGTGCAAGTAAGTACTTGTTGAACTGATGATCTCTGATGGAGTTCTTGAGTGGTTCACCCCAGAGGGTGCAAGTAAGTACTTGTTGAACTGATGATCTCTAGACCCGATACATGTCCCGGGTTTTGAAATATCGCCCAAGACATGGCTCGGGTTTCGGGATAACTTCCCTCCTCAGCAGAGAAAACAGTCAGGGGTGGAAGAGAGGACCGCCAATCAACCGTCAAGGGCCTCAGTGCCCGCACAGGCACGCAGGTGCGCCGTCCAGGAGCTCGTCAGCTCAAAGCTCGAGGGAGCCATTTTTATAAACAACCGCAATGGACCGCACTCCGCCAGCCCCTCCTCCGGGTCGCCCCAAGGGAAGCTGGCACACGAAGTTCTTGAGTGGTTCACCCCAGTGGGTGCAAGTAAGTACTTGTTGAACTGATGATCTCTAGACCCGATACATGTCCCGGGTTTTAAAATATCGCCCGAGACATGGCTCCGCCACCCATATCGTGATAGATACCGCCTGGCCCCAGAGGTGTGTCACCAGCACCCCCCATTCACACAAGTACGGTAGTGATAGGCATGGAGACTTGGGAAAAATGGCATTGGGCATGCTCCGCCGCATGAATCACGGTGCCTCGTGTCAATGTATGGCACCCATATCGTGGTAGCTTCCGTCTGCCCACAGCGGTGTGTCACCAGCATCCCCCATTCACACAACTGCGTTAGTGATAGGCATGGAGACATGGGAAAATGGCGGTGGCCATTCTCTGCCACCGATACCGCGGTAGCTACCGCCTGGCCCCAGCGGTGTGTCACCAGCATCCCTCATTCACACAACTGCGTTAGTGATAGGCATGGAGACATGGGAAAATGGCGGTGGCCATTCTCTGCCACCGATATCGCGGTAGCTACCGCCTGGCCCCAGCGGTGTGTCACCAGCATCCCCCATAAACACAAGTCCGTTAGTGATAGGCATGGAGACATGGGAAAATGGCGGTGGGCATGCTCCACCGCATGAATCTTGGTGCCTCGTGTCAATGTATGGCACCCATATCATAGTAGTTACCACCTGGCCCCGGCAGTGTGTCACCAGCACCCCGATTCACACAATTGCAGTAGTGATAGGCATGGAGACATGGGAAAATGGTGGTGGGCATGCTCCACTTCATGAATCGTGGTGCCTTGTGTCAATGTATGGCACCCATATCGTGGTAGCTACCTCCTGTCCCTAGCGGTGTGTCACCAGCACCCCCCATTCACACAAGTGCGGTAGTGATAGGCATGGAGACATGGGAAAATGGCGGTGGGCATGCTCCGCCACCTTTATCGCGGTAGCTGCCGCCTGGCCCCAGCGGTGTGTCACCAGCACCCCCCATTCACACAAGTGCGGTAGTAACAGGCATGGAGACATGAGAAAATGGCAGTGGGCATGTTCTGCCGCATGAATCGTGGTGCCTTGTGTCAATGTATGGCACACATATTGTGTTAGTTACCGCCTGGCCCCAGCTGTGTGTCGCCAGCACCCCCCATTCACACAAGTGTGGTAGTGATAGGCATGGGGAAATGGCGGTGGGCATGCTCCGCCGCATGAATCGCGGTGCTACGTGTCAATGTATGGCACCCATATCGCGGTAGCCACCGCCTGGCCCCAGCGGTGTGTCACCAGCATCCCCCTTTCACACAAGTGCTGTAGTGATAGGCATGAAGACATGGGAAAATGGTGGTGGGCATTCTCCACCGCATGAATCGCTGTTCCTCGTGTCAATGTATGGCACCAATATCACGGTAGCTACCGCCTGGCCCCAGCGGTGTGTCACCAGCACCCCCCATTCACAGAAGTACAGTAGTGATAGGCATGGAGACATGGGAAAATGGCAGTGGGCATGCTCTGCAGCATGAATCGCGGTGCATCGTGTCAATGTATGGCACCCATATCGCGGTAACTACCGCCTGGCCCCAGCGGTGTGTCACCAGCACCCCCCATTCACACAAGTGTGGTAGTGATAGACATGGAGACTTGGGAAAATGGCAGTGGGCATGCTCCGCCGCATGAATCACGGTGCCTCGTGTCAATTTATGGCACCCATATCACGGTAGCTACCGTCTGCCCACAGCGGTGTGTCACCAGCACCCCTCATTCACACAACTGCGTTAGTGATAGGCATGGAGACATGGGAAAATGGCGGTGGCCATTCTCTGCCACCCATATCGCGGTAGCTACCGCCTGGCCCCAGCGGTGTGTCACCAGCGTCCCCCATAAACACAAGTGCGATAGTGATAGACATGGAGACATGGGAAAATGGCGGTGGGCATGCTCCACCGCATGAATCGTGGTGCCTTGTGTCAATATATGGCACCCATATCATGGTAGTTACCACCTGGCCCCGGTGGTGTGTCACCAGCACCCCCTTTCACACAAGTGCAGTAGTGAAAGGCATGGAGACATGGGAAAATGGTGGTGGGCATGCTCCACTTCATGAATCGTGGTGCCTTGTGTCAAAGTATGGCACCCATATCGCGGTAGCTACCTCCTGTCCCTAGCGGTGTGTCACCAGCACCCCCCATTCCACAAGTGCAGTAGTGATAGGCATGGAGACATGGGAAAATGGCGGTGGGCATGCACCGCCACCTTTATCATGGTAGCTGCCGCCTGGCCCCAGCGGTGTGTCACCAGCACCCCCCATTCACACAAGTACAGTAGTAATAGGAATGGAGACATGGGAAAATGGTGGTGGGCATGTTCTGCCGCATGAATCGCGGTGCCGCGTGTCAATGTATGGCACCCATATCGCGGTAGCTACCGCCTGGCCCCAGCGGTGTGTCACCAGCGTCCCCCATAAACACAAGTGCGATAGTGATAGACATGGAGACATGGGAAAATGGCGGTGGGCATGCTCCACCGCATGAATCGTGGTGCCTCGTGTCAATATATGGCACCCATATCATGGTAGTTACCACCTGGCCCCGGTGGTGTGTCACCAGCACCCCCATTCACACAAGTGCGGTAGTAACAGGCATGGAGACATGAGAAAATGGCAGTGGGCATGCTCTGCCGCATGAATCGTGGTGCCTTGTGTAAATGTATGGCACCCATATCGCGGTAGCTACCGCCTGGCCCCAGCCGTGTGTCACCAGCATCCCCATTCACACAAGTGTGGTAGTGATAGGCATGGAGACATGGGAAAATGGCGGTGAGCATGCTCTGCCAACCTTATCACGGTAGCTACCGCCTGGCCCCAGCAGTGTGTCACCACCACCCCCATTCACACAAGTGCGGTAGTGATAGGCATGGGGAAATGGCGGTGGGCATGCTCCACCGCATGAATCACGGTGCTTCGTGTCAATGTATGGCACCCATATCGCGGTAACTACCGCCTGGCCCCAGCTGTGTGTCACCAGCACCCCCTATTCAAACAAGTGCGGTAGTGATAGGCATGGAGATATGGGAAAATGGCGGTGGGCATGGTCAACCACCCATAACGCGGTAGCTACGGCCTGGCCCCAGAGGTGTGTCACCAGCACCCCCAATTCACACAAGTGAGGTAGTGATAGGCATGGAGACTTGGGAAAATGGCAGTGGGCATGCTCCGCCGCGTTAATCACGGTGCCTCGTGTCAATGTATGGCACCCATATCGCGGTAGCTACCGTCTGCCCACAGCGGTGTGTCACCAGCACCCCTCATTCACACAACTGCGTTAGTGATAGGCATGGAGACATGGGAAAATGGCAGTGGCCATTCTCTGCCACCCATATCGCGGTAGCTACCGCCTGGCCCCAGCGGTGTGTCACCAGCGTCCCCCATAAACACAAGTGCGATAGTGATAGGCATGGAGACATGGGAAAATGGCGGTGGGCATTCTCCACCGCATGAATCGCTGTTCCTCGTGTCAATGTATGGCACCAATATCACGGTAGCTACCGCCTGGCCCCTGCGGTGTGTCACCAGCACCCCCCATTCACATAAGTACAGTAGTGATAGGCATGGAGACATGGGAAAATGGCAGTGGGAATGCTCTGCAGCATGAATCGCGGTGCATCGTGTCAATGTATGGCACCCATATCGCGGTAACTACCGCCTGGCCCCAGCTGTGTGTCACCAGCACCCCCCATTCAAACAAGTGCGGTAGTGATAGGCATGGAGATATGGGAAAATGGCGGTGGGCATGGTCAACCACCCATAACGCGGTAGCTACCGCCTGGCCCCAGAGGTGTGTCACCAGCACCCCCAATTCACACAAGTGAGGTAGTGATAGGCATGGAGACTTGGGAAAATGGCAGTGGGCATGCTCCGCCGCATTAATCATGGTGTCTCGTGTCAATATATGGCACCCATATCGCGGTAGCTACCGTCTGCCCACAGCGGTGTTTCACCAGCACCCCTCATTCACACAACTGCGTTAGTGATAGGCATGGAGACATGGGAAAATGGCGGTGGCCATTCTCTGCCACCCATATCGCGGTAGCTACCGCCTGGCCCCAGCGGTGTGTCACCAGCGTCCCCCATAAACACAAGTGCGGAAGTGATAGGCATGGAGACATGGGAAAATGGTGGTGGGCATGCTCCACTTCATAAATCGTGGTGCCTTGTGTCAATGTATGGCACCCATATCGCGGTAGCTACCTCCTGTCCCTAGCGGTGTGTCACCAGCACCCCCCATTCACACAAGTGCGGTAGTGATAGGCATGGAGACATGGGAAAATGGCTGTGGGCCTGCACCGCCACCTTTATCGTGGTAGCTGCCGCCTGGCCCCAGCGGTGTGTCACCAGCACCCCCCATTCACACAAGTACAGTAGTAATAGGAATGGAGACATGGGAAAATGGCGGTGGGCATGTTCTGTCGCATGAATCGCGGTGCCTAATGTCAATGTATAGCACCCATATCGCGGTAGCTACCGTCTGGCCCCAGCGGTGTGTCACCAGCACCCCCATTCACACAAGTGCAGTAGTAACAGGCATGGAGACATGAGAAAATGGCAGTGGGCATGCTCTGCCGCATGAATCGTGATGCTTTGTGTAAATGTATGGCACCCATATCGCGGTAGCTACCGCCTGGCCCCAGCCGTGTGTCACCAGCACCCCCCATTCACACAAGTGCGGTAGTGATAGGCATGGAGACATGGGAAAATGGCGGTGGTCATGCTCCGCCACCCATATCGCGGTAGCTACCGCCTGGCCCCAGCGGTGTGTCACCAGCACCCCCTATTCACACAAGTGTGGGAGTGATAGGCATGGAGATATGGGAAAATGGCGGTGGTCATGCTCCACCGCATGAATCACAGTGACTTGTGTCAATATATGACACCCATATTGTGGTAGCTACCACCTGGCCCCATCGGTGTGTCACCGGCCCCCCCATTCATACAAGTGGAGTAGTGATAGGCATGGAGACATGGGAAAATGGCAGTGGCCATGCTCCGTCACCCATATCACGGCAGCTGCCGCATGGCCCCAGCGGTGTGTCACCAACACCCCCCATTCACACAAGTACGGTAGTGATAGGCATGGAGACATGGGAAAATGGCAGTGGGCATGCTCCGCTGCATGCGTCGCGCTGCCTCGTGTCAATGTATGGCACCCATATTGCGGTAGCTACCGCCTGGCCCCAGCGGTATGTCACCAGCACCCCCCATTCACACAAATGCGGTAGTGATAGGCATGGAGATATGGGAAAATGGCGGTGGGCATGGCATGAATCACAGTGCTTCGTGTCAATGTATGGCACCCTTATCACGGTAGCTACCGCCTGGCCCCAGCGGTGTGTCACCAACACCCCCATTCAAAGAAGTGCGGTAGTGATAGGCATGGAGACATGGGAGAATTGCAGTGGGCTTGCTCTGCTGCATGAATCGCAGTGCCTTGTGTCAATGTATGGCACCCATATCGCAGTAGCCACCGCCTGGCCCCAGCGGTGTGTCACCACCACCCCCCATTCACACTAGTGCGGTAGTGATACCCATGGAGACATGGGAAAATGACGTTGTGCATTGTCCGCTGCATGAATCGCGGTGCCTCGTGTCAATGTATGGCACCAATATCACGGTAGCTACCGCCTGGCCCCAGCGGTGTGTCACCAGCACACCCCATTCACATAAGTACAGTAGTGATAGGCATGGAGACATGGGAAAATGGCAGTGGGCATGCTCTGCAGCATGAATCGCGGTGCATCGTGTCAATGTATGGCACCCATATCGCGGTAGCTACCGCCTGGCCCCAGCGGTGTGTCACCAGCACCCCCCATTCACACAAGTGCGGTAGTGATAGGCATGGAGATATGGGAAAATGGCAGTGGGCATTCTCCACCACCCATATCGCAGTAGCTACCGCCTGGCCCCAGAGGTGTGTCACCAGCACCCCCCATTCACACAAGTGCGGTAGTGATAGGCATGGAGACTTGGGAAAATGGCAGTGGGCATGCTCCGCCGCATGAATCACGGTGCCTCGTGTCAATGTATGGCACCCATATCGCGGTAGCTACCGTCTGCCCACAGCGGTGTGTCACCAGCACCCCTCATTCACACAACTGCGTTAGTGATAGGCATGGAGACATGGGAAAATGGCGGTGGGCATGCTCCACCGCATGAATCGTGGTGCCTCGTGTCAATGTATGGCACCCATATCATGGTAGTTACCACCTGGCCCCGGCGGTGTGTCACCAGCTCCCCCATAAACACAAGTCCGTTAGTGATAGGCATGGAGACATGGGAAAATGGTGGTGGGCATGCTCCACTTCATGAATCGTAGTGCCTTGTGTCAATGTATGGCACCTATATCGCGGTAGCTACCTCCTGTCCCTAGCGGTGTGTCACCAGGACCCCCCATTCACACAAGTGCGGTAGTGATAGGCATGGAGACATGGGAAAATGGCGGTGGGCATGCTCCGCCACCTTTATCGCGGTAGCTTCCGCCTGGCCCCAGCGGTATGTCACCAACACCCCCCATTCACACAAGTACAGTAGTAATAGGAATGGAGACATGGGAAAATGGCGGTGGGCATGTTCTGCTGCATGAATCGCGGTGCCGCGTGTCAATGTATGGCACCCATATTGTGTTAGTTACCGCTTGGCCCCAGCTGTGTGTCGCCAGCACCCCCCATTCACACAAGTGCGGTAGTGATAGGCATGGAGACATGGGAAAATGGCGGTGAGCATGCTCCGCCAACCTTATCACGGTAGCTACCGCCTGGCCCCAGCGGTGTGTCACCACCACCACCCCCATTCACACAAGTGCGGTAGTGATAGGCATGGGGAAATGGCGGTGGGCATGCTCCGCCGCATGAATCGCGGTGCTTCGAGTCAATGTATGGCACCCATATCGCGGTAGCTACCGCCTGGCCCCAGCGGTGTGTCACCAGCATCCCCCATTCACACAAGTGCTGTAGTGATAGGCATGAAGACATGGGAAAATGGCGGTGGGCATTCTCCACCGCATGAATCGCTGTGCCTCGTGTCAATGTATGGCACCAATATCACGGTAGCTACCGCCTGGCCCCAGAGGTGTGTCACCAGCACCCCCATTCACATAAGTACAGTAGTGATAGGCATGGAGACATGGAAAAAATGGCAGTGGGCATGCTCTGCAGCATGAATCGCGGTGCATCGTGTCAATGTATGGCACCCATATCGCAGTAGCTACCACCTGGCCCCAGCGGTGTGTCACCAGCACCCCCCATTCACACAAGTGTGGTGGTGATAGACATGGAGATATGGGAAAATGGCGGAGGGCATGCTCCACCACCCATATCGCGGTAGCTACCGCCTGGCCCTAGAGGTGTGTCACCAGCACCCCCCATTCACACAAGTGCGGTAGTGATAGGCATGGAGACTTGGGAAAATGGCAGTGGGCATGCTCCGCCGCATAAATCATGGTGCCTCGTGTCAATGTATGGCACCCATATCGCAGTAGCTACCGTCTGCCCACAGCGGTGTGTCACCAGCACCCTTCATTCACACAACTGCGTTAGTGATAGGCATGGAGACATGGGAAAATGGCGGTGGCCATTCTCTGCCACCCATATCGCGGTAGCTATCGCCTTTCCCCAGAGGTGTGTCACCAGCATCCCCCATAAACACAAGTGCGTTAGTGATAGGCATGGAGACATGGGAAAATGGCGGTGGGCATGCTCCACCTCATGAATCGTGGTGCCTCGTGTCAATGTATGACACCAATATCAGGGTAGTTACCACCTGGCCCCGGCGGTGTGTCACCAGCACCCCCATTCACACAAGTGCGATAGTGATAGACATGGAGACATGGGAAAATGGTGGTGGGCATGCACCACTTCATGAATCGTGGTGCCTTGTGTCAATGTATGGCACCCATATCACGGTAGCTACCTCCTGTCCCTAGCGGTGTGTCACCAGCACCCCCTATTCACACAAGTGCGGTAGTGATAGGCATGGAGACATGGGAAAACGGCGGTGGGCATTAACCGCCACCTTTATCGTGGTAGCTGCCGCCTGGCCCCAGCGGTGTGTCACCAGCACCCCCATTCACACAAGTACAGTAGTAATAGGAATGGAGACATGGGAAAATGGCGGTGGGCATGATCTGCCGCATGAATCGCGGTGCTGCGTGTCAATGTATGGCACCCATATCGCGGTAGCTACAGCCTGGCCCCAGCGGTGTGTCACCAGCACCCCCCATTCACACAAGTGCGGTAGTAACCGGCATGGAGACATGAGAAAATGGCAGTGGGCATGCTCTGCCGCATGAATCGCGGTGCCGCGTGTCAATGTATGGCACCCATATCGCGGTAGCTACCGCCTGGCCCCAGCGGTGTGTCACCAGCGTCCCCCATAAACACAAGTGCGATAGTGATAGACATGGAGACATGGGAAAATGGCGGTGGGCATGCTCCACCGCATGAATCGTGGTGCCTCGTGTCAATATATGGCACCCATATCATGGTAGTTACCACCTGGCCCCGGTGGTGTGTCACCAGCACCCCCATTCACACAAGTGCGGTAGTAACAGGCATGGAGACATGAGAAAATGGCAGTGGGCATGCTCTGCCGCATGAATCATGGTGCCTTGTGTAAATGTATGGCACCCATATCGCGGTAGCTACCGCCTGGCCCCAGCTGTGTGTCACCAGCATCCCCATTCCCACAAGTGTGGTAGTGATAGGCATGGAGACATGGGAAAATGGCGGTGAGCATGCTCTGCCAACCTTATCACGGTAGCTACCGCCTGGCCCCAGCAGTGTGTCACCACCACCCACATTCACACAAGTGCGGTAGTGATAGGCATGGGGAAATGGCGGTGGGCATGCTCCGCCGCATGAATCACGGTGCTTCGTGTCAATGTATGGCACCCATATCGCGGTAACTACCGCCTGGCCCCAGCTGTGTGTCACCAGCACCCCCCATTCAAACAAGTGCGGTAGTGATAGGCATGGAGATATGGGAAAATGGCGGTGGGCATGGTCAACCACCCATAACGCGGTAGCTACGGCCTGGCCCCAGAGGTGTGTCACCAGCACCCCCAATTCACACAAGTGAGGTAGTGATAGGCATGGAGACTTGGGAAAATGGCAGTGGGCATGCTCCGCCGCATTAATCACGGTGCCTCGTGTCAATGTATGGCACCCATATCGCGGTAGCTACCGTCTGCCCACAGCGGTGTGTCACCAGCACCCCTCATTCACACAACTGCGTTAGTGATAGGCATGGAGACATGGGAAAATGGCAGTGGCCATTCTCTGCCACCCATATCGCGGTAGCTACCGCCTGGCCCCGGCGGTGTGTCACCAGCGTCCCCCATAAACACAAGTGCGATAGTGATAGGCATGGAGACATGGGAAAATGGCGGTGGGCATTCTCCACCGCATGAATCGCTGTTCCTCGTGTCAATGTATGGCACCAATATCACGGTAGCTACCGCCTGGCCCCTGCGGTGTGTCACCAGCACCCCCATTCACATAAGTACAGTAGTGATAGGCATGGAGACATGGGAAAATGGCAGTGGGCATGCTCTGCAGCATGAATCGCGGTGCATCGTGTCAATGTATGGCACCCATATCGCGGTAACTACCGCCTGGCCCCAGCTGTGTGTCGCCAGCACCCCCCATTCAAACAAGTGCGGTAGTGATAGGCATGGAGATATGGGAAAATGGCGGTGGGCATGGTGAACCACCCATAACGCGGTAGCTACCGCCTGGCCCCAGAGGTGTGTCACCAGCACCCCCAATTCACACAAGTGAGGTAGTGATAGGCATGGAGACTTGGGAAAATGGCAGTGGGCATGCTCCGCCGCATTAATCACGGTGTCTCGTGTCAATATATGGCACCCATATCGCGGTAGCTACCGTCTGCCCACAGCGGTGTTTCACCAGCACCCCTCATTCACACAACTGCGTTAGTGATAGGCATGGAGACATGGGAAAATGGCGGTGGCCATTCTCTGCCACCCATATCGCGGTAGCTACCGCCTGGCCCCAGCGGTGTGTCACCAGCGTCCCCCATAAACACAAGTGCGGTAGTGATAGGCATGGAGACATGGGAAAATGGTGGTGGGCATGCTCCACTTCATAAATCGTGGTGCCTTGTGTCAATGTATGGCACCCATATCGCGGTAGCTACCTCCTGTCCCTAGCGGTGTGTCACCAGCACCCCCCATTCACACAAGTGCGGTAGTGATAGGCATGGAGACATGGGAAAATGGCTGTGGGCATGCACCGCCACCTTTATCTTGGTAGCTGCCGCCTGGCCCCAGCGGTGTGTCACCAGCACCCCCCATTCACACAAGTACAGTAGTAATAGGAATGGAGACATGGGAAAATGGCGGTGGGCATGTTCTGCCGCATGAATCGCGGTGCCGCGTGTCAATGTATGGCACCCATATCGCGGTTGCTACCGCCTGGCCCCAGCGGTGTGTCACCAGCACCCCCATTCACACAAGTGCAGTAGTAACAGGCATGGAGACATGAGAAAATGGCAGTGGGCATGCTCTGCCGCATGAATCGTAGTGCTTTGTGTAAATGTATGGCACCCATATCGCGGTAGCTACCGCCTGGCCCCAGCCGTGTGTCACCAGCACCCCCATTCACACAAGTGCGGTAGTGATAGGCATGGAGACATGGGAAAATGGCGGTGGTCATGCTCCGCCACCCATATCGCGGTAGCTACCGCCTGGCCCCAGCGGTGTGTCACCAGCACCCCCTATTCACACAAGTGTGGGAGTGATAGGCATGGAGATATGGGAAAATGGCGGTGGTCATGCTCCACCGCATGAATCACAGTGCCTTGTGTCAATATATGACACCCATATTGTGGTAGCTACCACCTGGCCCCATCGGTGTGTCACCGGCCCCCCCATTCATACAAGTGGAGTAGTGATAGGCATGGAGACTTGGGAAAATGGCAGTGGCCATGCTCCGTCACCCATATCACGGCAGCTGCCGCATGGCCCCAGCGGTGTGTCACCAACACCCCCCATTCACACAAGTACGGTAGTGATAGGCATGGAGACATGGGAAAATGGCAGTGGGCATGCTCCGCCGCATGCGTCGCGCTACCTCGTGTCAATGTATGGCACCCATATTGCGGTAGCTACCGCCTAGCCCCAGCGGTATGTCACCAGCACCCCCCATTCACACAAATGCGGTAGTGATAGGCATGGAGATATGGGAAAATGGCGGTGGGCATGGCATGAATCACAGTGCTTCGTGTCAATGTATTGCACCCTTATCGCGGTAGCTACCACCTGGCCCCAGCGGTGTGTCACCAACACCCCCATTCAAAGAAGTGCGGTAGTGATAGGCATGGAGACATGGGAGAATTGCAGTGGGCTTGCTCTGCTGCATGAATCGCAGTGCCTTGTGTCAATGTATGGCACCCATATCGCGGTAGCCACCGCCTGGCCCCAGCGGTGTGTCACCACCACCCCCCATTCACACTAGTGCGGTAGTGATACCCATGGAGACATGGGAAAATGACGTTGTGCATTGTCCGCTGCATGAATCGCGGTGCCTCGTGTCAATGTATGGCACCAATATCACGGTAGCTACCGCCTGGCCCCAGCGGTGTGTCACCAGCACACCCCATTCACATAAGTACAGTAGTGATAGGCATGGAGACATGGGAAAATGGCAGTGGGCATGCTCTGCAGCATGAATCGCGGTGCATCGTGTCAATGTATGGCACCCATATCGCGGTAGCTACCGCCTGGCCCCAGCGGTGTGTCACCAGCACCCCCCATTCACACAAGTGCGGTAGTGATAGGCATGGAGATATGGGAAAATGGCAGTGGGCATTCTCCACCACCCATATCGCAGTAGCTACCGCCTGGCCCCAGAGGTGTGTCACCAGCACCCCCCATTCACACAAGTGCGGTAGTGATAGGCATGGAGACTTGGGAAAATGGCAGTGGGCATGCTCCGCCGCATGAATCACGGTGCCTCGTGTCAATGTATGGCACCCATATCGCGGTAGCTACCGTCTGCCCACAGCGGTGTGTCACCAGCACCCCTCATTCACACAACTGCGTTAGTGATAGGCATGGAGACATGGGAAAATTGCGGTGGCCATTCTCTGCCACCCATATCGCGGTAGCTACCGCCTGGCCCAAGCGGTGTGTCACCAGCATCCCCCATAAACACAAGTCCGTTAGTGATAGGCATGGAGACATGGGAAAATGGCGGTGGGCATGCTCCACCGCATGAATCGTGGTGCCTCGTGTCAATGTATGGCACCCATATCATGGTAGTTACCACCTGGCCCCGGCGGTGTGTCACCAGCTCCCCCATAAACACAAGTCCGTTAGTGATAGGCATGGAGACATGGGAAAATGGTGGTGGGCATGCTCCACTTCATGAATCGTGGTGCCTTGTGTCAATGTATGGCACCTACATCGCGGTAGCTACCTCCTGTCCCTAGCGGTGTGTCACCAGGACCCCCCATTCACACAAGTGCGGTAGTGATAGGCATGGAGACATGGGAAAATGGCGGTGGGCATGCTCCGCCACCTTTATCGCGGTAGCTTCCGCCTGGCCCCAGCGGTGTGTCACCAACACCCCCCATTCACACAAGTACAGTAGTAATAGGAATGGAGACATGGGAAAATGGCGGTGGGCATGTTCTGCTGCATGAATCGCGGTGCCGCGTGTCAATGTATGGCACCCATATTGTGTTAGTTACCGCCTGGCCCCAGCTGTGTGTCGCCAGCACCCCCCATTCACACAAGTGCGGTAGTGATAGGCATGGAGACATGGGAAAATGGCGGTGAGCATGCTCCGCCAACCTTATCACGGTAGCTACCGCCTGGCCCCAGCGGTGTGTCACCACCACCACCCCCATTCACACAAGTGCGGTAGTGATAGGCATGGGGAAATGGCGGTGGGCATGCTCCGCCGCATGAATCGCGGTGCTTCGTGTCAATGTATGGCACCCATATCGCGGTAGCTAGCGCCTGGCCCCAGCGGTGTGTCACCAGCATCCCCCATTCACACAAGTGCTGTAGTGATAGGCATGAAGACATGGGAAAATGGCGGTGGGCATTCTCCACCGCATGAATCGCTGTGCCTCGTGTCAATGTATAGCACCAATATCACGGTAGCTACCGCCTGGCCCCAGAGGTGTGTCACCAGCACCCCCATTCACATAAGTACAGTAGTGATAGGCATGGAGACATGGAAAAAATGGCAGTGGGCATGCTCTGCAGCATGAATCGCGGTGCATCGTGTCAATGTATGGCACCCATATCGCAGTAGCTACCGCCTGGCCCCAGCGGTGTGTCACCAGCACCCCCCATTCACACAAGTGTGGTGGTGATAGACATGGAGATATGGGAAAATGGCGGTGGGCATGCTCCACCACCCATATCGCGGTAGCTACCGCCTGGCCCTAGAGGTGTGTCACCAGCACCCCCCATTCACACAAGTGTGGTAGTGATAGGAATGGAGACTTGGGAAAATGGCAGTGGGCATGCTCCGCCACAGGAATCATGGTGCCTCGTGTCAATGTATGGCACCCATATCGCAGTAGCTACCGTCTGCCGACAGCGGTGTGTCACCAGCACCCTTCATTCACACAACTGCGTTAGTGATAGGCATGGAGACATGGGAAAATGGCGGTGGCCATTCTCTGCCACCCATATCGCGGTAGCTATCGCCTGGCCCCAGAGGTGTGTCACCAGCATCCCCCATAAACACAAGTGCGTTAGTGATAGGCATGGAGACATGGGAAAATGGCGGTGGGCATGCTCCACCTCATGAATCGTGGTGCCTCGTGTCAATGTATGACACCCATATCATGGTAGTTACCACCTGGCCCCGGCGGTGTGTCACCAGCACCCCCATTCACACAAGTGCGGTAGTGATAGACATGGAGACATGGGAAAATGGTGGTGGGCATGCACCACTTCATGAATCGTGGTGCCTTGTGTCAATGTATGGCACCCATATCACGGTAGCTACCTCCTGTCCCTAGCGGTGTGTCACCAGCACCCCCTATTCACACAAGTGCGGTAGTGATAGGCATGGAGACATGGGAAAACAGCGGTGGGCATGCACCGCCACCTTTATCGTGGTAGCTGCCGCCTGGCCCCAGCGGTGTGTCACCAGCACCCCCATTCACACAAGTACAGTAGTAATAGGAATGGAGACATGGGAAAATGGCGGTGGGCATGTTCTGCCGCATGAATCGCGGTGCTGCGTGTCAATGTATGGCACCCATATCGCGGTAGCTACAGCCTGGCCCCAGCGGTGTGTCACCAGCACCCCCCATTCACACAAGTGCGGTAGTAACAGGCATGGAGACATGAGAAAATGGCAGTGGGCATGCTCTGCCGCATGAATCATGGTGCCTTGTGTCAATGTATGGCACCCATATTGTGTTCGTTACCGCCTGGCCCCAGCTGTGTTTCGCCAGCACCCCCCATTCACACAAGTGCGGTAGTGATAGGCATGGAGACATGGGAAAATGGTGGTGAGCATGCTCCGCCAACCTTATCACGGTAGCTACCGCCTGGCCACAGCGGTGTGTCACCACCACCCTCCATTCACACAAATGCGGTAGTGATAGGCATGGGGAAATTGCGGTGGGCATGCTCCGCCGCATGAATCGCGGTGCTTCGTGTCAATGTATGGCACCCATATTGCGGTAGCTACCGCCTGGCCCCAGCGGTGTGTCACCAGCATCCCCCATTCACACAAGTGCTGTAGTGATAGGCATGAAGACATTGGAAAATGGCGGTGGGCATTTTTCACCGCATGAATCGCTGTGCCTCGTGTCAATGTATGGCACCAATATCACGGTAGCTACCGCCTGGCCCCAGCGGTGTGTCACCAGCACCCCCCATTCACATAAGCACAGTAGTGATAGGCATGGAGACATGGGAAAATGGCTGTGGGCATGCTCTGCAGCATGAATCGCGGTGCATCGTGTCAATGTATGTCACCCATATCGCGGTAGCTACCGCCTGAGCCCAGCGGTGTGTCACCAGCACCCCCATTCACACAAGTGCGGTAGTGATAGGCATGGAGATATGGGAAAATGGCGGTGGGCATGCTCCACCACCCATATCGCGGTAGCTACCGCCTGGCCCCAAAGGTGTGTCACCAGCACCCCCTATTCACACAAGTGCGGTAGTGATAGGCATGGAGACTTGGGAAAATGGCAGTGGGCTTGCTCCGTCGCATGAATCACGGTGCCTCGTGTCAATGTATGGCACCCATATCGCGGTAGCTACCGCCTGGCCCCAGCGGTGTGTCACCAGCATCCCCCATAAACACAAGTGCATTAGTGATAGGCATGGAGACATGGGAAAATGGCGGTGGGCATGCTCCACCGCATGAATCGTGGTGCCTTGTGTCAATGTATGGCACCTATATCATGGTAGTTACCACCTGGCCCCGGCGGTGTGTCACCAGCACCCCCATTCACACAAGTGTGGTAGTGATAGGCATGGAGACATGGGAAAATGGTGGTGGGCATGCTCCACTTCATGAATCGTGGTGCCTTGTGTCAAAGTATGGCACCCATATCGCGGTAGCTACCTCCTGTCCCTAGCGGTGTGTCACCAGCACCCCCCACTCACACAAGTGCGATAGTGATAGGCATGGAGACATGGGAAAATGGCGGTGGGCATGCACCGCCACCTTTATCGTGGTATCTGCCGCCTGGCCCCAGCGGTGTGTCACCAGCACACCCCATTCACACAAGTACAGTAGTAATAGGAATGGAGACATGGGAAAATGGCGGTGGGCATGTTCTGCCGCATGAATCGCGGTGCCGCGTGTCAATGTATGGCACCCATATCGCGGTAGCTACCGCCTGGCCCCAGCGGTGTGTCACCAGCACCCCCATTCACACAAGTGCGGTAGTAACAGGCAAGGAGACATGAGAAAATGGCAGTGGGCATGTTCTGCCGCATGACTCGTGGTGCCTTGTGTCAATGTATGGCACCCATATCGCAGTAGTTGCTACCTGGCCCCAGCGGTGTGTCACCAGCACACCCCATTCACACAAGTGCGGTAGTGATAGGCGTGGAGACATGGGAAAATGGCAGTGGGCATTCTCCGCCACCCATATCGCGGTAGCTGCCGCCTGGCCCCAGCCGTGTGTCACCAGCATCCCCAATTCACACAAGTGCGTTAGTGATAGGCATGGAGACATGGGAAAATGGCGGTGGTCATGCTCCACCGGATGAGTCGCGGTGCCTCGTGTCAATGTATGGCACCCATATCGCGGTAGTTGCTACCTGGCCCCAGCGGTGTGTCACCAGCACCCCCCATTCACACAAGTGCGGTAGTGATAGGCATGGAGACATGGGAAAATGGCAGTGGGCATTCTCCGCCACCCATATCGCGGTAGCTACCACCTGGCCCCGGTGGTGTGTCACCAGCACCCCCCATTCACACAAGTGCGGTAGTGATAGGCATGGAGACATGGGAAAATGGTGGTAGGCATGCTCCGCCACCCATATTGTGGTAGCTACCGCCTGGCCCCAGTGGTGTGTCACTAGCACCCCCATTCACACAAGTGCGGTAGTGATAGGCATGGAGACCTGGGAAAACGGCGGTGGCCATGGCATGAATCGCAGTGCTTCTTATAGATGTATGGCACCCATATCGCGGTAGATACCGCCTGGTCCCAGCGGTGTATCAACAGCACCCCCCATTCACACAAGTGCGGTAGTGATAGGCATGGAGACATGGGAAAATTGCAGTGGGCATGCTCTGCCGCATGAATCGCGGTGTCTCGTGTCAATGTATGGCACCCATATCGCGGTAACTACTGCCTTGCCCCAGCGGTGTGTCACCAGCACCCCGCCATTTGCACAAGTGCGGTAGTGATAGGCATGGAGACATGGGAAAATGTCGGTGGGCATGCTCCGCCGCATGAATCACGGTGCCTTGTGTCAATATATGACACCCATATTGTGGTAGCTACCACCTGGCCCCAGCGGTGTGTCACCAGCCCCCCCCCCCCATTCATACAAGTGCAGTAGTGATAGGCATGGAGTCATGGGAAAATGGCAGTGGCCATGCTCCGTCACCCATATCACGGCAGCTGCCTCATGGCCCCAGCGGAGTGTCACCAGCACCCCCCATTCACACAAGTGCGGTAGTGATAGGCATGGAGACATGCGAAAATAGCAGTGGGAATGCTCCACAGCATGAATCGCGGTGCCTCGTGTCAATGTATGGCACCCATATCACGGTAGCTACCGCCTGGCCCAGCGGTGTGTACCCAGCACCGCCCATTCACACAAGTGCAGTAGTGATAGGCTTGGAGACATAGGAAAATGGCGGTGGGCATGCTCCGCCACCCATATCGCGGTAGCTACCACCTGGCCCCAGCGGTGTGTCACCAGCACCCCCCATTCACACAAGTACAGTAGTAATAGGCATGGAGACATGAGAAAATGGCGGTGGGCATGCTCTGCCGCATGAATCGCGGTGCCTCATGTCAATATATAGCACTCATATCGCGGTTGCTACTGCCTGGCCCCAGCGGTGTGTCACCAGCACCCCCGAATTACACAAGTGCAGTAGTGATAGGCCTGGAGACATGGGAAAATGGAGGTGGTCATGCTCCGCATCATGAATCGTGTTGCCTTGTGTCAATGTATGACACCCATATCGCGGTAGCTACCACCTGGCCATAGCGGTGTGTCACCAGCACCCCCCATTCACACAAGTGCAGTAGTGATAGGCATGGAGACATGGGAAAATGGCGGTGGGCATGCTCTGCCACCCATATCGCTGTACCTACCGCCTGGCCCCAGCTGTGTGTCACCAGCACCCCCATTCACATAAGTGCGGAAGTGATAGGCATGGAGACCTGGTAAAATGGCGATGGGCATGCTCTGCCACCCATATCGCGGTAGCTACTGCCTGGCCCCAGCGGTGTGTCACCAGCACCCCCATTCACACAAGTGCTGTAGTGATAGGCATGGAGACTTGGGAAAATGGCAGTGGGCATGCTCCGCCGCATGAATCACGGTGCCTCGTGTCAATGTATGGCACCCATATCGCGGTAGCTACCGTCTGCCCACAGCGGTGTGTCACCAGCACCCCTCATTCACACAACTGCGTTAGTGATAGGCATGGAGACATGGGAAAATGACGGTGAGCATGCTCCGCTGTGTGAATCACGGTGCCTCGTGTCAATGTATGGCACCCATATCGCGGTAGTTACCTCCTGGCCCCAGCAGTGTGTCACCAGCATCCCCCATTCACAAAAGTGCAGTAGTGATAGGCATGGAGACATGGGAAAATGGCCGTGGGCATGCTCCACCGCATGAATCGTGGTGCTTCGTGTCAATGTATGGCACCCATATCAGGGTAGCTACCGCCTGGCCCCAGCTGTGTGTCACCAGCACCCCCATTCACACAAATGCGGTAGTGATAGGCATGGAGACATGGTAAAATGGTGGTGGGAATGCTCCGCCACCCATATCGTGATAGATACCGCCTGGCCCCAGCGGTGTGTCACGAGCACCCCCCATTCACACAAGTGCGGTAGTGATAGGCATGGAGACTTGGGAAAATGGCAGTGGGCATGCTCCGCCGCATGAATCATGGTGCCTCGTGTCAATGTATGGCACCCATATCGCAGTAGCTACCGTCTGCCCACAGCGGTGTGTCACCAGCACCCTTCATTCACACAACTGCGTTAGTGATAGGCATGGAGACATGGGAAAATGGCGGTGGCCATTCTCTGCCACCCATATCACGGTAGCTACCGCCTGGCCCCAGCGGTGTGTCACCAGCATCCCCCATAAACACAAGTGCGTTAGTGATAGGCATGGAGACATGGGAAAATGGCAGTGGGCATGCTCCACCTCATGAATCGTGGTGCCTCGTGTCAATGTATGACACCCATATCATGGTAGTTACCACCTGGCCCCGGCGGTGTGTCACCAGCACCCCTATTCACACAAGTGCGGTAGTGATAGACATGGAGACATAGGAAAATGGTGGTGGGCATGCTCCACTTCATGAATCGTGGTGCCTTGTGTCAATGTATGGCACCCATATCACGGTAGCTACCTCCTGTCCCTAGCGGTGTGTCACCAGCACCCCCTATTCACACAAGTGCGGTAGTGATAGGCATGGAGACATGGGAAAATGGCGGTGGGCATGCACCGCCACCTTTATCGTGGTAGCTGCCGCCTGGCCCCAGCGGTGTGTCACCAGCACCCCATTCACACAAGTACAGTAGTAATAGGAATGGAGACATGGGAAAATGGCGGTGGGCATGTTCTGCCGCATGAATCGCGGTGCTGCGTGTCAATGTATGGCACCCATATCGCGGTAGCTACAGCCTGGCCCCAGCGGTGTGTCACCAGCACCCCCCATTCACACAAGTGCGGTAGTAACAGGCATGGAGACATGAGAAAATGGCAGTGGGCATGCTCTGCCGCATGAATCGTGGTGCCTTGTGTCAATGTATGGCACCCATATTGTGTTTGTTACCGCCTGGCCCCAGCTGTGTCTCGCCAGCACCCCCCATTCACACAAGTGCGGTAGTGATAGGCATGGAGAGATGGGAAAATGGCGGTGAGCATGCTCCGCCAACCTTATCACGGTAGCTACCGCCTGGCCACAGCGGTGTGTCACCACAACCCTCCATTCACACAAGTGCGGTAGTGATAGGCATGGGAATATTGCGGTGGGCATGCTCCGCCGCATGAATCGCGGTGCTTCGTGTCAATGTATGGCACCCATATCGCGGTAGCTACCGCCTGGCACCAGCGGTGTGTCACCAGCATTCCCCATTCACACAAGTGCTGTAGTGATAGGCATGAAGACATTGGAAAATGGCGGTGGGCATTTTTCACCGCATGAATCGCTGTGCCTCGTGTCAATGTATGGCACCAATATCACGGTAGCTACCGCCTGGCCCCAGCGGTGTGTCACCAGCACCCCCCATTCACATAAGCACAGTAGTGATAGGCATGGAGACATGGGAAAATGGCAGTGGGCATGCTCTGCAGCATGAATCGCGGTGCATCGTGTCAATGTATGGCACCCATATCGCGGTAGCTACCGCCTGGCCCCAGCGGTGTGTCACCAGCACCCCCCATTCACACAAGTGCGGTAGTGATAGGCATGGAGATATGGGAAAATGGCGGTGGGCATGCTCCACCACCCATATCGCGGTAGCTACCGCCTGGCCCCAGAGGTGTGTCACCAGCACCCCCTATTCACACAAGTGCGGTAGTGATAGGCATGGAGACTTGGGAAAATGGCAGTGGGCTTGCTCCGTCGCATGAATTACGGTGCCTCGTTTCAATGTATGGCACCCATATCGCAGTAGCTACCGTCTGCCCACAGCGGTGTGTCACCAGCACCCCTCATTCACACAACTGCGGTAGTGATAGGCATGGAGACATGGGAAAATGGCGGTGGGCATGCTCCACCGCATGAATCGTGGTGCCTCGTGTCAATGTATGGCACCCATATCATGGTAGTTACCACCTGGCCCTGGCGGTGTGTCACCAGCACCCCCATTCACACAAGTGCAGTAGTGATAGGCATGGAGACATGGGAAAATGGTGGTGGGCATGCTCCACTTCATGAATCGTGGTGCCTTGTGTCAAAGTATGGCACCCATATCGCGGTAGCTACCTCCTGTCCCTAGCGGTGTGTCACCAGCACCCCCCATTCACACAAGTGCGGTAGTGATAGGCATGGAGACATGGGAAAATGGCGGTGGGCATGAACCACCACCTTTATCGTGGTATCTGCCGCCTGGCCCAGCGGTGTGTCACCAGCACACCCCATTCACACAAGTACAGTAGTAATAGGAATGGAGACATGGGAAAATGGCAGTGGGCATGTTCTGCCGCATGAATCGCGGTGCCGCGTGTCAATGTATGGCACCCATATAGCGGTAGCTACCGCCTGGCCCCACCGGTCTGTCACCAGCACCCCCATTCACACAAGTGCGGTAGTAACAGGCAAGGAGACATGAGAAAATGGCAGTGGGCATGCTCTGCCGCATGAATCGAGGTGCCTTGTGTCAATGTATGGCACCCATATCGCGGTAGCTACCGCCTGGCCCCAGCCGTGTGTCACCAGCACCCCCCATTCACACAAGTGCGGTAGTGATAGGCATGGAGACATGGGAAAATGGCAGTGGTCATGCTCCGCCACCCATATCGTGGTAGCTACTGCCTGGCCCCAGCGGTGTGTCACCAACACCCCCATTCACACAAGTGTAGGAGTGATAGGCATGGAGATATGGGAAAATGGCGGTGGTCATGCTCCACCGCATGAGTCGCGGTGCCTCGTGTCAATGTATGGCACCTATATCGCAGTAGTTGCCACCTGGCCCCAGCGGTGTGTCACCAGCACACCCCATGCACACAAGTGCGGTAGTGATAGGCATGGAGACATGGGAAAATGGCAGTGGGCATTCTCCGCCACCCATATCGCGGTAGCTGGCGCCTGGCCCCAGCCGTGTGTCACCAGCATCCCCAATTCACACAAGTGCGTTAGTGATAGGCATGGAGACATGGGAAAATGGCGGTGGTCATGCTCCACCGGATGAGTCGCGGTGCCTCGTGTCAATGTATGGCACCCATATCGCGGTAGTTGCCACCTGGCCCCAGCGGTGTGTCACCAGCACCCCCCATTCACACAAGTGTGGTAGTGATAGGCATGGAGACATGGGAAAATGTCAGTGGGCATTCTCCGCCACCCATATCGCGGTAGCTACCACCTGGCCCCGGTGGTGTGTCACCAGCACCCCCCATTCACACAAGTGCGGTAGTGATAGGCATGGAGACATGGGAAAATGGCGGTAGGCATGCTCCGCCACCCATATTGTGGTAGCTACCGCCTGGCCCCAGTGGTGTGTCACTAGCACCCCCCATTCACACAAGTGCGGTAGTGATAGGCATGGAGACCTGGGAAAATGGCGGTGGGCATAGCATGAATCGCAGTGCTTCGTATCGATGTATGGCACCCATATCGCGGTAGCTACCGCCTGGCCCCAGCGGTGTATCAACAGCACCCCCCATTCACACAAGTGCGGTAGTGATAGGCATGGAGACATGGGAAAATTGCAGTGGGCATGCTCTGACGCATGAATCGCGGTGTCTCGTGTCAATGTATGGCACCCATATCGCGGTAACTACTGCCTTGCCCCAGCGGTGTGTCACCAGCACCCCGCCATTCGCACAAGTGCGGTAGTGATAGGCATGGAGACATGGGAAAATGTCGGTGGGCATGCTCCGCCGCATGAATCACGGTGCCTTGTATCAATATATGACACCCATATTGTGGTAGCTACCACCTGGCCCCAGCGGTGTGTCACCAGCCCCCCCCATTCATACAAGTGCAGTAGAGATAGGCATGGAGACATGGGAAAATGGCAGTGGCCATGCTCCGTCACCCATATCACGGCAGCTGCCGCATGGCCCCAGCGGTGTGTCACCACCACCCCCCATTCACACGAGTGCGGTAGTGATAGGCATGGGGAAATGGCGATGGGCATGCTCCGCTGCATGAATCGCGGTGCTTCGTGTCAATGTATGGCACCCATATAGCAGTAGCTACCGCCTGGCCCCAGTGGTGTGTCACCAGCACCCCCCATTCACACAAGTACAGTAGTAATAGGCATGGAGACATGAGAAAATGGCGGTGGGCATGCTCTGCCGCATGAATCGCGGTGCCTCATGTCAATATATAGCACCCATATCGCTGTTGCTACCGCCTGGCCCCAGGGGTGTGTCACCAGCACCCCCGATTCACACAAGTGCGGTAGTGATAGGCATGGAGATATGGGAAAATGGCGGTGGGCATGCTCCACCACCCATATCGCGGTAGCTACCGCCTGGCCCCAGAGGTGTGTCACCAGCACCCCCTATTCACACAAGTGCGGTAGTGATAGGCATGGAGACTTGGGAAAATGGCAGTGGGCTTGCTCCGTCGCATGAATCACGGTGCCTCGTGTCAATGTATGGCACCCATATCGCAGTAGCTACCGTCTGCCCACAGCGGTGTGTCACCAGCACCCCTCATTCACACAACTGCGGTAGTGATAGGCATGGAGACATGGGAAAATGGCGGTGGCCATTCTCTGCCACCCATATCGCGTTAGCTACCGCCTGGCCCCAGCGGTGTGTCACCAGCATCCCCCATAAACACAAGTGCGTTAGTGATAGGCATGGAGACATGGGAAAATGGCGGTGGGCATGCTCCACCGCATGAATCGTGGTGCCTCGTGTCAATGTATGGCACCCATATCATGGTAGTTACCACCTGGCCCCGGCGATATGTCACCAGCACCCCCATTCACACAAGTGCGGTAGTGATAGGCATGGAGACATGGGAAAATGGTGGTGGGCATGCTCCACTTCATGAATCGTGGTGCCTTGTGTCAAAGTATGGCACCCATATCGCGGAAGCTACCTCCTGTCCCTAGCGGTGTGTCACCAGCACCCCCCATTCACACAAGTGCGGTAGTGATAGGCATGGAGACATGGGAAAATGGCGGTGGGCATGCACCACCACCTTTATCGTGGTATCTGCCGCCTGGCCCCAGCGGTGTGTCACCAGCACACCCCATTCACACAAGTACAGTAGTAATAGGAATGGAGACACGGGAAAATGGCGGTGGGCATGTTCTGCCGCATGAATCGCGGTGCCGCGTGTCAATGTATGGCACCCATATCGCGGTAGCTACCGCCTGGCACCACCGGTGTGTCACCAGCACCCCCATTCACACAAGTGCGGTAGTAACAGGCAAGGAGACATGAGAAAATGGCAGTGGGCATGCTCTGCCGCATGAATCGAGGTGCCTTGTGTCAATGTATGGCACCCATATCGCGGTAGCTACCGCCTGGCCCCAGCCGTGTGTCACCAGCACCCCCCATTCACACAAGTGCGGTAGTGATAGGCATGGAGACATGGGAAAATGGCAGTGGTCATACTCCGCCACCCATATCGTGGTAGCTACTGCCTGGCCCCAGCGGTGTGTCACCAACACCCCCATTCACACAAGTGTAGGAGTGATAGGCATGGAGATATGGGAAAATGGCGGTGGTCATGCTCCACCGCATGAGTCGCGGTGCCTCGTGTCAATGTATGGCACCTATATCGCAGTAGTTGCCACCTGGCCCCAGCGGTGTGTCACCAGCACACCCCATGCACACAAGTGCGGTAGTGATAGGCATGGAGACATGGGAAAATGGCAGTGGGCATTCTCCGCCACCCATATCGCGGTAGCTGCCGCCTGTCCCCAGCCGTGTGTCACCAGCATCCCCAATTCACACAAGTGCGTTAGTGATAGGCATGGAGACATGGGAAAATGGCGGTGGTCATGCTCCACCGGATGAGTCGCGGTGCCTCGTGTCAATGTATGGCACCCATATCGCGGTAGTTGCCACCTGGCCCCAGCGGTGTGTCACCAGCACCCCCCATTCACACAAGTGTGGTAGTGATAGGCATGGAGACATGGGAAAATGGCAGTGGGCATTCTCCGCCACCCATATCGCGGTAGCTACCAGCTGGCCCCGGTGGTGTGTCACCAGCACCCCCCATTCACACAAGTGCGGTAGTGATAGGCATGGAGACATGGGAAAATGGCGGTAGGCATGCTCCGCCACCCATATTGTGGTAGCTACCGCCTGGCCCCAGTGATGTGTCACTAGCACCCCCCATTCACACAAGTGCGGTAGTGATAGGCATGGAGACCTGGGAAAATGGCGGTGGGCATGGCATGAATCGCAGTGCTTCGTATCGATGTATGGCACCCATATCGCGGTAGCTACCGCCTGGCCCCAGCGGTGTATCAACAGCACCCCCCATTCACACAAGTGCGGTAGTGATAGGCATGGAGACATGGGAAAATTGCAGTGGGCATGCTCTGCCGCATGAATCGCGGTGTCTCGTGTCAATGTATGGCACCCATATCGCAGTAACTACTGCCTTGCCCCAGCGGTGTGTCACCAGCACCCCGCCATTCGCACAAGTGCGGTAGTGATAGGCATGGAGACATGGGAAAATGTCGGTGGGCATGCTCCGCCGCATGAATCACGGTGCCTTGTATCAATATATGACACCCATATTGTGGTAGCTACCACCTGGCCCCAGCGGTGTGTCACCAGCCCCCCCCATTCATACAAGTGCAGTAGTGATAGGCATGGAGACATGGGAAAATGGCAGTGGCCATGCTCCGTCACCCATATCACGGCAGCTGCCGCATGGCCCCAGCGGTGTGTCACCACCACCCCCCATTCACACAAGTGCGGTAGTGATAGGCATGGGGAAATGGCGATGGGCATGCTCCGCTGCATGAATCGCGGTGCTTCGTGTCAATGTATGGCACCCATATAGCAGTAGCTACCGCCTGGCCCCAGTGGTGTGTCACCAGCACCCCCCATTCACACAAGTACAGTAGTAATAGGCATGGAGACATGAGAAAATGGCGGTGGGCATGCTCTGCCGCATGAATCGCGGTGCTTCATGTCAATATATAGCACCCATATCGCTGTTGCTACCGCCTGGCCCCAGGGGTGTGTCACCAGCACCCCCGATTCACACAAGTGCGGTAGTGATAGGCATGGAGATATGGGAAAATGGCGGTGGGCATGCTCCACCACCCATATCGCGGTAGCTACCGCCTGGCCCCAGAGGTGTGTCACCAGCACCCCCTATTCACACAAGTGCGGTAGTGATAGGCATGGAGACTTGGGAAAATGGCAGTGGGCTTGCTCCGTCGCATGAATCACGGTGCCTCGTGTCAATGTATGGCACCCATATCGCAGTAGCTACCGTCTGCCCACAGCGGTGTGTCACCAGCACCCCTCATTCACACAACTGCGGTAGTGATAGGCATGGAGACATGGGAAAATGGCGGTGGCCATTCTCTGCCACCCATATCGCGTTAGCTACCGCCTGGCCCCAGCGGTGTGTCACCAGCATCCCCCATAAACACAAGTGCGTTAGTGATAGGCATGGAGACATGGGAAAATGGCGGTGGGCATGCTCCACCGCATGAATCGTGGTGCCTCGTGTCAATGTATGGCACCCATATCATGGTAGTTACCACCTGGCCCCGGCGATGTGTCACCAGCACCCCCATTCACACAAGTGCGGTAGTGATAGGCATGGAGACATGGAAAATGGTGGTGGGCATGCTCCACTTCATGAATCGTGGTGCCTTGTGTCAAAGTATGGCACCCATATCGCGGTAGCTACCTCCTGTCCCTAGCGGTGTGTCACCAGCACCCCCCATTCACACAAGTGCGGTAGTGATAGGCATGGAGACATGGGAAAATGGCGGTGGGCATGCACCACCACCTTTATCGTGGTATCTGCCGCCTGGCCCCAGCGGTGTGTCACCAGCACACCCCATTCACACAAGTACAGTAGTAATAGGAATGGAGACATGGGAAAATGGCGGTGGGCATGTTCTGCCGCATGAATCGCGGTGCCGCGTGTCAATGTATGGCACCCATATCGCGGTAGCTACCGCCTGGCCCCACCGGTGTGTCACCAGCACCCCCATTCACAGAAGTGCGGTAGTAACAGGCAAGGAGACATGAGAAAATGGCAGTGGGCATGCTCTGCCGCATGAATCGAGGTGCCTTGTGTCAATGTATGGCACCCATATCGCGGTAGCTACCGCCTGGCCCAAGCCGTGTGTCACCAGCACCCCCCATTCACACAAGTGCGGTAGTGATAGGCATGGAGACATGGGAAAATGGCAGTGGTCATGCTCCGCCACCCATATCGTGGTAGCTACTGCCTGGCCCCAGCGGTGTGTCACCAACACCCCCATTCACACAAGTGTAGGAGTGATAGGCATGGAGATATGGGAAAATGGCGGTGGTCATGCTCCACCGCATGAGTCGCGGTGCCTCGTGTCAATGTATGGCACCCATATCGCAGTAGTTGCCACCTGGCCCCAGCGGTGTGTCACCAGCACACCCCATGCACACAAGTGCGGTAGTGATAGGCATGGAGACATGGGAAAATGGCAGTGGGCATTCTCCGCCACCCATATCACGGTAGCTGCCGCCTGGCCCCAGCCGTGTGTCACCAGCATCCCCAATTCACACAAGTGCGTTAGTGATAGGCATGGAGACATGGGAAAATGGCGGTAGGCATGCTCCGCCACCCATATTGTGGTAGCTACCGCCTGGCCCCAGTGGTGTGTCACTAGCACCCCCCATTCACACAAGTGCGGTAGTGATAGGCATGGAGACCTGGGAAAATGGCGGTGGGCATGGCAT
Organism: Triturus cristatus; assembly: GCF_964204655.1. Taxonomy (NCBI): domain Eukaryota; kingdom Metazoa; phylum Chordata; class Amphibia; order Caudata; family Salamandridae; genus Triturus; species Triturus cristatus. The sequence goes on along the minus strand of NC_140579.1, from coordinate 1,030,931,271 downwards.
GAATCACAGTGCTTCGTATCGAGGTATGGCACCCATATCGCGGTAGCTACCGCCTGGCCCCAGCGGTGTATCAACAGCACCCCCCATTCACACAAGTGCGGTAGTGATAGGCATGGAGACATGGGAAAATTGCAGTGGGCATGCTCTGCCGCATGAATCGCGGTGTCTCGTGTCAATGTATGGCACCCATATCGCGGTAACTACTGCCTTGCCCCAGCGGTGTGTCACCAGCACCCCGCCATTCGCACAAGTGCGGTAGTGATAGGCATGGAGACATGGGAAAATGTCGGTGGGCATGCTCCGCCGCATGAATCACGGTGCCTTGTATCAATATATGACACCCATATTGTGGTAGCTACCACCTGGCCCCAGCGGTGTGTCACCAGCCCCCCCCATTCATACAAGTGCAGTAGTGATAGGCATGGAGACATGGGAAAATGGCAGTGGCCATGCTCCGTCACCCATATCACGGCAGCTGCCGCATGGCCCCAGCGGTGTGTCACCACCACCCCCCATTCACACAAGTGCGGTAGTGATAGGCATGGGGAAATGGCGATGGGCATGCTCCGCTGCATGAATCGCGGTGCTTCGTGTCAATGTATGGCACCCATATAGCAGTAGCTACTGCCTGGCCCCAGTGGTGTGTCACCAGCACCCCCCATTCACACAAGTACAGTAGTAATAGGCATGGAGACATGAGAAAATGGCGGTGGGCATGCTCTGCCGCATGAATCGCGGTGCCTCATGTCAATATATAGCACCCATATCGCTGTTGCTACCGCCTGGCCCCAGGGGTGTGTCACCAGCACCCCCGATTCACACAAGTGCTGTAGTGATAGGCATGGAGATATGGGAAAATGGCGGTGGGCATGCTCCACCACCCATATCGCGGTAGCTACCGCCTGGCCCCAGAGGTGTGTCACCAGCACCCCCTATTCACACAAGTGCGGTAGTGATAGGCATGGAGACTTGGGAAAATGGCAGTGGGCTTGCTCCGTCGCATGAATCACGGTGCCTCGTGTCAATGTATGGCACCCATATCGCAGTAGCTACCGTCTGCCCACAGCGGTGTGTCACCAGCACCCCTCATTCACACAACTGCGGTAGTGATAGGCATGGAGACATGGGAAAATGGCGGTGGCCATTCTCTGCCACCCATATCGCGTTAGCTACCGCCTGGCCCCAGCGGTGTGTCACCAGCATCCCCCATAAACACAAGTGCGTTAGTGATAGGCATGGAGACATGGGAAAATGGCGGTGGGCATGCTCCACCGCATGAATCGTGGTGCCTCGTGTCAATGTATGGCACCCATATCATGGTAGTTACCACCTGGCCCCGGCGATGTGTCACCAGCACCCCCATTCACACAAGTGCGGTAGTGATAGGCATGGAGACATGGGAAAATGGTGGTGGGCATGCTCCACTTCATGAATCGTGGTGCCTTGTGTCAAAGTATGGCACCCATATCGCGGTAGCTACCTCCTGTCCCTAGCGGTGTGTCACCAGCACCCCCCATTCACACAAGTGCGGTAGTGATAGGCATGGAGACATGGGAAAATGGCGGTGGGCATGCACCACCACCTTTATCGTGGTATCTGCCGCCTGGCCCCAGCGGTGTGTCACCAGCACACCCCATTCACACAAGTACAGTAGTAATAGGAATGGAGACATGGGAAAATGGCGGTGGGCATGTTCTGCCGCATGAATCGCGGTGCCGCGTGTCAATGTATGGCACCCATATCGCGGTAGCTACCGCCTGGCCCCACCGGTGTGTCACCAGCACCCCCATTCACAGAAGTGCGGTAGTAACAGGCAAGGAGACATGAGAAAATGGCAGTGGGCATGCTCTGCCGCATGAATCGAGGTGCCTTGTGTCAATGTATGGCACCCATATCGCGGTAGCTACCGCCTGGCCCCAGCCGTGTGTCACCAGCACCCCCCATTCACACAAGTGCGGTAGTGATAGGCATGGAGACATGGGAAAATGGCAGTGGTCATGCTCCGCCACCCATATCGTGGTAGCTACTGCCTGGCCCCAGCGGTGTGTCACCAACACCCCCATTCACACAAGTGTAGGAGTGATAGGCATGGAGATATGGGAAAATGGCGGTGGTCATGCTCCACCGCATGAGTCGCGGTGCCTCGTGTCAATGTATGGCACCCATATCGCAGTAGTTGCCACCTGGCCCCAGCGGTGTGTCACCAGCACACCCCATGCACACAAGTGCGGTAGTGATAGGCATGGAGACATGGGAAAATGGCAGTGGGCATTCTCCGCCACCCATATCACGGTAGCTGCCGCCTGGCCCCAGCCGTGTGTCACCAGCATCCCCAATTCACACAAGTGCGTTAGTGATAGGCATGGAGACATGGGAAAATGGCGGTAGGCATGCTCCGCCACCCATATTGTGGTAGCTACCGCCTGGCCCCAGTGGTGTGTCACTAGCACCCCCCATTCACACAAGTGCGGTAGTGATAGGCATGGAGACCTGGGAAAATGGCGGTGGGCATGGCATGAATCACAGTGCTTCGTATCGAGGTATGGCACCCATATCGCGGTAGCTACCGCCTGGCCCCAGTGGTGTATCAACAGCACCCCCCATTCACACAAGTGCGGTAGTGATAGGCATGGAGACATGGGAAAATTGCAGTGGGCATGCTCTGCCGCATGAATCGCGGTGTCTCGTGTCAATGTAAGGCACCCATATCGCGGTAACTACTGCCTTGCCCCAGCGGTGTGTCACCAGCACCCCGCCATTCGCACAAGTGCGGTAGTGATAGGCATGGAGACATGGGAAAATGTCGGTGGGCATGCTCCGCCGCATGAATCACGGTGCCTTGTGTCAATATATGACACCCATATTGTGGTAGCTACCACCTGGCCCCAGCGGTGTGTCACCAGCCCCCCCCATTCATACAAGTGCAGTAGTGATAGGCATGGAGACATGGGAAAATGGCAGTGGCCATGCTCCATCACCCATATCACGGCAGCTGCCGCATGGCCCCAGCGGTGTGTCACCACCACCCCCCATTCACACAAGTGCGGTAGTGATAGGCATGGGGAAATGGCGATGGGCATGCTCTGCTGCATGAATCGCGGTGCTTCGTGTCAATGTATGGCACCCATATAGCAGTAGCTACCGCCTGGCCCCAGTGGTGTGTCACCAGCATCCCCAATTCACACAAGTGCGTTAGTGATAGGCATGGAGACATGGGAAAATGGCGGTGGTCATGCTCCACCGGATGAGTCGCGGTGCCTCGTGTCAATGTATGGCACCCATATCGCGGTAGTTGCCACCTGGCCCCAGCGGTGTGTCACCAGCACCCCCCATTCACACAAGTGTGGTAGTGATAGGCATGGAGACATGGGAAAATGGCAGTGGGCATTCTCCGCCACCCATATCGCGGTAGCTACCACCTGGCCCCGGTGGTGTGTCACCAGCACCCCCCATTCACACAAGTGCGGTAGTGATAGGCATGGAGACATGGGAAAATGGCGGTAGGCATGCTCCGCCACCCATATTGTGGTAGCTACCGCCTGGCCCCAGTGGTGTGTCACTAGCACCCCCCATTCACACAAGTGCGGTAGTGATAGGCATGGAGACCTGGGAAAATGGCGGTGGGCATGGCATGAATCGCAGTGCTTCGTATCGATGTATGGCACCCATATCGCGGTAGCTACCGCCTGGCCCCAGCAGTGTATCAACAGCACCCCCCATTCACACAAGTGCGGTAGTGATAGGCATGGAGACATGGGAAAATTGCAGTGGGCATGCTCTGCCGCATGAATCGTGGTGTCTCGTGTCAATGTATGGCACCCATATCGCGGTAACTACTGCCTTGCCCCAGCGGTGTGTCACCAGCACCCCGCCATTCGCACAAGTGCGGTAGTGATAGGCATGGAGACATGGGAAAATGTCGGTGGGCATGCTCCGCCGCATGAATCACGGTGCCTTGTATCAATATATGACACCCATATTGTGGTAGCTACCACCTGGCCCCAGCGGTGTGTCACCAGCCCCCCCCATTCATACAAGTGCAGTAGTGATAGGCATGGAGACATGGGAAAATGGCAGTGGCCATGCTCCGTCACCCATATCACGGCAGCTGCCGCATGGCCCCAGCGGTGTGTCACCACCACCCCCCATTCACACAAGTGCGGTAGTGATAGGCATGAGGAAATGGCGATGGGCATGCTCCGCTGCATGAATCGCGGTGCTTCGTGTCAATGTATGGCACCCATATAGCAGTAGCTACCGCCTGGCCCCAGTGGTGTGTCACCAGCACCCCCCATTCACACAAGTACAGTAGTAATAGGCATGGAGACATGAGAAAATGGCGGTGGGCATGCTCTGCCGCATGAATCGCGGTGCCTCATGTCAATATATAGCACCCATATCGCTGTTGCTACCGCCTGGCCCCAGGGGTGTGTCACCAGCACCCCCGATTCACACAAGTGCGGTAGTGATAGGCATGGAGATATGGGAAAATGGCGGTGGGCATGCTCCACCACCCATATCGCGGTAGCTACCGCCTGGCCCCAGAGGTGTGTCACCAGCACCCCCTATTCACACAAGTGCGGTAGTGATAGGCATGGAGACTTGGGAAAATGGCAGTGGGCTTGCTCCGTCGCATGAATCACGGTGCCTCGTGTCAATGTATGGCACCCATATCGCAGTAGCTACAGTCTGCCCACAGCGGTGTGTCACCAGCACCCCTCATTCACACAACTGCGGTAGTGATAGGCATGGAGACATGGGAAAATGGCGGTGGCCATTCTCTGCCACCCATATCGCGTTAGCTACCGCCTGGCCCCAGCGGTGTGTCACCAGCATCCCCCATAAACACAAGTGCGTTAGTGATAGGCATGGAGACATGGGAAAATGGCGGTGGGCATGCTCCACCGCATGAATCGTGGTGCCTCGTGTCAATGTATGGCACCCATATCATGGTAGTTACCACCTGGCCCCGGCGATGTGTCACCAGCACCCCCATTCACACAAGTGCGGTAGTGATAGGCATGGAGACATGGGAAAATGGTGGTGGGCATGCTCCACTTCATGAATCGTGGTGCCTTGTGTCAAAGTATGGCACCCATATCGCGGAAGCTACCTCCTGTCCCTAGCGGTGTGTCACCAGCACCCCCCATTCACACAAGTGCGGTAGTGATAGGCATGGAGACATGGGAAAATGGCGGTGGGCATGCACCACCACCTTTATCGTGGTATCTGCCGCCTGGCCCCAGCGGTGTGTCACCAGCACACCCCATTCACACAAGTACAGTAGTAATAGGAATGGAGACATGGGAAAATGGCGGTGGGCATGTTCTGCCGCATGAATCGCGGTGCCGCGTGTCAATGTATGGCACCCATATCGCGGTAGCTACCGCCTGGCCCCACCGGTGTGTCACCAGCACCCCCATTCACACAAGTGCGGTAGTAACAGGCAAGGAGACATGAGAAAATGGCAGTGGGCATGCTCTGCCGCATGAATCGAGGTGCCTTGTGTCAATGTATGGCACCCATATCGCGGTAGCTACCGCCTGGCCCCAGCCGTGTGTCACCAGCACCCCCCATTCACACAAGTGCGGTAGTGATAGGCATGGAGACATGGGAAAATGGCAGTGGTCATACTCCGCCACCCATATCGTGGTAGCTACTGCCTGGCCCCAGCGGTGTGTCACCAACACCCCCATTCACACAAGTGTAGGAGTGATAGGCATGGAGATATGGGAAAATGGCGGTGGTCATGCTCCACCGCATGAGTCGCGGTGCCTCGTGTCAATGTATGGCACCTATATCGCAGTAGTTGCCACCTGGCCCCAGCGGTGTGTCACCAGCACACCCCATGCACACAAGTGCGGTAGTGATAGGCATGGAGACATGGGAAAATGGCAGTGGGCATTCTCCGCCACCCATATCGCGGTAGCTGCCGCCTGGCCCCAGCCGTGTGCCACCAGCATCCCCAATTCACACAAGTGCGTTAGTGATAGGCATGGAGACATGGGAAAATGGCGGTGGTCATGCTCCACCGGATGAGTCGCGGTGCCTCGTGTCAATGTATGGCACCCATATCGCGGTAGTTGCCACCTGGCCCCAGCGGTGTGTCACCAGCACCCCCCATTCACACAAGTGTGGTAGTGATAGGCATGGAGACATGGGAAAATGGCAGTGGGCATTCTCCGCCACCCATATCGCGGTAGCTACCAGCTGGCCCCGGTGGTGTGTCACCAGCACCCCCCATTCACACAAGTGCGGTAGTGATAGGCATGGAGACATGGGAAAATGGTGGTAGGCATGCTCCGCCACCCATATTGTGGTAGCTACCGCCTGGCCCCAGTGATGTGTCACTAGCACCCCCCATTCACACAAGAGCGGTAGTGATAGGCATGGAGACCTGGGAAAATGGCGGTGGGCATGGCATGAATCGCAGTGCTTCGTATCGATGTATGGCACCCATATCGCGGTAGCTACCGCCTGGCCCCAGCGGTGTATCAACAGCACCCCCCATTCACACAAGTGCGGTAGTGATAGGCATGGAGACATGGGAAAATTGCAGTGGGCATGCTCTGCCGCATGAATCGCGGTGTCTCGTGTCAATGTATGGCACCCATATCGCGGTAACTACTGCCTTGCCCCAGCGGTGTGTCACCAGCACCCCGCCATTCGCACAAGTGCGGTAGTGATAGGCATGGAGACATGGGAAAATGTCGGTGGGCATGCTCCGCCGCATGAATCACGGTGCCTTGTATCAATATATGACACCCATATTGTGGTAGCTACCACCTGGCCCCAGCGGTGTGTCACCAGCCCCCCCCATTCATACAAGTGCAGTAGTGATAGGCATGGAGACATGGGAAAATGGCAGTGGCCATGCTCCGTCACCCATATCACGGCAGCTGCCGCATGGCCCCAGCGGTGTGTCACCACCACCCCCCATTCACACAAGTGCGGTAGTGATAGGCATGGGGAAATGGCGATGGGCATGCTCCGCTGCATGAATCGCGGTGCTTCGTGTCAATGTATGGCACCCATATAGCAGTAGCTACCGCCTGGCCCCAGTGGTGTGTCACCAGCACCCCCCATTCACACAAGTACAGTAGTAATAGGCATGGAGACATGAGAAAATGGCGGTGGGCATGCTCTGCCGCATGAATCGCGGTGCCTCATGTCAATATATAGCACCCATATCGCTGTTGCTACCGCCTGGCCCCAGGGGTGTGTCACCAGCACCCCCGATTCACACAAGTGCGGTAGTGATAGGCATGGAGATATGGGAAAATGGCGGTGGGCATGCTCCACCACCCATATCGCGGTAGCTACCGCCTGGCCCCAGAGGTGTGTCACCAGCACCCCCTATTCACACAAGTGCGGTAGTGATAGGCATGGAGACTTGGGAAAATGGCAGTGGGCTTGCTCCGTCACATGAATCACGGTGCCTCGTGTCAATGTATGGCACCCATATCGCAGTAGCTACCGTCTGCCCACAGCGGTGTGTCACCAGCACCCCTCATTCACACAACTGCGGCAGTGATAGGCATGGAGACATGGGAAAATGGCGGTGGCCATTCTCTGCCACCCATATCGCGTTAGCTACCGCCTGGCCCCAGCGGTGTGTCACCAGCATCCCCCATAAACACAAGTGCGTTAGTGATAGGCATGGAGACATGGGAAAATGGCGGTGGGCATGCTCCACCGCATGAATCGTGGTGCCTCGTGTCAATGTATGGCACCCATATCATGGTAGTTACCACCTGGCCCCGGCGATGTGTCACCAGCACCCCCATTCACACAAGTGCGGTAGTGATAGGCATGGAGACATGGGAAAATGGTGGTGGGCATGCTCCACTTCATGAATCGTGGTGCCTTGTGTCAAAGTATGGCACCCATATCGCGGTAGCTACCTCCTGTCCCTAGCGGTGTGTCACCAGCACCCCCCATTCACACAAGTGCGGTAGTGATAGGCATGGAGACATGGGAAAATGGCGGTGGGCATGCACCACCACCTTTATCGTGGTATCTGCCGCCTGGCCCCAGCGGTGTGTCACCAGCACACCCCATTCACACAAGTACAGTAGTAATAGGAATGGAGACATGGGAAAATGGCGGTGGGCATGTTCTGCCGCATGAATCGCGGTGCCGCGTGTCAATGTATGGCACCCATATCGCGGTAACTACCGCCTGGCCCCACCGGTGTGTCACCAGCACCCCCATTCACAGAAGTGCGGTAGTAACAGGCAAGGAGACATGAGAAAATGGCAGTGGGCATGCTCTGCCGCATGAATCGAGGTGCCTTGTGTCAATGTATGGCACCCATATCGTGGGAGCTACTGCCTGGCCCCAGCGGTGTGTCACCAACACCCCCATTCACACAAGTGTAGGAGTGATAGGCATGGAGATATGGGAAAATGGCGGTGGTCATGCTCCACCGCATGAGTCGCGGTGCCTCGTGTCAATGTATGGCACCCATATCGCATTAGTTGCCACCTGGCCCCAGCGGTGTGTCACCAGCACACCCCATGCACACAAGTGCGGTAGTGATAGGCATGGAGACATGGGAAAATGGCAGTGGGCATTCTCCGCCACCCATATCGCGGTAGCTGCCGCCTGGCCCCAGCCGTGTGTCACCAGCATCCCCAATTCACACAAGTGCGTTAGTGATAGGCATGGAGACATGGGAAAATGGCGGTAGGCATGCTCCGCCACCCATATTGTGGTAGCTACCGCCTGGCCCCAGTGGTGTGTCACTAGCACCCCCCATTCACACAAGTGCGGTAGTGATAGGCATGGAGACCTGGGAAAATGGCGGTGGGCATGGTGTGGAAATATGGATTTTTCTGGTCAGTTATGTCCCCTATCTTGGACCCCAACGGTTCTATGTGCATGTTACAAGTACATGTATGATCCCTCCAGTTCCAGTTATGAAGACGCAAACACATGTGCGTCCACCGTTAACATGTCCTCTTTCAGATCCGCCATGAATAGGCCGGATATTCCATTCCTAAGTAAGAAAGGCCACCGCCTTTATATGGTCCACTTATGCCATTTTACAGTTCAGACGAGTAGGCCCTGATTCTGTCATCAAGCTTTTCTTGCTTTCTGCCTCTGAAGCTCCAGTCTGAGCCTGCATCTGTGACCATGAACTTTGTCTCATTCCCTGTGCGGCTCACGAAGCCTGACATCAGCCTGTTGCCTGCCAAGAAACTGTATTTCACCTTCGAAATTATCTGCTCCGTTCCCTGCCCAATGCATTCCTGTCTAGTAGTTTAAGTAAACATTCTTCCAGCTACCGAGCTCTCTGTCTTCATGCAAGTAATTCATAGCCCTGTTACTATGGAAGATTCCTGCCCTCGCACCTAGTGTAGACACTTAGACGCTTGTATACGCACTAACAGTCAGTATAGTCAGTATAGAATAAGATTCTACTCTCAGAGACCTCCCTTCTGGATAACATAGTTCTTTAAACATAGGATGTTAGATATGATTTGGGATTAGGTTGACTTGACCCTCCAGACTTCTGTCGCCACATGTAGAGCTAAATGTCAAGTCCCCTTCACCCCCTAGTTGCACGTCAATCACACGTCATACTGCTGCGCGCGCATCTCTGCCAAGTATTTCTGCTGACATTGCGAAATTATTTCATAGGTCCACCCATATGTGACATCACAACCAATGACGTTTCCTTGTTACTCCCAATTACGCCTCTTTCAGCTACGCATGTGAAATGTTATCTTTGCTATCAATTGTTACGCCTCTTGCATTTACTTCACTGTAATGCCTATTGTATAAAAGTGAATAATTATTAATAATGTATGTACTTCACTTCCTGAACCTCCGTGGTGATGGAACTTGGAGGCCACGATTTCGAAATCGTCCATTAGAATAAAACCCATTCCGAACCTCTAATACCACGGATTCTGCCTCTTATTTACTGAGCTATTTTTATTATGTTCTGTATCAAATTAAGTCCCGGTAATTAAATTATTTACCACATAAATGGCGCCCGAACAGGGACACTTTCTCATCTCACGCGCCGGCGGTGCGTTGCAGGCCCGGTCTCCTGCCACAGCTGGACGGACAACAACGCGTACCAGCAGGATTTCCTGTATCTCCCTCCGGTCAAGCGGGGGCGACTGAGGCTGCGATCAACACCCAGACGAGGCGGTGAGAAGTGCGAAGTATCCCGACCAGAGCCTAGCTGAGAGAGCAAGATCCGAGGTATACAGAGGCCCACCAAGTTTCCGATGTCCTGACGTGTCCGAAGTTTTCGAGTCGAGTCGAGTCCAGTCCGGTCCAGTTCAGTTCAGTTCCGTTCCGAGGCCTTCCGTTCCGAGCTACCCGGTGAGTACCATTACTGGGGAGACGTTCTGGCGTGCACATAAGTTGTGCCGGTCCAGACGGGTTTGGGTACACAAATCCGGTCTGCACTGTTTTAGCAGTGTATCTGTACTGTTTAGCAGTATATCTAGTATATCAAGTATATAAATTCAGAATAATTCAGTTAATGCCGAGTATTATGTTTAGTGATTAAGTTTCCTTAGATCGTATCATCATTGTTTGCTCATTTAAATGTTAAGTGTAAAATGTGTTAATACGTTCTGCATATTGTGGTATGAATGACTGTTCATTATCGTGTTTATTGTATTAAAGTTTGTTCAAAATCAAGTATCAGATCAGTTCTCAATATGCCGCTCTTTTTGAAATTAAGACAGATCACAACTAGAAAAGGGGTACTCGAAGAAGCTGTTCCTATTCCTCCTAGGGACACTCCAGGGTACTTCATGTATCATAAACACGGCCTAGACGCTATATTATTTCTTGATTTATGGGTAGACTACACTAAGGAATTACCAGAAAGTCAGAGGTGGCCCGCAGCTGGGACCTGGGATGCAGAGTGCATCGTGAAAGTAGAGGAAGAGTTATGGAAAAAGAAAGCCAGACAGTCACAGAAAGACGCCATTGAATTATGGCGTAAAGAATCGTATAGACGTACAGAAAAAGCACGTAGACAGGAAGAGAAGAGTAAAGAGAATTCAAATGAGGTCCGAGAAAATCTATTAATTGAAGAAGGTACACGAGTAAAATCAGAACAAGTAGACAGACAAAGACATGCCCTTATGAAGGGTATGTATCCCCTTCTGGCCGAAGGATTACCTAAGGCTACTGCGGGGATACCAAAAGACTTGCCACCCCCATTATTTCCAATAAGGGTACATCCCAAGGGGCATCCTAGAACCGCAGAAGATGTTTTTCTTTCCTCATATTTAGATGACGCAGCTCCCGAGTATGCTAACCCCGCCCCACATAGACCGTCGGCCGGGGAGGTTCAACGCCAAGATCCTGTATCTGTATCTTTACAACAACAAATCCTGACACAAGTTCCAGCAAGCACGTCCGTTTCCACATCTGCTCCTACAGCTACTTCTATAGCTGTGTCCACACCTATAGTTGCTGTATCGCGTTCAACGAATCCTTTCACGCCCGATACCCCAGACGGGGCTACCGGAGGTGCTACTAAGATTTTTTCTACGCCACCCAGAATAAATAAACTTACTTTTCAGGAGTCAGCACATCCACGTACCCCCAAACTCATAAATGCACGCACGCTTAAGGAACTTCTTATAGATTGTAGATATGACCCTGTGCCCGGCAAAGAGGACGAAATGATCCTGGCATCATTACGTATCAGACGAGCCGCGGTGTATTTAGGGAAGTTACCAGGAATGACTATGCATCTAGATAATATATATCATTTTGTCCAAACAGGGCGAGATTCTGAATGTATTAACAGAGCTATGGAATACCAGAAAGTGGAAATACAGGGGGAACTGTTACGTTTCCTCATAAATTGTGTGATCAGAAATCAAGACCGACCGGGGGCAGACCCGGAAGCAATGCAAATTCTTACCAGATGGAGCCAGAATATATCAGAAGGGAGACATGATAAGCAAAACTGTATAATAGCCATGTGCCGAAAGATCCGTAAAGAAATAGAACGCCTACACGAAGAGAGATTAGCGGTAGACCAGTTCGAACAAAGCGAGGAGGAAGGATCAAGACTGCCCACAGGACAGTCAGAAACCATAGCCTACGTAGGTAGAGGAAGATCTTGTAATAGTACTAGATATTTTACTGACCCGATACGTCCGATATGCCCAGATAATAACAGGAATTTCCAAACACCTATAATAAATATAAAGTCCCCCGAGCATTCGTTCCAAGCCACTGACAAATTACTCCGAGAACGAAGGGGTTATCATTTTCTCGATTCTATGGATGAACAAGAATTAGCCAGGTCAGCCGTTCATTGGGTTGACAGTCCCGGAAAGTATGATGATGATACAGTAGCACACAGATTTTTGAATCTCACCCCAGATGAACAGCGTTTAGCTGGGATTTATATGATTCAACAACTTCTTATACTATATAAAAGCCAACATTCAGATCCTGGTCCCTTACCTGATATATTGACTGAATTACTCACGAATAGATGGAAAGGTTCAGGTACTAAGTTAATTAAGGAAATACTAGAATCCAGAAAGCAGTACATTCTTTTTGTATATCCAGAACATGATTCACTGGCCATCAAGGAAAGACCGATGTATTACATGGACAGACAGAATCCCTTACGAGAAGTGCACCCAATAAAGGGCGAGGACAATCAGTTTACACGTGTATATGTATATACGCCCATATCAAAAATAGAATTGTTGGAAATGAAGAAAGTGGTACCCAGTCATGACAAAGACCCAGCGGGTTTCCACCGAGAAATTAAAGACATGTTACTCATGGGAGAGTATACCTATCCCGACATTATGACAATATTAAAGGTATTGATGCCTGCTGGCATTTATGAAAAACTCAAGGAAAAAGAGTGGGAGGTGGGAGACCAAAAGATAGACTGGACAGCATTAGAAAATGAAGAAAAGGCCCGAGGTCCAGGTTCGGGGCTTGGGGACAAAACTAAAGCACTACCAGGTTTACTAGTTCAGGTACTGCCACGTTTATTAACCACGAAAAAGGAAGACTGGGGTGCAATCTCAGCCTGTAAACAAAAGCAAGATGAAGACACTAGTGATTTCTATGCCCGATTCGAAAAATGTTTTGGTATAAATAGTGGTATAAAAGCAAGTAGCGAGTCATACCCACATCTGTTTGTGACAAAATTAGTTGAAAATTCCTTGCCCCAAGTGAAGAATAGAGTATTAAAATTCGAGAGTACCTGGCAAGGTAATACCCCATCACAAATGTTACAAATGTTACAGTATCATCACAATAGAATTAGAGAGGAACAAGATCATGAACAAAGACGCATGAAAGACACGAAAATGAAAATGCTAGTCTCCCAGACAGTTCCAGCTGAAGGACATAAAAAGGGTACGACACATTCCGGTGAATCAGCAGGACCTGTAAAAGGGACATGCAACTATTGTAAACAACCAGGTCATTATATACACGATTGTCCAGTCCTGAAGCGTAATATCGCCACAGGTATTACAAAAGAAAGACCACGGCCACTAAAACAGGATCAGAATGAACAGGGAGCCCCACAGCATGCACAGTCCATGCCAGCTCCACAACAGTCTATACAGTTTGTGCCAGCTGCACCAGCGCTGCCTGTTGCTGCCACACAAACCACGACACGACAGCTGTACCAGACCGCACAGTACGACTACCCTGATTATCAACGATACGCATGAACCAGCCTAGAGAGGGAAGTCGACTTACCCCTTATCGAGGTCCCTGTAGACCAAGAAGGACCTTATGTACATAGTGAATTATTAGGCCAAGATAGAAATTTCCTACTAGATACAGGGGCAAGTCGAACAACCATAAAACGTAGTGAAGTTCCAGGGGCACCCCTCTCAGGCTCACAGAATATTTCCCTTGGTTTTTCAGGAAAACCTATTGTTAACGAAGTATCACAGCCTCTTCCACTTACGATAGGACCCTTGACCAGAACTACAGATTTATTGCTTACTAAATCATGTCCAGAAAACTTGTTAGGTATAAAAACACTGAAAGCTCTAGGAGCTATAATATGTTGTTCTCCGGAAGGAGTAAGATTGTTTTTACGTGATTTCAAAGGTCATTATGTGTCTCGAGACATGGATCCCCGACTGCAGACTTTACCTACACATCTATGGGCACAAGGCCCTACTGACGTTGGTTGCATGAATATTACACCATATCGAGTGACACTAAAGGCAGGAGTGGTACTACCACGAATGCGACAATACAAGTTACCACCAGATGCTGTAGTGGCTTTACTACAAATCATTGACGAGCTCATTGCCCAAGGAGTGGTTGTAGAAACAGACTCCAATGTATGTAATTCACCGATAATTCCGATTCTTAAACGAACTGATCCAAAGGCTCCCCCAGTATATCGATTGGTTATTGATCTGCGTGAATTAAATAAATGTATTGTACCACAATACCCCGTAGTTCCAGACATCTCGTCATTACTGACAGCTATTGATCCTGAAGCAACATTCTTTACTGTAATTGATCTCAAAAATGCCTTTTTCAGCGTCCCTATAGATCCGGAAAGCCAATATTTGTTCGGATTTAGTTTAAATGGACGTAGCTTTAAATTCTCACGCGCACCTCAAGGATTTACAGAAAGCCCCAGCATCTATAGCCAAGCTCTGAAACGAGAACTCGACAGTATCCACATGCCAGTAAACACTGCCCTGCTTCAATATGTCGATGATCTGCTGATCACCGCCAGAAGCGAACCTGAATGTGAGAAAGCATCACTGACAGTTTTACAATTTCTAGCCGAAAAGGGGCACAAGGTGTCCCCTTCTAAGCTGCAATTCTGTGTCCAGCAAGTTATTTACCTTGGTCACTCGCTGTCCAAGGAGGGAAGGCAGCTTACACCAGATCGCATTCAGTTAATAGCTAACATGCCAATACCCAAGACGCAAAAGGAGGTGCGGGCTTTTATAGGCCTCACTTCATATTGTAGGCAGTGGATCCCTCAGTATGCATTTCTAGCAAAACCACTCATTCAGTTGACAACACAGGAGGCAGCCACATCGACTGTTCTCCCTTGGACTCAGGAACATACACAAGCTTTTGTAAGCTTAAAGAAAGCTCTATGCCAAGCACCTGTTTTAGCAACACCATGTTACAGAAAACATTTTACACTCTTTGTTACAGAACGAGAAGGTACTGCCTTGTCAGTACTCACACAGGAACAAGCAGGATCACACAAACCGTGTGCTTATTTTTCTAGTACATTAGATCCCGTAGCTCAGGCTCTGCCTGCGTGCCTGAAATCAGTGGCAGCGACAGCTTTAGCAATCAGACAAAGCGATGCCATAGTGTTAGGACATCCATTGACAGTACAAGTACCGCATGCAGTAGAGGTTCTTTTGAATCGAACGCAAACACAACATTTAACTATAGCGCGACTTACAGGGTATGAACTAACATTGTTTCAGCCACATATAGAAATCAGACGTTGTAACACATTGAATCCTGCCACACTGTTACCAGTAAACGGAACAGACCCACTAGCTCATGACTGTATTGACGTTATTACAATCACGACGAAACCCAGACAAGACTTAACCGATGTCCCATTGTCAGACCCAGACCTGACGTTGTATGTAGATGGTTCATGTATGAGGAAAGGTACAGGAGAACTAGTGGCCGCTTACGCAGTCACAACAGACACTGAAATCATTGAAACAAATTGCATAAATACCTTGTCCGCTCAAGCAGCAGAGCTCGTCGCTCTGACACAAGCCTGTATTCAAGCCACAAATAAAAAAGTCAACATATACACTGATTCACGTTATGCATTCGGAGTTGTACATGACTTCGGCGTGCTGTGGCGAGAGAGAGGTTATTTAACTTCTCACGGTGCCCACATTCAGCACGGACCCCTCATTCATGCTTTATTAGATGCAATACATCTACCCACTGCAATATCAATTATGAAATGTAAAGCTCATACGAAAGTTACTGATATCATTTCTCAAGGCAATGATCTAGCTGACAGAACAGCTAAACAGACTGCTCAAACTCAAACATCCGACATGACAAAGACAATAGTCCAGACACCAACACACTGCATGATGGTTAAGGATCCCGCTCTTGATGTAATTGACATACAGACACATGCTACTCCAGACGAAATAAGGAAATGGACTGAATTAGGAGGGATTCAAACGGACCAAGGATGGATGACGAAGGAAAAATCTGTATGGTTCCTTCCTGATTCAATGGTCCAAGTTATTATTAACACTATACATAGTCCAGCACATCTAGGAGAAAAAGCTATGCTAGACAGCATCCAACACATTTGGTTCAATAAACATTTACGAGCAGCAGCTAAACAAAAAGTTCGTACCTGTATGATCTGTTGCCAGTTTAACCCAGGAAAAAGCGTTCCCGTAGAGCAGGGTGGATTTCAGCCTCCTGATCACCCTTTTGAAATCCTTCAGATGGATTATATCCAGATGGAACGATGTCGAGGATTCAAATATGTTCTCGTAGTTGTCTGTGCTCTTTCCCGTTGGACAGAGGCATACCCGGTTTCAGATTACACTGCCCCGACTACTGCCAAACAGTTAGTTCGAGAATTCTTCCCACGATACGGTTTACCACGTGCTGTCTACTCAGATAACGGCCAGCCGTTCTCATCCGAACTAATGAAACACGTTTCACTTTTGTTAGGCTATCAGTGGAAATTCCACTGTGTCCGACACCCCGAGGCAGCAGGTCTCGTAGAAAGACATAATCAGATCCTGAAAATCAGATTGTCCAAAATATGCAGAGAGAAAGGTGTCGACTGGGTAGTAGCCTTACCAGTTGCACTCTTTTACATGAGAATGGTAGCACACTCTCGAACAGGGCTATCCCCGTATGAGGTGATCTTTGGCAGACCACCAAATATGTGGGGGACGCCTATACCACGTAAAATAACTGATATTGACTGTAATATGCTGACAGATTATTTGGCTTTCTTGATGTCTGCACTACAATCTTGTCGTTCACAGGTAGCTGCAGCCTTTCCTGACAACACTGAGGTGAAACCCCATGACGTAATTCCAGGGGATCTCGTTTTAGTGAGGAACTTTGATCGAAAGACTCAGCTGGATCCTAGGTGGAAGTCACCGAAATTGGTCTTGCTCACCACAAGGACAGCCGTGAAGATCGAGGGCAGAAAAGGCTGGATTCATTCAAGTCATATCAAGAAATTTCATGGACTACCAGCGGATGTGAATACCACACCTCGTGTGTCTTCACCCATTGACTCAAAACTTCCTTTTGTTGAAAAGAGTAATTCCGAACTTTATAAACTAAAACTCAGGTCCAATCAGTCAAGCAATTTGATTGTTTAAGTCCTCTCCGAGGTGAAGCGGTTGAATTGTCTCTGACATGTATCCCTTGGACCTGAATAGAGAATGCACCCGAAAAATGTTGAAACGACAGGCGTACTGTAAATCACTGCGTAGTCATTGTACAGTGACGTTATTAATTTTGTTTTCCTTAAGTCTTTTTATAATTATTGCAAGTATATTGTTGCACATATATTATCCTATTTCTAGACATGTTTATAATGTTACTGCTGAACATTCTTTTAGTGACCTACCCCCGCATGAATTATCGTATAGATTTGCGCTGCGCAATAACACTTTTATTAGTATGTTACATCATTCCCATCAGGTTAGCAATGCTACAAATTGTTGGATATGTGGCCGACTCCCTCCCTATCAGAATTATAAAGGAATTCTACCTCTTTTTCCATACCCGTTCACACACAACGGCTCCTGTGGAGCATGGTTTAGTTTAATTAATTCCATAGATTCAAATTCTGCAGTTTATCAAGACAACTGGGTATGGGGAAATTTGAACTTAGTTCTACTTAAAGTCTGCTACCCTAACAAGGAGGGATTTCCCCAGAGAACAGGAACTGATCTAGAAAATGAAGTGTATGGATTAGGTAATTTTACGCTTAATCTTATGATCCTAAATGTCGAATCCGAAGCTACTCCAATTTTGCCCGCCATGTCAGTATTTCCAGTAAAAGGTGAATTATGTGTAAGAAAGAATGGTTCCATACATATGGGCCATAGTAGATGCACCACTGTAATAGAATTCAGTGATCAAGGCAAGTCGACATTTAGAGCTTCCCGCCATTCCTATTTTATATGTGGTCAGACGGCATATGTACGTTTGCCTCTAGATTGGGATGGTACCTGCTACATTGGATTTCTTTTGCCACCTGTTTTTCTAGCTCCTCCTGATTATCACAGAAATACTCATTTAGTACACAATAGAGAAAGGAGAGATCTCCCAATAGTCGATTACACTGAAACAGCATGGGAAAAATACACAGATTTCAATAAAGGTCTCTTTCCCTATATAGGTACCGTTACCAATAGTAAGCTGATACGTAGATTAACTAGAACCCTTGAAGCAGTAGTGAACGAAACTATTTCCGCCTTAGGCAATTTAACAGAAGAGCAGTCTGCTATGCGGATTGTTGTGCTTCAAAATCGTCTTGTCCTTGACGTCATCCTGGCCGATAGGGGCGGAGCTTGTAGGGTCATCGGATCAAGCTGCTGCGTATTCATACCAGAAAATTCGCCATCTGTATATAAAGCTATAACTCGCCTTCATAAGATTGTAAGTCAGATACACCAGAATCCAGGCACTTGGACTTGGTCCGGGTGGTTTTGGAGTGTGTTATCAGCCTGGGGATGGAGAGTTCTATCCTTCCTAGGTATTGGCCTTCTCATACTATTCAGTTGCTGTCTATGCCTGCAATGTGGACCAGCGATTTGTGGTCTGTGTGCCACATCGTGTATTCCACATCAAGATTTTCGTTCAAGATCCCGGAAGAAGAAAGAAGAACAAATGATGCTATATGAACAGATCAATGGATTGATGAAGATTGATATCTCTTGACGGGCAAGTAGGGGACAAGGAGGGAATGTGGAAATATGGATTTTTCTGGTCAGTTATGTCCCCTATCTTGGACCCCAACGGTTCTATGTGCATGTTACAAGTACATGTATGTTCCCTCCAGTTCCAGTTATGAAGACGCAAACACATGTGCGTCCACCGTTAACATGTCCTCTTTCAGATCCGCCATGAATAGGCCGGATATTCCATTCCTAAGTATGAAAGGCCACCGCCTTTATATGGTCCACTTATGCCATTTTACAGTTCAGACGAGTAGGCCCTGATTCTGTCATCAAGCTTTTCTTGCTTTCTGCCTCTGAAGCTCCAGTCTGAGCCTGCATCTGTGACCATGAACTTTGTCTCATTCCCTGTGCGGCTCACGAAGCCTGACATCAGCCTGTTGCCTGCCAAGAAACTGTATTTCACCTTCGAAATTATCTGCTCCGTTCCCTGCCCAATGCATTCCTGTCTAGTAGTTTAAGTAAACATTCTTCCAGCTACCGAGCAAAGGCCCGGCTTCTCTGTCTTCATGCAAGTAATTCATAGCCCTGTTACTATGGAAGATTCCTGCCCTCGCACCTAGTGTAGACACTTAGACGCTTGTATACGCACTAACAGTCAGTATAGTCAGTATAGAATAAGATTCTACTCTCAGAGACCTCCCTTCTGGATAACATAGTTCTTTAAACATAGGATGTTAGATATGATTTGGGATTAGGTTGACTTGACCCTCCAGACTTCTGTCGCCACATGTAGAGCTAAATGTCAAGTCCCCTTCACCCCCTAGTTGCACGTCAATCACACGTCATACTGCTGCGCGCGCATCTCTGCCAAGTATTTCTGCTGACATTGCGAAATTATTTCATAGGTCCACCCATATGTGACATCACAACCAATGACGTTTCCTTGTTACTCCCAATTACGCCTCTTTCAGCTACGCATGTGAAATGTTATCTTTGCTATCAATTGTTACGCCTCTTGCATTTACTTCACTGTAATGCCTATTGTATAAAAGTGAATAATTATTAATAATGTATGTACTTCACTTCCTGAACCTCCGTGGTGATGGAACTTGGAGGCCACGATTTCGAAATCGTCCATTAGAATAAAACCCATTCCGAACCTCTAATACCACGGATTCTGCCTCTTATTTACTGAGCTATTTTTATTATGTTCTGTATCAAATTAAGTCCCGGTAATTAAATTATTTACCACAATGGCATGAATCACAGTGCTTCGTATCGAGGTATGGCACCCATATCGCGGTAGCTACCGCCTGGCCCCAGTGGTGTATCAACAGCACCCCCCATTCACACAAGTGCGGTAGTGATAGGCATGGAGACATGGGAAAATTGCAGTGGGCATGCTCTGCCGCATGAATCGCGGTGTCTCGTGTCAATGTATGGCACCCATATCGCGGTAACTACTGCCTTGCCCCAGCGGTGTGTCACCAGCACCCCGCCATTCGCACAAGTGCGGTAGTGATAGGCATGGAGACATGGGAAAATGTCGGTGGGCATGCTCCGCCGCATGAATCACGGTGCCTTGTGTCAATATATGACACCCATATTGTGGTAGCTACCACCTGGCCCCAGCGGTGTGTCACCAGCCCCCCCCCATTCATACAAGTGCAGTAGTGATAGGCATGGAGACATGGGAAAATGGCAGTGGCCATGCTCCGTCACCCATATCACGGCAGCTGCCGCATGGCCCCAGCGGTGTGTCACCACCACCCCCCATTCACACAAGTGCGGTAGTGATAGGCATGGGGAAATGGCGATGGGCATGCTCTGCTGCATGAATCGCGGTGCTTCGTGTCAATGTATGGCACCCATATAGCAGTAGCTACCGCCTGGCCCCAGTGGTGTGTCACCAGCACCCCCCATTCACACAAGTACAGTAGTAATAGGCATGGAGACATGAGAAAATGGCGGTGGGCATGCTCTGCCGCATGAATCGCGGTGCCTCATGTCAATATATAGCACCCATATCGCTGTTGCTACCGCCTGGCCCCAGGGGTGTGTCACCAGCACCCCCGATTTACACAAGTGCAGTAGTGATAGGCCTGGAGACATGGGAAAATGGAGGTGGTCATGCTCCGCATCATGAATCGTGTTGCCTTGTGTCAATGTGTGACACCCATATCGCGGTAGCTACCACCTGGCCCCAGCAGTGTGTCACCAGCACCCCCCATTCACACAAGTGCGGTAGTGATAGGCATGGAGACATGGGAAAATGGCGGTGGCCATGCTCCGCCACCCATATCGCTGTACCTAACGCCTGGCCCCAGCTGTGTGTCACCAGCACCCCCATTCACATAAGTGCGGAAGTGATAGGCATGGAGACCTGGTAAAATGGCAATGGGCATGCTCTGCCACCCATATCGCGGTAGCTACTGCCTGGCCCCAGCGGTGTGTCACCAGCACCCCCATTCACACAAGTGCGGTAGTGATAGGCATGGAGACTTGGGAAAATGGCAGTGGGCATGCTCCGCCGCATGAATCACGGTGCCTCGTGTCAATGTATGGCACCCATATCGCGGTAGCTACCGTCTGCCCACAGCGGTGTGTCACCAGCACCCCTCATTCACACAACTGCGTTAGTGATAGGCATGGAGACATGGGAAAATGACGGTGAGCATGCTCCGCTGCGTGAATCACGGTGCCTCGTGTCAATGTATGGCACCCATATCGCGGTAGTTACCTCCTGGCCCCAGCAGTGTGTCACCAGCACCCCCCATTCACAAAAGTGCGGTAGTGATAGGCATGGAGACATGGGAAAATGGCGGTGGGCATTCTCCACCGCATGAATCGTGGTGCTTCGTGTCAATGTATGGCACCCATATCAGGGTAGCTACCGCCTGGCCCCAGCTGTTTGTCACCAGCACCCCCATTCACACAAATGCGGTAGTGATAAGCATGGAGACATGGTAAAATGGTGGTGGGAATGCTCCGCCACCCATATCATGATAGATACCGCCTGGCCCCAGCGGTGTGTCACGAGCACCCCCCATTCACTCAAGTGCGGTAGTGATAGGCATGGAGACATGGGAAAATGGTGCTGGGCACGCTCCTCCACATGAATCGCGGTGCCGCTTGTCAATGTATGGCACCCATATCGTGGTAGTTACTGCCTGGCCCCAGCTGTGTGTCACCAGCACCCCCCATTCACACAAGTGCTGTAGTGATAGGCATGGAGACAAAGGGAAAATGGGAAAATGGTGGAGGGCATGCTCCACCACATGAATCGCGGTGCCTCGTGTCAATGTATGGCACCCATATCCCAGTAGCTACCACCTGGCCCCAGCGGTGTGTCACCAGCCCCCCCCATTCATACAAGTGCAGTAGTGATAGGCATGGAGACATGGGAAAATGGCAGTGGCCATGCTCCGTCACCCATATCACGGCAGCTGCCGCATGGCCCCAGCGGTGTGTCACCACCACCCCCCATTCACACAAGTGCGGTAGTGATAGGCATGGGGAAATGGCGATGGGCATGCTCTGCTGCATGAATCGCGGTGCTTCGTGTCAATGTATGGCACCCATATAGCAGTAGCTACCGCCTGGCCCCAGTGGTGTGTCACCAGCACCCCCCATTCACACAAGTACAGTAGTAATAGGCATGGAGACATGAGAAAATGGCGGTGGGCATGCTCTGCCGCATGAATCGCGGTGCCTCATGTCAATATATAGCACCCATATCGCTGTTGCTACCGCCTGGCCCCAGGGGTGTGTCACCAGCACCCCCGATTTACACAAGTGCAGTAGTGATAGGCCTGGAGACATGGGAAAATGGAGGTGGTCATGCTCCGCATCATGAATCGTGTTGCCTTGTGTCAATGTATGACACCCATATCGCGGTAGCTACCACCTGGCCCCAGCAGTGTGTCACCAGCACCCCCCATTCACATAAGTGCGGTAGTGATAGGCATGGAGACATGGGAAAATGGCGGTGGCCATGCTCCGCCACCCATATCGCTGTACCTACTGCCTGGCCCCAGCTGTGTGTCACCAGCACCCCCATTCACATAAGTGCGGAAGTGATAGGCATGGAGACCTGGTAAAATGGCGATGGGCATGCTCTGCCACCCATATCGCGGTAGCTACTGCCTGGCCCCAGCGGTGTGTCACCAGCACCCCCATTCACACAAGTGCGGTAGTGATAGGCATGGAGACTTGGGAAAATGGCAGTGGGCATGCTCCGCCGCATGAATCACGGTGCCTCGTGTCAATGTATGGCACCCATATCGCGGTAGCTACCGTCTGCCCACAGCGGTGTGTCACCAGCACCCCTCATTCACACAACTGCGTTAGTGATAGGCATGGAGACATGGGAAAATGACGGTGAGCATGCTCCGCTGCGTGAATCACGGTGCCTCGTGTCAATGTATGGCACCCATATCGCGGTAGTTACCTCCTGGCCCCAGCAGTGTGTCACCAGCACCCCCCATTCACAAAAGTGCGGTAGTGATAGGCATGGAGACATGGGAAAATGGCGGTGGGCATGCTCCACCGCATGAATCGTGGTGCTTCGTGTCAATGTATGGCACCCATATCAGGGTAGCTACCGCCTGGCCCCAGCTGTGTGTCACCAGCACCCCCATTCACACAAATGCGGTAGTGATAAGCATGGAGACATGGTAAAATGGTGGTGGGAATGCTCCGCCACCCATATCATGATAGATACCGCCTGGCCCCAGCGGTGTGTCACGAGCACCCCCCATTCACACAAGTGCGGTAGTGATAGGCATGGAGACATGGGAAAATGGTGCTGGGCACGCTCCTCCACATGAATCGCGGTGCCGCTTGTCAATGTATGGCACCCATATCGTGGTAGTTACTGCCTGGCCCCAGCTGTGTGTCACCAACACCCCCCATTCACACAAGTGCTGTAGTGATAGGCATGGAGACAAAGGGAAAATGGGAAAATGGTGGAGGGCATGCTCCACCACATGAATCGCGGTGCCTCGTGTCAATGTATGGCACCCATATCCCAGTAGCTACCGCCTGGCCCCAGCGGTGTGTACCCAGCTCCCCCCATTCACACAAGTGTGGTAGTGATAGGCATGGAGACATGGGAAAATGGCGTTGAGCATGCTCCGCCGCATGAATTGCGGTGCCTCGTGTCAATGTATGGCACCCATATTGTGTTAGTTACCGCCTGGCCCCAGCTGTGTGTCGCCAGCACCCCCCATTCACACAAGTGCGGTAGTGATAGGCATGGAGACATGGGAAAATGGCAGTGGGCATGCTCCGCCACCCTTATCACGGTAGCTACCGCCTGGCCCCAGCGGTGTGTCACCACCACCCCCCATTCACACAAGTGCGGTAGTGATAGGCATGGGGAAATGGCGATGGGCATGCTCCGCTGCATGAATCGCGGTGCTTCGTGTCAATGTATGGCACCCATATAGCAGTAGCTACCACCTGGCCCCAGTGGTGTGTCACCAGCATCCCCCATTCACACAAGTGCTGTAGTGATAGGCATGAAGACAGGGGAAAATGGCGGTGGGCATTCTCCACCGCATGAATCGCTGTGCCTCGTGTCAATGTATGGCACCAATATCACGGTAGCTCCCGCCTGGCCCCAGCGGTGTGTCACCAGCACCCCCCATTCACATAAGTACAGTAGTGATAGGCATGGAGACATGGGAAAATGGCAGTGGGCATGCCCTGCAGCATGAATCGCGGTGCATCGTGTCAATGTATGGCACCCATATCGCGGTAGCTACCGCCTGGCCCCAGCGGTGTGTCACCAGCATGCCCCATTCACACAAGTGAGGTAGTGATAGGCATGGAGATATGGGAAAATGGCGGTGGGCATGCTCCACCACCCATATCGCGGTAGCTACCGCCTGGCCCCAGAGGTGTGTCACCAGCACCCCCCATTCACACATGTACGGTAGTGATAGGCATGGAGACTTGGGAAAATGGCAGTGGGCATGCTCTGCCGCATGAATCACGGTGCCTCGTGTCAATGTATGGCACCCATATCGCGGTAGCTTCCGTGTGCCCACAGCGGTGTGTCACCAGCACCCCTCATTCACACAACTGCGTTAGTGATAGGCATGGAGACATGGGAAAATGGCGGTGGCCATTCTCTGCCACCGATATCGCGGTAGCTACCGCAGGCCCCAGCGGTGTGTCACCAGCATCCCCCATAAACACAAGTCCGTTAGTGATAGGCATGGAGACATGGGAAAATGGTGGGGGCATGCTCCACTTCATGAATCGTGGTGCCTTGTGTCAAAGTATGGCACCCATATCGCGGTAGCTACCTCCTGTCCCTAGCGGTGTGTCACCAGCACCCCCCATTCACACAAGTGCGGTAGTGATAGGCATGGAGACATGGGAAAATAGCGGTGGGCATGCACCGCCACCTTTATCGTGGTATCTGCCGCCTGGCCCCAGCGGTGTGTCACCAGCACACCCCATTCACACAAGTACAGTAGTAATAGGAATGGAGACATGGGAAAATGGCGGTGGGCATGTTCTGCCGCATGAATCGCAGTGCCGCGTGTCAATGTATGGCACCCATATTGCGGTAGCTACCGCCTAGCCCCAGCGGTGTGTCACCAGCACCCCCATTCACACAAGTGCGGTAGTAACAGGCATGGAGACATGAGAAAATGGCAGTGGGCATGCTCTGCCGCATGAATCGTGGTGCCTTGTGTCAATGTATGGTACCCATATCGCGCTAGCTACCCCCTGGCCCCAGCCGTGTGTCACCAGCACCCCCCATTCACACAAGTGCGGTAGTGATAGGCATGGAGACATGGGAAAATGGCAGTGGGCACTCTCCTCCACCCATATCACGGCAGCTGCTGCCTGGCCCCAGCCGTGTGTCACCAGCATCCCCAATTCACACAAGTGCGTTAGTGATAGGCATGGAGACATGGGAAAATGGCGGTGGTCATGCTCCACCGGATGAGTCGTGGTGCCTCGTGTCAATGTATGGCACCCATATCGCGGTAGTTGCCACCTGGCCCCAGCGGTGTGTCACCAGCACCCCCCATTCACACAAGTGTGGTAGTGATAGGCATGGAGACATGGGAAAATGGCAGTGGGCATTCTCCGCCACCCATATCGCGGTAGCTACCACCTGGCCCCGGTGGTGTGTCACCAGCACCCCCCATTCACACAAGTGCGGTAGTGATAGGCATGGAGACATGGGAAAATGGCGGTAGGCATGCTCCGCCACCCATATTGTGGTAGCTACCGCCTGGCCCCAGTGGTGTGAAACTAGCACCCCCCATTCACACAAGTGCGGTAGTGATAGGCATGGAGACCTGGGAAAATGGTGGTGGGCATGGCATGAATCGCAGTGCTTCGTATCGATGTATGGCACCCATATCGCGGTAGCTACCGCCTGGCCCCAGCGGTGTATCAACAGCACCCCCCATTCACACAAGTGCGGTAGTGATAGGCATGGAGACATGGGAAAATTGCAGTGGGCATGCTCTGCCGCATGAATCGCGGTGTCTCATGTCAATGTATGGCACCCATATCGCGGTAACTACTGCCTTGCCCCAGCGGTGTGTCACCAGCACCCCGCCATTCGCACAAGTGCGGTAGTGATAGGCATGGAGACATGGGAAAATGTCGGTGGGCATGCTCCGCCGCATGTATCACGGTGCCTTGTGTCAATATATGACACCCATATTGTGGTAGCTACCACCTGACCCCAGCGGTGTGTCACCAGCCCCCCCCCATTCATACAAGTGCAGTAGTGATAGGCCATGGAGACATGGGAAAATAGCAGTGGCCATGCTCCAACACCCATATCACGGCAGCTGCCGCATGGCCCCAGCGGTGTGTCACCAGCACCCCCCATTCACACAAGTGCGGTAGTGATAGGCATGGAGACATGGGAAAATAGCGGTGGGAATGCTCCACAGCATGAATCGCGGTGCCTCGTGTCAATGTATGGCACCCATATCACGGTAGCTACCGCCTGGCCCAGCGGTGTGTACCCCGCACCGCCCATTCACACAAGTGCAGTAGTGATAGGCTTGGAGACATGGGAAAATGGCAGTGGGCATGCTCCGCCACCCATATCGCGGTAGCTACCACCTGGCCCCAGCGGTGTGTCACCAGCACCCCCGATTTACACAAGTGCAGTAGTGATAGGCCTGGAGACACGGGAACATGGAGGTGGTCATGCTCCGCATCATGAATCGTGTTGCCTTGTGTCAATGTATGACACCCATATCGCGGTAGCTACCGCCTGGCCCCAGCGGTGTGTCACCCGCATCCCTCATTCACACAAGTGCGGTAGTGATAGGCATGGAGATATGGGAAAATGGCGGTGGGCATGCTCCGCCACCCATATCGCTGTACCTACCGCCTGGCCCCAGCTGTGTGTCACCAGCACCCCCATTCACATAAGTGCGGAAGTGATAGGCATGGAGACCTGGTAAAATGGCGATGGGCATGCTCTGCCACCCATATCGCGGTAGCTACTGCCTGGCCCCAGCGGTGTGTCACCAGCACCCCCATTCACACAAGTGCGGTAGTGATAAGCATGGCGACTTGGGAAAATGGCAGTGGGCATGCTCCGCCGCATGAATCACGGTGCCTCGTGTCAATGTATGGCACCCATATCACGGTAGCTACCTTCTGCCCACAGCGGTGTGTCACCAGCACCCCTCATTCACACAACTGCGTTAGTGATAGGCATGGAGACATGGGAAAATGACGGTGAGCATGCTCCGCTGGGTGAATCACGGTGCCTCGTGTCAATGTATTGCACCCATATCTCGGTAGTTACCTCCTGGCCCCAGCAGTGTGTCACCAGCACCCCCCATTCACAAAAGTGCGGTAGTGATAGGCATGGAAAAATGGGAAAATGGCGGTGGGCATGCTCCACCGCATGAATCGTGGTGCTTCGTGTCAATGTATAGCACCCATATCAGGGTAGCTACCGCCTTGCCCCAGCTGTGTGTCACCAGCACCCCCATTCACACAAATGCGGTAGTGATAGGCATGGAGACATGGTAAAATGGTGGTGGGAATGCTCCGCCACCCATATCGTGATAGATACCTCCTGGCCCCAGCGGTGTGTCACCAGCACCCCCCATTCACACAAGTGCGGTAGTGATAGGCATGGAGAAATGGGAAAATGGTGCTGGGCACGCTCCTCCGCATGAATCGCGGTGCCGCTTGTCAATGTATGGCACCCATATCGTGGTAGTTACCGCCTGGCCCCAGCTGTGTGTCACCAGCACCCCCCATTCACACAAGTGCTGTAGTGATAGGCATGGAGACATGGGAAAATGGTAAAATGGTGGAGGGCATGCTCCACCACATGAATCGCGGTGCCTCGTGTCAATGTATGGCACCCATATCCCGGTAGCTTCCGCCTGGCCCCAGCGGTGTGTACCCAGCTCCCCCCATTCACACAAGTGTGGTAGTGATAGGCATGGAGACATGGGAAAATGGCGTTGAGCATGCTCCGCCGCATGAATCGCGGTGCCTCGTGTCAATGTATGGCACCCATATTGTGTTAGTTACCGCCTGGCCCCAGCTGTGTGTCGCCAGCACCCCCATTCACACAAGTGCGGTAGTGATAGGCATGGAGACATGGGAAAATGGCGGTGGGCATGCTCCGCCACCCTTATCACGGTAGCTACCGCCTGGCCCCAGCGGTGTGTCACCACCACCCCCAATTCACACAAGTGCGGTAGTGATAGGCATGGGGAAATGGCGATGGGCATGCTCCGCCGCATGAATCGTGGTGCTTCGTGTCAATGTATGGCACCCATATCGCGGTAGTTACCGCCTGGCCCCAGCGGTGTGTCACCAGCATCCCCCATTCACACAAGTGCTGTAGTGATAGGCATGAAGACATGGGGAAATGGCGATGGGAATGCTCCACCGCATGAATCGCTGTGCCTCGTGTCAATGTATGGCACCAATATCACGGTAGCTACCGCCTGGCCCCAGCGGTGTGTCACCAGCACCCCCCATTCTCATAAGTACAGTAGTATAAACAACCGCAATGGACCGCACTCCGCCAGCCCCTCCTCCGGGTCGCCTCAAGGGAAGCTGGCACATGAAGTTCTTGAGTGGTTCACCCCAGTGGGTGCAAGTAAGTACTTGTTGAACTGATGATCTCTGATGGAGTTCTTGAGTGGTTCACCCCAGTGGGTGCAAGTAAGTACTTGTTGAACTGATGATCTCTAGACCCGATACATGTCCCGGGATTTAAAATATCGCCCGAGACATGGCTCGGGTTTCGGGATAACTTCCCTCCTCAGCAGAGAAAACAGTCAGGGGTGGAAGAGAGGGCCGCCAAGCAACCGTCAAGGGCCTCAGTGCCCGCACAGGCACGCAGGTGCGTCGTCCAGGAGCTCGTCAGCTCAAAGCTCGAGGGAGCCATTTTTATAAACAACCGCAATGGACTGCACTCTGCCAGCCCCTCCTCCGGGTCGCCCCAAGGGAAGCTGGCACACGAAGTTCTTGAGTGGTTCACCCTAGTGGGTGCAAGTAAGTACTTGTTGAACTGATGATCTCTGATGGAGTTCTTGAGTGGTTCACTCCAGTCTGAACTGGGCAGGCAGAGTGAGCTATAGAATGATGATGGATGAAACCCAGATCATTTGACTGGGGGTGAATGCTTGCAAAGTTCATCACTCCTTCCATCATCCCCTTTGGTTTTGCTTTGTTCGCCCTAAGTTGGCAGGGGATGCCGAGACGTAGGTCCCTTGCTCACTTTGCCACTGGATTCAGGTTAACCTGGGTGATGACGGCTGATTAGCCAGAAACCGGTCCCAGGATGCTTGTTTCCGGTCCAGGGAAGACATGGCTTGGCAGTTCGAGCTGGATTGTTCCCATGAGGCACAGGGTCAGACTGATTTGCATATGGCCATGTCTGAACTGGGGTGGCGGATTGAGCTAAAGAATGATGATGGATTAAACCCATATCAGTTGACTGGGGTCAGTGCTTGCAATGTTCAACATTCTGTCAATCATCCCCTTTTTTTTTTGCTGTGCTCGCCCTAAGTTGGCAGTGTATGCCCAGACGTGGGTCCCTTGCTCACTTTGCCACTGGATTCAAGCTAGCCTGGCTGATAACAGATGATTAGCCAGAAACCGGTCCCAGGATGCTTGTTTCCGGTCCAGGGAAGACATGGCTTGGCATTTCGGGCTGGAGTTTTACCATGAGGCACAGGGTCAGACTCATTTGCATATGGCCATGTCTGAACTGTGGTGGTGGAGTGAGCTGAAGAATGATGATGGATTAAACCCAGATCAGTTGACTGGGGGTCAGTGCTTGCAATGTACAACATTCTGTCCATCATCCCCTTTGGTTTTGCTTTGCTCGCCCTAAGTTTGCAGGGAATGCCCAGACGTGGGTCCCTTGCTCACTGTGCCACTGGATTCAAGCTAGCCTGGCTGATAACGGCTGATTAGCCAGAAACCGGTCCCAGGATGCTTGTTTCCGGTCCATGGAAGACATGGCTTGGCAGTTCGGGCTGGACTGTTCCCATGAGGCACAGGGTCAGACTGATTTGCATATGGCCATGTCTGAACTGGGGTGGCGGAGTGAGCTAAAGAATGATGATGGATGTAACCCAGATCATTTGACTGGGGGTGAATGCTTGCAAAGTTCAACACTCCTTCCGTCATCCCCTTTGGTTTTGCTTTGTTCGACCTAAGTTGGCACGGTATGCCGAGACGTGGGCCCCTTGCTCACTTTGCCACTGGATTCAGGTTAACCTGGCTGATGACGGCTGATTAGCCAGAAACCGGTCCCAGGATGCTTGTTTCCAGTCCAGGGAAGACATGGCATGGCAGTTCGGTCTGGATTGTTCCCATGAGGCACAGGGTCAGACTGATTTGCATATGGCAATGTCTGAACTGGGGTGGCGGATTGAGCTAAAGAATGATGATGGATTAAACCCAGATCAGTTGACTGGCGGTGAGTGCTTGCAATGTTCAACACTCTGTCCATCATTCCCTTTGGTTTTGCTTTGTTCGCCCTAAGTTGGCAGGGTAGTCCCAGACCTGGGTCTCTTGCTCACTTTGCCACTGGATTCAAGCTAGCCTGGCTGGTGATCACTGATTAGCCAGAAACCAGTCCCGGGATGCTTGCTTCCAGTCCAGGGAAGAAATGGCTTGGAATATCGGGCTGGACTGTTCCCATGAGGCACAGTGTCAGACTACTTTGCATATGGCCATGTCTGAACTGGGGTGGCTGAGTGAGCTAGAGAATGATGATGGATTAAACCCAGATCAGTTGACTGGGGGTGAGTGCTTGCAATGTTCAACACTCAGTCCATCATCCCCTTTGGTTTTGCTTTTTTAGCCCTAAGATTGCAAGGTATGCCCAGACGTGGGTCTCTTGTTCACTTTGCCACTGGATTCAAGCAAGCCTGGCTGGTGACAGCCGATTAGCCAGAAACCGGTCCCAGGATGTTTGTTTCCGGTCCAGGGAAGACATGGCTTGGCAGTTCGAGCTGGATTGTTCCCATGAGGCACAGGGTCAGACTGATTTGCATATGGCCATGTCTGAACTGGGGTGGCGGAGTGAGCTAAAGAATGAAGGTGGATTAAACCCAGATCAGTTGACTGGCGGTGAGTGCTTGCAATGTTCAACACTCTGTCCATCATCCCCTTTGGTTTTGCTTTGTTCGCCCTAACTTGGCAGGGTAGTCCCAGACCTGGGTCCCTTGCTCACTTTGCCACTGGATTCAAGCTAGCCTGGCTGGTGACGGCTGATTTGCCAGAAACTGGTCCCAGGATGCTTGCTTCCAGTCCAGGGAAGAAATGGCTTGGCAGTTCGGGCTGGACTGTTCCCAAGAGGCACAGGGTCAGACTGATTTGCATATGGCCATGTCTGAACTGGGCAGGCAGAGTGAGCTAAAGAATGATGATGGATGAAACCCAGATCATTTGACTGGGGGTGAATGCTTGCAAACTTCAACACTCCTTCCATCATCCCCTTTGGTTTTGCTTTGTTCGCCCTAAGTTGGCAGGGTATGCCGAGACGTAGGTCCCTTGCTCACTTTGCCACTGGATTCAGGTTAACCTGGCTGATGACGGCTGATTAGCCAGAAACCAGTCCCAGGATGCTTGTTTCCGGTCCAGGGTAGACATGGCTTGGCAGTTCGAGCTGGATTGTTCCCATGAGGCACAGGGTCAGACTGATTTGCATATGGCCATGTCTGAACTGGGGTGGCGGATTGAGCTAAAGAATGATGATGGATTAAACCCAGATCAGTTGACTGGGGTCAGTGCTTGCAATGTTCAACATTCTGTCAATCATCCCCTTTGGTTTTGCTTTGCTCGCCCTAAGTTGGCAGTGTATGCCCTGACGTGGGTCTCTTGCTCACTTTGCCACTGGATTCAAGCTAGCCTGGCTGATAACAGCTGATTAGCCAGAAACCAGTCCCAGGATGCTTGTTTCCGGTAAAGGGAAGACATGGCTTGGCATTTCGGGCTGGAGTGTTACCATGAGGCACAGGGTCAGACTCATTTGCATATGGCCATGTCTGAACTGGGGTGGTAGAGTGAGCTAAAGAATTATGATGGATTAAACCCAGATCAGTTGACTGGGGGTCAGTGCTTGCAATGTTCAACATTCTGTCCATCATCCCCTTTGGTTTTGCTTTGCTCGCCCTAAGTTGGCAGGGAATGCCCAGACGTGGGTCCCTTGCTCACTTTGCCACTGGATTCAAGCTAGCCTGGCTGATAATGGCTGATTAGCCAGAAACCGGTCCCAGGATGCTTGTTTCCGGACCATGGAAGACATGGCTTGGCAGTTCAGGCTGGACTGTTTTCATGAGGCACAGGGTCAGACTGATTTGCATATGGCCATGTCGGAACTGGGGTGGCGGAGTGAGCTAAAGAATGATGATGGATGTAACCCAGATCATTTGACTGGGGGTGAATGCTTGCAAAGTTCAACACTCCTTCCATCATCCTCTTTGGTTTTGCTTTGTTTGACCTAAGTTGGCAGGGTATGTCGAGACGTGGGTCCCTTGCTCACTTTGCCACTGGATTCAGGTTAACCTGGCTGATGACGGCTGATTAGCCAGAAACCGGTCCCAGGATGCTTGTTTCCGGTCCAGGGAAGACATGGCATGGCAGTTCGGTCTGGATTGTTACTATGAGGCACAGGGTCAGACTGATTTGCATATGGCAATGTCTGAACTGGGGTGGCGGATTGAGCTAAAGAATGATGATGGATTAAACCCAGATCAGTTGACTGGCGGTGAGTGCTTGCAATGTTCAACACTCTGTCCATCATTCCCTTTGGTTTTGCTTTGCTCGCCCTAAGTTGGCAGGGTAGTCCCAGACCTGGGTCCCTTGTTCACTTTGCCACTGGATTCAAGCTAGCCTGGCTGGTGATCACTGATTAGCCAGAAACCGGTCCCGGGATGCTTGCTTCCAGTCCAGGAATGGCTTGGAATTTCGGGCTGGACTGTTCCCATGAGGCACAGGGTCAGACTGATTTGCATATGGCCATGTCTGACCTGGGGTGGCGGATTGAGCTAAAGAATGATGATGGATTAAACCCAGATCAGTTGACTGGGGTCAGTGCTTGCAATGTTCAACACTCTGTCAATCGTCCCCTTTGGTTTTGCTTTGCTCGCCCTAAGTTGGCAGTGTATGCCCTGACGTGGGTCTCTTGCTCACTTTGCCACTGGATTCAAGCTAGCCTGGCTGATAACAGCTGATTAGCCAGAAACCAGTCCCAGGATGCTTGTTTTCGGTCAAGGGAAGACATGGCTTGGCAGTTCGGGCTGCAGTGTTACCATGAGGCACAGGGTCAGACTCATTTGCATATGGCCATGTCTGAACTGGGGTGGTAGAGTGAGCTAAAGAATTATGATGGATTAAACCCAAATCAGTTGACTGGGGGTCAGTGCTTGCAATGTTCAACATTTTCTCCATCATCCCCTTTGGTTTTGCTTTGCTCACCCTAAGTTGGCAGGGAATGCCCAGACATGGGTCCCTTGCTCACTTTGCCACTGGATTCAAGCTAGCCTGGCTGATAACGGCTGATTAGCCAGAAACTGGTCCCAGGATGCTTGTTTCCGGTCCAGGGAAGACATGGCTTGGCAGTTCAGACTGGACTGTTCCCATGAGGCACAAGGTCAGACTGATTTGCATATGGCCATGTGTGAACTGAGGTGGCAGAGTGAGCTAAAGAATGATGATAGATGAAACCCAGATCATTTTACTGGGGGTGAATGCTTGCAAAGTTCAACACTCCTTCCATCATCCCCTTTGGTTTTGCTTTGTTCGCCCTAAGTTGGCAGGGTATGCCGAGACGTAGGTCCCTTGCTCACTTTGCCACTGGATTCAGGTTAACCTGGCTGATGACGGCTGATTAGCCAGAAAATGGTCCCAGGATGCTTGTTTCCGGTCCAGGGAAGACATGGCTTGGCAGTTCGAGCTGGATTGTTCCCATGAGGCACAGGGTCAGACTGATTTGCATATGGCTATGTCTGAACTGGGGTGGCGGATTGAGCTAAAGAATGATGATAGATTAAACCCAGATCAGTTGACTGGGGGTCAGTGCTTGCAATGTTCAACATTCTATCAATCATCCCCTTTGGTTTTGCTTTGCTCGCCCTAAGTTGGCAGTGTGTGCCCAGACATGGGTCCCTTGCTCACTTTGCCACTGGATTCAACCCAGCCTGGCTGATAACAGATGATTAGCCAGAAACCGGTCCCAGGATGCTTGTTTCTGGTCCGGGGAAGACATGGCTTGGCATTTCAGGCTGGAGTGTTACCATGAGGCACAGGGTCAGACTGATTTGCTTATGGCCATGTCTGAACTGGGGTGGCAGAGTAAGCTAAAGAATGATGATGGATGTAACCCAGATCATTTGACTGGGGGTGAATGCTTGCAAAGTTCAACACTCCTTCCATCATCCCCTTTGGTTTTGCTTTGTGCGGCCTAAGATGGCACTGTATGCCGCGACGTGGGTGCCTTGCTCTCTTTGCCACTGGATTCAGGTTAACCTGGCTGATGATGGCGGATTAGCCAGAAACCGGTCCCAGGATGCTTGTTTCCAGTCCAGGGAAGACATGGCTTGGCAGTTTGGGCTGGATTGTTACCATGAGGCACAGGGTCAGACTGATTTGCATATGGCAATGTCTGAACTGGGGTGGCGGATTGAGCTAAAGAATGATGATGGATTAAACCCAGATCAGTTTACTGGCAGTGAGTGCTTGCAATGTTCAACACTCTGTCCATCATCCCCTTTGGTTTTGCTTTGTTCACCCTAAGTTGGCAGGGTAGTCCCAGACCTGGGTCCCTTGCTCACTTTGACACTGGATTCAAGCTAGCCTGGCTGGTGACCACTGATTAGCGAGAAACCGGTCCCAGGATGCTTGCTTCCAGTCCAGGGAAGACATGGCTTGGCATTTCGGTCTGGACTGTTCCCATGAGGCAGAGGGTCAGACCGATTTGCATATGGCCATGTCTGAACTGGGGTGGCGGAGTGAGCTAAAGAATGATGGTGGATTAAACCCAGATCCGTTTACTGGGGATGAGTGCTTGCAGTGTTCAACACTCCGTCCATCATCCCCTTTGGTTTTGCTTTGCTCGCCCTAAGTTGGCAGTGTATGCCCAGACGTGGGTCCCTTGCTCACTTTGCCACAGGATTCAAGTTAGCCTGGCTGATGACGGCTGATTAGCCAGAAACCGGTCCCAGGATGCTTGTTTCCGTTCCAGGGAAGACATGGCTTGGAAGTTTGGGCTGGACTGTTCCCATGAGGCACAGGGTCAGACTGATCTGCATATGGCCATGTCTGAACTGAGGTGGCGGAGTGGGATAAATTATGATGATGGATTAAACCCAGATCAGTTGACTGGGGGTGATTGCTTGCAATTTTCAACACTCCATCCATCATCCTCTTTGGTTTTGCTTTGTTCGCCCTAAGTTGGCAGGGTATGCCCAGACGTGGGTCCCTTGCTCACATTGCCACTTGATTTAAGCTAGCCTGGCTGATGGTGTCTGATTAGCCAGAAACCGGTCCCAGGATGCTTTTTTCCGGTCCTGGGAAGACATGGCTTGACATTTCGGGCTGGACTGTTCCCATGAGGCACAGAGTCAGACTGATTTGCATATGGCCATATCTGAACTGGGGTGGCAGAGTGAGCTAAAGAATGATGATGCATTAAACCCAGATCAGTTGACTGGGGGGCAGTGCTTGCAATGTTCAACACTTCATACATCATCCCCTTTGTTTTTTCTTTCTTCGCCCTAAGTTGGCAGGGTATGCCAAGACGTGGGTCCCTTGCTAACTTTGCAACTGGATTCAAGTTAGCCTGGCTGATGACGGCCGAATGGCCAGAAACCGATCCCAGGTTGCTTGTTTCCAGTCCAGGGAAGACATGGCTTGGCAGTTCGGGCTGGACTGTTCCCATGAGGCACAGGGTCAGACTGATTTGCATATGGCCATGTCTGAACTGGGGTGGCAGAGTGAGCTAAAGAATGATGATGGATTAAACCCAGATAAGTTGACTGAGGTGAGTGCTTGCAATGTTCAACACTCCGTCCATCATCCCCTTTGGTTTTGCTTTGCTCGCCCTCAGTTGGCAGGGTATGCCCAGACGTGGGTCCCTTGCTCACTTTGCCACTGGATTCAAGCTAGCCAGGCTGATGATGGCTGATTAGCCAGAAACCAGTCCCAGGATGCTTGTTTCCGGTCCCGGGAAGACATGGCTTGGCAGTTCTGGCTGGACTGTTACCATGAGCCACAGAGTCAGACTGATTTGCATATGGCCATGTCTGAACTGGGGTGCTGGAGTGAGCTAAAGAAAGATGATGGATTGAACCCAGATCAGTTGACCGGGGGTGAGTGCTTGCAATGTTCAACACTCCGTCGGTCATCCCCTTTGGTTTTGCCTTGTTGGCCCTAAGTTGGAAGGGTATGCCCAGACGTGGGTCCCTTGCTCACTTTGCCATTTTATTCAAGCTAGCCTGGCTGATGATGGCTGATGAGCCAGAAACCGGTCCCAGGATGCTTGTTTCCGGTCCAGGGAAGACATGGCTTGGCAGTTTGGGCTGGAGTGTTGCTATGAGGCACAGGGTAAGACTGATTTGCATATGGCCATGTCTGAACTGGGGTGGGAGAGTGAGCTAAAGAATGATGATGGATTAAACCCAGATCAGTTGACTGGGGTGAGTGCTTGCAATGTTAAACACTCTGTCCATCCTCCCCTTTGGTTTTGCTTTGTTCGCCCTAAGTTGGCAGAGTATGCCCAGACGTGGGTCCCTTGCTCACTTTGGCACTGGATTCAAGCTAGCCTGGCTGATGACGGTTGATTAGCCAGAAACCGGTCCCAGGATGCTTGTTTCCGGTCCAGGGAAAACATGGCTTGACAGTTTGGGCTGGAGTGTTCCCAGGAGGCACAAGGTCAGACTGATTTGCATATGGCCAAATCTGAACTGGGGTTTCAGAGTGAGCTAAAGAATGATGATGCATTAAACCCAGATTATTTGACTGGGGGTGAGAGCTTGCAATGTTCAACACTTCGTCCATCATCCCCTTTGGTTTTGCCTTGTTCGCCCTAAGTTGACAGGGTATGCCCAGACGTGGGTCCCTTGCTCACTTTGCCACTGGTTTCAAGCTTGCCTGGCTGATGATGGCTGATGAGCCAGAAATCGGTCTCAAGATGCTTGTTTCAGGTCCAGGGAAGACATGGCTTGGCAAATCAGGCTGGAGTGTTCCCATGAGGCACAGGGTCAGACTGATTTGCAAATGGCCATGTCTGAACTGGGGGTGGCGGAGTGAGCTAAAGAATGATGATGATTAAAGCCAGATCAGTTGACTGGGGGTGAATGCTTGCAATGTTCAACACTCTTTCCATCATCCCCTTTGGTTTTGCTTTGTTCGCCCTAAGTTGGCAGGGTATGCCCAGATGTGGGTCCATTGCTCACTTTGCCCTGGATTAAAGCTAGTCTGGCTGATAACGGCTGATTAGCCAGAAAACGGAACCAGGATGCTTGTTTCCATTCTAGGGAAGACATAGCTTGGCATTTCAGGCTGGATTGTTCCCATGAGGCACAGGGTCAGACTGATTTGCATATGGCCATGTCTGAACTGGGGTGGCGGAGTGAGCTAAAGAATGATGATGGATTAAACCCAAATCAGTTAACTGGGGGTCAGTGCTTGCAATGTTCAACATTCTGTCCATCATCCCCTTTGGTTTTGCTTTGCTTGCCCTAAGTTGGCAGGGAATGCCCAGATGTGGGTCCACTGCTCACTTTGCCCTGGATTAAAGCTAGTCTGGCTGATAACGGCTGATTAGCCAGAAACCAGTCCCAGGATGCTTGTTTCCGGTGCAGGGAAGACATGGCTTGGCAGTTATGGCTGTATTTTTCCCATGAGGCACAGGGTCAGACTGATTTGCATATGGCATGTCTGAACTGGGGTGGCAGAGTGAGCTAAAGAATGATGATGGATGAAACCCAGATCATTTGACTGGGGGTGAGGGCTTGCAAAGTTCAACACTCTGTCCATCATCCCCTTTGGTTTTGCTTTGTTCGCCCTAAGTTGGCAGGGTATTCCCATCCCTGGGTCCCTTGCTCACTTTGCCACTGGATTCAAGCTAGCCTGGCTGGTGACGGCTGATTAGCCAGAAACCGGAACCAGGATGCTTGTTTCCAGTACAGGGAAGAAATGGCTTGGCAGTTCGGGATAGACTGTTCCCATGAGGCACAGGGTCAGACTGATTTGCATATGGCCATGTCTGAACTGGGGTGGCTGAGTGAGCTAAAGAATGATGATGGATTAAACCCAGATCAGTTGACTGGGGGTGAGTGCTTGCAATGTTCAACACTCCGTCCATCATCCCCTTTGGTTTTGCTTTTTTCACCCTAAGATTGCAGAGTATGGCCAGACATGGGTCCCTTGCTCACTTTGTCACTGGATTCAAGCTAGCCTGGCTGATGACAGCTGATTAGCCAGAAACCGGTCCCAGGATACTTGTTTCAGGTCCAGGGAAGACATGGCTTGGCAGTTCGGGCTGCACTGTTCCCATCAGGCACAGAGTCAGACTGATTTGCATATGGCCATGTCTGAATTGGGGAGGCGGAGTGAGCTAAAGAATGATGATGGATGAAACCCAGATCAGTTGAATGGGGTGAATGCTTGCAAATTTCAACACTCCTTCCATCATCCACCTTTGATTTTGCTTTGTTCGCCCTAAGTTGGCAGGGTATGCCCAGACTTGGGTCCCTTGCTCACTTTGCCACTGGATTCAGACTAACCTGGCTGATGACGGCTGATTAGTCAGAAACCGGTCCCAGGATGCTTGATTCCAGTCCAGGGAAGAAATGGCTTGGCAGTTCGGGCTAGACTGTTCCCATGAGGCACAGGGTCAGTCTGATTTGCATATGGCCATGTCTGAACTGGGGTGGCGGAGTGAGCTAAAGAATGATGATGGATGTAACCCAGATCATTTGACTGGGGGTGAATGCTTGCAAAGTTCAACACTCCTTCCGTCATCCCCTTTGGTTTTGCTTTGTTCGACCTAAGTTGGCACGGTATGCCGAGACGTGGGCCCCTTGCTCACTTTGCCACTGGATTCAGGTTAACCTGGCTGATGACGGCTGATTAGCCAGAAACCGGTCCCAGGATGCTTGTTTCCAGTCCAGGGAAGACATGGCATGGCAGTTCGGTCTGGATTGTTCCCATGAGGCACAGGGTCAGACTGATTTGCATATGGCAATGTCTGAACTGGGGTGGCGGATTGAGCTAAAGAATGATGATGGATTAAACCCAGATCAGTTGACTGGCGGTGAGTGCTTGCAATGTTCAACACTCTGTCCATCATTCCCTTTGGTTTTGCTTTGCTCGCCCTAAGTTGGCAGGGTAGTCCCAGACCTGGGTCCCTTGTTCACTTTGCCACTGGATTCAAGCTAGCCTGGCTGGTGATCACTGATTAGCCAGAAACCGGTCCCGGGATGCTTGCTTCCAGTCCAGGAATGGCTTGGAATTTCGGGCTGGACTGTTCCCATGAGGCACAGGGTCAGACTGATTTGCATATGGCCATGTCTGACCTGGGGTGGCGGATTGAGCTAAAGAATGATGATGGATTAAACCCAGATCAGTTGACTGGGGTCAGTGCTTGCAATGTTCAACACTCTGTCAATCGTCCCCTTTGGTTTTGCTTTGCTCGCCCTAAGTTGGCAGTGTATGCCCTGACGTGGGTCTCTTGCTCACTTTGCCACTGGATTCAAGCTAGCCTGGCTGATAACAGCTGATTAGCCAGAAACCAGTCCCAGGATGCTTGTTTTCGGTCAAGGGAAGACATGGCTTGGCAGTTCGGGCTGCAGTGTTACCATGAGGCACAGGGTCAGACCGATTTGCATATGGCCATGTATGAACTGGGGTGGCGTTGTGAGCTAAAGAATGATGATGGATTAAACCCAAATCAGTTGACTGGGGGTCAGTGCTTGCAATGTTCAACATTTTCTCCATCATCCCCTTTGGTTTTGCTTTGCTCACCCTAAGTTGGCAGGGAATGCCCAGACATGGGTCCCTTGCTCACTTTGCCACTGGATTCAAGCTAGCCTGGCTGATAACGGCTGATTAGCCAGAAACTGGTCCCAGGATGCTTGTTTCCGGTCCAGGGAAGACATGGCTTGGCAGTTCAGACTGGACTGTTCCCATGAGGCACAAGGTCAGACTGATTTGCATATGGCCATGTGTGAACTGAGGTGGCAGAGTGAGCTAAAGAATGATGATAGATGAAACCCAGATCATTTTACTGGGGGTGAATGCTTGCAAAGTTCAACACTCCTTCCATCATCCCCTTTGGTTTTGCTTTGTTCGCCCTAAGTTGGCAGGGTATGCCGAGACGTAGGTCCCTTGCTCACTTTGCCACTGGATTCAGGTTAACCTGGCTGATGACGGCTGATTAGCCAGAAAATGGTCCCAGGATGCTTGTTTCCGGTCCAGGGAAGACATGGCTTGGCAGTTCGAGCTGGATTGTTCCCATGAGGCACAGGGTCAGACTGATTTGCATATGGCTATGTCTGAACTGGGGTGGCGGATTGAGCTAAAGAATGATGATAGATTAAACCCAGATCAGTTGACTGGGGGTCAGTGCTTGCAATGTTCAACATTCTATCAATCATCCCCTTTGGTTTTGCTTTGCTCGCCCTAAGTTGGCAGTGTGTGCCCAGACATGGGTCCCTTGCTCACTTTGCCACTGGATTCAACCCAGCCTGGCTGATAACAGATGATTAGCCAGAAACCGGTCCCAGGATGCTTGTTTCTGGTCCAGGGAAGACATGGCTTGGCATTTCAGGCTGGAGTGTTACCATGAGGCACAGGGTCAGACTGATTTGCTTATGGCCATGTCTGAACTGGGGTGGCAGAGTAAGCTAAAGAATGATGATGGATGTAACCCAGATCATTTGACTGGGGGTGAATGCTTGCAAAGTTCAACACTCCTTCCATCATCCCCTTTGGTTTTGCTTTGTGCGGCCTAAGATGGCACTGTATGCCGCGACGTGGGTCCCTTGCTCTCTTTGCCACTGGATTCAGGTTAACCTGGCTGATGATGGCGGATTAGCCAGAAACCGGTCCCAGGATGCTTGTTTCCAGTCCAGGGAAGACATGGCTTGGCAGTTTGGGCTGGATTGTTACCATGAGGCACAGGGTCAGACTGATTTGCATATGGCAATGTCTGAACTGGGGTGGCGGATTGAGCTAAAGAATGATGATGGATTAAACCCAGATCAGTTTACTGGCAGTGAGTGCTTGCAATGTTCAACACTCTGTCCATCATCCCCTTTGGTTTTGCTTTGTTCACCCTAAGTTGGCAGGGTAGTCCCAGACCTGGGTCCCTTGCTCACTTTGACACTGGATTCAAGCTAGCCTGGCTGGTGACCACTGATTAGCGAGAAACCGGTCCCAGGATGCTTGCTTCCAGTCCAGGGAAGACATGGCTTGGCATTTCGGTCTGGACTGTTCCCATGAGGCAGAGGGTCAGACCGATTTGCATATGGCCATGTCTGAACTGGGGTGGCGGAGTGAGCTAAAGAATGATGGTGGATTAAACCCAGATCCGTTTACTGGGGATGAGTGCTTGCAGTGTTCAACACTCCGTCCATCATCCCCTTTGGTTTTGCTTTGCTCGCCCTAAGTTGGCAGTGTATGCCCAGACGTGGGTCCCTTGCTCACTTTGCCACAGGATTCAAGTTAGCCTGGCTGATGACGGCTGATTAGCCAGAAACCGGTCCCAGGATGCTTGTTTCCGTTCCAGGGAAGACATGGCTTGGAAGTTTGGGCTGGACTGTTCCCATGAGGCACAGGGTCAGACTGATCTGCATATGGCCATGTCTGAACTGAGGTGGCGGAGTGGGATAAATTATGATGATGGATTAAACCCAGATCAGTTGACTGGGGGTGATTGCTTGCAATTTTCAACACTCCATCCATCATCCTCTTTGGTTTTGCTTTGTTCGCCCTAAGTTGGCAGGGTATGCCCAGACGTGGGTCCCTTGCTCACATTGCCACTTGATTTAAGCTAGCCTGGCTGATGGTGTCTGATTAGCCAGAAACCGGTCCCAGGATGCTTTTTTCCGGTCCTGGGAAGACATGGCTTGACATTTCGGGCTGGACTGTTCCCATGAGGCACAGAGTCAGACTGATTTGCATATGGCCATATCTGAACTGGGGTGGCAGAGTGAGCTAAAGAATGATGATGCATTAAACCCAGATCAGTTGACTGGGGGGCAGTGCTTGCAATGTTCAACACTTCATACATCATCCCCTTTGTTTTTTCTTTCTTCGCCCTAAGTTGGCAGGGTATGCCAAGACGTGGGTCCCTTGCTAACTTTGCAACTGGATTCAAGTTAGCCTGGCTGATGACGGCTGAATGGCCAGAAACCGATCCCAGGTTGCTTGTTTCCAGTCCAGGGAAGACATGGCTTGGCAGTTCGGGCTGGACTGTTCCCATGAGGCACAGGGTCAGACTGATTTGCATATGGCCATGTCTGAACTGGGGTGGCAGAGTGAGCTAAAGAATGATGATGGATTAAACCCAGATAAGTTGACTGAGGTGAGTGCTTGCAATGTTCAACACTCCGTCCATCATCCCCTTTGGTTTTGCTTTGCTCGCCCTCAGTTGGCAGGGTATGCCCAGACGTGGGTCCCTTGCTCACTTTGCCACTGGATTCAAGCTAGCCAGGCTGATGATGGCTGATTAGCCAGAAACCAGTCCCAGGATGCTTGTTTCCGGTCCCGGGAAGACATGGCTTGGCAGTTCTGGCTGGACTGTTACCATGAGCCACAGAGTCAGACTGATTTGCATATGGCCATGTCTGAACTGGGGTGCTGGAGTGAGCTAAAGAAAGATGATGGATTGAACCCAGATCAGTTGACCGGGGGTGAGTGCTTGCAATGTTCAACACTCCGTCGGTCATCCCCTTTGGTTTTGCCTTGTTGGCCCTAAGTTGGAAGGGTATGCCCAGACGTGGGTCCCTTGCTCACTTTGCCATTTTATTCAAGCTAGCCTGGCTGATGATGGCTGATGAGCCAGAAACCGGTCCCAGGATGCTTGTTTCCGGTCCAGGGAAGACATGGCTTGGCAGTTTGGGCTGGAGTGTTGCTATGAGGCACAGGGTAAGACTGATTTGCATATGGCCATGTCTGAACTGGGGTGGGAGAGTGAGCTAAAGAATGATGATGGATTAAACCCAGATCAGTTGACTGGGGTGAGTGCTTGCAATGTTAAACACTCTGTCCATCCTCCCCTTTGGTTTTGCTTTGTTCGCCCTAAGTTGGCAGAGTATGCCCAGACGTGGGTCCCTTGCTCACTTTGGCACTGGATTCAAGCTAGCCTGGCTGATGACGGTTGATTAGCCAGAAACCGGTCCCAGGATGCTTGTTTCCGGTCCAGGGAAAACATGGCTTGACAGTTTGGGCTGGAGTGTTCCCAGGAGGCACAAGGTCAGACTGATTTGCATATGGCCAAATCTGAACTGGGGTTTCAGAGTGAGCTAAAGAATGATGATGCATTAAACCCAGATTATTTGACTGGGGGTGAGAGCTTGCAATGTTCAACACTTCGTCCATCATCCCCTTTGGTTTTGCCTTGTTCGCCCTAAGTTGACAGGGTATGCCCAGACGTGGGTCCCTTGCTCACTTTGCCACTGGTTTCAAGCTTGCCTGGCTGATGA
Source organism: Triturus cristatus (assembly GCF_964204655.1). NCBI lineage: Eukaryota > Metazoa > Chordata > Amphibia > Caudata > Salamandridae > Triturus > Triturus cristatus. Next base: position 1,030,887,185 of record NC_140579.1, on the reverse strand, counting down.
TGGCTGATGAGCCAGAAATCGGTCTCAAGATGCTTGTTTCAGGTCCAGGGAAGACATGGCTTGGCAAATCAGGCTGGAGTGTTCCCATGAGGCACAGGGTCAGACTGATTTGCAAATGGCCATGTCTGAACTGGGGGTGGCGGAGTGAGCTAAAGAATGATGATGATTAAAGCCAGATCAGTTGACTGGGGGTGAATGCTTGCAATGTTCAACACTCTTTCCATCATCCCCTTTGGTTTTGCTTTGTTCGCCCTAAGTTGGCAGGGTATGCCCAGATGTGGGTCCATTGCTCACTTTGCCCTGGATTAAAGCTAGTCTGGCTGATAACGGCTGATTAGCCAGAAAACGGAACCAGGATGCTTGTTTCCATTCTAGGGAAGACATAGCTTGGCATTTCAGGCTGGATTGTTCCCATGAGGCACAGGGTCAGACTGATTTGCATATGGCCATGTCTGAACTGGGGTGGCGGAGTGAGCTAAAGAATGATGATGGATTAAACCCAAATCAGTTAACTGGGGGTCAGTGCTTGCAATGTTCAACATTCTGTCCATCATCCCCTTTGGTTTTGCTTTGCTTGCCCTAAGTTGGCAGGGAATGCCCAGATGTGGGTCCACTGCTCACTTTGCCCTGGATTAAAGCTAGTCTGGCTGATAACGGCTGATTAGCCAGAAACCAGTCCCAGGATGCTTGTTTCCGGTGCAGGGAAGACATGGCTTGGCAGTTATGGCTGTATTTTTCCCATGAGGCACAGGGTCAGACTGATTTGCATATGGCATGTCTGAACTGGGGTGGCAGAGTGAGCTAAAGAATGATGATGGATGAAACCCAGATCATTTGACTGGGGGTGAGGGCTTGCAAAGTTCAACACTCTGTCCATCATCCCCTTTGGTTTTGCTTTGTTCGCCCTAAGTTGGCAGGGTATTCCCATCCCTGGGTCCCTTGCTCACTTTGCCACTGGATTCAAGCTAGCCTGGCTGGTGACGGCTGATTAGCCAGAAACCGGAACCAGGATGCTTGTTTCCAGTACAGGGAAGAAATGGCTTGGCAGTTCGGGATAGACTGTTCCCATGAGGCACAGGGTCAGACTGATTTGCATATGGCCATGTCTGAACTGGGGTGGCTGAGTGAGCTAAAGAATGATGATGGATTAAACCCAGATCAGTTGACTGGGGGTGAGTGCTTGCAATGTTCAACACTCCGTCCATCATCCCCTTTGGTTTTGCTTTTTTCACCCTAAGATTGCAGAGTATGGCCAGACATGGGTCCCTTGCTCACTTTGTCACTGGATTCAAGCTAGCCTGGCTGATGACAGCTGATTAGCCAGAAACCGGTCCCAGGATACTTGTTTCAGGTCCAGGGAAGACATGGCTTGGCAGTTCGGGCTGCACTGTTCCCATCAGGCACAGAGTCAGACTGATTTGCATATGGCCATGTCTGAATTGGGGAGGCGGAGTGAGCTAAAGAATGATGATGGATGAAACCCAGATCAGTTGAATGGGGTGAATGCTTGCAAATTTCAACACTCCTTCCATCATCCACCTTTGATTTTGCTTTGTTCGCCCTAAGTTGGCAGGGTATGCCCAGACTTGGGTCCCTTGCTCACTTTGCCACTGGATTCAGACTAACCTGGCTGATGACGGCTGATTAGTCAGAAACCGGTCCCAGGATGCTTGATTCCAGTCCAGGGAAGAAATGGCTTGGCAGTTCGGGCTAGACTGTTCCCATGAGGCACAGGGTCAGTCTGATTTGCATATGGCCATGTCTGAAGTGGGGTGGCGGAGTTGGCTAAATTATGATGATGGATTAAACCCAGATCAGTTTACTGGGGATGAGTGCTTGCAATGTTCAACACTCCATCCATCATCCCCTTTGGTTTTGCTTTCTTCGCCCTAAGTTGGCAGGGTATGCCCAGACGTGGGTCCCTTGCTCACTTTGCCATTGGATTCAAGCTAGCCTGGCTGGTGACGGCCGATTAGCCAGAAACCGGTCCCAGGATGCTTGTTTCCGGTCCAGGGAAGACATGGCTTGGCAGTTCGGTCTGGACTGTTCCCATGAGGCAGAGGGTCAGACCGATTTGCATATGGCCATGTGTGAGAAGTTGGCCTGGTATATGATGCTCACAAGTTAAAGTGATCACCTTGTACCATGCCAAGCAACCCTTATGGTGTGGTTGTAAGTCAACCTTTTCGGACTAGCTGCCCTAGTGGTAGCGTAGGCTAAGCAGTCTTTGAGGCTAAACTCGTGAAGCGTGTTAAGCCAGCTGTTTTACCAAATGCAACCCCCTTTTATACCAATGAAAGGACACCACACAGATATATATTCAAAATATATATGTATTTATTTCTCAAAGTAACCCCTAGTCTCTTTATGAGCACAGGAGCACAAATCGTCAAACAAGATTACAGTAGAATACACAGAAGTTGCACTTTATATGGATAGGCCCTGGTGGCCGCTCGAACCATATACTAAAATAGTGGTATAAGTACCACGAACAGAAAAGGGAAAAGGCCTAGGGCCTCTAGAATCGCTGGGCCTACAAGGAGCTAACTTCAGTTAGTGACCAGCAGGTCCACGGGTGGCGTGTGCAGAGCAAATAGTCACACGCGTGCTCCCATAGGTTTCAATGGGTGAGTAAAAAGTACAAAGTTACTGCAAAAAGGATCTTCCGGATGGACTAGGAACTCAAGATTTTGAACACAGGCACTAAAGATGTAATACTACACTTGGGCACAGGTGTGCCAGCTTTACCTCACCCACAGGAAGCGGGTGCATAGGCCTCGAAGTGCGTCGGGTTTCTTCTATCTGTTCCGTGGAGCCTGAAGACAAAGATGCTGCAGGCGGTCGGTCCGGGAGAGATGCAGTGGATACAAGAGTGGATCGGAGATGTTGAAGACCTGTAAGCAGAGGGGACAGTGTTCACAGTCACTAGCCAGTGACCGGCGTGGCACCAGGTGGGTACCAGGCAATGTCGGGTGCAAACAGGAAGAAAGGTGTAGCTTGTCTCTACAGCCACGTGGTCCCTGGAGGTCGACAACGTCCAGGAGTCGGTTCACGAGCTGTCCCACGCAGGCTCTCGCTGTCGGCGGTGTCGGCGACTTGATCGAAGCAAACAAGCCTTGGCAAAAGCAATTGTTGTAGGAGATGAAATAAGCTGATGGTTCTGACCAGCAAGGTCAGAAGGACTGCTCCTTTGGAGGGGAGCAAGGGCCAGTCTGAAGCAACCAGACCGGCAGTGTATTTCGTAGAGTTCGTCGCCAAGATGGCTACTAGCCAGCGGGCCAGCAACCGGTTAGGCGCGTCGAGTGGCAAAATGCAGAAGGGCCCCCCGCAGATCGTGGAGATGCTGGAGGGCTCACCTTTGGTGCAGATGCTGCTCGGGTGTTGGGCTTCTCAGATCCCAAAGCACAACTTGGAGGGAGCCTCGGTTGTTGCACTTGTCAGCTTGTCGTGGTCGTTTCAAGATGGCTGGCTCCACGTGTCTCGGTGCCTCCACGGGTCTCCTCTTTTCAGGGACTGTGGATCGAGCAGTGAGAGGTCTGGAGGTCCAGGTCTTGTCAGTCTCTGGGCTCGGGCTCCGGCGGGAGGCAGCGGCAAAGCAGACGTTGATTCGCTGGATGGTGCTTGCGTTAGCAAGGTGGTCACTCCCTGACCACAGGGGAGATTGGCTTCAGTCCTCTGGGCAGCAGAGCGTCGAAGTTCCCGTCTTCTTCTTAGTGTTAAGTTGATTCCAGGATGTCTGAAGTCTTAGGACACAGCTCCTACCTTTAAGCGGATTCTAGGGGCCGGACTACCTGCTAGGTCCCTCCCTATGGGTGGGACCAGGAAGGGGGGTGGTTACACCCCCAATCCTTTGTCCAGCTCGCCCCAGGCCCGGGACTGGTGTGCCCCAGGACCGGTTTGAACTGGCATATGCACCGAGGCTCCTTGTGAGCCACAGGCATGTCTGGTTTCTTTCAAGCCCTACCTGACCAATACACAAAATCCTGTCTGGGGTGGTGCATGCACCTCCCCTGGCAGGAAACCCTTTGTCCACACCTCCCAAGCTGGAAGGACTCCCAGCAGCAGGAGGGCAGACTTGTGTCTGTGGTGGCAGCATCCATTTTGTGGAGCTGAGGCTATGTCTGATTTTACCCGGGTTTCAGGTACTGTACATGTCGTGTCCCTCTAGAAGGGTGGAATGCTAACCCCGTCGCCAGAATTGGCGAGGGGTTAGTATTCCAATTCGTATGACACCTTACTCGACATGTTTTGATAAAGCCAAACCAAAGATAGCATTTAACCGCGAGGTTCATAATGCACTTAAGAGTATATGGTATGACGATATCTGGAAACAGTAGAAGGAAGTTGTTCCGACCACTGCAGACAGGCTCAGCTCATGCCAGAGCACCATCTCACATGGAACCAAGCACTCTGCCTTCAGGATTGTTAAGGCCTGCCATAGGAGTGACTTATAGGTTACCAGGTGTCCCATTTAAGGTTAGGTATAGGTATACTACACCTAAGTAAGAGGTGATTACACCAACTTACCCCAGCTGAGTGATCAGCCAGTTGTGTCAAATTGTTAGGCCAAGCCTGGGGTGGCATAATACATGCTGCAGCCCCTGGCAGGCCTTGGGTACACCAATGCCCTGGGTACCTAGTGTACACTGGTACAGGGGCTGACAGGGTGATCCACTTCCAATTGGTTATGCACCTAGGGTGCATAGTTTTAATTTAGTAGAGAGAACAGCAGGCTGGGGGTCTGATTGGCAGGCCCACAGCCTCAATATGTCAAAAACCAGTGAAGCAAAAAGCAAAAATTTGGGGTGACCATAGGATAGCAGACCCTACTCTCCTACACAACCCCCCCCAAACGCTGGGACATTAAACTAGCCTTGACCAGTCTCGTCTTCATGTCCTAAGTGGAAGTACCTGGAGAGACCATCTGCATTCCCATGGTCAGTACCTGGCCGGTGCTCCACTGTAAAGTCCATCCCCTGTAGGGAAATGGACCACCTAAGCAGTTTGGGGTTTTCACCCTTCATCTGATTTAGCCACAAGAGGGGCTTATGGTCGGTCTGAATCTTGAAGTGAGTGCCAAACAAGTATGGCCTCAGCTTCTTCAGGGCCCATACCACAGCAAAGGCCTCCCTCTCAATAGCTGACCAATTCTTCTCTCTGGGGGTCAACCTTCTGCTAATAAAAGCAATGGGTTGGTCTTGACCATCTACATTAAGTTGTGACAGCACAGCTCCCACACCCAACTCAGAAGCATCTGTTTGGACAATAAACTCTTTGGAGTAGTCAGGACTTTTCAGGATAGGTGCAGAGCACATGGCCTCCTTCAGGTCATCAAATGCCTTTTGACAGCTTACTGTCCACTGAACCTTTTTGGGCATCTTCTTGGATGTCAGATCATTAATAGGAGTCACAATGGACCCATAGTTCTTAACAAACTTCCTGTAGTACCCAGTCAAGCCCAAGAAAGCTCGAACTTGAGTCTGGGTGGTTGGAGGGGACCAGTCCTTGATGGATTGTATCTTACTCTCCAGTGGTTGAACTTGGCCTCCACCTACAAGGTGGCCCAAATACACAACCTTACTCTGCCCTATCTGGCACTTAGTAGCCTTGATAGTGAGGCCTGCCCTTTGCAGAGCCTCAAGAGCCTTCTTCAGGTGGATCAGGTGATCCTCCCAGGTGGAGCTAAAGACAGCAATGTCATCAAGATATGCTGCGCAAAAGTCATCCAACCCAGTAAGGACTTGGTTCACCAGCCTTTGGAAGGTGGCAGGTGCATTCTTCAGACCAAAGGGCATCACCACAAACTGGTAGTGCCCACCTGGGGTTGAGAATGCTGTTTTGGCCTTAGACTCCTCAGCTAATCTGATTTGCCAATAGCCAGCTGTTAAGTCAAATGTGCTCAAAAACTTTGCAGAAGCTAGTTTGTCTATGAGCTCATCTGCCCTTGGAATAGGGTGTGCATCTGTCCTGGTGACAGCATTGAGTCCTCTGTAATCCACACAGAACCTCATCTCTCTCTTGCCATCTTTGGTGTGAGGTTTGGGGACCAGAACCACTGGGCTAGCCCAGGGGCTCTCTGAGGGTTCAATGACACCTAATTCCAGCATTTTATGTACCTCAGCCTTTATACAGTCCCTGACGTGGTCAGGTTGTCTGTAAAGCTTGTTCTTTACAGGCAGACTGTCACCAGTGTCCACCACATGGGTACACCAGTCAGTTTGACTAGGTATCAAGAAAACATATGTGAAAATGATTGTAGAACCTGTCTACATTCAGTCTGCTGATGGGCAGTGAGGTTGCCTCCAAGGGTCACTCCTTCAACTGAGCCATCTTCAGGGTTCTGAGACAACAGGTCTGGGAGAGGGTCACTCTCTTCCTCCTGTCTCTCATCTGTAGCCATGAGCAAGCCCATGTCTGCCCTGTCAACATATGCTTTAAGCCTGTTAACATGGAGTACCCTGTGGGGACTCCTGGGAGTTCCTAGGTCGACCAAGTAGGTGACCTCTCCCTTCTTTTCCAGGATTGTATGGGGTCCAGACCATTTGTCTTGGAGTGCTGCTGGGGCCACTGGCTCCAACACCCATACCTTCTGTCCTGGCTGAAACTCAACCAAGACAGCCTTTTGGTCATGCCAAGCTTTCTGTAAGGCCTGGCTTGCCTCAAGGTTTTTGGATGCCTTCTCCATATACTCAGCCATCCTGGAGCGGAGACCAAGTACATAGTCCACTATGTCTAGCTTAGGCTTTTTGAGAGGTAACTCCCATCCTTCCTTCACCAAACACAGTGGGCCTCTCACAGGGTGCCCAAACAACAATTCAAAGGGGCTGTAGCCAACTCCTTTTTGTGGGACCTCTCTGTAAGCAAACAGAAGGCAGGGTAGAAGGATGTCCCATCTTCGCCTGAGCTTTTCAGGTAATCCTTTGATCATTCCCTTTAGGGTCTTGTTGAATCTCTCAACAAGCCCATTGCATTGTGGGTGATAAGGGGTGGTGAACTTGTAGTTGACACCACATTCCTTCCACATAGCTGTCAAGTATCCTGACATAAAGTTGGTACCTCTGTCAGATACTACCTCCTTAGGAAACCCCACTCTGGAGAATACTCCCAGCAGGGCCCTGGCCACAACAGGAGCTGTAGTGGTCCTAAGGGGAATTGCCTCTGGATACCTGGTGGCATGATCCACTACCACCAGTATAAATCTGTGCCCAGATGCAGTGGGAGGATCCATGGGACCCACTATGTCTATTCCCACTCTTTCAAATGGGACCCCCACCACAGGTAGTGGTATTAGGGGGGCCTTTGTTGTGCCACCTGATTTGCCACTGGCTTGGCAGGTCACACAGGAGCGACAAAACTCCTTTGTATCTTCATTCATATGAGGCCAGTGAAAGTGAGGGACAAGCCTGTCCCAAGTCTTGTTCTGGCCTAAGTGTCCTGCTAAAGGAATATCATGGGCCAAGGTGAGAAGGAAGCCCCTAAATTGCAGAGGTATAACCAACCTCCTGGTAGCACCAGGCTTGGGGTCTCTAGCCTCTGAATGAAGGAGCCCTTCATCCCAATACTCTTTATGGGTACCTTGAGCATTCCCAGCAGCCTCAGCAGCAGCCAGCTGTCTGAGGGGTTCAAGAGAGGGACAGGATAACTGAGCCTGCCTCAAGTCAGCCCTTGAAGGTCCCCCTGTCCCCAGAAACTCAACCTGATCAGGTTCAAGCTCTTCAGGGACAGTTCCTTCAGGGTCCTCTAGATCAGCTTCCTGGGATGGCTGATCATCACTCTGAGGCAGGGGGAAGGCACAGCCTTGACCCTCCTGTTCTTCTTCTTGGTAGGTGCTTGGTCCATTGTTCCAGGATCCAAGACCTGAGGTTCAGTGAGGCACTTTTTGGCCTGTGACCTGGTCACAGCAAGGACATGTGATGATATACCTAACATCTCTGCATGAGTCCTGTACTCCACTTCTGACCATAGAGAACTCTCTAGGTCATTGCCCAACAAACATTCTACTGGGAGGTCTGCACTAACCACAACCCTTTTGAGGCCAGTTACCCCTCCCCATGAGAAGTTAACAACTGCCACACTATGTGAAGTAGTGGCATTGCTGGCATTGGTCACCAGGTAGTTCTCACCTGGTATGTACTGTCCAGGGTCCACAAAGCCTGGTGTCACCATAGTGACACTGGCACATGTGTCCCTGTAGGCTTGAGCCACTTTTTCATTTATTAAAGGAGTCTGTCTGTACTTGCCCAGGTTACTGGGGCTCACAGTCAGGGACAAATCAATGTCCCCATCACAGATCAAGACTGCCTGTGTCAGGGTTCTGTCTAAGTCAGAATCTCCTTCAGTTCCCATAGTGATTCCCACTACACCCTTTGTCTGGGGACCAACACTGCTAACAGTAGTACTGGGAGCAGGTGCCTTAGGGGCAACAGTGTTGGGGGCTCCACCCTTTTTGCAATCACTAGTCCAGTGAGTTGTATTTTTGCAATGATTGCACCAGGGTTTCTTTTGACCTTCTTTCTTCTTTTTGGACTGTTGGGACCCATCCTCCTTAGCAGTAGTTTGGGGCCCTGTTGAAGACTTCTGGTCTTTAGGTTTCTGATCTCCACCCTTTTGGTCTGTTTTCTTCTGATCACCCCCTTGGCCCTGGTTCTGGTTCTTTTGCTTAACCCTGGTTCTGACCCATTTGTCTGCCTTCTTTCCCAATTCTTGGGGAGAGGTCAGATCAGAGTCAACCAAGTGTTGATGCAGTTGCTGGTTTTGACAGTTATTTAAAATCTGTTCTCTCATCATCAAATTATACAATCCTGTAAAATCAGATACCTTACTTCCCAGCAACCAACCCTCCAAAGCCTTAGTGGCACATTCAACATATTCAGACCAGTCCTGAGTCTGTGTCTTTTGGGTGTCTCTGAACATTAACCTGTATTGTTCAGTGGTTAAGCCTAACCCATCTACCAGAACACTCTTCAGGACTCTGTAATTTCTGACATCCTCTTCTCTAACAGTGAGGAGTCTGTCTCTGCCTCTTCCTTCAAAGGAGAGCCAGAGGATTGCTGCCCACTGGTCTTCAGGAACCTGCTGTACTTTGCAGGCTCTCTCAAGAGCAGTTATCCATTTGTGGATGTCATCCCCACTTTTGTAGGGGGGCACAACCTGAGACAGGTTCCTATTATCAAAGACCCTATCTTTGTCCTTAGGGACAATGCTGCCACCAGTGGGTATAGACCCACTCTCTCTAGGTTGTCTAGCCTTGTTCAGTTTTTCTTCCATCAGGGCTACTTCTAGCTCCTGCTTCCTGATCCTCAGCTGGGCTTCCTGCATTCTGGCCTCATGTTCCCTCCTTTGAGGGGTGGTCATCCTTTTCCTGGAGTGACCTTGAGAGCCTCTAGAGCCATGGGAAGCATTGGAGTCACCTGAGCGATTCCTTTGCCTCCCAAGCCCTGTGTTAAGTCCACTGGGGAGATCCAATGAGGTAAACCCACTGTCAATCCCCAATAGCCTTAGTTTAGCTGGGCCAAGTATAACACTTGGCACTGGGCTAGTTCTCCCTTCATCATCACTACTTTCTGTATCCTCACCACTTTCCTCCCCTGTAGTATGATTCTCATCTAAGGGATGGCTATTGGAACTGGGTACCTCGGTAGCATCTTCAGAAGGGGGGCCTCCTGTTCCTGACCCTAAGGGGGCTAACTCGGAAGCTTTCCTGAGTTCTCTCTGATTCTCATCATTTTGCAAGAGTTCTCTGAGCTCAGCAGAGGTAGGGTTCTTGGGCTGTTTAAGGCCTCTAAGAGTTGCCAAATGCCTGAGCTCATTCTGGTTAAGGGTAGCAAAGCTGGATGGTGCTCTCTGGGGGTCACTCTCAACAGAGATGGGTACAGTGGACCCCTCTGCCCCGGCCATTGCTCTTAAGTGTGGGTGGATGTGTTGCAATCTACCTACACTTGGGTTTACCTACTAAACCTATCTAGTAGTTGTAGTCAGGGTGTGCTACTCCCTTTGCTCTACAACAACTAAGTTCAGTAGAACTTATGTATATCTAATCTTGTTTTATATGTACCTACAGGTACCTATGTGATCTTTCAATTGGTAACCAAGAGATTACAATGGTAAAACACAGCAAGCTCAAATCCCACCGCTGCTCACCAATGTGAGAAGTTGGCCTGGTATATGATGCTCACTAGTTAAAGTGATCACCTTGTACCATGCCAAGCAACCCTTATGGTGTGGTTGTAAGTCAACCTTTTCGGACTAGCTGCCCTAGTGGTAGCGTAGGCTAAGCAGTCTTTGAGGCTAAACTCGTGAAGCGTGTTAAGCCAGCTGTTTTACCAAATGCAACCCCCTTTTATACCAATGAAAGGACACCACACAGATATATATTCAAAATATATATGTATTTATTTCTCAAAGTAACCCCTAGTCTCTTTATGAGCACAGGAGCACAAATCGTCAAACAAGATTACAGTAGAATACACAGAAGTTGCACTTTATATGGATAGGCCCTGGTGGCCGCTCGAACCATATACTAAAATAGTGGTATAAGTACCACGAACAGAAAAGGGAAAAGGCCTAGGGCCTCTAGAATCGCTGGGCCTACAAGGAGCTAACTTCAGTTAGTGACCAGCAGGTCCACGGGTGGCGTGTGCAGAGCAAATAGTCACACGCGTGCTCCCATAGGTTTCAATGGGTGCGTAAAAAGTACAAAGTTACTGCAAAAAGGATCTTCCGGATGGACTAGGAACTCAAGATTTTGAACACAGGCACTAGAGATGTAATACTACACTTGGGCACAGGTGTGCCAGCTTTACCTCACCCACAGGAAGCGGGTGCATAGGCCTCGATGTGCGTCGGGTTTCTTCTATCTGTTCCGTGGAGCCTGAAGACAAAGATGCTGCAGGCGGTCGGTCCGGGAGAGATGCAGTGGATCCAAGAGTGGATCGGAGATGTTGAAGACCTGTAAGCAGAGGGGACAGTGTTCACAGTCACTAACCAGTGACCGGCGTGGCACCAGGTGGGTACCAGGCAATGTCGGGTGCAAACAGGAAGAAAGGTGTAGCTTGTCTCTGCAGCCACGTGGTCCCTGGAGGTCGACGACGTCCAGGAGTCGGTTCACGAGCTGTCCCACGCAGGCTCTCGCTGTCGGCGGTGTCAGGGACTTGATCGAAGCAAACAAGCCTTGGCAAAAGCAATTGTTGTAGGAGATGAAATAAGCTGATGGTTCTGACCAGCAAGGTCAGAAGGACTGCTCCTTTGGAGGGGAGCAAGGGCCAGTCTGGAGCAACCAGACCGGCGGTGTATTTTGTAGAGTTCATCGCCAAGATGGCTACTAGCCAGCGGGCCAGCAACCGGTTAGGCGCGTCGAGTGGCAAAATGCAGAAGGGCCCCCCGCAGATCGTGGAGATGCTGGAGGGCTCACCTTTGGTGCAGATGCTGCTCGGGTGTTGGGCTTCTCAGATCCCAAAGCACAACTTGGAGGGAGCCTCGGTTGTTGCACTTGTCAGCTTGTCGTGGTCGTTTCAAGATGGCTGGCTCCACGTGTCTCGGTGCCTCCACGGGTCTCCTCTTTTCAGGGACTGTGGATCGGGCGGTGAGAGGTCTGGAGGTCCAGGTCTTGTCAGTCTCTGGGCTCGGGCTCCGGCGGGAGGCGGCGGCAAATCAGACGTTGATTCGCTGGATGGTGCTTGCGTTAGCAAGGTGGTCACTCCCTGACCACAGGGGAGATTGGCTTCAGTCCTCTGGGCAGCAGAGCGTCGAAGTTCCCGTCTTCTTCTTAGTGTTAAGTTGATTCCAGGATGTCTGAAGTCTTAGGACACAGCTCCTACCTTTAAGCGGATTCTAGGGGCCGGACTACCTGCTAGGTCCCTCCCTATGGGTGGGACCAGGAAGGGGGGTGGTTACACCCCCAATCCTTTGTCCAGCTCGCCCCAGGCCCGGGACTGGTGTGCCCCAGGACCGGTTTGAACTGGCATATGCACCGAGGCTCCTTGTGAGCCACAGGCATGTCTGGTTTCTTTCAAGCCCTACCTGACCAATACACAAAATCCTGTCTGGGGTGGTGCATGCACCTCCCCTGGCAGGAAACCCTTTGTCCACACCTCCCAAGCTGGAAGGACTCCCAGCAGCAGGAGGGCAGACTTGTGTCTGTGGTGGCAGCATCCATTTTGTGGAGCTGAGGCTATGTCTGATTTTACCCGGGTTTCAGGTACTGTACATGTCGTGTCCCTCTAGAAGGGTGGAATGCTAACCCCGTCGCCAGAATTGGCGAGCGGTTAGTATTCCAATTCGTATGACACCTTACTCGACATGTTTTGATAAAGCCAAACCAAAGATAGCATTTAACCGCGAGGTTCATAATGCACTTAAGAGTATATGGTATGACGATTTCTGGAAACAGTAGAAGGAAGTTGTTCCGACCACTGCAGACAGGCTCAGCTCATGCCAGAGCACCATCTCACATGGAACCAAGCACTCTGCCTTCAGGATTGTTAAGGCCTGCCATAGGAGTGACTTATAGGTTACCAGGTGTCCCATTTAAGGTTAGGTATAGGTATACTACACCTAAGTAAGAGGTGATTACACCAACTTACCCCAGCTGAGTGATCAGCCAGTTGTGTCAAATTGTTAGGCCAAGCCTGGGGTGGCATAATACATGCTGCAGCCCCTGGCAGGCCTTGGGTATACCAATGCCCTGGGTACCTAGTGTACACTGGTACAGGGGCTGACAGGGTGATCCACTTCCAATTGGTTATGTACCTAGGGTGCATAGTTTTAATTTAGTAGAGAGAACAGCAGGCTGGGGGTCTGATTGGCAGGCCCACAGCCTCAATATGTCAAAAACCAGTGAAGCAAAAAGCAAAAATTTGGGGTGACCATAGGATAGCAGACCCTACTCTCCTACACCATGTCTGAACTGGGGTGGCGGAGTGAGCTAAAGAATGATGGTGGATTAAACCCAGATCAGTTGACTGGGGCTGAGTGCTTGCAATATTCAAAACGCGGTCCATCATCCCCTTTGGTTTTGCTTTGTGCCCTAAGTTGACAGGGTATGCCCAGACGTGGGTCCCTTGGTCACATTGCCACTGGATTCAGGCTAGCCTGGCTGATGGTGGCCGATTAGCCAGTAACCGGTCCCAGGATGCTTGTTTCCGGTCCAGGGAAGACATGGCTTGGCAGTTTGGGCTGGACTGTTCCCATGAGGCACAGGGTCAGACTGATTTGCATATGGCCATGTCTGAACTGGGGTGGCGGAGTGAGCTAAATAATGATGATGGATAAAACCCAGATCAGTTGACTGGGGGTGAATGCTTGCAATGTTCAACACTCCGTCCATCATCCCCTTTGGTTTTGCTTTGCTCGCTCTAAGTTGGCAGGGTATTCCCAGACGTGGGTCCCTTGCTCACATTGCCACTGGATTTAAGCTAGCCTGGCTGATGGCGTCTGATTAGTCAGAAACCGGTCCCAGGATGCTTGTTTCCGGTCCAGGGAAGACATGTCTTGGCAGTTCGGGCTGGACTGTTCCCATGAGGCACAGGGTCAGACTGATTTGCATATGGCCATGTCTGAACTGGGGTGGCAGAGTGAGCTAAAGAATGATGATGGATTAAACCCAGATAAGTTGACTGAGGTGAGTGCTTGCAATGTTCAACACTCCGTCCATCATCCCCTTTGGTTTTGCTTTGCTCGCCCTCAGTTGGCAGGGTATGCCCAGACGTGGGTCCCTTGCTCACTTTGCCACTGGATTCAAGCTAGCCAGGCTGATGATGGCTGATTAGCCAGAAACCAGTCCCAGGATGCTTGTTTCCGGTCCCGGGAAGACATGGCTTGGCAGTTCTGGCTGGACTATTACCATGAGCCACAGAGTCAGACTGATTTGCATATGGCCATGTCTGAACTGGGGTGCTGGAGTGAGCTAAAGAATGATGATGGATTGAACCCAGATCAGTTGACTGGGGGTGAGTGCTTGCAATGTTCAACACTCCGTCGATCATCCCCTTTGGTTTTGCCTTGTTGGCCCTAAGTTGGCAGGGTATGCCCAGATGTGGGTCCCTTGCTCACTTTGCCATTTTATTCAAGCTAGCCTGGCTGATGATGGCTGATGAGACAGAAACTGGTCCCAGGATGCTTGTTTCCGGTCCAGGGAAGACATGGCTTGGCAGTTTGGGCTGGAGTGTTGCCATGAGGCACAGGGTCAGACTGATTTGCATATGGCCATGTCTGAACTGGGGTGGGGGAGTGAGCTAAAGAATGATGATGGATTAAACCCAGATCAGTTGACTGGGGTGAGTGCTTGCAATGTTAAACACTCTGTCCATCCTCCCCTTTGGTTTTGCTTTGTTCGCCCTAAGTTGGCAGAGTATGCCCAGACGTGGGTCCCTTGCTCACTTTGGCACTGGATTCAAGCTAGCCTGGCTGATGACGGTTGATTAGCCAGAAACCGGTCCCAGGATGCTTGTTTCCGGTCCGGGCAAAACATGGCTTGACAGTTTGGGCTGGAGTGTTCCCAGGAGGCACAAGGTCAGACTGATTTGCATATGGCCAAATCTGAACTGGGGTTTCAGAGTGAGCTAAAGAATGATGATGCATTAAACCCAGATCAGTTGACTGGGGGTGAGTGCTTGCAATGTTCAACACTTCGTCCATCATCCCCTTTGGTTTTGCCTTGTTCGCCCTAAGTTGACAGGGTATGCCCAGACGTGGGTCCCTTGCTCACTTTGCCACTGGATTCAAGCTAGCCTGGCTGATGACGGTTGATTAGCCAGAAACTGGTCCCAGGATGCTTGTTTCCGGTCCGGGGAAAACATGGCTTGACAGTTTGGGCTGGAGTGTTCCCAGGAGGCACAAGGTCAGACTGATTTGCATATGGCCAAATCTGAACTGGGGTTTCAGAGTGAGCTAAAGAATGATGATGCATTAAACCCAGATGAGTTGACTGGGGGTGAGTGCTTGCAATGTTCAACACTTCGTCCATCATCCCCTTTGGTTTTGCCTTGTTCGCCCTAAGTTAACAGGGTATGCCCAGACGTGGGTCCCTTGCTCACTTTGCCACTGGATTCAAGCTTGCCTGGCTGATGATGGCTGATGAGCCAGAAACCGGTCCCAAGATGCTTGTTTCGGGTCTAGGGAAGACATGGCTTGGCAGTTCGAGCTGGAGTGTTCCCATGAGGCACAGGGTCAGACTGATTTGCATATGGCCATGTCTGAACTGGGGTGGCAGAGTGAGCTAAAGAATGATGATGGATTAATCCCAGATCAGTTGACTGGGGTGAGTGCTTGCAATGTTCAACACTCCGTCCATCATCCCCTTTGGTTTTTCTTTGCTCGCACTAAGTTGACAGGGTATGCCCAGACGTGGGTCCCTTGCTCACTTTGCCACTGGATTCAAGCTTGCCTGGCTGATGATGGCTGATTAGCCAGAAACCGGTCCCAGGATGCTTGTTTCCGGTCCAGGGAAGACATGGCTTGGCAGTTCGGGCTGGATTGTTCCCATGAGGCACAGGGTCAGACTGATTTGCATATGGCAATTTCTGAACTGGGGTGGCGGAGTGAGCTAAAGAATGATGATGGATTAAACCCAGATCATTTGATATGTCGTGAGTGCTTGCAATGTTCAACACTCCGTCCATCATCCCCTTTGGTTTTGCTTTGTTCGCTCTAAGTTGGCAGGGTATGCCCAGATGTGAGTCCCTTGCTCACTTTGCCACTGGATTCAAGCTAGCTTGGCTGATTAGCCAGAAACCGGTCCCAGGATGCTTGTTTCCGGTCCCGGGAAGACATGGCTTGACAGTTCGGGCTGGAGTGTTCCCATGAGGCACAGAGTCAGACTGATTTGCATATGGCCAAATCTGAACTGGGGTGGCGGAATGAGATAAAGAATGATGATGGATTCAACCCAGATCAGTTGACTGGGGGTGAGTGCTTGCAATGTTCAACACTTCGTCCATCATCCCCTTTGGTTTTGCCTTGTTTGCCCTAAGTTGACAGGGTATGCTCAGACGTGGGTCCCTTGCTCACTTTGCCACTGGATTCAAGCTTGCCTGGCTGATGATGGCTGATGAGCCAGAAACCGGTCCCAAGATGCTTGTTTCGGGTCTAGGGAAGACATGGCTTGGCAGTTCGAGCTGGAGTGTTCCCATGAGGCACAGGGTCAGACTGATTTGCATATGGCCATGTCTGAACTGGGGTGGCAGAGTGAGCTAAAGAATGATGATGGATTAATCCCAGATCAGTTGACTGGGGTGAGTGCTTGCAATGTTCAACACTCCGTCCATCATCCCCTTTGGTTTTTCTTTGCTCGCACTAAGTTGACAGGGTATGCCCAGACGTGGGTCCCTTGCTCACTTTGCCACTGGATTCAAGCTTGCCTGGCTGATGATGGCTGATTAGCCAGAAACCGGTCCCAGGATGCTTGTTTCCGGTCCAGGGAAGACATGGCTTGGCAGTTCGGGCTGGATTGTTCCCATGAGGCACAGGGTCAGACTGATTTGCATATGGCAATTTCTGAACTGGGGTGGCGGAGTGAGCTAAAGAATGATGATGGATTAAACCCAGATCATTTGATATGTCGTGAGTGCTTGCAATGTTCAACACTCCGTCCATCATCCCCTTTGGTTTTGCTTTGTTCGCTCTAAGTTGGCAGGGTATGCCCAGATGTGAGTCCCTTGCTCACTTTGCCACTGGATTCAAGCTAGCTTGGCTGATGATGGCTGATTAGCCAGAAACCGGTCCCAGGATGCTTGTTTCCGGTCCCGGGAAGACATGGCTTGACAGTTCGGGCTGGAGTGTTCCCATGAGGCACAGTGTCAGACTGATTTGCATATGGCCAAATCTGAACTGGGGTGGCGGAATGAGATAAAGAATGATGATGGATTCAACCCAGATCAGTTGACTGGGGGTGAGTGCTTGCAATGTTCAACACTCCTTCCATCATCCCCTTTGATTTTGCTTTGTTCGCCCTAAGTTGGCAGGGTATGCCCAGACGTGGGTCCCTTGCTCACTTTGCCACTGGATTCATATTAACCTGGCTGATGATGGCTGATTAGCCAGAAACTGGTCCCAGGATGCTTGTTTACGGTCCAGGGAAGACATGGCTTGGCAGTTCGGGCTGGATTGTTCCCATGAGGCACAGGGTCAGACTGATTTGCATATGGCCATTTCTGAACTGGGGTGGCGGAGTGAGCTAAAGAATGATGATGGATTAAACCCAGATCAGTTGATATGTCGTGAGTGCTTGCAATGTTCAACACTCCGTCCATCATCCCCTTTGGTTTTGCTTTGTTCGCTCTAAGTTGGCAGGGTATGCCCAGATGTGGGTCCCTTGCTCACTTTGCCACTGGATTCAAGCTAGCCTGGCTGATGACGGCTGATTAGCCAGAAACCGGTCCCCGGATGCTTGTTTCCGGTCCCGGGAAGACATGGCTTGAAAGTTCGGGCTGGAGTGTTCCCATGAGGCACAGTGTCAGACTGATTTGCATATGGTCAAATCTGAACTGGGGTGGCAGAGTGATCTAAAGAATGATGATGCATTAAACCTAGATCAGTTGACTGGGGGTGAATGATTGCAATGTTCAACACTCCTTCCATCATCCCCTTTTGTTTTGCTTTGTTCACCCTAAGTTGGCAGGGTATGCCCAGACGTGGGTCCCTTGCTCACTTTGCCACTGGATTCAAGCTAGCCTGGCTGGTTACGGCTGATTGGCCAGAAACCGGCCCCAGGATGCTTGTTTGCGGTCCAAGGAAGACATGGTTTGGCAGTTTGGGCTGGACTGTTCCCATGAGGCACAGGGTCAGACTGATTTGCATATGGCCATGTCTGAACTGGGGTGGGGGAGTGAGCTTAAGAATGATGATAGATTAAATCCAGATCAGTTGACTGGGGGTGAGTGCTTGCAACGTTCAACACTTAGTCCATTATCCCCTTTGGTTTTGCTTTGTTCGCCCTAAGTTGGCAGGGTATGCCCATACGTGGGTCCCTTGTTCACTTTGCCACTGGATTCAAGCTAGCCTGGCTGGTGACGGCTGATTAGCCAGAAACGGGTCCCAGGATGCTTGTTTCCGGACCAGGGAAGACAAGGCTTGGCAGTTCAGGCTGGAATGTTCCCATGAGGCACAGGGTCAGACTGATTTGCATTTGGCCATGTCTGAACTGGGGTGGGGGAGTGAGCTAAAGAATGATGATGGATTAAACCCAGATTAGTTGAGTGGGGGTGTGTGCTTGCAATGTTCAACACTCTTTCCATTATCCCCTTTGGTTTTGCTTTGTTCGCCCTAACTTGGCAGGGTATGCCCAGATGTGGGTCCACTCCTCACTTTGCCACTGGATTCAAGCTAGCCTGGCTGATGACTGCTGATTAGCCATTAACCAGTCCCATGATGCTTGTTTCCGGTCCAGGGAAGACATGGCTTGGCAGTTCAGGCTGGACTGTTCCCATGAGGCACAGGGTCAGACTGATTTGCATATGGCCATGTCTGAACTGGGGTGGAGGAGATAGCTTAAGAATGATGATGGATTAAACGCAGATCAGTTGACTGGGGGTGAGTGCTTGCAATGTTCAACACTCCGTTCATTATCCCATTTGGTTTTGCTTTGTTTGCCCTAAGTTGGCAGGGTATGCCCAGACGTGGGTCCCTCGCTCACTTTGCCACTGGATTCAAGCTAGACTAGCTGGTGATGGCTGACTAGCCAGAAACCGGTCTCAGGATGCTTGTTTCCAGTCCAGGGAAGACATGGATTGGCAGTTTGGGCTGGACTCTTCCCATGAGGCACAGGGTCAGACTGATTTGCATATGGCCATGTCTGAACTGGGGTGGGGGAGTGAGCTGAAGAATGATGATGGATTAAACCCAGATCAGTTGACTGGGGGTGAGTGCTTGCAATGTTCAACACTCCGTCCATTATCCCCTTTGGTTTTGCTTTGTTCGCCCTAAGTTGGCAGGGTATGCCCAGACGTAGGTCCCCTCCTCACTGTGCCACTTGATTCAAGCTAGCCTGGCTGATGACGGCTGATTAGCCAGAAACTGGTCCCAGGATGCTTGTTTCCGGTCCAGGGAAGACATGGCTTGGCAGTTTGGGTTGGACTGTTCCCATGAGGCACAGGGTCAGACTGATTTGCATATGGCCATGTCTGAACTGGGGTGGCGGAGTGAGCTAAAGCATGATGATGGATTAAACCCAGATCAGTTGACTGGGGTGAGTGCTTGCAATGTGCAACACTCCGTCCATCATCCCCTTTGGTTTTGCTTTGCTTGCCCTAAGTTGGCAGGGTATGCCCAGACGTGGGTCCCTTGCTCACTTTGCCACTGGATTCAAGCTAACCTGGCTGATGACAGCTGATTAGCCAGAAACCGGTCCCAGGATGCTTGCTTCACGTCCAGGGAAGACATGGCTTGGCAGTTTGGGCTGGACTGTTGCCATGAGGCACAGGGTCAGACTGATTTGCATATGGCCATGTCTGAACTGGGGTGGCGGAGTGAGCTAAAGAATGATGATGGATTGAACCCAAATCAGTTGACTGGGGGTGAGTGCTTGCAATGTTCAACCCTCCGTCAATCTTCCCCTTTGGTTTTGCCTTGTTCGCCCTAAGTTGGCATGGTATAACCAGATGTGGGTCCCTTGCTCACTTTGCCACTAGATTCAAGCTTGCCTAGCTGATGTCGGCGGATGAGCCAGAAACCGGTCCGATGATGCTTGTTCCCCGTCCAGGAAAGACTTGGCTTGGCAGTTCGGGCTGGAGTGTTCCCATGAGGCACAGGGTCAGACTGATTTGCATTTGGCCATGTCTGAACTGGGGTGGCAGAATGAGCTGAAGAATGATGATGGATTAAACTCAGATCAGTTGACTGGGGGTGAGTTCTTGCAATGTTCAACACTGTTCATCATCCCCTTTGGAGTTGCTTTGTTCGCCCTAAGTTGGCAGGGTATGCCCAGACGTGGGTCCCTTGCTCACTTTGCCACTGGATTCAAGCTAGCCTGGCTGATGACGACTGATTAGCCAGAAACCAGTCCCAGGATGCTTGTTTAAGGTCCAGGGAAGACATTGCTTGGCAGTTCGGGCTGGACTGTTCCCATGAGGCACAGGGTCAGACTGATTTGCATATGGCCATGTCTGAACTGGGGTGGTGGAGTGAGCTAAAGAATGATGATGATTAAACCCAGATCAGTTGACTGGGGGTGAGGGCTTGCAAAGTTCAACACTCTGTCCATCATCCCCTTTGGTTTTCCCTTGTTCGCCCTAAGTTGGCAGGGTATGCCCAGACGTGTGTCCCTTGCTCACTTTGCCACTGGATTCAAGCTAGCCTGGCTGATGACGGCTGATTAGCAAAAAACCAGTCCCAGGTTGGTTGTTTCCGGTCAAGGGAAAGCATGGCTTGGCAGTTCGGGCTGGAGTGTTCCCATGAGGCACAGGGTCGGACTGATTTGCATATGGCCATGTCTGAACTGGGGTGGCAGAGTGAGCTAAAGAATGATGATCGATTAAACCCAGATCAGTTGACTAGGGTGAGTGCTTGCAATGTTCAACACTCCGTCCATCATCCCCTTTGGTTTTGCTTTGCTCGCCCTAAGTTGGCAGGGTATGCCCAGACGTTGTTCCCTTGCTCACTTTGCCACTGGATTCAGCCTAGGCTGGCTGATGACGGCCTATTAGCCAGAAACCGGTCCCAGGATGCTTGTTTCTGGTCCAGGGAAGACATGACTTGTCAGTTCGGGCTGGACTGTTCCCATGATGCACAGGGACAGACTGATTTGCATATGGCCATGCCTGACCTGGGGTGGCGGAGTGAGCTAAAGAATGATGATGGATGAAACCCAGATCAGTTGACTGGGGGTGAATGCTTGCAATGTTCAACACTCCTTCCATCATACCCTTTGATTTTGCTTTGTTCGCCCTAAGTCGGCAGGGTATGCCCAGACGTGGGTCCCTTGCTCACTTTGCCACTGGATTCATGTTAACCTGGCTGATGACGGCTGATTAGCCAGAAAACGGTCCCAGGATGCTTGTTTCCGGTCCAGGGAAGACATGCTTGGCAGTTCGGGCTGGATTGTTTCCATGAGGCACAGGGTCAGACTGATTTTCATATGGCCATTTCTGAACTGGGGTGGCGGAGTGAGCTAAAGAATGATGATGGATTAAACCCAGATCAGTTGATATGTCATGAGTGCTTGCAATGTTCAACACTCCGTCCATCATCCCCTTTGGTTTTGCTTTGTTCGCTCTAAGTTGGCAGGGTATGCCCAGATGTGGGTCCCTTGCTCACTTTGCCACTGGATTCAAGCTAGCCTGGCTGATGACGGCTGATTAGCCAGAAACCGGTCCCAGGATGCTTGTTTCCGGTCCCGGGAAGACATGGCTTGACAGTTCGGGCTGGAGTGTTCCCACGAGGCACAGTGTCAGACTGATTTGCATATGGCCAAATCTGAACTGGGGTGGCGGAATGAGCTAAAGAATGATGATGGATTAAACCCAGATCAGTTGACTGAGGGTGAGTGCTTGCAATGTTCAACACTCCGTCCATCATCTCCTTTGGTTTTGCTTTGTTTGCCCTAACTTGGCAGGGTATGCCCAGACGTGGGTCCACTCCTCACTTTGCCACTGGATTCAAGCTGTTCCCATGAGGCACATGGTCAGACTGATTTGCATATGGCCATATCTGAACTGGGGTGGGGGAGTGAGCTTAAGAATGATGATGGATTAAATCCAGATCAGTTGACTGGGGGTGAGTGCTTGCAACGTTCAACACTTAGTCCATTATCCACTTTGGTTTTGCTTTGTTCGCCCTAAGTTGGCAGGGTATGCCCAGACGTGGGTCCCTTGCTCACTTTGCCACTGGATTCAAGCTAGCCTGGCTGGTGACGGCTGATTAGCCAGAAACCGGTCCCAGGATGCTTGTTTCTGGTCAAGGGAAGAAAAGGCTTGGCAGTTTAGGCTGGAATGTTCCCATGAGGCACAGGATCAGACTGATTTGCATTTGGCCATGTCTGAACTGGGGTGGGGGAGTGAGCTAAAGAATGATGACAGATTAAACCCAGATTAGTTGAGTGGAGGTGAGTGCTTGCAATGTTCAACACTCTGTCCATTATCCCCTTTGGTTTTGCTTTGTTCGCCCTAACTTGGCAGGGTATGCCCAGACGTGGGTCCACTCCTCACTTTGCCACTGGATTCAAGCTAGCCTGACTGATGACTGCTGATTAGCCATTAACCGGTCCCATGATGCTTGTTTCCGGTCCAGGGAAGACATGGCTTGGCAGTTCAGGCTGGACTGTTCCCATAAGGCACAGGGTCAGACTGATTTCCATATGGCCATGTCTGAACTGGGGTGGGGGAGAGAGCTTAAGAATGATGATGGATTAAACCCAGATCAGTTTACTGGGGGTGAGTGCTTGCAATGTTCAATACTCCATCCATTATCCCATTTGGTTTTGCTTTGTTCGCCCTAAGTTGGCAGGGTATGCCCAGACGTAGGTCCCCTCCTCAAGGTGCCACTTGATTCAAGCTAGCATGGCTGATGATGGCTGATTAGCCAGAAACCGGTCCCAGGATTCTTGTTTCCGGTCCAGGGAAGACATGGCTTGGCAGTTTGGGTTGGACTGTTCCCATGAGGCACAGGGTGAGACTGATTTCCATATGGCCATGTCTGAACTGGGGTGGTGGAGTGAGCTAAAGAATGATGATGGATTAAATCCAGATCAGTTGAATGGGGGTGAGTGCTTGCAATGTTCAACACTCCATCCATCATCCCCTTTGGTTTTGCTTTGGTCGCCCTAAGTTGGCAGGGTATGCCCAAATGTGGCTCCCTTGCTCACTCTGCCACTGGATTCAAGCTAGCCTGGCTGATGACGGCTGATTAGCCAGAAACCGGTCCCAGGATGCTTGTTTCTGGTCCTTGGAAGATATGGCTTGGTCGTTCAGGCTGGACTGTTCCCATGAGGCACAGGGTCAGACTGATTTGCATATGGCCATATCTGAACTGGGGTGGCGGAGTGAGCTAAAGAATGATGATGCATTAAACCCAGATCAGTTGACTGGGGGTAGGTGCTTGCAATGTTCAACACTCCGTCCATTATCCCCCTTGGCTTTGCTTTGTTTGCCCTAGTTGGCAGGGTATGCCCAGACGTAGGTCCCTTGCTCACTTTGCCACTGGATTCAAGCTAGCCTGGCTGGTGACGGCTGATTAGCAAGAAACCGGTCCCAGGATGCTTGTTTCAGGTCCAGAGAAGACATGGCTTGGCAGTTCGTGCTGGAGTGTTTCCATGAGGCACAGGGTCAGACTGATTTGCATATGGCCATGTCTGAACTGGGGTGGCGGAGAGAGCTAAAGAATGATGATGGATTGAACCCAAATCAGTTGACTGGGGGTGAGTGCTTGCAATGTTCAACACTCCGTCCATCATCCCCTTTGGTGTTGCTTTGTTCGCCCTAAGTTGGCAGGGTATGCCCAGATGTGGGTCCCTTGCTCACTTTGCCACTGGATTGAAGCTAGCCTGGCTGATGACGACTGATTAGCCAGAAACCGGTCCCAGGATGCTTGTTTAAGGTCCAGGGAAGACATTGCTTGGCAGTTCGGGCTGGACTGTTCCCATGAGGCACAGGGTCAGACTGATTCACATATGGCCATGTCTGACCTGGGTGGTGGAGTGAGCTAAAGAATGATGATGATTAAACCCAGATCAGTTGACTGGGAGTGAGGGCTTGCAAAGTTCAACACTCTGTCCATCATCCCCTTTGGTTTTGCCTTGTTCGCCCTAAGTTGGCAGGGTATGCCCAGACGTGGGTCCCTTGCTCACTTTGCCACTGGATTCAAGCTAGCCTGGCTGATGACGGCTGATTAGCAAAAAAACAGTCCCAGGAGGGTTGTTTCCGGTCAAGGGAAAGCATGGCTTGGCAGTTCGGGCTGGAGTGTTCCCATGAGGCACAGGGTCAGACTGATTTGCATATGGCCATGTCTGAACTGGGGTGGCAGAGTGAGCTAAAGAATGATGATCGATTAAACCCAGATCAGTTGACTGGGGTGAGTGCTTGCAATGTTCAACACTCCATCCATAATCCCCTTTGGTTTTGCTTTGCTCGCCCTAAGTTGGCAGGGTATGCCCAGACGTTGGTACCTTGCTCACTTTGCCACTGGATTCAGCCTAGCCTGGCTGATGACGGCCTATTAGCCAAAAACCGGTCCCAGGATGCTTGTTTCTGGTCCAGGGAAGACATGGCTTGTCAGTTCGGGCTGGACTGTTCCCATGATGCACAGGGTCAGACTGATTTGCATATGGACATGTCTGAACTGGAGTGGCGGAGTGAGCTAAAGAATGATGATGTATGAAACCCAGATCAGTTGACTGGGGGTGAATGCTTACAATGTTCAACACTCCTTCCATCATCCCCTTTGATTTTGCTTTGTTTGCCCTAAGTTGGCAGGGTATGCCCAGACGTGGGTCCCTTGCTCACTTTGCCACTGAATTCAAGCTAGCCTGGCTGATGATAGCTGATTAGCCAGAAACCGGCCCCAGGTTGCTTGTTTCCAGTCCAGGGAAGACATGGCTTGGCAGTTCAGGCTGGACTGTTCCCATGAGGCACAGGGTCAGACTGATTTGCATATGGCCATGTCTGAACTGAGGTGGCGGAGTGAGCTAAAGAATGATGATGGAATAAACCCAGATCAGTTGACTGGAGTGAGTGCTTGCAATGTTCAACACTCCGTCCATCATCCCCTTTGGTTTTGCTTTGCTCGCCCTCAGTTGGCAGGGTATGCCCAGACGTGGGTCCCTAGCTCACTTTGCCACTGGATTCAAGCTAGCCTGGCTGATGATGGCTGATTAGCCAGAAACAGGTCTCAGGATGCTTGTTTCCGGTCCATGGAAGACATGGCTTGCCATTTTGGGCTGGAGTGTTCCCATGAGGCACAGGGTCAGGCTGATATGCATATGGCCATGTCTGAACTGGGGTGGCGGAGTGAGCTAAAGAATGGTGATGGATTAAACCTATTTCAGTTGACTGGGGGTGAGTGCTTGCAATTTTCAACAATAGGTCCATCATCTCCTTTGGTTTTGCTTTGTTCGCCCTATGTTGGCAGTGTATGCCTTGAAGTGGGTCCCTTGTTCAGTTTGCCACTGGATTCAAGCTAGCCTGGCTGATGACGGCTGATTAGCCAGGAACCAGTCCCAGGATGCTTGTTGCCGGTCCAGGGAAGACATGGCTTGGCAGTTCGGGCTGGAGTGTTCCCATGAGGCACAGGGTCAGACTGATTTGCATATGGCCATGTCTGAATTGGGGTGGCGGAGTGAGCTAAAGAATGATGATTGAGTAAACCCGGATAATTTGACTGGGGTGAGTGCTTGCAATGTTCAACACTCTGTCCATCATCCACTTTGGTTTTGCTTTTTTTGCCCTAAGTTTGCAGGGTATGCCCAGACGTGGGTCCCTTGCTCACTTTGCCACTGAATTCAAGCTAGCCTGGCTGATGACAGCTGATTAGCCAGAAACCAGTCCCAGGATGCTTGTTTCAGGTCCAGGGAAGACATGGCTTGGCAGTTCAGGCTGGAGTGTTCCCATGAGGCACAGGGTCAGACTGATTTGCATATGGTCATGTCTGAACTAGGGTGGCGGAGTGAGCTAAAGAATAATGCTGGATTAAACCCAGATCAGTTGACTGGGGTGAGTGCTTGCAATGTTCAACACTCTGTCCATCATCCCCTTTGGTTTTGCTTTTTTCACCCTAAGTTGGCAGGGTATGCCCAGACGTGGGTCCCTTGCTCACTTTGCCACTAGATTCAAGCTTGCCTGGCTGATGGCGGCCGATTAGCCAGAAACCGGTACCAGGATGCTTGTTTCCGGTCCATGGACGACATGGCTTGTCAGTTCAGGCTGGACTCTTCCCATGACGCACATGGTCAGACTGATTTGCATATGGACATGTCTGAACTGGAGTGGTGGAGTGAGCTAAAGAATGATGATGTATGAAACCCAGATCAGTTGACTGGGGGTGAATGCTTACAATGTTCAACACTCCTTCCATCATCCCCTTTGATTTTTCTTTGTTCGCCCTAATTTGGCAGGGTACGCCCAGACGTGGGTCCCTTGCTCACTTTGCCACAGGATTTAGGGGAGCCTGGCTGATGGCGGCCGATTAGCCGTTAACCGGTCCCAGGATGCTTGTTTCCGGTTCAGGGAACACATGGCTTGTCAGTTCGGGCTGGACTGTTCCCATGAGGCACAGGGTCAGACTGATTTGCATGTGTCCATGTCTGAATTGGGGTGGCAGAGTGAGCTAAAGAATGATGATGAATTAAACCCAGATCAGTTGACTGGGGGTGAGTGCTTGCAATGTTCAACAGTCCGTCCATCATCCCCTTTGGTTTTGCTTTGTTTGCCCTAAGTTGGCAGGGTATGCCCAGACGTGGGTCCCTTGCTCAATTTGCCACTGAATTCAAGCTAGCCTGGCCGATGATGGCCGACTAGCCAGAAACCAGTCCCAGGATGCTTATTTGCGGTCCAGGGAAGACATGGCTTGGCATTTCGGGCTGGAGTGTTCCCATGAGGCACAGGGTCAGACTGATTTGCATATGGCCATGTCTGAACTGGGGTGGAGGAGTGAGCTAAAGAATGATGATGTATGAAACCCAGATCAGTGGACTGGGGGTGAATGCTTACAATGTTCAACACTCCTTCCATCATCCCCTTTGATTTTGCTTTGTTCGCCCTAAGTTGGCAGGGTATGCCCAGACGTGGGTCCCTTGCTCACTTTGCCACTGGATTTAAGGGAGCCTGGCTGATGGCGGCTGATTAGCCATAAACCTGTCCCAGGATGCTTGTTTCCGGTTCAGGGAACACATGGCTTGTCAGTTCGGGCTGGACTATTCCCATGAGGCACAGGGTCAGACTGATTTGCATGTGTCCATGTCTGAATTGGGGTGGCAGAGTGAGCTAACGAATGATGATGAATTAAACCCAGATCAGTTGACTGGGGGTGAGTGCTCAATGTTCAACAGTCCGTCCACCATCCCCTTTGGTTTTGCTTTGTTTGCCCTAAGTTGGCAGGGTATGCCCAGACGTGGGTCCCTTGCTCACTTTGCCACTGAATTCAAGCTAGCCTGGCTGATGATGGCCGATTAGCCAGAAACCAGTCCCAGGATGCTTGTTTGCGGTCCAGGGAAGACATGGCTTGGCAGTTAGGGCTGGAGTGTTCCAATGAGGCACAGGGTCAGACTGATTTGCATATGGCTATGTCTGAACTGGGGTGGAGGAGTGAGCTAAAGAATGATGATGGATGAAACACAGATCAGTTGACTGGGGGTGAATGCTTGCAATGTTCAACACTTCTTCCATCATCCCCTTTGATTTTGCTCTGTTCGCCCTAAGTTGGCAGGGTATGCCCAGACGTGGGTCCCTTGCTCCCTTTGCCACTGGATTCATGTTAACGTGGCTGATGACGGCCGATTAGCCAGAAACCGGACCCAGGTTGCTTGTTTCCAGTCCATGGAAGACATGGCTTGGCAGTTCGGGCTGGACTGTTCCCATGTAGCACAGGGTCAGACTGATTTGCATATGGCCATTTCTGAACTGAGGTGGCGGAGTGAGCTAAAGAATGATGATGGAATAAACCCAGATCAGTTGACTGGAGTGAGTGCTTGCAATGTTCAACACTCCGTCCATCATCCCCTTTGGTTTTGCTTTGCTCGCCCTCAGTTGGCAGGGTATGCCCAGACGTGGGTCCCTTGCTCACTTTGTCTCTGGATTCATGCTAGCCTGGCTGAAGACGGCTGATTAGCCAGAAACCGGTCTCAGGATGCTTGTTTCTGGTCCAGGGAAGACATGGCTTGGCATTTTGGGCTGGAGTGTTCCCTTGAGGCACAGGGTCAGACTGATATGCATATGGCCATGTCTGAACTGGGGTGGCGGAGTGAGCTAAAGAATGATGATGGATTAAACCCAGATCAGTTGACTGGGGGTGAGTGCTTGCAATTTTCAACAATAGGTCCATCATCCCCTTTGGTTTTGCTTTTTTCGCCCTATGTTGGCAGGGTATGCCCAGACGTGGGTCCCTTGCTCACTTTGTCTCTGGATTCATGCTAGCCTGGCTGATTAGCCAGAAACCGGTCCCAGGATGCATGTTTTCAGTCCAGGGAAGACATGGCTTGGAAGTTCGGGCTGGAATGTTCCCATGAGGCACAGGGTCAGACTGATTTGCATATGGCCTTGTCTGAACTGGGCGTGGTGGAGTGAGCTAAAAAATGATGATGGATTAAACACGGATAAGTTGACTTTGGTGAGTGCTTGCAATGTTCAACACTCCGTTCATCATCCCCTTTGGTTTCGCTTTTTTTGCTCTAAGTTGGCAGGGTATGCCCAGACGTGGGTCCCTTGCTCACTTTGCCACTGGATTCAAGCTAGCCTGGCTGATGACAGCTGATTAGCCAGAAACCAGTCCCAGGATGCTTGTTTCAGGTCCAGGGAAGACATGGCTTGGCAGTTCAGGCTGGAGTGTTCCAATGAGGCACAGGGTCAGACTGATTTGCATATGGTCATGTCTGAACTAGGGTGGCGGAGTGAGCTAAAGAATGATGATGGATTAAACCCAGATCAGTTGACTGGGGTGAGTGCTTGCAATGTTCAAAACTCCGTCCATCATCCCCTTTGGTTTTGCTTTTTTCGCCCTAAGTTGGCAGGGTATGCCCAGACGTGGGTCCCTTGCTCACTTTGCCACTAGATTCAAGCTTGCCTGGCTGATGGCGGCCGAT
Source organism: Triturus cristatus (assembly GCF_964204655.1). NCBI lineage: Eukaryota > Metazoa > Chordata > Amphibia > Caudata > Salamandridae > Triturus > Triturus cristatus. The sequence goes on along the minus strand of NC_140579.1, from coordinate 1,030,858,468 downwards.
TAGCCAGAAACCGGTACCAGGATGCTTGTTTCCGGTCCAGGGACGACATGGCTTGTCAGTTCAGGCTGGACTGTTCCCATGACGCACATGGTCAGACTGATTTGCATATGGACATGTCTGAACTGGAGTGGCGGAGTGAGCTAAAGAATGATGATGTATGAAACCCAGATCAGTTGACTGGGGGTGAATGCTTACAATGTTCAACACTCCTTCCATCATCCCCTTTGGTTTTGCTTTGTTTGCCCTAAGTTGGCAGGGTATGCCCAGACGTGGGTCCCTTGCTCACTTTGCCACTGGATTCAAGCTAGCCTGGCTGATGACAGCTGATTAGCCAGAAACCAGTCCCAGGATGTTTGTTTCAGGTCCAGGGAAGACATGGCTTGGCAGTTATGGCTGGAGTGTTCCCATGAGGCACAGGGTCAGACTGATTTGCATATGGTCATGTCTGACCTAGGGTGGCGGAGTGAGCTAAAGAATGATGATGGATTAAACCCAGATCTGTTGACTGGGGTGAGTGCTTGCAATGTTCAACACTCCGTCCATCATCCCCTTTGGTTTTGCTTTTTTCGCCATAAGTTGGCAGGGTATGCCCAGACGTGGGTACTTGCTCACTTTGCCACTGGATTCATGTTAACCTCGCTGATGACGGCTGATTAGCCAGAAAACGGTCCCAGGATGCTTGTTTCCGGTCCAGGGAAGACATGGCTTGGCAGTTCGGTGGATTGTTCCCATGAGTTACAGGGTCAGACTGATTTGCATATGGTCATTTCTGAACTGGGGTGGCAGAGTGAGCTAAAGAATGATGATGGATTAAACCCAGATCAGTTGACTTGGCGTGAGTATTTGCAATGTAAAACACTTTGTCCATCATCCCCTTTGATTTTGCTTTGTTCGCCTTAAGTTGGCAGGGAATGTCCAGAAGTGGGTCTCTTGCTCACTTTGCCACTGGATTCAAGCTAGCCTGGCTGGTGACGGCCGATTAGCCAGAAACCGGTTCCAGGATGCTTGTTTCCGGTCCAGGGAAGACATGGCTTGGCAGTTCGGACTGGACTGTTCCCATGAGGCACAGGGTCAGGCTGATTTGCATATCGCCATGTCTGAACTGGGGTGGGCGAGTGAGCTTAAGCATGATGATGGATTAAACCCAGATCAGTTGACTGGGGGTGAGTGCTTGCAATGTTCAACACTCCGTCCTTTATCCCCTTTGGTTTTGCTTTGTTCGCCCTTAGTTGGCAGGGTATGCCCAGACTTGGGTTCCTTGCTCACTTTGCCACTGGATTCAAGCTAACCTGGCTGGTGACAGCTGATTAGCCAGAAATTGGTCCCAGGAGGCTTGTTTCCAGTCGAGGGAAAGCATGGCCTGGCAGTTCGGTGTGGACTGTTACCATGAGGCACAAGGTCAGGCTGATTTGCATGTGTCCATGTCTAAACTGGGGTGGCAGAGTGAGCTAAAGAATAATGATGGATTAAAATCAGATCAGTTGACTTCGCGTGAGTAATTGCAATGTTCAACACTCCGTCCATTATCCCCTTTGGTTTTGCCTTGTTCGCTCTAATTTGGCAGGGTACGCCCAGACGTGGGTCCCTTGCTCCCTTTGCCACTGTATTCAAGCTAGCCTGGCTGATGATGGCTGACGAGCCAGAAACTGGTCCCAGGATGCTTGTCTCCAGTCCAGGCAAGACATGGCTTGGCAGTTCGGGCTGGACTGTTCCCATGGGGCACAGGGTCAGACTGATTTGCATATGGCCATGTCTGAACTGGGGTGGGGGAGTGAGCTTAAGAATGATGATGGATTAAACCTAGATCAGTTGACTGGGGGTGAGTGCTTGCAATGTTCAACACTCCGTCCATTATCCCCTTTGGTTTTGCTTTGTTCGCCCTAAGTTGGCAGGGTATGCCCAGACTTGGGTTCCTTGCTCACTTTGCCACTGGATTCAAGCTAGCCTGGCTGATGACGGCTGATTAGCCAGAAACCAGTCCCAGGATGCTTGTTTCCGGTCAAGGGAAAGCATGGCTTGGCAGTTGGGGCTGGACTGTTACCATGAGACACAAGGTCAGACTGATTTGCATGTGTCCATGTCTGAACTGGGGTGGCGGATTGAGCTAAAGAATGATGATGGATTAAACCCAGATCAGTTGACTCGGGGTGAGTGCTTGCACTGTTCAACACTCCGTCCATCACCCCCTTTGGTTTTGCCTTGTTCGCCCTAAATTGGCAGGGTATGTCCAGACGTGGGACCCTTGCTCACTTTGCCACTGGATTCAAGCTAGCCTGGCTGGTGACTGCTGATTAGCCAGAAACCGGTCCCAGGAGGCTTGTTTCCGGTCAAGGGAAAGCATGGCTTGGCAGTTCGGGCTGGACTGTTACCATGAGGCACAAGGTCAGGCTGATTTGCGTGTGTCCATGTCTAAACTGGGGTGGCGGAGTGAGCTAAAGAATGATGATGGATTAAACTCAGATCAGTTGATTTCGTGTGAGTACTTGCAATGCTCAACACTCCGTCCATCATCCCCTTTGGTTTTGCCTTGTTCGCCCTAATTTGGCAGGGTATGCCCAGACGTGGGTCCCTTGCTCGCTTTGCCACTGGATTCAAGTTAGCCTGCCTGATGATGGCTGATGAGCCAGAAACTGGTCCCAGGATGCTTGTTTCCATTCCAGGGAAGACATGGCTTGGCAGTTCGGGCTGGACTGTTCCCATGGGGCACAGGGTCAGACTGATTTGCATATGGCCATGTCTGAACTGGGGTGGCGGATTGAGCTAAAGAATGATGATGGATTAAACCCAGATCAGTTGACTGGGGGTGAGTGCTTGCAATGTTCAACACTCCGTCCATCATCCCCTTTGGTTTTGCCTTGTTTGCCCTAAATTGGCAGGGTATGCCCAGACGTGGGTCCCTTGCTCACTTTGCCACTGGATTCAAGCTAGCCTGGCTGATGACGGCTGATAAGCCAGAAACCGGTCCCAGGATGCTTGTTTCTGGTCCAGGGAAGACATGGCTTGGCAGTTCGGGCTGGAGTGTTCCCATGTGGCACAGGGTCAGACTGATTTGCATATGGCCATGTCTGAACTGGGGTGGCAGAGTGAGCTAAAGAATGATGATGGATTAAACCCATATCAGTTGACTGGGGGTGAGTGCTTGCAACATTCAACACTCCGTCCATCCTCCCCTTTGGTATTGCTTTGTTCACCCTAAGTTGGCAGGGTATGCCCAGACGTGGGTCCCTTGCTCACTTTGCCACTGGATTCAAGCTAGCCAGGCTGATCACGGCTGATTAGCCAGAAACCGGTCCCAGGATGCTTGTTTCTGGTCCAGGGAAGACATGGCTTGGTAGTTCGGGCTGGACTGTTCCCATGTGGCACAGGGTCAGACTGATTTGCATATGGCTATGTCTGAACTGGGGTGGCGGAGTGAGCTAAAGAATGATGATGGATTAAACCCAGATCAGTTGACTGGGGTGAGTGCTTGCAATGATCAACACTCCGTCCATCATCCCCTTTGGTTTTGCTTTGCTTGCCCAAAGTTGGCAGGGTATGCCCAGACATGGATCCCTTGCTCACTTTGCCACTGGATTCAAGCTAGCCTGGCTGATGATGGCTGATTAGCCAGAAACCGGTCCCAGGATGCTTGTTTCTTGTCCAGGGAAGACATGGCGTGGCATTTCGGGCTGGAGTGTTCCCATGAGGCACAGGGTTAGACTGATTTGCATATGGCCATGTCTGAACTGGGGTGGGGGAGTGAGCTAAATAATGATGATGGATGAAACCCAGATCAGTTGACTGGGGGTGAGTGCTTGCAATGTTCAACACTAGGTCCATCATCCCCTATGGTTTTGCTTTGTTCGAACTATGTTGGCAGTGTATGCCCAGAAGTGGGCCCCTTGCCCACTTTGCCACTGGATTCAGGCTAGCCTGGCTGATGACGGCTGATTAGCCAGAAACCGGTCCCAGGAAGCTTGTTTCCGGTCCAGGGAAGACATGGCTTGGAAGTTCGGGATAGAATGTTACCATGAGGCACAGGGTCAGACTGATTTGCATATGGCCATGTCTGAACTGGGCGTGGCGGAGTGAGCTAAAAAATGATGATGGATTAAACCCAGATCAGTTGACTGGGGGTGTATGCTTGCAATGTTCAACACTCCTTCCATCATCCCCTTTGATTTTGCTTTGTTCGCCCTAAGTTGGCAGGGTATGCCCAGACGTGGGTCCCTTGCTCACTTTGCAACTGGACTCATGTTAACCTGGCTGATGACGGCTGATTAGCCAGAAAACGGTCCCAGGATGCTTGATTCCGGTCCAGGGAAGAAATGGCTTGGCAGTTCGGGCTGGATTGTTCCCATGAGTTACAGGGTCAGACTGATTTGCATATGGCCATTTCTGAACTGGGGTGGGGGAGTGAGCTTAAGCATGATGATGGATTAAACCCAGATCAGTTGACTGGGGGTGAGTGCTTGCAATGTTCAACACTCCGTCCATTATCCCCTTTGGTTTTGCTTTGTTCGCCCTTAGTTTTCAGGGTATGCCCAGACTTGGGTTCCTTGCTCACTTTGCCACTGTATTCAAGCTAGCCTGGCTGGTGACAGCTGATTAGCCAGAAACCGGTCCCAGGAGGCTTGTTTCCAGTCGAGGGAAAGCATGGCTTGGCAGTTCGGTCTGGACTGTTACCATGAGGCACAAGGTCAGGCTGATTGCATGTGTCCATGTCTAAACTGGGGTGGCAGAGTGAGCTAAAGAATAATGATGGATTAAAATCAGATCAGTTGACTTTGCGTGAGTACTTGCAATGTTCAACACTCCGTCCATTATCCCCTTTGGTTTTGCCTTGTTCGCTCTAATTTGGCAGGGTATGCCCAGATGTGGGTCCCTTGCTCACTTTGCCACAGGATTCAAGCTAGCCTGGCTGATGATGGCTGATGAGCCAGAAACTGGTCCCAGGATGCTTGTCTCCAGTCCAGGGAAGACATGGCTTGGCAGGTCGGGCTGGACTGTTCCCATGGGGCACAGGGTCAGACTGATTTGCAAAAGGCCATGTCTGAACTGGGGTGGGGGAGTGAGCTTAAGCATGATGATGGATTAAACCCAGATCAGTTGACTGGGGGTGAGTGCTTGCAATATTCAACACTCCGTCCATTATCCCCTTTGGTTTTGCTTTGTTCACCCTAAGTTGGCAGGGTATGCCCAGACTTGGGTTCCTTGCTCACTTTGCCACTGGATTCAAGATAGCCTGTCTGGTGACGGCTGATTAGCCAGAAACCGGTCCCAGGATGCTTGTTTCTTGTCCAGGGAAGACATGGCTTGGCAGTTCGTGCTGGACTGTTCCCATGAGGCATAGGGTCAGACTGATTTGCATATGGCCATGTCTGAACTGGGGTGGCGGAGTGAGCTAAAGAATGATGATGGATTAAACCCAGATCAGTTGACTGGGGGTGAGTGCTTGCAATGTTCAACACTACGTCCATCATCCCCTTTGGTTTTGCCTTGTTTGCCCTAAATTGGCAGTGTATGCCCAGACGCGGGTCTCTTGCTCACTTTGCCACTGGATTCAAGCTAGCCTGGCTGATCAGGGCTGATTAGCCAGAAAGTGGTCCCAGGATGATTGTTTCCGGTCCCGGGAAGACATGGCTTAACAGTTCGGGCTGGACTGTTCCCATGAGGCAAAGGGTCAGACTGATTTGCATATGGCCATATCTGAACTGGGGTGGTAGAGTGAGCTAAAGAATGATGATGCATTAAACACATTTCATTTGACTGGGGGTGAATGCTTGCAATGTTGCACACTTCGTCTATCATCCCCTTTGATTTTGCTTTCTTCACCCTAAGTTTGCAGGATATGCCCAGACGTGGGTCCTTTGCTGACTTTGCAACTGGAATCAAGCTAGCCTAGCTGATGATGGCCGATTAGCCAGAAACCGGTCCTAGGTTGCTTGTTTCCAGTCCTGGGAAGACATGGCTTGGCATTTCGGGCTGGAGTGTTCCCATGAGGCACAGGGTCAGACTGATTTGCATATGGCCATGTCTGAACTGGGGTGGCGGAGTGAGCGAAAGAATGATGATGGATTAAACCCAGATCAGTTGACTGGGGGGGAGTGCTTGCAATGTTCAAAACTAGGTCCATCATCCCCTTTGGGTTTGCTTTGTTCGCCCTATGTTGGCAGTGTATGCCCAGAAGTGTGTCCCTTGCTCACTTTGCCACTAGATTCAGGCTAGCCTTGGTGATGACAGCTGATTAGCCAGAAACTAGTCCCAGGATGCTTGTTTCCGGTCCAGGGAAGACATGGCTTGGAAGTTCGGGCTGGAATGTTCCCATGAGGCACAGGGTCAGACTGATTTTCATCTGGCCATGTCTGAACTGGGCGTGGCGGAGTGAGCTAAAAAATAATGATGGATTAAACCCAGATCAGTTGACTGGGGGTGAGTGCTTGCAATGTTCAACACTCCGTCCATCATCCCCTGTGGTTTTGCTTTGTTCGCCCTAAGTTGGCAGGGTATGCCCAGACGTGGGTCCCTTGCTCACTTTCCCACTGGATTCATGTTAACCTGGCTGATGATGACTGATGAGCCAGAATCTTGTCCCAGGATGCTTGTTTCTGGTCCAGGGTAGACATGGCTTGGCAGTTCGGGCTGGACTGTTCCCATGAGGCACAGGGTCAGACTGATTTGCATATGGCCATGTCTGAACTGGGGTGGGGGAGTGAGCTTAAGCATGATGATGGATTAAACCCAGATCAGTTGACTGGGGGTGAGTGCTTGCAATGTTCAACACTCCGTCCATTATCCCCTTTGGTTTTGCTTTGTTTGCCCTTAGTTGGCAGGGTATGCCCAGACTTGGGTTCCTTGCTCACTTTGCCACTGGATTCAAGCTAGCCTGGCTGGTGACGGCTGATTAGCCAGAAACCGGTCCCAGGAGACTTGTTTCCGGTCAAGGGAAAGCATGGCTTGGCAGTTCGGGCTGGACTGTTACCATGAGGCACAAGATTAGGCTGATTTGCATGTGTCCATGTCTAAACTGGGGTGGCGGAGTGAGCTAAAAAATAATGATGGATTAAAATTAGGGGTGGGTGAAATTTGCGAAATCCACTTTTGCAAATTATCGCAAAAATGTTAAAAATTATCGCAAACACGTGGAAATATGGCGAAGATGAGGAAGTGTTTTTTCCCACATGTTCGCGAGATTTTCTGCATGGTTGCGGCTCGCCAACTTACCCGTGTGGTTGCTCGCGGGCGCGGCGATCTTGTTTTCAGTTGTCTCGCGGTGCATGATCGCGAGAAGAAAGACTTGATCGCGCAACGCATGACGTCACTGCGGGCGCGAACTGTCGCGAGACAGCGCAAATGGCTAAAAACAATACAACATCTCATGGAGAACGCGACCAGATCAAGAAAACTTGTCGGCGACCGCAGGGATTCAGGTAAGGTGATCGCGCGCGCGCAAGAATGTATTATTTTACAGCGTGAGAAAGAAACAAATTATCGCCAAGCTGCGGAATGCGGAAATTTTGACATTTTCGCGCTTTCCGCGGAACGCGAAAATGTCAAATTATCGCAATTTCCGCGAACGGAACAAAATTTTCGCCCAGGCCTAATTAAAATCAGATCAGTTGACTTCGCGTGAGTGCTTGCAATGTTCAACACTCCGTCCATTATCCCCTTTGGTTTTGCTTTGTTTGCCCTTAGTTGGCAGGGTATGCCCAGACTTGGGTTCCTTGCTCACTTTGCCACTGGATTCAAGCTAGCCTGGCTGGTGACGGCTGATTAGCCAGAAACCGGTCCCAGGAGACTTGTTTCCGGTCAAGGGAAAGCATGGCTTGGCAGTTCGGGCTGGACTGTTCCCATGAGGCACAGGGTCAAACTGATTTTCATATGGCCATGTCTAAACTGGGGTGGCGGAGTGAGCTAAAGAATAATGATGGATTAAAATTAGGGGTGGGTGGAATTTGCGAAATCCACTTTTGCAAATTATCGCGAAAATGTTAAAAATTATCGCAAACACGTGGAAATATGGCGAAGATGAGGAAGTGTTTTTTCCCACATGTTCGCGAGATTTTCTGCATGGTTGCGGCTCGCCAACTTACCCGTGTGGTTGCTCGCGGGCGCGGCCATCTTGTTTTCAGTTGTCTCACGGTGCATGATCGCGAGAAGAAAGACTTGATCGCGCAACGCATGACGTCACTGCGGGCGCGAACTGTCGCGAGACAGCGCAAATGGCTAAAAACAATACAACATCTCATGGAGAACGCGACCAGATCAAGAAAACTTGTCGCCGACCGCAGGGATTCAGGTAAGGTGATCGCGCGCGCGCAATAATGTATTATTTTACAGCGTGAGAAAGAAACAAATTATCGCCAAGCTGCGGAATGCGGAAATTTTGACATTTTCGCGCTTTCCGCGGAACGCGAAAATGTCAAATTATCGCAATTTCCGCGAACGGAACAAAATTTTCGCCCAGGCCTAATTAAAATCAGATCAGTTGACTTCGCGTGAGTACTTGCAATGTTCAACACTCCGTCCATCATCCCCTTTGGTTTTGCCTTGTTCGCCCTAATTTGGCAGGGTATGCCCAAACGTGGGTCCCTTGCTCACTTTGCCACTGGATTCAAGCTAGCCAGGCTGATGATGGCAGATGAGCCAGAAACTGGTCCCAGGAAGCTTGTTTCCAGTCCAGGGAAGACATGGCTTGGCAGTTCGGGCTGGACTGTTCCCATGGGGCACAGGGTCAGACTGATTTGCATATGGCCATGTCTGAACTGGGGTGGGGGAGTGAGCTTAAGAATGATGATGGATTAAACCCAGATCAGTTGACTGGGGTTGAGTGCTTGCAATGTTCAACACTCCGTCCTTTATCCCCTTTGGTTTTGCTTTGTTCGCCCTTAGTTGGCAGGGTATGCCCAGACTTGGGTTCCTTGCTCACTTTGGCACTGGATTCAAGCTAGCCTGGCTGGTGACGGCTGATTAGCCAGAAACCGGTCCCAGGAGACTTGTTTCCGGTCGAGGGAAAGCATGGCTTGGCAGTTCGGGCTGGACTGTTACCATGAGGCACAAGGTCAGGCTGATTTGCATGTGTCCATGTCTAAACTGGGGTGGCGGAGTGAGCTAAAGAATAATGATGGATTAAAATTAGGGGTGGGCGGAGTATGCGAAATCCACTTTCGCAAATTATCGCGAAAATGTTAAAAATTATCGCAAACACGTGGAAATATCACGAAGATGCGGAAGTGTTTTTTCCCGCATGTTCGCGAGATTTTCTGAATGGTTGCGGCTCACCAACTTACCCGTGTGGTTGCTCGCGGGCGCGGCCATCTTGTTTTCAGTTGTCTCGCGGTGCTTGATCGCGAGAAGAAAGACGTGATCGCGCAACGCATGACGTCACTGCGGGCGCGAACTGTCGCGAGACAGCGCAAATGGCTAAAAACAATACAACATCTCATGGAGAACGCGACCGGATCAAGAAAACTTGTCGGCGACCGCAGGGATTCAGGTAAGGTGATCGCGCGCGCGTGAGAATGTATTATTTTACAGCGCGAGAAAGAAACAAATTATCGCCAAGCTGCGGAATGCGGAAATTTTTAAATTTTCACGCTTTCCGCGGAACGCGAAAATGTCAAATTATCGCAATTTCCGCGAACGGAACAAAATTTTCGCCCAGGCCTAATTAAAATTAGATCAGTTGACTTCGCGTGAGTACTTGCAATGTTCAACACTCCGTCCATCATCCCCTTTGGTTTTGCCTTGTTCGCCCTAATTTGGCAGGGTATGCCCAGACGTGGGTCCCTTGCTCACTTTGCCACTGGATTCAAGCTAGCCTGGCTGATGATGGCTGATGAGCCAGAAACTGGTCCCAGGATGCTTGTTTCCAGTCCAGGGAAGACATGGCTTGGCAGTTCGGGCTGGACTGTTCCCATGGGGCACAGGGTCAGACTGATTTGCATATGGCCATGTCTGAACTGGGGTGGGGGAGTGAGCTTAAGAATGATGATGGATTAAATCCAGATCAGTTGACTGGGGGTGAGTGCTTGCAATGTTCAACACTCCGTCCATTATCCCCTTTGGTTTTGCTTTGTTCGCCCTAAGTTGGCAGGGTATGCCCAGACGTGGGTCCCTTGCTCACTTTCCCACTGGATTCATGTTAACCTGGCTGATGACGACTGATGAGCCAGAATCTGGTCCCAGGATGCTTGTTTCTGGTCCAGGGTAGACATGGCTTGGCAGTTCGGGCTGGACTGTTCCCATGAGGCACAGGGTCAGACTGATTTGCATATGGCCATGTCTGAACTGGGGTGGGGGAGTGAGCTTAAGAATGATGATGGATTAAACCGAGATCAGTTGACTGGGGGTGAGTGCTTGCAATGTTCAACACTCCGTCCTTTATCCCCTTTGGTTTTGCTTTGTTCGCCCTTAGTTGGCAGGGTATGCCCAGACTTGGGTTCCTTGCTCACTTTGCCACTGGATTCAAGCTAGCCTGGCTGGTGACGGCTGATTAGCCAGAAACCGGTCCCAGGAGACTTGTTTCCAGTCGAGGGAAAGCATGGCTTGGCAGTTCGGGCTGGACTGTTACCATGAGGCACAAGGTCAGGCTGATTTGCATGTGTCCATGTCTAAACTGGGGTGGCGGAGTGAGCTAAAGAATAATGATGGATTAAAATTAGGGGTGGGCGGAGTTTGCGAAATCCACTTTCGCAAATTATCGCGAAAATTAAAAAAATTATTGCAAACACGTGGAAATATCGCGAAGATGCCGAAGTGTTTTTTCCCGCATGTTCGCGAGATTTTCTGCATGGTTGCGGCTCACCAACTTACCCGTGTGGTTGCTCGCGGGCGCGGCCATCTTGTTTTCAGTTGTCTCGCGGTGCTTGATCGCGAGAAGAAAGACGTGATCGCGCAACGCATGACGTCACTGCGGGCGCGAACTGTCGCGAGACAGCGCAAATGGCTAAAAACAATACAACATCTCATGGAGAACGCGACCGGATCAAGAAAACTTGTCGGCGACCGCAGGGATTCAGGTAAGGTGATCGCGCACGCGTGAGAATGTATTATTTTACAGCGCGAGAAAGAAACAAATTATCGCCAAGCTGCTGAATGCGGAAATTTTTAAATTTTCACGCTTTCCGCGGAACGCGAAAATGTCAAATTATCGCAATTTCCGCGAACGGAACAAAATTTTCGCCCAGGCCTAATTAAAATTAGATCAGTTGACTTCGCGTGAGTACTTGCAATGTTCAACACTCCGTCCATCATCCCCTTTGGTTTTGCCTTGTTCGCCCTAATTTGGCTGGGTATGCCGAGACGTGGGTCCCTTGCTCACTTTGCCACTGGATTCAAGCTAGCCTGGCTGATGATGGCTGATGAGCCAGAAACTGGTCCCAGGATGCTTGTTTCCAGTCCAGGGACGACATGGCTTGGCAGTTCGGGCTGAACTGTTCCCATGGGGCACAGGGTCAGACTGATTTGCATATGGCCATGTCTGAACTGGGGTGGCGGATTGAGCTAAAGAATGATGATGGATTAAACCCAGATCAGTTGACTGGGGGTGAGTGCTTGCAATGTTCAACACTCCGTCCATCATCCCCTTTGGTTTTGCCTTGTTTGCCCTAAATTGGCAGGGTATGCCCAGACGTGGGTCCCTTGCTCACTTTGCCACTGGATTCAAGCTAGCCTGGCTGATGACGGCTGATAAGCCAGAAACCGGTCCCAGGATGCTTGTTTCTGGTCCAGGGAAGACATGGCTTGGCAGTTCGGGCTGGAGTGTTCCCATGTGGCACAGGGTCAGACTGATTTGCATATGGCCATGTCTGAACTGGGGTGGCAGAGTGAGCTAAAGAATGATGATGGATTAAACCCATATCAGTTGACTGGGGGTGAGTGCTTGCAACATTCAACACTCCGTCCATCCTTCCCTTTGGTATTGCTTTGTTCACCCTAAGTTGGCAGGGTATGCCCAGACGTGGGTCCCTTGCTCACTTTGCCACTGGATTCAAGCTAGCCAGGCTGATCACGGCTGACTAGCCAGAAACCGGTCCCAGGATGCTTGTTTCTGGTCCAGGGAAGACATGGCTTGGTAGTTCGGGCTGGACTGTTCCCATGTGGCACAGGGTCAGACTGATTTGCATATGGCTATGTCTGAACTGGGGTGGCGGAGTGAGCTAAAGAATGATGATGGATTAAACCCAGATCAGTTGACTGGGGTGAGTGCTTGCAATGATCAACACTCCGTCCATCATCCCCTTTGGTTTTGCTTTGCTTGCCCTAAGTTGGCAGGGTATGCCCAGACATGGATCCCTTGCTCACTTTGCCACTGGATTCAAGCTAGCCTGGCTGATGATGGCTGATTAGCCAGAAACCGGTCCCAGGATGCTTGTTTCTTGTCCAGGGAAGACATGGCGTGGCATTTCGGGCTGGAGTGTTCCCATGAGGCACAGGGTCAGACTGATTTGCATATGGCCATGTCTGAACTGGGGTGGGGGAGTGAGCTAAATAATGATGATGGATGAAACCCAGATCAGTTGACTGGGGGTGAGTGCTTGCAATGTTTAACACTAGGTCCATCATCCCCTATGGTTTTGCTTTGTTCGAACTATGTTGGCAGTGTATGCCCAGAAGTGGGCCCCTTGCCCACTTTGCCACTGGATTCAGGCTAGCCTGGCTGATGACGGCTGATTAGCCAGAAACCGGTCCCAGGAAGCTTGTTTCCGGTCCAGGGAAGACATGGCTTGGAAGTTCGGGATAGAATGTTATCATGAGGCACAGGGTCAGACTGATTTGCATATGGCCATGTCTGAACTGGGCGTGGCGGAGTGAGCTAAAAAATGATGATGGATTAAACCCAGATCAGTTGACTGGGGGTGTATGCTTGCAATGTTCAACACTCCTTCCATCATCCCCTTTGATTTTGCTTTGTTCGCCCTAAGTTGGCAGGGTATCCCCAGACGTGGGTCCCTTGCTCACTTTGCAACTGGACTCATGTTAACCTGGCTGATGACGGCTGATTAGCCAGAAAACGGTCCCAGGATGCTTGTTTCCGGTCCAGGGAAGAAATGGCTTGGCAGTTCGGGCTGGATTGTTCCCATGAGTTACAGGGTCAGACTGATTTGCATATGGCCATTTCTGAACTGGGGTGGGGGAGTGAGCTTAAGCATGATGATGGATTAAACCCAGATCAGTTGACTGGGGGTGAGTGCTTGCAATGTTCAACACTCCGTCCATTATCCCCTTTGGTTTTGCTTTGTTCGCCCTTAGTTTTCAGGGTATGCCCAGACTTGGGTTCCTTGCTCACTTTGCCACTGGATTCAAGCTAGCCTGGCTGGTGACAGCTGATTAGCCAGAAACCGGTCCCAGGAGGCTTGTTTCCAGTCGAGGGAAAGCATGGCTTGGCAGTTCGGTCTGGACTGTTACCATGAGGCACAAGGTTAGGCTGATTGCATGTGTCCATGTCTAAACTGGGGTGGCAGAGTGAGCTAAAGAATAATGATGGATTAAAATCAGATCAGTTGACTTTGCGTGAGTACTTGCAATGTTCAACACTCCGTCCATTATCCCCTTTGGTTTTGCCTTGTTCGCTCTAATTTGGCAGGGTATGCCCAGATGTGGGTCCCTTGCTCACTTCGCCACAGGATTCAAGCTAGCCTGGCTGATGATGGCTGATGAGCCAGAAACTGGTCCCAGGATGCTTGTCTCCAGTCCAGGGAAGACATGGCTTGGCAGGTCGGGCTGGACTGTTCCCATGGGGCACAGGGTCAGACTGATTTGCAAAAGGCCATGTCTGAACTGGGGTGGGGGAGTGAGCTTAAGCATGATGATGGATTAAACCCAGATCAGTTGACTGGGGGTGAGTGCTTGCAATATTCAACACTCCGTCCATTATCCCCTTTGGTTTTGCTTTGTTCACCCTAAGTTGGCAGGGTATGCCCAGACTTGGGTTCCTTGCTCACTTTGCCACTGGATTCAAGATAGCCTGTCTGGTGACGGCTGATTAGCCAGAAACCGGTCCCAGGATGCTTGTTTCTTGTCCAGGGAAGACATGGCTTGGCAGTTCGTGCTGGACTGTTCCCATGAGGCATAGGGTCAGACTGATTTGCATATGGCCATGTCTGAACTGGGGTGGCGGAGTGAGCTAAAGAATGATGATGGATTAAACCCAGATCAGTTGACTGGGGGTGAGTGCTTGCAATGTTCAACACTACGTCCATCATCCCCTTTGGTTTTGCCTTGTTTGCCCTAAATTGGCAGTGTATGCCCAGACGTGGGTCTCTTGCTCACTTTGCCACTGGATTCAAGCTAGCCTGGCTGATCAGGGCTGATTAGCCAGAAAGTGGTCCCAGGATGATTGTTTCCGGTCCCGGGAAGACATGGCTTAACAGTTCGGGCTGGACTGTTCCCATGAGGCAAAGGGTCAGACTGATTTGCATATGGCCATATCTGAACTGGGATGGTAGAGTGAGCTAAAGAATGATGATGCATTAAACACATTTCATTTGACTGGGGGTGAATGCTTGCAATGTTGCACACTTCGTCTATCATCCCCTTTGATTTTGCTTTCTTCACCCTAAGTTTGCAGGATATGCCCAGACGTGGGTCCTTTGCTGACTTTGCAACTGGATTCAAGCTTGCCTAGCTGATGATGGCCGATTAGCCAGAAACCGGTCCTAGGTTGCTTGTTTCCAGTCCTGGGAAGACATGGCTTGGCATTTCGGGCTGGAGTGTTCCCATGAGGCACAGGGTCAGACTGATTTGCATATGGCCATGTCTGAACTGGGGTGGCGGAGTGAGCGAAAGAATGATGATGGATTAAACCCAGATCAGTTGACTGGGGGTGAGTGCTTGCAATGTTCAAAACTAGGTCCATCATCCCCTTTGGGTTTGCTTTGTTCGCCCTATGTTGGCAGTGTATGCCCAGAAGTGTGTCCCTTGCTCACTTTGCCACTAGATTCAGGCTAGCCTTGGTGATGACAGCTGATTAGCCAGAAACTAGTCCCAGGATGCTTGTTTCCGGTCCAGGGAAGACATGGCTTGGAAGTTCGGGCTGGAATGTTCCCATGAGGCACAGGGTCAGACTGATTTTCATCTGGCCATGTCTGAACTGGGCGTGGCGGAGTGAGCTAAAAAATAATGATGGATTAAACCCAGATCAGTTGACTGGGGGTGAGTGCTTGCAATGTTCAACACTCCGTCCATCATCCCCTGTGGTTTTGCTTTGTTCGCCCTAAGTTGGCAGGGTATGCCCAGACGTGGGTCCCTTGCTCACTTTCCCACTGGATTCATGTTAACCTGGCTGATGATGACTGATGAGCCAGAATCTTGTCCCAGGATGCTTGTTTCTGGTCCAGGGTAGACATGGCTTGGCAGTTCGGGCTGGACTGTTCCCATGAGGCACAGGGTCAGACTGATTTGCATATGGCCATGTCTGAACTGGGGTGGGGGAGTGAGCTTAAGCATGATGATGGATTAAACCCAGATCAGTTGACTGGGGGTGAGTGCTTGCAATGTTCAACACTCCGTCCATTATCCCCTTTGGTTTTGCTTTGTTTGCCCTTAGTTGGCAGGGTATGCCCAGACTTGGGTTCCTTGCTCACTTTGCCACTGGATTCAAGCTAGCCTGGCTGGTGACGGCTGATTAGCCAGAAACCGGTCCCAGGAGACTTGTTTCCGGTCAAGGGAAAGCATGGCTTGGCAGTTCGGGCTGGACTGTTCCCATGAGGCACAGGGTCAAACTGATTTTCATATGGCCATGTCTAAACTGGGGTGGCGGAGTGAGCTAAAGAATAATGATGGATTAAAATTAGGGGTGGGTGGAATTTGCGAAATCCACTTTTGCAAATTATCGCGAAAATGTTAAAAATTATCGCAAACACGTGGAAATATGGCGAAGATGAGGAAGTGTTTTTTCCCACATGTTCGCGAGATTTTCTGCATGGTTGCGGCTCGCCAACTTACCCGTGTGGTTGCTCGCGGGCGCGGCCATCTTGTTTTCAGTTGTCTCACGGTGCATGATCGCGAGAAGAAAGACTTGATCGCGCAACGCATGACGTCACTGCGGGCGCGAACTGTCGCGAGACAGCGCAAATGGCTAAAAACAATACAACATCTCATGGAGAACGCGACCAGATCAAGAAAACTTGTCGGCGACCGCAGGGATTCAGGTAAGGTGATCGCGCGCGCGCAAGAATGTATTATTTTACAGCGTGAGAAAGAAACAAATTATCGCCAAGCTGCGGAATGCGGAAATTTTGACATTTTCGCGCTTTCCGCGGAACGCGAAAATGTCAAATTATCGCAATTTCCGCGAACGGAACAAAATTTTCGCCCAGGCCTAATTAAAATCAGATCAGTTGACTTCGCGTGAGTACTTGCAATGTTCAACACTCCGTCCATCATCCCCTTTGGTTTTGCCTTGTTCGCCCTAATTTGGCAGGGTATGCCCAAACGTGGGTCCCTTGCTCACTTTGCCACTGGATTCAAGCTAGCCAGGCTGATGATGGCAGATGAGCCAGAAACTGGTCCCAGGAAGCTTGTTTCCAGTCCAGGGAAGACATGGCTTGGCAGTTCGGGCTGGACTGTTCCCATGGGGCACAGGGTCAGACTGATTTGCATATGGCCATGTCTGAACTGGGGTGGGGGAGTGAGCTTAAGAATGATGATGGATTAAACCCAGATCAGTTGACTGGGGTTGAGTGCTTGCAATGTTCAACACTCCGTTTTTTATCCCCTTTGGTTTTGCTTTGTTCGCCCTTAGTTGGCAGGGTATGCCCAGACTTGGGTTCCTTGCTCACTTTGGCACTGGATTCAAGCTAGCCTGGCTGGTGACGGCTGATTAGCCAGAAACCGGTCCCAGGAGACTTGTTTCCGGTCGAGGGAAAGCATGGCTTGGCAGTTCGGGCTGGACTGTTACCATGAAGCACAAGGTCAGGCTGATTTGCATGTGTCCATGTCTAAACTGGGGTGGCGGAGTGAGCTAAAGAATAATGATGGATTAAAATTAGGGGTGGGCGGAGTATGCGAAATCCACTTTCGCAAATTATCGCGAAAATGTTAAAAATTATCGCAAACACGTGGAAATATCACGAAGATGCGGAAGTGTTTTTTCCCGCATGTTCGCGAGATTTTCTGAATGGTTGCGGCTCACCAACTTACCCGTGTGGTTGCTTGCGGGCGCGGCCATCTTGTTTTCAGTTGTCTCGCGGTGCTTGATCGCGAGAAGAAAGACGTGATCGCGCAACGCATGACGTCACTGCGGGCGCGAACTGTCGCGAGACAGCGCAAATGGCTAAAAACAATACAACATCTCATGGAGAACGCGACCGGATCAAGAAAACTTGTCGGCGACCGCAGGGATTCAGGTAAGGTGATCGCGCGCGTGAGAATGTATTATTTTACAGCGCGAGAAAGAAACAAATTATCGCCAAGCTGCGGAATGCGGAAATTTTTAAATTTTCACGCTTTCCGCGGAACGCGAAAATGTCAAATTATCGCAATTTCCGCGAACGGAACAAAATTTTCGCCCAGGCCTAATTAAAATTAGATCAGTTGACTTCGCGTGAGTACTTGCAATGTTCAACACTCCGTCCATCATCCCCTTTGGTTTTGCCTTGTTCGCCCTAATTTGGCAGGGTATGCCCAGACGTGGGTCCCTTGCTCACTTTGCCACTGGATTCAAGCTAGCCTGGCTGATGATGGCTGATGAGCCAGAAACTGGTCCCAGGATGCTTGTTTCCAGTCCAGGGAAGACATGGCTTGGCAGTTCGGGCTGGACTGTTCCCATGGGGCACAGGGTCAGACTGATTTGCATATGGCCATGTCTGAACTGGGGTGGGGGAGTGAGCTTAAGAATGATGATGGATTAAATCCAGATCAGTTGACTGGGGGTGAGTGCTTGCAATGTTCAACACTCCGTCCATTATCCCCTTTGGTTTTGCTTTGTTCGCCCTAAGTTGGCAGGGTATGCCCAGACGTGGGTCCCTTGCTCACTTTCCCACTGGATTCATGTTAACCTGGCTGATGACGACTGATGAGCCAGAATCTGGTCCCAGGATGCTTGTTTCTGGTCCAGGGTAGACATGGCTTGGCAGTTCGGGCTGGACTGTTCCCATGAGGCACAGGGTCAGACTGATTTGCATATGGCCATGTCTGAACTGGGGTGGGGGAGTGAGCTTAAGAATGATGATGGATTAAACCGAGATCAGTTGACTGGGGGTGAGTGCTTGCAATGTTCAACACTCCGTCCTTTATCCCCTTTGGTTTTGCTTTGTTCGCCCTTAGTTGGCAGGGTATGCCCAGACTTGGGTTCCTTGCTCACTTTGCCACTGGATTCAAGCTAGCCTGGCTGGTGACGGCTGATTAGCCAGAAACCGGTCCCAGGAGACTTGTTTCCAGTCGAGGGAAAGCATGGCTTGGCAGTTCGGGCTGGACTGTTACCATGAGGCACAAGGTCAGGCTGATTTGCATGTGTCCATGTCTAAACTGGGGTGGTGGAGTGAGCTAAAGAATAATGATGGATTAAAATTAGGGGTTGGCGGAGTTTGCGAAATCCACTTTCGCAAATTATCGCGAAAATTAAAAAAATTATTGCAAACACGTGGAAATATCGCGAAGATGCCGAAGTGTTTTTTCCCGCATGTTCGCGAGATTTTCTGCATGGTTGCGGCTCACCAACTTACCCGTGTGGTTGCTCGCGGGCGCGGCCATCTTGTTTTCAGTTGTCTCGCGGTGCTTGATCGCGAGAAGAAAGACGTGATCGCGCAACGCATGACGTCACTGCGGGCGCGAACTGTCGCGAGACAGCGCAAATGGCTAAAAACAATACAACATCTCATGGAGAACGCGACCGGATCAAGAAAACTTGTCGGCGACCGCAGGGATTCAGGTAAGGTGATCGCGCACGCGTGAGAATGTATTATTTTACAGCGCGAGAAAGAAACAAATTATCGCCAAGCTGCTGAATGCGGAAATTTTTAAATTTTCACGCTTTCCGCGGAACGCGAAAATGTCAAATTATCGCAATTTCCGCGAACGGAACAAAATTTTCGCCCAGGCCTAATTAAAATTAGATCAGTTGACTTCGCGTGAGTACTTGCAATGTTCAACACTCCGTCCATCATCCCCTTTGGTTTTGCCTTGTTCGCCCTAATTTGGCTGGGTATGCCGAGACGTGGGTCCCTTGCTCACTTTGCCACTGGATTCAAGCTAGCCTGGCTGATGATGGCTGATGAGCCAGAAACTGGTCCCAGGATGCTTGTTTCCAGTCCAGGGACGACATGGCTTGGCAGTTCGGGCTGGACTGTTCCCATGGGGCACAGGGTCAGACTGATTTGCATATGGCCATGTCTGAACTGGGGTGGGGGAGTGAGCTTAAGAATGATGATGGATTAAATCCAGATCAGTTGACTGGGGGTGAGTGCTTGCAATGTTCAACACTCCGTCCATTATCCCCTTTGGTTTTGCTTTGTTCGCCCTAAGTTGGCAGGGTATGCCCAGACGTGGGTCCCTTGCTCACTTTCCCACTGGATTCATGTTAACCTGGCTGATGACGACTGATGAGCCAGAATCTGGTCCCAGGATGCTTGTTTCTGGTCCAGGGTAGACATGGCTTGGCAGTTCGGGCTGGACTGTTCCCATGAGGCACAGGGTCAGACTGATTTGCATATGGCCATGTCTGAACTGGGGTGGGGGAGTGAGCTTAAGTATGATGATGGATTAAACCGAGATCAGTTGACTGGGGGTGAGTGCTTGCAATGTTCAACACTCCGTCCTTTATCCCCTTTGGTTTTGCTTTGTTCGCCCTTAGTTGGCAGGGTATGCCCAGACTTGGGTTCCTTGCTCACTTTGCCACTGGATTCAAGCTAGCCTGGCTGGTGACGGCTGATTAGCCAGAAACCGGTCCCAGGAGACTTGTTTCCAGTCGAGGGAAAGCATGGCTTGGCAGTTCGGGCTGGACTGTTACCATGAGGCACAAGGTCAGGCTGATTTGCATGTGTCCATGTCTAAACTGGGGTGGCGGAGTGAGCTAAAGAATAATGATGGATTAAAATTAGGGGTGGGTGGAATTTGCGAAATCCACTTTTGCAAATTATCGCAAAAATGTTAAAAATTATCGCAAACACGTGGAAATATGGCGAGGATGAGGAAGTGTTTTTTCCCACATGTTCGCGAGATTTTCTGCATGGTTGCGGCTCGCCAACTTACCCGTGTGGTTGCTCGCGGGCGCGGCCATCTTGTTTTCAGTTGTCTCGCGGTGCATGATCGCGAGAAGAAAGACTTGATCGCGCAACGCATGACGTCACTGCGGGCGCGAACTGTCGCGAGACAGCGCAAATGGCTAAAAACAATACAACATCTCATGGAGAACGCGACCAGATCAAGAAAACTTGTCGGCGACCGCAGGGATTCAGGTAAAGTGATCGCGCGCGCGCAAGAATGTATTATTTTACAGCGTGAGAAAGAAACAAATTATCGCCAAGCTGCGGAATGCGGAAATTTTGACATTTTCGCGCTTTCCGCGGAACGCGAAAATGTCAAATTATCGCAATTTCCGCGAACGGAACAAAATTTTCGCCCAGGCCTAATTAAAATCAGATCAGTTGACTTCGCGTGAGTGCTTGCAATGTTCAACACTCCGTCCATTATCCCCTTTGGTTTTGCTTTGTTTGCCCTTAGTTGGCAGGGTATGCCCAGACTTGGGTTCCTTGCTCACTTTGCCACTGGATTCAAGCTAGCCTGGCTGGTGACGGCTGATTAGCCAGAAACCGGTCCCAGGAGACTTGTTTCCGGTCAAGGGAAAGCATGGCTTGGCAGTTCGGGCTGGACTGTTCCCATGAGGCACAGGGTCAAACTGATTTTCATATGGCCATGTCTAAACTGGGGTGGCGGAGTGAGCTAAAGAATAATGATGGATTAAAATTAGGGGTGGGTGGAATTTGCGAAATCCACTTTTGCAAATTATCGCGAAAATGTTAAAAATTATCGCAAACACGTGGAAATATGGCGAAGATGAGGAAGTGTTTTTTCCCACATGTTCGCGAGATTTTCTGCATGGTTGCGGCTCGCCAACTTACCCGTGTGGTTGCTCGCGGGCGCGGCCATCTTGTTTTCAGTTGTCTCGCGGTGCATGATCGCGAGAAGAAAGACTTGATCGCGCAACGCATGAGGTCACTGCGGGCGCGAACTGTCGCGAGACAGCGCAAATGGCTAAAAACAATACAATATCTCATGGAGAACGCGACCAGATCAAGAAAACTTGTCGGCGACTGCAGGGATTCAGGTAAGGTGATCGCGCGCGCGCAAGAATGTATTATTTTACAGCGTGAGAAAGAAACAAATTATCGCCAAGCTGCGGAATGCGGAAATTTTGACATTTTCGCGCTTTCCGCGGAACGCGAAAATGTCAAATTATTGCAATTTCCGCGAACGGAACAAAATTTTCGCCAAGGCCTAATTAAAATCAGATCAGTTGACTTCGCGTGAGTACTTGCAATGTTCAACACTCCGTCCATCATCCCCTTTGGTTTTGCCTTGTTCGCCCTAATTTGGCAGGGTATGCCCAAACGTGGGTCCCTTGCTCACTTTGCCACTGGATTCAAGCTAGCCAGGCTGATGATGGCAGATGAGCCAGAAACTGGTCCCAGGATGCTTGTTTCCAGTCCAGGGAAGACATGGCTTGGCAGTTCGGGCTGGACTGTTCCCATGGGGCACAGGGTCAGACTGATTTGCATATGGCCATGTCTGAACTGGGGTGGGGGAGTGAGCTTAAGAATGATGATGGATTAAACCCAGATCAGTTGACTGGGGGTGAGTGCTTGCAATGTTCAACACTCCGTCCTTTATCCCCTTTGGTTTTGCTTTGTTCGCCCTTAGTTGGCAGGGTATGCCCAGACTTGGGTTCCTTGCTCACTTTGGCACTGGATTCAAGCTAGCCTGGCTGGTGACGGCTGATTAGCCAGAAACCGGTCCCAGGAGACTTGTTTCCGGTCGAGGGAAAGCATGGCTTGGCAGTTCGGGCTGGACTGTTACCATGAGGCACAAGGTCAGGCTGATTTGCATGTGTCCATGTCTAAACTGGGGTGGCGGAGTGAGCTAAAGAATAATGATGGATTAAAATTAGGGGTGGGCGGAGTATGCGAAATCCACTTTCGCAAATTATCGCGAAAATGTTAAAAATTATCGCAAACACGTGGAAATATCACGAAGATGCGGAAGTGTTTTTTCCCGCATGTTCGCGAGATTTTCTGAATGGTTGCGGCTCACCAACTTACCCGTGTGGTTGCTCGCGGGCGCGGCCATCTTGTTTTCAGTTGTCTCGCGGTGCTTGATCGCGAGAAGAAAGATGTGATCGCGCAACGCATGACGTCACTGCGGGCGCGAACTGTCGCGAGACAGCGCAAATGGCTAAAAACAATACAACATCTCATGGAGAACGCGACCGGATCAAGAAAACTTGTCGGCGACCGCAGGGATTCAGGTAAGGTGATCGCGCGCGCGTGAGAATGTATTATTTTACAGCGCGAGAAAGAAACAAATTATCGCCAAGCTGCGGAATGCGGAAATTTTTAAATTTTCACGCTTTCCGCGGAACGCGAAAATGTCAAATTATCGCAATTTCCGCGAACGGAACAAAATTTTCGCCCAGGCCTAATTAAAATTAGATCAGTTGACTTCGCGTGAGTACTTGCAATGTTCAACACTCCGTCCATCATCCCCTTTGGTTTTGCCTTGTTCGCCCTAATTTGGCAGGGTATGCCCAGACGTGGGTCCCTTGCTCACTTTGCCACTGGATTCAAGCTAGCCTGGCTGATGATGGCTGATGAGCCAGAAACTGGTCCCAGGATGCTTGTTTCCAGTCCAGGGAAGACATGGTTTGGCAGTTCGGGCTGGACTGTTCCCATGGGGCACAGGGTCAGACTGATTTGCATATGGCCATGTCTGAACTGGGGTGGGGGAGTGAGCTTAAGAATGATGATGGATTAAATCCAGATCAGTTGACTGGGGGTGAGTGCTTGCAATGTTCAACACTCCGTCCATTATCCCCTTTGGTTTTGCTTTGTTCGCCCTAAGTTGGCAGGGTATGCCCAGACGTGGGTCCCTTGCTCACTTTCCCACTGGATTCATGTTAACCTGGCTGATGACGACTGATGAGCCAGAATCTGGTCCCAGGATGCTTGTTTCCAGTCCAGGGAAGACATGGCTTGGCAGTTCGGGCTGGACTGTTCCCATGGGGCACAGGGTCAGACTGATTTGCATATGGCCATGTCTGAACTGGGGTGGGGGAGTGAGCTTAAGAATGATGATGGATTAAACCCAGATCAGTTGACTGGGGGTGAGTGCTTGCAATGTTCAACACTCCGTCCTTTATCCCCTTTGGTTTTGCTTTGTTCGCCCTTAGTTGGCAGGGTATGCCCAGACTTGGGTTCCTTGCTCACTTTGGCACTGGATTCAAGCTAGCCTGGCTGGTGACGGCTGATTAGCCAGAAACCGGTCCCAGGAGACTTGTTTCCGGTCGAGGGAAAGCATGGCTTGGCAGTTCGGGCTGGACTGTTACCATGAGGCACAAGGTCAGGCTGATTTGCATGTGTCCATGTCTAAACTGGGGTGGCGGAGTGAGCTAAAGAATAATGATGGATTAAAATTAGGGGTGGGCGGAGTATGCGAAATCCACTTTCGCAAATTATCGCGAAAATGTTAAAAATTATCGCAAACACGTGGAAATATCACGAAGATGCGGAAGTGTTTTTTCCCGCATGTTCGCGAGATTTTCTGAATGGTTGCGGCTCACCAACTTACCCGTGTGGTTGCTCGCGGGCGCGGCCATCTTGTTTTCAGTTGTCTCGCGGTGCTTGATCGCGAGAAGAAAGATGTGATCGCGCAACGCATGACGTCACTGCGGGCGCGAACTGTCGCGAGACAGCGCAAATGGCTAAAAACAATACAACATCTCATGGAGAACGCGACCGGATCAAGAAAACTTGTCGGCGACCGCAGGGATTCAGGTAAGGTGATCGCGCGCGCGTGAGAATGTATTATTTTACAGCGCGAGAAAGAAACAAATTATCGCCAAGCTGCGGAATGCGAAAATTTTTAAATTTTCACGCTTTCCGCGGAACGCGAAAATGTCAAATTATCGCAATTTCCGCGAACGGAACAAAATTTTCGCCCAGGCCTAATTAAAATTAGATCAGTTGACTTCGCGTGAGTACTTGCAATGTTCAACACTCCGTCCATCATCCCCTTTGGTTTTGCCTTGTTCGCCCTAATTTGGCAGGGTATGCCCAGACGTGGGTCCCTTGCTCACTTTGCCACTGGATTCAAGCTAGCCTGGCTGATGATGGCTGATGAGCCAGAAACTGGTCCCAGGATGCTTGTTTCCAGTCCAGGGAAGACATGGTTTGGCAGTTCCGGCTGGACTGTTCCCATGGGGCACAGGGTCAGACTGATTTGCATATGGCCATGTCTGAACTGGGGTGGGGGAGTGAGCTTAAGAATGATGATGGATTAAATCCAGATCAGTTGACTGGGGGTGAGTGCTTGCAATGTTCAACACTCCGTCCATTATCCCCTTTGGTTTTGCTTTGTTCGCCCTAAGTTGGCAGGGTATGCCCAGACGTGGGTCCCTTGCTCACTTTCCCACTGGATTCATGTTAACCTGGCTGATGACGACTGATGAGCCAGAATCTGGTCCCAGGATGCTTGTTTCTGGTCCAGGGTAGACATGGCTTGGCAGTTCGGGCTGGACTGTTCCCATGAGGCACAGGGTCAGACTGATTTGCATATGGCCATGTCTGAACTGGGGTGGGGGAGTGAGCTTAAGAATGATGATGGATTAAACCGAGATCAGTTGACTGGGGGTGAGTGCTTGCAATGTTCAACACTCCGTCCTTTATCCCCTTTGGTTTTGCTTTGTTCGCCCTTAGTTGGCAGGGTATGCCCAGACTTGGGTTCCTTGCTCACTTTGCCACTGGATTCAAGCTAGCCTGGCTGGTGACGGCTGATTAGCCAGAAACCGGTCCCAGGAGACTTGTTTCCAGTCGAGGGAAAGCATGGCTTGGCAGTTCGGGCTGGACTGTTACCATGAGGCACAAGGTCAGGCTGATTTGCATGTGTCCATGTCTAAACTGGGGTGGCGGAGTGAGCTAAAGAATAATGATGGATTAAAATTAGGGGTGGGCGGAGTTTGCGAAATCCACTTTCGCAAATTATCGCGAAAATTAAAAAAATTATCGCAAACACGTGGAAATATCGCGAAGATGCCGAAGTGTTTTTTCCCGCATGTTCGCGAGATTTTCTGCATGGTTGCGGCTCACCAACTTACCCGTGTGGTTGCTCGCGGGCGCGGCCATCTTGTTTTCAGTTGTCTCGCGGTGCTTGATCGCGAGAAGAAAGACGTGATCGCGCAACGCATGACGTCACTGCGGGCGCGAACTGTCGCGAGACAGCGCAAATGGCTAAAAACAATACAACATCTCATGTAGAACGCGACCGGATCAAGAAAACTTGTCGGCGACCGCAGGGATTCAGGTAAGGTGATCGCGCGCGCGTGAGAATGTATTATTTTACAGCGCGAGAAAGAAACAAATTATCGCCAAGCTGCTGAATGCGGAAATTTTTAAATTTTCATGCTTTCCGCGGAACGCGAAAATGTCAAATTATCGCAATTTCCGCGAACGGAACAAAATTTTCGCCCAGGCCTAATTAAAATTAGATCAGTTGACTTCGCGTGAGTACTTGCAATGTTCAACACTCCGTCCATCATCCCCTTTGGTTTTGCCTTGTTCGCCCTAATTTGGCAGGGTATGCCCAGACGTGGGTCCCTTGCTCACTTTGCCACTGGATTCAAGCTAGCCTGGCTGATGATGGCTGATGAGCCAGAAACTGGTCCCAGGATGCTTGTTTCCAGTCCAGGGAAGACATGGCTTGGCAGTTCGGGCTGGACTGTTCCCATGGGGCACAGGGTCAGACTGATTTGCATATGGCCATGTCTGAACTGGGGTGGGGGAGTGAGCTTAAGAATGATGATGGATTAAATCCAGATCAGTTGACTGGGGGTGAGTGCTTGCAATGTTCAACACTCCGTCCATTATCCCCTTTGGTTTTGCTTTGTTCGCCCTAAGTTGGCAGGGTATGCCCAGACGTGGGTCCCTTGCTCACTTTCCCACTGGATTCATGTTAACCTGGCTGATGACGACTGATGAGCCAGAATCTGGTCCCAGGATGCTTGTTTCTGGTCCAGGGTAGACATGGCTTGGCAGTTCGGGCTGGACTGTTCCCATGAGGCACAGGGTCAGACTGATTTGCATATGGCCATGTCTGAACTGGGGTGGGGGAGTGAGCTTAAGAATGATGATGGATTAAACCGAGATCAGTTGACTGGGGGTGAGTGCTTGCAATGTTCAACACTCCGTCCTTTATCCCCTTTGGTTTTGCTTTGTTCGCCCTTAGTTGGCAGGGTATGCCCAGACTTGGGTTCCTTGCTCACTTTGCCACTGGATTCAAGCTAGCCTGGCTGGTGACGGCTGATTAGCCAGAAACCGGTCCCAGGAGACTTGTTTCCAGTCGAGGGAAAGCATGGCTTGGCAGTTCGGGCTGGACTGTTACCATGAGGCACAAGGTCAGGCTGATTTGCATGTGTCCATGTCTAAACTGGGGTGGCGGAGTGAGCTAAAGAATAATGATGGATTAAAATTAGGGGTGGGCGGAGTTTGCGAAATCCACTTTCGCAAATTATCGCGAAAATTAAAAAAATTATCGCAAACACGTGGAAATATCGCGAAGATGCCGAAGTGTTTTTTCCCGCATGTTCGCGAGATTTTCTGCATGGTTGCGGCTCACCAACTTACCTGTGTGGTTGCTCGGGGGCGCGGCCATCTTGTTTTCAGTTGTCTCGCGGTGCTTGATCGCGAGAAGAAAGACGTGATCGCGCAACGCATGACGTCACTGCGGGCGCGAACTGTCGCGAGACAGCGCAAATGGCTAAAAACAATACAACATCTCATGGAGAACGCGACCGGATCAAGAAAACTTGTCGGCGACCGCAGGGATTCAGGTAAGGTGATCGCGCGCGCGTGAGAATATATTATTTTACAGCGCGAGAAAGAAACAAATTATCGCCAAGCTGCGGAATGCGGAAATTTTGACATTTTCACGCTTTCCGCGGAACGCGAAAATGTCAAATTATCGCAATTTCCGCGAACGGAACGAAATTTTCGCCCAGGCCTAATTAAAATCAGTTGACTTCGCGTGAGTACTTGCAATGTTCAACACTCCGTCCATCATCCCCTTTGGTTTTGCCTTGTTCGCCCTAATTTGGCAGGGTATGCCCAGACGTGGGTCCCTTGCTCACTTTGCCACTGGATTCAAGCTAGCCTGGCTGATGATGGCTGATGAGCCAGAAACTGGTCCCAGGATGCTTGTTTCCAGTCCTGGGAAGACATGGCTTGGCAGTTCGGGCTGGACTGTTCCCATGGGGCACAGGGTCAGACTGATTTGCATATGGCCATGTCTGAACTTGGGTGGGGGAGTGAGTTTAAGAATGATGATGGATTAAATCCAGATCAGTTGACTGGGGTTGAGTGCTTGCAATGTTCAACACTCCGTCCATCATCCCCTTTGGTTTTGCCTTGTTTGCCCTAAATTGGCAGGGTATGCCCAGACGTGGGTCCCTTGCTCACTTTGCCACTGGATTCAAGCTAGCCTGTCTGGTGACGGCTGATTAGCCAGAAACCGGTCCCAGGAAGCTTGTTTCTGGTCCAGGGAAGACATGGCTTGGCAGTGCGTGCTGGACTGTTCCCATAAGGCACAGGGTCAGACTGATTTGCATATGGCCATGTCTGAACTGGGGTGGCGGAGTGAGCTAAAGAATGATGATGGATTAAACCCAGATCAGTTGACTGGGGTTGAGTGCTTGTAATGTTCAACACTCCGTCCATCATCCCCTTTGGTTTTGCCTTGTTTGCCCTAAATTGGCAGGGTATGCCCAGACGTGGGTCCCTTGCTCACTTTGCCACTGGATTCAAGCTAGCCTGGCTGATGACGGCTGATGAGCCAGAAACCGGTCACAGGGTGCTTGTTTCTGGTCCGGGGAAGACATGGCTTGGCAGTTCGGGCTGGAGTGTTCCCATGTGGCACAGGGTCAGACTGATTTGCATATGGCCATGTCTGAACTGGGGTGGCGGAGTGAGCTAAAGAATGATGATGGATTAAACCCATATCAGTTGACTGGGGGTGAGTGCTTGCAACATTCAACACTCCGTCCATCCTCCCCTTTGGAATTGCTTTGTTCGCCCTAAGTTGGCAGGGTATGCTCAGCCGTGGGTCCCTTGCTCACTTTGCCACTGGATTCAAGCTAGCCTGGCTGATCACGGCTGATTAGCCAGAAACTGGTCCCATGATGCTTGTTTCCGGTCCTGGGAAGACATGGCTTAACAGTTCGGGCTGGACTGTTCCCAGGAGGCACAGGGTCAGACTGATTTGCATATGGCCATATCTGAACTGGGGTGGTAGAGTGAGCTAAAGAATGATGATGCATTAAACCCAGTTCAGTTGACTGGGGGTGAATGCTTGCAATGTTGCACACTTCGTCTATCATCCCCTTTGATTTTGCTTTCTTCACCGTAAAATGGCAGGGTATGCCCAGACGTGGGTGCTTTGCTGACTTTGCAACTGGATTCAAGCTAGCCTAGCTGATGATGGCCGATTAGCCAGAAACCGGTCCCAGGTTGCTTGTTTCCAGTCCAGGGAAGACATGGCTTGGCATTTCGGGCTGGAGTGTTCCCATGAGGCACAGGGTCAGACTGATTTGCATATGGCCATGTCTGAACTGGGCGTGGCGGATTCAGCTAAAAAATGATAATGGATTAAACCCAGATCAGTTGACTTGGCGTGAGTACTTGCAATGTTCAAAATTTCATCCATCATCCTCGTTGATTTTGCTTTGTTCGCTCTAAGTTGGCAGAGCATGCCCAGACGTGGGTCCCTTGCTCACTTTGCCACTGGATTTAAGCTAGCCTGGCTGATGACGGCTGATGAGCCAGAAACCAGTCCCAGGATGCTTGTTTCTGGTCCAGGAAAGACATGGCTTGGCAGTTCGGTCTGGAGTTTTCCCATGTGGCACAGGGTCAGACTGATTTGCATATGGCCATGTCTGAACTGGGGTGGCGGAGTGAGCTAAAGAATGATGATGGATTAAACCCATATCAGTTGACTGGGGGTGAGTGCTTGCAACATTCAACACTCCGTCCATCCTCCCTTTTGGTATTGCTTTGTTCGCCCTAAGTTGGCAGGGTATGCCCAGACGTGGGTCCCTTGCTCACTTTGCCACTGGATTCAAGCTAGCCTGGCTGATCACGGCTGATTAGCCAGAAAGTGGTCCCAGGATGCTTGTTTCCAGTCCAGGGAAGACATGGCTTGGCAGTTCGGGCTGGATTGTTCCCATGAGTTACAGGGTCAGATTGATTTGCATATGGCCCTGTCTGAACTCTGCGTGGCGGATTGAGCTAAAAAATGATAATGGATTAAACCCAGATCAGTTGACTTGGCGTGAGTACTTGCAATGTTCAAAATTTCATCCATCATCCCCTTTGATTTTGCTTTGTTCGCTCTAAGTTGGCAGAGTATGCCCAGACGTGGGTCTCTTGCTCACTTTCCCACTGGATTCATGTTAACCTGGCTGATGACGACTGATGAGCCAGAATTTGGTCCCAGGATGCTTGTTTCTGGTCCAGGGTAGACATGGCTTGGCAGTTCGGGCTGGACTGTTCCTATGAGGCACAGGGTCAGACTGATTTGCATATGGCCATGTCTGAACTGGGGTGGGGGAGTGAGCTTAAGCATGATGATGGATTAAACCCAGATCAGTTGACTGGGGGTGAGTGCTTGCAATGTTCAACACTCCGTCCATTATCCCCTTTGGTTTTGCTTTGTTCGCCCTTAGTTGGCAGGGTATGCCCAGACTTGGGTTCCTTGCTCACTTTGCCACTGGATTCAAGCTAGCCTGGCTGGTGACGGCTGATTAGCCAGAAACCGGTCCCAGGAGACTTGTTTCCGGTCAAGAGAAAGCATGGCTTGGCAGTTCGGGCTGGACTGTTACCATGAGGCACAAGGTCAGGCTGATTTGCATGTGTCCATGTCTAAACTGGGCTGGCGGAGTGAGCTAAAGAATAATGATGGATTAAAATTAGGGGTGGGTGGAATTTGCGAAATCCACTTTTGCAAATTATCACGAAAATGTTAAAAATTATCGCAAACACGTGGAAATATCGCGAAGATGCGGAAGTGTTTTTTCCCGCATGT
The DNA here is from genome assembly GCF_964204655.1 of Triturus cristatus. Classification (NCBI taxonomy): domain Eukaryota; kingdom Metazoa; phylum Chordata; class Amphibia; order Caudata; family Salamandridae; genus Triturus; species Triturus cristatus. Next base: position 1,030,828,204 of record NC_140579.1, on the reverse strand, counting down.
TCGCGAGATTTTCTGCATGGTTGCGGCTCGCCAACTTACCCGTGTGGTTGCTCGCGGGCGCGGCCATCTTGTTTTCAGTTGTCTCACGGTGCATGATCGCGAGAAGAAAGACTTGATCGCGCAACGCATGACGTCACTGCGGGCGCGAACTGTCGCGAGACAGCGCAAATGGCAAAAAACAATACAACATCTCATGGAGAACGCGACCGGATCAAGAAAACTTGTCGGCGACCGCAGGGATTCAGGTAAGGTGATCGCGCGCGCGCGAGAATATATTATTTTACAGCGCGAGGAAGAAACAAATTATCGCGAAGCTGCGGAATGCGGAAATTTTGACATTTTCGCGCTTTCCGCGGAGCGCGAAAATGTCAAATTATCGCAATTTCCGCGAACGGAACGAAATTTTCGCCCAGGCCTAATTAAAATCAGATCAGTTGACTTCGCGTGAGTACTTGCAATGTTCAACACTCCGTCCATCATCCCCTTTGGTTTTGCTTTGTTCGCCCTAAGTTGGCAGGGTATGCCCAGACGTGGGTCCCTTGCTCACTTTACCACTGGATTCATGTTAACCTGGCTGATGACGACTGATTAGCCAGAAAACGGTCCCAGGATGCTTGTTTCCAGTCCAGGGAAGACATGGCTTGGCAGTTCGGGCTGGATTGTTCCCATGAGTTACAGGGTCAGACTGATTTGCATATGGCCATGTCTGAACTGAGCGTGGCGGATTCAGCTAAAAAATGATAATGGATTAAACCCAGATCAGTTGACTTGGCGTGAGTACTTGCAATGTTCAAAATTTCATCCATCATCCTCGTTGATTTTGCTTTGTTCGCTCTAAGTTGGCAGAGCATGCCCAGACGTGGGTCCCTTGCTCACTTTGCCACTGGATTTAAGCTAGCCTGGCTGATGACGGCTGATGAGCCAGAAACCAGTCCCAGGATGCTTGTTTCTGGTCCAGGAAAAACATGGCTTGGCAGTTCGGTCTGGAGTGTTCCCATGTGGCATAGGGTCAGACTGATTTGCATATGGCCATGTCTGAACTGGGGTGGCGGAGTGAGCTAAAGAATGATGATGGATTAAACCCATATCAGTTGACTGGGGGTGAGTGCTTGCAACATTCAACACTCCATCCATCCTCCCTTTTGGTATTGCTTTGTTCGCCCTAAGTTGGCAGGGTATGCCCAGACGCGGGTCCCTTGCTCACTTTGCCACTGGATTCAAGCTAGCCTGGCTGATCACGGCTGATTAGCCAGAAAGTGGTCCCAGGATGCTTGTTTCCAGTCCAAGGAAGACATGGCTTGGCAGTTCGGGCTGGATTGTTCCCATGAGTTACAGGGTCAGACTGATTTGCATATGGCCATGTCTGAACTGGGCGTGGCGGATTGAGCTAAAAAATGATAATGGATTAAACCCAGATCAGTTGACTTGACGTGAGTACTTGCAATATTCAAAATTTCATCCATCATCCCCTTTGATTTTGCTTTGTTCGCTCTAAGTTGGCAGAGTATGCCCAGACGTGGGTCTCTTGCTCACTTTGCCACTGGATTCAAGCTAGCCTGGCTGGTGACGGATGATTAGCCAGAAACCGGTTCCAGGATGCTTGTTTCCGGTCCAGGGAAGATATGGCTTGGCAGTTCGGGCTGGACTGTACCCATGAGGCACAGGGTCAGACTGATTTGCATATGGCCATGTCTGAAATGGGGTGGGGGAGTGACCTTAAGAATGATGATGGAATAAACCCAGATCAGTTGACTGGGGGTGAGTGCTTGCAATGTTCAACACTCCGTCTATTATACCCTTTGGTTGTGCTTTGTTCGCCCTTAGTAGGCAGGGTATGCCCAGACTTGGGTTCCTTGCTCACTTTGCCACTGGATTCAAGCTAGCCTGGCTGGTGACGGCTGATTAGCCAGAAACCGGTCCCAGGATGCTTGTTTCCGGTCCAGGGAAGACATGGCTTTGCAGTTCGGGCTGGACTGTTCCCATGAGGCACACGGTCAGACTGATTTGCATATGGCCATGTCTGAAATGGGGTGGGGGAGTGACCTTAAGAATGATGATGGATTAAACCCAGATCAGTTGACTGGGGGTGTGTGCTTGCAATGTTCAACACTACGTCCATTATCCCCTTTGGTTTTGCTTCGTTTGCCCTAAGTTGGCAGGGTATGCCCAGACTTGGGTTCCTTGTTCACTTTGCCACTGGATTAAAGCTAGCCTGGCTGGTGACGGCTGATTAGCCAGAAACCGGTCCCAGGATGCTTGTTTCCGGTCCAGGGAAGACATGGCTTGGCAGTTCGGGCTGGACTGTTCCCATGAGGCACAGGGTCAGACTGATTTGCATATGGCCATGTCTGAACTGGGGTGGGAAGTGAGTTTAAAATGATGATGGATTAAACCCAGATCAGTTGACTGGGGGTGAGTGCTTGCAATGTTCAACACTCAGTCCATTATCCCCTTTGGTTTTGCTTTGTTCGCCCTAAGTTGGCAGGGTATGCCCAGACGTGGTTCCCTTTGCTCATTTTGCCACTGGATTCAAGCTAGCCTGGCTGATGACGGCTGATTAGCCAGAAACCAGTCCCAGGATGCTTGTTTCCGGTCAAGGGAAAGCATGGCTTGGCAGTTCGGGCTGGACTGTTACCATGAGGCACAATGTCAGACTGATTTGCATGTGTCCAAGTCGGAACTGGGGTGGCGGAGTGAGCTAAAGAATGATGATGGATTAAACCCAGATCAGTTGACTAGGGGAGAGTGCTTGCAATATTTAACACTCCGTCCATCCTCCCCTTTGGTTTTGCTTTGTTTGCCCTAAATTGGCAGGGTATGCCCAGATGTGGGTCCTTTGCTAACTTTGCAACTGGATTCAAGCTAGCCTGGCTGATGACGGCTGATTAGCCAGAAACCAGTCCCAGGATGCCTGTTTCCAGTCAAGGGAAAGCATGGCTTGGCAGTTCGGGCTGGACTGTTGCCATGAGGCAGAAGGTCAGACTGATTTGCATGTGTCCATGTCTGAACTGGGGTGGCAGAGTAAGTTAAAGAATGATGATGGATTAATCCCAGATCAGTTGACTGGGGTGAGTGCTTGCAATGTTCAACACTCCGTCCATCATCCCCTTTGGTTTTGACTTGTTCGCTCTAAGTTGGCAGGGTATGCCCAGACGTGGGTCCCTTGCTCATTTTGCCACTGGATTCAAGCTAGCCTGGCTGAATGATGGCTGATTAGCCAGAAACCGGTCCCAGGATGCTTGTTTCCGGTCCCGGGAAGACATGGCTTCTGAGTTCGGGCTGGACTGTTCCCATGAGGCACAGGGTCAGACTGATTTGCATATGGCCATGTCTGAACTGGGGTGGCAGAGTGAGCTAAAGAATGATGATGCATTAAACCCAGATCAGTTGACTCGGGTGAGTGCTTGCAATATTCAACACTAGGTACATCATCCCCTTTGGTTTTGCTTTGTTCGCCCTATGTTGGCGGTGTATGCCCAGAAGTGGGTCCCTTGCTCACTTTGCCACTGGATTCAGGCTAGCCTGGCTGATGACGGCTGATTAGCCAGAAGCCGGTCCCAGGATGCTTGTTTCCGGTCCATGGAAGACATGGCTTGGCAGTTCGGGCTGGAGTGTTCCCATGACGCACAGGGTCACACTGATTTGCATATGGCCATGTCTGATCTGGGGTGGCGGATTGAGCTAAAGAATGATGATGGATGAAACCCAGATCAGATGACTGGGGGTGAGGGCTTGCAAAGTTCAAAACTCCGTTCATCATCCCCTTTTGTTTTGCCTTGTTTGCCCTAAGTTGGCAGGGTATGCCGAGACGTGGGTCCCTTGCTCACTTTGCCACTGAATTCAAGCAAGCTTGGCTGATGATGGCCGATTAGCCAGAAGCCGGTCCCAGGATGCTTGTTTCCGGTCCATGGAAAACATGGCTTGGCAGTTCGAGCTGGAGTGTTCCCATGATGCACAGGGTCAGACTGATTTGCATATGGCCATGTCTGAACTGGGGTGGCAGTGAGCTAAAGAATGATGATGCATTAAACCCAGATCAGTTGACTGGGGTGAGTGCTTGCAATATTCAACACTAGGTACATCATCCCCTTTGGTTTTGCTTTGTTCGCCCTATGTTGGCAGTGTACGCCCAGAAGTGGGTCCCTTGCTCACTTTGCCAGTGGATTCAGGCTAGCCTGGCTGATGATGGCCGATTAGCCAGAATCCGGTCCCAGGATGCTTGTTTCCGGTCCACGGAAGACATGGCTTGGCAGTTCGGGCTGGAGTGTTCCCATGAGGCACAGGGTCACACTGATTTGCATATGGCCATGTCTGAACTGGGGTGGCGAATTGAGGTAAAGAATGATGATGGATGAAACCCAGATCAGTTGACTGGGGGTGAATGCTTACAATGTTCAACACTCCTTCCGTCATCCCCTTTGATTTTGCTTTGTTCGCCCTAAGTTGGCAAGGTATGCCCAGACGTTGGTCCCTTGCTCACTTTGCCACTGGATTCATGATAACCTGGCTGATGATGGCTGATTAGCCAGGAAACGGTCCCAGGATGCTTGTTTCCGGTCCCGGGAAGACATGGCTTGGAAGTTCTGGCTGGAATGTTCCATGAGGCACAGGGTCAGACTGATTTGCATATGGCCATGTCTGAACTGGGGTGGCAGAGTGAGCTAAAGAATGATGATGCATTAAACCCAGATCAGTTGACTGGGGTGAGGGCTTGCAAAGTTCAAAACTCCGTCCATCTTCCCCTTTGGTTTTGCCTTGTTCGCCCTAAGTTGTCAGGGTATGCCCATTCGTGGATCCCTTGTTCACTTTGCCACTGGATTCAAGCTAGCCTGGCTGATGACGGCTGATTAGCCATGAACCGGTCCCATGATGCTTGTTTCCGGTCCAGGGAAGACATGGCTTGGCAGTTAGGGCTGGACTGTTACCATGAGGCACAGGGTCAGACTGATTTGCATATGGCCATGTCTGAACATTGGTGGCGGAGTGAGTGAAAGACTGATGATGGATTGAACCCAGATAAGTTGACTGGGGGTGAGTGCTTGCAATGTTCAACACTCCATCCATCACCCCCTTTGGTTTTGCCTTGTTCGCCCTAAGTTGGCAGGGTATGCCCAGACGTGGGTCCCATGCTCACTTTGCCACTGGATTCAAGCTTGCCTGGCTGGTGACAGCTCATGAGCCAGAAACCGGTCCCAAGATGCTTGTTTCCGGTCCAGGGTAGACATGGCTTGGCAGTCCAGGCTGGAGTGTTCCCATGAGGCACAGGGTCAAACTGATTTGCATATGGCCATGTCTGAAATGGATTGGCGGAATGAGCTAAAGAATGATGATGGATTATACACAGATCAGTTGACTGGGGGTGAGTGCCTGCAATGTTCAACACTCCGTCCATTATCCCCTTTGGTTTTGCTTTGTTTGCCCTAAGTTGGCAGGGTATGCCCAGACTTGGGTTCCTTGCTCACTTTGCCACTGGATTAAAGCTAGCCTGGCTGGTGACGGCTGATTAGCCAGAAAACGGTCCCAGGATGCTTGTTTCCGGTCCAGGGAAGACATGGCTTGGCAGTTCAGGCTGGACTGTTCCCATGAGGCACAGAGGCAGACTAATTTGCATATGGCCATGTCTGAACTGGGGTGGGGGAGTGAGCTTAAGAATGATAATGGATTAAACCCAGATCAATTTACTGGGGGTGAGTGCTTGCAATGTTCAACACTCCGTCCATTATCCCCTTTGGTTTTGCTTTGTTCGCCCTAAGTTGGCAGGGTATGCCCAGACGTGGTTCCCTTGCTCACTTTGCCACTGGATTCAAGCTAGCCTGGCTGATGACGGCTGATTAGCCAGAAACCAGTCCCAGGATGCTTGTTTCCGGTCCCGGGAAGACATGGCTTGTGAGTTCGGGCTGGACTGTTCCCATGAGGCACAGGGTCAGACTGATTTGCATATGGCCATGTCTGAACTGGGGTGGCAGAGTGAGCTAAAGAATGATGATGCCTTAAACCCAGATCAGTTGACTGGGGTGAGTGCTTGCAATATTCAACACTAGGTACATCATCCCCTTTGGTTTTGCTTTGTTCACCCTATGTTGGCAGTGTATGCCCAGAAGTGGGTCCCTTGCTCACTTTGCCACGGGATTCAGGGTAGCCTGGCTGATGACGGCTGATTAGCCAGAATCCGGTCCCAGGATGCTTGTTTCCGGGCCAGGGAATACATGGCTTGGAAGTTTGGGCTGGACTGTTCCCATGAGGCACAGGGTCAGACTAATTTGCATATGGCCATGTCTGAACTGGGGTGGTGGAGTGAGCTAAAGCATGATGATGAATTAAACCCAGATCAGTTGACTGGGGGTGAGGGCTTGCAAAGTTCAAAACTCCGTTCATCATCCCCTTTGGTTTTGCCTTGTTCGCCCTAAGTTGGCAGGGTATGCCGAGACGTGGGTCCCTTGCTCACTTTGCCACTGAATTCAAGCAAGCTTGGCTGATGATGGCCGATTAGCCAGAAGCCGGTCCTAGGACGCTTGTTTCCGGTCCATGGAAAACATGGCTTGGCAGTTCGAGCTGGAGTGTTCCCATGAGGCACAGGGTCAGACTGATTTGCATATGGCCATGTCTGAACTGGGGTGGCGGAGTGAGCTAAAGAACGACGATGGATGAAACCCAGATCAGTTGACTGGGGGTGAATGCTTACAATGTTCAACACTCCTTCCGTCATCCCCTTTGATTTTGCTTTGTTCGCCCTAAGTTATCAAGGTATGCCCAGACGTGGATCCCTTGCTCACTTTGCTACTGGATTCATGATAACCTGGCTGATGACGGCTGATTAGCCAGGAAACGGTCCCAGGATGCTTGTTTCCGGTCCAGGACAGACATGGCTTGGAAGTTCGGGCTGGAATGTTCCATAAGGCACAGGGTCAGACTGATTTTCATATGGCCATGTCTGAAATGGATTGGCGGAATGAGCTAAAGAATGATGATGGATTATACACAGATCAGTTGACTGGGGGTGAGTGCCTGCAATGTTCAACACTCCGTCCATTATCCCCTTTGGTTTTGCTTTGTTTGCCCTAAGTTGGCAGGGTATGCCCAGACTTGGGTTCCTTGCTCACTTTGCCACTGGATTAAAGCTAGCCTGGCTGGTGACGGCTGATTAGCCAGAAAACGGTCCCAGGATGCTTGTTTCCGGTCCAGGGAAGACATGGCTTGGCAGTTCAGGCTGGACTGTTCCCATGAGGCACAGAGGCAGACTAATTTGCATATGGCCATGTCTGAACTGGGGTGGGGGAGTGAGCTTAAGAATGATAATGGATTAAACCCAGATCAATTTACTGGGGGTGAGTGCTTGCAATGTTCAACACTCCGTCCATTATCCCCTTTGGTTTTGCTTTGTTCGCCCTAAGTTGTCAGGGTATGCCTAGACGTGGATCCCTTGTTCACTTTGCCACTGGATTCAAGCTAGCCTGGCTGATGACGGCTAATTAGCCAGAAACCAGTCCCAGGATGCTTGGTTCCGGTCCAAGGAAGACATGGCTTGGCAGTTCGGGCTGGACTGTTTCCATGAGGCACAGGGTCAGACTGATTTGCATATGGCCATGTCTGAACTGGGTTAGCGGAGTGAGCTAAAGCATGATGATGGATTAAACCCAGATCAGTTGACTGGGGGTGAGGGCTTGCAAAGTTCAAAACTCCGTCCATCATCCCCTTTTGTTTTGCCTTGTTCACCCTAAGTTGGCAGGGTATGCCTAGACGCGGGTCCCTTGCTCACTTTGCCACTGGATTCAAGCTAGCCTGGCTGATGACGGCTGATTAGCCATAAACCGGTCCCATGATGCTTGTTTCCGGTCCAGGGAAGACATGGCTTGGCAGTTAGGGCTGGACTGTTACCATGAGGCACAGGGTCAGACTGATTTGCATATGGCCATGTCTGAACTGGGGTGGCAGAGTGAGCTAAAGAATGATGATGCATTAAACCCAGATCAGTTGACTGGGGTGAGTGCTTGCAATATTCAACACTAGGTACATCATCCCCTTTGGTTTTGCTTTGTTCGCCCTTTGTTGGCAGTGTATGCCCAGAAGTGGGTCCCTTGCTCACTTTGCCACTGGATTCAGGCTAGCCTGGCTGATGACGGCTGATTAGCCAGAATCTGGTCCCAGGATGCTTGTTTCCGGGCCAGGGAATACATGGCTTGGAAGTTCGGGCTGGACTGTTCCCATGAGGCACAGGGTCAGATTAATTTGCATATGGCCATGTCTGAACTGGGGTGGTGGAGTGAGCTAAAGCATGATGATGAATTAAACCCAGATCAGTTGACTGGGGTGAGTGTTGCAATATTCAACACTAGGTACATCATCCCCTTTGGTTTTGCTTTGTTCGCCCTATGTTGGCAGTGTATGCTCAGAAGTGGGTCCCTTGCTCACTTTGCCACTGAATTCAAGCAAGCTTGGCTGATGATGGCCGATTAGCCAGAAGCCGGTCCCAGGATGCTTGTTTCCGGTCCATGGAAAACATGGCTTGGCAGTTCGAGCTGGAGTGTTCCCATGAGGCACAGGGTCAGACTGATTTGCATATGGCCATGTCTGAACTGTGGTGGCGGAGTAAGCTAAAGAACGACGATGGATGAAACCCAGATCAGTTGACTGGGGGTGAATGCCTGCAATGTTCAACACTCCTTCCATCATCCCCTTTGATTTTGCTTTGTTCGGCCTAAGTTGGCAGGGTATGCCCAGACATGGGTCCCTTGCTCACTTTGCCACTGGATTCAAGCTAGCTTGGCTGATGACGGCCGATTAGCCAGAAACTGGTCCTAAGTTGCTTGTTTACAGTCCAGGAAAGACATGGGTTGGCAGTTCGGGCTGGACTGTTCCCATGAGGTACAGGGTTAGACTGATTTGCATAGGGCCATGTCTGAACTGGGGTGGCGGAGTGAGCTAAAGAATGATGATGGATTAAACCCAGATCAGTTGACTGGGGGTGAATGCTTGCAATGTTCAACACTCCGTCCATCATCCCCTTTGATTTTGCTTTGTTCGCCCTAAGTTGGCAAGGTATGCCCAGACGTGGGTCCCTTGCTCACTTTGCCACTGGATTCATGATAACCTGGCTGATGACGGCTGATTAGCCAGGAAACGGTCCCAGGATGCTTGTTTCCGGTCCAGGGAAGACATGGCTTGGAAGTTCGGGCTGGAATGTTCCATGAGGCACAGGGTCAGACTGATTTGCATATGGCCATGTCTGAACTGGGGTGGCAGAGTGAGCTAAAGGATGATGATGGATTAAACCCAGATCAGTTGACTGGGGTGAGGGCTTGCAAAGTTCAAAACTCCGTCCATCATCCCCTTTGGTTTTGCCTTGTTCGCCCTAAGTTGTCAGGGTATGCCCAGACGTGGATCCCTTGTTCACTTTGCCACTGGATTCAAGCTAGCCTGGCTGATGACGGCTTATTAGCCAGAAACCAGTCCCAGGATGCTTGGTTCCGGTCCAGGGAAGACATGGCTTGGCAGTTCGGGCTGGACTGTTTCCATTAGGCACAGGGTCAGACTGATTTGCATATTGCCATGTCTGAACTGGGTTAGCGGAGTGAGCTAAAGCATGATGATGGATTAAACCCAGATCAGTTGACTGGGGGTGAGGGCTTACAAAGTTCAAAACTCCGTCCATCATCCCCTTTTGTTTTGCCTTGTTCACCCTAAGTTGGCAGGGTATGCCTAGACGTGGGTCCCTTGCTCACTTTGCCACTGGATTCAAGCTAGCCTGGCTGATGACAGCTGATTAGCCATAAACCGGTCCCATGATGCTTGTTTCCGGTCGAGGTAAGACATGGCTTGGCAGTTAGGGCTGGACTGTTACCATGAGGCACAGGGTCAGACTGTTTTGCATTTGGCCATGTCTGAACATTGGTGGCGGAGTGAGTGAAGGAATGATGATGGATTGAACCCAGATCAATTGACGGGGGGTGAGTGCTTGCAATATTCAACACTCCGTCCATCATCCCCTTTGGTTTAGCCTTGTTCGCCCTAAGTTGGCAGGGTATGCCCAGACGTGGGTCCCTTGCTCACTTTGCCACTGGATTCAAGCTAGCCTGGCTGGTGACGGCTCATGAGCCAGAAACCGGTCCCAAGATGCTTGTTTCCGGTCCAGGGAAGACATGGCTTGGCAGTTCGGGCTGGAGTGTTCCCATGAGGCACAGGGTCAGACTGATTTGCATATGGCCATGTCTGAAATGGATTGGCGGAATGAGCTAAAGAATGATGATGGATTAAACACAGATCAGTTGACTGGGGGTGAGTGCCTGCAATGTTCAACACTCCGTCCATTATCCCCTTTGGTTTTGCTTTGTTTGCCCTAAAATGGCAGGGTATGCCCAGACCTGGGATCCTTGCTCACTTTGCCACTGGATTAAAGCTAGCCTGGCTGGTGACGGCTGATTAGCCGGAAACCGGTCCCAGGATGCTTGTTTCCGGTCCAGGGAAGACATGGCTTGGCAGTTCAGGCTGGACTGTTCCCATGAGGCACAGGGGCAAACTGATTTGCATATGGCCATGTCTGAACTGGGGTGGGGGAGTGAGCTTAAGAATGATAATGGATTAAACCCAGATCAATTTACTGGGGGTGAGTGCTTGCAATGTTCAACACTCCGTCCATTATCCCCTTTGGTTTTGCTTTGTTCGCCCTAAGTTGGCAGGGTATGCCCAGACGTGGTTCCCTTGCTCACTTTGCCACTGGATTCAAGCTAGCCTGGCTGATGACGGCTGATTGGCCAGAAACCAGTCCCAGGATGCTTGTTTCTGGTCCCGGGAAGACATGGCTTGTGAGTTCGGGCTGGACTATTCCCATGAGGCACAGGGTCAGACTGATTTGCATATGGCCATGTCTGAACTGGGGTGGCAGAGTGAGCTAAAGAATGATGATGCATTAAACCCAGATCAGTTGACTGGGGTGAGTGCTTGCAATATTCAACACTAGGTACATCATCCCCTTTGGTTTTGCTTTGTTCGCCCTATGTTGGCAGTGTACGCCCAGAAGTGGGTCCCTTGCTCACTTTGCCACTGGATTCAGGCTAGCCTGGCTGATGACGGCTGATTAGCCAGAATCCGGTCCCAGGATGCTTGTTTCCGGGCCAGGGAATACATGGCTTGGAAGTTCGTGGTGGACTGTTCCCATGAGGCACAGGGTCAGACTAATTTGCATATGGCCATGTCTGAACTGGGGTGGTGGAGTGAGCTAAAGCATGATGATGAATTAAACCCATATCAGTTGACTGGGGGTGAGGGCTTGCAAAGTTCAAAACTCCGTTCATCATCCCCTTTGGTTTTGCCTTGTTTGCCCTAAGTTGGCAGGGTATGCCGAGACGTGGGTCCCTTGCTCACTTTGCCACTGAATTCAAGCAAGCTTGGCTGATGATGGCTGATTAGCCAGAAGCCGGTCCCAGGATGCTTGTTTCCGGTCCATGGAAAACATGGCTTGGCAGTTCGAGCTGGAGTGTTCCCATGAGGCACAGGGTCAGACTGATTTGCATATGGCCATGTCTGAACTGGGGTGGCGGAGTGAGCTAAAGAACGACGATGGATGAAACCCAGATCAGTTGACTGGGGGTGAATGCCTGCAATGTTCAACACTCCTTCCATCATCCCCTTTGATTTTGCTTTGTTCGCCCTAAGTTGGCAGGGTATGCCCAGACATGGGTCCCTTGCTCACTTTGCCACTGGATTCAAGCTAGCCTGGCTGATGATGGCCGATTAGCCAGAAACTGGTCCCAGGTTGCTTGTTTCCAGTCTAGGAAAGACATGGGTTGGCAGTTCGGGCTGGACTGTTCCCATGAGGTATAGGGTTAGACTGATTTGCATAGGGCCATGTCTGAACTGGGGTGGCGGAGTGAGCTAAAGAATGATGATGGATTAAACCCAGATCAGTTGACTGGGGTGAGTGCTTGCAATGTTCAACACTCCGTCCATTATCCCCTTTGGTTTTGCTTTGTTTGCCCTAAGTTGGCAGGGTTTGCCCAGACTTGGGTTCCTTGCTCACTTTGCCACTGGATTAAAGCTAGCCTGGCTGGTGACGGCTGATTAGCCAGAAACCGGTCCCAGGATGCTTGTTTCCGGTCCAGGGAAGACATGGCTTGGCAGTTCAGACTGGACTGTTCCCATGAGGCACAGGGGCAGACTGATTTGCATATGGCCATGTCTTAACTGGGGTGGCAGAGTAAGTGAAAGACTGATGATGGATTGAACCCAGATAAGTTGACTGGGGGTGAGTGCTTGCAATGTTCAACACTCCGTCCATCATCCCCTTTGGTTTTGCCTTGTTTGCTCTAAGTTGGCAGGGTATGCCCAGACGTGGGTCCCTTGCTCATTTTGCCACTGGATTCAAGCTAGCCTGGCTGAATGATGGCTGATTAGCCAGAAACCGGTCCCAGGATGCTTGTTTCCGGTCCCGGGAAGACATGGCTTGTAAGTTCGGGCTGGACTGTTCCCATGAGGCACAGGGTCAGACTGATTTGCATATGGCCATGTGTGAACTGGGGTGGCAGAGTGAGCTAAAGAATGATGATGCATTAAACCCAGATCAGTTGACTGGGGTGAGTGCTTGCAATATTCAACACTAGGTACATCATCCCCTTTGGTTTTGCTTTGTTCGCCCTATGTTGGCAGTGTATGCCCAGAAGTGGGTCCCTTGCTCACTTTGCCACTGGATTCAGGCTAGCCTGGCTGATGACGGCTGATTAGCCAGAATCCGTTCCCAGGATGCTTGTTTCCGGGCCAGGGAATACATGGCTTGGAAGTTCGGGCTGGACTGTTCCCATGAGGCACAGGGTCTGACTAATTTGCATATGGCCATGTCTGAATTGGGGTGGTAGAGTGAGCTAAAGCATGATGATGAATTAAACCCAGCTCAGTTGACTGGGGGTGAGGGCTTGCAAAGTTCAAAACTCCGTTCATCATCCCCTTTGGTTTTGCCTTGTTTGCCCTATGTTGGCAGGGTATGCTGAGACGTGGGTCACTTGCTCACTTTGCCACTGAATTCAAGCAAGCTTGGCTGATGATGGCCGATTAGCCAGAAGCCGGTCCCAGGATGCTTGTTTCCGGTCCATGGAAAACATGGCTTGGCAGTTCGAGCTGGAGTGTTCCCATGAGGCACAGGGTCAGACTGATTTGCATATGGCTGTTAGAAATGGGGGTCTCTAGTTGGCAATGGCTCGCCACTGTCCAAGTAGGGACCCTTCTTCCTAAGTCAGAGTAAGCAGCCTACACCCTTTGACAACCCCTGCTCAACCCTGTGGTAACGTAGCACGAGCAGCTAGGCTTATCTCAGAGGCAGTGTGTGAAGCATTTATGACCATACACAGTAATATAATGAGGAACACTACAAATGGACACCACTCAAGTAGTTATGAAAAATAGGTATTTTTATACAGACTTAATCACAAGACCAATAACAGTAAAAATCCACAATATTATAAAAAATATAATTACTTTAGAAATGCTGCAAGGAAAAATAGTTCAGGATGCACAAAATGATGTTTAGTTCAAGGCAGGGGTCTCTGCGACCCTTTTACTCACAAAGTATCTGGTTCCTGGAGCAAAGCAACAAAAATGTCGCTAAGGCGTTGTAGCGATAAATTTCCTCACGCTAACCAGCGATGCGTTGAATCCTTACCGCAAGGGAGGATGATGCGCTGGGTTGCGGGCAGGACAAAGCGACAAACTTCCTCACGCTAAGCCGGTGATGCGATGAAATCCTTGCCGCGAAGGGAGGATGATGCACCGAGCCTGTTGCGTGTGCGATCTTGCTGCTTTGACAAAGATGGCGCTCCGCGAGGAAGCGACGATCCGGATTCGATGCGGGGAAAATGGCGAACGCTCGGCGTCCGCGCTGCGATGATCCTGTTGCGATGATTTCCAGATAGCGGGCGTTTTCAGGCCCGCAGACAGGTGCTGCGACGATCTTCGGGGTTAGCAAGCACTCGGCGACAGCAGAGCGGCGATTTTTCTCACGCTCACCAGCTGCAGCGGCTCGCTAACGGAGGTTAGCTACGATTTTCAGCGCTCTCTTCTCAGCAGTAGAACTAGAGGCCCTGGAACACACAGGAGCCTCACCTGCAGATAGTAATCCTCGCTGGGAGGAAACAGGAGGCTGATGGTGGAGTCTGATGTGCCTGAGACTCCAGCAGGAGGCTAGCTCTCTCCTAGCCCTTGGGTGATTGCTGTAGCACAAAAATACAAAGTCCAATCAAAGTTCTTTTCCTCTTCTTGAAGTCCAGTAGTAACAGCTGCAGGCCAGTCCCAGAAACAGCACACAAGCACAAGGACAGTCCTTCTCCTGCCGATTCTTGTAGCCACACGGACAGAGGTTCTTCTTGTTATCGAGGAGCAATACAAATTGTAGGGGTTTGTGCACAAATATTTATACCCCCAAAGTCTTTGTTCTTAGGGGTCCCAAGTCTCTGAACCCAGCCAGAACCAGTTCTGCCCAGCCCTGGAGCACTTTGTTGATCAGGCTGCATCCTTCCTTTCAGAAAGAGGGGGTCTGCCTCAGACGCACCGTGGGAGGTGGAGCCAGCATTCACCTTGCTAGGCACAGTCCTATTCAAGTGCAGGAGCTACCCCTCCCCTCACACCAAGGCAGGTCGCTCTATTCAACCCAGGTCTGACTCAGCCTGCCCTGTCCCTCCAAAACCAGACAGCCAATACACATCATAGCAGAGCAAACTGGAAGGCTTAGGCAAGAAAGTACCTATACTCTAAAAGTGGTAGTTTCAAACACAGAATATAAAAATAACCTTTACTAAAAGATGTATTTTAATATTCTGAGCTCAGGCATACTAGATTCGTTTTTCTACCATGTTCTGTGGGTCAGTTAGGACTATAGAATGTAATAGCCCAGACCTCCCATTCTGGCCTATGGAGAACAGGTAGCCTTACAGTAGTGAAAAACGAAATGGGGTGTAATTCACTACTAGGACATGCTACATACATCAGGGCATGTCCTACCTTACACATACAATGCGCCCTATCATAAGGGGGACTTACAGGAGGCCAAGGGAAGGTTTAGGGGCTGGGAAGTGGGTGCACTTCACAGCCAAGATGGCAGTTCTGGACTGCACGCAGACACTGCAGTGGCAGGTCTGAGACATACTTTACAAGCTGCTTCTGTGGGTGGCACACACCAGTGCTGCAGTCCCACCAGCAGCATTCGGTTTACCAGCCCTGGGCACACACAGGCCACGCTACTAGGGACTAACAGGTAAACCAAATAAGCCAATCATGGATGTACCAATTCATATGTCATCTTTACAAAGGGAGCATTCGCGCTGTGGCACTGAATGGCAGTGGCACAGTGCCCAGAGCATCTATAACCAGCAAAAACAGAGGCGACACAGTGAAAAAATGGAAGGGAGACTCACGCCAATGGTGCCAGGTCTAACACACGTCCCCTCCAGCTGAAATGTGGGGAGAACTACCCATCCCCTGGGAGGTTCTCATCACTAAGGCGGAAAAATCTGGACAGACCATCAGCATTGGCGTGTTCTGTACCAGGGCGGTGTTCCACCGTAAAGTCCATACCCTGTAGGGAAATGGACCACCTTAACAACTTGGGATTCTCACCCCTCATCTGCATTAACCACCTGAGGGGCCTGTGGTCGGTCTGAACCCGGAAGTGAGTCTCAAACAGGTATGGTCTCAGCTTCTTCAGCGCCCAGACCACAGCAAATGCCTCTCGCTCGATCGCACTCCACCTCTGTTCCCGTGGAAGTAACCTCCTACTGATGAAGGCTACAGGTTGGTCTAGTCCCTCCTCATTCATCTGTGACAGAACAGCCCCCACCCCATGCTCTGAAGCGTCTGTCTGGACAATAAATTCCTTAACAAAGTTGGGCGCCTGGAGTACGGGTGCTGTACACATGGCAGTCTTGAGAGCATCAAAAGCTTTCTGACAGGTGTCAGTCCAGTTCACAATCTTGGGCTGCTTCTTGGAAGTCAGCTCAGTCAAGGGGGCAACAATGCTGCCATACCCCTTGACAAACCTCCTGTAATAACCCGTGAGTCCTAAGAAGGCCCTCACCTGGGTCTGAGTCTTTGGGGGCTCCCAAGCCAGGATGGTCTCAATCTTGGGCTGTAGAGGGCCCACCTGGCCACTCCCTACCTGGTGTCCTAAGTACACCACCGAACCCTGCCCAATCTGGCACTTACTGGCCTTGATTGTGAGGCCTGCTCTGCGCAGCGCCATCAACACTTCCCAGAGGTGGCGTAAGTGGTCCTCCCATGAGGAACTAAATACGGCAATGTCGTCCAGGTAGGCGGCACTGAAATCCTCCAGCCCAGCCAACACCTGGTTGACCAACCTCTGAAAGGTGGCAGGGGCATTCTTCATCCCAAAGGGCATCACACGGAACTGGTAGTGCCCATCTGGGGTGGAGAATGCGGACCTCTCCTTTGCCCCATCAGTTAAGGTGATCTGCCAGTACCCAGACGTTAGATCAAACGTGCTGAGGTACCGGGCAGCCCCCAACCGATCTATGAGCTCATCAGCTCTGGGGATGGGGTGCGCGTCGGTCCTCGTGACCGAATTGAGACCTCGGTAGTCCACACAGAACCTAAGTTCTGGAGTGTCACCAGGCGCTGCAGCCTTTGGTACCAAGACCACGGGGCTGGACCAAGGGCTGCTAGAGGACTCAATCACCCCCAGGGCAAACATTTTGGAGACCTCCTCCTTAATGCAGGCCCGTACCCTGTCGGTCACCCTGTAAGCCTTGTGCTTGTCAGGAGGACTGTCCCCGGTGTCTACCTCATGGACGCACCAGTCAGTGACACCAGGTACCAGGGAAAATAAATCTGGGAATTGCCCCAACAGCTGGTGGCAATCTCTCTGCTGTTCTGGGGTCAGTGTGGTGGAGAGGACCACACCCTCCACTGACCCATCCTTCTCTCCGGCACACAGGAGGTCAGGAAGAGGCTCACTCTCCTCCTCCATCCCTGCATCTGTGGCAAGAAGCATGCCCACTTCAGACCTCGCAAAGTGGGGCTTTGGGCGATTCACATGCAGGACCCGCAGGGGGTTCCTGGGAGATTTAAAGTCCACCAAATAGGTAACTTGACTTTTTCGCTCCACCACCTCAAATGGACCGGTCCACTTATCTTGGAGCGCACAGGGCTCCACTGGGGCCAGTACCCAAACCTTTTGACCAGGTTGAAACTCGACCAGAGTGGCATTCTGGTCGTGCCAACGTTTCATCTCCTCCTGGCTGGCTTCCAGATTTGCCTCAGCAATGTTTCTGAAACGCCGGGTTTGGTTCCTGAAGGCCAGGATGTAGCTAAACACATCCTGGGGAGGTTTCCTGGGAGATTGCTCCCAGCCTTCCTTGACCAAACTCAGAGGCCCTCTTTCCGGATGGCCATAGAGCAGTTCAAAGGGGCTGAACCCTAAGGACTTCTGTGGCACTTCATGGTATGCAAACAACAGGCATGGCAAGAGGACGTCCCACTTACGCCTCAGGGGCTCCTCTAGGCCCATGATCATACCCTTCAAGGTCCGGTTGAATCTCTCAACCAGACCGTTACCCTGGGGGTGGTAAGGAGTGGTGAACTTGTAAGTCACCCCACACTCCTTCCACAGAGACTTCATATACTGGGAGATGAAGGTGGTCCCCCTGTCGCTCACCACCTCTCTGGGGAACCCCACACGGGAGAAGATCCCCATCAGTGCACGTCCCACCACGGGGGCCATCACTGTCCTGAGCGGGATGGCTTCAGGGTACCGGGTGGCATGGTCCACCAAGACCAGGATGTACCTGTTGCCCATGGCTGTCTTGGGGTCCAGAGGCCCCACAATGTCAATGCCCACTCGCTCGAATGGGGTGCTAACAACTGGGAAGGGTTGGAGTGGGGCTTTGATCTTCCCCCCACTCTTCCCACTTGCCTGGCAAGTCTCACAGGTCCTACAATACGTATCTGAACTCTTGCGCATCTGGGGCCAATAAAAGTGGGTGACCAGCCTTTCAAAGGTCTTGGTCTGCCCCAGATGTCCTGCCAATGGAATGTCATGAGCCAACCCCAGTAGGAAGGTTCTGAAGCACTCGGGTACCACCAGCACACGGGCTGACCCCGGCTCAGCAACCTTAGGCTCGCTATACAGGAGACTGTTCTCCCAATAAATCAGATGTGAACCGGACATATCACCTGCTGCCTGGGCTGCAGCCTGTTGCCGCATACCCTCAAGAGAGGGGCAAGTTCTCTGCTGTTCACAAAACTCCTCCCTGGTGGGCCCCCCTTCCTGCTGCCACTGGGTCAGCTCAGGCAGGTCCCCCAGGTCGGTACTCTGCTCCCCGGTAGGCTCCAGGGCATCCCCCTCAGGGTCTGCTCCCTCCTGGGCCGTGGGAACCAAGGGGGCCGGTTTCCCGTGCCCCCTGCCCCCTCCCTCTAAGGCAGGGACTTGGGCCATATTCTCAGGCTCCAGGTCTTTCTCAACACTCTCTCTGGCTGCCATGGACCGAGTGGTAGCACATGCCCACTCAGGCAGTCCCAACATTTGCAAGTGAGCTCTCCTCTCCACTGTAGCCCACGGTGAGTTCTCTAAATCATTGCCCAACAGACAGTCCACAGGCATGGCGGGCCTCACAGCCACCTGATGAGTTCCTGAGACCCCCCCCACTCAAAGGGAACCTGAGCCACCTCACATTGGCTCTCTGTGTTGTCTGCAGACACTACTGGGTAGAATGCATGGGGCACAACCTGCTCTTTGGACACCAACCGGGAGCTGACAGCAGTTACACTGGCTCCTGTGTCCCTCAGAGCCTGCACTCTATGGCCATTGATGGTTACCCACTGCCTGTATTTTTTAGTGTTATCAGGCAGTACAGGCTTAGGAACCATTTCAAAGTCTCCTAGTGAGACAAGGGTCAACTCTACGGGGTCCCACCCACCTGGGGCACCCATCTCCTCCTCCCCCAGGGCTACACTAGCAAGCTGGCGGGGCGGTGCACGGGGTGGTGCAGGAGTATCCTTTTGGGGACACTGGGGGTCAAAGTATCTGTGGCCCACCTGGCCACACTTAAAACAAGTAGGGGGCCTCCTTGGAACAGGATTACCTGTTGGAGGCACTGGCTTCTTATCTGGGGGAGGCTGGGATACCACTGCCTGGTTCCCTTGGGAATTATCTTGGGGCCATCGGTGGAACTCTCTTGGTTTACCCCTGTCCCCCCCACCTCTCTGCTGGGGACCCTGCCCACCTTTGGCAAAGTCTCCCACTGGACCCTTGCGAACCCGGGTGCTCACCCAGCGGTCCGCCTCCTCAGCAAGCTTCCTAGGGTTAGTCAGCTTGCAATCTATCAGATGCTGGCGTAGCTCAGGAAAACAGTTACTAGAAAAATGCTCCCATGCAATCAAGTCATACAGTTGCTCAAAAGTTTCTACTTTGCTGCCTTTTACCCAGCGTTCCATTGCTCTGCCAAAAAAAGACACATATTCAACCCACGTGGTACCCTCTATCTTCTTGCAGGTTCTAAATCTCTGCCTGTACATTTCAGGGGTCAAACCATAGCGGGTAATCAAAGCTTCCTTCATGTGGGCATAAATCATCCTACTTTCGGGGGGTAGGTCCAACAAGGTATCCCTCCCCTCACTCACAAAGCGTCCCCACAACCCCGCTCCCCAATCCTTCTCAGGGACCCGGTGGGACACCATAGCTAATTCATAAGCGGCAAACCATTGCCCAATATCCTCACTTTTATGAAAATCCTTAATAACCTCTTTAGGTATATACACTCTACTCTCAGTATGCACTACTGGTATGCTGCCACCAGAGGGGGAGATCTCAATACTCTTGGCCTTAATCTCCAACTCCCTCAAAATTCTCTCATGTTCAAATTTCATCTTCATTATCTCAACTTCTAACTTCTTATTCTCTAGGTCTCTCTGACCATCCAATTTGAGCTTAGCCATCTCCATATTATGCCGCCTATCTCTCTCCCTGTCCTCCATCTCTTCTGGAGACAGACCCCTTGAGGACACACTAGTGCCCGGGCTGGAAACTGCTTTATCCCCTACCAAATCTACAATTTCTTCCTGCTGCTCTACTGCATTCTCTCCCCCCTCCACAGGCCCTTCCTCATTCCTAGGGGCATCCCTGGCTTCTAGCCAGGCCTTCAATGCCTTGTAATACTCTTCCCTTTTAGTGAGACCTGTGATAGGGACTGTGAAGCGTTTGCAAAAATATTTGAGCTGCTTGGCATTGTAGGTGTCTAATTTCTCTTCTTCCCAGGAGAGATCCTCAGAGGGATTGGATCTGGGCTTGCCCATTGTAGCAATAACTGGCAATAACGATCAAAAATAGAATCAGAAAATCTCCAAAAACGTACGTGGTTATGTTATGGTCTGCACTCACTAGTAGTGTACACTATAATTACTGTATGCAATCATAAATGCAAGTCCAGATCCTCACCGCTGACCACCAATGTTAGAAATGGGGGTCTCTAGCTGGCAATGGCTGGCCACTGTCCAAGTAGGGACCCTTCTTCCTAAGTCAGAGTAAGCAGCCTACACCCTTTGACAACCCCTGCTCAACCCTGTGGTAACGTAGCACGAGCAGCTAGGCTTATCTCAGAGGCAGTGTGTGAAGCATTTATAACCATACACAGTAATATAATGAGGAACACTACAAATGGACACCACTCAAGTAGTTATGAAAAATAGGTATTTTTATATAGACTTAATCACAAGACCAATAACAGTAAAAATCCACAATACTATAAAAAATATAATTACTTTAGAAATGCTGCAAGGAAAAATAGTTCAGGATGCACAAAATGATGTTTAGTTCAAGGCAGGGGTCTCTGCGACCCTTTTACTCACAAAGTATCTGGTTCCTGGAGCAAAGCAACAAAAATGTCGCTAAGGCGTTGTAGCGATAAATTTCCTCACGCTAACCAGCGATGCGTTGAATCCTTACCGCAAGGGAGGATGATGCGCTGGGTTGCGGGCAGGACAAAGCGACAAACTTCCTCACGCTAAGCCGGTGATGCGATGAAATCCTTGCAGCGAAGGGAGGACGATGCACCGAGCCTGTTGCGTGTGCGATCTTGCTGCTTTGACAAAGATGGCGCTCCGCGAGGAAGCGACGATCCGGATTCGATGCGGGGAAAATGGCGAACGCTCGGCGTCCGCGCTGCGATGATCCTGTTGCGATGATTTCCAGATAGCGGGCGTGTTCAGGCCCGCAGACAGGTGCTGCGACGATCTTCGGGGTTAGTGAGCACTCGGCGACAGCGGAGCGGCGATTTTTCTCACGCTCACCAGCTGCAGCGGCTCGCTAACGGAGGTTAGCTACGATTTTCAGCGCTCTCTTCTCAGCAGTAGAACTAGAGGCCCTGGAACACACAGGAGCCTCACCTGCAGATAGTAATCCTCGCTGGGAGGAAACAGGAGGCTGATGGTGGAGTCTGATGTGCCTGAGACTCCAGCAGGAGGCTAGCTCTCTCCTAGCCCTTGGGTGATTGCTGTAGCACAAAAATACAAAGTCCAATCAAAGTTCTTTTCCTCTTCTTGAAGTCCAGTAGTAACAGCTGCAGGCCAGTCCCAGAAACAGCACACAAGCACAAGGACAGTCCTTCTCCTGCAGATTCTTGTAGCCACACGGACAGAGGTTCTTCTTGTTATCCAGGAGCAATACAAATTGTAGGGGTTTGTGCACAAATATTTATACCCCCAAAGTCTTTGTTCTTAGGGGTCCCAAGTCTCTGAACCCAGCCAGAACCAGTTCTGCCCAGCCCTGGAGCACTTTGTTGATCAGGCTGCATCCTTCCTTTCAGAAAGAGGGGGTCTGCCTCAGACGCACAGTGAGAGGTGGAGCCAGCATTCACCTTGCCAGGCACAGTCCTATTCAAGTGCAGGAGCTACCCCTCCCCTCACACCAAGGCAGGTCGCTCTGTTCAACCCAGGTCTGACTCAGCCTGCCCTGTCCCTCCAAAACCAGAAAGCCAATACACATCATAGCAGAGCAAACTGGAAGGCTTAGGCAAGAAAGTACCTATACTCTAAAAGTGGTAGTTTCAAACACAGAATATAAAAATAACCTTTACTAAAAGATGTATTTTAATATTCTGAGCTCAGGCATACTAGATTCGTTTTTCTACCATGTTCTGTGGGTCAGTTAGGACTATAGAATGTAATAGCCCAGACCTCCCATTCTGGCCTATGGAGAACAGGTAGCCTTACAGTAGTGAAAAACGAAATGGGGTGTAATTCACTACTAGGACATGCTAAATACATCAGGGCATGTCCTACCTTACACATACAATGCGCCCTATCATAAGGGGGACTTACAGGATGCCAAGGGAAGGTTTAGGGGCTGGGAAGTGGGTGCACTTCACAGCCAAGATGGCAGTTCTGGACTGCACGCAGACACTGCAGTGGCAGGTCTGAGACATACTTTACAAGCTGCTTCTGTGGGTGGCACAAACCAGTGCGCCAGGCCCACCAGCAGCATTCGGTTTACCAGCCCTGGGCACACACAGGCCACGCTACTAGGGACTAACAGGTAAACCAAATAAGCCAATCATGGATGTACCAATTCATATGTCATCTTTACAAAGGGAGCATTCGCGCTGTGGCACTGAATGGCAGTGGCACAGCGCCCAGAGCATCTATAACAAGCAAAAACAGAGGAGACACAGCGAAAAAATGGAAGGGAGACGCATGCCAATGGTGCCAGGTCTAACAATGGCCATGTCTGAACTGGGGTGGCGGAGTGAGCTAAAGAACGACGATGGATGAAACCCAGATCAGTTGACTGGGGGTGAATGCCTGCAATGTTCAACACTCCTTCCATCATCCCCTTTGATTTTGCTTTGTTTGCCCTAAGTTGGCAGGGTACGCCCAGATGTGGGTCCCTTACTCACTTTGCCGCTAAATTCAAGCTAGCCTGGCTGATGATGGCCGATTAGCCAGAAGCCGGTCCCAGGATGCTTGTTTCCGGTCCATGGAAGACATGGCTTGGCAGTTCGGGCTGGAGTGTTCCCATGAGGCACAGGGTCACACTGATTTGCATATGGCCATGTCTGATCTGGGGTGGCGGATTGAGCTAAAGAATGATGATGGATGAAACCCAGATCAGTTGACTGGGGCTGAATGCTTACAATGTTCAACACTCCTTCCATCATCCCCTTTGATTTTGCTTTGTTCGCCCTAAGTTGGCAAGGTATGCCCAGACGTGGGTCCCTTGCTCACTTTGCCACTGGATTCATGATAACCTGGCTGATGACGGCTGATTAGCCAGAAAATGGTCCCAGGATGCTTGTTTCCGGTCCAGCGAAGACATGGCTTGGAAGTTCGGGCTGGACTGTTTCCATAAGGCACAGGGTCAGAGTGATTTGCATATGGCCATGTCTGAACTGGGTTAGAGGAGTGAGCTAAAGCATGATGATGGATTAAACCCAGATCAGTTGACTGGGGGTGAGGGCTTGCAAAGTTCAAAACTCCGTCCATCATCCCCTTTTGTTTTGCCTTGTTCACCCTAAGTTGGCAGGGTATGCCTAGACGTGGGTCCCTTGCTCACTTTGCCACTGGATTCAAGCTAGCCTGGCTGATGACGGCTGATTAGCCATAAACCGGTCCCATGATGCTTGTTTCAGGTACAGGGAAGACATGGCTTGGCAGTTAGGGCTGGACTGTTACCATGAGGCACAGGGTCAGACTGATTTGCCTATGGCCATGTCTGGACTTTGGTGGCAGAGTGAGTGAAAGAATGATGATGGATTAAACACAGATCAGTTGACTGGGGGTGAGTGCCAGCAATGTTCAACACTCCGTCCATTATCCCCTTTGGTTTTGCTTTGTTTGCCCTAAGTTGGCAGGGTATGCCCAGACTTGGGTTCCTTGCTCACTTTGCCACTGGATTAAAGCTAGCCTGGCTGGTGACAGCTGATTAGCCAGAAACCGGTCCCAGGATGCTTGTTTCCGGTCCAGGGAAGACATGGCTTGGCAGTTCAGGCTGGACTGTTTCCATGAGGCACAGGGTCAGACTGATTTGCATATGGCCATGTCTGAACTGGGGTGGTGGAGTGAGCTAAAGCATGATGATGAATTAAACCCAGATCAGTTGACTGGGGGTGAGGGCTTGCAAGGTTCAAAACTCCGTTCATCATCCCCTTTGGTTTTGCCTTGTTCGCCCTATGTTGGCAGGGTATGCCGAGACGTGGGTCCCTTGCTCACTTTGCCACTGGATTCAGGCTAGCCTGGCTGATGACGGCTGATTAGACAGAATCCGGTCCCAGGATGCTTGTTTCCGGTCCATGGAAAACATGGCTTGGCAGTTCGAGCTGGAGAGTTCCCATGAGGTACAGGGTCAGACTGATTTGCATATGGCCATGTCTGAACTGGGGTGGCGGAGTGAGCTAAAGAACGACGATGGATGAAACCCAGATCAGTTGACTGGGGGTGAATGCCTGCAATGTTCAACACTCCTTCCATCATCCCCTTTGATTTTGCTTTGTTTGCCCTAAGTTGGCAGGGTACGCCCAGATGTGGGTCCCTTACTCACTTTGCCGCTAAATTCAAGCTAGCCTGGCTGATGATGGCCGATTAGCCAGAAGCCGGTCCCAGTATGCTTGTTTCCGGTCCATGGAAGACATGGCTTGGCAGTTCGGGCTGGAGTGTTCCCATGAGGCACAGGGTCACACTGATTTGCATATGGCCATGTCTGAACTGGGGTGGCGGATTGAGCTAAAGAATGATGATGGATGAAACCCAGATCAGTTGACTGGGGGTGAGGGCTTGCAAAGTTCAAAACTCCGTCCATCATCCCCTTTGGTTTTGCCTTGTTCGCCCTAAGTTATCAGGGTATGCCCAGACGTGGATCCCTTGTTCACTTTGCCACTGGATTCAAGCTAGCCTGGCTGATGACGGCTGATTAGCCAGAAACCAGTCCCAGGATGCTTGGTTCCGGTCCAGGGAAGACATGGCTTGGCAGTTCGGGCTGGACTGTTTCCATGAGGCACAGGGTCAGACTGATTTGCATATGGCCATGTCTGGACATTGGTGGCAAAGTGAGTGAAAGAATGATGATGGATTAAACACAGATCAGTTGACTGGGGGTGAGTGCCTGCAATGTTCAACACTCCATCCATTATCCCCTTTGGTTTTGCTTTGTTTGCCCTAAGTTGGCAGGGTATGCCCAGACTTGGGTTCCTTGCTCACTTTGCCACTGGATTAAAGCTAGCCTGGCTGGTGACGGCTGATTAGCCAGAAACCGGTCCCAGGATGCTTGTTTCCGGTCCAGGGAAGACATGGCTTGGCAGTTCAGGCTGGACTGTTCCCATGAGGCACAGGGGCAGACTGATTTGCATATGGCCATGTCTGAACTGGGGTGGGGGAGTGAGCTTAAGAATGATAATGGATTAAACCTAGATCAATTGACTGGGGGTGAGTGCTTGCAATGTTCAACACTCCGTCCATTATCCCCTTTGGTTTTGCTTTGTTCGCCCTATGTTGGCAGTGTATGCCCAGAAGTGGGTCCCTTACTCACTTTGCCACTGGATTCAGGCTAGCCTGGCTGATGACGGCCGATGAGCCAGAAACCGGTCCCAGGATGCTTGTTTCCGGTCAAGGGAAGACATGGCTTGGAAGTTCGGGCTGGAATGTTCCCATGAGGCACAGGGTCAGACTGATTTGCATATGGCCATGTCTAAACTGGGCGTGGCGGAGTGAGCTAAAGAATGATGATGGATTGAACCCAGATCAGTTGACTGGGGGTGAGTGCTTGCAATGTTTAACACTCCGTCCATCATCCCCTTTGGTTTTGCCTTGTTTGCCCTAAGTTGGCAGGGTATGCCCACACATGGGTCCCTTGCTCACTTTGCCACTGGATTCAAGCTTGCCTGGCTGATGATGGCCGATTAGCCAGAAGCCGGTCCCAGGATGCTTGTTTCCAGTCCATGGAAGACATGGCTTGGCAGTTCGGGCTGGAGTGTTCCCATGAGGCACAGGGTCACACTGATTTGCATATGGCCATGTCTGAACTGGGGTGGCGGATTGAGCTAAAGAATGATGATGGATGAAACCCAGATCAGTTGACTGGGGGTGAATGCTTTCAATGTTCAACACTCCTTCCATCATCCCCTTTGATTTTGCTTTGTTCGCCCTAAGTTGGCAAGGTATGCCCAGACGTGGGTCCCTTGCTCACTTTGCCACTGGATTCATGATAACCTGGCTGATGACGGCTGATTAGCCAGAAAACTGTCCCAGGATGCTTGTTTCTGGTTCAGGGAAGACATGGCTTGGAAGTTCGGGCTAGAATGTTCCATGAGGCACAGGGTCAGAATGATTTTCATATGGCCATGTCTGAACTGGGGGGGGCCGGTACCATCCCTTGGCTTGCATATATTAAAAAGTCCTTAGGTGAAATTGGAAGGGAAGACCTTTGGTCCAACCCAGAGGAGACTTGCGCTGCCCTACCAAAAAAATCCCTGGACAAAGCGATAGAGGAACACAAATTGTCACAAATATTACATCTAGAGTCTAGTACTAATTTGACTTCTGTATTCCTCGAAACGAAAATAAGTTATAGCTTTGAGCCAGCATTGGATTTGATTCAATCATCGCTTGCCAAGAAACTTTACATACAGTTCAGACATGGATCCCTTCCCCTATTTTGTAGGACGAATAAATGGGAAGGCTCTATAACTCGACCCTGTCCAGGGTGTAGCTTGTATGAAGAATCAGAGGTCCATGTATTATTCTTTTGCAAGGCCTACACAAACCCACGCAGAAAATGGATTATCCAACTAGCTAAAAATCTTGGTGTAAGTAATTATAGAGACCTATACAGGGTAATGAAATATGATACTTCCCCCTTGTTCGTCTCAGTAACTGCTAAATACTTATTTACAATGTGGGTAATAAGAAAACATTTAGTACTGTAAAGCTTTTTTCTTTTTTGCAAGCTATGTCCTTTTTTTATTGTATTTTTACGACATATACCAGCTACTTTTTTATGAATATATATTGTCTCAAATTACTGTTTTATGAGAGGTTTTAAGATTATTGTATACATGTGTAGATCTTTTTTAAATGTGATGTCTGTACTTTTATGGCATTTTTGCCGAAATAAAGTTTTCTGACCTGACCTGGGTGGCGGAGTGAGCTAAAGGATGATGATGGATTAAACCCAGATCAGTTGACTGGGGGTGAGGGCTTGCAAAGTTCAAAACTCCGTCCATCATCCCCTTTGGTTTAGCCTTGTTCGCCCTAAGTTGTCAGGGTATGCCCAGACGTGGATCCCTTGTTCACTTTGCCACTGGATTCAAGCTAGCCTGGCTGATGACTGCTGATTAGCCAGAAACCAGTCCCAGGATGCTTGGTTCCGGTCCAGGGAAGACATGGCTTGGCAGTTCGGGCTGGACTGTTTCCATGAGGCACAGGGTCAGACTGATTTGCATATGGCCATGTCTGAACTGGAGTGGCGGAGTGAGCTAAAGAATGATGATGGATTAAACTCAGATCAGTTGACTGGGGGTGAGTGCTTGCAATGTTCAACACTCTGTCCATCATCCCCTTTGGTTTTGCTTTATTTGCCCTAAGTTGGCAGGCTATGCCCAGACGTGGGTCCCTTGCTCACTTTGCCACTGAATTCAAGCTAGCCTGTCTGATGACGGCTCATGAGCCAGAAACTGGTCCCAGGATGCTTGTTTCAGGTCCAGGGAAGACATGGCTTGGCAGTTCGGTCTGGAGTGTTCCCACGTGGCACAGGGTCAGACTGATTTGTATATGGACATGTCTGAACTGGGGTGGCGGAGTGAGCTAAAGAATGATGATGATTAAACCCAGATCAGTTGACTGGGGGTGAGGGCTTGCAAAGTTAAACACTCTGTCCATCATCCCCTTTGGTTTTGCCTTGTTAGCCCTAAATTGGCAGGGTATGCCCAGACGTGGGTCTCTTGCTCACTTTGCCACTGGATTCAAGCTAGCCTGGCTGGTGACGGCCGATTAGCCAGAATCCGGTCCCAGGTTGCTTGTTTCCAGTCCAGGGAAGACATGGCTTGGCAGTTCGGGCTGGACTGTTCCCATGAGGCACAGGGTCAGACTGGTTTGCATATGGCCATTTCTGAACTGAGGTGGCAGAGTGAGCTAAAGAATGATGATGATTAAACCCAGATCAGTTGACTGGGGTGAGTGCTTGCAATGTTCAACACTCCGTTCATCATCCCCTTTGGTTTTGCTTTATTTGCCCTAAGTTGGCAGGCTATTGCCAGACGTGGGTCCCTTGCTCACTTTGCCACTGAATTCAAGCTAGCCTGTCTGATGACGGCTCATGAGCCAGAAACCGGTCCCAGGATGCTTGTTTCAGGTCCAGGGAAGACATGGCTTGGCAGTTCGGTCTGGAGTGTTCCCACGTGGCACAGGGTCAGACTGATTTGTATATGGACATGTCTGAACTGGGGTGGCGGAGTGAGCTAAAGAATGATGATGATTAAACCCAGATCAGTTGACTGGGGGTGAGGGCTTGCAAAGTTAAACACTCTGTCCATCATCCCCTTTGGTTTTGCCTTGTTAGCCCTAAATTGGCAGGGTATGCCCAGACGTGGGTCTCTTGCTCACTTTGCCACTGGATTCAAGCTAGCCTGGCTGGTGACGGCCGATTAGCCAGAATCCGGTCCCAGGTTGCTTGTTTCCAGTCCAGGGAAGACATGGCTTGGCAGTTCGGGCTGGACTGTTCCCATGAGGCACAGGGTCAGACTGGTTTGCATATGGCCATGTCTGGACATTGGTGGCAGAGTGAGTGAAAGAATGATGATGGATTAAACACAGATCAGTTGACTGGGGGTGAGTGCCAGCAATGTTCAACACTCCGTCCATTATCCCCTTTGGTTTTGCTTTGTTTGCCCTAAGTTGGCAGGGTATGCCCAGACTTGGGTTCCTTGCTCACTTTGCCACTGGATTAAAGCTAGCCTGGCTGGTGACAGCTGATTAGCCAGAAACCGGTCCCAGGATGCTTGTTTCCGGTCCAGGGAAGACATGGCTTGGCAGTTCAGGCTGGACTGTTTCCATGAGGCACAGGGTCAGACTGATTTGCATATGGCCATGTCTGAACTGGGGTGGTGGAGTGAGCTAAAGCATGATGATGAATTAAACCCAGATCAGTTGACTGGGGGTGAGGGCTTGCAAAGTTCAAAACTCCGTTCATCATCCCCTTTGGTTTTGCCTTGTTCGCCCTATGTTGGCAGGGTATGCCGAGACGTGGGTCCCTTGCTCACTTTGCCACTGGATTCAGGCTAGCCTGGCTGATGACGGCTGATTAGACAGAATCCGGTCC
Source organism: Triturus cristatus (assembly GCF_964204655.1). NCBI lineage: Eukaryota > Metazoa > Chordata > Amphibia > Caudata > Salamandridae > Triturus > Triturus cristatus. The sequence goes on along the minus strand of NC_140579.1, from coordinate 1,030,798,914 downwards.
CAGGATGCTTGTTTCCGGGCCAGGGAATACATTGCTTGGAAGTTCGGGCTGGACTGTTCCCATGAGGCACAGGGTCAGACTAATTTGCATATGTCCATGTCTGAACTGGGGTGGTCGAGTGAGCTAAAGCATGATGATGAATTAAACCCAGATCAGTTGACTGGGGGTGAGGGCTTGCAAAGTTCAAAACTCCGTTCATCATCCCCTTTGGTTTTGCCTTGTTTGCCCTATGTTGGCAGGGTATGCCGAGACGTGGCTCCCTTGCTCACTTTGCCACTGAATTCAAGCAAGCTTGGCTGATGATGGCCGATTAGCCAGAAGCCGGTCCCAGGATGCTTGTTTCCGGTCCATGGAAAACATGGCTTGGCAGTTCGAGCTGGAGTGTTCCCATGAGGTACAGGGTCAGACTGATTTGCATATGGCCATGTCTGAACTGGGGTGGCGGAGTGAGCTAAAGAACGACGATGGATGAAACCCAGATCAGTTGACTGGGGGTGAATGCCTGCAATGTTCAACACTCCTTCCATCATCCCCTTTGATTTTGCTTTGTTTGCCCTAAGTTGGCAGGGTTCGCCCAGATGTGGGTCCCTTACTCACTTTGCCGCTAAATTCAAGCTAGCCTGGCTGATGATGGCCGATTAGCCAGAAGCCGGTCCCAGGATGCTTGTTTCCGGTCCATGGAAGACATGGCTTGGCAGTTCGGGCTGGAGTGTTCCCATGAGGCACAGGGTCACACTGATTTGCATATGGCCATGTCTGAACTGGGGTTGCGGATTGAGCTAAAGAATGATGATGGATGAAACCCAGATCAGTTGACTGGGGGTGAGGGCTTGCAAAGTTCAAAACTCCGTCCATCATCCCCTTTGGTTTTGCCTTGTTCGCCCTAAGTTATCAGGGTATGCCCAGACGTGGATCCCTTGTTCACTTTGCCACTGGATTCAAGCTAGCCTGGCTGATGATGGCTGATTAGCCAGAAACCAGTCCCAGGATGCTTGGTTCCGGTCCAGGGAAGACATGGCTTGGCAGTTCGGGCTGGACTGTTTCCATGAGGCACAGGGTCAGACTGATTTGCATATGGCCATGTCTGGACATTGGTGGCAGAGTGAGTGAAAGAATGATGATGGATTAAACACAGATCAGTTGACTGGGGGTGAGTGCCTGCAATGTTCAACACTCCGTCCATTATCCCCTTTGGTTTTGCTTTGTTTGCCCTAAGTTGGCAGGGTATGCCCAGACTTGGGTTCCTTGCTCACTTTGCCACTGGATTAAAGCTAGCCTGGCTGGTGACGGCTGATTAGCCAGAAACCGGTCCCAGGATGCTTGTTTCCGGTCCAGGGAAGACATGGCTTGGCAGTTCAGGCTGGACTGTTCCCATGAGGCACAGGGGCAGACTGATTTGCATATGGCCATGTCTGAACTGGGGTGGGGGAGTGAGCTTAAGAATGATAATGGATTAAACCTAGATCAATTGACTGGGGGTGAGTGCTTGCAATGTTCAACACTCCGTCCATTATCCCCTTTGGTTTTGCTTTGTTCGCCCTATGTTGGCAGTGTATGCCCAGTAGTGGGTCCCTTACTCACTTTGCCACTGGATTCAGGCTAGCCTGGCTGATGACGGCCGATGAGCCAGAAACCGGTCCCAGGATGCTTGTTTCCGGTCAAGGGAAGACATGGCTTGGAAGTTCGGGCTGGAATGTTCCCATGAGGCACAGGGTCAGACTGATTTGCATATGGCCATGTCTAAACTGGGCGTGGCGGAGTGAGCTAAAGAATGATGATGGATTGAACCCAGATCAGTTGACTGGGGGTGAGTGCTTGCAATGTTTAACACTCCGTCCATCATCCCCTTTGGTTTTGCCTTGTTTGCCCTAAGTTGGCAGGGTATGCCCACACATGGGTCCCTTGCTCACTTTGCCACTGGATTCAAGCTTGCCTGGCTGATGATGGCCGATTAGCCAGAAGCCGGTCCCAGGATGCTTGTTTCCAGTCCATGGAAGACATGGCTTGGCAGTTCGGGCTGGAGTGTTCCCATGAGGCACAGGGTCACACTGATTTGCATATGGCCATGTCTGAACTGGGGTGGCGGATTGAGCTAAAGAATGATGATGGATGAAACCCAGATCAGTTGACTGGGGGTGAATGCTTTCAATGTTCAACACTCCTTCCATCATCCCCTTTGATTTTGCTTTGTTCGCCCTAAGTTGGCAAGGTATGCCCAGACGTGGGTCCCTTGCTCACTTTGCCACTGGATTCATGATAACCTGGCTGATGACGGCTGATTAGCCAGAAAACTGTCCCAGGATGCTTGTTTTTGGTCCAGGGAAGACATGGCTTGGAAGTTCGGGCTAGAATGTTCCATGAGGCACAGGGTCAGAATGATTTTCATATGGCCATGTCTGAACTGGGGGGGGCCGGTACCATCCCGTGGCTTGCATATATTAAAAATTCCTTAGGTGAAAATGGAAGGGAAGACCTTTGGTCCAACCCAGAGGAGACTTGCGCTGCCCTACCAAAAAAATCCCTGGACAAAGCGATAGAGGAACACAAATTGTCACAAATATTACGTCTAGAGTCTAGTACTAATTTGACTTCTGTATTCCTCGAAACGAAAATAAGTTATAGCTTTGAGCCAGCATTGGATTTGATTCAATCATCGCTTGCCAAGAAACTTTACATACAGTTCAGACATGGATCCCTTCCCCTAACTTGTAGGACGAATAAATGGGAAGGCTCTATAACTCGACCCTGTCCAGGGTGTAGCTTGTATGAAGAATCAGAGGTCCATGTATTATTCTTTTGCAAGGCCTACACAAACCCACGCAGAAAATGGATTATCCAACTAGCTAAAAATCTTGGTGTAAGTAATTATAGAGACCTATACAGGGCAATGAAATATGATACTTCCCCCTTGTTCGTCTCAGTAACTGCTAAATACTTATTTACAATGTGGGTAATAAGAAAACATTTAGTACTGTAAAGCTTTTTTCTTTTTTGCAAGCTATGTCCTTTTTTTATTGTATTTTTACGACATATACCAGCTACTTTTTTATGAATATATATTGTCTCAAATTACTGTTTTATGAGAGGTTTTAAGATTATTGTATACATGTGTAGATCTTTTTTAAATGTGATGTCTGTACTTTTATGGCATTTTTGCCGAAATAAAGTTTTCTGACCTGACCTGGGTGGCGGAGTGAGCTAAAGGATGATGATGGATTAAACCCAGATCAGTTGACTGGGGGTGAGGGCTTGCAAAGTTCAAAACTCCGTCCATCATCCCCTTTGGTTTTGCCTTGTTCGACCTAAGTTGTCAGGGTATGCCCAGACGTGGATCCCTTGTTCATTTTGCCACTGGATTCAAGCTAGCCTGGCTGATGACTGCTGATTAGCCAGAAACCAGTCCCAGGATGCTTGGTTCCGGTCCAGGGAAGACATGGCTTGGCAGTTCGGGCTGGACTGTTTCCATGAGGCACAGGGTCAGACTGATTTGCATATGGCCATGTCTGAACTGGAGTGGCGGAGTGAGCTAAAGAATGATGATGGATTAAACTCAGATCAGTTGACTGGGGGTGAGTGCTTGCACTGTTCAACCCTCTGTCCATCATCCCCTTTGGTTTTGCTTTATTTGCCCTAAGTTGGCAGGCTATGCCCAGACGTGGGTCCCTTGCTCACTTTGCCACTGAATTCAAGCTAGCCTGTCTGATGACGGCTCATGAGCCAGAAACCGGTCCCAGGATGCTTGTTTCAGGTCCAGGGAAGACATGGCATGGCAGTTCGGTCTGGAGTGTTCCCACGTGGCACAGGGTCAGACTGATTTGTATATGGACATGTCTGAACTGGGGTGGCGGAGTGAGCTAAAGAATGATGATGATTAAACCCAGATCAGTTGACTGGGGGTGAGGGCTTGCAAAGTTAAACACTCTGTCTATCATCCCCTTTGGTTTTGCCTTGTTAGCCCTAAATTGGCAGGGTATGCCCAGACGTGGGTCTCTTGCTCACTTTGCCACTGGATTCAAGCTAGCCTGGCTGGTGGCGGCCGATTAGCCAGAATCCGGTCCCAGGTTGCTTGTTTCCAGTCCAGGGAAGACATGGCTTGGCAGTTCGGGCTGGACTGTTCCCATGAGGCACAGGGTCAGACTGGTTTGCATATGGCCATTTCTGAACTGAGGTGGCAGAGTGAGCTAAAGAATGATGATGGATTAAACCCAGATCAATTGACTGGGGTGAGTGCTTGCAATGTTCAACACTCCGTCCATCATCCCCTTTGGTTTTGCTTTATTTGCCCTAAGTTGGCAGTCTATGCCCAGACGTGGGTCCCTTGCTCACTTTGCCACTGAATTCAAGCTAGCCTGTCTGATGACGGCTCATGAGCCAGAAACCGGTCCCAGGATGCTTGTTTCAGGTCCAGGGAAGACATGGCTTGGCAGTTCGGTCTGGAGTGTTCCCACGTGGCACAGGGTCAGACTGATTTGTATATGGACATGTCTGAACTGGGGTGGCGGAGTGAGCTAAAGAATGATGATGATTAAACCCAGATCAGTTGACTGGGGGTGAGGGCTTGCAAAGTTAAACACTCTGTCCATCATCCCCTTTGGTTTTGCCTTGTTAGCCCTAAATTGGCAGGGTATGCCCAGTTCGGGCTGGACTGTTTCCATGAGGCACAGGGTCAGACTGATTTGCATATGGCCATGTCTGAACTGGAGTGGCGGAGTGAGCTAAAGAATGATGATGGATTAAACTCAGATCAGTTGACTGGGGGTGAGTGCTTGCAATGTTCAACACTCTGTCCATCATCCCCTTTGGTTTTGCTTTATTTGCCCTAAGTTGGCAGGCTATGCCCAGACGTGGGTCCCTTGCTCACTTTGCCACTGAATTCAAGCTAGCCTGTCTGATGACGGCTCATGAGCCAGAAACCGGTCCCAGGATGCTTGTTTCAGGTCCAGGGAAGACATGGCTTGGCAGTTCGGTCTGGAGTGTTCCCACGTGGCACAGGGTCAGACTGATTTGTATATGGACATGTCTGAACTGGGGTGGCGGAGTGAGCTAAAGAATGATGATGATTAAACCCAGATCAGTTGACTGGGGGTGAGGGCTTGCAAAGTTAAACACTCTGTCCATCATCCCCTTTGGTTTTGCCTTGTTAGCCCTAAATTGGCAGGGTATGCCCAGACGTGGGTCTCTTGCTCACTTTGCCACTGGATTCAAGCTAGCCTGGCTGGTGACGGCCGATTAGCCAGAATCCGGTCCCAGGTTGCTTGTTTCCAGTCCAGGGAAGACATGGCTTGGCAGTTCGGGCTGGACTGTTCCCATGAGGCACAGGGTCAGACTGGTTTGCATATGGCCATTTCTGAACTGAGGTGGCAGAGTGAGCTAAAGAATGATGATGGATTAAACCCAGATCAGTTGACTGGGGTGAGTGCTTGCAATGTTCAACACTCCGTTCATCATCCCCTTTGGTTTTGCTTTATTTGCCCTAAGTTGGCAGGCTATTGCCAGACGTGGGTCCCTTGCTCACTTTGCCACTGAATTCAAGCTAGCCTGTCTGATGACGGCTCATGAGCCAGAAACCGGTCCCAGGATGCTTGTTTCAGGTCCAGGGAAGACATGGCTTGGCAGTTCGGTCTGGAGTGTTCCCACGTGGCACAGGGTCAGACTGATTTGTATATGGACATGTCTGAACTGGGGTGGCGGAGTGAGCTAAAGAATGATGATGATTAAACCCAGATCAGTTGACTGGGGGTGAGGGCTTGCAAAGTTAAACACTCTGTCCATCATCCCCTTTGGTTTTGCCTTGTTAGCCCTAAATTGGCAGGGTATGCCCAGACGTGGGTCTCTTGCTCACTTTGCCACTGGATTCAAGCTAGCCTGGCTGGTGACGGCCGATTAGCCAGAATCCGGTCCCAGGTTGCTTGTTTCCAGTCCAGGGAAGACATGGCTTGGCAGTTCGGGCTGGACTGTTCCCATGAGGCACAGGGTCAGACTGGTTTGCATATGGCCATGTCTGGACATTGGTGGCAGAGTGAGTGAAAGAATGATGATGGATTAAACACAGATCAGTTGACTGGGGGTGAGTGCCAGCAATGTTCAACACTCCGTCCATTATCCCCTTTGGTTTTGCTTTGTTTGCCCTAAGTTGGCAGGGTATGCCCAGACTTGGGTTCCTTGCTCACTTTGCCACTGGATTAAAGCTAGCCTGGCTGGTGACAGCTGATTAGCCAGAAACCGGTCCCAGGATGCTTGTTTCCGGTCCAGGAAAGACATGGCTTGGCAGTTCAGGCTGGACTGTTTCCATGAGGCACAGGGTCAGACTGATTTGCATATGGCCATGTCTGAACTGGGGTGGTGGAGTGAGCTAAAGCATGATGATGAATTAAACCCAGATCAGTTGACTGTTGGTGAGGGCTTGCAAAGTTCAAAACTCCGTTCATCATCCCCTTTGGTTTTGCCTTGTTCGCCCTATGTTGGCAGGGTATGCCGAGACGTGGGTCCCTTGCTCACTTTGCCACTGGATTCAGGCTAGCCTGGCTGATGACGGCTGATTAGACAGAATCCGGTCCCAGGATGCTTGTTTCCGGGCCAGGGAATACATTGCTTGGAAGTTCGGGCTGGACTGTTCCCATGAGGCACAGGGTCAGACTAATTTGCATATGTCCATGTCTGAACTGGGGTGGTCGAGTGAGCTAAAGCATGATGATGAATTAAACCCAGATCAGTTGACTGGGGGTGAGGGCTTGCAAAGTTCAAAACTCCGTTCATCATCCCCTTTGGTTTTGCCTTGTTTGCCCTATGTTGGCAGGGTATGCCGAGACGTGGCTCCCTTGCTCACTTTGCCACTGAATTCAAGCAAGCTTGGCTGATGATGGCCGATTAGCCAGAAGCCGGTCCCAGGATGCTTGTTTCCGGTCCATGGAAAACATGGCTTGGCAGTTCGAGCTGGAGTGTTCCCATGAGGTACAGGGTCAGACTGATTTGCATATGGCCATGTCTGAACTGGGGTGGCGGAGTGAGCTAAAGAACGACGATGGATGAAACCCAGATCAGTTGACTGGGGGTGAATGCCTGCAATGTTCAACACTCCTTCCATCATCCCCTTTGATTTTGCTTTGTTTGCCCTAAGTTGGCAGGGTTCGCCCAGATGTGGGTCCCTTACTCACTTTGCCGCTAAATTCAAGCTAGCCTGGCTGATGATGGCCGATTAGCCGGAAGCCGGTCCCAGGATGCTTGTTTCCGGTCCATGGAAGACATGGCTTGGCAGTTCGGGCTGGAGTGTTCCCATGAGGCACAGGGTCACACTGATTTGCATATGGCCATGTCTGAACTGGGGTTGCGGATTGAGCTAAAGAATGATGATGGATGAAACCCAGATCAGTTGACTGGGGGTGAATGCTTTCAATGTTCAACACTCCTTCCATCATCCCCTTTGATTTTGCTTTGTTCGCCCTAAGTTGGCAAGGTATGCCCAGACGTGGGTCCCTTGCTCACTTTGCCACTGAATTCAAGCAAGCTTGGCTGATGATGGCCGATTAGCCAGAAGCCGGTCCCAGGATGCTTGTTTCCGGTCCATGGAAAACATGGCTTGGCAGTTCGAGCTGGAGTGTTCCCATGAGGTACAGGGTCAGACTGATTTGCATATGGCCATGTCTGAACTGGGGTGGCGGAGTGAGCTAAAGAACGACGATGGATGAAACCCAGATCAGTTGACTGGGGGTGAATGCCTGCAATGTTCAACACTCCTTCCATCATCCCCTTTGATTTTGCTTTGTTTGCCCTAAGTTGGCAGGGTTCGCCCAGATGTGGGTCCCTTACTCACTTTGCCGCTAAATTCAAGCTAGCCTGGCTGATGATGGCCGATTAGCCAGAAGCCGGTCCCAGGATGCTTGTTTCCGGTCCATGGAAGACATGGCTTGGCAGTTCGGGCTGGAGTGTTCCCATGAGGCACAGGGTCACACTGATTTGCATATGACCATGTCTGAACTGGGGTTGCGGATTGAGCTAAAGAATGATGATGGATGAAACCCAGATCAGTTGACTGGGGGTGAGGGCTTGCAAAGTTCAAAACTCCGTCCATCATCCCCTTTGGTTTTGCCTTGTTCGCCCTAAGTTATCAGGGTATGCCCAGACGTGGATCCCTTGTTCACTTTGCCACTGGATTCAAGCTAGCCTGGCTGATGATGGCTGATTAGCCAGAAACCAGTCCCAGGATGCTTGGTTCCGGTCCAGGGAAGACATGGCTTGGCAGTTCGGGCTGGACTGTTTCCATGAGGCACAGGGTCAGACTGATTTGCATATGGCCATGTCTGGACATTGGTGGCAGAGTGAGTGAAAGAATGATGATGGATTAAACACAGATCAGTTGACTGGGGGTGAGTGCCTGCAATGTTCAACACTCCGTCCATTATCCCCTTTGGTTTTGCTTTGTTTGCCCTAAGTTGGCAGGGTATGCCCAGACTTGGGTTCCTTGCTCGCTTTGCCACTGGATTAAAGCTAGCCTGGCTGGTGACGGCTGATTAGCCAGAAACCGGTCCCAGGATGCTTGTTTCCGGTCCAGGGAAGACATGGCTTGGCAGTTCAGGCTGGACTGTTCCCATGAGGCACAGGGGCAGACTGATTTGCATATGGCCATGTCTGATCTGGGGTGGGGGAGTGAGCTTAAGAATGATAATGGATTAAACCCAGATCAATTGACTGGGGGTGAGTGCTTGCAATGTTCAACACTCCGTCCATTATCCCCTTTGGTTTTGCTTTGTTCGCCCTATGTTGGCAGTGTATGCCCAGTAGTGGGTCCCTTACTCACTTTGCCACTGGATTCAGGCTAGCCTGGCTGATGACGGCCGGTGAGCCAGAAACCGGTCCCAGGATGCTTGTTTCCGGTCAAGGGAAGACATGGCTTGGAAGTTCGGGCTGGAATGTTCCCATGAGGCACAGGGTCAGACTGATTTGCATATGGCCATGTCTAAACTGGGCGTGGCGGAGTGAGCTAAAGAATGATGATGGATTGAACCCAGATCAGTTGACTGGGGGTGAGTGCTTGCAATGTTTAACACTCCGTCCATCATCCCCTTTGGTTTTGCCTTGTTTGCCCTAAGTTGGCAGGGTATGCCCACACATGGGTCCCTTGCTCACTTTGCCACTGGATTCAAGCTTGCCTGGCTGATGATGGCCGATTAGCCAGAAGCCGGTCCCAGGATGCTTGTTTCCAGTCCATGGAAGACATGGCTTGGCAGTTCGGGCTGGAGTGTTCCCATGAGGCACAGGGTCACACTGATTTGCATATGGCCATGTCTGAACTGGGGTGGCGGATTGAGCTAAAGAATGATGATGGATGAAACCCAGATCAGTTGACTGGGGGTGAATGCTTTCAATGTTCAACACTCCTTCCATCATCCCCTTTGATTTTGCTTTGTTCGCCCTAAGTTGGCAAGGTATGCCCAGACGTGGGTCCCTTGCTCACTTTGCCACTGGATTCATGATAACCTGGCTGATGACGGCTGATTAGCCAGAAAACTGTCCCAGGATGCTTGTTTCTGGTCCAGGGAAGACATGGCTTGGAAGTTCGGGCTAGAATGTTCCATGAGGCACAGGGTCAGAATGATTTTCATATGGCCATGTCTGAACTGGGGGGGGCCGGTACCATCCCGTGGCTTGCATATATTAAAAAGTCCTTAGGTGAAAATGGAAGGGAAGACCTTTGGTCCAACCCAGAGGAGACTTGCGCTGCCCTACCAAAAAAATCCCTGGACAAAGCGATAGAGGAACACAAATTGTCACAAATATTACGTCTAGAGTCTAGTACTAATTTGACTTCTGTATTCCTCGAAACGAAAATAAGTTATAGCTTTGAGCCAGCATTGGATTTGATTCAATCATCGCTTGCCAAGAAACTTTACATACAGTTCAGACATGGATCCCTTCCCCTAACTTGTAGGACGAATAAATGGGAAGGCTCTATAACTCGACCCTGTCCAGGGTGTAGTTTGTATGAAGAATCAGAGGTCCATGTATTATTCTTTTGCAAGGCCTACACAAACCCACGCAGAAAATGGATTATCCAACTAGCTAAAAATCTTGGTGTAAGTAATTATAGAGACCTATACAGGGCAATGAAATATGATACTTCCCCCTTGTTCGTCTCAGTAACTGCTAAATACTTATTTACAATGTGGGTAATAAGAAAACATTTAGTACTGTAAAGCTTTTTTCTTTTTTGCAAGCTATGTCCTTTTTTTTATTGTATTTTTACGACATATACCAGCTACTTTTTTATGAATATATATTGTCTCAAATTACTGTTTTATGAGAGGTTTTAAGATTATTGTATACATGTGTAGATCTTTTTTAAATGTGATGTCTGTACTTTTATGGCATTTTTGCCGAAATAAAGTTTTCTGACCTGACCTGGGTGGCGGAGTGAGCTAAAGGATGATGATGGATTAAACCCAGATCAGTTGACTGGGGGTGAGGGCTTGCAAAGTTCAAAACTCCGTCCATCATCCCCTTTGGTTTTGCCTTGTTCGACCTAAGTTGTCAGGGTATGCCCAGACGTGGATCCCTTGTTCACTTTGCCACTGAATTCAAGCTAGCCTGTCTGATGACGGCTCATGAGCCAGAAACCGGTCCCAGGATGCTTGTTTCAGGTCCAGGGAAGACATGGCATGGCAGTTCGGTCTGGAGTGTTCCCACGTGGCACAGGGTCAGACTGATTTGTATATGGACATGTCTGAACTGGGGTGGCGGAGTGAGCTAAAGAATGATGATGCATTAAACCCAGATCAGTTGACTGGGATGAGTGCTTGCAATGTTCAACACTCCGTCCATCATCCCCTTTGGTTTTGCTTTCTTCGCCCTAAGATGGCAGGGTATGCCCAGACGTGCGTCCCTTGCTAACTTTGCAACTGGATTCAAGGTAGTCTGGCTGATGACATCTGATTAACTAGAATCCGGTCCCAGGTGGCTTGTTTCCAGTCCAGGGAAGAAATGGCTTGGCAGTTCGGGCTGGACTGTTCCATGAGGCACAGGGGCAGACTGATTTGCATATGGCCATGTCTGAACTGGGGTGGCGGAGTGAGCTAAAAAATGATGATGGATTAAACCCCGATCAGTTGACTGGGGTGAGTGCTTGCAATGTTCAACACTCCGTCCATCATCCCCTTTGGTTTTGCTTTGTTCGCCCTAAGTTGGCAGGGTATGCCCAGACGTGGGTCCCTTGCTCACTTTGCCACTGGATTCAGGCTAGCCTGGCTGATGGTGGCCGATTAGCCAGAAACCGGTCCCAGGATGCTTGTTTCAGGTCCAGGGAAGACATGGCTTGGCAGTTCGGGCTGGACTGTTCCCATGAGGCACAGGGTCAGACTGATTTTCATATGGCCATTTCTGAACTGGGGTGGCGGAGTGAGCTAAAGAATGATGATGATTAAACCCAGATCAGTTGACTGGGGGTGAGGGCTTGCAAAGTTCAACACTCTGTCCATCATCCCCTTTGGTTGTGCTTTGTTCGCCCTAAGTTGGCAGGGTATGCCCAGACGTGGGTCCCTTGCTAACTTTGCAACTGGATTCAAGCTAGCCTAGCTGATGATGGCTGATTAGCCAGAAACTGGTCCCAGGATGCTTGTTCCCAGTCCAGTGAAGACATGGCTTGGCATTTCGGGCTGGAGTGTTCCCATGATGCACATGGTCAGACTGATTTGCATATGGCCATGTTTGAACTGGGATGCCGAAGTGAGCTAAAGAATGATGATGGATTAAACCAAGATCAGTTGACTGGGGGTGAGTGCTCGCAATGTTCAACACTAGGTCCATCATCCCCATTGGTTTTGCATTGTTCACCATATGTTGGCAGGGTATGCCCAGACGTGGGTCCCTTGCTCACTTTGCCACTGGATTCAGGCTAGCCTGGCTGATGACGGCTGATTATCCAGAAACTGGTCCCAGGAAGCTTGTTTCCGGTCCAGGGAAGACATGGCTTGGAAGTTCGGGCTGGAATGTTCCCATGAGGCAGAGGGTCAGACTGATTTGCATATGGCCATGTCTGAAATGGGGTGGCGGAGTGAGCTAAAGAATGATGATGGATTAAACCCAGATCAGTTGACTGGGGGTGAGTGCTTGCAATGTTCAACACTATTTCCATCATCCCCTTTGGTATTGCTTTGTTCGCCCTATGTTGGCAGTGTATGCCCAGAACTGGGTCCCTTGCTCACTTTGCCACTCGATTCAGGCTAGCCTGGCTGATGACAGCTGATTAGCCAGAAACCGGTCCCAGGATGCTTGTTTCCGGTCCAGGGAAGACATGGCTTGGAAGTTCGGGCTGGAATGTTCCCATGAGGCACAGGGTCAGACTGATTTGCATATGGGCATGTCTGAAGCGGGCGTGGCGGATTGAGCTAAAAAATGATGATGGATTAAACCCATATCAGTTGACTGGGGGTGAGTGCTTGCAATGTTCAACACTCCGTCCATCATCCCCTTTGGTTTTGCTTTGTTCGCCCTAAGTTGGCAGGGTATGCCCAGACGTGGGTCCCTTGCTCACTTTGCCACTGGATTCAGGCTAGTCTGGCTGATGGCGGCCGATTAGCCAGAAACCGGTCCCAGGATGCTTGTTTCCAGTCCAGGGAAGACATGTTTTTTCAGTTCGGGCTGGACTGTTCCCATGAGGCAAAGGGTCAGGCTGATTTGCATATGGCCATGTCTGAAATGGGGTGGCTGAGTGAGCTAAAGAATGATGATGGATTGAACCCAGATCAGTTGACTGGGGGTGAGTGCTTGCAAAGTTTAAAACTCCGTCCATCATCCCCTTTGGTTTTGCCTTGTTCGCCCTAAGTTGTCAGGGTATGCCCAGACGTGGATCCCTTGTTCACTTTGCCACTGGATTCAAGCTAGCCTGGCTGATGACTGCTGATTAGCCAGAAACCAGTCCCAGGATGCTTGGTTCCGGTCCAGGGAAGACATGGCTTGGCAGTTCGGGCTGGACTGTTTCCATGAGGCACAGGGTCAGACTGATTTGCATATGGCCATGTCTGAACTGGAGTGGCGGAGTGAGCTAAAGAATGATGATGGATTAAACTCAGATCAGTTGACTGGGGGTGAGTGCTTGCAATGTTCAACACTCTGTCCATCATCCCCTTTGGTTTTGCTTTATTTGCCCTAAGTTGGCAGGCTATGCCCAGACGTGGGTCCCTTGCTCACTTTGCCACTGAATTCAAGCTAGCCTGTCTGATGACGGCTCATGAGCCAGAAACCGGTCCCAGGATGCTTGTTTCAGGTCCAGGGAAGACATGGCTTGGCAGTTCGGTCTGGAGTGTTCCCACGTGGCACAGGGTCAGACTGATTTGTATATGGAAATGTCTGAACTGGGGTGGCGGAGTGAGCTAAAGAATGATGATGATTAAACCCAGATCAGTTGACTGGGGGTGAGGGCTTGCAAAGTTAAACACTCTGTCCATCATCCCCTTTGGTTTTGCCTTGTTAGCCCTAAATTGGCAGGGTATGCCCAGACGTGGGTCTCTTGCTCACTTTGCCACTGGATTCAAGCTAGCCTGGCTGGTGACGGCCGATTAGCCAGAATCCGGTCCCAGGTTGCTTGTTTCCAGTCCAGGGAAGACATGGCTTGGCAGTTCGGGCTGGACTGTTCCCATGAGGCACAGGGTCAGACTGGTTTGCATATGGCCATTTCTGAACTGAGGTGGCAGAGTGAGCTAAAGAATGATGATGGATTAAACCCAGATCAGTTGACTGGGGTGAGTGCTTGCAATGTTCAACACTCCGTTCATCATCCCCTTTGGTTTTGCTTTATTTGCCCTAAGTTGGCAGGCTATTGCCAGACGTGGGTCCCTTGCTCACTTTGCCACTGAATTCAAGCTAGCCTGTCTGATGACGGCTCATGAGCCAGAAACCGGTCCCAGGATGCTTGTTTCAGGTCCAGGGAAGACATGGCTTGGCAGTTCGGTCTGGAGTGTTCCCACGTGGCACAGGGTCAGACTGATTTGTATATGGACATGTCTGAACTGGGGTGGCGGAGTGAGCTAAAGAATGATGATGATTAAACCCAGATCAGTTGACTGGGGGTGAGGGCTTGCAAAGTTAAACACTCTGTCCATCATCCCCTTTGGTTTTGCCTTGTTAGCCCTAAATTGGCAGGGTATGCCCAGACGTGGGTCTCTTGCTCACTTTGCCACTGGATTCAAGCTAGCCTGGCTGGTGACGGCCGATTAGCCAGAATCCGGTCCCAGGTTGCTTGTTTCCAGTCCAGGGAAGACATGGCTTGGCAGTTCGGGCTGGACTGTTCCCATGAGGCACAGGGTCAGACTGGTTTGCATATGGCCATGTCTGGACATTGGTGGCAGAGTGAGTGAAAGAATGATGATGGATTAAACACAGATCAGTTGACTGGGGGTGAGTGCCAGCAATGTTCAACACTCCGTCCATTATCCCCTTTGGTTTTGCTTTGTTTGCCCTAAGTTGGCAGGGTATGCCCAGACTTGGGTTCCTTGCTCACTTTGCCACTGGATTAAAGCTAGCCTGGCTGGTGACAGCTGATTAGCCAGAAACCGGTCCCAGGATGCTTGTTTCCGGTCCAGGAAAGACATGGCTTGGCAGTTCAGGCTGGACTGTTTCCATGAGGCACAGGGTCAGACTGATTTGCATATGGCCATGTCTGAACTGGGGTGGTGGAGTGAGCTAAAGCATGATGATGAATTAAACCCAGATCAGTTGACTGTTGGTGAGGGCTTGCAAAGTTCAAAACTCCGTTCATCATCCCCTTTGGTTTTGCCTTGTTCGCCCTATGTTGGCAGGGTATGCCGAGACGTGGGTCCCTTGCTCACTTTGCCACTGGATTCAGGCTAGCCTGGCTGATGACGGCTGATTAGACAGAATCCGGTCCCAGGATGCTTGTTTCCGGGCCAGGGAATACATTGCTTGGAAGTTCGGGCTGGACTGTTCCCATGAGGCACAGGGTCAGACTAATTTGCATATGTCCATGTCTGAACTGGGGTGGTCGAGTGAGCTAAAGCATGATGATGAATTAAACCCAGATCAGTTGACTGGGGGTGAGGGCTTGCAAAGTTCAAAACTCCGTTCATCATCCCCTTTGGTTTTGCCTTGTTTGCCCTATGTTGGCAGGGTATGCCGAGACGTGGCTCCCTTGCTCACTTTGCCACTGAATTCAAGCAAGCTTGGCTGATGATGGCCGATTAGCCAGAAGCCGGTCCCAGGATGCTTGTTTCCGGTCCATGGAAAACATGGCTTGGCAGTTCGAGCTGGAGTGTTCCCATGAGGTACAGGGTCAGACTGATTTGCATATGGCCATGTCTGAACTGGGGTGGCGGAGTGAGCTAAAGAACGACGATGGATGAAACCCAGATCAGTTGACTGGGGGTGAATGCCTGCAATGTTCAACACTCCTTCCATCATCCCCTTTGATTTTGCTTTGTTTGCCCTAAGTTGGCAGGGTTCGCCCAGATGTGGGTCCCTTACTCACTTTGCCGCTAAATTCAAGCTAGCCTGGCTGATGATGGCCGATTAGCCAGAAGCCGGTCCCAGGATGCTTGTTTCCGGTCCATGGAAGACATGGCTTGGCAGTTCGGGCTGGAGTGTTCCCATGAGGCACAGGGTCACACTGATTTGCATATGGCCATGTCTGAACTGGGGTTGCGGATTGAGCTAAAGAATGATGATGGATGAAACCCAGATCAGTTGACTGGGGGTGAGGGCTTGCAAAGTTCAAAACTCCGTCCATCATCCCCTTTGGTTTTGCCTTGTTCGCCCTAAGTTATCAGGGTATGCCCAGACGTGGATCCCTTGTTCACTTTGCCACTGGATTCAAGCTAGCCTGGCTGATGATGGCTGATTAGCCAGAAACCAGTCCCAGGATGCTTGGTTCCGGTCCAGGGAAGACATGGCTTGGCAGTTCGGGCTGGACTGTTTCCATGAGGCACAGGGTCAGACTGATTTGCATATGGCCATGTCTGGACATTGGTGGCAGAGTGAGTGAAAGAATGATGATGGATTAAACACAGATCAGTTGACTGGGGGTGAGTGCCTGCAATGTTCAACACTCCGTCCATTATCCCCTTTGGTTTTGCTTTGTTTGCCCTAAGTTGGCAGGGTATGCCCAGACTTGGGTTCCTTGCTCGCTTTGCCACTGGATTAAAGCTAGCCTGGCTGGTGACGGCTGATTAGCCAGAAACCGGTCCCAGGATGCTTGTTTCCGGTCCAGGGAAGACATGGCTTGGCAGTTCAGGCTGGACTGTTCCCATGAGGCACAGGGGCAGACTGATTTGCATATGGCCATGTCTGATCTGGGGTGGGGGAGTGAGCTTAAGAATGATAATGGATTAAACCCAGATCAATTGACTGGGGTTGAGTGCTTGCAATGTTCAACACTCCGTCCATTATCCCCTTTGGTTTTGCTTTGTTCGCCCTATGTTGGCAGTGTATGCCCAGTAGTGGGTCCCTTACTCACTTTGCCACTGGATTCAGGCTAGCCTGGCTGATGACGGCCGGTGAGCCAGAAACCGGTCCCAGGATGCTTGTTTCCGGTCAAGGGAAGACATGGCTTGGAAGTTCGGGCTGGAATGTTCCCATGAGGCACAGGGTCAGACTGATTTGCATATGGCCATGTCTAAACTGGGCGTGGCGGAGTGAGCTAAAGAATGATGATGGATTGAACCCAGATCAGTTGACTGGGGGTGAGTGCTTGCAATGTTTAACACTCCGTCCATCATCCCCTTTGGTTTTGCCTTGTTTGCCCTAAGTTGGCAGGGTATGCCCACACATGGGTCCCTTGCTCACTTTGCCACTGGATTCAAGCTTGCCTGGCTGATGATGGCCGATTAGCCAGAAGCCGGTCCCAGGATGCTTATTTCCAGTCCATGGAAGACATGGCTTGGCAGTTCGGGCTGGAGTGTTCCCATGAGGCACAGGGTCACACTGATTTGCATATGGCCATGTCTGAACTGGGGTGGCGGATTGAGCTAAAGAATGATGATGGATGAAACCCAGATCAGTTGACTGGGGGTGAATGCTTTCAATGTTCAACACTCCTTCCATCATCCCCTTTGATTTTGCTTTGTTCGCCCTAAGTTGGCAAGGTATGCCCAGACGTGGGTCCCTTGCTCACTTTGCCACTGGATTCATGATAACCTGGCTGATGACGGCTGATTAGCCAGAAAACTGTCCCAGGATGCTTGTTTCTGGTCCAGGGAAGACATGGCTTGGAAGTTCGGGCTAGAATGTTCCATGAGGCACAGGGTCAGAATGATTTTCATATGGCCATGTCTGAACTGGGGGGGGCCGGTACCATCCCGTGGCTTGCATATATTAAAAAGTCCTTAGGTGAAAATGGAAGGGAAGACCTTTGGTCCAACCCAGAGGAGACTTGCGCTGCCCTACCAAAAAAATCCCTGGACAAAGCGATAGAGGAACACAAATTGTCACAAATATTACGTCTAGAGTCTAGTACTAATTTGACTTCTGTATTCCTCGAAACGAAAATAAGTTATAGCTTTGAGCCAGCATTGGATTTGATTCAATCATCGCTTGCCAAGAAACTTTACATACAGTTCAGACATGGATCCCTTCCCCTAACTTGTAGGACGAATAAATGGGAAGGCTCTATAACTCGACCCTGTCCAGGGTGTAGTTTGTATGAAGAATCAGAGGTCCATGTATTATTCTTTTGCAAGGCCTACACAAACCCACGCAGAAAATGGATTATCCAACTAGCTAAAAATCTTGGTGTAAGTAATTATAGAGACCTATACAGGGCAATGAAATATGATACTTCCCCCTTGTTCGTCTCAGTAACTGCTAAATACTTATTTACAATGTGGGTAATAAGAAAACATTTAGTACTGTAAAGCTTTTTTCTTTTTTGCAAGCTATGTCCTTTTTTTTATTGTATTTTTACGACATATACCAGCTACTTTTTTATGAATATATATTGTCTCAAATTACTGTTTTATGAGAGGTTTTAAGATTATTGTATACATGTGTAGATCTTTTTTAAATGTGATGTCTGTACTTTTATGGCATTTTTGCCGAAATAAAGTTTTCTGACCTGACCTGGGTGGCGGAGTGAGCTAAAGGATGATGATGGATTAAACCCAGATCAGTTGACTGGGGGTGAGGGCTTGCAAAGTTCAAAACTCCGTCCATCATCCCCTTTGGTTTTGCCTTGTTCGACCTAAGTTGTCAGGGTATGCCCAGACGTGGATCCCTTGTTCACTTTGCCCCTGGATTCAAGCTAGCCTGGCTGATGACTGCTGATTAGCCAGAAACCAGTCCCAGGATGCTTGGTTCCGGTCCAGGGAAGACATGGCTTGGCAGTTCGGGCTGGACTGTTTCCATGAGGCACAGGGTCAGACTGATTTGCATATGGCCATGTCTGAACTGGAGTGGCGGAGTGAGCTAAAGAATGATGATGGATTAAACTCAGATCAGTTGACTGGGGGTGAGTGCTTGCACTGTTCAACACTCTGTCCATCATCCCCTTTGGTTTTGCTTTATTTGCCCTAAGTTGGCAGGCTATGCCCAGACGTGGGTCCCTTGCTCACTTTGCCACTGAATTCAAGCTAGCCTGTCTGATGACGGCTCATGAGCCAGAAACCGGTCCCAGGATGCTTGTTTCAGGTCCAGGGAAGACATGGCATGGCAGTTCGGTCTGGAGTGTTCCCACGTGGCACAGGGTCAGACTGATTTGTATATGGACATGTCTGAACTGGGGTGGCGGAGTGAGCTAAAGAATGATGATGCATTAAACCCAGATCAGTTGACTGGGGTGAGTGCTTGCAATGTTCAACACTCCGTCCATCATCCCCTTTGGTTTTGCTTTCTTCGCCCTAAGATGGCAGGGTATGCCCAGACGTGCGTCCCTTGCTAACTTTGCAACTGGATTCAAGGTAGTCTGGCTGATGACATCTGATTAACTAGAATCCGGTCCCAGGTGGCTTGTTTCCAGTCCAGGGAAGACATGGCTTGGCAGTTCGGGCTGGACTGTTCCATGAGGCACAGGGGCAGACTGATTTGCATATGGCCATGTCTGAACTGGGGTGGCGGAGTGAGCTAAAAAATGATGATGGATTAAACCCCGATCAGTGTACTGGGGTGAGTGCTTGCAATGTTCAACACTCCGTCCATCATCCCCTTTGGTTTTGCTTTGTTCGCCCTAAGTTGGCAGGGTATGCCCAGACGTGGGTCCCTTGCTCACTTTGCCACTGGATTCAGGCTAGCCTGGCTGATGGTGGCCGATTAGCCAGAAACCGGTCCCAGGATGCTTGTTTCAGGTCCAGGGAAGACATGGCTTGGCATTTCGGGCTGGACTGTTCCCATGAGGCACAGGGTCAAACTGATTTTCATATGGCCATTTCTGAACTGGGGTGGCGGAGTGAGCTAAAGAATGATGATGATTAAACCCAGATCAGTTGACTGGGGGTGAGGGCTTGCAAAGTTCAACACTCTGTCCATCATCCCCTTTGGTTGTGCTTTGTTCGCCCTAAGTTGGCAGGGTATGCCCAGACGTGGGTCCCTTGCTAACTTTGCAACTGGATTCAAGCTAGCCTAGCTGATGATGGCTGATTAGCCAGAAACCGGTCCCAGGATGCTTGTTCCCAGTCCAGTGAAGACATGGCTTGGCATTTCGGGCTGGAGTGTTCCCATGATGCACATGGTCAGACTGATTTGCATATGGCCATGTTTGAACTGGGATGCCGAAGTGAGCTAAAGAATGATGATGGATTAAACCAAGATCAGTTGACTGGGGGTGAGTGCTCGCAATGTTCAACACTAGGTCCATCATCCCCATTGGTTTTGCATTGTTCACCATATGTTGGCAGGGTATGCCCAGACGTGGGTCCCTTGCTCACTTTGCCACTGGATTCAGGCTAGCCTGGCTGATGACGGCTGATTATCCAGAAACTGGTCCCAGGAAGCTTGTTTCCGGTCCAGGGAAGACATGGCTTGGAAGTTCGGGCTGGAATGTTCCCATGAGGCAGAGGGTCAGACTGATTTGCATATGGCCATGTCTGAAATGGGGTGGCGGAGTGAGCTAAAGAATGATGATGGATTAAACCCAGATCAGTTGACTGGGGGTGAGTGCTTGCAATGTTCAACACTATTTCCATCATCCCCTTTGGTATTGCTTTGTTCGCCCTATGTTGGCAGTGTATGCCCAGAACTGGGTCCCTTGCTCACTTTGCCACTCGATTCAGGCTAGCCTGGCTGATGACAGCTGATTAGCCAGAAACCGGTCCCAGGATGCTTGTTTCCGGTCCAGGGAAGACATGGCTTGGAAGTTCGGGCTGGAATGTTCCCATGAGGCACAGGGTCAGACTGATTTGCATATGGGCATGTCTGAAGCGGGCGTGGCGGATTGAGCTAAAAAATGATGATGGATTAAACCCATATCAGTTGACTGGGGGTGAGTGCTTGCAATGTTCAACACTCCGTCCATCATCCCCTTTGGTTTTGCTTTGTTCGCCCTAAGTTGGCAGGGTATGCCCAGACGTGGGTCCCTTGCTCACTTTGCCACTGGATTCAGGCTAGTCTGGCTGATGGCGGCCGATTAGCCAGAAACCGGTCCCAGGATGCTTGTTTCCAGTCCAGGGAAGACATGTTTTTTCAGTTCGGGCTGGACTGTTCCCATGAGGCAAAGGGTCAGGCTGATTTGCATATGGCCATGTCTGAAATGGGGTGGCTGAGTGAGCTAAAGAATGATGATGGATTGAACCCAGATCAGTTGACTGGGGGTGAGTGCTTGCAAAGTTTAAAACTCCGTCCATCATCCCCTTTGGTTTTGCCTTGTTCGCCCTAAGTTGTCAGGGTATGCCCAGACGTGGATCCCTTGTTCACTTTGCCACTGGATTCAAGCTAGCCTGGCTGATGACTGCTGATTAGCCAGAAACCAGTCCCAGGATGCTTGGTTCCGGTCCAGGGAAGACATGGCTTGGCAGTTCGGGCTGGACTGTTTCCATGAGGCACAGGGTCAGACTGATTTGCATATGGCCATGTCTGAACTGGAGTGGCGGAGTGAGCTAAAGAATGATGATGGATTAAACTCAGATCAGTTGACTGGGGGTGAGTGCTTGCAATGTTCAACACTCTGTCCATCATCCCCTTTGGTTTTGCTTTATTTGCCCTAAGTTGGCAGGCTATGCCCAGACGTGGGTCCCTTGCTCACTTTGCCACTGAATTCAAGCTAGCCTGTCTGATGACGGCTCATGAGCCAGAAACCGGTCCCAGGATGCTTGTTTCAGGTCCAGGGAAGACATGGCTTGGCAGTTCGGTCTGGAGTGTTCCCACGTGGCACAGGGTCAGACTGATTTGTATATGGACATGTCTGAACTGGTGTGGCGGAGTGAGCTAAAGAATGATGATGATTAAACCCAGATCAGTTGACTGGGGGTGAGGGCTTGCAAAGTTAAACACTCTGTCCATCATCCCCTTTGGTTTTGCCTTGTTAGCCCTAAATTGGCAGGGTATGCCCAGACGTGGGTCTCTTGCTCACTTTGCCACTGGATTCAAGCTAGCCTGGCTGGTGACGGCCGATTAGCCAGAATCCGGTCCAAGGTTGCTTGTTTCCAGTCCAGGGAAGACATGGCTTGGCAGTTCGGGCTGGACTGTTCCCATGAGGCACAGGGTCAGACTGGTTTGCATATGGCCATTTCTGAACTGAGGTGGTAGAGTGAGCTAAAGAATGATGATGGATTAAACCCAGATCAGTTGACTGGGGTGAGTGCTTGCAATGATCAACACTCCGTCCATCATCCCCTTTGGTTTTGCCTTGTTCGCCCTAAGTTGTCAGGGTATGCCCAGACGTGGATCCCTTGTTCACTTTGCCACTGGATTCAAGCTAGCCTGGCTGATGACTGCTGATTAGCCAGAAACCAGTCCCAGGATGCTTGGTTCCGGTCCAGGGAAGACATGGCTTGGCAGTTCGGGCTGGACTGTTTCCATGAGGCACAGGGTCAGACTGATTTGCATATGGCCATGTCTGAACTGGAGTGGCGGAGTGAGCTAAAGAATGATGATGGATTAAACTCAGATCAGTTGACTGGGGGTGAGTGCTTGCAATGTTCAACACTCTGTACATCATCCCCTTTGGTTTTGCTTTATTTGCCCTAAGTTGGCAGGCTATGCCCAGACGTGGGTCCCTTGCTCACTTTGACACTGAATTCAAGCTAGCCTGTCTGATGACGGCTCATGAGCCAGAAACCGGTCCCAGGATGCTTGTTTCAGGTCCAGGGAAGACATGGCTTGGCAGTTCGGTCTGGAGTGTTCCCACATGGCACAGGGTCAGACTGATTTGTATATGGACATGTCTGAACTGGGGTGGCGGAGTGAGCTAAAGAATGATGATGATTAAACCCAGATCAGTTGACTGGGGGTGAGGGCTTGCAAAGTTAAACACTCTGTCCATCATCCCCTTTGGTTTTGCCTTGTTAGCCCTAAATTGGCAGGGTATGCCCAGACGTGGGTCTCTTGCTCACTTTGCCACTGGATTCAAGCTAGCCTGGCTGGAGACGGCCGATTAGCCAGAATCCGGTCCCAGGTTGCTTGTTTCCAGTCCAGGGAAGACATGGCTTGGCAGTTCGGGCTGGACTGTTCCCATGAGGCACAGGGTCAGACTGGTTTGCATATGGCCATTTCTGAACTGAGGTGGCAGAGTGAGCTAAAGAATGATGATGGATTAAACCCAGATCAGTTGACTGGGGTGAGTGCTTGCAATGTTCAACACTCCATCCATCATCCCCTTCGGTTTTGCTTTGCTCGCCCTAAGTTGGCAGGGTATGCCCAGACGTGGGTCCCTTGCTCACTTCACCACTGGATTGAAGCTAGCCTGGCTGATGACGGCTGATTAGCCAGAAACTGGTCCCGGGATGCTTGTTTCCGGTCCAGTGAAGACATGGCTTGGCATTACGGGCTGCAGTGTTCCCATGAGGCACAGGGTCAGACTGATTTGCATATGGCCATGTCTGAACTGGGGTGGCGGAGTGAGCTAAAGAACGATGATGGATTAAACCCAGATCATTTCACTGGGGGTGAGTGCTTGCAATGTTCAACACTAGGTCCATCATCCCCTTTGGGTTTACTTTGTTTGCCTTATGTTGGAAGGGTATGTCCAGACTTGGGTCCCTTGCTCACTTTGCCACTGGATTCAGGCTAGCCTGGCTGATGACGGCTGATTAGCCAGAAACCGGTCCCAGGATGCTTGTTTCCGGTCCAGGGAAGACATGGCTTGGAACTTCGGTCTGGACTGTTACCGTGAAGCACAGGGTCAGACTGATTTGCATATGGCCATGTCTGAACAGGGGTGGCGGAGTGAGCTAAAGAATGATGATGGATTAAACCCTGGTCAGTTGAATGGGGGTGAGTGCTTGCATTGTTCAACACTCCATCCATCATCACCTTTTGTTTTGCCTTGTTCACCCTAAGTTGGCAGGGTATGCCCAGACGTGGGTCCCGTGCTCAGTTTGCCACTGGATTCAAGCTAGCCAGGCTGATGACGGCTGATGAGCCAGAAACCGGTCCCAGGATGCTTGTTTCTGGTCCAGGGAAGACATAGCTTGGCAGTTCAGGCTGGAGTGTTCACATGAGGCACAGGGTCAGACTGATTTGCATATGGCCATGTCTGAACTGGGGTGGCGGAGTGAGCTAAAGAATGATGATGGATTGAACCCTGATCAGTTGACTGGGGGTGAGTGCTTGCAATGTTCAACACTCCGGCCATCATCCCCTTTGGTTTTGCTTTGTTCGCAATAAGTTGGCAGGGTATGCCAAGACGTGGGTCCCTTGCTCACTTTGCCACTGGATTCATGCTAGCCTGGCTGATGATGGCTGATTAGCCAGAAACCGGTCCCAGGATGATTGTTTCCGGTCCAGTGAAGACATGGCTTGGCAGTTCGGGCTGGACTGTTCCCATGAGGCACACGGTCAGACTGATCTGCATATGGCCATGTCTGAACTGGGGTGGCGGAGTGAGCTAAAGAATGATAATGGATTAAACCCAAATCAGTTGACTGGGGGTGAGTGCTTGCAATGTTCAACACTAGGTCCATCATCCCCTTTGGTTTTGCTTTGTTCGCCCTATGTTGGCAGTGTATGCCCAGAAGTGGGTCCCGTGCTCAGTTTGCCACTGGATTCAAGCTAGCCAGGCTGATGACGGCTGATGAGCCAGAAACCGGTCCCAGGATGCTTGTTTCAGGTCCAGGGAAGACATGGCTTGGCAGTTCAGGCTGGACTGTTCCCATGAGGCACAGGGTCAAACTGATTTTCATATGGCCATTTCTGAACTGGGGTGGCGGAGTGAGCTAAAGAATGATGATGATTAAACCCAGATCAGTTGACTGGGGGTGAGGGCTTGCAAAGTTCAACACTCTGTCCATCATCCCCTTTGGTTTTGCCTTGTTCACCCTAAGTTTGCAGGGTATGCTCAGACGTTGCTCCCTTGCTCACTTTGCCACTGGATTCAAGCTAGCCTGGCTGATGTCAGCTGATTAGCCAGAAACCAGTCCCAGGATGCTTGTTTACAGTCAAGGGAAAGCATGGCTTGACAGTTCGGGCTGGACTGTTACGATGAGGCACAGGGTCAGACTGATTTCCATATGGCCATGTCTGAACTGGGTTGGCGGAGTGAGCTGAAGAATGATGATGGATTAAACCCAGATCAGTTGACTGGGGGTGAGTTCTTGAAATGTTTATCACTCCGTCCATCGTCCCCTTTGGTTTTGCCTTGTTCGCTCTAAGTTGTCAGGGTGTGCCCAGACGTAGGTCCCTTGCTCACTTTGCCACTGGATTCAAGCTAGCCTGGCTAATGACGGCTGATGAGACAGAAACCGGTCCCAGGATGCTTGTTTCCTGTCCAGGAAAGACATGGCTTGGCAGTTCGGGCTGGAGTGTTCCCATGAGGCACAGGGTCAGACTGATTTGCATATGGCCATGTCTGAACTGGGGTGGCAGAGTGAGCTAAAGAATGATGATGGATTAAACCCAGATCAGTTGACTGGGGGTGAGTGCTTGCAATGTTCAACACTCCGTCCATCATCCCCTTTGGTTTTGCTTTGTTCGCAATAAGTTGGCAGGGTATGCCCAGACGTGGGTCCCTTGCTCACTTTCCTACTGGATTCAGGCTAGCCTGGCTGATGACGGCTGATTAGCCAGAAACTGGTCCCAGGAAGCTTGTTTCCGGTCCAGGGAAGACATGGCTTGTAAGTTCGGGCTGGAATGTTCCCATGAGGCAGAGGGTCAGACTGATTTGCATATGGCCATGTCTGAAATGGGGTGGCGGAGTGAGCTAAAGAATGATGATGGATTAAACCCAGATCAGTTGACTGGGGGTGAGTGCTTGCAATGTTCAACACTATTTCCATCATCCCCTTTGGTATTGCTTTGTTCGCCCTATGTTGGCAGTGTATGCCCAGAACTGGGTCCCTTGCTCACTTTGCCACTCGATTCAGGCTAGCCTGGCTGATGACAGCTGATTAGCCAGAAACCGGTCCCAGGATGCTTGTTTCCGGTCCAGGGAAGACATGGCTTGGAAGTTCGGGCTGGAATGTTCCCATGAGGCACAGGGTCAGACTGATTTGCATATGGGCATGTCTGAACCGGGCGTGGCGGAGTGAGCTAAAAAATGATGATGGATTAAAACCAGATCAGTTGACTGGGGGTGAGTGCTTGCAATGTTCAACACTCCGTCCATCATCCCCTTTGGTTTTGCTTTGTTCGCCCTAAGTTGGCAGGGTATGCCCAGACGTGGGTCCCTTGCTCACTTTGCCACTGGATTCAGGCTAGCCTGGCTGATGGTGGCCGATTAGCCAGAAACCGGTCCCAGGATGCTTGTTTCCATTCCAGGGAAGACATGTTTTTTCAGTTCGGGCTGGACTGTTCCCATGAGGCACAGGGTCAGACTGATTTGCATATGGCCATGTCTGAACTGGGGTGGCGGAGTGAGCTAAGGAATGATGATGGATTAAACCCAGATCAGTTGACTGGGGGTGAGGGCTGCAAAGTTCAAAACTCCGTCCATCATCCCCTTTGGTTTTGCCTTGTTCGCCCTAACTTGGAAGGGTATGCCCAGACGTGGGTCCCTTGCTCACTTTGCCACTGGATTCAAGCTAGCCTGGCTGATGATGGCTGATTAGCCAGAAACCAGTCCCAGGATGCTTGTTTACAGTCAAGGGAAAGCATGGCTTCACAGTTCGGGCTGGACTGTCACGATGAGGCACAGGGTCAGACTGATTTCCATACGGCCATGTCTGAACTGGGGTGGCGGAGTGAGCTGAAGAATGATGATGGATTAAACCCAGATCAGTTGACTGGGGGTGAGTTCTTGAAATGTTCATCACTCCGTCCATCATCCCCTTTGGTTTTGCCTTGTTCGCTCTAAGTTGTCAGGGTGTGCCCAGACGTAGGTCCCTTGCTCACTTTGCCACTGGATTCAAGCTAGCCTGGCTAATGACGGCTGATGAGACAGAAACCGGTCCCAGGATGCTTGTTTCAGGTCCAGGGAAGACATGGCTTGGCAGTTCGGTCTGGAGTGTTCCCACGTGGCACAGGGTCAGACTGATTTGTATATGGACATGTCTGAACTGGGGTGGCGGAGTGAGCTAAAGAATGATGATGATTAAACCCAGATCAGTTGACTGGGGGTGAGGGCTTGCAAAGGTAAACACTCTGTCCATCATCCCCTTTGGTTTTGCCTTGTTAGCCCTAAATTGGCAGGGTATGCCCAGACGTGGGTCTCTTGCTCACTTTGCGACTGGATTCAAGCTAGCCTGGCTGGTGACGGCCGATTAGCCAGAATCCGGTCCCAGGTTGCTTGTTTCCAGTCCAGGGAAGACATGGCTTGGCAGTTCGGGCTGGACTGTTCCCATGAGGCACAGGGTCAGACTGGTTTGCATATGGCCATTTCTGAACTGAGGTGGTAGAGTGAGCTAAAGAATGATGATGGATTAAACCCAGATCAGTTGACTGGGGTGAGTGCTTGCAATGTTCAACACTCCGTCCATCATCCCCTTTGGTTTTGCCTTGTTCGCCCTAAGTTGTCAGGGTATGCCCAGACGTGGATCCCTTGTTCACTTTGCCACTGGATTCAAGCTAGCCTGGCTGATGACTGCTGATTAGCCAGAAACCAGTCCCAGTATGCTTGGTTCCGGTCCAGGGAAGACATGGCTTGGCAGTTCGGGCTGGACTGTTTCCATGAGGCACAGGGTCAGACTGATTTGCATATGGCCATGTCTGAACTGGAGTGGCGGAGTGAGCTAAAGAATGATGATGGATTAAACTCAGATCAGTTGACTGGGGGTGAGTGCTTGCAATGTTCAACACTCTGTCCATCATCCCCTTTGGTTTTGCTTTATTTGCCCTAAGTTGGCAGGCTATGCCCAGACGTGGGTCCCTTGCTCACTTTGCCACTGAATTCAAGCTAGCCTGTCTGATGACGGCTCATGAGCCAGAAACCGGTCCCAGGATGCTTGTTTCAGGTCCAGGGAAGACATGGCTTGGCAGTTCGGTCTGGAGTGTTCCCACGTGGAACAGGGTCAGACTGATTTGTATATGGACATGTCTGAACTGGGGTGGCGGAGTGAGCTAAAGAATGATGATGATTAAACCCATATCAGTTGACTGGGGGTGAGGGCTTGCAAAGTTAAACACTCTGTCCATCATCCCCTTTGGTTTTGCCTTGTTAGCCCTAAATTGGCAGGGTATGCCCAGACGTGGGACTCTTGCTCACTTTGCCACTGGATTCAAGCTAGCCTGGCTGGTGACGGCCGATTAGCCAGAATCCGGTCCCAGGTTGCTTGTTTCCAGTCCAGGGAAGACATGGCTTGGCAGTTCGGGCTGGACTGTTCCCATGAGGCACAGGGTCAGACTGGTTTGCATATGGCCATTTCTGAACTGAGGTGGCAGAGTGAGCTAAAGAATGATGATGGATTAAACCCAGATCAGTTGACTGGGGTGAGTGCTTGCAATGTTCAACACTCCGTCCATCATCCCCTTCGGTTTTGCTTTGCTCGCCCTAAGTTGGCAGGGGATGCCCAGACGTGGGTCCCTTGCTCACTTCACCACTGGATTGAAGCTAGCCTGGCTGATGACGGCTGATTAGCCAGAAACTGGTCCCGGGATGCTTGTTTCCGGTCCAGTGAAGACATGGCTTGGCATTACGGGCTGCAGTGTTCCCATGAGGCACAGGGTCAGACTGATTTGCATATGGCCATGTCTGAACTGGGGTGGCGGAGTGAGCTAAAGAACGATGATGGATTAAACCCAGATCATTTCACTGGGGGTGAGTGCTTGCAATGTTCAACACTAGGTCCATCATCCCCTTTGGGTTTACTTTGTTTGCCTTATGTTGGAAGGGTATGTCCAGACTTGGGTCCCTTGCTCACTTTGCCACTGGATTCAGGCTAGCCTGGCTGATGACGGCTGATTAGCCAGAAACCGGTCCCAGGATGCTTGTTTCTGGTCCAGGGAAGACATGGCTTGGAACTTCGGTCTGGACTGTTACCGTGAAGCACAGGGTCAGACTGATTTGCATATGGCCATGTCTGAACAGGGGTGGCGGAGTGAGCTAAAGAATGATGATGGATTAAACCCTGGTCAGTTGAATGGGGGTGAGTGCTTGCATTGTTCAACACTCCATCCATCATCACCTTTTGTTTTGCCTTGTTCACCCTAAGTTGGCAGGGTATGCCCAGACGTGGGTCCCGTGCTCAGTTTGCCACTGGATTCAAGCTAGCCAGGCTGATGACGGCTGATGAGCCAGAAACCGGTCCCAGGATGCTTGTTTCTGGTCCAGGGAAGACATAGCTTGGCAGTTCAGGCTGGAGTGTTCACATGAGGCACAGGGTCAGACTGATTTGCATATGGCCATGTCTGAACTGGGGTGGCGGAGTGAGCTAAAGAATGATGATGGATTGAACCCAGATCAGTTGACTGGGGGTGAGTGCTTGCAATGTTCAACACTCCGTCCATCATCCCCTTTGGTTTTGCTTTGTTCGCAATAAGTTGGCAGGGTATGCCCAGACGTGGGTCCCTTGCTCACTTTGCCACTGGATTCATGCTAGCCTGGCTGATGATGGCTGATTAGCTAGAAACCGGTCCCAGGATGATTGTTTCCGGTCCAGTGAAGACATGGCTTGGCAGTTCGGGCTGGACTGTTCCCATGAGGCACACGGTCAGACTGATCTGCATATGGCCATGTCTGAACTGGGGTGGCGGAGTGAGCTAAAGAATGATAATGGATTAAACCCAAATCAGTTGACTGGGGGTGAGTGCTTGCAATGTTCAACACTAGGTCCATCATCCCCTTTGGTTTTGCTTTGTTCGCCCTATGTTGGCAGTGTATGCCCAGAAGTGGGTCCCGTGCTCAGTTTGCCACTGGATTCAAGCTAGCCAGGCTGATGACGGCTGATGAGCCAGAAACCGGTCCCAGGATGCTTGTTTCCGGTCCAGGGAAGACATGGCTTGGAAGTTCGGGCTGGAATGTTCCCATGAGGCACAGGGTCAGACTGATTTGCATATGGGCATGTCTGAACCGGGCGTGGCGGAGTGAGCTAAAAAATGATGATGGATTAAAACCAGATCAGTTGACTGGGGGTGAGTGCTTGCAATGTTCAACACTCCGTCCATCATCCCCTTTGGTTTTGCCTTGTTCACCCTAAGTTTGCAGGGTATGCCCAGACGTTGGTCCCTTGCTCACTTTGCCACTGGATTCAAGCTAGCCTGGCTGATGTCAGCTGATTAGCCAGAAACCAGTCCCAGGATGCTTGTTTACAGTCAAGGGAAAGCATGGCTTGACAGTTCGGGCTGGACTGTTACGATGAGGCACAGGGTCAGACTGATTTCCATATGGCCATGTCTGAACTGGGTTGGCGGAGTGAGCTGAAGAATGATGATGGATTAAACCCAGATCAGTTGACTGGGGGTGAGTTCTTGAAATGTTCATCACTCCGTCCATCGTCCCCTTTGGTTTTGCCTTGTTCGCTCTAAGTTGTCAGGGTGTGCCCAGACGTAGGTCCCTTGCTCACTTTGCCACTGGATTCAAGCTAGCCTGGCTAATGACGGCTGATGAGACAGAAACCGGTCCCAGGATGCTTGTTTCCTGTCCAGGAAAGACATGGCTTGGCAGTTCGGGCTGGAGTGTTCCCATGAGGCACAGGGTCAGACTGATTTGCATATGGCCATGTCTGAACTGGGGTGGCAGAGTGAGCTAAAGAATGATGATGGATTAAACCCAGATCAGTTGACTGGGGGTGAGTGCTTGCAATGTTCAACACTCCGTCCATCATCCCCTTTGGTTTTGCTTTGTTCGCAATAAGTTGGCAGGGTATGCCCAGACGTGGGTCCCTTGCTCACTTTCCTACTGGATTCAGGCTAGCCTGGCTGATGACGGCTGATTAGCCAGAAACTGGTCCCAGGAAGCTTGTTTCCGGTCCAGGGAAAACATGGCTTGGAAGTTCGGGCTGGAATGTTCCCATGAGGCAGAGGGTCAGACTGATTTGCATATGGCCATGTCTGAAATGGGGTGGCGGAGTGAGCTAAAGAATGATGATGGATTAAACCCAGATCAGTTGACTGGGGGTGAGTGCTTGCAATGTTCAACACTCCGTCCATCATCCCCTTTGGTTTTGCTTTGTTCGCCCTAAGTTGGCAGGGTATGCCCAGACGTGGGTCCCTTGCTCACTTTGCCACTGGATTCAGGCTAGCCTGGCTGATGGTGGCCGATTAGCCAGAAACCGGTCCCAGGATGCTTGTTTCCGTTCCAGGGAAGACATGTTTTTTCAGTTCGGGCTGGACTGTTCCCATGAGGCACAGGGTCAGACTGATTTGCATATGGCCATGTCTGAACTGGGGTGGCGGAGTGAGCTAAGGAATGATGATGGATTAAACCCAGATCAGTTGACTGGGGGTGAGGGCTGCAAAGTTCAAAACTCCGTCCATCATCCCCTTTGGTTTTGCCTTGTTCGCCCTAACTTGGAAGGGTATGCCCAGACGTGGGTCCCTTGCTCACTTTGCCACTGGATTCAAGCTAGCCTGGCTGATGACGGCTGATTAGCCAGAAACCGGTCCCAGGATGCTTGTTTCAGGTCCAGGGAAGACATGGCTTGGCAGTTCGGGCTGGACTGTTCCCATGAGGCACAGGGTCAAACTGATTTTCATATGGCCATTTCTGAACTGGGGTGGCGGAGTGAGCTAAAGAATGATGATGATTAAACCCAGATCAGTTGACTGGGGGTGAGGGCTTGCAAAGTTCAACACTCTGTCCATCATCCCCTTTGGTTTTGCCTTGTTCACCCTAAGTTGGCAGGGTATGCCCAGACGTGGGTCCCTTGCTCACTTTGCCACTGGATTCAAGCTAGCCTGGCTGATGATGGCTGATTAGCCAGAAACCAGTCCCAGGATGCTTGTTTACAGTCAAGGGAAAGCATGGCTTGACAGTTCGGGCTGGACTGTTACGATGAGGCACAGGGTCAGACTGATTTCCATATGGCCATGTCTGAACTGGGGTGGCGGAGTGAGCTGAAGAATGATGATGGATTAAACCCAGATCAGTTGACTGGGGGTGAGTTCTTGAAATGTTCAACACTAGGTCCATCATCCCCTTTGGTTTTGCTTTGTTCGCCCTATGTTGGCAGTGTATGCCCAGAAGTGGGTCCCTTGCTCCCTTTGCCACTGGATTCAAGCTAGCCTGGCTGATGACGGCTGATTAGCCAGAAACCGGTCCCAGGATGCTTGTTTCAGGTCCAGGGAAGACATGGCTTGGCAGTTCGGGCTGGACTGTTCCCATGAGGCACAGGGTCAAACTGATTTTCATATGGCCATTTCTGAACTGGGGTGGCGGAGTGAGCTAAAGAATGATGATGATTAAACCCAGATCAGTTGACTGGGGGTGAGGGCTTGCAAAGTTCAACACTCTGTCCATCATCCCCTTTGGTTTTGCCTTGTTCACCCTAAGTTGGCAGGGTATGCCCAGACGTGGGTCCCTTGCTCACTTTGCCACTGGATTCAAGCTAGCCTGGCTGATGATGGCTGATTAGCCAGAAACCAGTCCCAGGATGCTTGTTTACAGTCAAGGGAAAGCATGGCTTCACAGTTCGGGCTGGACTGTCACGATGAGGCACAGGGTCAGACTGATTTCCATACGGCCATGTCTGAACTGGGGTGGCGGAGTGAGCTGAAGAATGATGATGGATTAAACCCAGATCAGTTGACTGGGGGTGAGTTCTTGAAATGTTCAATACTCCGGCCATCATCCCCTTTGGTTTTGCCTTGTTCGCTCTAAGTTGTCAGGGTGTGCCCAGACGTAGGTCCCTTGCTCACTTTGCCACTGGATTCAAGCTAGCCTGGCTAATGACGGCTGATGAGACAGAAACTGGTCCCAGGATGCTTGTTTCTTGTCCAGGGAAGACATGGCTTGGCAGTTCGGGCTGGAGTGTTCCCATGAGGCACAGGGTCAGACTGATTTCCATATGGATTGAGTTATGACAACACCTTATTGAGATACACAAATGACCTCATTTAATCGTATTCAGTATAGAAAAGGGTCAATATTTCAACCTATTACATAGACAAACGCATGTCATAGTCATCATTTTCAATTACTAAGGGTGTAAGTGATGTGAAAAGTGCAACATAAATCGGGATAAGTGCAAACAAAGTGAAGGGGAAGGTCGTGTGTTTTAGAAACATCCAAAATTAATTTGAAAACCTAACCTGCCACTTAAATGGCAATAGCACAAATGTAATAACATTAGCAAGAAAAGCAGTTGTACAGTCACTGTCAGTCTTGTGTATTGAACAAAGGGAAAATTCGTCGACGTTTCGACCCCTAATCGAGCCAGCAATTAGGAAATCTTGGAAGCGGGGTCTTCTTCAGGACCAACGGGGGGTAGGGAAGAAGGACTTACACCTAGAAATAATGAGTAGTATTAATATGGTGTGTCTCTGGGACCATTAATTGTCATGAGGTAGAAATCAGATGATATTTACCAGCTACAGCAAGGAAAACTCATGCTGGGTTAATTGTGGAGTGGGCCCGACCGGCTCCTAAAACAAAGCAGAAAGACGGAAAGAGGGGAGATTGTACATCTGTATGAGGTCCCAATTAGGGCCAACTGACCACAACAAAAATGGTGTATCACTCACCATTCAGTGTTGAACAACCGGTGCTGTCGATGGCAGTATTCATGTCGGTATGTGATGAATCACAGTGGGCAGTGGTTCAAAAGTAACCAACGCTGGGGGGGGGGTAAAGAAAATGAATTTCAAATACCGAAACCAAATATGGTACAGCCATAAAAGGACCCACATAGGTGGAGGGAAGGATATATATGGCGGCATTTTTAAGAAGGAGTAATCATCAAGGGACAACTAGGGTTAAGTATGGACAGAGCTGCGAAGTTGGGAGGATATAAATCCGCTAAATTTAAAAGAAACACCCAGCGTGTTACAGACTAAACACGTAACATGCCTCGGCCTCTGAAGGCCCGGGCAATAAGTGTGAGGCAGGTGAAAATGAAAGGTTAAATTCGCAGCGTTTCACAAAATAGATATATATAAATATATATACAACCGCCTAACGGTCTCTAAAGCATAGAGACTAATTAAGCTTTTTAACAACTAAACCCAACTAAGAAGTGGCCAGCAACGGAATAATGGCAATTGGAGAGGTAAAGAGAGGCAGCTTTTAGTCTCTTAACGAAGCACAAAAAGGGGAAGAAAGTGAGATGCGCGGTGGATTACAACCACTTGGTAAACGCGCGCTCGCTCCGCGGCACGACATACCTCCCAGGTAGCGTCGATAACATCTGACAGCTAACCCTGGGAAATGTCAAGTTGCTCATTAAGTAAATGACGAAAGCAAGTACGTCAGCACGGGGCACGTGACGCGCCCATTGGACCAGAGCAGGGGGTGTGTCTGAAACAACGCAGCTGAAAGCTTAGACGCTGCAAAACTGAAAGTGTCAACCCGTGATCGGCAGACAGCGTTCAATGGCGTGCAAAGGACTCTTAAATGTGTCAATTGAAACTGCTGTGTAACAGCTTACACTCTAGGTTACCAGTTTGCAACATTGAGGCATGATAATTTCAACGCTGTGCGTTAAATGCAAAGAATAGATAAAACACTTAGTTAAAAGTACGTCAGCTTGGAAATCATGAACATGAAAAACAGGTCGTAGAGCAGTAAATAAGCACGCATTAACATATCCTATTTACAAATGTATGCAACCTGACTGTAAAACAGCTAACATTCTGAAGCTGAGAGAAAACAAGATAACAATATATGACAAGATATAATGTAGTTCAGGTGGTAGTAAATTCAAGGGGCGAGAATATAGATACTCAAGATTAACCCATATTTTAGGCTAGGTGTTATTCAACAGTGATAATTGTGCATACGTAGCATCAAGTTCGTTAAGGCCATTGTGGACAGAGTCAAACCTGTCCATCCATTTACATTCACGAGTGTTGAGGATTGCACCCAGGTCGCCACCCCTGATGCCCAGAGTGATGGCCTCCAGAACTAGCCATTTCATTGATTCAGGGGGGTGACTGAATGATGAGAAATGTTCAACCATGGGGGCCCCCGTGGTATTGCATCTTATTCTGCTGCAGTGTTGTAGTATGCGGCACTTAATTCTCTGAGTGGTCTGACCCACATATATCTTATTGCAGGGACAGACAATGGCATAGATCACATTCTTAGTGTTACAATTTGTCAATGTTTTGAGGGGCACCGTGTAATTGTTCAATTGAAACACCTTAGTTTCAATGGTGAGACTACAAGCTTTGCATTGTCCACATTTGACATGGCCTACTGGTGCCGGTAATTGCCACACTGATTCGATTGTTGGCTTGGGTGGTATGTCCAAAAAGGATTTTACTACTTGATCACGGACATTTCTGCCTTTCTTAAAAGAGTGCATGGGTGGTTCGGGAAGATGTAGTTCCGATGATACCAAATGCCAGTGTTTGTTAATGATATGCCGAATTTCGTTACTCCTGGTGTTGAAGGTGGTAACGCATATTAGCCTGTTGGAGTCCTCGGTACGATTCTTTGGAGTTAAAAGCGTGTCCCTATGATTGAACCACGCTCTCTTGCGAGCTCTCTTTACCAACCGTCTGGGGTAGCCACGTTCAATCAGTCTGGCAATCAAATCATCAGATTCATTGAAGAAATCCTCCTTCCTTGTACAATTTCTCCTGATCCTCAGGAACTGGCCAAACGGTAGATTATCACGCAGGCCTCTTGGGTGGTGACTCCCATATCTAAGTAGCGTGTTTCTCTCAGTAGGTTTACGGTAAAGGGTCGTATATAGGCACTCATCTGCGGTTTTGATAGAAATATCCAGAAAGTCAATGGTGGACTTGTCTTTGTGAATTGTGAACTGGATGTCGCCTGTTCTCCCATTGAGCCATTTGAAAAAATTGTTGAGTTCTGAATCACTGCCTGTCCAAATCATGAGGACATCATCGATGTACCGCTTCCAGTACGCAACTTGCCTCTTAAATGGATTAGTAGTGTTGTTCACAAAGGTCTGCTCAAAATCATCCATGTACAGGATCGCCAAGTCCGGTGCAAAGCTGGCCCCCATCGCAACACCTTTAGTCTGCATGAAATACTCATTCTGGAAGAGGAAAAAGTTTTGTGTCATCGCTATAGTGAGCAACTGAATTATGAACTCGGATGGAACATGTGTGGGTTGTGTTCTTGTGTCCAAATATTTTGACATCACATCTAGAGCATGTTGTTGTGGTATGCTGGTATATAGTGACACAATATCCAGCGTGACAAGGATCTGGGTATCCGGATCGAAAGACATACCATCAATTAAATTGATGACCTGCATTGTGTCTCGTACATATGACCTGGTTTGTTCAGCCAAAGGTTTTAGAAAAAAGTCCACGTATTTACACAATGGTTCAAGGATAGACCCACATCCAGACACTATGGGGCGCCCAGGCGGTCGTTGTTGATTCTTATGAACTTTTGGTAAGGTGTAAATCGTTGGAACGCGTGGATGAGTCTGGTTCAAGTAGGCAAATTCCAAATTCGAAAGGAAACCTTGGGCAAGGCCGTCTTGAGTTGTCCGCAAGATCATGCTGCTGATTTTCTTGGAAGGATTGGAATTTAATCTAGTGTAGCTAACACCGTCATTCAGTTGGGAGTAAATCTCATCCTTGTAGTCCTCCACATTCTGAAGCACAATGGCGCCACCCTTATCCGCAGGCTTGATGACAATGGAGCGATTGTTTTTTAAATCGTCAAGGGCTTTCCTTTCACCACTGGTAACGTTATGAGTCACATATTTCTTGATGGAACACGTGTTAAGGGCCTCCTTGAGCACAATACTCTCATAAGTTAACAGGTGATGTGACACCATTTGTGAGGTTGGAGTAAAGGAGGATGGAGTCCGGAGTCCAGTGCAAGATGTTGTAGATTGACTTGGGGACTGACGGAAAAAATAGCGTAACCTCATCTTACGAAAAAAACGGTGTAATTCAGTTTGTAGATTAAATTTGTTTGGGTATGCCGTAGGGACATACGAGAGCCCTTTACTGAGAACCTTGTGTTCGTCATTGGTCAGTACATGATTGGACAAGTTCATAATGGGGTCCTTGATGGTGCTTACCAGCGATAGACTCGGCGTCTCGTTTGAATTTCCCCGTGCTGTTCCTGGGGGAAATGAACTTGTTTCTGGGCAGGGGTCATGCCTTGGGGTAGGCCTCGGCCCCATCCTTGTTGTAGGTGGCCGCGTCCCCGGCCTCTGTTCCAGTTCCAGTTCGTGTTCCTTCCTCTTGGAGGTCGCCATTGTCTGTCCTCTAAAAAAGAAGGACCAGATGGTGGATAGTATGCCGTGTCCTGGCCTTGGTAGTTAACACTACTACCTGCTTGTTCACTGTCGCTTCCAGTGGATCCTGTCGATTCAGAGAAAGTTGTGAAACGACGGGTGCCCCTGAATCCACCCCTTCCTCTATTGAAAAAACGACCTTGCAGATCCTGTTTGTAGTAGTCGTCGTGTAAATATGGGTAGGTCAACTTCTTGTCATAGACACGTACGTCTTTGGAGAGTTTGTCGAGCTTCTTCGCTTGAGTATTAATATCAAATTCTTTGATTGTTTTCTCAAGGCGCTCCAAGGCTTCTTTGGCGTTCGTTAGAGCGTTGTCAGTAGAGATATCGCGTTTGAGATCTGCGATTTCTTTCATAAGTTTCTCGACCTGTTCAAGGGCTGTTTCTACCCCCAGCACCATCCAGTGCCGCGAGCAGTTATTGGCAACAAAACTGAAGCCCTCCTTGAACTTGGGCTGGTCCACAAAGATCGCAGGTTCGTTCTTGACTTGTAATCCTACCGGGATGACATTAGCATGTAAGTATTTGGTCAGGACGTGTCCGTGTAATCTTGTACGGATTAGCTTTTTCTCCAGTCTTTCCAATTTGCTAATCTTCTCGTTGAGGGACACATCTATGTTGGGAGTGTTGGAGGTAATGAAAAGGTTAGTGGGGTCCTGAATGAGATTGGCGATGTACTCCTCAGTATATGATAAAGTCTCACTTGCCATCACAATGTGAGAAGATAAATTAAATCAGCTAAAAGCAAAAAACCCTCGCAAGAGAACCTGCACTAGGATACGTTTATGTTTCAATGGGGTGAACCCGATAGACCACTGGACTCGGGTGTATAGATTGGTATATGAAAAAACAGTCACAGTGGAACAATTTATCTTAATAAAAACACAAGTATATGAATATACATTCAGATTGAGTTATGACAACACCTTATTGAGATACACAAATGACCTCATTTAATCGTATTCAGTATAGAAAAGGGTCAATATTTCAACCTATTACATAGACAAACGCATGTCATAGTCATCATTTTCAATTACTAAGGGTGTAAGTGATGTGAAAAGTGCAACATAAATCGGGATAAGTGCAAACAAAGTGAAGGGGAAGGTCGTGTGTTTTAGAAACATCCAAAATTAATTTGAAAACCTAACCTGCCACTTAAATGGCAATAGCACAAATGTAATAACATTAGCAAGAAAAGCAGTTGTACAGTCACTGTCAGTCTTGTGTATTGAACAAAGGGAAAATTCGTCGACGTTTCGACCCCTAATCGAGCCAGCAATTAGGAAATCTTGGAAGCGGGGTCTTCTTCAGGACCAACGGGGGGTAGGGAAGAAGGACTTACACCTAGAAATAATGAGTAGTATTAATATGGTGTGTCTCTGGGACCATTAATTGTCATGAGGTAGAAATCAGATGATATTTACCAGCTACAGCAAGGAAAACTCATGCTGGGTTAATTGTGGAGTGGGCCCGACCGGCTCCTAAAACAAAGCAGAAAGACGGAAAGAGGGGAGATTGTACATCTGTATGAGGTCCCAATTAGGGCCAACTGACCACAACAAAAATGGTGTATCACTCACCATTCAGTGTTGAACAACCGGTGCTGTCGATGGCAGTATTCATGTCGGTATGTGATGAATCACAGTGGGCAGTGGTTCAAAAGTAACCAACGCTGGGG
This sequence comes from Triturus cristatus, assembly GCF_964204655.1. NCBI lineage: Eukaryota > Metazoa > Chordata > Amphibia > Caudata > Salamandridae > Triturus > Triturus cristatus. The sequence goes on along the minus strand of NC_140579.1, from coordinate 1,030,760,394 downwards.
GGGGGTAAAGAAAATGAATTTCAAATACCGAAACCAAATATGGTACAGCCATAAAAGGACCCACATAGGTGGAGGGAAGGATATATATGGCGGCATTTTTAAGAAGGAGTAATCATCAAGGGACAACTAGGGTTAAGTATGGACAGAGCTGCGAAGTTGGGAGGATATAAATCCGCTAAATTTAAAAGAAACACCCAGCGTGTTACAGACTAAACACGTAACATGCCTCGGCCTCTGAAGGCCCGGGCAATAAGTGTGAGGCAGGTGAAAATGAAAGGTTAAATTCGCAGCGTTTCACAAAATAGATATATATAAATATATATACAACCGCCTAACGGCTCTAAAGCATAGAGACTAATTAGGCTTTTTAACAACTAAACCCAACTAAGAAGTGGCCAGCAACGGAATAATGGCAATTGGAGAGGTAAAGAGAGGCAGCTTTTAGTCTCTTAACGAAGCACAAAAAGGGGAAGAAAGTGAGATGCGCGGTGGATTACAACCACTTGGTAAACGCGCGCTCGCTCCGCGGCACGACATACCTCCCAGGTAGCGTCGATAACATCTGACAGCTAACCCTGGGAAGTGTCAAGTTGCTCATTAAGTAAATGACGAAAGCAAGTACGTCAGCACGGGGCACGTGACGCGCCCATTGGACCAGAGCAGGGGGTGTGTCTGAAACAACGCAGCTGAAAGCTTAGACGCTGCAAAACTGAAAGTGTCAACCCGTGATCGGCAGACAGCGTTCAATGGCGTGCAAAGGACTCTTAAATGTGTCAATTGAAACTGCTGTGTAACAGCTTACACTCTAGGTTACCAGTTTGCAACATTGAGGCATGATAATTTCAACGCTGTGCGTTAAATGCAAAGAATAGATAAAACACTTAGTTAAAAGTACGTCAGCTTGGAAATCATGAACATGAAAAACAGGTCGTAGAGCAGTAAATAAGCACGCATTAACATATCCTATTTACAAATGTATGCAACCTGACTGTAAAACAGCTAACATTCTGAAGCTGAGAGAAAACACCCTCACCAAGATAACAATATATGACAAGATATAATGTAGTTCAGGTGGTAGTAAATTCAAGGGGCGAGAATATAGATACTCAAGATTAACCCATATTTTAGGCTAGGTGTTATTCAACAGTGATAATTGTGCATACGTAGCATCAAGTTCGTTAAGGCCATTGTGGACAGAGTCAAACCTGTCCATCCATTTACATTCACGAGTGTTGAGGATTGCACCCAGGTCGCCACCCCTGATGCCCAGAGTGATGGCCTCCAGAACTAGCCATTTCATTGATTCAGGGGGGTGACTGAATGATGAGAAATGTTCAACCATGGGGGCCCCCGTGGTATTGCATCTTATTCTGCTGCAGTGTTGTAGTATGCGGCACTTAATTCTCTGAGTGGTCTGACCCACATATATCTTATTGCAGGGACAGACAATGGCATAGATCACATTCTTAGTGTTACAATTTGTCAATGTTTTGAGGGGCACCGTGTAATTGTTCAATTGAAACACCTTAGTTTCAATGGTGAGACTACAAGCTTTGCATTGTCCACATTTGACATGGCCTACTGGTGCCGGTAATTGCCACACTGATTCGATTGTTGGCTTGGGTGGTATGTCCAAAAAGGATTTTACTACTTGATCACGGACATTTCTGCCTTTCTTAAAAGAGTGCATGGGTGGTTCGGGAAGATGTAGTTCCGATGATACCAAATGCCAGTGTTTGTTAATGATATGCCGAATTTCGTTACTCCTGGTGTTGAAGGTGGTAACGCATATTAGCCTGTTGGAGTCCTCGGTACGATTCTTTGGAGTTAAAAGCGTGTCCCTATGATTGAACCACGCTCTCTTGCGAGCTCTCTTTACCAACCGTCTGGGGTAGCCACGTTCAATCAGTCTGGCAATCAAATCATCAGATTCATTGAAGAAATCCTCCTTCCTTGTACAATTTCTCCTGATCCTCAGGAACTGGCCAAACGGTAGATTATCACGCAGGCCTCTTGGGTGGTGACTCCCATATCTAAGTAGCGTGTTTCTCTCAGTAGGTTTACGGTAAAGGGTCGTATATAGGCACTCATCTGCGGTTTTGATAGAAATATCCAGAAAGTCAATGGTGGACTTGTCTTTGTGAATTGTGAACTGGATGTCGCCTGTTCTCCCATTGAGCCATTTGAAAAAATTGTTGAGTTCTGAATCACTGCCTGTCCAAATCATGAGGACATCATCGATGTACCGCTTCCAGTACGCAACTTGCCTCTTAAATGGATTAGTAGTGTTGTTCACAAAGGTCTGCTCAAAATCATCCATGTACAGGATCGCCAAGTCCGGTGCAAAGCTGGCCCCCATCGCAACACCTTTAGTCTGCATGAAATACTCATTCTGGAAGAGGAAAAAGTTTTGTGTCATCGCTATAGTGAGCAACTGAATTATGAACTCGGATGGAACATGTGTGGGTTGTGTTCTTGTGTCCAAATATTTTGACATCACATCTAGAGCATGTTGTTGTGGTATGCTGGTATATAGTGACACAATATCCAGCGTGACAAGGATCTGGGTATCCGGATCGAAAGACATACCATCAATTAAATTGATGACCTGCATTGTGTCTCGTACATATGACCTGGTTTGTTCAGCCAAAGGTTTTAGAAAAAAGTCCACGTATTTACACAATGGTTCAAGGATAGACCCACATCCAGACACTATGGGGCGCCCAGGCGGTCGTTGTTGATTCTTATGAACTTTTGGTAAGGTGTAAATCGTTGGAACGCGTGGATGAGTCTGGTTCAAGTAGGCAAATTCCAAATTCGAAAGGAAACCTTGGGCAAGGCCGTCTTGAGTTGTCCGCAAGATCATGCTGCTGATTTTCTTGGAAGGATTGGAATTTAATCTAGTGTAGCTAACACCGTCATACAGTTGGGAGTAAATCTCATCCTTGTAGTCCTCCACATTCTGAAGCACAATGGCGCCACCCTTATCCGCAGGCTTGATGACAATGGAGCGATTGTTTTTTAAATCGTCAAGGGCTTTCCTTTCACCACTGGTAACGTTATGAGTCACATATTTCTTGATGGAACACGTGTTAAGGGCCTCCTTGAGCACAATACTCTCATAAGTTAACAGGTGATGTGACACCATTTGTGAGGTTGGAGTAAAGGAGGATGGAGTCCGGAGTCCAGTGCAAGATGTCGTAGATTGACTTGGGGACTGACGGAAAAAATAGCGTAACCTCATCTTACGAAAAAAACGGTGTAATTCAGTTTGTAGATTAAATTTGTTTGGGTATGCCGTAGGGACATACGAGAGCCCTTTACTGAGAACCTTGTGTTCGTCATTGGTCAGTACATGATTGGACAAGTTCATAATGGGGTCCTTGATGGTGCTTACCAGCGATAGACTCGGCGTCTCGTTTGAATTTCCCCGTGCTGTTCCTGGGGGAAATGAACTTGTTTCTGGGCAGGGGTCATGCCTTGGGGTAGGCCTCGGCCCCATCCTTGTTGTAGGTGGCCGCGTCCCCGGCCTCTGTTCCAGTTCCAGTTCGTGTTCCTTCCTCTTGGAGGTCGCCATTGTCTGTCCTCTAAAAAAGAAGGACCAGATGGTGGATAGTATGCCGTGTCCTGGCCTTGGTAGTTAACACTACCACCTGCTTGTTCACTGTCGCTTCCAGTGGATCCTGTCGATTCAGAGAAAGTTGTGAAACGACGGGTGCCCCTGAATCCACCCCTTCCTCTATTGAAAAAACGACCTTGCAGATCCTGTTTGTAGTAGTCGTCGTGTAAATATGGGTAGGTCAACTTCTTGTCATAGACACGTACGTCTTTGGAGAGTTTGTCGAGCTTCTTCGCTTGAGTATTAATATCAAATTCTTTGATTGTTTTCTCAAGGCGCTCCAAGGCTTCTTTGGCGTTCGTTAGAGCGTTGTCAGTAGAGATATCGCGTTTGAGATCTGCGATTTCTTTCATAAGTTTCTCGACCTGTTCAAGGGCTGTTTCTACCCCCAGCACCATCCAGTGCCGCGAGCAGTTATTGGCAACAAAACTGAAGCCCTCCTTGAACTTGGGCTGGTCCACAAAGATCGCAGGTTCGTTCTTGACTTGTAATCCTACCGGGATGACATTAGCATGTAAGTATTTGGTCAGGACGTGTCCGTGTAATCTTGTACGGATTAGCTTTTTCTCCAGTCTTTCCAATTTGCTAATCTTCTCGTTGAGGGACACATCTATGTTGGGAGTGTTGGAGGTAATGAAAAGGTTAGTGGGGTCCTGAATGAGATTGGCGATGTACTCCTCAGTATATGATAAAGTCTCACTTGCCATCACAATGTGAGAAGATAAATTAAATCAGCTAAAAGCAAAAAACCCTCGCAAGAGAACCTGCACTAGGATACGTTTATGTTTCAATGGGGTGAACCCGATAGACCACTGGACTCGGGTGTATAGATTGGTATATGAAAAAACAGTCACAGTGGAACAATTTATCTTAATAAAAACACAAGTATATGAATATACATTCAGATTGAGTTATGACAACACCTTATTGAGATACACAAATGACCTCATTTAATCGTATTCAGTATAGAAAAGGGTCAATATTTCAACCTATTACATAGACAAACGCATGTCATAGTCATCATTTTCAATTACTAAGGGTGTAAGTGATGTGAAAAGTGCAACATAAATCGGGATAAGTGCAAACAAAGTGAAGGGGAAGGTCGTGTGTTTTAGAAACATCCAAAATTAATTTGAAAACCTAACCTGCCACTTAAATGGCAATAGCACAAATGTAATAACATTAGCAAGAAAAGCAGTTGTACAGTCACTGTCAGTCTTGTGTATTGAACAAAGGGAAAATTCGTCGACGTTTCGACCCCTAATCGAGCCAGCAATTAGGAAATCTTGGAAGCGGGGTCTTCTTCAGGACCAACGGGGGGTAGGGAAGAAGGACTTACACCTAGAAATAATGAGTAGTATTAATATGGTGTGTCTCTGGGACCATTAATTGTCATGAGGTAGAAATCAGATGATATTTACCAGCTACAGCAAGGAAAACTCATGCTGGGTTAATTGTGGAGTGGGCCCGACCGGCTCCTAAAACAAAGCAGAAAGACGGAAAGAGGGGAGATTGTACATCTGTATGAGGTCCCAATTAGGGCCAACTGACCACAACAAAAATGGTGTATCACTCACCATTCAGTGTTGAACAACCGGTGCTGTCGATGGCAGTATTCATGTCGGTATGTGATGAATCACAGTGGGCAGTGGTTCAAAAGTAACCAACGCTGGGGGGGGGGTAAAGAAAATGAATTTCAAATACCGAAACCAAATATGGTACAGCCATAAAAGGACCCACATAGGTGGAGGGAAGGATATATATGGCGGCATTTTTAAGAAGGAGTAATCATCAAGGGACAACTAGGGTTAAGTATGGACAGAGCTGCGAAGTTGGGAGGATATAAATCCGCTAAATTTAAAAGAAACACCCAGCGTGTTACAGACTAAACACGTAACATGCCTCGGCCTCTGAAGGCCCGGGCAATAAGTGTGAGGCAGGTGAAAATGAAAGGTTAAATTGTTCCACTGTGACTGTTTTTTCATATACCAATCTATACACCCGAGTCCAGTGGTCTATCGGGTTCACCCCATTGAAACATAAACGTATCCTAGTGCAGGTTCTCTTGCGAGGGTTTTTTGCTTTTAGCTGATTTAATTTATCTTCTCACATTGTGATGGCAAGTGAGACTTTATCATATACTGAGGAGTACATCGCCAATCTCATTCAGGACCCCACTAACCTTTTCATTACCTCCAACACTCCCAACATAGATGTGTCCCTCAACGAGAAGATTAGCAAATTGGAAAGACTGGAGAAAAAGCTAATCCGTACAAGATTACACGGACACGTCCTGACCAAATACTTACATGCTAATGTCATCCCGGTAGGATTACAAGTCAAGAACGAACCTGCGATCTTTGTGGACCAGCCCAAGTTCAAGGAGGGCTTCAGTTTTGTTGCCAATAACTGCTCGCGGCACTGGATGGTGCTGGGGGTAGAAACAGCCCTTGAACAGGTCGAGAAACTTATGAAAGAAATCGCAGATCTCAAACGCGATATCTCTACTGACAACGCTCTAACGAACGCCAAAGAAGCCTTGGAGCGCCTTGAGAAAACAATCAAAGAATTTGATATTAATACTCAAGCGAAGAAGCTCGACAAACTCTCCAAAGACGTACGTGTCTATGACAAGAAGTTGACCTACCCATATTTACACGACGACTACTACAAACAGGATCTGCAAGGTCGTTTTTTCAATAGAGGAAGGGGTGGATTCAGGGGCACCCGTCGTTTCACAACTTTCTCTGAATCGACAGGATCCACTGGAAGCGACAGTGAACAAGCAGGTAGTAGTGTTAACTACCAAGGCCAGGACACGGCATACTATCCACCATCTGGTCCTTCTTTTTTAGAGGACAGACAATGGCGACCTCCAAGAGGAAGGAACACGAACTGGAACTGGAACAGAGGCCGGGGACGCGGCCACCTACAACAAGGATGGGGCCGAGGCCTACCCCAAGGCATGACCCCTGCCCAGAAACAAGTTCATTTCCCCCAGGAACAGCACGGGGAAATTCAAACGAGACGCCGAGTCTATCGCTGGTAAGCACCATCAAGGACCCCATTATGAACTTGTCCAATCATGTACTGACCAATGACGAACACAAGGTTCTCAGTAAAGGGCTCTCGTATGTCCCTACGGCATACCCAAACAAATTTAATCTACAAACTGAATTACACCGTTTTTTTCGTAAGATGAGGTTACGCTATTTTTTCCGTCAGTCCCCAAGTCAATCTACGACATCTTGCACTGGACTCCGGACTCCATCCTCCTTTACTCCAACCTCACAAATGGTGTCACATCACCTGTTAACTTATGAGAGTATTGTGCTCAAGGAGGCCCTTAACACGTGTTCCATCAAGAAATATGTGACTCATAACGTTACCAGTGGTGAAAGGAAAGCCCTTGACGATTTAAAAAACAATCGCTCCATTGTCATCAAGCCTGCGGATAAGGGTGGCGCCATTGTGCTTCAGAATGTGGAGGACTACAAGGATGAGATTTACTCCCAACTGAATGACGGTGTTAGCTACACTAGATTAAATTCCAATCCTTCCAAGAAAATCAGCAGCATGATCTTGCGGACAACTCAAGACGGCCTTGCCCAAGGTTTCCTTTCGAATTTGGAATTTGCCTACTTGAACCAGACTCATCCACGCGTTCCAACGATTTACACCTTACCAAAAGTTCATAAGAATCAACAACGACCGCCTGGGCGCCCCATAGTGTCTGGATGTGGGTCTATCCTTGAACCATTGTGTAAATACGTGGACTTTTTTCTAAAACCTTTGGCTGAACAAACCAGGTCATATGTACGAGACACAATGCAGGTCATCAATTTAATTGATGGTATGTCTTTCGATCCGGATACCCAGATCCTTGTCACGCTGGATATTGTGTCACTATATACCAGCATACCACAACAACATGCTCTAGATGTGATGTCAAAATATTTGGACACAAGAACACAACCCACACATGTTCCATCCGAGTTCATAATTCAGTTGCTCACTATAGCGATGACACAAAACTTTTTCCTCTTCCAGAATGAGTATTTCATGCAGACTAAAGGTGTTGCGATGGGGGCCAGCTTTGCACCGGACTTGGCGATCCTGTACATGGATGATTTTGAGCAGACCTTTGTGAACAACACTACTAATCCATTTAAGAGGCAAGTTGCGTACTGGAAGCGGTACATCGATGATGTCCTCATGATTTGGACAGGCAGTGATTCAGAACTCAACAATTTTTTCAAATGGCTCAATGGGAGAACAGGCGACATCCAGTTCACAATTCACAAAGACAAGTCCACCATTGACTTTCTGGATATTTCTATCAAAACCGCAGATGAGTGCCTATATACGACCCTTTACCGTAAACCTACTGAGAGAAACACGCTACTTAGATATGGGAGTCACCACCCAAGAGGCCTGCGTGATAATCTACCGTTTGGCCAGTTCCTGAGGATCAGGAGAAATTGTACAAGGAAGGAGGATTTCTTCAATGAATCTGATGATTTGATTGCCAGACTGATTGAACGTGGCTACCCCAGACGGTTGGTAAAGAGAGCTCGCAAGAGAGCGTGGTTCAATCATAGGGACACGCTTTTAACTCCAAAGAATCGTACCGAGGACTCCAACAGGCTAATATGCGTTACCACCTTCAACACCAGGAGTAACGAAATTCGGCATATCATTAACAAACACTGGCATTTGGTATCATCGGAACTACATCTTCCCGAACCACCCATGCACTCTTTTAAGAAAGGCAGAAATGTCCGTGATCAAGTAGTAAAATCCTTTTTGGACATACCACCCAAGCCAACAATCGAATCAGTGTGGCAATTACCGGCACCAGTAGGCCATGTCAAATGTGGACAATGCAAAGCTTGTAGTCTCACCATTGAAACTAAGGTGTTTCAATTGAACAATTACACGGTGCCCCTCAAAACATTGACAAATTGTAACACTAAGAATGTGATCTATGCCATTGTCTGTCCCTGCAATAAGATATATGTGGGTCAGACCACTCAGAGAATTAAGTGCTGCATACTACAACACTGCAGCAGAATAAGATGCAATACCACGGGGGCCCCCATGGTTGAACATTTCTCATCATTCAGTCACCCCCCTGAATCAATGAAATGGCTAGTTCTGGAGGCCATCACTCTGGGCATCAGGGGTGGCGACCTGGGTGCAATCCTCAACACTCGTGAATGTAAATGGATGGACAGGTTTGACTCTGTCCACAATGGCCTTAACAAACTTGATGCTACGTATGCACAATTATCACTGTTGAATAACACCTAGCCTAAAATATGGGTTAATCTTGAGTATCTATATTCTCGCCCCTTGAATTTACTACCACCTGAACTACATTATATCTTGTCATATATTGTTATCTTGGTGAGGGTGTTTTCTCTCAGCTTCAGAATGTTAGCTGTTTTACAGTCAGGTTGCATACATTTGTAAATAGGATATGTTAATGCGTGCTTATTTACTGCTCTACGACCTGTTTTTCATGTTCATGATTTCCAAGCTGACGTACTTTTAACTAAGTGTTTTATCTATTCTTTGCATTTAACGCACAGCGTTGAAATTATCATGCCTCAATGTTGCAAACTGGTAACCTAGAGTGTAAGCTGTTACACAGCAGTTTCAATTGACACATTTAAGAGTCCTTTGCACGCCATTGAACGCTGTCTGCCGATCACGGGTTGACACTTTCAGTTTTGCAGCGTCTAAGCTTTCAGCTGCGTTGTTTCAGACACACCCCCTGCTCTGGTCCAATGGGCGCGTCACGTGCCCCGTGCTGACGTACTTGCTTTCGTCATTTACTTAATGAGCAACTTGACACTTCCCAGGGTTAGCTGTCAGATGTTATCGACGCTACCTGGGAGGTATGTCGTGCCGCGGAGCGAGCGCGCGTTTACCAAGTGGTTGTAATCCACCGCGCATCTCACTTTCTTCCCCTTTTTGTGCTTCGTTAAGAGACTAAAAGCTGCCTCTCTTTACCTCTCCAATTGCCATTATTCCGTTGCTGGCCACTTCTTAGTTGGGTTTAGTTGTTAAAAAGCTTAATTAGTCTCTATGCTTTAGAGCCGTTAGGCGGTTGTATATATATTTATATATATCTATTTTGTGAAACGCTGCGAATTTAACCTTTCATTTTCACCTGCCTCACACTTATTGCCCGGGCCTTCAGAGGCCGAGGCATGTTACGTGTTTAGTCTGTAACACGCTGGGTGTTTCTTTTAAATTTAGCGGATTTATATCCTCCCAACTTCGCAGCTCTGTCCATACTTAACCCTAGTTGTCCCTTGATGATTACTCCTTCTTAAAAATGCCGCCATATATATCCTTCCCTCCACCTATGTGGGTCCTTTTATGGCTGTACCATATTTGGTTTCGGTATTTGAAATTCATTTTCTTTACCCCCCCCCAGCGTTGGTTACTTTTGAACCACTGCCCACTGTGATTCATCACATACCGACATGAATACTGCCATCGACAGCACCGGTTGTTCAACACTGAATGGTGAGTGATACACCATTTTTGTTGTGGTCAGTTGGCCCTAATTGGGACCTCATACAGATGTACAATCTCCCCTCTTTCCGTCTTTCTGCTTTGTTTTAGGAGCCGGTCGGGCCCACTCCACAATTAACCCAGCATGAGTTTTCCTTGCTGTAGCTGGTAAATATCATCTGATTTCTACCTCATGACAATTAATGGTCCCAGAGACACACCATATTAATACTACTCATTATTTCTAGGTGTAAGTCCTTCTTCCCTATCCCCCGTTGGTCCTGAAGAAGACCCCGCTTCCAAGATTTCCTAATTGCTGGCTCGATTAGGGGTCGAAACGTCGACGAATTTTCCCTTTGTTCAATACACAAGACTGACAGTGACTGTACAACTGCTTTTCTTGCTAATGTTATTACATTTGTGCTATTGCCATTTAAGTGGCAGGTTAGGTTTTCAAATTAATTTTGGATGTTTCTAAAACACACGACCTTCCCCTTCACTTTGTTTGCACTTATCCCGATTTATGTTGCACTTTTCACATCACTTACACCCTTAGTAATTGAAAATGATGACTATGACATGCGTTTGTCTATGTAATAGGTTGAAATATTGACCCTTTTCTATACTGAATACGATTAAATGAGGTCATTTGTGTATCTCAATAAGGTGTTGTCATAACTCAATCTGAATGTATATTCATATACTTGTGTTTTTATTAAGATAAATTGTTCCACTGTGACTGTTTTTTCATATACCAATCTATACACCCGAGTCCAGTGGTCTATCGGGTTCACCCCATTGAAACATAAACGTATCCTAGTGCAGGTTCTCTTGCGAGGGTTTTTTGCTTTTAGCTGATTTAATTTATCTTCTCACATTGTGATGGCAAGTGAGACTTTATCATATACTGAGGAGTACATCGCCAATCTCATTCAGGACCCCACTAACCTTTTCATTACCTCCAACACTCCCAACATAGATGTGTCCCTCAACGAGAAGATTAGCAAATTGGAAAGACTGGAGAAAAAGCTAATCCGTACAAGATTACACGGACACGTCCTGACCAAATACTTACATGCTAATGTCATCCCGGTAGGATTACAAGTCAAGAACGAACCTGCGATCTTTGTGGACCAGCCCAAGTTCAAGGAGGGCTTCAGTTTTGTTGCCAATAACTGCTCGCGGCACTGGATGGTGCTGGGGGTAGAAACAGCCCTTGAACAGGTCGAGAAACTTATGAAAGAAATCGCAGATCTCAAACGCGATATCTCTACTGACAACGCTCTAACGAACGCCAAAGAAGCCTTGGAGCGCCTTGAGAAAACAATCAAAGAATTTGATATTAATACTCAAGCGAAGAAGCTCGACAAACTCTCCAAAGACGTACGTGTCTATGACAAGAAGTTGACCTACCCATATTTACACGACGACTACTACAAACAGGATCTGCAAGGTCGTTTTTTCAATAGAGGAAGGGGTGGATTCAGGGGCACCCGTCGTTTCACAACTTTCTCTGAATCGACAGGATCCACTGGAAGCGACAGTGAACAAGCAGGTAGTAGTGTTAACTACCAAGGCCAGGACACGGCATACTATCCACCATCTGGTCCTTCTTTTTTAGAGGACAGACAATGGCGACCTCCAAGAGGAAGGAACACGAACTGGAACTGGAACAGAGGCCGGGGACGCGGCCACCTACAACAAGGATGGGGCCGAGGCCTACCCCAAGGCATGACCCCTGCCCAGAAACAAGTTCATTTCCCCCAGGAACAGCACGGGGAAATTCAAACGAGACGCCGAGTCTATCGCTGGTAAGCACCATCAAGGACCCCATTATGAACTTGTCCAATCATGTACTGACCAATGACGAACACAAGGTTCTCAGTAAAGGGCTCTCGTATGTCCCTACGGCATACCCAAACAAATTTAATCTACAAACTGAATTACACCGTTTTTTTCGTAAGATGAGGTTACGCTATTTTTTCCGTCAGTCCCCAAGTCAATCTACGACATCTTGCACTGGACTCCGGACTCCATCCTCCTTTACTCCAACCTCACAAATGGTGTCACATCACCTGTTAACTTATGAGAGTATTGTGCTCAAGGAGGCCCTTAACACGTGTTCCATCAAGAAATATGTGACTCATAACGTTACCAGTGGTGAAAGGAAAGCCCTTGACGATTTAAAAAACAATCGCTCCATTGTCATCAAGCCTGCGGATAAGGGTGGCGCCATTGTGCTTCAGAATGTGGAGGACTACAAGGATGAGATTTACTCCCAACTGAATGACGGTGTTAGCTACACTAGATTAAATTCCAATCCTTCCAAGAAAATCAGCAGCATGATCTTGCGGACAACTCAAGACGGCCTTGCCCAAGGTTTCCTTTCGAATTTGGAATTTGCCTACTTGAACCAGACTCATCCACGCGTTCCAACGATTTACACCTTACCAAAAGTTCATAAGAATCAACAACGACCGCCTGGGCGCCCCATAGTGTCTGGATGTGGGTCTATCCTTGAACCATTGTGTAAATACGTGGACTTTTTTCTAAAACCTTTGGCTGAACAAACCAGGTCATATGTACGAGACACAATGCAGGTCATCAATTTAATTGATGGTATGTCTTTCGATCCGGATACCCAGATCCTTGTCACGCTGGATATTGTGTCACTATATACCAGCATACCACAACAACATGCTCTAGATGTGATGTCAAAATATTTGGACACAAGAACACAACCCACACATGTTCCATCCGAGTTCATAATTCAGTTGCTCACTATAGCGATGACACAAAACTTTTTCCTCTTCCAGAATGAGTATTTCATGCAGACTAAAGGTGTTGCGATGGGGGCCAGCTTTGCACCGGACTTGGCGATCCTGTACATGGATGATTTTGAGCAGACCTTTGTGAACAACACTACTAATCCATTTAAGAGGCAAGTTGCGTACTGGAAGCGGTACATCGATGATGTCCTCATGATTTGGACAGGCAGTGATTCAGAACTCAACAATTTTTTCAAATGGCTCAATGGGAGAACAGGCGACATCCAGTTCACAATTCACAAAGACAAGTCCACCATTGACTTTCTGGATATTTCTATCAAAACCGCAGATGAGTGCCTATATACGACCCTTTACCGTAAACCTACTGAGAGAAACACGCTACTTAGATATGGGAGTCACCACCCAAGAGGCCTGCGTGATAATCTACCGTTTGGCCAGTTCCTGAGGATCAGGAGAAATTGTACAAGGAAGGAGGATTTCTTCAATGAATCTGATGATTTGATTGCCAGACTGATTGAACGTGGCTACCCCAGACGGTTGGTAAAGAGAGCTCGCAAGAGAGCGTGGTTCAATCATAGGGACACGCTTTTAACTCCAAAGAATCGTACCGAGGACTCCAACAGGCTAATATGCGTTACCACCTTCAACACCAGGAGTAACGAAATTCGGCATATCATTAACAAACACTGGCATTTGGTATCATCGGAACTACATCTTCCCGAACCACCCATGCACTCTTTTAAGAAAGGCAGAAATGTCCGTGATCAAGTAGTAAAATCCTTTTTGGACATACCACCCAAGCCAACAATCGAATCAGTGTGGCAATTACCGGCACCAGTAGGCCATGTCAAATGTGGACAATGCAAAGCTTGTAGTCTCACCATTGAAACTAAGGTGTTTCAATTGAACAATTACACGGTGCCCCTCAAAACATTGACAAATTGTAACACTAAGAATGTGATCTATGCCATTGTCTGTCCCTGCAATAAGATATATGTGGGTCAGACCACTCAGAGAATTAAGTGCTGCATACTACAACACTGCAGCAGAATAAGATGCAATACCACGGGGGCCCCCATGGTTGAACATTTCTCATCATTCAGTCACCCCCCTGAATCAATGAAATGGCTAGTTCTGGAGGCCATCACTCTGGGCATCAGGGGTGGCGACCTGGGTGCAATCCTCAACACTCGTGAATGTAAATGGATGGACAGGTTTGACTCTGTCCACAATGGCCTTAACGAACTTGATGCTACGTATGCACAATTATCACTGTTGAATAACACCTAGCCTAAAATATGGGTTAATCTTGAGTATCTATATTCTCGCCCCTTGAATTTACTACCACCTGAACTACATTATATCTTGTCATATATTGTTATCTTGGTGAGGGTGTTTTCTCTCAGCTTCAGAATGTTAGCTGTTTTACAGTCAGGTTGCATACATTTGTAAATAGGATATGTTAATGCGTGCTTATTTACTGCTCTACGACCTGTTTTTCATGTTCATGATTTCCAAGCTGACGTACTTTTAACTAAGTGTTTTATCTATTCTTTGCATTTAACGCACAGCGTTGAAATTATCATGCCTCAATGTTGCAAACTGGTAACCTAGAGTGTAAGCTGTTACACAGCAGTTTCAATTGACACATTTAAGAGTCCTTTGCACGCCATTGAACGCTGTCTGCCGATCACGGGTTGACACTTTCAGTTTTGCAGCGTCTAAGCTTTCAGCTGCGTTGTTTCAGACACACCCCCTGCTCTGGTCCAATGGGCGCGTCACGTGCCCCGTGCTGACGTACTTGCTTTCGTCATTTACTTAATGAGCAACTTGACACTTCCCAGGGTTAGCTGTCAGATGTTATCGACGCTACCTGGGAGGTATGTCGTGCCGCGGAGCGAGCGCGCGTTTACCAAGTGGTTGTAATCCACCGCGCATCTCACTTTCTTCCCCTTTTTGTGCTTCGTTAAGAGACTAAAAGCTGCCTCTCTTTACCTCTCCAATTGCCATTATTCCGTTGCTGGCCACTTCTTAGTTGGGTTTAGTTGTTAAAAAGCTTAATTAGTCTCTATGCTTTAGAGCCGTTAGGCGGTTGTATATATAGTTATATATATCTATTTTGTGAAACGCTGCGAATTTAACCTTTCATTTTCACCTGCCTCACACTTATTGCCCGGGCCTTCAGAGGCCGAGGCATGTTACGTGTTTAGTCTGTAACACGCTGGGTGTTTCTTTTAAATTTAGCGGATTTATATCCTCCCAACTTCGCAGCTCTGTCCATACTTAACCCTAGTTGTCCCTTGATGATTACTCCTTCTTAAAAATGCCGCCATATATATCCTTCCCTCCACCTATGTGGGTCCTTTTATGGCTGTACCATATTTGGTTTCGGTATTTGAAATTCATTTTCTTTACCCCCCCCCCAGCGTTGGTTACTTTTGAACCACTGCCCACTGTGATTCATCACATACCGACATGAATACTGCCATCGACAGCACCGGTTGTTCAACACTGAATGGTGAGTGATACACCATTTTTGTTGTGGTCAGTTGGCCCTAATTGGGACCTCATACAGATGTACAATCTCCCCTCTTTCCGTCTTTCTGCTTTGTTTTAGGAGCCGGTCGGGCCCACTCCACAATTAACCCAGCATGAGTTTTCCTTGCTGTAGCTGGTAAATATCATCTGATTTCTACCTCATGACAATTAATGGTCCCAGAGACACACCATATTAATACTACTCATTATTTCTAGGTGTAAGTCCTTCTTCCCTACCCCCCGTTGGTCCTGAAGAAGACCCCGCTTCCAAGATTTCCTAATTGCTGGCTCGATTAGGGGTCGAAACGTCGACGAATTTTCCCTTTGTTCAATACACAAGACTGACAGTGACTGTACAACTGCTTTTCTTGCTAATGTTATTACATTTGTGCTATTGCCATTTAAGTGGCAGGTTAGGTTTTCAAATTAATTTTGGATGTTTCTAAAACACACGACCTTCCCCTTCACTTTGTTTGCACTTATCCCGATTTATGTTGCACTTTTCACATCACTTACACCCTTAGTAATTGAAAATGATGACTATGACATGCGTTTGTCTATGTAATAGATTGAAATATTGACCCTTTTCTATACTGAATACGATTAAATGAGGTCATTTGTGTATCTCAATAAGGTGTTGTCATAACTCAATCTGAATGTATATTCATATACTTGTGTTTTTATTAAGATAAATTGTTCCACTGTGACTGTTTTTTCATATACCAATCTATACACCCGAGTCCAGTGGTCTATCGGGTTCACCCCATTGAAACATAAATGATTTCCATATGGCCATGTCTGAACTGGGGTGGCAGAGTGAGCTAAAGAATGATGATGGATTGAACCCAGATCAGTTGACTGGGGGTGAGTGCTTGCAATGTTCAACACTCCGTCCATCATCCCCTTTGGTTTTGCTTTGTTCGCAATAAGTTGGCAGGGTATACCCAGACGTGGGTCCCTTGCTCACTTTACCACTGGATTCATGCTAGCCTGGCTGATGATGGCTGATTAGCCAGAAACCGGTCCCAGGATGATTGTTTCTGGTCCAGTGAAGACATCGCTTAGCAGTTCGGGCTGGACTGTTCCCATGAGGCACACGGTCAGACTGATCTGCATATGGCCATGTCTGAACTGGGGTGGCGGAGTGAGCTAAAGAATGATAATGGATTAAACCCAAATCAGTTGACTGGGCGTGATTGCTTGCAATGTTCAACACTAGGTCCATCATCCCCTTTGGTTTTGCTTTGTTCGCCCTATGTTGGCAGTGTATGCCCAGAAGTGGGTCCCTTGCTCCCTTTGCCACTGGATTCAAGCTAGCCTGGCTGATTACGGCTGATTAGCCAGAAACCGGTCCCAGGATGCTTGTTTCAGGTCCAGGGAAGACATGGCTTGGCAGTTCGGGCTGGACTGTTCCCATGAGGCACAGGGTCAAACTGATTTTCATATGGCCATTTCTGAACTGGGGTGGCGGAGTGAGCTAAAGAATGATGATGATTAAACCCAGATCAGTTGACTGGGGGTGAGGGCTTGTAAAGTTCAACAGTCTGTCCATCATCCCCTTTGGTTTTGCCTTGTTCGCCCTAAGTTGGCAGGGTATGCCCAGACGTGGGTCCCTTGCTCACTTTGCCACTGGATTCAAGCTAGCCTGGCTGATGACGGCTGATTAGCCAGAAACCAGTCCCAGGAAGCTTGTTTCCGGTCAAGGGAAAGCATGGCTTGACAGTTCGGGCTGGACTGCTACCATGAGGCACAGGTTCAGACTGATTTGCATATGGCCATGTCTGAACTGGGGTGGCGGAGTGAGGTAAAGAATGATGATGGATTAAACCCAGATCAGTTGACTGGGGGTGAGTGCTTGAAATGTTCAACACTCCGTCCATCATCCCCTTTGGTTTTGCCTTGTTCGCTCTAAGTTGGCAGGGTGTGCCCAGACGTGGGTCCCTTGCTCACTTTACCACTGGATTCAAGCTAGCCTGGCTAATGACGGCTGATGAGACAGAAACCGGTCTCAGGATGCTTGTTTCCTGTCCAGGGAAGACATGGCTTGGCAGTTCGGGCTGGAGTGTTCCCATGAGGCACAGGATCAGACTGATTTGCATATGGCTATGTCTGAACTAGGGTGGCGGAGTGAGCTAAAGAATGATGATGGATTAAACCCAGATCAGTTGACTGGGGGTGAGTGCTTGCAATATTCAACACTCAGTCCATCATCCCCTTGGGTTTTGCTTTGTTCGCCCTAAGTTGGCAGGGTATTCCCAGACGTGGGTCCCTTGCTCACTCTGCCACTGGATTCAAGCTAGCCTGGCTGATGATGACTGATTAGCCAGAAAACGGTCCCAGGATGCTTGTTTCCGGTCCCGGGAAGACAATGCTTGGCAGTTCGGGCTGAACTGTTCCCATGAGGCACAGGGTCAGACTGATTTGCATATCGCCAAATCTGAACTGGGGTGGTGGAGTGAGCTAAAGAATGATGATGCATTAAACCCAGATCAGTTGACTGGGGTGAGTGCTTGCAATGTTCAACACTCCGTCCATCATCCCCTTTGGTTTTGCTTTCTTCGCCCTAAGATGGCAGGGTATGCCCAGACGTGCGTCCCTTGCTAACTTTGCAACTGGATTCAAGGTAGTCTGGCTGATGACAGCTGATTAACTAGAATCCGGTCCCAGGTGGCTTGTTTCCAGTCCAGGGAAGACATGGCTTGGCAGTTCGGGCTGGACTGTTCCATGAGGCACAGGGGCAGACTGATTTGCATATGGCCATGTCTGAACTGGGGTGGCGGAGTGAGCTAAAAAATGATGATGGATTAAACCCAGATCAGTTGACTGGGGTGAGTGCTTGCAATGTTCAACACTCCGTCCATCATCCCCTTTGGTTGTGCTTTGTTCGCCCTAAGTTGGCAGGGTATGCCCAGACGTGGGTCCCTTGCTAACTTTGCAACTGGATTCAAGCTAGCCTAGCTGATGATGGCTGATTAGCCAGAAACCGGTCCCAGGATGCTTGTTCCCAGTCCAGTGAAGACATGGCTTGGCATTTCGGGCTGGAGTGTTCCCATGATGCACATGGTCAGACTGATTTGCATATGGCCATGTTTGAACTGGGATGCCGAAGTGAGCTAAAGAATGATGATGGATTAAACCAAGATCAGTTGACTGGGGGTGAGTGCTCGCAATGTTCAACACTAGGTCCATCATCCCCATTGGTTTTGCATTGTTCACCATATGTTGGCAGGGTATGCCCAGACGTGGGTCCCTTGCTCACTTTGCCACTGGATTCAGGCTAGCCTGGCTGATGACGGCTGATTAGCCAGAAACTGGTCCCAGGAAGCTTGTTTCCGGTCCAGGGAAGACATGGCTTGGAAGTTCGGGCTGGAATGTTCCCATGAGGCAGAGGGTCAGACTGATTTGCATATGGCCATGTCTGAAATGGGGTGGCGGAGTGAGCTAAAGAATGATGATGGATTAAACCCAGATCAGTTGACTGGGGGTGAGTGCTTGCAATGTTCAACACTCCGTCCATCATCCCCTTTGGTTTTCCTTTGTTCGCCCTAAGTTGGCAGGGTATGCCCAGACGTGGGTCCCTTGCTCACTTTGCCACTGGATTCAGGCTAGTCTGGCTGATGGCGGCCGATTAGCCAGAAACCGGTCCCAGGATGCTTGTTTCCAGTCCAGGGAAGATATGTTTTTTCAGTTCGGGCTGGACTGTTCCCATGAGGCAAAGGGTCAGGCTGATTTGCATATGGCCATGTCTGAAATGGGGTGGCTGAGTGAGCTAAAGAATGATGATGGATTGAACCCAGATCAGTTGACTGGGGGTGAGTGCTTGCAAAGTTCAAAACTCCGTCCATCATCCCCTTTGGTTTTGCCTTGTTCGCCCTAAGTTGGCAGGGTATGCCCAGACGTGGGTCCCTTGCTCATTTTGCCACTGGATTCAAGCTAGCCTGGCTGATGACAGCTGATTAGCCAGAAACCGGTCCCAGAATGCTTGTTTCCGGTCCAGGGAAGACATGGTTTGGCAGTTCGTGCTGGACTGTTACCATGAGGCAAAGGGTCAGGCTGATTTGCATATGGCCATGTCTGAAATGGGGTGGCTGAGTGAGCTAAAGAATGATGATGGATTGAACTCAGATCAGTTGACTGGGGGTGAGTGCTTGCAATGTTCAACACTCCGTCCATCATCCTCTTTGGTTTTGCTTTGTTCACCCTAAGTTGGCAGGGTATGCCCAGACGTGGGTCCCTTGCTCACTTTGCCACTGGATTCAAGCTAGCCTGGCTGGTGACGGCCGATTAGCCAGAATCCGGTCCCAGGTTGCTTGTTTCCGGTCCAGTGAAGACATGGCTTAGCATTTCGGGCTGGAGTGTTCCCATGAGGCACAGGGTCAGACTGATTTGCATATGGCCATGTCTGAAATGGGGTGGCTGAGTGAGCTAAAGAATGATGATGGATTGAACCCAGATCAGTTGACTGGGGGTGAGTGCTTGCAATGTTCAACACTCCGTCCATCATCCCCTTTGGTTTTGCTTTGTTCACCCTAAGTTGGCAGGGTATGCCCAGACGTGGATCCCTTGCTCACTTTGCCACTGAATTCAAGCTAGCCTGGCTGATGACGGCTGATGAGCCAGAAACCGGTCCCAGGATGCTTGTTTCCGGTCCAGTGAAGACATGGCTTGACAGTTCGGGCTGGACTGTTACGATGAGGCACAGGATCAGACTGATTTCCATATGGCCATGTCTGAACTGGGGTGGCGGAGTGAGCTGAAGAATGATGATGGATTAAACCCAGATCAGTTGACTGGGGGTGAGTTCTTGAAATGTTCAACACTAGGTCCATCATCCCCTTTTGTTTTGCTTTGTTCGCCCTATGTTGGCAGTGTATGCCCAGAAGTGGGTCCCTTGCTCCCTTTGCCACTGGATTCAAGCTAGCCTGGCTGATGACGGCTAATTAGCCAGAAACCGGTCCCAGGATGCTTGTTTCCAGTCCAGGGAAGACATGGCTTGGCAGTTCGGGCTGGACTGTTCCCATGAGGCACAGGGTCAGACTGGTTTGCATTTGGCCATGTCTGAACTGAGGTGGCAGAGTGAGCTAAAGAATGATGATGGATTAAACCCAGATCATTTCACTGGGGGTGAGTGCTTGCAATGTTCAACACTAGGTCCATCATCCCCTTTGGGTTTACTTTGTTTGCCTTTTGTTGGAAGGGTATGTCCAGACTTGGGTCCCTTGCTCACTTTGCCACTGGATTCAGGCTAGCCTGGCTGATGATGGCTGATTAGCCAGAAACCGGTCCCAGGATGCTTGTTTCCGGTCCAGGGAAGACATGTTTTGGAACTTCGGTCTGGACTGTTACCGTGAAGCACAGGGTCAGACTGATTTGCATATGGCCATGTCTGAACAGGGGTGGCGGAGTGAGCTAAAGAATGATGATGGATTAAACCCATGTCAGTTGAATGGGGGTGAGTGCTTGCATTGTTCAACACTCCATCCATCATCACCTTTGGTTTTGCCTTGTTCACCCTAAGTTGGCAGGGTATGCCCAGACGTGGGTCCCGTGCTCCCTTTGCCACTGGATTCAAGCTAGCCTGGCTGATGACGGCTGATGAGCCAGAAACCGGTCCCAGGATGCTTGTTTCAGGTCCAGGGAAGACATGGCTTGGCAGTTCAGGCTGGACTGTTCCCATGAGGCACAGGGTCAAACTGATTTTCATATGGCCATTTCTGAACTGGGGTGGCGGAGTGAGCTAAAGAATGATGATGATTAAACCCAGATCAGTTGACTGGGGGTGAGGGCTTGCAAAGTTCAACACTCTGTCCATCATCCCCTTTGGTTTTGCCTTGTTCACCCTAAGTTGGCAGGGTATGCCCAGACGTGGGTCCCTTGCTCACTTTGCCACTGGATTCCAGCTAGCCTGGCTGATGACGGCTGATTAGCCAGAAACCAGTCCCAGGATGCTTGTTTACAGTCAAGGGAAAGCATGGCTTGACAGTTCGGGCTGGACTGTTACGATGAGGCACAGGGTCAGACTGATTTCCATATGGCCATGTCTGAACTGGGGTGGCTGAGTGAGCTGAAGAATGATGATGGATTAAACCCAGATCAGTTGACTGGGGGTGAGTTCTTGAAATGTTCAACACTCCGTCCATCATCCCCTTTGGTTTTGCCTTGTTCACTCTAAGTTGTCAGGGTGTGCCCAGACGTAGGTCCCTTGCTCACTTTGCCACTGGATTCAAGCTAGCCTGGCTAATGACGGCTGATGAGACAGAAACCGGTCCCAGGATGCTTGTTTCCTGTCCAGGGAAGACATGGCTTGGCAGTTCAGGCTGGAGTGTTCCCATGAGGCACAGGGTCAGACTGATTTGCATATGGCCATGTCTGAACTGGGGTGGCAGAGTGAGCTAAAGAATGATGATGGATTAAACCCAGATCAGTTGACTGGGGGTGAGTGCTTGCAATGTTCAACACTCCGTCCATCATCCCCTTTGGTTGTGCTTTGTTCGCAATAAGTTGGCAGGGTATGCCCAGACGTGGGTCCCTTGCTCACTTTGCCACTGGATTCATGCTAGCCTGGCTGATGATGGCTGATTAGCCAGAAACCGGTCCCAGGATGATTGTTTCCGGTCCAGTGAAGACATGGCTTAGCAGTTCGGGCTGGACTGTTTCCATGAGGCACACAGTCAGACTGATCTGCATATGGCCATGTCTGAACTGGTGTGGCGGAGTGAGCTAAAGAATGATAATGGATTAAACCCAAATCAGTTGACTGGGGGTGAGTGCTTGCAATGTTCAACACTAGGTCCATCATCCCCTTTGGTTTTGCTTTGTTCGCCCTATGTTGGCAGTGTATGCCCAGAAGTGGGTCCCTTGCTCCCTTTGCCACTGGATTCAAGCTAGCCTGGCTGATTACGGCTGATTAGCCAGAAACCGGTCCCAGGATGCTTGTTTCAGGTCCAGGGAAGACATGGCTTGGCAGTTCGGGCTGGACTGTTCCCATGAGGCACAGGGTCAAACTGATTTTCATATGGCGATTTCTGAACTGGGGTGGCGGAGTGAGCTAAAGAATGATGATGATTAAACCCAGATCAGTTGACTGGGGGTGAGGGCTTGTAAAGTTCAAAACTCCGTCCATCATCCCCTTTGGTTTTGCCTTGTTCGCCCTAAGTTGGCAGGGTATGCCCAGACGTGGGTCCCTTGCTCACTTTGCCACTGGATTCAAGCTAGCCTGGCTGATGACGGCTGATTAGCCAGAAACCAGTCCCAGGAAGCTTGTTTCCGGTCAAGGGAAAGCATGGCTTGACAGTTCGGGCTGGACTGCTACCATGAGGCACAGGGTCAGACTGATTTGCATATGGCCATGTCTGAACTCGGGTGGCGGAGTGAGGTAAAGAATGATGATGGATTAAACCCAGATCAGTTGACTGGGGGTGAGTGCTTGAAATGTTCAACACTCCGTCCATCATCCCCTTTGGTTTTGCCTTGTTCGCTCTAAGTTGGCAGGGTGTGCCCAGACGTATGTCCCTTGCTCACTTTGCCACTGGATTCAAGCTAGCCTGGCTAATGACGGCTGATGAGACAGAAACCGGTCTCAGGATGCTTGTTTCCTGTCCAGGGAAGACATGGCTTGGCAGTTCGGGCTGGAGTGTTCCCATGAGGCACAGGATCAGACTGATTTGCATATGGCTATGTCTGAACTAGGGTGGCGGAGTGAGCTAAAGAATGATGATGGATTAAACCCAGATCAGTTGACTGGGGGTGAGTGCTTGCAATATTCAACACTCAGTCCATCATCCCCTTTGGTTTTGCTTTGTTCGCCCTTAGTTGGCAGGGTATTCCCAGACGTGGGTCCCTTGCTCACTCTGCCACTGGATTCAAGCTAGCCTGGCTGATGATGACTGATTAGCCAGAAAACGGTCCCAGGATGCTTGTTTCCGGTCCCGGGAAGACAATGCTTGGCAGTTCGGGCTAAACTGTTCCCATGAGGCACAGGGTCAGACTGATTTGCATATCGCCAAATCTGAACTGGGGTGGTGGAGTGAGCTAAAGAATGATGATGCATTAAACCCAGATCAGTTGACTGGGGTGAGTGCTTGCAATGTTCAACACTCCGTCCATCATCCCCTTTGGTTTTGCTTTCTTCGCCCTAAGATGGCAGGGTATGCCCAGACGTGCGTCCCTTGCTAACTTTGCAACTGGATTCAAGGTAGTCTGGCTGATGACAGCTGATTAACTAGAATCCGGTCCCAGGTTGCTTGTTTCCAGTCCAGGGAAGACATGGCTTGGCAGTTCGGGCTGGACTGTTCCATGAGGCACAGGGGCAGACTGATTTGCATATGGCCATGTCTGAACTGGGGTGGCGGAGAGAGCTAAAAAATGATGATGGATTAAACCCAGATCAGTTGACTGGGGTGAGTGCTTGCAATGTTCAACACTCCGTCCATCATCCCCTTTGGTTGTGCTTTGTTAGCCCTAAGTTGGCAGGGTATGCCCAGACGTGGGTCCCTTGCTAACTTTGCAACTGGATTCAAGCTAGCCTAGCTGATGATGGCTGATTATCCAGAAACCGGTCCCAGGATGCTTGTTCCCAGTCCAGTGAAGACATGGCTTGGCATTTCGGGCTGGAGTGTTCCCATGATGCACATGGTCAGACTGATTTGCATATGGCCATGTTTGAACTGGGATGCCGAAGTGAGCTAAAGAATGATGATGGATTAAACCCAGATCAGTTGACTGGGGGTGAGTGCTCGCAATGTTCAACACTAGGTCCATCATCCCCATTGGTTTTGCATTGTTCACCATATGTTGGCAGGGTATGCCCAGACGTGGGTCCCTTGCTCACTTTGCCACTGGATTCAGGCTAGCCTGGCTGATGACAGCTGATTAGCCAGAAACTGGTCCCAGGAAGCTTGTTTCCGGTCCAGGGAAGACATGGCTTGGAAGTTCGGGCTGGAATGTTCCCATGAGGCAGAGGGTCAGACTGATTTGCATATGGCCATGTCTGAAATGGGGTGGCGGAGTGAGCTAAAGAATGATGATGGATTAAACCCAGATCAGTTGACTGGGGGTGAGTGCTTGCAATGTTCAACACTATTTCCATCATCCCCTTTGGTATTGCTTTGTTCGCCCTATGTTGGCAGTGTATGCCCAGAACTGGGTCCCTTGCTCACTTTGCCACTCGATTCAGGCTAGCCTGGCTGATGACAGCTGATTAGCCAGAAACCGGTCCCAGGATGCTTGTTTCCGGTCCAGGGAAGACATGGCTTGGAAGTTCGGGCTGGAATGTTCCCATGAGGCACAGGGTCAGACTGATTTGCATATGGGCATGTCTGAACCGGGCGTGGCGGAGTGAGCTAAAAAATGATGATGGATTAAACCCAGATCAGTTGACTGGGGGTGAGTGCTTGCAATGTTCAACACTCCGTCCATCATCCCCTTTGGTTTTGCTTTGTTCGCCCTAAGTTGGCAGGGTATGCCCAGACGTGGGTCCCTTGCTCACTTTGCCACTGGATTCAGGCTAGCCTGGCTGATGGCGGCCGATTATCCAGAAACCGGTCCCAGGATGCTTGTTTCCAGTCCAGGGAAGACATGTTTTTTCAGTTCGGGCTGGACTGTTCCCATGAGGCAAAGGGTCAGGCTGATTTGCATATGGCCATGTCTGAAATGGGGTGGCTGAGTGAGCTAAAGAATGATGATGGATTGAACCCAGATCAGTTGACTGGGGGTGAGTGCTTGCAAAGTTCAAAACTCCGTCCATCATCCCCTTTGGTTTTGCCTTGTTCGCCCTAAGTTGGCAGGGTATGCCCAGACGTGGGTCCCTTGCTCATTTTGCCACTGGATTCAAGCTAGCCTGGCTGATGACAGCTGATTAGCCAGAAACCGGTCCCAGAATGCTTGTTTCCGGTCCAGGGAAGACATGGTTTGGCAGTTCGTGCTGGACTGTTACCATGAGGCAAAGGGTCAGGCTGATTTGCATATGGCCATGTCTGAAATGGGGTGGCTGAGTGAGCTAAAGAATGATGATGGATTGAACAAAGATCAGTTGACTGGGGGTGAGTGCTTGCAATGTTCAACACTCCGTCCATCATCCCCTTTGGTTTTGCTTTGTTCACCCTAAGTTGGCAGGGTATGCCCAGACGGGGGTCCCTTGCTCACTTTGCCACTGGATTCAAGCTAGCCTGGCTGGTGACGGCCGATTAGCCAGAATCCGGTCCCAGGTTGCTTGTTTCCGGTCCAGTGAAGACATGGCTTAGCATTTCGGGTTGGAGTGTTCCCATGAGGCACAGGGTCAGACTGATTTGCATATGGCCATGTCTGAAATGGGGTGGCTGAGTGAGCTAAAGAATGATGATGGATTGAACCCAGATCAGTTGACTGGGGGTGAGTGCTTGCAATGTTCAACACTCCGTCCATCATCCCCTTTGGTTTTGCTTTGTTCACCCTAAGTTGGCAGGGTATGCCCAGACGTGGGTCTCTTGCTCACTTTGCCACTGGATTCAAGCTAGCCTGGCTGGTGAAGGCCGATTAGCCAGAATCCGGTCCCAGGTTGCTTGTTTCCAGTCCAGGGAAGACATGGCTTGGCAGTTTGGGCTGGACTGTTCCCATGAGGCACAGGGTCAGACTGGTTTGCATTTGGCCATGTCTGAACTGAGGTGGCAGAGTGAGCTAAAGAATGATGATGGATTAAACCCAGATCATTTCACTGGGGGTGAGTGCTTGCAATGATCAACACTAGGTCCATCATCCCCTTTGGGTTTACTTTGTTTGCCTTTTGTTGGAAGGGTATGTCCAGACTTGGGTCCCTTGCTCACTTTGCCACTGGATTCAGGCTAGCCTGGCTGATGACGGCTGATTAGCCAGAAACCGGTCCCAGGATGCTTGTTTCCGGTCCAGGGAAGACATGTTTTGGAACTTCGGTCTGGACTGTTACCGTGAAGCACAGGGTCAGACTGATTTGCATATGGCCATGTCGGAACAGGGGTGGCGGAGTGAGCTAAAGAATGATGATGGATTAAACCCATGTCAGTTGAATGGGGGTGAGTGCTTGCATTGTTCAACACTCCATCCATCATCACCTTTGGTTTTGCCTTTTTCACCCTAAGTTGGCAGGGTATGCCCAGACGTGGGTCCCGTGCTCCCTTTGCCACTGGATTCAAGCTAGCCTGGCTGATGACGGCTGATGAACCAGAAACCGGTCCCAGGATGCTTGTTTCAGGTCCAGGGAAGACATGGCTTGGCAGTTCAGGCTGGACTGTTCCCATGAGGCACAGGGTCAAACTGATTTTCATATGGCCATTTCTGAACTAAGGTGGCGGAGTGAGCTAAAGAATGATGATGATTAAACCCAGATCAGTTGACTGGGGTGAGTGCTTGCAATGTTCAACACTCCATCCATCATCCCCTTTGGTTGTGCTTTGTTCGCCCTAAGTTGGCAGGGTATTCCCAGACGTGGGTCTCTTGCTCACTTTGCCACTGGATTCAAGCTAGCCTGGATGATGACGGCTGATGAGCCAGAAACCGGTCCCAGGATGCTTGTTTCTTGTCCAGGGAAGACATGGCTTGGCAGTTCGGGCTAGAGTGTTCCCATGAGGCACAGGGTCAGACTGATTTGCATATGGCCATGTCTGAACTGGGGTGGCGGAGTGAGCTAAAGAATGATGATGGATTAAACCCAGATCAGTTGACTGGGGGTGAGTGCTTGCAATATTCAACACTCAGTCCATCATCCCCTTTGGTTTTGCTTTGTTCGCCCTAAGTTGGCAGGGTATTCCCAGACGTGGGTCCCTTGCTCACTCTGCCACTGGATTCAAGCTAGCCTGGCTGATGATGACTGATTAGCCAGAAAACGGTCCCAGGATGCTTGTTTCCGGTCCCGGGAAGACAATGCTTGGCAGTTCGGGCTGAACTGTTCCCATGAGGCACAGGTTCAGACTGATTTGCATATCGCCAAATCTGAACTGGGGTGGTGGAGTGAGCTAAAGAATGATGATGCATTAAACCCAGATCAGTTGACTGGGGTGAGTGCTTGCAATGTTCAACACTCCGTCCATCATCCCCTTTGGTTTTGCTTTCTTCGCCCTAAGATGGCAGGGTATGCCCAGACGTGCGTCCCTTGCTAACTTTGCAACTGGATTCAAGGTAGTCTGGCTGATGACAGCTGATTAACTAGAATCCGGTCCCAGGTTGCTTGTTTCCAGTCCAGGGAAGACTAACATCCCGTTTAGATTATGGGAATGTTCTTTATCTAGGATCAAATAAAGCTAAACTCCATCGGCTACAAATGGCTCAAAATGCGGCAGTCAGATTACTGTGCAATATACCTAAAAGGGAATCAGTCTCTACATTCCGGCGCAAACTGCATTGGCTGAACATTGAAAATCGAGTGAAATTTAAAGCTTTCTCCTACATGTATAAAATAAAAGCCAATACAGCCCCGAGGTACCTCTGCTCACTGGTAAACACAAATATTCCATCCAGGAACCTCAGATCAGCCACTCAGGGCCGTTTCAGAATTCCAAAATTTAAACGCACCCGCATAGGAGGCAAATCCTTTGCCTACTTAGGCCCGTCTCACTGGAATTCTCTCCCTATTTCATTGAGAAATGAGCCTAACTATTCCAGTTTTCGAAAGCTGTTAAAAACCTGGTTATTTGATAAATAAAAACAATACCTTCTCTCTCCACCTGCAACAGCTAAATGCGCCGGGAAACCCTTTTGGGTAGCCGATGCGCAAAACAAATGCAAAAAAAAAAAAAAAAAAAAAAGACATGGCTTGGCAGTTCAGGCTGGACTGTTCCATGAGGCACAGGGGCAGACTGATTTGCATATGGCCATGTCTGAACTGGGGTGGCGGAGTGAGCTAAAAAATGATGATGGATTAAACCCAGATCAGTTGACTGGGGTGAGTGCTTGCAATGTTCAACACTCCGTCTATCATCCCCTTTGGTTGTGCTTTTTTCACCCTAAGTTGGCAGGGTATGCCCAGACGTGGGTCCCTTGCTAACTTTGCAACTGGATTCAAGCTAGCCTAGCTGATGATGGCTGATTAGCCAGAAACCGGTCCCAGGATGCTTGTTCCCAGTCCAGTGAAGACATGGCTTGGCCTTTCGGGCTGGAGTGTTCCCATGATGCACATGGTCAGACTGATTTGCATATGGCCATGTTTGAACGGGGATGCCGAAGTGAGCTAAAGAATGATGATGGATTAAACCCAGATCAGTTGACTGGGGGTGAGTGCTCGCAATGTTCAACACTAGGTCCATCATCCCCATTGGTTTTGCATTGTTCACCATATGTTGGCAGGGTATGCCCAGACGTGGGTCCCTTGCTCACTTTGCCACTGGATTCAGGCTAGCCTGGCTGATGACGGCTGATTAGCCAGAAACTGGTCCCAGGAAGCTTGTTTCCGGTCCAGGGAAGACATGGCTTGGAAGTTCGGGCTGGAATGTTCCCATGAGGCAGAGGGTCAGACTGATTTGCATATGGCCATGTCTGAAATGGGGTGGCGGAGTGAGCTAAAGAATGATGATGGATTAAACCCAGATCAGTTGACTGGGGGTGAGTGCTCGCAATGTTCAACACTATTTCCATCATCCCCTTTGGTATTGCTTTGTTCGCCCTATGTTGGCAGTGTATGCCCAGAACTGGGTCCCTTGCTCACTTTGCCACTCAATTCAGGCTAGCCTGGCTGATGACAGCTGATTAGCCAGAAACCGGTCCCAGGATGCTTGTTTCCGGTCCAGGGAAGACATGGCTTGGCAGTTCGGGCTAGAGTGTTCCCATGAGGCACAGGGTCAGACTGATTTGCATATGGCCATGTCTGAACTGGGGTGGCGGAGTGAGCTAAAGAATGATTATGGATTAAACCCAGATCAGTTGACTGGGGGTGAGTGCTTGCAATATTCAACACTCAGTCCATCATCCCCTTTGGTTTTGCTTTGTTCGCCCTAAGTTGGCAGGGTATTCCCAGATGTGGGTCTCTTGCTCACTTTGCCACTGCATTCAAGCTAGCCTGGATGATGATGGCTGATGAGCCAGAAACCGGTCCCAGGATGCTTGTTTCTTGTCCAGGGAAGACATGGCTTGGCAGTTCGGGCTAGAGTGTTCCCATGAGGCACAGGGTCAGACTGATTTGCATATGGCCATGTCTGAACTGGGGTGGCGGAGTGAGCTAAAGAATGATGATGGATTAAACCCAGATCAGTTGACTGGGGGTGAGTGCTTGCAATATTCAACACTCAGTCCAACATCCCCTTTGGTTTTGCTTTGTTAGCCCTAAGTTGGCAGGGTATTCCCAGACGTGGGTCCCTTGCTCACTCTGCCACTGGATTCAAGCTAGCCTGGCTGATGATGACTGATTAGCCAGAAAACGGTCCCAGGATGCTTGTTTCCGGTCCCGGGAAGACAATGCTTGGCAGTTCGGGCTGAACTGTTCCCATGAGGCACAGGGTCAGACTGATTTGCATATCGCCAAATCTGAACTGGGGTGGTGGAGTGAGCTAAAGAATGATGATGCATTAAACCCAGATCAGTTGACTGGGGTGAGTGCTTGCAATGTTCAACACTCCGTCCATCATCCCCTTTGGTTTTGCTTTCTTCGCCCTAAGATGGCAGGGTATGCCCAGACGTGCGTCCCTTGCTAACTTTGCAACTGGATTCAAGGTAGTCTGGCTGATGACAGCTGATTAACTAGAATCCGGTCCCAGGTTGCTTGTTTCCAGTCCAGGGAAGACTAACATCCCGTTTAGATTATGGGAATGTCCTTTATCTAGGATCAAATAAAGCTAATCTCCATCGGCTACAAATGGCTCAAAATGCGGCAGTCAGATTACTGTGCAATATACCTAAAAGGGAATCAGTCTCTACATTCCGGCGCAAACTGCATTGGCTGAACATTGAAAATCGAGTGAAATTTAAAGCTCTCTCCTACATGTATAAAATAAAAGCCAATACAGCCCCGAGGTACCTCTGCTCACTGGTAAACACATATATTCCATCCAGGAACCTCAGATCAGCCACTCAGGGCCGTTTCAGAATTCCAAAATTTAAACGCACCCGCATAGGAGGCAAATCCTTTGCCTACTTAGGCCCGTCTCACTGGAATTCTCTCCCAATTTCATTGAGAAATGAGCCTAACTATTCCAGTTTTCGAAAGCTGTTATAAACCTGGTTATTTGATAAATAAAAACAATACCTTCTCTCTCCACCTGCAACAGCTAAATGCGCCGGGAAACCCTTTTGGGTAGCCGATGCGCAATACAAATGCAAAAAAAAAAAAAAAAAAAAAAGACATGGCTTGGCAGTTCGGGCTGGACTGTTCCATGAGGCACAGGGGCAGACTGATTTGCATATGGCCATGTCTGAACTGGGCGTGGCGGAGTGAGCTAAAAAATGATGATGGATTAAACCCAGATCAGTTGACTGGGGGTGAGTGCTTGCAATATTCAACACTCAGTCCATCATCCCCTTTGGTTGTGCTTTGTTCGCCCTAAGTTGGCAGGGTATGCCCAGACGTGGGTCCCTTGCTAGCTTTGCAACTGGATTCAAGCTAGCCTAGCTGATGATGGCTGATTAACCAGAAACCGGTCCCAGGATGCTTGTTCCCAGTCCAGTGAAGACATGGCTTGGCATTTCGGGCTGGAGTGTTCCCATGATGCACATGGTCAGACTGATTTGCATATGGCCATGTTTGAACGGGGATGCCGAAGTGAGCTAAAGAATGATGATGGATTAAACCCAGATCAGTTGACTGGGGGTGAGTGCTCGCAATGTTCAACACTAGGTCCATCATCCCCATTGGTTTTGCATTGTTCACCATATGTTGGCAGGGTATGCCCAGACGTGGGTCCCTTGCTCACTTTGCCACTGGATTCAGGCTAGCCTGGCTGATGACGGCTGATTAGCCAGAAACTGGTCCCAGGAAGCTCGTTTCCGGTCCAGGGAAGACATGGCTTGGAAGTTCGGGCTGGAATGTTCCCATGAGGCAGAGGGTCAGACTGATTTGCATATGGCCATGTCTGAAATGGGGTGGCGGAGTGAGCTAAAGAATGATGATGGATTAAACCCAGATCAGTTGACTGGGGGTGAGTGCTTGCAATGTTCAACACTATTTCCATCATCCCCTTTGGTATTGCTTTGTTCGCCCTATGTTGGCAGTGTATGCCCAGAACTGGGTCCCTTGCTCACTTTGCCACTCGATTCAGGCTAGCCTGGCTGACGACAGCTGATTAGCCAGAAACCGGTCCCAGGATGCTTGTTTCCGGTCCAGGGAAGACATGGCTTGGAAGTTCGGGCTGGAATGTTCCCATGAGGCACAGGGTCAGACTGATTTGCATATGGGCATGTCTGAACCGGCCGTGGCGGAGTGAGCTAAAAAATGATGATGGATTAAACCCAGATCAGTTGACTGGGGGTGAGTGCTTGCAATGTTCAACACTCCGTCCATCATCCCCTTTGGTTTTGCGTTGTTCGCCCTAAGTTGGCAGGGTATGCCCAGACGTGGGTCCCTTGCTCACTTTGCCACTGGATTCAGGCTAGCCTGGCTGATGGCGGCCGATTAGCCAGAAACCGGTCCCAGGATGCTTGTTTCCAGTCCAGGGAAGACATGTTTTTTTAGTTCGGGCTGGACTGTTCCCATGAGGCAAAGGGTCAGGCTGATTTGCATATGGCAATGTCTGAAATGGGGTGGCTGAGTGAGCTAAAGAATGATGATGGATTGAACCCAGATCAGTTGACTGGGGGTGAGTGCTTGCAAAGTTCAAAACTCCGTCCATCATCCCCTTTGGTCTTGCCTTGTTCGCCCTAAGTTGGCAGGGTATGCCCAGACGTGGGTCCCTTGCTCATTTTGCCACTGGATTCAAGCTAGCCTGGCTGATGACAGCTGATTAGCCAGAAACCGGTCCCAGAATGCTTGTTTCCAGTTCAGGGAAGACATGGTTTGGCAGTTCGTGCTGGACTGTTACTATGAGGCAAAGGGTCAGGCTGATTTGCATATGGCCATGTCTGAAATGGGGTGGCTGAGTGAGCTAAAGAATGATGATGGATTGAACCCAGATCAGTTGACTGGGGGTGAGTGCTTGCAATGTTCAACACTCCGTCCATCATCCCCTTTGGTTTTGCTTTGTTCACCCTAAGTTGGCAGGGTATGCCCAGACGTGGGTCCCTTGCTCACTTTGCCACTGGATTCAAGCTAGCCTGGCTGGTGACGGCCGATTAGCCAGAATCCGGTCCCAGGTTGCTTGTTTCCGGTCCAGTGAAGACATGCCTTAGCATTTCGGGCTGGAGTGTTCCCATGAGGCACAGGGTCAGACTGATTTGCATATGGCCATGTCTGAAATGGGGTGGCTGAGTGAGCTAAAGAATGATGATGGATTGAACCCAGATCAGTTGACTGGGGGTGAGTGCTTGCAATGTTCAACACTCCGTCCATCATCCCCTTTGGTTTTGCTTTGTTCACCCTAAGTTGGCAGGGTATGCCCAGACGTGGGTCCCTTGCTCACTTTGCCACTGAATTCAAGCTAGCCTGGCTGATGACGGCTGATGAGCCAGAAACGGGTCCCAGGATGCTTGTTTCCGGTCCAGTGAAGACATGGCTTAGCATTTCGGGCTGGAGTGTTCCCATGAGGCACAGGGTCAGACTGATTTGCATATGGCCATGTCTGAACTGGGGTGGCGGAATGAGCTAAAGAATGATGGTGGATTAAACCCAGAACAGTTAACTGGGGGTGAGTGCTTGCAATGCTCAACACTCTGTCCATCATCACCTTTGGTTTTGCCTTGTTAGCCCTAAATTGGCAGGGTATGCCCAGACGTGGGTCTCTTGCTCACTTTGCCACTGGATTCAAGCTAGCCTGGCTGGTGACGGCCGATTAGCCAGAATCCGGTCCCAGGTTGCTTGTTTCCAGTCCAGGGAAGACATGGCTTGGCAGTTCGGGCTGGACTGTTCCCATGAGGCACAGGGTCAGACTGGTTTGCATTTGGCCATGTCTGAACTGAGGTGGCAGAGTGAGCTAAAGAATGATGATGGATTAAACCCAGATCATTTCACTGGGGGTGAGTGCTTGCAATGTTCAACACTAGGTCCATCATCCCCTTTGGGTTTACTTTGTTTGCCTTTTGTTGGAAGGGTATGTCCAGACTTGGGTCCCTTGCTCACTTTGCCACTGGATTCAGGCTAGCCTGGCTGATGACGGCTGATTAGCCAGAAACCGGTCCCAGGATGCTTGTTTCCGGTCCAGGGAAGACATGTTTTAGAACTTCGGTCTGGACTGTTACCGTGAAGCACAGGGTCAGACTGATTTGCATATGGCCATGTCTGAACAGGGGTGGCGGAGTGAGCTAAAGAATGATGATGGATTAAACCCATGTCAGTTGAATGGGGGTGAGTGCTTGCATTGTTCAACACTCCATCCATCATCACCTTTGGTTTTGCCTTGTTCACCCTAAGTTGGCAGGGTATGCCCAGACGTGGGTCCCGTGCTCCCTTTGCCACTGGATTCAAGCTAGCCTGGCTGATGACAGCTGATGAGCCAGAAACCGGTCCCAGGATGCTTGTTTCAGGTCCAGGGAAGACATGGCTTGGCAGTTCAGGCTGGACTGTTCCCATGAGGCACAGGGTCAAACTGATTTTCATATGGCCATTTCTGAACTAAGGTGGCGGAGTGAGCTAAAGAATGATGATGATTAAACCCAGATCAGTTGACTGGGGTGAGTGCTTGCAATGTTCAACACTCCATCCATCATCCCCTTTGGTTGTGCTTTGTTCGCCCTAAGTTGGCTGGGTATGCCCAGACGTGGGTCTCTTGCTCACTTTGCCACTGGATTCAAGCTAGCCTGGATGATGACCGCTGATGAGCCAGAAACCGGTCCCAGGATGCTTTTTTCTTGTCCAGGGAAGACATGGCTTGGCAGTTCTGGCTAGAGTGTTCCCATGAGGCACAGGGTCAGACTGATTTGCATATGGCCATGTCTGAACTGGGGTGGCGGAGTGAGCTAAAGAATGATGATGGATTAAACCCAGATCAGTTGACTGGGGGCGGGAGTGCTTGCAACGTTAAACACTCCGTCCATCATCCCCTTTGGTTTTGCATTGTTCACCATATGTTGGCAGGGTATGCCCAGACGTGGGTCCCTTGCTCACTTTGCCACTGGATTCAGGCTAGCCTGGCTGATGACTGCTGATTAGCCAGAAACTGGTCCCAGGAAGCTTGTTTCCGGTCCAGGGAAGATATGGCTTGGAAGTTCGGGCTGGAATGTTCCCATGAGGCAGAGGGTCAGACTGATTTGCATATGGCCATGTCTGAAATGGGGTGGCGGAGTGAGCTAAAGAATGATGATGGATTAAACCCAGATCAGTTGACTGGGGGTGAGTGCTTGCAATGTTCATCACTATTTCCATCATCCCCTTTGGTATTGCTTTGTTCGCCCTATGTTGGCAGTGTATGCCCAGAACTGGGTCCCTTGCTCACTTTGCCACTCGATTCAGGCTAGCCTGGCTGATGACAGCTGATTAGCCAGAAACCGGTCCCAGGATGCTTGTTTCCGGTCCAGGGAAGACATGGCTTGGAAGTTCGGGCTGGAATGTTCCCATGAGGCACAGGGTCAGACTGATTTGCATATGGGCATGTCTGAACCGGGCGTGGCGGAGTGAGCTAAAAAATGATGATGGATTAAACCCAGATCAGTTGACTGGGGGTGAGTGCTTGCAATGTTCAACACTCCGTCCATCATCCCCTTTGGTTTTGCTTTGTTCGCCCTAAGTTGGCAGGGTATGGCCAGACGTGGGTCCCTTGCTCACTTTGCCACTGGATTCAGGCTGGCCTGGCTGATGGCGGCCGATTAGCCAGAAACCGGTCCCAGGATGCTTGTTTCCAGTCCAGGGAAGACATGTTTTTTCAGTTCGGGCTGGACTGTTCCCATGAGGCAAAGGGTCAGGCTGATTTGCATATGGCCATGTCTGAAATGGGGTGGCTGAGTGAGCTAAAGAATGATGATGGATTGAACCCAGATCAGTTGACTGGGGGTGAGTGCTTGCAAAGTTCAAAACTCTGTCCATCATCCCCTTTGGTTTTGCCTTGTTCGCCCTAAGTTGGCAGGGTATGCCCAGACGTGGGTCCCTTGCTCATTTTGCCACTGGATTCAAGCTAGCCTGGCTGATGACAGCTGATTAGCCAGAAACCGGTCCCAGAATGCTTGTTTCCGGTCCAGGGAAGACATGATTTAGCAGTTCGTGCTGGACTGTTACCATGAGGCAAAGGGTCAGGCTGATTTGCATATGGCCATGTCTGAAATGGGGTGGCTGAGTGAGCTAAAGAATGATGATGGATTGAACCCAGATCAGTTGACTGGGGGTGAGTGCTTGCAATGTTCAACACTCCGTCCATCATCCCCTTTGGTTTTGCTTTGTTCACCCTAAGTTGGCAGGGTATGCCCAGACGTGGGTCCCTTGCTCACTTTGCCACTGGATTCAAGCTAGCCTGGCTGGTGACGGCCGATTAGCCAGAATCCGGTCCCAGGTTGCTTGTTTACGGTCCAGTGAAGACATGGCTTAGCATTTCGGGCTGGAGTGTTCCCATGAGGCACAGGGTCAGACTGATTTGCATATGGCCATGTCTGAAATGGGGTGGCTGAGTGAGCTAAAGAATGATGATGGATTGAACCCAGATCAGTTGACTGGGGGTGAGTGCTTGCAATGTTCAACACTCCGTCCATCATCCCCTTTGGTTTTGCTTTGTTCACCCTAAGTTGGCAGGGTATGCCCAGACGTGGGTCCCTTGCTCACTTTGCCTCTGAATTCAAGCTAGCCTGGCTGATGACGGCTGATGAGCCAGAAACCGGTCCCAGGATGCTTGTTTCCGGTCCAGTGAAGACATGGCTTAGCATTTCGGGCTGGAGTGTTCCCATGAGGCACAGGGTCAGACTGATTTGCATATGGCCATGTCTGAACTGGGGTGGCGGAATGAGCTAAAGAATGATGGTGGATTAAACCCAGAACAGTTAACTGGGGGTGAGTGCTTGCAATGTTCAACACTCTGTCCATCATCACCTTTGGTTTTGCCTTGTTAGCCCTAAATTGGCAGGGTATGCCCAGACGTGGGTCCCTTGCTCACTTTGCCACTGGATTCAAGCTAGCCTGGCTGGTGACGGCCGATTAGCCAGAATCCGGTCCCAGGTTGCTTGTTTCCAGTCCAGGGAAGACATGGCTTGGCAGGTCGGGCTGGACTGTTCCCATGAGGCACAGGGTCAGACTGGTTTGCATATGGCCATGTCTGAACTGAGGTGGCAGAGTGAGCTAAAGAATGATGATGGATTAAACCCAGATCATTTCACTGGGGGTGAGTGCTTGCAATGTTCAACACTAGGTCCATCATCCCCTTTGGGTTTACTTTGTTTGCCTTTTGTTGGAAGGGTATGTCCAGACTTGGTTTCCTTGCTCACTTTGCCACGGGATTCAGGCTAGCCTGGCTGATGACTGCTGATTAGCCAGAAACTGGTCCCAGGAAGCTTGTTTCCGGTCCAGGGAAGATATGGCTTGGAAGTTCGGGCTGGAATGTTCCCATGAGGCAGAGGGTCAGACTGATTTGCATATGGCCATGTCTGAAATGGGGTGGCGGAGTGAGCTAAAGAATGATGATGGATTAAACCCAGATCAGTTGACTGGGGGTGAGTGCTTGCAATGTTCATCACTATTTCCATCATCCCCTTTGGTATTGCTTTGTTCGCCCTATGTTGGCAGTGTATGCCCAGAACTGGGTCCCTTGCTCACTTTGCCACTCGATTCAGGCTAGCCTGGCTGATGACAGCTGATTAGCCAGAAACCGGTCCCAGGATGCTTGTTTCCGGTCCAGGGAAGACATGGCTTGGAAGTTCGGGCTGGAATGTTCCCATGAGGCACAGGGTCAGACTGATTTGCATATGGGCATGTCTGAACCGGGCGTGGCGGAGTGAGCTAAAAAATGATGATGGATTAAACCCAGATCAGTTGACTGGGGGTGAGTGCTTGCAATGTTCAACACTCCGTCCATCATCCCCTTTGGTTTTGCTTTGTTCGCCCTAAGTTGGCAGGGTATGGCCAGACGTGGGTCCCTTGCTCACTTTGCCACTGGATTCAGGCTAGCCTGGCTGATGGCGGCCGATTAGCCAGAAACCGGTCCCAGGATGCTTGTTTCCAGTCCAGGGAAGACATGTTTTTTCAGTTCGGGCTGGACTGTTCCCATGAGGCAAAGGGTCAGGCTGATTTGCATATGGCCATGTCTGAAATGGGGTGGCTGAGTGAGCTAAAGAATGATGATGGATTGAACCCAGATCAGTTGACTGGGGGTGAGTGCTTGCAAAGTTCAAAACTCTGTCCATCATCCCCTTTGGTTTTGCCTTGTTCGCCCTAAGTTGGCAGGGTATGCCCAGACGTGGGTCCCTTGCTCATTTTGCCACTGGATTCAAGCTAGCCTGGCTGATGACAGCTGATTAGCCAGAAACCGGTCCCAGAATGCTTGTTTCCGGTCCAGGGAAGACATGGTTTAGCAGTTCGTGCTGGACTGTTACCATGAGGCAAAGGGTCAGGCTGATTTGCATATGGCCATGTCTGAAATGGGGTGGCTGAGTGAGCTAAAGAATGATGATGGATTGAACCCAGATCAGTTGACTGGGGGTGAGTGCTTGCAATGTTCAACACTCCGTCCATCATCCCCTTTGGTTTTGCTTTGTTCACCCTAAGTTGGCAGGGTATGCCCAGACGTGGGTCCCTTGCTCACTTTGCCACTGGATTCAAGCTAGCCTGGCTGGTGACGGCCGATTAGCCAGAATCCGGTCCCAGGTTGCTTGTTTACGGTCCAGTGAAGACATGGCTTAGCATTTCGGGCTGGAGTGTTCCCATGAGGCACAGGGTCAGACTGATTTGCATATGGCCATGTCTGAAATGGGGTGGCTGAGTGAGCTAAAGAATGATGATGGATTGAACCCAGATCAGTTGACTGGGGGTGAGTGCTTGCAATGTTCAACACTCCGTCCATCATCCCCTTTGGTTTTGCTTTGTTCACCCTAAGTTGGCAGGGTATGCCCAGACGTGGGTCCCTTGCTCACTTTGCCTCTGAATTCAAGCTAGCCTGGCTGATGACGGCTGATGAGCCAGAAACCGGTCCCAGGATGCTTGTTTCCGGTCCAGTGAAGACATGGCTTAGCATTTCGGGCTGGAGTGTTCCCATGAGGCACAGGGTCAGACTGATTTGCATATGGCCATGTCTGAACTGGGGTGGCGGAATGAGCTAAAGAATGATGATGGATTAAACCCAGAACAGTTAACTGGGGGTGAGTGCTTGCAATGTTCAACACTCTGTCCATCATCACCTTTGGTTTTGCCTTGTTAGCCCTAAATTGGCAGGGTATGCCCAGACGTGGGTCCCTTGCTCACTTTGCCACTGGATTCAAGCTAGCCTGGCTGGTGACGGCCGATTAGCCAGAATCCGGTCCCAGGTTGCTTGTTTCCAGTCCAGGGAAGACATGGCTTGGCAGGTCGGGCTGGACTGTTCCCATGAGGCACAGGGTCAGACTGGTTTGCATATGGCCATGTCTGAACTGAGGTGGCAGAGTGAGCTAAAGAATGATGATGGATTAAACCCAGATCATTTCACTGGGGGTGAGTGCTTGCAATGTTCAACACTAGGTCCATCATCCCCTTTGGGTTTACTTTGTTTGCCTTTTGTTGGAAGGGTATGTCCAGACTTGGTTTCCTTGCTCACTTTGCCACGGGATTCAGGCTAGCCTGGCTGATGACTGCTGATTAGCCAGAAACTGGTCCCAGGAAGCTTGTTTCCGGTCCAGGGAAGATATGGCTTGGAAGTTCGGGCTGGAATGTTCCCATGAGGCAGAGGGTCAGACTGATTTGCATATGGCCATGTCTGAAATGGGGTGGCGGAGTGAGCTAAAGAATGATGATGGATTAAACCCAGATCAGTTGACTGGGGGTGAGTGCTTGCAATGTTCATCACTATTTCCATCATCCCCTTTGGTATTGCTTTGTTCGCCCTATGTTGGCAGTGTATGCCCAGAACTGGGTCCCTTGCTCACTTTGCCACTCGATTCAGGCTAGCCTGGCTGATGACAGCTGATTAGCCAGAAACCGGTCCCAGGATGCTTGTTTCCGGTCCAGGGAAGACATGGCTTGGAAGTTCGGGCTGGAATGTTCCCATGAGGCACAGGGTCAGACTGATTTGCATATGGGCATGTCTGAACCGGGCGTGGCGGAGTGAGCTAAAAAATGATGATGGATTAAACCCAGATCAGTTGACTGGGGGTGAGTGCTTGCAATGTTCAACACTCCGTCCATCATCCCCTTTGGTTTTGCTTTGTTCGCCCTAAGTTGGCAGGGTATGGCCAGACGTGGGTCCCTTGCTCACTTTGCCACTGGATTCAGGCTAGCCTGGCTGATGGCGGCCGATTAGCCAGAAACCGGTCCCAGGATGCTTGTTTCCAGTCCAGGGAAGACATGTTTTTTCAGTTCGGGCTGGACTGTTCCCATGAGGCAAAGGGTCAGGCTGATTTGCATATGGCCATGTCTGAAATGGGGTGGCTGAGTGAGCTAAAGAATGATGATGGATTGAACCCAGATCAGTTGACTGGGGGTGAGTGCTTGCAAAGTTCAAAACTCTGTCCATCATCCCCTTTGGTTTTGCCTTGTTCGCCCTAAGTTGGCAGGGTATGCCCAGACGTGGGTCCCTTGCTCATTTTGCCACTGGATTCAAGCTAGCCTGGCTGATGACAGCTGATTAGCCAGAAACCGGTCCCAGAATGCTTGTTTCCGGTCCAGGGAAGACATGGTTTAGCAGTTCGTGCTGGACTGTTACCATGAGGCAAAGGGTCAGGCTGATTTGCATATGGCCATGTCTGAAATGGGGTGGCTGAGTGAGCTAAAGAATGATGATGGATTGAACCCAGATCAGTTGACTGGGGGTGAGTGCTTGCAATGTTCAACACTCCGTCCATCATCCCCTTTGGTTTTGCTTTGTTCACCCTAAGTTGGCAGGGTATGCCCAGACGTGGGTCCCTTGCTCACTTTGCCACTGGATTCAAGCTAGCCTGGCTGGTGACGGCCGATTAGCCAGAATCCGGTCCCAGGTTGCTTGTTTACGGTCCAGTGAAGACATGGCTTAGCATTTCGGGCTGGAGTGTTCCCATGAGGCACAGGGTCAGACTGATTTGCATATGGCCATGTCTGAAATGGGGTGGCTGAGTGAGCTAAAGAATGATGATGGATTGAACCCAGATCAGTTGACTGGGGGTGAGTGCTTGCAATGTTCAACACTCCGTCCATCATCCCCTTTGGTTTTGCTTTGTTCACCCTAAGTTGGCAGGGTATGCCCAGACGTGGGTCCCTTGCTCACTTTGCCTCTGAATTCAAGCTAGCCTGGCTGATGACGGCTGATGAGCCAGAAACCGGTCCCAGGATGCTTGTTTCCGGTCCAGTGAAGATATGGCTTAGCATTTCGGGCTGGAGTGTTCCCATGAGGCACAGGGTCAGACTGATTTGCATATGGCCATGTCTGAACTGGGGTGGCGGAATGAGCTAAAGAATGATGGTGGATTAAACCCAGAACAGTTAACTGGGGGTGAGTGCTTGCAATGTTCAACACTCTGTCCATCATCACCTTTGGTTTTGCCTTGTTAGCCCTAAATTGGCAGGGTATGCCCAGACGTGGGTCCCTTGCTCACTTTGCCACTGGATTCAAGCTAGCCTGGCTGGTGACGGCCGATTAGCCAGAATCCGGTCCCAGGTTGCTTGTTTCCAGTCCAGGGAAGACATGGCTTGGCAGGTCGGGCTGGACTGTTCCCATGAGGCACAGGGTCAGACTGGTTTGCATATGGCCATGTCTGAACTGAGGTGGCAGAGTGAGCTAAAGAATGATGATGGATTAAACCCAGATCATTTCACTGGGGGTGAGTGCTTGCAATGTTCAACACTAGGTCCATCATCCCCTTTGGGTTTACTTTGTTTGCCTTTTGTTGGAAGGGTATGTCCAGACTTGGTTTCCTTGCTCACTTTGCCACGGGATTCAGGCTAGCCTGGCTGATGACGGCTGATTAGCCAGAAACCGGTCCCAGGATGCTTGTTTCCGGTCCAGGGAAGACATGTTTTGGAACTTCGGTCTGGACTGTTACCGTGAAGCACAGGGTCAGACTGATTTGCATATGGCCATGTCTGAACAGGGGTGGCGGAGTGAGCTAAAGAATGATGATGGATTAAACCCATGTCAGTTGAATGGGGGTGAGTGCTTGCATTGTTTAACACTCCATCCATCATCACCTTTGGTTTTGCCTTGTTCACCCTAAGTTGGCAGGGTATGCCCAGACGTGGGTCCCGTGCTCCCTTTGCCACTGGATTCAAGCTAGCCTGGCTGATGACGGCTGATGAGCCAGAAACCGGTCCCAGGATGCTTGTTTCAGGTCCAGGGAAGACATGGCTTGGCAGTTCAGGCTGGACTGTTCCCATGAGGCACAGGGTCAAACTGATTTTCATATGGCCATTTCTGAACTAAGGTGGCGGAGTGAGCTAAAGAATGATGATGATTAAACCCAGATCAGTTGACTGGGGGTGAGGGCTTGCAAAGTTCAACACTAGGTCCATCATCCCCTTTGGTTTTGCCTTGTTCACCCTAAGTTTGCAGGGTATGCCCAGACGTGGGTCCCTTGCTCACTTTGCCACTGGATTCAAGCTAACCTGGCTGATGTCGGCTGATTAGCCAGAAACCAGTCCCAGGATGCTTGTTTACAGTCAAGGGAAAGCATGGCTTGACAGTTCGGGCTGGACTGTTACGATGAGGCACAGGGTCAGACTGATTTCCATATGGCCATGTCTGAACTGGGGTGGCGGAGTGAGCTGAAGAATGATGATGGATTAAACCCAGATCAGTTGACTGGGGGTGAGTTCTTGAAATGTTCATCACTCCGTCCATCATCCCCTTTGGTTTTGCCTTGTTCGCTCTAAGTTGTCAGGGTGTGCCCAGACGTAGGTCCCTTGCTCACTTTGCCACTGGATTCAAGCTAGCCTGGCTAATGACGGCTGATGAGACAGAAACCGGTCCCAGGATGCTTGTTTCCTGTCCAGGGAAGACATGGCTTGGCAGTTCGGGCTGGAGTGTTCCCATGAGGCACAGGGTCAAACTGATTTGCATATGGCCATGTCTGAACTGGGGTGGCAGAGTGAGCTAAAGAATGATGATGGATTAAACCCAGATCAGTTGACTGGGGGTGAGTGCTTGCAATGTTCAACACTCCGTCCATCATCCCCTTTG
Organism: Triturus cristatus; assembly: GCF_964204655.1. Lineage (NCBI taxonomy): Eukaryota > Metazoa > Chordata > Amphibia > Caudata > Salamandridae > Triturus > Triturus cristatus. Next base: position 1,030,717,651 of record NC_140579.1, on the reverse strand, counting down.
GTTTCGCTTTGTTCGAAATAAGTTGGCAGGGTATGCCCAGACATGGGTCCCTTGCTCACTTTGCCACTGGATTCATGCTAGCCTGGCTGATGATGGCTGATTAGCCAGAAACCGGTCCCAGGATGCTTGTTTCCGGTCCAGTGAAGACATGGCTTGGCAGTTCGGGCTGGACTGTTCCCATGAGGCACACGGTCAGACTGATTTGCATATGGCCATGTCTGAACTGGGGTGGCGGAGTGAGCTAAAGAATGATAATGGATTAAACCCAAATCAGTTGACTGGGGGTGAGTGCTTGCAATGTTCAACACTAGGTCCATCATCCCCTTTGGTTTTGCTTTGTTCGCCCTATGTTGGCAGTGTATGCCCAGAAGTAGGTCCCTTGCTCCCTTTGCCACTGGATTCAAGCTAGCCTGGCTGATGACGGCTGACTAGCCAGAAACCGGTCCCAGGATGCTTGTTTCAGGTCCAGGGAAGACATGGCTTGGCAGTTCGGGCTGGACTGTTCTCATGAGGCACAGGGTCAAACTGATTTTCATATGGCCATTTCTGAACTGGGGTGGCGGAGTGAGCTAAAGAATGATGATGATTAAACCCAGATCATTTGACTGGGGATGAGGGCTTGCAAAGTTCAACACTCTGTCCATCATCCCCTTTGGTTTTGCCTTGTTCACCCTAAGTTGGCAGGGTATGCCCAGACGTGGGTCCCTTGCTCACTTTGCCACTGGATTCAAGCTAGCCTGGCTGATGACGGCTGATTAGCCAGAAACCAGTCCCAGGATGCTTGTTTACAGTCAAGGGAAAGCATGGCTTGACAGTTCGGGCTGGACTGTTACGATGAGGCACAGGGTCAGACTGATTTCCATATGGCCATGTCTGAACTGGGGTGGCGGAGTGAGCTGAAGAATGATGATGGATTAAACCCAGATCAGTTCACTGGGGGTGAGTTCTTGAAATGTTCAACACTCCGTCCATCATCCCCTTTGGTTTTGCCTTGTTCGCTCTAAGTTGTCAGGGTGTGCCCAGACGTAGGTCCCTTGCTCACTTTGCCACTGGATTCAAGCTAGCCTGGCTAATGACGGCTGATGAGACTGAAACCGGTCCCAGGATGCTTGTTTCCTGTCCAGGGAAGACATGGCTTGGCAGTTCGGGCTGGAATGTTCCCATGAGGCACAGGGTCAGACTGATTTGCATATGGCCATGTCTGAACTGGGGTGGCAGAGTGAGCTAAAGAATGATGATGGATTAAACCCAGATCAGTTGACTGGGGGTGAGTGCTTGCAATGTTCAACACTCCGTCCATCATCCCCTTTGGTTTTGCTTTGTTCGCAATAAGTTGGCAGGGTATGCCCAGACGTGGGTCCCTTGCTCACTTTGCCACTGGATTCATGCTAGCCAGGCTGATGATGGCTGATTAGCCAGAAACCGGTCCCAGGATGATTGTTTCCGGTCCAGTGAAGACATGGCTTGGCAGTTCGGGCTGGACTGTTCCCATGAGGCACACGGTCAGACTGATTTGCATATGGCCATGTCTGAACTGGGGTGGCGGAGTGAGCTAAAGAATGATAATGGATTAAACCCAAATCAGTTGACTGGGGGTGAGTGCTTGCAATGTTCAACACTAGGTCCATCATCCCCTTTGGTTTTGCTTTGTTCGCCCTATGTTGGCAGTGTATGCCCAGAAGTGGGTCCCTTGCTCCCTTTGCGACTGGATTAAAGCTAGCCTGGCTGATGATGGCTGATTAGCCAGAAATCGGTCCCAGGATGCTTGTTTCAGGTCCAGGGAAGACATGGCTTGGCAGTTCGGGCTGGACTGTTCCCATGAGGCACAGGGTCAAACTGATTTTCATATGGCCATTTCTGAACTGGGGTGGCGGAGTGAGCTAAAGAATGATGATGATTAAACCCAGATCAGTTGACTGGGGGTGAGGGCTAGCAAAGGTCAACACTCCGTCCATCATCCCCTTTGGTTTTGCCTTGTTCGCCCTAAGTTGGCAGGGTATGCCCAGACGTGGGTCCCTTGCTCACTTTGCCACTGGATTCAAGCTAGCCTGGCTGATGACGGCTGATTAGCCAGAAACCAGTCCCAGAAAGCTTGTTTCCGGTCAAGGGAAAGCATGGCTTGACAGTTCGGGCTGGACTGCTACCATGAGGCACAGGGTCAGACTCATTTGCATATGGCAATGTCTGAACTGGGGTGGCGGAGTGAGGTAAAGAATGATGATGGATTAAACCCAGATCAGTTGACTGGGGGTGAGTGCTTGAAATGTTCAACACTCCGTCCATCATCCCCTTTGGTTTTGCCTTGTTCGCTCTAAGTTGGCAGGGTGTGTCCAGACGTGGGTCCCTTGCTCACTTTGCCACTGGATTCAAGCTAGCCTGGCTAATGACGGCTGATGAGACAGAAACCGGTCTCAGGATGCTTGTTTCCTGTCCAGGGAAGACATGGCTTGGCAGTTCGGGCTGGAGTGTTCCCATGAGGCACAGGGTCAGACTGATTTGCATATGGCTATATCTGAACTAGGGTGGCGGAGTGAGCTAAAGAATGATGATGGATTAAACCCAGATCAGATGACTGGGGGTGAGTGCTTGCAATATTCAACACTCAGTCCATCATCCCCTTTGGTTTTACTTTGTTCGCCCTAAGTTGGCAGGGTTTGCCCAGACGTGGGTCCCTTGCTCACTTTGCCACTGGATTCAAGCTAGCCTGGCTGGTGATGGCCGATTAGCCTGAAATCAGTCCCAGGTTACTTGTTTCCAGTCCAGGGAAGACATGGCTTGGCAGTTCGGGCTGGAGTGCTCCCATGAGGCACAGGGTCAGACTGATTTGCATATGGCTATGTCTGAACTAGGGTGGCGGAGTGAGCTAAAGAATGATGATGGATTAAACCCAGATCAGTTGACTGGGGGTGAGTGCTTGCAACGTTCAACACTCCGTCCATCATCCCCTTTGGTTTTGCTTTGTTCGCCCTAAGTTGGCAGGGTATTCCCAGACGTCGGTCCCTTGCTCACTCTGCCACTGGATTCAAGCTAGCCTGGCTGATGATGACTGATTAGCTAGAAAACGGTCCCAGGATGCTTGTTTCCGGTCCCAGGAAGACAATGCTTGGCAGTTCGGGCTGAACTGTTCCCATGAGGCACAGGGTCAGACTGTTTTGCATATCGCCAAATCTGAACTGGGGTGGTGGAGTGAGCTAAAGAATGATGATGCATTAAACCCAGATCAGTTGACTGGGGTGAGTGCTTGCAATGTTCAACACTTCGTCCATCATCCCCTTTGGTTTTGCTTTCTTCGCCCTAAGATGGCAGGGTATGCCCAGACGTGCATCCCTTGCTAACTTTGCATCTGGATTCAAGGTAGTCTGGCTGATGACAGCCGATTAACTAGAATCCGGTCCCAGGTTGCTTGTTTCCAGTCCAGGGAAGACATGGCTTGGCAGTTCGGGCTGGATTGTTCCCATGAGGCACAGGGGCAGACTGATTTGCATATGGCCATGTCTGAACTGGGGTGGCGGAGTGAGCTAAAAAATGATGATGGATTAAACCCAGATCAGTTGACTGGGGTGAGTGCTTGCAATGTTCAACACTCTGTCCATCATCCCCTTTGGTTGTGCTTTGTTCGCCATAAGTTGGCAGGGTATGCCCAGACGTGGGTCGCTTGCTAACTTTGCAACTGGATTCAAGCTAGCCTAGCTGATGATGGCTGATTAGCCAGAAACCGGTCCCAGGATGCTTGTTCCCAGTCCAGTGAAGACATGGCTTGGCATTTCGGGCTGGAGTGTTCCCATGATGCACATGGTCAGACTGATTTGCATATGGCCATGTTTGAACTGGGATGCCGAAGATCAGTTGACTGGGGGTGAGAGTGCTTGCAACGTTCAACACTCCGTCCATCATCCCCTTTGGTTTTGCTTTGTTCGCCCTAATTTGGCAGGGTATTCCCAGACGTGGGTCCCTTGCTCACTTTGCCACTGGATTCAAGCTAACCTGGCTGATGATGGCTGATTAGCCAGAAACCAGTCCCAGGATGCTTGTTTACAGTCAAGGGAAAGCATGGCTTGACAGTTCGGGCTGGACTGTTACGATGAGGCACAGGGTCAGACTGATTTCCATATGGCCATGTCTGAACTGGGGTGGCGGAGTGAGCTGAAGAATGATGATGGATTAAACCCAGATCAGTTCACTGGGGGTGAGTTCTTGAAATGTTCAACACTCCGTCCATTATCCCCTTTGGTTTTGCCTTGTTCGCTCTAAGTTGTCAGGGTGTGCCCAGACGTAGGTCCCTTGCTCACTTTGCCACTGGATTCAAGCTAGCCTGGCTAATGACGGCTGATGAGACTGAAACCGGTCCCAGGATGCTTGTTTCCTGTCCAGGGAAGACATGGCTTGGCAGTTCGGGCTGGAATGTTCCCATGAGGCACAGGGTCAGACTTATTTGCATATGGCCATGTCTGAACTGGGGTGGCAGAGTGAGCTAAAGAATGATGATGGATTAAACCCAGATCAGTTGACTGGGGGTGAGTGCTTGCAATGTTCAACACTCCGTCCATCATCCCCTTTGGTTTTGCTTTGTTCGCAATAAGTTGGCAGGGTATGCCCAGACGTGGGTCCCTTGCTCACTTTGCCACTGGATTCATGCTAGCCAGGCTGATGATGGCTGATTAGCCAGAAACCGGTCCCAGGATGATTGTTTCCGGTCCAGTGAAGACATGGCTTGGCAGTTCGGGCTGGACTGTTCCCATGAGGCACACGGTCAGACTGATTTGCATATGGCCATGTCTGAACTGGGGTGGCGGAGTGAGCTAAAGAATGATAATGGATTAAACCCAAATCAGTTGACTGGGGGTGAGTGCTTGCAATGTTCAACACTAGGTCCATCATCCCCTTTGGTTTTGCTTTGTTCGCCCTATGTTGGCAGTGTATGCCCAGAAGTGGGTCTCTTGCTCCCTTTGCGACTGGATTAAAGCTAGCCTGGCTGATGACGGCTGATTAGCCAGAAATCGGTCCCAGGATGCTTGTTTCAGGTCCAGGGAAGACATGGCTTGGCAGTTCGGGCTGGACTGTTCCCATGAGGCACAGGGTCAAACTGATTTTCATATGGCCATTTCTGAACTGGGGTGGCGGAGTGAGCTAAAGAATGATGATGATTAAACCCAGATCAGTTGACTGGGGGTGAGGGCTAGCAAAGGTCAACACTCCGTCCATCATCCCCTTTGGTTTTGACTTGTTCGCCCTAAGTTGGCAGGGTATGCCCAGACGTGGGTCCCTTGCTCACTTTGCCACTGGATTCAAGCTAGCCTGGCTGATGACGGCTGATTAGCCAGAAACCAGTCCCAGAAAGCTTGTTTCCGGTCAAGGGAAAGCATGGCTTGACAGTTCGGGCTGGACTGCTACCATGAGGCACAGGGTCAGACTCATTTGCATATGGCAATGTCTGAACTGGGGTGGCGGAGTGAGGTAAAGAATGATGATGGATTAAACCCAGATCAGTTGACTGGGGGTGAGTGCTTGAAATGTTCAACACTCCGTCCATCATCCCCTTTGGTTTTGCCTTGTTCGCTCTAAGTTGGCAGGGTGTGTCCAGACGTGGGTCCCTTGCTCACTTTGCCACTGGATTCAAGCTAGCCTGGCTAATGACGGCTGATGAGACAGAAACCGGTCTCAGGATGCTTGTTTCCTGTCCAGGGAAGACATGGCTTGGCAGTTCGGGCTGGAGTGTTCCCATGAGGCACAGGGTCAGACTGATTTGCATATGGCTATATCTGAACTAGGGTGGCGGAGTGAGCTAAAGAATGATGATGGATTAAACCCAGATCAGTTGACTGAGGGTGAGTGCTTGCAATATTCAACACTCAGTCCATCATCCCCTTTGGTTTTGCTTTGTTCGCCCTAAGTTGGCAGGGTTTGCCCAGACGTGGGTCCCTTGCTCACTTTGCCACTGGATTCAAGCTAGCCTGGCTGGTGACGGCCGATTAGCCTGAAATCAGTCCCAGGTTACTTGTTTCCAGTCCAGGGAAGACATGGCTTGGCAGTTCGGGCTGGAGTGCTCCCATGAGGCACAGGGTCAGACTGATTTGCATATGGCTATGTCTGAACTAGGGTGGCGGAGTGAGCTAAAGAATGATGATGGATTAAACCCAGATCAGTTGACTGGGGGTGAGTGCTTGCAACGTTCAACACTCCGTCCATCATCCCCTTTGGTTTTGCTTTGTTCGCCCTAAGTTGGCAGGGTATTCCCAGACGTCGGTCCCTTGCTCACTCTGCCACTGGATTCAAGCCAGCCTGGCTGATGATGACTGATTAGCTAGAAAACGGTCCCAGGATGCTTGTTTCCGGTCCCGGGAAGACAATGCTTGGCAGTTCGGGCTGAACTGTTCCCATGAGGCACAGGGTCAGACTGTTTTGCATATCGCCAAATCTGAACTGGGGTGGTGGAGTGAGCTAAAGAATGATGATGCATTAAACCCAGATCAGTTTACTGGGGTGAGTGCTTGCAATGTTCAACACTTCGTCCATCATCCCCTTTGGTTTTGCTTTCTTCGCCCTAAGATGGCAGGGTATGCCCAGACGTGCATCCCTTGCTAACTTTGCATCTGGATTCAAGGTAGTCTGGCTGATGACAGCCGATTAACTAGAATCCGGTCCCAGGTTGCTTGTTTCCAGTCCAGGGAAGACATGGCTTGGCAGTTCGGGCTGGATTGTTCCCATGAGGCACAGGGGCAGACTGATTTGCATATGGCCATGTCTGAACTGGGGTGGCGGAGTGAGCTAAAAAATGATGATGGATTAAACCCAGATCAGTTGACTGGGGTGAGTGCTTGCAATGTTCAACACTCTGTCCATCATCCCCTTTGGTTGTGCTTTGTTCGCCATAAGTTGGCAGGGTATGCCCAGACGTGGGTCGCTTGCTAACTTTGCAACTGGATTCAAGCTAGCCTAGCTGATGATGGCTGATTAGCCAGAAACCGGTCCCAGGATGCTTGTTCCCAGTCCAGTGAAGACATGGCTTGGCATTTCGGGCTGGAGTGTTCCCATGATGCACATGGTCAGACTGATTTGCATATGGCCATGTTTGAACTGGGATGCCGAAGATCAGTTGACTGGGGGTGAGAGTGCTTGCAACGTTCAACACTCCGTCCATCATCCCCTTTGGTTTTGCTTTGTTCGCCCTAATTTGGCAGGGTATTCCCAGACGTGGGTCCCTTGCTCACTTTGCCACTGGATTCAAGCTAACCTGGCTGATGATGGCTGATTAGCCAGAAACCGGTCCCAGGTTGCTTGTTTCCGGTCCAGTGAAGACATGGCTTGGCATTTCGGGCTGGAGCGTTCCCATGAGGCACAGGGTCATACATATTTGCATATGGCCATGTCTGAACTGGGGTGGTGGAGTGAGCTAAAGAATGATGATGGATTAAACCCAGATCAGTTGACTGGGGGTGAGTGCTTGAAATGTTCAACACTCCGTCCATCATCCCCTTTGGTTTTGCCTTGTTCGCTCTAAGTTGGCAGGGTGTGCCCAGACGTGGGTCCCTTGCTAACTTTGCAACTGGATTCAAGCTAGCCTGGCTGATGACGGCCGATTAGCCAGAAACCGGTCCCAGGATGCTTGTTTCCGGTCCAGTGAAGACATGGCTTGGCATTTCGGGCTGGAGTGTTCCCATGATGCACAGGGTCAGAATGATTTGTATATGGCCATGTCTGAACTGGGATGCCGGAGTGAGCTGAAGAATGATGATGATTAAACCCAGATCAGTTGACTGGGGGTGAGGGCCTGCAATGTTCAACACTCTGTCCATCATCCCCTTTGGTTTTGCCTTGTTCGCCCTAAGTTGGCAGGGTATGCCCAGATGTGGGTCCCTTGCTCACTTTGCCACTGGATTCAAGCTAGCCTGGCTGATGACGGCTGATTAGCCAGAAACCAGTCCCAGGAAGCTTGTTTCCGGTCAAGGGAAAGCATGGCTTGACAGTTCGGGCTGGACTGCTACCATGAGGCACAGGGTCAGACTGAATTGCATATGGCCATGTCTGAACTGGGGTGGCGGAGTGAGCTAAAGAATGATGATGAATTAAACCCAGATCAGTTGACTGGGGGTTAGTGCTTGAAATGTTCAACACTCCGTCCATCATCCCTTTTGGTTTTGCCTTGTTCGCTCTAAGATGGCAGGGTGTTCCCAGACGTGGGTCCCTTGCTCACTTTGCCACTGAATTCAAGCTAGCCTGACTAATGACGGCTGATGAGACAGAAACCGGTCTCAGGATGCTTGTTTCCTGTCCAGGCAAGGCATGGCTTGGCAGTTCGGGCTGGAGTATTCCCATGAAGCACAGGGTCAGACTGATTTGCATATGGCCATGTCTGAACTGGGGTGGCGGAGTGAGCTAAAAAATGATGATGGATTAAACCCAGATCAGTTGACTGGGGAGAGGGCTTGCAATGTTCAACACTCCATCCATCATCCCCTTTGGTTGTGCTTTGTTCGCCCTAAGTTGGCAGGGTATGCCCAGACGTGGGTCCCTTGCTAACTTTGCAACTGGATTCAAGCTAGGCTGGCTGATGACGGCCGATTAGCCAGAAACTAGTCCCAGGAGGCTTGTTCCCGATCCAGTGAAGACATGGCTTGGCATTTCGGGCTGGAGTGTTCCCATGATGAACAAGGTCAGACTGATTTGCATATGGCCATGTCTAAACTGGATCGCCGAAGTGAGCTAAAGAATGATGATGGATTAAACCCAGATCAGTTGACTGGGGGTGAGTTCTCGCAATGTTCAACACTAGGTCCATCATCCTTTTTGGTTTTGCATTGTTCATCATATGTTGGCAGGGTAGGCCCAGACGTGGGTCCCTTGCTCACTTTGCCACTGGATTCAGGCTAGCCTGGCTGATGACGGCTGATTAGCCAGAAACCGGTCCCAGGATGCTTGTTTCCGGTCCAGGGAAGACATGGCTTGGAAGTTCGGGCTGGAATGTTGCCATGAAGCACAGAGTCAGACTGATTTGCATATGGCCATGTTTGAACTGGGTTTGGAGGAGTGAGCTAAAAAATGATGATGGATTAAACCCAGATCAGTCGACTGGGGTGCGTGCTTGCAATGTTCAACACTCCGTCCATCATCCCCTTTGGTTTTGCTTTGCTTGCCCTAAGTTGGCAGGGTATGCCCAGACGTGGGTCCCTTGCTAACTTTGAAACTGGATTCAAGCTAGCCTGGCTGATGACGGCCGATTAGCCAGAAACTAGTCCCAGGAGGCTTGTTCCCGGTCCAGTGAAGACATGGCTTGGCATTTCGGGCTGGAGTGTTCCCATGATGCACATGGTCAGACTGATTTGCGTATGGCCATGTCTAAACTGGATCGCCGAAGTGAGCTAAAGAATGATGATGGATTAAACCCAGATCAGTTGACTGGGGGGGAGTTCTCGCAATGTTCAACACTAGGTCCATCATCCTTTTTGGTTTTGCATTGTTCATCATATGTTGGCAGGGTATGCCCAGACGTGGGTCCCTTGCTCACTTTGCCACTAGATTCAGGCTAGCCTGGCTGATGACGGCTGATTAGCCAGAAACCGGTCCCAGGATGCTTGTTTCCGGTCCAGGGAAGACATGGCTTGGAAGATCGGGCTGGAATGTTCCCATGAGGCACAGGGTCAGCCTGATTTGCATATGGCCATGTTTGAACTGGGTGTGGAGGAGTGAGCTAAAAAATGATGATGGATGAAACCCAGATCAGTCGACTGGGGTGAGTGCTTGCAATGTTCAACACTACTTCCATCATCCCCTTTGGTTTTGCTTTGCTTGCCCTAAGTTGGCAGGGTATGCCCAGACGTGCGTCCCTTGCTCACTTTGCCACAGGATTCAAGCTTGCGTGGCTGATGACGGCTGATTAGCCAGAAACCTGTCCCAGGATACTTTTTTCCGGTCCAGGGAAGACATGGCTTGGCATTTCGGGCTGTAGTGTTCCCATGAGGCACAGGGTCAGCCTGATTTGCATATGACCATGTCTGAACTGGGGTGGCGGAGTGAGCTAAAGAATGATGATGGATTAAACCCAGATCAGTTGACTGGGGGTGAGTGCTTGCAATGTTCAACACTAGGTCCATCATCCCCTTTGGTTTTGCTTTGTTCGCCCTATGTTGGCAGTGTATGCCCAGAAGTGTGTCCCTTGCTCCCTTTGCCACTGGATTCAAGCTAGCCTGGCTGATGATGGCTGATTAGCCAGAAACCAGTCCCAGGATTTTTGTTTTAGGTCCAGGGAAGACATGGCTTGGCAGTTCGGGCTGGACTGTTCCCTTGAGGCACAGGGTCAGACTGATTTGCATATGGCCATGTCTGAACTGGGGTGGCAGAGTGAGCTAAAGAATGATGACGATTAAACCCAGATCAGTTGACTGGGGGTGGGAGTGCTTGCAACGTTCAACACGCCGTCCATCATCCCCTTTGGTTTTGCTATGTTCGCCCTAATTTGGAAGGGTATTCCCAGACGTGGGTCCCTTGTTCACTTTGCCACTGGATTCAAGCTAGCCTGGCTGATGATGGCTGATTAGCCAGAAACCAGTCCCATGTTGCTTGTTTCCGGTCCAGTGAAGACATGGCTTGGCATTTCAGGCTGGAGTGTTCCCATGAGGCACAGGGTCATACTGATTTGCATATGGCCATGTCTGAACTGGGGTGGTGGAATGAGCTAAAGAATGATGATGGATTAAACCCAGATCAGTTGACTGGGGGTGAGTGCTTGAAATGTTCAACACTCCGTCCATCATCCCCTTTGGTTTTGCCTTGTTCGCTCTAAGTTGGCAGGGTGTGCCAAGACGTGGGTCCCTTGCTCACTTTGCCACTGGATTCAATCTAGCCTGGCTAATGACGGCTGATGAGACAGAAACCGGTCCCAGGATGCTTGTTTCCTGTCCAGGGAAGACATGGCTTGGCAGTTCGGGCTGGAGAGTTCCCATGAGGCACAGGGTCAGACTGATTTGCATATGGCCATATCTGAACTGGGGTGGCAGAGTGAGCTAAAGAATGATGATGCATTAAACCCAGATCAGTTGATTGGGGGTGAGTGCTTGCAATGTTTAACTCTTCGTGCATCATCCCCTTTGGTTTTGCTTTCTTCGCCCTAAGTTGGCAGGGTGTGCCCAGAAGTGGGTCCCTTGCTAACTTTGCAACTGGATTCAAGGTAGTCTGGCTGATGACAGCCGATTAGCCAGAAACCGGTCCCAGGTTGCTTGTTTCCAGTCCAGGGAAGACATGGCTTGGCAGTTCGGGCTGGACTGTTCCCATGAGGCACAGGGGCAGACTGATTTGCATATGGCCATGTCTGAACTGGGGTGGCGGAGTGAGCTAAAAAATGATGATGGATTAAACCCAGATCAGTTGACTGGGGTGAGTGCTTGCAATGTTCAACACTCCGTCCATCATCCCCTTTGGTTTTGCCTTGTTCGCTCTAAGTTGGCTGGGTGTGCCCAGACGTGGGTCCCTTGCTCACTTTGCCACTGGATTCAAGCTAGCCTGGCAAATGACGGCTGATGAGACAGAAACCGGTCCCAGGATGCTTGTTTCCTGTCCAGGGAAGACATGGCTTGGCAGTTCGGGCTGGAGTGTTCCCATGATGCACAGGGTCAGAATGATTTGCATATGGCCATGTCTGAACTGGGGTGGAAGAGAGAGCTAAAGAATGATGATGCATTAAACCCAGTTCAGTTGACTGGGGGCGAGTGCTCGCAATGTTCAACACTTCGTCTATCATCCCTTTTGATTTTGCTTTCTTCACCCTAAGTTGGCAGGGTAAGCCCAGACGTGGGTCCTTTGCTGACTTTGCAACTGGATTCAAGCTAGCCTAGCTGATGATGGCCGATTAGCCAGAAACCGGTCCCAGGTTGCTTGTTTCCAGTCCTGGGAAGACATGGCTTGGCTGTTCGGGCTGGACTGTTCCCATGAGGCACAGGGTCAGACTGATTTGCATATGACTATGTCTGAACTGGGGTGGCGGAGTGAGCTAAAGAATGATGATGGATTAAACCCAGATCAGTTGACTGGGGTGAGTGCTTGCAATGTTCAACACTCCGTCCATCATCCCCTTTGGTTTTGCTTTGCTCGCCCTAAGTTGGCAGGGTATGCCCAGACATGGGTCCCTTGCTCACTTTGCCACTGGATTCAAGCTTGCGTGGCTGATGACGGCTGATTAGCCAGAAACCGGTCCCAGGATACTTTTTTCCGGTCCAGGGAAGACAAGGCTTGGCATTTCGGGCTGTAGTGTTCCCATGAGGCACAGGGTCAGACTGATTTGCATATGACCATGTCTGAATTGGGGAGGCGGAGTGAGCTAAAGAATGATGATGGATTAAACCCAGATCAGTTGACTGGGGGTGAGTGCTTGCAATGTTCAACACTAGGTCCATCATCCCCTTTGGTTTTGCTTTGTTCGCCCTATGTTGGCAGTGTATGCCCAGAAGTGGGTTCCTTGCTCCCTTTGCCACTGGATTCAAGCTAGCCTGGCTGATGATGGCTGATTAGCCAGAAACCGGTCCCAGGATGCTTGTTTTAGGTCCAGGGAAGACATGGCTTGGCAGTTCGGGCTGGACTGTTCCCATGATGCACTGGGTCAGACTGATTTGCATATGGACATGTCTGAACTGGGGTGGAGGAGTGAGCTAAAGAATGATGATGGATTAAACCCAGATCAGTTGACTGGGGGCGGGAGTGCTTGCAACGTTAAACACTCCGTCCATCATTCCCTTTGGTTTTGCTTTGTTTGCCCTAATTTGGCAGGGTATTCCCAGACGTGGGTCCCTTGCTCACTTTGTCACTGGATTCAAGCAAGCCTAGCTGATGATGGCTGATTAGCAAGAAACCGGTCCCAGGTTGCTTGTTTCCGGTCCAGTGAAGACATGGCTTGGCATTTCGGGCTGGAGTGTTCCCATGAGGCACAGGGTCATACTGATTTGCATATGGCCATGTCTGAACTGGGGTGGTGGAGTGAGCTAAAGAATGATGATGGATTAAACCCAGATCAGTTGACTGGGGTTGAGTGCTTGAAATGTTCAACACTCCGTCCATCATACCCTTTGGTTTTGCCTTGTTCGCTCTAAGTTGGCAGGGTGTGCCCAGACGTGGGTCCCTTGCTCACTTTGCCACTGGATTCAAACTAGCCTGGCAAATGACGGGTGATGAGACAGAAACCGGTCCCAGGATGCTTGTTTCCTGTCCAGGGAAGACATGGCTTGGCAGTTCGGGCTGGAGTGTTCCCATGATGCACAGGGTCAGACTGATTTGCATATGGCCATGTCTGAACTGGGGTGGCGGAGTGAGCTAAAGAATGATGATGGATTAAACCCAGATCAGTTGACTGATGGTGAGTGCTTGCAATGTTTAACACTCCGTCCATTATCCCCTTTGGTTTTGCTTTGTTCGCCCTAAGTTGGCAGGGTATGCCCAGACGTGGGTCCCTTGCTCACTTTGCCACTGGATTCAAGCTAGCCTGGCTGATGATGGCTGATTAGCCAGAAAACGGTCCCAGGGTGCTTGTTTCCGGTCCCGGGAAGACATGGTTTGGCAGTTCGGGCCGAACTGTTCCCATGAGGCACAGGGTCAGACTGATTTGCATATGGCCATATCTGAACTGGGGTGGCGGAGTGAGCTAAAGAATGATGATGCATTAAACCCAGATCAGTTGACTGGGGGTGAGTGCTTGCAATGTTCAACACTAGGTCCATCATCCCCTTTGGTTTTGCTTTGTTCGCCCTATGTTGGCAGTGTATGCCCAGAAGTGGGTTCCTTGCTCCCTTTGCCACTGGATTCAAGCTAGCCTGGCTGATGATGGCTGATTAGCCAGAAACCGGTCCCAGGATGCTTTTTTTAGGTCCAGGGAAGACATGGCTTGGCAGTTCGGGCTGGACTGTTCCCATGATGCACTGGGTCAGACTGATTTGCATATGGACATGTCTGAACTGGGGTGGCGGAGTGAGCTAAAGAATGATGATGGATTAAACCCAGATCAGTTGACTGGGGGCGGGAGTGCTTGCAACGTTAAACACTCCGTCCATCATCCCCTTTGGTTTTGCTTTGTTTGCCCTAATTTGGCAGGGTATTCCCAGACGTGGGTCCCTTGCTCACTTTGTCACTGGATTCAAGCTAGCCTAGCTGATGATGGCTGATTAGCAAGAAACCGGTCCCAGGTTGCTTGTTTCCGGTCCAGTGAAGACATGGCTTGGCATTTCGGGCTGGAGTGTTCCCATGAGGCACAGGGTCATACTGATTTGCATATGGCCATGTCTGAACTGGGGTGGTGGAGTGAGCTAAAGAATGATGATGGATTAAACCCAGATCAGTTGACTGGGGTTGAGTGCTTGAAATGTTCAACACTCCGTCCATCATACCCTTTGGTTTTGCCTTGTTCGCTCTAAGTTGGCAGGGTGTGCCCAGACGTGGGTCCCTTGCTCACTTTGCCACTGGATTCAAACTAGCCTGGCAAATGACGGCTGATGAGACAGAAACCGGTCCCAGGATGCTTGTTTCCTGTCCAGGGAAGACATGGCTTGGCAGTTCGGGCTGGAGTGTTCCCATGATGCACAGGGTCAGACTGATTTGCATATGGCCATGTCTGAACTGGGATGGCGGAGTGAGCTAAAGAATGATGATGGATTAAACCCAGATCAGTTGACTGATGGTGAGTGCTTGCAATGTTTAACACTCCGTCCATTATCCCATTTGGTTTTGCTTTGTTCGCCCTAAGTTGGCAGGGTATGCCCAGACGTGGGTCCCTTGCTCACTTTGCCACTGGATTCAAGCTAGTCTGGCTGATGATGGCTGATTAGCCAGAAAACGGTCCCAGGGTGCTTGTTTCCGGTCCCGGGAAGACATGGTTTGGCAGTTCGGGCCGAACTGTTCCCATGAGGCACAGGGTCAGACTGATTTGCATATGGCCATATCTGAACTGGGGTGGCGGAGTGAGCGAGCTAAAGAATGATGATGCATTAAACCCAGATCAGTTGACTGGGGGTGAGTGCTTGCAATGTTCAACACTCCGTCCATCATCCCCTTTGGTTTTGCTTTGCTCGCCCTAAGTTGGCAGGGTATGCCCAGACGTGGGTCCCTTGCTTCCTTTGCCACTGGATTCAAGCTAGCCTGGCTGATGATGGCTGATTAGCCAGAAACCGGTCCCAGGATGCTTGTTTTAGGTCCAGGGAAGACATGGCTTGACAGTTCAGGCTGGACTGGTCCCATGAGGCACCAGGTCAGACTGATTTGCATATTGCCATGTCTGAACTGGGGTGGCGGAGTGAGCTAAAGAATGATGATGATTAAATCCAGATCAGTTGACTGGGGGTGAGGGCTTGCAAAGTTCAACACTCCGTCCATCATCCCCTTTGGTTTTGCCTTGTTCGCCCTAAGTTGGCAGGGTATGCCCAGATGTGGGTCTCTTGCTCACTTTGCCACTGGATTCAAGCTAGCCTGGATGATGACGGCTGATGAGCCAGAAACCGGTCCCAGGAAGCTTGTTTCTTGTCCAGGGAAGACATGGCTTGGCAGTTTGGGCTAGAGTGTTCCCATGAGGCACAGGGTCAGACTGATTTTCATATGGCCATGTCTGAACTGGGGTGGCGGAGTGAGCTAAAAATGATGATGGTTTAAACCCATATCAGTTGACTAGGGTGAGTGCTTGCAATGTTCAACACTCCGTCCATCATCCCCTTTGGTTGTGCTTTGTTCGCCCTAAGTTGGCAGAGTATGCCCAGACGGGGTCCCTTGCTAACTTTGCAACTGGATTCAAGCTAGCCTGGCTGATGACGGCCGATTAGCCAGAAACCGGTCCCAGTGTGCTTGCTTCCGGTCCAGTGAAGACATGGCTTGGCATTTCGGGCTGGAGTGTTCCCATGATGCACAGGGTCAGAATGATTTGTATATGGCCATGTCTGAACTGGGATGCCGGAGTGAGCTGAAGAATGATGATGATTAAACCCAGATCAGTTGACTGGGGGTGAGGGCCTGCAATGTTCAACACTCTGTCCATCATCCCCTTTGGTTTTGCCTTGTTCGCCCTAAGTTGGCAGGGTATGCCCAGATGTGGGTCCCTTGCTCACTTTGCCACTGGATTCAAGCTAGCCTGGCTGATGACGGCTGATTAGCCAGAAACCAGTCCCAGGAAGCTTTTTTCCGGTCAAGGGAAAGCATGGCTTGACAGTTCGGGGGGGACTGCTACCATGAGGCACAGGGTCAGACTGAATTGCATATGGCCATGTCTGAACTGGGGTGGCGGAGTGAGCTAAAGAATGATGATGGATTAAACCCAGATCAGTTGACTGGGGGTTAGTGCTTGAAATGTTCAACACTCCGTCCATCATCCCCTTTGGTTTTGCCTTGTTCGCTCTAAGATGGCAGGGTGTTCCCAGACGTGGGTCCCTTGCTCACTTTGCCACTGAATTCAAGCTAGCCTGACTAATGACGGCTGATGAGACAGAAACCGGTCTCAGGATGCTTGTTTCCTGTCCAGGGAAGGCATGGCTTGGCAGTTCGTGCTGGAGTGTTCCCATGAAGCACAGGGTCAGACTGATTTGCATATGGCCATGTCTGAACTGGGGGTGGTGGAGTGAGCTAAAGAATGATGATGGATTAAACCCAGATCAGTTGACTGGGGTGAGGGCTTGCAATGTTCAACACTCCATCCATCATCCCCTTTGGTTGTGCTTTGTTCGCCCTAAGTTGGCAGGGTATGCCCAGACGTGGGTCCCTTGCTCACTCTGCAACTGGCTTCAAGCTAGCCTTTCTGATGATGACTGATTAGCCAGGAAATGGTCCCAGGATGCTTGTTTCCGGTCCCGGGAAGACAATGCTTGGCCGTTCGGGCTGAACTGTTCCCATGAGGCACAGGGTCAGACTGATTTGCATATGGCCATATCTGAACTGGAGTGGTGGAGTGAGCTAAAGAATGATGATGCATTAAACCCAGATCAGTTGACTGGGGTGAGTGCTTGCAATCTTCAACACTTCGTCCATCATCCCCTTTGGTTTTGCTTTCTTTGCCATAAGTTGGCAGGGTATGCCCAGACGTGCGTCCCTTGCTAACTTTGCAACTGGATTCAAGGTAGTCTGGCTGATGACAGCCGATTAGCCAGAAACCGGTCCCAGGTTGCTTGTTTGCAGTCCAGGGATGACATGGCTTGGCAGTTCGGGCTAGACTGTTCCCATGAGGCACAGGGGCAGACTGATTTGCATATGGCCATGTCTGAACTGGGGTGGCAGAGTGAGCTAAAAAATGATGATGGATTAAACCCAGATCAGTTGACTGGGGTGAGGGCTTGCAATGTTCAACACTCCATCCATCATCCCCTTTGGTTGTGCTTTGTTCGCCCTAAGTTGGCAGGGTATGCCCAGACGTGGGTCCCTTGCTAACTTTGCAACTGGATTCAAGCTAGCCTGGCTGATGACGGCCGATTAGACAGAAACCGGTCCCAGGATGCTTGTTCCCGGTCCAGTGAAGACATGGCTTGGCATTTCGGGCTGGAGTGTTCCCATGAAGCACAAGGTCAGACTGATTTGCATATGGCCATGTCTAAACTGGATCGCCGAAGTGAGCTAAAGAATGATGATGGATTAAACCCAGATCAGTTGACTGGGGGTGAGTTCTCGCAATGTTCAACACTAGGTTCATCATCCTTTTTGGTTTTGCATTGTTCATCATATGTTGGCAGGGTATGCCCAGACGTGGGTCCCTTGCTCACTTTGCCACTGGATTCAGGCTAGCCTGGCTGATGACGGCTGATTAGCCAGAAACCGGTCCCAGGATGCTTGTTTCTGGTCCAGGGAAGACATGGCTTGGAAGTTCGGGCTGGAATGTTCCCATGAGGCACAGGGTCAGACTGATTTGCATATGGCCATGTTTGAACTGGGTTTGGAAGAGTGAGCTAAAAAATGATGATGGATTAAACCCAGATCAGTCGACTGGGGTGCGTGCTTGCAATGTTCAACACTCCGTCCATCATCCCCTTTGGTTTTGCTTTGCTCGCCCCAAGTTGGCAGGGTATGCCCAGACGTGGGTCCCTTGCTCACTTTGCCACAGGATTCAAGCTTGCGTGGCTGATGACGGCTGATTAGCCAGAAACCGGTCCCAGGATACATTTTTCCGGTCCAGGGAAGACATGGCTTGGCATTTCGGGCTGTAGTGTTCCCATGAGGCACAGGGTCAGACTGATTTGCATATGATCATGTCTGAACTGGGGTGGCGGAGTGAGCTAAAGAACGATGATGGATTAAACCCAGATCAGTTGACTGGGGTGAGTGCTTGCAATGTTCAACACTAGGTCCATCATCCCCTTTGGTTTTGCTATGTTCGCCCTATGTTGGCAGTGTATGCCCAGAAGTGGGTCCCTTGCTCCCTTTGCCACTGGATTCAAGCTAGCCTGGCTGATGATGGCTGATTAGCCAGAAACCGGTCCCAGGATGCTTGTTTTAGGTCCAGGGAAGACATGGCTTGGCAGTTCGGGCTGGACTGTTCCCATGAGGCACATGGTCAGACTGATTTGCATATGGCCATGTCTGAACTGGGGTGGCGGAGTGAGCTAAAGAATGATGATGATTAAACCCAGATCAGTTGACTGGGGGCGAGGGCGTGCAAAGTTCAACACTCCATCCATCATCCCCTTTGGTTTTGCCTTGTTCGCCCTAAGTTGGCAGGGTATGCCCAAACGTGGGTCTCTTGCTCACTTTGCCACTGGATTCAAGCTAGCCTGGATGATGACGGCTGATGAGCCAGAAACCGGTCCCAGGATGCTTGTTTCCTGTCCAGAGAAGACATGGCTTGGCAGTTCGGGCTAGAGTGTTCCCATGAGGCACAGGGTCAGACTGATTTGCATATGGCCATGTCTGAACTGGGGTGGCAGAATGAGCTAAAGAATGATGACGATTAAACCCAGATCAGTTGACTGGGGGTGGGAGTGCTTGCAACGTTCAACACTCCGTCCATCATCCCCTTTGGTTTTGCTTTGTTCGCCCTAATTGGGCAGGGTATTCCCAGACGTGGGTCCCTTGTTCACTTTGCCACTGGATTCAAGCTAGCCTGGCTGATGATGGCTGATTAGCCAGAAACCGGTCCCAGGTTGCTTGTTTCCGGTCCAGTGAAGACATGGCTTGGCATTTCAGGCTGGAGTGTTCCCATGAGGCACAGGGTCATACTGATTTGCATATGGCCATGTCTGAACTGGGGTGGTGGAGTGAGCTAAAGAATGATGATGGATTAAACCCAGATCAGTTGACTGGGGGTGAGTGCTTGAAATGTTCAACACTCCGTCCATCATCCCCTTTGGTTTTGCCTTGTTCGCTCTAAGTTGGCAGGGTGTGCCAAGACGTGGGTCCCTTGCTCACTTTGCCACTGGATTCAATCTAGCCTGGCTAATGACGGCTGATGAGACAGAAACCGGTCCCAGGATGCTTGTTTCCTGTCCAGGGAAGACATGGCTTGGCAGTTCGGGCTGGAGTGTTCCCATGAGGCACAGGGTCAGACTGATTTGCATATGGCCATATCTGAACTGGGGTGGCAGAGTGAGCTAAAGAATGATGATGGATTAAACCCAGATCAGTTGATTGGGGGTGAGTGCTTGCAATGTTCAACTCTTTGTCCATCATCCCCTTTGGTTTTGCTTTCTTCGCCCTAAGTTGGCAGGGTGTGCCCAGAAGTGGGTCCCTTGCTAACTTTGCAACTGGATTCAAGGTAGTCTGGCTGATGACAGCCGATTAGCCAGAAACCGGTCCCAGGTTGCTTGTTTCCAGTCCAGGGAAGACATGGCTTGGCAGTTCGGGCTGGACTGTTCCCATGAGGCACAGGGGCAGACTGATTTGCATATGGCCATGTCTGAACTGGGGTGGCGGAGTGAGCTAAAAAATGATGATGGATTAAACCCAGATCTGTTGACTGGGGTGAGTGCTTGCAATGTTCAACACTCCGTCCATCATCCCCTTTGGTTTTGCCTTGTTCGCTCTAAGTTGGATGGGTGTGCCCAGACGTGGGTCCCTTGCTCACTTTGCCACTGGATTCAAGCTAGCCTGGCAAATGACGGCTGATGAGACAGAAACCGGTCCCAGGATGCTTGTTTCCTGTCCAGGGAAGACATGGCTTGGCAGTTCGGGCTGGAGTGTTCCCATGATGCACAGGGTCAGACTGATTTGCATATGGCCATGTCTGAACTGGGGTGGAAGAGTGAGCTAAAGAATGATGATGCATTAAACCCAGTTCAGTTGACTGGGGGCGAGTGCTCGCAATGTTCAACACTTCGTCTATCATCCCTTTTGATTTTGCTTTCTTCACCCTAAGTTAGCAGGGTAAGCCCAGACGTGGGTCCTTTGCTGACTTTGCAACTGGATTCAAGCTAGCCTAGCTGATGATGGCCGATTAGCCAGAAACCGGTCCCAGGTTGCTTGTTTCCAGTCCCGGGAAGACATGGCTTGGCTGTTCGGGCTGGACTGTTCCCATGAGGCACAGGGTCAGACTGATTTGCATATGACTATGTCTGAACTGGGGTGGCGGAGTGAGCTAAAGAATGATGATGGATTAAACCCAGATCAGTTGACTGGGGTGAGTGCTTGCAATGTTCAACACTACGTCCATCATCCCCTTTGGTTTTGCTTTGCTCGCCCTAAGTTGGCAGGGTATGCCCAGACATGGGTCCCTTGATCACTTTGCCACAGGATTCAAGCTTGCATGGCTGATGACGGCTGATTAGCCAGAAACCGGTCCCAGGATACTTTTTTCCGGTCCAGGGAAGACATGGCTTGGCATTTCGGGCTGTAGTGTTCCCATGAGGCACAGGGTCAGACTGATTTGCATATGACCATGTCTGAATTGGGGAGGCGGAGTGAGCTAAAGAATGATGATGGATTAAACCCAGATCAGTTGACTGGGGGTGAGTTCTTGCAATGTTCAACACTAGGTCCATCATCCCCTTTGGTTTGGCTTTGTTCGCCCTATGTTGGCAGTGTATGCCCAGAAGTGGGTTCCTTGCTCCCTTTGCCACTGGATTCAAGCTAGCCTGGCTGATGATGGCTGATTAGCCAGAAACTGGTCCCAGGATGCTTGTTTTTGGTCCAGGGAAGACATGGCTTGGCAGTTCGGGCTGGACTGTTCCCATGATGCACCGGGTCAGACTGATTTGCATATGGACATGTCTGAACTGGGGTGGCGGAGTGAGCTAAAGAATGATGATGGATTAAACCCAGATCAGTTGACTGGGGGCGGGAGTGCTTGCAACGTTAAAAACTCCGTCCATCATACCCTTTGGTTTTGCCTTGTTCACTCTAAGTTGGCAGGGTGTGCCCAGACGTGGGTCCCTTGCTCACTTTGCCACTGGATTCAAACTAGCCTGGCAAATGACGGCTGATGAGACAGAAACCGGTCCCAGGATGCTTGTTTCCTGTCCAGGGAAGACATGGCTTGGCAGTTCGGGCTGGAGTGTTCCCATGATGCACAGGGTCAGACTGATTTGCATATGGCCATGTCTGAACTGGGGTGGCGGAGTGAGCTAAAGAATGATGATGGATTAAACCCAGATCAGTTGACTGATGGTGAGTGCTTGCATATGGCCATATCTGAACTGGGGTGGCGGAGTGAGCTAAAGAATGATGATGCATTAAACCCAGATCAGTTGACTGGGGGTGAGTGCTTGCAATGTTCAACACTCCGTCCATCATCCCCTTTGGTTTTGCTTTGCTCGCGCTAAGTTGGCAGGGTATGCCCAGACATGGGTCCCTTGCTCACTTTGCCACAGGATTCAAGCTTGCGTGGCTGATGACGGCTGATTAGACAGAAACCGGTCCCAGGATACTTTTTTCCGGTCCAGGGAAGACATGGCTTGGCAGTTCGGGCTGGAGTGTTCCCATGAGGCACAGGGTCAGACTGATTTGCATATGGCCATATCTGAACTGGGGTGGCGGAGTGAGCTAAAGAATGATGATGCATTAAACCCAGATCAGTTGACTGGGGGTGAGTGCTTGCAATGTTCAACACTTCGTCCATCATCCCCTTTGGTTTTGCTTTCTTCGCCCTAAGTTTGCAGGGTATGCCCAGAAGTGGGTCCCTTGCTAACTTTGCCACTGGATTCAAGCTAGCCTGGCTGATGATGGCTGATTAGCCAGAAAACGGTCACAGGGTGCTTGTTTCCGGTCCGGGAAGACATGGCTTGGCAGTTCGGGCTGAACTGTTCCCATGAGGCACAGTGTCAGACTGATTTGCATATGGCCATATCTGAACTGGGGTGGCGGAGTGAGCTAAAGAATGATGATGCATTAAACCCATATCAGTTGACTGGGGGTGAGTGCTTGCAATGTTCAACACTTCGTCCATCATCCCCTTTGGTTTTGCTTTCTTCGCCCTAAGTTGACAGGGTATGCCCAGAAGTGGGTCCCTTGCTAACTTTGCAACTGGATTCAAGGTAGTCTGGCTGATGACAGCCGATTAGCCAGAAACCGGTCCCAGGTTGCTTGTTTCCAGTCCAGGGAAGACATGGCTTGGCACTTCGGGCTGGACTGTTCCCATGAGGCACAGGGGCAGACTGATTTGAATATGGCCATGTCTGATCTGGGGTGGCGGAGTGAGCTAAAAAATGATGATGGATTAAACCCAGATCAGTTGACTGGGGTGAGGGCTTGCAATGTTCAACACTCCATCCATCATCCCCTTTGGTTGTGCTTTGTTCGCCCTAAGTTGGCAGGGTATGCCCAGACGTGGGTCCCTTGCTAACTTTGCAACTGGATTCAAGCTAGCCTGGCTGATGACGGCTGATTAGCCAGAAACCGGTCCCAGGATACTTTTTTCCGGTCCAGGGAAGACATGGCTTGGCATTTAGGGCTGTAGTGTTCCCATGAGGCACAGGGTCAGACTGATTTGCATATGACCATGTCTGAACTGGGGTGGCGGAGTGAGCTAAAGAATGATGATGGATTAAACCCAGATCAGTTGACTGGGGGTGAGTGCTTGCAATGTTCAACACTAGGTCCATCATCCCCTTTGGTTTTGCTTTGTTCGCCCTATGTTGGCAGTGTATGCCCAGAAGTGGGTCCCTTGCTCCCTTTGCCACTGGATTCAAGCTAGCCTGGCTGATGATGGCTGATTAGCCAGAAACCGGTCCCAGGATTCTTGTTTTAGGTCCAGGGAAGACATAGCTTGGCAGTTCGGGCTGGACTGTTCCCATGAGGCACAGGGTCAGACTGATTTGCATATGGCCATATCTGAACTGGGGTGGCGGAGTGAGCTAAAGAATGATGATGATTAAACCCAGATAAGTTGACTGGGGGTGGGAATGCTTGCAACGTTCAACACTCCGTCCATCATCCCCTTTGGTTTTGCTTTGTTCGCTCTAAGTTGGCAGGGTGTGCCCAGACGTGGGTCCCTTGTTCTCTTTGCCACTGGATTCAATCTAGCCTGGCTAATGATGGCTGATTAGCCAGAAAGCGGTCCCAGATTGCTTGTGTCCGGTCCAGTGAACACATGGCTTGGCATTTCGGGCTGGAGTGTTCCCATGAGGCACAGGGTCATACTGATTTGCATATGGCCATGTCTGAACTGGTGTGGTGGAGTGAGCTAAAGAATGATGATGGATTAAACCCAGATCAGTTGACTGGGGGTGAGTGCTTGAAATGTTCAACACTCCGTCCATCATCCCCTTTGGTTTTGCCTTCTTCGCTCTAAGTTGGCAGGGTGTGCCCAGACATGGGTCCCTTGCTCACTTTGCCACTGGATTCAATCTAGCCTGGCTAATGACGGCTGATGAGACAGAAACCGGTCCCAGGATGCTTGTTTCCTGTCCAGGGAAGACATGGCTTGGCAGTTCGGGCTGGAGTGTTCCCATGAGGCACAGGGTCAGACTGATTTGCATATGGCCATGTCTGAACTGGGGTGGGGGAGTGAGCTAAAAAATGATGACAGATTAAACCCAGATCAGTTGACTGGGGGTGAGGGCTTGCAAAGTTCAACACTCCATCCATCATCCCCTTTGGTTTTGCCTTGTTAGCCCTAATTTGGCAGGGTATGCCCAGACGTGGGTCCCTTGCTCACTTTGCCACTGGATTCAAGCTAGCCTGGCTGATGATGGCTGATTAGCCAGAAAACAGTCCCAGGGTGCTTGTTTCCGGTCCCGGGAAGACATGGTTTGGCAGTTCGGGCTGGAGTGTTCCCATGAGGCACAGGGTCAGACTAATTTGCATATGGCCATATCTGAACTGGGGTGGCGGAGTGAGCTAAAGAATGATGATGCATTAAACCCAGATCAGTTGACTGGGGGTGAGTGCTTGCAATGTTCAACACTCCGTCCATCATCCCCTTTGGTTTTGCTTTGCTTGCCCTAAGTTGGCAGGGTATGCCCAGACATGGGTCCCTTGCTCACTTTGCCACAGGATTCAAGCTTGCGTGGCTTATGACGGCTGATTAGCCAGAAACCGGTCCCAGGATACTTTTTTCCGGTCCAGGGAAGACATGGCTTGGCAGTTCGGGCTGAAGTGTTCCCATGAGGCACAGGGTCAGACTGATTTGCATATGGCCATATCTGAACTGGGGTGGCGGAGTGAGCTAAAGAATGATGATGCATTAAACCCAGATCAGTTGACTGGGGGTGAGTGCTTGCAATGTTCAACACTTCGTCCATCATCCCCTTTGGTTTTGCTTTCTTCGCCCTAAGTTGGCAGGGTATGCCCAGAAGTGGGTCCCTTGCTAACTTTGCCACTGGATTCAAGCTAGCCTGGCTGATGATGGCTGATTAGCCAGAAAACGGTCCAAGAGGTGCATGTTTCCGGTCCAGTGAAGACATGGCTTGGAGTTTCGGGCTGGAGTGTTCCCATGATTCACAGGGTCAGAATGATTTGCATATGGCCATTTCTGAACTGGGATGCCGGAGTGAGCTAAAGAATGATGATGATTAAACCCAGATCAGTTGACTGGGGGTGAGGGCTTGCAATGTTCAACACTCTGTCCATCATCCCCTTTGGTTTTGCCTTGTTCGCCCTAAGTTGGCAGGGTATGCCCAGACGTGGGTCCCTTGCTCACGTTGCCACTGGATTCAAGCTAGCCTGGCTGATGACGGCTGATTAGCCAGAAACCAGTCCCAGGAAGCTTGTTTCCGGTCAAGGGAAAGCATGGCTTGACAGTTCGGGCTGGACTGCTACCATGAGGCACAGGGTCAGACTGAATTGCATATGGCCATGTCTGAACTGGGGTGGCGGAGTGAGATAAAGAATGATGATGGATTAAATCCAGATCAGTTGCCTGGGGGTGAGTGCTTGAAATGTTCAACACTCCGTCCATCATCCCCTTTGGTTTTGCCTTGTTCGCTCTAAGTTGGCAGGGTGTGCCCAGACGTGGGTCCCTTGCTCACTTTGCCACTGGATTCAAGCTAGCCTGGCTAATAACGACTGATGAGACAGAAACCGGTCTCAGGATGCTTGTTTCCTGTCCAGGGAAGACATGGCTTGGCAGTTCGGGCTGGAGTGTTCCCATGAGGCACAGGGTCAGACTGATTTGCATATGGCCATGTCTGAACTGGGGGTGGCGGAGTGAGCTAAAGAATGATGATGGATTAAACCCAGATCAGTTAACTGGGGGTGAGTGCTTGCAATATTCAACACTCCGTCCATCATCCCCTTTGGTTTTGCTTGTTCGCCCTAAGTTGGCAGGGTATGCCCAGACGTGGGTCCCTTGCTCACTCTGCCACTGGATTCAAGCTAGCCTGGCTGATTATGACTGATTAGCCAGGAAACGGTCCCAGGATGCTTGTTTCCGGTCCCGGGAAGACAATGCTTGGCAGTTTGGGCTGAACTGTTCCCATGAGGCACAGGGTCAGACTGATTTGCATATGGCCATATCTGAACTGGGGTGGTGGAGTGAGCTAAAGAATGATGATGCATTAAACCCAGATCAGTTGACTGGGGTGAGTGCTTGCAATGTTCAACACTTCGTCCATCATCCCCTTTTGTTTTTCTTTCTTTGCCCTAAGTTGGCAGGGTATGCCCAGACGTGTGTCCCTTGCAAACTTTGCAACTGGATTCAAGGTAGCCTGGCTGATGACAGCCGATTAGCCAGAAACCGGTCCCAGGTTGCTTGTTTCCAGCCCAGGGAAGACATGGCTTGGCAGTTCGGGCTGGACTGTTCCCATGAGGCACAGGGGCAGACTGATTTGCATATGGCCATGTCTGAACTGGGGTGGCGGAGTGAGCTAAAAAATGATGATAGATTAAACCCAGATCAGTTGACTGGGGTTAGTGCTTGCAATGTTCAACACTCCGTCAATCATCCCCTTTGGTTGTGCTTTGTTCGCCCTAAGTTGGCAGGGTATGTCCAGACGTGGGTCCCTTGCTAACTTTGCAACTGGATTCAAGCTAGCCTGGCTGATGACGGCCGATTAGCCAGAAACTGGTCCCAGGATGCTTGTTCCCGGTCCAGTGAAGACATGGCTTGGCATTTCGGGCTGGAGTATTCCCATGATGCACATGGTCAGACTAATTTGCATATGGCCATGTCTACACTGGGATGCCGAAGTGAGCTAAAGAATGATGATGGATTAAACCCAGATCAGTTGACTGGGGGTGAGTGCTCGCAATGTTCAACACTAGGTCCATCATCCCCTTTGATTTTGAATTGTTCACCATATGTTGGCAGGGTATGCCCAGACGTGGGTCCCTTGCTAACTTTGCAACTGGATTCAAGCTAGCCTGGCTGATGACGGCCGATTAGCCAGAAACTGGTCCCAGGATGCTTGTTCCCGGTCCAGTGAAGACATGGCTTGGCATTTCGGGCTGGAGTATTCCCATGATGCACATGGTCAGACTAATTTGCATATGGCCATGTCTACACTGGGATGCCGAAGTGAGCTAAAGAATGATGATGGATTAAACCCAGATCAGTTGACTGGGGGTGAGTGCTCGCAATGTTCAACACTAGGTCCATCATCCTCTTTGATTTTGCATTGTTCACCATATGTTGGCAGGGTATGCCCAGACGTGGGTCCCTTGCTCACTTTGCCACTGGATTCAGGCTAGCCTGGCTGATGACGGCTGATTAGCCAGAAACCGGTCCCCGTATGCTTGTTTCCGGTCCAGGGAAGACATGGCTTGGAAGTTCGGGCTGGAATGTTCCCATGGGGCACATGGTCAGACTGATTTGCATATGGCCATGTTTGAACTGGGCGTGGAGGAGTGAGCTAAAAAATGATGATGGATTAAACCCAGATCAGTCGACTGGGGTGAGTGCTTGCAATGTTCAACACTCCGTCCATCATCCCCTTTGGTTTTGCTTTGCTCGCCCTAAATTGGCAGGGTATGCCCAGACATGGGTCCCTTGCTCACTTTGCCACAGGATTCAAGCTTGCGTGGCTGATGACGGCTGATTAGCCAGAAACCGGTCCCAGGATACTTTTTTCCGGTCCAGGGAAGACATGGCTTGGCATTTCGGGCTGTAGTGTTCCCATGAGGCACAGGGTCAGACTGATTTGCATATGACCATGTCTGAATTGGGGAGGCGGAGTGAGCTAAAGAATGATGATGGATTAAACCCAGATCAGTTGACTGGGGGTGAGTGCTTGCAATGTTCAACACTAGGTCCATCATCCCCTTTGGTTTTGCTTTGTTCGCCCTATGTTGGCAGTGTATGCCCAGAAGTGGGTTCCTTGCTCCCTTTGCCACTGGATTCAAGCTAGCCTGGCTGATGATGGCTGATTAGCCAGAAACCGGTCCCAGGATGCTTGTTTTAGGTCCAGGGAAGACATGGCTTGGCAGTTCGGGCTGGACTGTTCCCATGAGGCACCGGGTCAGACTGATTTGCATATGGCCATGTCTGAACTGGGGTGGCGGAGTGAGCTAAAGAATGATGATGATTAAATCCAGATCAGTTGACTGGGGGTGAGGGCTTGCAAAGTTCAACACTCCATCCATCATCCCCTTTGGTTTTGCCTTGTTCGCCCTAAGTTGGCAGGGTATGCCCAGACGTGGGTCTCTTGCTCACTTTTCCACTGGATTCAAGCTAGCCTGGATGATGACGGATGATGAGCCAGAAACTGGTCCCAGGATGCTTGTTTCTTGTCCAGGGAAGACATGGCTCGGCAGTTCGGGCTAGAGTGTTCCCATGAGGGACAGGGTCAGACTGATTTGCATATGGCCATGTCTGAACTGGGGTGGCGGAGTGAGCTAAAGAATGATGATGGATTAAACCCAGATCAGTTGACTGGGGGCGGGAGTGCTTGCAACGTTAAACACTCCGTCCATCATCCCCTTTGGTTTTGCTTTGTTTGCCCTAATTTGGCAGGGTAGTCCCAGACGTGCGTCCCTTGCTCACTTTGCCACTGGATTCAAGCTAGCCTGGCTGATGATGGCTGATTAGCCAGAAACCGGTCCCAGGTTGCTTGTTTCCGGTCCAGTGAAGACATCGCTTGGCATTTCAGGCTGGAGTGTTCCCATGAGGCACAGGGTCATACTGATTTGCATATGGCCATGTCTGAACTGGGGTGGTGGAGTGAGCTAAAGAATGATGATGGATTAAACCCAGATCAGTTGACTGGGGTTGAGTGCTTAAAATGTTCAACACTCCGTCCATCATCCCCTTTGGTTTTGCCTTGTTCGCTCTAAGTTGGCAGGGTGTGCCCAGACGTGGGTCCCTTGCTCACTTTGCCACTGGATTCAAACTAGCCTGGCAAATGACGGCTGATGAGACAGAAACCGGTCCCAGGATGCTTGTTTCCTGTCCAGGGAAGACATGGCTTGGCAGTTCGGGCTGGAGTGTTCCCATGATGCACAGGGTCAGACTGATTTGCATATGGCCATGTCTGAACTGGGGTGGCGGAGTGAGCTAAAGAATGATGATGGATTAAACCCAGATCAGTTGACTGATGGTGAGTGCTTGCAATGTTCAACACTCCGTCCATCATCCCCTTTGGTTTTGCTTTGTTCGCCCTAAGTTGGCAGGGTATGCCCAGACGTGGGTCCCTTGCTCACTTTGCCACTGGATTCGAGCTAGCCTGGCTGATGATGGCTGATTAGCCAGAAAACGGTCCCAGGGTGCTTGTTTCCGGTCCCGGGAAGACATGGTTTGACAGTTCGGGCCGAACTGTTCCCATGAGGCACAGGGTCAGACTGATTTGCATATGGCCATATCTGAACTGGGGTGGCGGAGTGAGCTAAAGAATGATGATGCATTAAACCCAGATCAGTTGACTGGGGGTGAGTGCTTGCAATGTTCAACACTCCGTCCATCATCCCCTTTGGTTTTGCTTTGTTTGCCCTAATTTGGCAGGGTAGTCCCAGACGTGCGTCCCTTGCTCACTTTGCCACTGGATTCAAGCTAGCCTGGCTGATGATGGCTGATTAGCCAGAAACCGGTCCCAGGTTGCTTGTTTCCGGTCCAGTGAAGACATCGCTTGGCATTTCAGGCTGGAGTGTTCCCATGAGGCACAGGGTCATACTGATTTGCATATGGCCATGTCTGAACTGGGGTGGTGGAGTGAGCTAAAGAATGATGATGGATTAAACCCAGATCAGTTGACTGGGGTTGAGTGCTTAAAATGTTCAACACTCCGTCCATCATCCCCTTTGGTTTTGCCTTGTTCGCTCTAAGTTGGCAGGGTGTGCCCAGACGTGGGTCCCTTGCTCACTTTGCCACTGGATTCAAACTAGCCTGGCAAATGACGGCTGATGAGACAGAAACCGGTCCCAGGATGCTTGTTTCCTGTCCAGGGAAGACATGGCTTGGCAGTTCGGGCTGGAGTGTTCCCATGATGCACAGGGTCAGACTGATTTGCATATGGCCATGTCTGAACTGGGGTGGCGGAGTGAGCTAAAGAATGATGATGGATTAAACCCAGATCAGTTGACTGATGGTGAGTGCTTGCAATGTTCAACACTCCGTCCATCATCCCCTTTGGTTTTGCTTTGTTCGCCCTAAGTTGGCAGGGTATGCCCAGACGTGGGTCCCTTGCTCACTTTGCCACTGGATTCGAGCTAGCCTGGCTGATGATGGCTGATTAGCCAGAAAACGGTCCCAGGGTGCTTGTTTCCGGTCCCGGGAAGACATGGTTTGACAGTTCGGGCCGAACTGTTCCCATGAGGCACAGGGTCAGACTGATTTGCATATGGCCATATCTGAACTGGGGTGGCGGAGTGAGCTAAAGAATGATGATGCATTAAACCCAGATCAGTTGACTGGGGGTGAGTGCTTGCAATGTTCAACACTCCGTCCATCATCCCCTTTGGTTTTGCTTTGCTCGCCCTAAGTTGGCAGGGTATGCCCAGACGTGGGTCCCTTGCTCACTTTGCCACAGGATTCAAGCTTGCGTGGCTGATGACGGCTGATTAGCCAGAAACCGGTCCCAGGATACTTTTTTCCGGTCCAGGTAAGACATGGCTTGGCAGTTCGGGCTGGAGTGTTCCCATGAGGCACAGGGTCAGACTGATTTGCATATGGCCATATCTGAACTGGGGTGGCGGAGTGAGCTAAAGAATGATGATGATTAAATCCAGATCAGTTGACTGGGGGTGAGGGCTTGCAAAGTTCAACACTCCATCCATCATCCCCTTTGGTTTTGCCTTGATCGCCCTAAGTTGGCAGGGTATTCCCAGATGTGGGTCCCTTGCTCACTTTGCCACTGGATTCAAGCTAGCCTGGCTGATGATGGCTGATTAGCCAGAAACCGGTCCCAGGTTGCTTGTTTCCAGTCCAGTGAAGACATGGCTTGGCATTTCGGGCTGGAGTGTTCCCATGAGGCACAGGGTCATACTGATTTGCATATGGCCATGTCTGAACTGGGGTGGTGGAGTGAGCTAAAGAATGATGATGGATTAAACCCAGATCAGTTGACTGGGGTTGAGTGCTTGAAATGTTCAACACTCTGTCCATCACCCCCTTTGGTTTTGCCTTGTTCGCTCTAAGTTGGCAGGGTGTGCCCAGACGTGGGTCCCTTGCTCACTTTGCCACTGAATTCAAGCTAGCCTGACTAATGACGGCTGATGAGACAGAAACCGGTCTCAGGATGCTTGTTTCCTGTCCAGGGAAGGCATGGCTTGGCAGTTCGTGCTGGAGTGTTCCCATGAAGCACAGGGTCAGACTGATTTGCATATGGCCATGTCTGAACTGGGGGTGGTGGAGTGAGCTAAAGAATGATGATGGATTAAACCCAGATCAGTTGACTGGGGTGAGGGCTTGCAATGTTCAACACTCCATCCATCATCCCCTTTGGTTGTGCTTTGTTCGCCCTAAGTTGGCAGTGTATGCCCAGACGTGGGTCCCTTGCTCACTCTGCAACTGGCTTCAAGCTAGCCTTTCTGATGATGACTGATTAGCCAGGAAATGGTCCCAGGATGCTTGTTTCCGGTCCCGGGAAGACAATGCTTGGCCGTTCGGGCTGAACTGTTCCCATGAGGCACAGGGTCAGACTGATTTGCATATGGCCATATCTGAACTGGAGTGGTGGAGTGAGCTAAAGAATGATGATGCATTAAACCCAGATCAGTTGACTGGGGTGAGTGCTTGCAATCTTCAACACTTCGTCCATCATCCCCTTTGGTTTTGCTTTCTTTGCCATAAGTTGGCAGGGTATGCCCAGACGTGCGTCCCTTGCTAACTTTGCAACTGGATTCAAGGTAGTCTGGCTGATGACAGCCGATTAGCCATAAACCGGTCCCAGGTTGCTTGTTTGCAGTCCAGGGATGACATGGCTTGGCAGTTCGGGCTAGACTGTTCCCATGAGGCACAGGGGCAGACTGATTTGCATATGGCCATGTCTGAACTGGGGTGGCAGAGTGAGCTAAAAAATGATGATGGATTAAACCCAGATCAGTTGACTGGGGTGAGGGCTTGCAATGTTCAACACTCCATCCATCATCCCCTTTGGTTGTGCTTTGTTCGCCCTAAGTTGGCAGGGTATGCCCAGACGTGGGTCCCTTGCTAACTTTGCAACTGGATTCAAGCTAGCCTGGCTGATGACGGCCGATTAGACAGAAACCGGTCCCAGGATGCTTGTTCCCGGTCCAGTGAAGACATGGCTTGGCATTTCGGGCTGGAGTGTTCCCATGATGCACAAGGTCAGACTGATTTGCATATGGCCATGTCTAAACTGGATCGCCGAAGTGAGCTAAAGAATGATGATGGATTAAACCCACATCAGTTGA
Organism: Triturus cristatus; assembly: GCF_964204655.1. NCBI lineage: Eukaryota > Metazoa > Chordata > Amphibia > Caudata > Salamandridae > Triturus > Triturus cristatus. The sequence continues at coordinate 1,030,685,542 of NC_140579.1, read as the reverse complement.
CTGGGGGTGAGTTCTCGCAATGTTCAACACTAGGTCCATCATCCTTTTTGGTTTTGCATTGTTCATCATATGTTGGCAGGGTATGCCCAGACGTGGGTCCCTTGCTCACTTTGCCACTGGATTCAGGCTAGCCTGGCTGATGACGGCTGATTAGCCAGAAACCGGTCCCAGGATGCTTGTTTCTGGTCCAGGGAAGACATGGCTTGGAAGTTCGGGCTGGAATGTTCCCATGAGGCACAGGGTCAGACTGATTTGCATATGGCCATGTTTGAACTGGGTTTGGAGGAGTGAGCTAAAAAATGATGATGGATTAAACCCAGATCAGTCGACTGGGGTGCGTGCTTGTAATGTTCAACACTCCGTCCATCATCCCCTTTGGTTTTGCTTTGCTCGCCCCAAGTTGGCAGGGTATGCCCAGACGTGGGTCCCTTGCTCACTTTGCCACAGGATTCAAGCTTGCGTGGCTGATGACGGCTGATTAGCCAGAAACCGGTCCCAGGATACATTTTTCCGGTCCAGGGAAGACATGGCTTGGCATTTCGGGCTGTAGTGTTCCCATGAGTCACAGGGTCAGACTGATTTGCATATGAACATGTCTGAACTGGGGTGGCGGAGTGAGCTAAAGAACGATGATGGATTAAACCCAGATCAGTTGACTGGGGTGAGTGCTTGCAATGTTCAACACTAGGTCCATCATCCCCTTTGGTTTTGCTATGTTCGCCCTATGTTGGCAGTGTATGCCCAGAAGTGGGTCCCTTGCTCCCTTTGCCACTGGATTCAAGCTAGCCTGGCTGATGATGGCTGATTAGCCAGAAACCGGTCCCAGGATGCTTGTTTTAGGTCCAGGGAAGACATGGCTTGGCAGTTCGGGCTGGACTGTTCCCATGAGGCACATGGTCAGACTGATTTGCATATGGCCATTTCTGAACTGGGGTGGCGGAGTGAGCTAAAGAATGATGATGATTAAACCCAGATCAGTTGACTGGGGGCGAGGGCGTGCAAAGTTCAACACTCCATCCATCATCCCCTTTGGTTTTGCCTTGTTCGCCCTAAGTTGGCAGGGTATGCCCAAACGTGGGTCTCTTGCTCACTTTGCCACTGGATTCAAGCTAGCCTGGATGATGACGGCTGATGAGCCAGAAACCGGTCCCAGGATGCTTGTTTCCTGTCCAGAGAAGACATGGCTTGGCAGTTCGGGCTAGAGTGTTCCCATGAGGCACAGGGTCAGACTGATTTGCATATGGCCATGTCTGAACTGGGGTGGCAGAATGAGCTAAAGAATGATGACGATTAAACCCAGATCAGTTGACTGGGGGTGGGAGTGCTTGCAACGTTCAACACTCCGTCCATCATCCCCTTTGGTTTTGCTTTGTTCGCCCTAATTTGGCAGGGTATTCCCAGACGTGGGTCCCTTGTTCACTTTGCCACTGGATTCAAGCTAGCCTGGCTGATGATGGCTGATTAGCCAGAAACCGGTCCCAGGTTGCTTGTTTCCGGTCCAGTGAAGACATGGCTTGGCATTTCAGGCTGGAGTGTTCCCATGAGGCACAGGGTCATACTGATTTGCATATGGCCATGTCTGAACTGGGGAGGTGGAGTGAGCTAAAGAATGATGATGGATTAAACCCAGATCAGTTGACTGGGGGTGAGTGCTTGAAATGTTCAACACTCCGTCCATCATCCCCTTTGGTTTTGCCTTGTTCGCTCTAAGTTTCAGGGTGTGCCAAGACGTGGGTCCCTTGCTCAGTTTGCCACTGGATTCAATCTAGCCTGGCTAATGACGGCTGATGAGACAGAAACCGGTCCCAGGATGCTTGTTTCCTGTCCAGGGAAGACATGGCTTGGCAGTTCGGGCTGGAGTGTTCCCATGAGGCACAGGGTCAGACTGATTTGCATATGGCCATATCTGAACTGGGGTGGCAGAGTGAGTTAAAGAATGATGATGGATTAAACCCAGATCAGTTGATTGGGGGTGAGTGCTTGCAATGTTCAACTCTTTGTCCATCATCCCCTTTGGTTTTGCTTTCTTCGCCCTAAGTTGGCAGGGTGTGCCCAGAAGTGGGTCCCTTGCTAACTTTGCAACTGGATTCAAGGTAGTCTGGCTGATGACAGCCGATTAGCCAGAAACCGGTCCCAGGTTGCTTGTTTCCAGTCCAGGGAAGACATGGCTTGGCAGTTCGGGCTGGACTGTTCCCATGAGGCACAGGGGCAGACTGATTTGCATATGGCCATGTCTGAACTGGGGTGGCGGAGTGAGCTAAAAAATGATGATGGATTAAACCCAGATCTGTTGACTGGGGTGAGTGCTTGCAATGTTCAACACTCCGTCCATCATCCCCTTTGGTTTTGCCTTGTTCGATCTAAGTTGGATGGGTGTGCCCAGACGTGGGTCCCTTGCTCACTTTGCCACTGGATTCAAGCTAGCCTGGCAAATGACGGCTGATGAGACAGAAACTGGTCCCAGGATGCTTGTTTCCTGTCCAGGGAAGACATGGCATGGCAGTTCGGGCTGGAGTGTTCCCATGATGCACAGGGTCAGACTGATTTGCATATGGCCATGTCTGAACTGGGGTGGAAGAGTGAGCTAAAGAATGATGATGCATTAAACCCAGTTCAGTTGACTGGGGGCGAGTGCTCGCAATGTTCAACACTTCGTCTATCATCCCTTTTGATTTTGCTTTCTTCACCCTAAGTTAGCAGGGTAAGCCCAGACGTGGGTCCTTTGCTGACTTTGCAACTGGATTCAAGCTAGCCTAGCTGATGATGGCCGATTAGCCAGAAACCGGTCCCAGGTTGCTTGTTTCCAGTCCCGGGAAGACATGGCTTGGCTGTTCGGGCTGGACTGTTCCCATGAGGCACAGGGTCAGACTGATTTGCATATGACTATGTCTGAACTGGGGTGGCGGAGTGAGCTAAAGAATGATGATGGATTAAACCCAGATCAGTTGACTGGGGTGAGTGCTTGCAATGTTCAACACTACGTCCATCATCCCCTTTGGTTTTGCTTTGCTCGCCCTAAGTTGGCAGGGTATGCCCAGACATGGGTCCCTTGATCACTTTGCCACAGGATTCAAGCTTGCATGGCTGATGACGGCTGATTAGCCAGAAACCGGTCCCAGGATACTTTTTTCCGGTCCAGGGAAGACATGGCTTGGCATTTCGGGCTATAGTGTTCCCATGAGGCACAGGGTCAGACTGATTTGCATATGACCATGTCTGAATTGGGGAGGCGGAGTGAGCTAAAGAATGATGATGGATTAAACCCAGATCAGTTGACTGGGGGTGAGTGCTTGCAATGTTCAACACTAGGTCCATCATCCCCTTTGGTTTGGCTTTGTTCGCCCTATGTTGGCAGTGTATGCCCAGAAGTGGGTTCCTTGCTCCCTTTGCCACTGGATTCAAGCTAGCCTGGCTGATGATGGCTGATTAGCCAGAAACTGGTCCCAGGATGCTTGTTTTTGGTCCAGGGAAGACATGGCTTGGCAGTTCGGGCTGGACTGTTCCCATGATGCACCGGGTCAGACTGATTTGCATATGGACATGTCTGAACTGGGGTGGCGGAGTGAGCTAAAGAATGATGATGGATTAAACCCAGATCAGTTGACTGGGGGCGGGAGTGCTTGCAACGTTAAACACTCCGTCCATCATCCCCTTGTTTGGCCTAATTTGGCAGGGTATTCCCAGACGTGGGTCCCTTGCTCACTTTGCCACTGGATTCAAGCTAGCCTGGCTGATGATGGCTAATTAGCCAGAAACCGGTCCCAGGTTGCTTGTTTCCGGTCCAGTGAAGACATGGCTTGGCATTTCGGGCTGGAGTGTTCCCATGAGGCACAGGGTCATACTGATTTGCACATGGCCGTGTCTGAACTGGGGTGGTGGAGTGAGCTAAAGAATGATGATGGATTAAACCCAGATCAGTTGACTGGGGTTGAGTGCTTGAAATGTTCAACACTCCGTCCATCATACCCTTTGGTTTTGCCTTGTTCACTCTAAGTTGGCAGGGTGTGCCCAGACGTGGGTCCCTTGCTCACTTTGCCACTGGATTCAAACTAGCCTGGCAAATGACGGCTGATGAGACAGAAACCGGTCCCAGGATGCTTGTTTCCTGTCCAGGGAAGACATGGCTTGGCAGTTCGGGCTGGAGTGTTCCCATGATGCACAGGGTCAGACTGATTTGCATATGGCCATGTCTGAACTGGGGTGGCGGAGTGAGCTAAAGAATGATGATGGATTAAAACCAGATCAGTTGACTGATGGTGAGTGCTTGCATATGGCCATATCTGAACTGGGGTGGCGGAGTGAGCTAAAGAATGATGATGCATTAAACCCAGATCAGTTGACTGGGGGTGAGTGCTTGCAATGTTCAACACTCCGTCCATCATCCCCTTTGGTTTTGCTTTGCTCGCGCTAAGTTGGCAGGGTATGCCCAGACATGGGTCCCTTGCTCACTTTGCCACAGGATTCAAGCTTGCGTGGCTGATGACGGCTGATTAGACAGAAACCGGTCCCAGGATACTTTTTTCCGGTCCAGGGAAGACATGGCTTGGCAGTTCGGGCTGGAGTGTTCCCATGAGGCACAGGGTCAGACTGATTTGCATATGGCCATATCTGAACTGGGGTGGCGGAGTGAGCTAAAGAATGATGATGCATTAAACCCAGATCAGTTGACTGGGGGTGAGTGCTTGCAATGTTCAACACTTCGTCCATCATCCCCTTTGATTTGCTTTCTTCGCCCTAAGTTTGCAGGGTATGCCCAGAAGTGGGTCCCTTGCTAACTTTGCCACTGGATTCAAGGTAGTCTGGCTGATGACAGCCGATTAGCCAGAAACCGGTCCCAGGTTGCTTGTTTCCAGTCCAGGGAAGACATGGCTTGGCACTTCGGGCTGGACTGTTCCCATGAGGCACAGGGGCAGACTGATTTGAATATGGCCATGTCTGATCTGGGGTGGCGGAGTGAGCTAAAAAATGATGATGGATTAAACCCAGATCAGTTGACTGGGGTGAGGGCTTGCAATGTTCAACACTCCATCCATCATCCCCTTTGGTTGTGCTTTGTTCGCCCTAAGTTGGCAGGGTATGCCCAGACGTGGGTCCCTTGCTAACTTTGCAACTGGATTCAAGCTAGCCTGGCTGATGATGGCTGATTAGCCAGAAACCGGTCCCAGGATACTTTTTTCCGGTCCAGGGAAGACATGGCTTGGCATTTCGGGCTATAGTGTTCCCATGAGGCACAGGGTCAGACTGATTTGCATATGACCATGTCTGAACTGGGGTGGCGGAGTGAGCTAAAGAATGATGATGGATTAAACCCAGATCAGTTGACTGGGGGTGAGTGCTTGCAATGTTCAACACTAGGTCCATCATCCCCTTTGGTTTTGCTTTGTTCGCCCTATGTTGGCAGTGTATGCCCAGAAGTGGGTCCCTTGCTCCCTTTGCCACTGGATTCAAGCTAGCCTGGCTGATGATGGCTGATTAGCCAGAAACCGGTCCCAGGATTCTTGTTTTAGGTCCAGGGAAGACATAGCTTGGCAGTTCGGGCTGGACTGTTCCCATGAGGCACAGGGTCAGACTGATTTGCATATGGCCATGTCTGAACTGGGGTGGCGGAGTGAGCTAAAGAATGATGATGATTAAACCCAGATAAGTTGACTGGGGGTGGGAATGCTTGCAACGTTCAACACTCCGTCCATCATCCCCTTTGGTTTTGCTTTGTTCGCTCTAAGTTGGCAGGGTGTGCCCAGACGTGGGTCCCTTGTTCTCTTTGCCACTGGATTCAATCTAGCCTGGCTAATGATGGCTGATTAGCCAGAAAGCGGTCCCAGATTGCTTGTGTCCGGTCCAGTGAACACATGGCTTGGCATTTCGGGCTGGAGTGTTCCCATGAGGCACAGGGTCATACTGATTTGCATATGGCCATGTCTGAACTGGTGTGGTGGAGTGAGCTAAAGAATGATGATGGATTAAACCCAGATCAGTTGACTGGGGGTGAGTGCTTGAAATGTTCAACACTCCGTCCATCATCCCCTTTGGTTTTGCCTTCTTCGCTCTAAGTTGGCAGGGTGTGCCCAGACGTGGGTCCCTTGCTCACTTTGCCACTGGATTCAATCTAGCCTGGCTAATGACGGCTGATGAGACAGAAACCGGTCCCAGGATGCTTGTTTCCTGTCCAGGGAAGACATGGCTTGGCAGTTCGGGCTGGAGTGTTCCCATGAGGCACAGGGTCAGACTGATTTGCATATGGCCATGTCTGAACTGGGGTGGGGGAGTGAGCTAAAAAATGATGACGGATTAAACCCAGATCAGTTGACTGGGGGTGAGGGCTTGCAAAGTTCAACACTCCATCCATCATCCCCTTTGGTTTTGCCTTGTTAGCCCTAATTTGGCAGGGTATGCCCAGACGTGGGTCCCTTGCTCACTTTGCCACTGGATTCAAGCTAGCCTGGCTGATGATGGCTGATTAGCCAGAAAACAGTCCCAGGGTGCTTGTTTCCGGTCCCGGGAAGACATGGTTTGGCAGTTCGGGCTGGAGTGTTCCCATGAGGCACAGGGTCAGACTAATTTGCATATGGCCATATCTGAACTGGGGTGGCGGAGTGAGCTAAAGAATGATGATGCATTAAACCCAGATCAGTTGACTGGGGGTGAGTGCTTGCAATGTTCAACACTCCGTCCATCATCCCCTTTGGTTTTGCTTTGCTTGCCCTAAGTTGGCAGGGTATGCCCAGACATGGGTCCCTTGCTCACTTTGCCACAGGATTCAAGCTTGCGTGGCTTATGACGGCTGATTAGCCAGAAACCGGTCCCAGGATACTTTTTTCCGGTCCAGGGAAGACATGGCTTGGCAGTTCGGGCTGAAGTGTTCCCATGAGGCACAGGGTCAGACTGATTTGCATATGGCCATATCTGAACTGGGGTGGCGGAGTGAGCTAAAGAATGATGATGCATTAAACCCAGATCAGTTGACTGGGGGTGAGTGCTTGCAATGTTCAACACTTCGTCCATCATCCCCTTTGGTTTTGCTTTCTTCGCCCTAAGTTGGCAGGGTATGCCCAGAAGTGGGTCCCTTGCTAACTTTGCCACTGGATTCAAGCTAGCCTGGCTGATGATGGCTGATTAGCCAGAAAACGGTCCAAGAGGTGCATGTTTCCGGTCCAGTGAAGACATGGCTTGGAGTTTCGGGCTGGAGTGTTCCCATGATTCACAGGGTCAGAATGATTTGCATATGGCCATTTCTGAACTGGGATGCCGGAGTGAGCTAAAGAATGATGATGATTAAACCCAGATCAGTTGACTGGGGGTGAGGGCTTGCAATGTTCAACACTCTGTCCATCATCCCCTTTGGTTTTGCCTTGTTCGCCCTAAGTTGGCAGGGTATGCCCAGACGTGGGTCCCTTGCTCACGTTGCCACTGGATTCAAGCTAGCCTGGCTGATGACGGCTGATTAGCCAGAAACCAGTCCCAGGAAGCTTGTTTCCGGTCAAGGGAAAGCATGGCTTGACAGTTCGGGCTGGACTGCTACCATGAGGCACAGGGTCAGACTGAATTGCATATGGCCATGTCTGAACTGGGGTGGCGGAGTGAGATAAAGAATGATGATGGATTAAATCCAGATCAGTTGCCTGGGGGTGAGTGCTTGAAATGTTCAACACTCCGTCCATCATCCCCTTTGGTTTTGCCTTGTTCGCTCTAAGTTGGCAGGGTGTGCCCAGACGTGGGTCCCTTGCTCACTTTGCCACTGGATTCAAGCTAGCCTGGCTAATAACGACTGATGAGACAGAAACCGGTCTCAGGATGCTTGTTTCCTGTCCAGGGAAGACATGGCTTGGCAGTTCGGGCTGGAGTGTTCCCATGAGGCACAGGGTCAGACTGATTTGCATATGGCCATGTCTGAACTGGGGGTGGCGGAGTGAGCTAAAGAATGATGATGGATTAAACCCAGATAAGTTAACTGGGGGTGAGTGCTTGCAATATTCAACACTCCGTCCATCATCCCCTTTGGTTTTGCTTGTTCGCACTAAGTTGGCAGGGTATGCCCAGACGTGGGTCCCTTGCTCACTCTGCCACTGGATTCAAGCTAGCCTGGCTGATTATGACTGATTAGCCAGGAAACGGTCCCAGGATGCTTGTTTCCAGCCCAGGGAAGACATGGCTTGGCAGTTCGGGCTGGACTGTTCCCATGAGGCACAGGGGCAGACTGATTTGCATATGGCCATGTCTGAACTGGGGTGGCGGAGTGAGCTAAAAAATTATGATAGATTAAACCCAGATCAGTTGACTGGGGTGAGTGCTTGCAATGTTCAACACTCCGTCCATCATCCCCTTTGGTTGTGCTTTGTTCGCCCTAAGTTGGCAGGGTATGTCCAGACGTGGGTCCCTTGCTAACTTTGCAACTGGATTCAAGCTAGCCTGGCTGATGACGGCCGATTAGCCAGAAACTGGTCCCAGGATGCTTGTTCCCGGTCCAGTGAAGACATGGCTTGGCATTTCGGGCTGGAGTATTCCCATGATGCACATGGTCAGACTAATTTGCATATGGCCTTGTCTACACTGGGATGCCGAAGTGAGCTAAAGAATGATGATGGATTAAACCCAGATCAGTTGACTGGGGGTGAGTGCTCGCAATGTTCAACACTAGGTCCATCATCCCCTTTGATTTTGAATTGTTCACCATATGTTGGCAGGGTATGCCCAGACGTGGGTCCCTTGCTAACTTTGCAACTGGATTCAAGCTAGCCTGGCTGATGACGGCCGATTAGCCAGAAACTGGTCCCAGGATGCTTGTTCCCGGTCCAGTGAAGACATGGCTTGGCATTTCGGGCTGGAGTATTCCCATGATGCACATGGTCAGACTAATTTGCATATGGCCATGTCTACACTGGGATGCCGAAGTGAGCTAAAGAATGATGATGGATTAAACCCAGATCAGTTGACTGGGGGTGAGTGCTCGCAATGTTCAACACTAGGTCCATCATCCTCTTTGATTTTGCATTGTTCACCATATGTTGGCAGGGTATGCCCAGACGTGGGTCCCTTGCTCACTTTGCCACTGGATTCAGGCTAGCCTGGCTGATGACGGCTGATTAGCCAGAAACCGGTCCCCGTATGCTTGTTTCCGGTCCAGGGAAGACATGGCTTGGAAGTTCGGGCTGGAATGTTCCCATGAGGCACATGGTCAGACTGATTTGCATATGGCCATGTTTGAACTGGGCGTGGAGGAGTGAGCTAAAAAATGATGATGGATTAAACCCAGATCAGTCGACTGGGGTGAGTGCTTGCAATGTTCAACACTCCGTCCATCATCCCCTTTGGTTTTGCTTTGCTCGCCCTAAATTGGCAGGGTATGCCCAGACATGGGTCCCTTGCTCACTTTGCCACAGGATTCAAGCTTGCGTGGCTGATGACGGCTGATTAGCCAGAAACCGGTCCCAGGATACTTTTTTTCCGGTCCAGGGAAGACATGGCTTGGCATTTCGGGCTGTAGTGTTCCCATGAGGCACAGGGTCAGACTGATTTGCATATGACCATGTCTGAATTGGGGAGGCGGAGTGAGCTAAAGAATGATGATGGATTAAACCCAGATCAGTTGACTGGGGGTGAGTGCTTGCAATGTTCAACACTAGGTCCATCATCCCCTTTGGTTTTGCTTTGTTCGCCCTATGTTGGCAGTGTATGCCCAGAAGTGGGTTCCTTGCTCCCTTTGCCACTGGATTCAAGCTAGCCTGGCTGATGATGGCTGATTAGCCAGAAACCGGTCCCAGGATGCTTGTTTTAGGTCCAGGGAAGACATGGCTTGGCAGTTCGGGCTGGACTGTTCCCATGAGGCACCGGGTCAGACTGATTTGCATATGGCCATGTCTGAACTGGGGTGGCGGAGTGAGCTAAAGAATGATGATGATTAAATCCAGATCAGTTGACTGGGGGTGAGGGCTTGCAAAGTTCAACACTCCATCCATCATCCCCTTTGGTTTTGCCTTGTTCGCCCTAAGTTGGCAGGGTATGCCCAGACGTGGGTCTCTTGCTCACTTTTCCACTGGATTCAAGCTAGCCTGGCTAATAACGGCTGATGAGACAGAAACCGGTCTCAGGATGCTTGTTTCCTGTCCAGGGAAGACATGGCTTGGCAGTTCGGGCTGGAGTGTTCCCATGAGGCACAGGGTCAGACTGATTTGCATATGGCCATGTCTGAACTGGGGGTGGCGGAGTGAGCTAAAGAATGATGATGGATTAAACCCAGATCAGTTAACTGGGGGTGAGTGCTTGCAATATTCAACACTCCGTCCATCATCCCCTTTGGTTTTGCTTGTTCGCACTAAGTTGGCAGGGTATGCCCAGACGTGGGTCCCTTGCTCACTCTGCCACTGGATTCAAGCTAGCCTGGCTGATTATGACTGATTAGCCAGGAAACGGTCCCAGGATGCTTGTTTCCGGTCCCAGGAAGACAATGCTTGGCAGTTTGGGCTGAACTGTTCCCATGAGGCACAGGGTCAGACTGATTTGCATATGGCCATATCTGAACTGGGGTGGTGGAGTGAGCTAAAGAATGATGATGCATTAAACCCAGATCAGTTGACTGGGGTGAGTGCTTGCAATGTTCAACACTTCGTCCATCATCCCCTTTTGTTTTTCTTTCTTTGCCCTAAGTTGGCAGGGTATGCCCAGACGTGTGTCCCTTGCAAACTTTGCAACTGGATTCAAGGTAGCCTGGCTGATGACAGCCGATTAGCCAGAAACCGGTCCCAGGTTGCTTGTTTCCAGCCCAGGGAAGACATGGCTTGGCAGTTCGGGCTGGACTGTTCCCATGAGGCACAGGGGCAGACTGATTTGCATATGGCCATGTCTGAACTGGGGTGGCGGAGTGAGCTAAAAAATGATGATAGATTAAACCCAGATCAGTTGACTGGGGTGAGTGCTTGCAATGTTCAACACTCCGTCCATCATCCCCTTTGGTTGTGCTTTGTTCGCCCTAAGTTGGCAGGGTATGTCCAGACGTGGGTCCCTTGCTAACTTTGCAACTGGATTCAAGCTAGCCTGGCTGATGACGGCCGATTAGCCAGAAACTGGTCCCAGGATGCTTGTTCCCGGTCCAGTGAAGACATGGCTTGGCATTTCGGGCTGGAGTATTCCCATGATGCACATGGTCAGACTAATTTGCATATGGCCATGTCTACACTGGGATGCCGAAGTGAGCTAAAGAATGATGATGGATTAAACCCAGATCAGTTGACTGGGGGTGAGTGCTCGCAATGTTCAACACTAGGTCCATCATCCCCTTTGATTTTGAATTGTTCACCATATGTTGGCAGGGTATGCCCAGACGTGGGTCCCTTGCTAACTTTGCAACTGGATTCAAGCTAGCCTGGCTGATGACGGCCGATTAGCCAGAAACTGGTCCCAGGATGCTTGTTCCCGGTCCAGTGAAGACATGGCTTGGCATTTCGGGCTGGAGTATTCCCATGATGCACATGGTCAGACTAATTTGCATATGGCCATGTCTACACTGGGATGCCGAAGTGAGCTAAAGAATGATGATGGATTAAACCCAGATCAGTTGACTGGGGGTGAGTGCTCGCAATGTTCAACACTAGGTCCATCATCCTCTTTGATTTTGCATTGTTCACCATATGTTGGCAGGGTATGCCCAGACGTGGGTCCCTTGCTCACTTTGCCACTGGATTCAGGCTAGCCTGGCTGATGACGGCTGATTAGCCAGAAACCGGTCCCCGTATGCTTGTTTCCGGTCCAGGGAAGACATGGCTTGGAAATTCGGGCTGGAATGTTCCCATGAGGCACATGGTCAGACTGATTTGCATATGGCCATGTTTGAACTGGGCGTGGAGGAGTGAGCTAAAAAATGATGATGGATTAAACCCAGATCAGTCGACTGGGGTGAGTGCTTGCAATGTTCAACACTCCGTCCATCATCCCCTTTGGTTTTGCTTTGCTCGCCCTAAATTGGCAGGGTATGCCCAGACATGGGTCCCTTGCTCACTTTGCCACAGGATTCAAGCTTGCGTGGCTGATGACGGCTGATTAGCCAGAAACCGGTCCCAGGATACTTTTTTCCGGTCCAGGGAAGACATGGCTTGGCATTTCGGGCTGTAGTGTTCCCATGAGGCACAGGGTCAGACTGATTTGCATATGACCATGTCTGAATTGGGGAGGCGGAGTGAGCTAAAGAATGATGATGGATTAAACCCAGATCAGTTGACTGGGGGTGAGTGCTTGCAATGTTCAACACTAGGTCCATCATCCCCTTTGGTTTTGCTTTGTTCGCCCTATGTTGGCAGTGTATGCCCAGAAGTGGGTTCCTTGCTCCCTTTGCCACTGGATTCAAGCTAGCCTGGCTGATGATGGCTGATTAGCCAGAAACCGGTCCCAGGATGCTTGTTTTAGGTCCAGGGAAGACATGGCTTGGCAGTTCGGGCTGGACTGTTCCCATGAGGCACCGGGTCAGACTGATTTGCATATGGCCATGTCTGAACTGGGGTGGCGGAGTGAGCTAAAGAATGATGATGATTAAATCCAGATCAGTTGACTGGGGGTGAGGGCTTGCAAAGTTCAACACTCCATCCATCATCCCCTTTGGTTTTGCCTTGTTCGCCCTAAGTTGGCAGGGTATGCCCAGACGTGGGTCTCTTGCTCACTTTTCCACTGGATTCAAGCTAGCCTGGCTAATAACGGCTGATGAGACAGAAACCGGTCTCAGGATGCTTGTTTCCTGTCCAGGGAAGACATGGCTTGGCAGTTCGGGCTGGAGTGTTCCCATGAGGCACAGGGTCAGACTGATTTGCATATGGCCATGTCTGAACTGGGGGTGGCGGAGTGAGCTAAAGAATGATGATGGATTAAACCCAGATCAGTTAACTGGGGGTGAGTGCTTGCAATATTCAACACTCCGTCCATCATCCCCTTTGGTTTTGCTTGTTCGCACTAAGTTGGCAGGGTATGCCCAGACGTGGGTCCCTTGCTCACTCTGCCACTGGATTCAAGCTAGCCTGGCTGATTATGACTGATTAGCCAGGAAACGGTCCCAGGATGCTTGTTTCCGGTCCCAGGAAGACAATGCTTGGCAGTTTGGGCTGAACTGTTCCCATGAGGCACAGGGTCAGACTGATTTGCATATGGCCATATCTGAACTGGGGTGGTGGAGTGAGCTAAAGAATGATGATGCATTAAACCCAGATCAGTTGACTGGGGTGAGTGCTTGCAATGTTCAACACTTCGTCCATCATCCCCTTTTGTTTTTCTTTCTTTGCCCTAAGTTGGCAGGGTATGCCCAGACGTGTGTCCCTTGCAAACTTTGCAACTGGATTCAAGGTAGCCTGGCTGATGACAGCCGATTAGCCAGAAACCGGTCCCAGGTTGCTTGTTTCCAGCCCAGGGAAGACATGGCTTGGCAGTTCGGGCTGGACTGTTCCCATGAGGCACAGGGGCAGACTGATTTGCATATGGCCATGTCTGAACTGGGGTGGCGGAGTGAGCTAAAAAATGATGATAGATTAAACCCAGATCAGTTGACTGGGGTGAGTGCTTGCAATGTTCAACACTCCGTCCATCATCCCCTTTGGTTGTGCTTTGTTCGCCCTAAGTTGGCAGGGTATGTCCAGACGTGGGTCCCTTGCTAACTTTGCAACTGGATTCAAGCTAGCCTGGCTGATGACGGCCGATTAGCCAGAAACTGGTCCCAGGATGCTTGTTCCCGGTCCAGTGAAGACATGGCTTGGCATTTCGGGCTGGAGTATTCCCATGATGCACATGGTCAGACTAATTTGCATATGGCCATGTCTACACTGGGATGCCGAAGTGAGCTAAAGAATGATGATGGATTAAACCCAGATCAGTTGACTGGGGGTGAGTGCTCGCAATGTTCAACACTAGGTCCATCATCCCCTTTGATTTTGAATTGTTCACCATATGTTGGCAGGGTATGCCCAGACGTGGGTCCCTTGCTAACTTTGCAACTGGATTCAAGCTAGCCTGGCTGATGACGGCCGATTAGCCAGAAACTGGTCCCAGGATGCTTGTTCCCGGTCCAGTGAAGACATGGCTTGGCATTTCGGGCTGGAGTATTCCCATGATGCACATGGTCAGACTAATTTGCATATGGCCATGTCTACACTGGGATGCCGAAGTGAGCTAAAGAATGATGATGGATTAAACCCAGATCAGTTGACTGGGGGTGAGTGCTCGCAATGTTCAACACTAGGTCCATCATCCTCTTTGATTTTGCATTGTTCACCATATGTTGGCAGGGTATGCCCAGACGTGGGTCCCTTGCTCACTTTGCCACTGGATTCAGGCTAGCCTGGCTGATGACGGCTGATTAGCCAGAAACCGGTCCCCGTATGCTTGTTTCCGGTCCAGGGAAGACATGGCTTGGAAATTCGGGCTGGAATGTTCCCATGAGGCACATGGTCAGACTGATTTGCATATGGCCATGTTTGAACTGGGCGTGGAGGAGTGAGCTAAAAAATGATGATGGATTAAACCCAGATCAGTCGACTGGGGTGAGTGCTTGCAATGTTCAACACTCCGTCCATCATCCCCTTTGGTTTTGCTTTGCTCGCCCTAAATTGGCAGGGTATGCCCAGACATGGGTCCCTTGCTCACTTTGCCACAGGATTCAAGCTTGCGTGGCTGATGACGGCTGATTAGCCAGAAACCGGTCCCAGGATACTTTTTTCCGGTCCAGGGAAGACATGGCTTGGCATTTCGGGCTGTAGTGTTCCCATGAGGCACAGGGTCAGACTGATTTGCATATGACCATGTCTGAATTGGGGAGGCGGAGTGAGCTAAAGAATGATGATGGATTAAACCCAGATCAGTTGACTGGGGGTGAGTGCTTGCAATGTTCAACACTAGGTCCATCATCCCCTTTGGTTTTGCTTTGTTCGCCCTATGTTGGCAGTGTATGCCCAGAAGTGGGTTCCTTGCTCCCTTTGCCACTGGATTCAAGCTAGCCTGGCTGATGATGGCTGATTAGCCAGAAACCGGTCCCAGGATGCTTGTTTTAGGTCCAGGGAAGACATGGCTTGGCAGTTCGGGCTGGACTGTTCCCATGAGGCACCGGGTCAGACTGATTTGCATATGGCCATGTCTGAACTGGGGTGGCGGAGTGAGCTAAAGAATGATGATGATTAAATCCAGATCAGTTGACTGGGGGTGAGGGCTTGCAAAGTTCAACACTCCATCCATCATCCCCTTTGGTTTTGCCTTGTTCGCCCTAAGTTGGCAGGGTATGCCCAGACGTGGGTCTCTTGCTCACTTTTCCACTGGATTCAAGCTAGCCTGGATGATGACGGCTGATGAGCCAGAAACTGGTCCCAGGATGCTTGTTTCTTGTCCAGGGAAGACATGGCTCGGCAGTTCGGGCTAGAGTGTTCCCATGAGGGACAGGGTCAGACTGATTTGCATATGGCCATGTCTGAACTGGGGTGGCGGAGTGAGCTAAAGAATGATGATGGATTAAACCCAGATCAGTTGACTGGGGGCGGGAGTGCTTGCAACGTTAAACACTCCGTCCATCATCCCCTTTGGTTTTGCTTTGTTTGCCCTAATTTGGCAGGGTAGTCCCAGACGTGGGTCCCTTGCTCACTTTGCCACTGGATTCAAGCTAGCCTGGCTGATGATGGCTGATTAGCCAGAAACCGGTCCCAGGTTGCTTGTTTCCAGTCCAGTGAAGACATCGCTTGGCATTTCAGGCTGGAGTGTTCCCATGAGGCACAGGGTCATACTGATTTGCATATGGCCATGTCTGAACTGGGATGGTGGAGTGAGCTAAAGAATGATGATGGATTAAACCCAGATCAGTTGACTGGGGTTGAGTGCTTGAAATGTTCAACACTCCGTCCATCATCCCCTTTGGTTTTGCCTTGTTCGCTCTAAGTTGGCAGGGTGTGCCCAGACGTGGGTCCCTTGCTCACTTTGCCACTGGATTCAAACTAGCCTGGCAAATGACGGCTGATGAGACAGAAACCGGTCCCAGGATGCTTGTTTCCTGTCCAGGGAAGACATGGCTTGGCAGTTCGGGCTGGAGTGTTCCCATGATGCACAGGGTCAGACTGATTTGCATATGGCCATGTCTGAACTGGGGTGGCGGAGTGAGCTAAAGAATGATGTTGGATTAAACCCAGATCAGTTGACTGATGGAGAGTGCTTGCAATGTTCAACACTCCGTCCATCATCCCCTTTGGTTTTGCTTTGTTCGCCCTAAGTTGGCAGGGTATGCCCAGACGTGGGTCCCTTGCTCACTTTGCCACTGGATTCGAGCTAGCCTGGCTGATGATGGCTGATTAGCCAGAAAACGGTCCCAGGGTGCTTGTTTCCGGTCCCGGGAAGACATGGTTTGGCAGTTCGGGCCGAACTGTTCCCATGAGGCACAGGGTCAGACTGATTTGCATATGGCCATATCTGAACTGGGGTGGCGGAGTGAGCTAAAGAATGATGATGCATTAAACCCAGATCAGTTGACTGGGGGTGAGTGCTTGCAATGTTCAACACTCCGTCCATCATCCCCTTTGGTTTTGCTTTGCTCGCCCTAAGTTGGCAGGGTATGCCCAGACGTGGGTCCCTTGCTCACTTTGCCACAGGATTCAAGCTTGCGTGGCTGATGACGGCTGATTAGCCAGAAACCGGTCCCAGGATACTTTTTTCCGGTCCAGGTAAGACATGGCTTGGCAGTTCGGGCTGGAGTGTTCCCATGAGGCACAGGGTCAGAATGATTTGCATATGGCCATATCTGAACTGGGGTGGCGGAGTGAGCTAAAGAATGATGATGCATTAAACCCAGATCAGTTGACTGGGGGTGAGTGCTTGCAATGTTCAACACTAGGTCCATCATCCCCTTTGGTTTTGCTTTGTTCGCCCTATATTGGCTGTGTATGCCCAGAAGTGGGTTCCTTGCTCCCTTTGCCACTAGATTCAAGCTAGCCTGGCTGATGATGGCTGATTAGCCAGAAACCGTTCCCAGGTTGCTTGTTTTAGGTCCAGGGAAGACATGGCTTGGCAGTTCGGGCTGGACTGTTCCCATGAGGCACCGGGTCAGACTGATTTGCATATGGCCATGTCTGAACTGGGGTGGCGGAGTGAGCTAAAGAATGATGATGATTAAATCCAGATCAGTTGACTGGGGGTGAGGGCTTGCAAAGTTCAACACTCCATCCATCATCCCCTTTGGTTTTGCCTTGATCGCCCTAAGTTGGCAGGGTATTCCCAGACGTGGGTCCCTTGCTCACTTTGCCACTGGATTCAAGCTAGCCTGGCTGATGATGGCTGATTAGCCAGAAACCGGTCCCAGGTTGCTTGTTTCCAGTCCAGTGAAGACATGGCTTGGCATTTCGGGCTGGAGTGTTCCCATGAGGCACAGGGTCATACTGATTTGCATATGGCCATGTCTGAACTGGGGTGGTGGAGTGAGCTAAAGAATGATGATGGATTAAACCCAGATCAGTTGACTGGGGTTGAGTGCTTGAAATGTTCAACACTCTGTCCATCATCCCCTTTGGTTTTGCCTTGTTCGCTCTAAGTTGGCAGGGTGTGCCCAGACGTGGGTCCCTTGCTCACTTTGCCACTGGATTCAAGCTAGCCTGGCAAATGACGGCTGATGAGACAGAAACCGGTCCCAGGATGCTTGTTTCCTGTCCAGGGAAGACATGGCTTGGCAGTTCGGGCTGGAGTGTTCCCATGATGCACAGGGTCAGACTGATTTGCATATGGCCATGTCTGAACTGGGGTGGCGGAGTGAGCTAAAGAATGATGATGGATTAAACCCAGATCAGTTGACTGATGGTGAGTGCTTGCAATGTTCAACACTCCGTCCATCATCCCCTTTGGTTTTGCTTTGTTCGCCCTAAGTTGGCAGGGTATGCCCAGACGTGGGTCCCTTGCTCACTTTGCCACTGGATTCAAGCTAGCCTGGCTGATGATGGCTGATTAGCCAGAAAACGGTCCCAGGGTGCTTGTTTCCGGTCCCGGGAAGACATGGTTTGGCAGTTCGGGCCGAACTGTTCCCATGAGGCACAGGGTCAGACTGATTTGCATATGGCCATATCTGAACTGGGGTGGCGGAGTGAGCTAAAGAATGATGATGCATTAAACCCAGATCAGTTGACTGGGGGTGAGTGCTTGCAATGTTCAACACTCCGTCCATCATCCCCTTTGGTTTTGCTTTGCTCGCCCTAAGTTGGCAGGGTATGCCCAGACATGGGTCCCTTGCTCACTTTGCCACTGGATTCAAACTAGCCTGGCAAATGACGGCTGATGAGACAGAAACCGGTCCCAGGATGCTTGTTTCCTGTCCAGGGAAGACATGGCTTGGCAGTTCGGGCTGGAGTGTTCCCATGATGCACAGGGTCAGACTGATTTGCATATGGCCATGTCTGAACTGGGGTGGCGGAGTGAGCTAAAGAATGATGATGGATTAAACCCAGATCAGTTGACTGATGGTGAGTGCTTGCAATGTTCAACACTCCGTCCATCATCCCCTTTGGTTTTGCTTTGTTCGCCCTAAGTTGGCAGGGTATGCCCAGACGTGGGTCCCTTGCTCACTTTGCCACTGGATTCGAGCTAGCCTGGCTGATGATGGCTGATTAGCCAGAAAACGGTCCCAGGGTGCTTGTTTCCGGTCCCGGGAAGACATGGTTTGGCAGTTCGGGCCGAACTGTTCCCATGAGGCACAGGGTCAGACTGATTTGCATATGGCCATATCTGAACTGGGGTGGCGGAGTGAGCTAAAGAATGATGATGCATTAAACCCAGATCAGTTGACTGGGGGTGAGTGCTTGCAATGTTCAACACTCCGTCCATCATCCCCTTTGGTTTTGCTTTGCTCGCCCTAAGTTGGCAGGGTATGCCCAGACGTGGGTCCCTTGCTCACTTTGCCACAGGATATAAGCTTGCGTGGCTGATGACGGCTGATTAGCCAGAAACCGGTCCCAGGATACTTTTTTCCGGTCCAGGTAAGACATGGCTTGGCAGTTCGGGCTGGAGTGTTCCCATGAGGCACAGGGTCAGACTGATTTGCATATGGCCATATCTGAACTGGGGTGGCGGAGTGAGCTAAAGAATGATGATGCATTAAACCCAGATCAGTTGACTGGGGGTGAGTGCTTGCAATGTTCAACACTAGGTCCATCATCCCCTTTGGTTTTGCTTTGTTCGCCCTATATTGGCAGTGTATGCCCAGAAGTGGGTTCCTTGCTCCCTTTGCAACTAGATTCAAGCTAGCCTGGCTGATGATGGCTGATTAGCCAGAAACCGGTCCCAGGATGCTTGTTTTAGGTCCAGGGAAGACATGGCTTGGCAGTTCGGGCTGGACTGTTCCCATGAGGCACCGGGTCAGACTGATTTGCATATGGCCATGTCTGAACTGGGGTGGCGGAGTGAGCTAAAGAATGATGATGATTAAATCCAGATCAGTTGACTGGGGGTGAGGGCTTGCAAAGTTCAACACTCCATCCATCATCCCCTTTGGTTTTGCCTTGTTCGCCCTAAGTTGGCAGGGTATTCCCAGACGTGAGTCCCTTGCTCACTTTGCCACTGGATTCAAGCTAGCCTGGCTGATGATGGCTGATTAGCCAGAAACTGGTCCCAGGTTGCTTGTTTCCAGTCCAGTGAAGACATGGCTTGGCATTTCGGGCTGGAGTGTTCCCATGAGGCACAGGGTCATGCTGATTTGCATATGGCCATGTCTGAACTGGGGTGGTGGAGTGAGCTAAAGAATGATGATGGATTAAACCCAGATCAGTTGACTGGGGTTGAGTGCTTGAAATGTTCAACACTCTGTCCATCATCCCCTTTGGTTTTGCCTTGTTCGCTCTAAGTTGGCAGGGTGTGCCCAGACGTGGGTCCCTTGCTCACTTTGCCACTGGATTCAAGCTAGCCTGGCAAATGACGGCTGATGAGACAGAAACCGGTCCCAGGATGCTTGTTTCCTGTCCAGGGAAGACATGGCTTGGCAGTTCGGGCTGGAGTGTTCCCATGATGCACAGGGTCAGACTGATTTGCATATGGCCATGTCTGAACTGGGGTGGCAGAGTGAGCTAAAGAATGATGATGGATTAAACCCAGATCAGTTGACTGATGGTGAGTGCTTGCAATGTTCAACACTCCGTCCATCATCCCCTTTGGTTTTGCTTTGTTCGCCCTAATTTGGCAGGGTATGCCCAGAAGTGGGTTCCTTGCTCCCTTTGCCACTGGATTCAAGCTAGCCTGGCTGATGATGGCTGATTAGCCAGAAACCGGTCCCAGGATGCTTGTTTTAGGTCCAGGGAAGACATGGCTTGGCAGTTCGGGCTGGACTGTTCCCATGAGGCACCGGGTCAGACTGATTTGCATATGGCCATGTCTGAACTGGGGTGGCGGAGTGAGCTAAAGAATGATGATGATTAAATCCAGATCAGTTGACTGGGGGCGAGGGCTTGCAAAGTTCAACACTCCATCCATCATCCCCTTTGGTTTTGCCTTGTTCGCCCTAAGTTGGCAGGGTATGCCCAGACGTGGGTCTCTTGCTCACTTTTCCACTGGATTCAAGCTAGCCTGGATGATGACGGCTGATGAGCCAGAAACTGGTCCCAGGATGCTTGTTTCTTGTCCAGGGAAGACATGGCTCGGCAGTTCGGGCTAGAGTGTTCCCATGAGGGACAGGGTCAGACTGATTTGCATATGGCCATGTCTGAACTGGGGTGGCGGAGTGAGCTAAAGAATGATGATGGATTAAACCCAGATCAGTTGACTGGGGGCGGGAGTGCTTGCAACGTTAAACACTCCGTCCATCATCCCCTTTGGTTTTGCTTTGTTTGCCCTAATTTGGCAGGTTAGTCCCAGACGTGGGTCCCTTGCTCACTTTGCCACTGGATTCAAGCTAGCCTGGCTGATGATGGCTGATTAGCCAGAAACCGGTCCCAGGTTGCTTGTTTCCAGTCCAGTGAAGACATCGCTTGGCATTTCAGGCTGGAGTGTTCCCATGAGGCACAGGATCATACTGATTTGCATATGGCCATGTCTGAACTGGGATGGTGGAGTGAGCTAAAGAATGATGATGGATTAAACCCAGATCAGTTGACTGGGGTTGAGTGCTTGAAATGTTCAACACTCCGTCCATCATCCCCTTTGGTTTTGCCTTGTTCGCTCTAAGTTCGCAGGGTGTGCCCAGACGTGGGTCCCTTGCTCACTTTGCCACTGGATTCAAACTAGCCTGGCAAATGACGGCTGATGTGACAGAAACCGGTCCCAGGATGCTTGTTTCCTGTCCAGGGAAGACATGGCTTGGCAGTTCGGGCTGGAGTGTTCCCATGATGCACAGGGTCAGACTGATTTGCATATGGCCATGTCTGAACTGGGGTGGCGGAGTGAGCTAAAGAATGATGTTGGATTAAACCCAGATCAGTTGACTGATGGAGAGTGCTTGCAATGTTCAACACTCCGTCCATCATCCCCTTTGGTTTTGCTTTGTTCGCCCTAAGTTGGCAGGGTATGCCCAGACGTGGGTCCCTTGCTCACTTTGCCACTGGATTCGAGCTAGCCTGGCTGATGATGGCTGATTAGCCAGAAAACGGTCCCAGGGTGCTTGTTTCCGGTCCCGGGAAGACATGGTTTGGCAGTTCGGGCCGAACTGTTCCCATGAGGCACAGGGTCAGACTGATTTGCATATGGCCATATCTGAACTGGGGTGGCGGAGTGAGCTAAAGAATGATGATGCATTAAACCCAGATCAGTTGACTGGGGGTGAGTGCTTGCAATGTTCAACACTCCGTCCATCATCCCCTTTGGTTTTGCTTTGCTCGCCCTAAGTTGGCAGGGTATGCCCAGACGTGGGTCCCTTGCTCACTTTGCCACAGGATTCAAGCTTGCGTGGCTGATGACGGCTGATTAGCCAGAAACCGGTCCCAGGATACTTTTTTCCGGTCCAGGTAAGACATGGCTTGGCAGTTCGGGCTGGAGTGTTCCCATGAGGCACAGGGTCAGAATGATTTGCATATGGCCATATCTGAACTGGGGTGGCGGAGTGAGCTAAAGAATGATGATGCATTAAACCCAGATCAGTTGACTGGGGGTGAGTGCTTGCAATGTTCAACACTAGGTCCATCATCCCCTTTGGTTTTGCTTTGTTCGCCCTATATTGGCTGTGTATGCCCAGAAGTGGGTTCCTTGCTCCCTTTGCCACTAGATTCAAGCTAGCCTGGCTGATGATGGCTGATTAGCCAGAAACCGTTCCCAGGTTGCTTGTTTTAGGTCCAGGGAAGACATGGCTTGGCAGTTCGGGCTGGACTGTTCCCATGAGGCACCGGGTCAGACTGATTTGCATATGGCCATGTCTGAACTGGAGTGGCGGAGTGAGCTAAAGAATGATGATGATTAAATCCAGATCAGTTGACTGGGGGTGAGGGCTTGCAAAGTTCAACACTCCATCCATCATCCCCTTTGGTTTTGCCTTGATCGCCCTAAGTTGGCAGGGTATTCCCAGACGTGGGTCCCTTGCTCACTTTGCCACTGGATTCAAGCTAGCCTGGCTGATGATGGCTGATTAGCCAGAAACCGGTCCCAGGTTGCTTGTTTCCAGTCCAGTGAAGACATGGCTTGGCATTTCGGGCTGGAGTGTTCCCATGAGGCACAGGGTCATACTGATTTGCATATGGCCATGTCTGAACTGGGGTGGTGGAGTGAGCTAAAGAATGATGATGGATTAAACCCAGATCAGTTGACTGGGGTTGAGTGCTTGAAATGTTCAACACTCTGTCCATCATCCCCTTTGGTTTTGCCTTGTTCGCTCTAAGTTGGCAGGGTGTGCCCAGACGTGGGTCCCTTGCTCACTTTGCCACTGGATTCAAGCTAGCCTGGCAAATGACGGCTGATGAGACAGAAACCGGTCCCAGGATGCTTGTTTCCTGTCCAGGGAAGACATGGCTTGGCAGTTCGGGCTGGAGTGTTCCCATGATGCACAGGGTCAGACTGATTTGCATATGGCCATGTCTGAACTGGGGTGGCGGAGTGAGCTAAAGAATGATGATGGATTAAACCCAGATCAGTTGACTGATGGTGAGTGCTTGCAATGTTCAACACTCCGTCCATCATCCCCTTTGGTTTTGCTTTGTTCGCCCTAAGTTGGCAGGGTATGCCCAGACGTGGGTCCCTTGCTCACTTTGCCACTGGATTCAAGCTAGCCTGGCTGATGATGGCTGATTAGCCAGAAAACGGTCCCAGGGTGCTTGTTTCCGGTCCCGGGAAGACATGGTTTGGCAGTTCGGGCCGAACTGTTCCCATGAGGCACAGGGTCAGACTGATTTGCATATGGCCATATCTGAACTGGGGTGGCGGAGTGAGCTAAAGAATGATGATGCATTAAACCCAGATCAGTTGACTGGGGGTGAGTGCTTGCAATGTTCAACACTCCGTCCATCATCCCCTTTGGTTTTGCTTTGCTCGCCCTAAGTTGGCAGGGTATGCCCAGACATGGGTCCCTTGCTCACTTTGCCACTGGATTCAAACTAGCCTGGCAAATGACGGCTGATGAGACAGAAACCGGTCCCAGGATGCTTGTTTCCTGTCCAGGGAAGACATGGCTTGGCAGTTCGGGCTGGAGTGTTCCCATGATGCACAGGGTCAGACTGATTTGCATATGGCCATGTCTGAACTGGGGTGGCGGAGTGAGCTAAAGAATGATGATGGATTAAACCCAGATCAGTTGACTGATGGTGAGTGCTTGCAATGTTCAACACTCCGTCCATCATCCCCTTTGGTTTTGCTTTGTTCGCCCTAAGTTGGCAGGGTATGCCCAGACGTGGGTCCCTTGCTCACTTTGCCACTGGATTCGAGCTAGCCTGGCTGATGATGGCTGATTAGCCAGAAAACGGTCCCAGGGTGCTTGTTTACGGTCCCGGGAAGACATGGTTTGGCAGTTCGGGCCGAACTGTTCCCATGAGGCACAGGGTCAGACTGATTTGCATATGGCCATATCTGAACTGGGGTGGCGGAGTGAGCTAAAGAATGATGATGCATTAAACCCAGATCAGTTGACTGGGGGTGAGTGCTTGCAATGTTCAACACTCCGTCCATCATCCCCTTTGGTTTTGCTTTGCTCGCCCTAAGTTGGCAGGGTATGCCCAGACGTGGGTCCCTTGCTCACTTTGCCACAGGATTCAAGCTTGCGTGGCTGATGACGGCTGATTAGCCAGAAACCGGTCCCAGGATACTTTTTTCCGGTCCAGGTAAGACATGGCTTGGCAGTTCGGGCTGGAGTGTTCCCATGAGGCACAGGGTCAGACTGATTTGCATATGGCCATATCTGAACTGGGGTGGCGGAGTGAGCTAAAGAATGATGATGCATTAAACCCAGATCAGTTGACTGGGGGTGAGTGCTTGCAATGTTCAACACTAGGTCCATCATCCCCTTTGGTTTTGCTTTGTTCGCCCTATATTGGCAGTGTATGCCCAGAAGTGGGTTCCTTGCTCCCTTTGCAACTAGATTCAAGCTAGCCTGGCTGATGATGGCTGATTAGCCAGAAACCGGTCCCAGGATGCTTGTTTTAGGTCCAGGGAAGACATGGCTTGGCAGTTCGGGCTGGACTGTTCCCATGAGGCACCGGGTCAGACTGATTTGCATATGGCCATGTCTGAACTGGGGTGGCGGAGTGAGCTAAAGAATGATGATGATTAAATCCAGATCAGTTGACTGGGGGTGAGGGCTTGCAAAGTTCAACACTCCATCCATCATCCCCTTTGGTTTTGCCTTGTTCGCCCTAAGTTGGCAGGGTATTCCCAGACGTGAGTCCCTTGCTCACTTTGCCACTGGATTCAAGCTAGCCTGGCTGATGATGGCTGATTAGCCAGAAACTGGTCCCAGGTTGCTTGTTTCCTGTCCAGGGAAGACATGGCTTGGCAGTTCGGGCTGGAGTGTTCCCCTGATGCACAGGGTCAGACTGATTTGCATATGGCCATGTCTGAACTGGGGTGGCAGAGTGAGCTAAAGAATGATGATGGATTAAACCCAGATCAGTTGACTGATGGTGAGTGCTTGCAATGTTCAACACTCCGTCCATCATCCCCTTTGGTTTTGCTTTGTTCGCCCTAATTTGGCAGGGTATGCCCAGACGTGGGTCCCTTGCTCACTTTGCCACTGGATTCAAGCTAGCCTGGCTGATGATGGCTGATTAGCCAGAAAACGGTCCCAGGGTGCTTGTTTCCGGTCCCGGGAAGACATGGTTTGGCAGTTCGGGCCGAACTGTTCCCATGAGGCACAGGGTCAGACTGATTTGCATATGGCCATATCTGAACTGGGGTGGCGGAGTGAGCTAAAGAATGATGATGCATTAAACCCAGATCAGTTGTCTGGGGGTGAGTGCTTGCAATGTTCAACACTCCGTCCATCATCCCCTTTGGTTTTGCCTTGTTCGCCCTAAGTTGGCAGGGTATTCCCAGACGTGGGTCCCTTGCTCACTTTGCCACTGGATTCAAGCTAGCCTGGCTGATGATGGCTGATTAGCCAGAAACCGGTCCCAGGTTGCTTGTTTCCAGTCCAGTGAAGACATGGCTTGGCATTTCGGGCTGGAGTGTTCCCATGATGCACAGGGTCAGACTGATTTGCATATGGCCATGTCTGAACTGGGGTGGCGGAGTGAGCTAAAGAATGATGATGGATTAAACCCAGATCGGTTGACTGATGGTGAGTGCTTGCAATGTTCAACACTCCGTCCATCATCCCCTTTGGTTTTGCTTTGTTCGCCCTAAGTTGGCAGGGTATGCCCAGACGTGGGTCCCTTGCTCACTTTGCCACTGGATTCAAGCTAGCCTGGCTGATGATGGCTGATTAGCCAGAAAACGGTCCCAGGGTGCTTGTTTCCGGTCCCGGGAAGACATGGTTTGGCAGTTCGGGCTGGAGTGTTCCCATGAGGCACAGGGTCAGACTGATTTGCATATGGCCATATCTGAACTGGGGTGGCGGAGTGAGCTAAAGAATGATGATGCATTAAACCCAGATCAGTTGACTGGGGGTGAGTGCTTGCAATGTTCAACACTTTGTCCATCATCCCCTTTGGTTTTGCTTTCTTCGCCCTAAGTTGAGAGGGTATGCCCAGAAGTGGGTCCCTTGCTAACTTTGCAACTGGATTCAAGGTAGTCTGGCTGATGACAGCCGATTAGCCAGAAACCGGTCCCAGGTTGCTTGTTTCCAGTCCAGGGAAGACATGGCTTGGCACTTCGGGCTGGACTGTTCCCATGAGGCACAGGGGCAGACTGATTTGCATCTGGCCATGTCTGAACTGGGGTGGCGGAGTGAGCTAAAAAATGATGATGGATTAAACCCAGATCAGTTGACTGGGGTGAGGGCTTGCAATGTTCAACACTCCATTCATCATCCACTTTGGTTGTGCCTTGTTCGCCCTAAGTTGGCAGGGTATGCCCAGACGTGGGTCCCTTGCTAACTTTGCAACTGGATTCAAGCTAGCCTGGCTGATGACGGCCGATTAGCCAGAAACTGGTCCCAGGATGCTTGTTCCCGGTCTAGTGAACACATGGCTTGGCATTTCGGGCTGGAGTGTTCCCATGATGCACATGGTCAGACTGATTTGCATATGGCCATGTCTAAACTGGATCGCCGAAGTGAGCTAAAGAATGATGATGGATTAAACCCAGATCAGTTGACTGGGGGTGAGTGCTCGCAATGTTCAACACTAGGTCCATCATCCTTTTTGGTTTTGCATTGTTCATCATATGTTGGCAGGGTATGCCCAGACGTGGGTCCCTTGCTCACTTTGCCACTGGATTCAGGCTAGCCTGGCTGATGACGGCTGATTAGCCAGAAACCGGTCCCAGGATGCTTGTTTCTGGTCCAGGGAAGACATGGCTTGGAAGTTCGGGCTGGAATGTTCCCATGAGGCACAGGGTCAGACTGATTTGCATATGGCCATGTTTGAACTGGGCGTGGAGGAGTGAGCTAAAAAATGATGATGGATTAAACCCAGATCAGTCGACTGGGGTGAGTGCTTGCAATGTTCAACACTACGTCCATCATCCCCTTTGGTTTTGCTTTGCTCGCCCTAAGTTGGCAGGGTATGCCCAGACGTGGGTCCCTTGCTCACTTTGCCACAGTATTCAAGCTTGCGTGGCTGATGACGGCTGATTAGCCAGAAACCGGTCCCAGGATACTTTTTTCCGGTCCAGGGAAGACATGGCTTGGCATTTCCGGCTGTAGTGTTCCCATGAGGCACAGGGTCAGACTGATTTGCATATGACCATGTCTGAACTGGGGTGGCGGAGTGAGCTAAAGAATGATGATGGATTAAACCCAGATCAGTTGACTGGGGGTGGGAGTGCTTGCAATGTTCAACACTCCGTCCATCATCCCCTTTGGTTTTGCTTTGTTCGCCCT